>NC_069134.1:43153699-45553699 GCF_026914265.1 Mya arenaria | reverse complement strand
GACTACTTTATTTATTTTTTGTCTTGGAACGGGCCAATTTATGTGAAAATGCATGTTAACCATTCATATAAGATTGCTGACAATAAATTTGTCAGAAAATGTTTATATTTAAGTTCAAAATGTTTTATGCATTTTTCTTAAACCGTTAGTAACGCTTTAAGCCATAAAATTTTGTTTTCAACCTGAAATATGGAAGTCTGCAATCTAATATTTTGTCAGTAGTCTTATATCACTGGTTTGCAGATATTTTAGCCAAAAAATAGGTCTTTCCAAGACAAAAGTTGTAAAAACAGTAAATCTGTGAGAGTGCAGCTTTAAATGACTAAATGTTTTGATTTGGCTCAATTTTCACCTAAAATCTTATAGTTTTGTGGCATCTAAATGGTTTGTTTTTAACAACATTACATGTGCATATGTATATATTTGTTCTTAAATTTGTAATTTTGATTGGAAGATTCATTCTCTGGAAAGTAGAAAAGGGCATGTTACATACTGTTATCACTGCCATGACAGAAACCATATTGAGGAGCTGGTCCACCTGTAGGAAGAATTGCGCTATTGGTTGGAGCAGCACTATTACCCAGCCATACACCAGCACTTAGTTTGTCATAGGGAGCATTTCTGAGCAGTTATGGAGACCACTAACTATGCAGGTATGTCATAATCAAAATCTTGGTTTATATATTTTTTTATAATTTAGCATCTGTTGAGAAGAAATTTATTTCTAGATTGAAGGCACACACTATAGATTGATGCCCAAAAATATATTTCTTATTTTAATGCATTATCATGTCTAACTCATTTGACTTAAATGATCAAAGCAAAAGAAATGCAAATGATTAATCTGCAGATATACAAATGTAAGCTTTTTTAACTGGGGAAATTGTTGCCACTTGTCTATTAATTAAAGAACACATTTATAATTAATAATGTTTAATCTGTACACAAATCATATGCCTTCTTTGTTTTAACCATCAATGTCAAAGAGTCCAGCATGATAATGCATTAAATTGGAAAAAATGCATTAATTTATATGAACCCTTTAAAACAAAGACATTTCCTAAATCCAATAAAAAATAATTGAATATTGATTGATGCAGAGTTCAGTTAGAATATAATATAACTTTTTTTGCAGTTGTTGCAGTGAAACTTGCACCAGTGTGTTTTCTGTGTGGAGATAAAGAGATAGTGTCCAGCAATGAAGACCCAACTCAAGATCTGACCTTGTAAGGCCAATATGAAATAACTGTGTGAGAAAATGGGAAAAACCTGCAGTCAAGAATGCACGGAAATCATCAAAAGAACAGTGTTAAATTAATCTTGAATAACTTTTATTTTGTTTGACATATTTATTCATGGTGCAGTGAAAACATTTTTTTTTCTCATGGTTATTTAAATTTAGAATTGATAGGAGGGAACATCACTATGTAGTTTCATGTTCATAGTCAGATCAAAACCCATGTACATGCCCAAATGAGCATTCGAAAATATCAAAATGGTACTTGTTGTATGTAGTGTAAGTTAATTAACATAATAAACAAAAATATTTAATCAATTTCAATTTATTATGCCCCTTTCAAAGAAGAGGAGTATATTGCTTTGCACATGTTGGCCGCTACGTCCGTCTGTCTGACAGTAGACCAAAGCTTTTCCGGGTGATAACTCTACAATTCCTAGACCTATTGTCAAACTTGACATGAAAGTTTGGTTTAACCAGTAGATTACCCCTTTTGATTTTAGGGGTAATATGGTCAAAGGTCACAGTGACCTTGAACAGGAAGGTGTCAAACCATACATCTGACTGATAAGTTGACAATGCCTGCACCTATGGCCCTCAAACTCAACATGGAGGCTAAGTCTGACTATTAGAAGATCCTATTGATTTAAGGGGTCATTGGGTCAAAAGTCAAGGTCACAGTGACCTTGAATGCTAAAAGGTTGTACTAATAATGACTGGACAAAGCCTGCACCCTTGGCCCTTGAACAACTTGGCTTTGGGCTTGGGCCTGACGAGTAGGTGAGCCCTATTGATTTGTCACAGACCATTGAACGCAAAAAGCTTGCCTGTGTGACAACTCGACAAAGTCTGCACCCATGGCCTTCAAACTTGAAATTTAGGTTTGGGGTGACCAGCAGATGACCCCTTTGGATTTGGAGGTCAAGGTTACATCTCCAATATTGATCATTAAAACTATGTCATTTACTTATTCCCTGCTGCTAAGAGGATACATGTTTATCAGCAAATATCAGCCATCATCTGAATATGAGTGAAAACTGTACCAATTACCCTCATACTTTGAATAGCATAATCTTAAAACTGCCTGAAAGGCATCTTTTGTCAATGAAAAACCAGCTGTCATTTCGGTCCATGCATATTTCATTCAATTGTCCAGATATTCTTGACAACATGGCGCTAATTGATGCTGCAGGTTTGAAATTTAAGACATTAATTATTTTTTTCAGCACCATGCAGATTTATTAACACTTTTATAATAAAAACAAACTAGAAAACACATTTTAAAGATATTAGTTTTTTTCATGGTATGATGCCACAGCACCATGCAGATTTGTTTTCACTTTTATATCAAAGAAAGTAACTCGAGCACAAATTTTGTAGATATGTGGACTCTGTTGATAGAAGTTCTGGGAGGCATTTTTAGGCTTGAAAGAGCATCATTTTAAAGTTATATTTTTATTATGTCCCTTGAATCTTGGGTATAGTTTGTATTGTATTTGCATTTTAAAGACATTGGCTTCAACAGACCCTAATGAAATGAAGGAATATAATTGCTTACTGAAACTGTTATAACGACGTCATAAATTGAAGCAATTTTAACATAATGAATATGCATTTAACTAATTTAAAGCGGTTCAAAATTAGGAAATTTGAATTAAGAATCTTGTAGGCCATTGGATACATGATTAAGTAGGGCCAATATATTTGTGCTTATTATAATCACATTTATCCTTCTTCATCTACCTTAAAGAGTGTTCATCATTTGTATGAAATCATTTGATCACGTTTCATTTGAAAGAACTTTGCGGTAGTGTTTGCTTGCTTCAGTTACGTCACCGACAGTCTTGCAGCGCTTTCAGCGCTTTGATTCTTTCAGTGGCGCATGATGCGACAACACCTCATTAAGTCGCTTATATATAACTTACATGGCTTCATTAGGTTCTCAAATTTGTTCAACCTCATTTATATTTACCTTGTTAAGATCGATGCAGAAGGAAATGTTATTAAAGTTTCTGAAAGACCTATATTTCAATGTATGATGTTGATGCGTGTTTTATGAAACCGTTTGTAAACGGGCAGCTCTAGTGAAACAAACTGGAAAGTGGTCACTTATACTTAAACTTGATACGAATGCTTCACAAACTCGATCCACTGAGTTCGTATATACATGATCTATAATAGAAGATGTTTTCTCTGTTACTCTTGTAGGAACATCTATAAGCTGATTTAATTCGTATTTCATAATACAATCCAGCCATGCGGTAATTTTAAATGACCAACATTCGGCATCATAATTTATGTTTATGTCTCCTATGATATGATACTCTAAATTTAAGGCTTCAACATTCTTTAACATTCATTAATTATTGCACAAATTAATCCATTCGAATTACTATCAGGTGGTCGATAAATGAAACACATTAGAAATGTTTTGGTATTACAAAAACGTACTTCAATCCAAATTCCTTCAATCTTTTCATATTCAAACTCTTTTCTGCGAATGAATTGATGGCATATTTTCTCTTATGTACACCAATAAAGTGCGTACTTTACTGAAGATTTTTGGTTATTCGGTAAAAATTACCAAGCGTGTGCAGAGAATGTAAAAAACACGGTTCAGTTGATGGACAGTTAAGGTTTAACGTTCAACCAGTCAAAATCGGTTTTAACTCCAGGATTGTTTTCTTGGGCTTTGTTCTATGTTCTATATCTATGACAATAAGAATTACTGAAGAAAAATGTGCAGATATCCTATCGCTATGCGTACAATTTCTTCGTACAAAAAGAACGAAACTACGAACATTTGCAAAACTGATAGGGAAACTTATTGCAGCAGAACCCGGGGTCCGACATGCGCCTTTATACATAAAACCTTTGGACAAACAACTTAATATAAAATTGGGGTAATTTCGACAAATATATGACAGTTCCGCGAGAAACTGACACTATTTTACATTGGTGGGTTAGCAATTTACCTCATTGTTATAAATATATATATTTCAGGTCCCCAAACATCATCATTTATACGGATACTTCTTTGGAAATGTATGGGGCATACGACAAAACTAACGAATTAAAACAAATGGTTTTTGGTCTTTAGAAGCAAAAATTACATATAAACGTTTTGGAACTTAGGGCTTGTTAGATTGGTTTTCAAACGTTTTGCAAGGATTAACACATGTGTACGTACAATTATATACAGATAACACCACTAGTTGCGCGTATATCAATAAATACGGGGGCGAAATTCCTGGTCTTGGCACGATCGCAAGGCGCCTATGGTTTTGGGCCTTTGAAAGGAATATACACATTTCCGCTCAACATATCGCAGGATCATCAAATACAGGGCATGTTCTAAAATCTGGCCTGGCCTGGCCTGGCCTGGCCTGGTGACTCACCATTTTGTGTCAGGCCAGGCCGGGCCAGACCAGGCCATATTTTATACAATAGAAGAGTTCAAGCTCTGAATATACTCATACACAATGGTAGACATTTATATAAAAATTAAACTGCATGTTTGATATAATATTTTTAGATTTATCTAGATAAAAATGTAGTTTATTTGAATGCAGAGTTAGTTAATTTTCTTATACATTTTTTTTTTCAATTAGACTATGCATGTAGTTTTAAACAACTTGGATGTTCAACTATATGAACTGTAAGATGGAATTTCTACACCTTAAATAAAGACAACACATAACAAGAGCTGTCACAGTATGTGACGAATGCCCCCGAATGTGACATTAACCTACGAACAAGGTCAGTATATGAAAAGTTGATCTTGCCTTTACGTGTCAAATACATATGGCAAGTTATTTTAAATTGCCTCTGAACATAAAAAAATACCACCCATACTTGACAACCTACACTGTTATGTCCTTATATTCAGAATTCCCTTGTGAATAAACACTTAGTGTATCTTTCACCTTAGAGGAAGGGACATGGGTCTTGCACACGACACGTCGTCTTCGTATGTGGAACACATGTAGCAAGTGATTTTAAAATCTGTCCATACAAGGGAAAGTAACAGCCCGGACACGACAACATATACTCTATGTCCTTATATGCAGCACTCCATTGTGAATAAACACTATGTGTGACCTTGACCTTTGAGGTAGGGACACGGGTCTTGCACGCGACACGTCGTCTTGGTATGTGGAACACATGTGGCAAGTTATTTTAAAATCTGTCCATACAAGGGAAAGTTACAGCCCGGACACGACAACCTATACTCTATGTCCTTATATGCAGCACTCCATTGTGAATAAACACTAAGTGTGACCTTGATCTTTGAGGTAGGGACACGGGTCTTGCACGCGACACATCGTCTTGGTATGTGGAACACATGTGGCAAGTTATTTTAAAATCTGTCCATACAAGGGAAAGTTACAGAGCCGGACGGACGGACGGACAGACGGACGGACGGACGGTGCGATTTTAATATGCCCACCTTCGGGGGCATAAAAATCATCACAAATAAAAAATGTATATATGTATGTAAAAAAATATATATATGTATGTAAAACTTGAGTTTGAACACATATATTTTAAGATTCGATTTGTAAACCAAGATCTGTGCACTTAATTTTTTTTAATCCGCTAAGTGTTTACAATACAGTGTATTCCCATGCATTCAATTAAACTACTTTTTATCTAAATAAAAACTAAAGAAAAAAAGCATTACATTAACATGCAGTTTTATTTCTAAATAAAGGTATTTAATTGTTTTCCAGTATATTCAGTGCTTGTACTCTCAATATGTATATCTCCAAAGGTCGGGACGTTACCGTTGCTGAAGCTCGGGGCTGCACCATGTTGGCCTCGAAAAAGTCGACCACGGGCTGTGGACCTCTGGGCATTGCTGGAGTATCCCAAGCGGAAGACACAATAGAACTAGGCTGATCGCAGCTAGCACGAGCTGCACCCCTGCCGCGAGATGACGTTTTCTTCCGTTTGACAGCCCTGTTCTCCGCTTTATAAATGTTTGACTCGTCACTGTCACTAGCGATGGGGTTTGCCATATTGGCGTATCGTCTTCCAACCCACTGAAGACGCGTCCGCGATACCTATAAGTTTATTACGTTTAGGAACGTTTTCATGTTTCTAGTCCCAAAATACACTGTGTTGCAATGTCAGTGAGATCTCCATTAAAATGCACGCCACACTAAGTATTTCTCCGACTTTAACTTTTTAACTTCGGCTGATACATTTAATCTGTTACATTAAACCAGGTTTATAGGTCCGTGATTGTATCTCCTGTTTTAAATTACTTCATTTCGATAAAATCGTCTTCAATCGAGACTGCAAATTTAAATTTCATTAGACCTATTGGCATTGTTATATCCTTCCATAATAAAACGTGAACAAAATAATTCACTCACCAGGCATACAATTTTAATCCGAGCAAACAAAAGAAAACGATGTTACTCAGTCAATTGAATTGTCAAAACCTGAATGACTTTCAGCGCCAAAACTCCTCGTGCAACTTGAAACTATGAACGCCACCTATCGGACATTACTTTCAATAAAGGGAAATTAATTTTCTTCTTATTCATTTCATTCAAACTAAGAAAATTATATTTCCTCGTAGTTATACGGCGCTTATTTTATTGTTCGTCCTAAATACTGATAAATTGTCACCTCTTGTATTTTAGAATCATTGGCTTTTACTTGTTGATCTTTTGTAGTATATTGAGCATCTCGCTTAATACGATGTTGGTTTGAAATTCTGTTTAATTTTGTTAGTAAGTCATCTGTTTCAATTAATTCGTTCGTCAATTGTTGAAAATGTTCTCTTATTTCACTGGAATTTTCTGCACTGGTAGTGAATAACGCAATGTCGTCAGTAAATCGTAGCAAAAATATTTATAGCAAGCGTAAGTCTTCTTCTGCAAGATTAGAGAACAAATTAAAGTGTACCAGTGAATCGCTTTTTGAAAGTCTACGTAAAGTACTTAAAGAACGAAGTTTGTTGCAATCCTGCAAACTGTTGTTTAAAATTGATAATTTTGGTTGCCTTTAATCAGTAAAAAAAACCTCCGCTCGAACTTAAATGACATGTCAATTCGTGGCAAAAATATTGGTACAGGCACCCATAAACCAGGCTTTTAAATAAAATTAATGTGACAGGGTCAAGCCAAAATGCAACCATTAAAGGGCGCCGACAGACCTTTATAAACTAAATATATATCACATCTATAAAGTTCTGAATTAAGCTCAATTTAAATCCGTCCACACTTCATAGATATGTTCTGATTTAATTGACGATCAAATACGATTTGTTTTTGAATTATTTCTTAAGGACTTCATTACACAGTCCAAATATTGGTCAGTGAAGTGAGAAATAATACTTCGAAATCAATTAACTGTTTTATTTCTACATCAAATGTAACGGAATTGTAGCAAAATAGCACATTTAAGTATAGGATATCATTTATAACAGAAGTAATAGAAGAACTCCTTATTTACCACATGTGATTCAAATTTTTTATCCATTCTGATCAGAATGAGTCAATTTTAGATATCTGACTATGGACACATTTAAGCTTCAAATTAATAAAAGGGCAATAACTCTTATGCTAATTACCAAATCCAGATGAAGCTTGCACAACTGCACTTCAGTAATACACACTCCAGTAAAGTTTTTATTGTTAGATTACAATGGTTTCAGATGGACAAATTAAAGCCTTAAGTGACTAATGAAAGGGCAATAACTAAGTAACTGGTCCGATCCAGACCAAACGTGTGTGCACCATCCCACAATGGTTATGCATAATTCACTTAAGTTTCATTAATTTCTGTTTTTAAGTGTCATGGAAATGGCTATAGAAAGACAAATTTCTGCCGTTTTCAATAAAATTTAAATAATTGGCAATAAGGCCTTTTTTATTTGATTCTATGTTTTACGAACACCGCCGCTCAAAAAAACTCATTTTTGAAATAAAAATAAAATTGTGATTTCGTTTTTTTTTTATTTCCGCCGATGAAACTTTATCGCGGCAAATCATTAAAAGCAGAGGACATCGCAATAGTTGTAAAAACATTGGTGTAAACATCTCTGAAAAAGTTTAAGCCAATGAAAAACATTCATCGGATTTGCAGGCTGGTGCTAAAAACCTGGTATCCGGTACCTGGTATCCGGTATCACTTTCTGATACCGAATTATGTTAATATCAGGGTTAATATCAGATGATAAATTCATTAATTGCTTTTTGACAACCAATGCATACTTTAAAGTACACAGTATCAACATAATCCGGTATCATAAACTGTGATAACGGCTTTTCTCGATATCGATACCTGGTACCGGGTCTTACCTCACCCGGATAATCCTTTGCGGCTGTGTGACTTCCGGGTTGTATCAGCGATAAATATGGACTAATTATCGTTTCAGGTTTGTTATTATTTATTTATTTTTATTAGATTTGTCATTTAAATGAGTTTATATTACATTATTGTGATATAATTTGAATGTCATGAGCTATAAATCGCTTGACTGTTTACCTGGACAGTTTAGTTCTGGTGGGTGGGGTAGATGGTTCAGAAAAGACTGCGGTTACTCTTCTTATTGGAGTATTATTAATAACAAAAAATATCATCTATTCTAAAACCTTTGTTTTGAAAATTAACACAAATGACATGTAATTATGATAATCTATAATGAGGAATCTGTATGTATATTACCAGGTACTATTTAATAGTCTTATGAATGAACATCATATAAATCATCATCAATATAATTTATGTTATTTATACTGCTCTGTGTGTTATAATACTATGTAATAAAATTTTTACATAAATAAGTCTGAAAGTAACTTATTTTTTTTATAAAAAATATACTTTTAATGTTCCATTCTTTTCTTTACAGATATGATTCAAATATATATGCTGATGTTATCTACTGAGACCATCACTTTCAATGTAGAACATCACTACAATCGGTTGGGCTGCTAGATTGGTAGCAACATGATGTAAGCTAGTGTCTGTTGAAACTCTATTGTTGGTTGGGCATCTATTGCTTACTGGACTGCTATATTGGATGGACCATACGTGTTGGTTGAACAACAGTTACTATAAATGGATGGACCGAAAGTTTTGGTTGGACCACCAGTGTTGTTTGGACTGCTTGTTGGACAGAATGTGTGATGGACAACTAGTATTATTTGAATCACCGTTGGATAGACAGCTTTTGTTTTATCAGACAGCTATAATCAGTTGATTTACAAGTTCCTGGATCGCTAGTTCCTGGCGGATAAATATTCCCTGTATAGAAGGAAACAAAAAAGCTCTTTTGCTAACTGTAACAATGACATGGTTGGTGAATTGGTATCAGACAATTTGCAGCCAAAACAACACAGTGAAGTGATAGCCGATTCCTTAAACTCAAAATGGCAAATAGATTTACCGAAAATAATTGATTATTATTATGTCACTTGTCTATTATAACCTGCATTTACAAAGTATAAAGAGTGATTAATGAAAATATGAAGTCAGATAAAGCAAAAACAAATGTGCACACTTACATATTGTCTTGACATTAAAATAGAAAGTCATAGAGAATACATCATAGCTTTTGCTTTTCTGTGTTTTTTCCCGGCCAAAAAATAAAATTCCAGAAATGTAATTTTATTTTTATTTCCTCCTCCTCCGACACTTCACAACTCTGGCCGTTCGTAAAACATATAATTAAAAAAAAAGAAGGCCTCATTCGTTACTAAACGCGCACTACTGCACTAATTTATACACACTTCACATAAGTTCCCTTAATATGTCCCTTTGCCGAAACCTTTGATGGCTCAATTTTGAAATAATTAACAAGAATGGTCCTTTGTTGACCTTCGAGGCTGCACTCTTCATAGGTCATTTGTTTATGAGTTTCACTTTCAGTTTCTTTAAAAAGTATAGCACAGCAGCCAAAATTCTACAACAATCGATATATGCCACATGGTTTTATTCATCATAATTATCAGACAAATCTATCAGACAATCATATATTACATAAATTACACAATACAAAACATGTCATGTACACAATCTTTACAGTTTGTTCATATTTCTCGTAAATTTAGTAATCATTCACAATTTTACTTACCGTAATTCACCTAAGAGTTTGGACACCTTAAATTAATTATTTTTTTCGCTGTCCGAAAACAGAAAATTACCATTTTTACATTTTATTTACATGTTTGTTTAACCTGCCTTTTTTCTTCATGTTTGCATTTTACCACTTATTAATTTATCCGTAGTAATCAATGGTCATAAACCTATTTATTACGCCTATAAGTGTAAATCCTTCATCAAGTCAATTAAAACACCATTTTATACATGCATTGAACTGAATAAACACATTCTATCGGCTTCAGATCAAAGAGTCACACTGTGTGACGTCACATAACTTACAGTTATACCCACGAGGATCTCGTGGATAGCATGGACATTGCTATGCAGGATTAATGTATAACTGTACAATTATTGATTCTTACAGTCTATAAGTGTGGTACAAGTTTAAAAGTTTATTGGCAGATCGTTTTACAAACATGTCATGTCTATGTTTTCTTAATTGCCCTTGTTGTTTCTTTAATCCTCTAATAAATATACCACACAGGCAATAAATCGTTTAGGATGGGTAGTAACTAATTAATTTGTCACAGTGGTGTATACGGTTAGGTAATCTAGCCTGCATTGTAAAGATAAAAATCAATAATCTTCGTCTGTGAAACTTGGTAACTGTGAAAGTTATGATTGATGTCCTTTGGGTGTCCGAAAATTAGGTACGCAAAATAAATTATTTTGGAAAATAATTATGGGTTTTCGAATATTTAGAGTGTCCGAACTCTTAGGTGAATTACGGTACGTAAGGTTTGGTGGCACAGTAAAGTGTGTACCAATAAAGTTGTACATTATTCACAGTTATATACACATGGGCTGTATTGCTTACAGACAAAAATGCAGTTTATTAATGTAAAGAAATTTAAAATGTTCAACATGAACATAGGACCAAAATGAACATAAAAATTACATTTAACCCTGTTTCCAAACTGTACAAATTAAATCTTTCTAGAATAGTAAAATCTTTCTAGAATAGTAATTATTGAACATGTTGAAAAAATATTCATAATACCTACAACTACACAGTTATAATTTCTGTTTTTATTTCAAGATATGAATTCGGGCATTTTGTGCACTAAATATCTTAGTTTCGTAGATAGATAGCTATCTTGATTCAGTATTTTTTTAAATATGAGACAGCTATACTTTTTTGTCAAAGTATGGAAAATATACCTGTACAATAAACCCAAGAGACAACAATATAGAGAGGCCAACAGTGTACTTCATCATGAGATATATCTTCACTTTGTCTTGCTTTATCTAACTATAATCGGCCCTTTCCTTCAAAGATTTGCCATTTTACTCCTCTATTCATAGCCTTATAGATATGCCCCTTGACTCTAAAATGATATATAACGAGGGGACTAACTAGGGGCAGCTGATGTGGCCACTTCTCTATGAAGGAAAGTGTTAAGACTGGAAATGAAATCAGACATTAGTTTTGTCCACATAAAAGTATGATAGAGTTTATAAAATGACAGCCATTTGGTGTTTTTAAAAAATACATGGCAAAATCTTATCAAAAAATAAACTGCATGTGAAACATTTCATTAGGTCAATACTTCAGGCAATAAATACAAGATTGGTAAGCTGAACTAAATGGTGGATCAGATGTTGATACTATGGGAGAAATTGTTGCTTCCCCCCCCCCCCCCCCCTGAAATGTTATGTTAATCTACAGTATTAAAATGTATAAATCACCAGATTTGCAATATTGCTTCAGAGGAGATATTCTTGAAAATACAAATATATGTAATTTGAGAGTTGAATTTAGAAAAACAATCCCAGAATAAAAGCATGCATTATGTATCATTTTTGTGAGTGTGAAATAAAAGCATGCATTATGTATCATTTTTATGAGTGTGAAGGTGTTTTAATAATAAAAGCATAAATAAAAGACTACATTTATAAACAAGAGGGCCATGATGGCCTAAAACGTTCACCTGAGTAAAAGTTGCCTGCACACTGACAAACTTAATACAGTTTCCTGCACACTGATCAGACAAGGAGATTTTCAAAGTATACCCTATCTTAACTTTTTATAAATTGATAAATGTTTAACAATTTATTGGCTATAATTGAATATGATAATATAAAGTCAAATTCTTTTGAATCAACATCTTTAGAGAATTTAAAAGCCTTCCAGCTATTCAAAATGAATAAGAACCAAGACACTTCATATTTACAAAAAATATTTCAGTTACTCTAACTCGAACATACATTGAATAGTTTTCCTTACTTATACATCTAGAACATTCATATTTATATAAGATGTATTAAACTATCCAAGCAAAATATAGGATGTGTACAATTCTGTACAATGGTCTAGTTCAATGGGAAAGTTGGTTTATTAAATTCATAAATGAGTAAAAATTGTACTTCTACAAAATCAAGAAATATAGTAATAAATTTAACCTAAAAACCTATAAAACGAACAAAAATTACCTAAGAAGTGACTATTTTGCAGAATTCAGAATTCCCTTGTTTCTAAAAAATGACAATAATTTCAAAAGTAAGCTCCAAGAGCAAGGGAGACAATATAGCAAAATTTGCTGCTCTCGCTTTAAGAGCAAACTTTAAATTACAATCATCTTTTAACAAAATGTATTTTTTTTATATAAGTTTATATAAATAGAAAACTTGAAACTCTTGGGCTGGGGCCAATTTTGACCCCGAAGCACGATTTGAACTAACTTGATAGAGGACCATAACATGATGATACACACAAAAGATCAAGGGTTTTAATAAACAGTTTCAGACAAGAAGATTTTCAAAGATTTCACCATATAATTATGCAAGAAATTTGTGATCCCAGGGGCAGGGCCAGTTTTGACCAAAGAGCTATAATTTTAACAAACTTGGTCAAGGACCATTAGACAATGTATCACACCAAATATCTAAGCTCTAGGCCTCATGGTTTTTGTCAAGAAGATTTTTAAGTGTTTCCTTTTGGTTGCCAGAGTTCTGCATGGAATTTGTTTCTTTGAACAATTTTGCACTATCCAAGGAACATCCCAGTGAAGTTTCATCAAAATTGGCCAGGCGGTTTAGGAGGAGATGTTGTTTGAAGCAACTGTTGACAGATGACGGAAGGTGTGCGATGGGAAAAGCTCACCCTAAGCACGCACTATGATCTCAGGTGAGCTGAAAAGGCTCTTAAACATGTAATTTTAACAATGAGTTAATTCAAACCATAGAAATTCATTTCTCCCACCTCAGATAAGTAGATCCAAAAATTAGGCCATGCTGGAAATCCTAATCTTGCCCAAGGGCCAAAATAAAACAAGTACCAGAGAAAAGCATCTACCATAGCTGCTCTTTCCCCACCCAATCCTCGATAAACCTCATTTCCGCAAAACATCCTACGCACAGGTTGGGATGAACCTATCTCACACTCTCGGTCATGGCAAATACTTATAGTCTAAATGAAGATTTGCAGGCAATGTTTCAACAACTGATTTCTTAACATCAATGCATATTTTTACTCAAAAATGGCACACCGTATTTGAATGACCTTTCCACTACTGTTTACATTAAATGCAATTAACAACTTGACAATGCTGCAACTGACATTAAATATCAAATGGTAAATACAATGCTCACCTAAATGGTACTTACAATGAATTTAGGGAAATTAATATCCAACAAATAAATAAATGCTAAGTCAGGAAAAAACATATCATGTAAATTATTCAATCATTAAAATAATACACATTATACAAGAAATTTCACTTTAACAATTTAAATGTATTTTTCCCACCAAAATATAACTACAAGATCTAAATAAATTATCTAGGCATTGAGAAAATGTTATCCTAACATAGTAAATATGAGAGCTCCTCCTTCAGCTAGGTAGAATATAACTGAAAATGGACTGAGAACATAAAGATGAGATTCAAAACAACTTAATTCAACATAATCTGGATTATTTCATGTACAACACTAAGCATTTGTTTGCACATTTCTGACTTCCTGATGAAGAATTGAAAACTATGAAATAACTAGAGATTGCTTTTTTGAAAAAGCGCATGTCTCCCCCATTGTGTGGTCGTAGGTGAGAAATAATCAATGATGGATCCCAAAATCAATAGGGGCCATCAACTAGTCATGACTAACTGGCATACCAAGTATGAAGTTCCTGGGTGTAAACGTTCTTGAGTTATTGAGCAGAAACCGGTTCTTCACCTCAAGGTCAGTGACCTTGACCTTTGACCAACTGATTGCAAAATCAACTAGACATCATGACCAACCTCACTTCAAAGTTTGGTGAACCTAGATCAAAGCATTCTCCTGATATTGCACGGAAATATTTTTTTACATTAGAGGTCACAGCGACGTTGACCTTTGACCTTGTGACCCCCCAAAATATAGGAGTTTTCTAAACCTCATGATCAACCTCCCTACCAAGTTTGGTGAACCTAGGTCAAACCATTCTCAAGATATTGAGCGGAAATGTTTTTTACATTGGGGGTCGCCGCGACCTTGACCTTTGACCTAGTGACCCCAAAAACAATAGGGATCTTCTATACCTCATGACCAACCTCCCTACCAAGTTTGGTGAACCTAGGTCAAACCGTTCTCAAGATTTTGAGCAGAAATGTTTTTTATATTGGGGGTCGCCGCGACCTTGACCTTTGACCTAGTGACCCCAAAAACAATAGGGATCCTCTACACCTCACGACCAACCTCCCTACCAAGTTTGGTGAACCTAGGTCAAACCATTCTCAAGATATTGAGCGGAAATGTTTTTTACATTGGGGGTCGCCGCGACCTTGACCTTTGACCTAGTGACCCCAAAAACAATAGGGATCCTCTACACCTCACGACCAACCTCCCTACCAAGTTTGGTGAACCTAGGTCAAACCATTCTCAAGATATTGAGCGGAAATGTTTTTTACATTGGGGGTCGCCGCGACCTTGACCTTTGACCTAGTGACCCCAAAAACAATAGGGATCTTCTACACCTCATGACCAACCTCCCTACCAATTTGGTGAACCTAGGTCAAACCATTGTCAAGATATTGAGCGGAAATGTTTTTTACATTGGGGGTCGCCGCGACCTTGACCTTTGACCTAGTGACCCCAAAAACAATAGGGATCTTCTACACCTCATGACCAACCTCCCTACCAAGTTTGGTGATCCTAGGTCATGCGGTTTTCCAGTTATCGATCGGAAACGAAGTGTGACGTACGGACGGACTGACGGACTACCGGACTGACGGACAGGGCAAAAACAATATGTCTCCCCCAGAGAGGGGGAGACATAATTAAACTATCCACAAGACTCTGAACAACTTTCCATAGAATATCTCAGAGAGGTACTAAGGTCTAAACTGTAGTCAAAAGAAACCATGAAAAGGGCAGAAAAAAGACAAAATATTAAATCCATTTCTTCCCCTCACAAAACCTGACCTCTGTTTTGGAGTCCCAAATTCTTAGTAGTCAACTTTTTGAAAAAAAAGAGTGGTTTAGATTTAAATAGAGTTTGGTAAGGAATCATATACATTTATAAAAATGGTCTTATTTCATCAGAACATGTATCAAAAATGTCATATTTTGGGGAGATCATTCAAGGGGATTTTAACATGTTTGTTCTTAATTCAAGGGGATTTTGATCAATCAACATATTGCTTCTGCGTGAGCATTTTTTTTGCTCTTTTGTAAATTCAGAAGTATTTTATTTATGCTTCTATATTGATCATCATATTCTTATGAGACACTGTCTATATGCAAATACTGTATACTGTAATGCATTGGCTGAACATACTATGTCATAGAAAAATATATACCAATATTAGAGACATATATCAGCTTACCTTCCTACAAAGTCAATTTAAAAAGCTCTGTTGGCTATCAGAAATGATGACTTTCAGACTAATAGAATGTAATATAAAATGGAATAAATATTATAGATATTATTCATCTCATCCATTTCCATAGATATAATTTTTTGCCTTTTATCACTATCAGAAATAAATATACCACTTCTTCTAAGGGTTGATAATCCTGTCAAAAAATAATTCAGGAAGTAATTTGTCCTGTGTGGAGTTGTTTGTGCAGATTCAGTTTCACAATTTGTTAGAGAAAATCTCTCCATGCATGACAAAATTACAGCCCGGACATAAAGACCAACTATATCTACGTGCATATAAGCTGCATTCCAAAATGATTAAATTGCAAGTATTTGTTTGAAACACAGGTGCCAAATTATTTCAAAATCCCTCTGTGTATACCATACAGTTGCCGGCACACTGATCAGATAAGAAGATTTTTCAAAGTTTACCCCATCTAAACTATTTATAAAATGATTCAAGTATGAAAATTAATTGGCTAGAATTGTAAATAATGCAATCAAGTCAAATTCTATGAATCAATATCTTTAAAGTTTTAAAGGCCTTCCAGCTATTCAAACTTAATAAGGGCCAAGACACTTCAGATTTGCAAAAGTTATATCAGTGTCATTAACTCCAACATATGAAATCATTTATATTCATTGGCATGAAATATCGTGGTTTTCCAAAAATTTACAATTTAAAGGGTACTTGAATACGTGGTTTCTCATTTTTTATATTTTTTTTTCGAAATTGCTATCTTCCTTAATCGTCTACATAATCTCCACCCACTTGGCACTTGATTTCTGTCTTCTACGTCATACGGTTTATGACACTCGCTATATTGGTATGACAATTTATTGGAAATTAAGGTCATAAAAGAAGATGCATCAAAGGTATAGATAGAAGAAACCATTGAATGCCAATGAAGAATTTTGCAAACTGTGAAAACACGGAGGTGTGTATATTTGAGTAAACATTCCCAAAACATACCTGATGTTTACAAATTCAATCACTTTCTTGAATATTAACTGTCTTAAGTACATTTTAAGAATCTAAATAAAATCCTTAAGTCTTACGTTCAAATCGCCATGGCATTTCAGGCATGGTAAACAAGAGGCCCATAAGGGCCTATGCTCTACTGGCACAGCTCTGGTGGTCATTTTCAATCCACAGCGTGTATGTATGGATAATAGGCAACACACATATAGTTCACGTTTTGTGTTTGGGTTAGCTGAAAACGTTGCAGGTTCAACATCTGAGGGCAGAGAGTGTTGTAAGCAGATTAGTTGCATGAACTATTTTAATTTGTGCCAAGTAAAGGTCATCAGAGGAAAAAAATAATACTTGCTTTCAAAACTGTACTCATGGTTAAAATTTCATTTCTGTAGCTTTAAAAATAAAAAAAAATTGGTCAAAAGGTCAAAGTCAAGGTCTTTGAGAATTGGATGCTCGTTTGCTAAACTGTACACATGGTCCAAATTTCATTGCTGAAGCTTTAAAAATAAAAAAGTAGGTCAAAAGGGGAGAGGTCAGCTTTGGGCCCATGGGCATAATTTCAACTGTTTCCCTAGACGGTCAGCACATGATGCTCCACAACAAATATCAAACGTATGAGCCTTGTGGTTTGAAACAAGAAGATTTTGAAAATATTTCTAAAATGAGTCTCTAGGAAACTTGTGACCCCCAGGGCAGTGCCAGTTTTGACCCCAGGGGCATAATTTGAACAACCAAGGTAGCAGACCACTAAATTATGCCTTATTCAAAAGCGTCTGCATAGCTGTTTCAGACAACAAGATTTTCAAACATTCCCAATTTAAGTATACCAAACCCCAGGGGCATAATTTGAACAATCATTCACAAGCAATTGTGTTTAGATTAATGCGCAAACACACAAAAAGGTTTTTAAACATTTCCCAATTAAGAATACCAAACCCATGAACTCGGGGGCGAGGCCAGTAATGACCCGAGGAGCATAATTTAAACAAACACTCACAACTAATTGTGTTTAGATGGATGCGCTAACGACAGACGCTTTGGCCAATCTACATGTACCATACAGCAGAGATCAAAGGCAGACTCGTAAAATTCTCACAATGCATAATTCAAATTGACAGTGAAAAAAGTATACCATCATAACTGTCTTGAAAAACAATCATGATTTCAAAAATATTCCTAAGCACAGTCATTTTATAAATTAACATGGATAAATCTAGTTTTTTATCAAAATAATATTTTATTATTCCTCCATGGACTCTTTTTTGTCGACATCAGATTAATATTGGTGATTTTTAATACAATAAATATAACATACACAATTTAACATTACATTTCTTAGTTTTAAAAAGACCTTTAGTTATCAATGATCATAAAGAAATCCCCATTACTGTAATAAATAATATATTTATAAAAAAATAATGTAAGTAAATAAAAGATGATATTTCTATGACAGTACTTCAAATGTTTCATGACAATATTTACTACACTGTTATACATGAGATTTGATATTTGAGCAAATTCATCATGCGCGATTAAATATTCATCAGAATTGATCATTATACAATAACCTCAGCACAATTATCATTTATCTGGATTAAGGACTCAAATTCAGATTCAAGTAACGGCATGCCCAAAGGACTAGACGAACATTCTTTGACCATGTGAAATAAAGAATATGATAAAACTAAAATTACTGTAGATTTGATTGTCTGAAATAATATTTTATATACTTAAATTAAATTTTTTGACTATTCCATACTACCGTAAATGACTGGGTATTAGACACACTTTTTTCCCTCAGATTTTGATGCAAAAAAATGCCTGCGTATAATACCCAGTAACAATTTTTTGAACTTTTTTTCTGATGTCAATTTCAAGCCGAGAGTTTGTTTAGATTTATGTAGAAAGGGATGTTACTCGCGTCATATTGATCGAGTATATACGGGTTAAAACGGCAGTTGAAGATCGGGATACGGTATATCGTAAGACGTTTATAATTTCAACAAAAATATTTTATATTTGGACACCCATAATTATTTCCCAAAATAATTTATTTTGCGTACCTAATTTTCGGACACCCAAAGGACATCAATCATAACTTTCATAGTTACCAAGTTTCACAGACGAAGAATATTGATTTTTATCTTTACACTGCCTGGCTAGATTACCTGACCGTATACACCACTGTGACAATTTAATTTAATATGTGACGTCACACAGTGTGACTCTTTGATCTGAAGCCGATAGAATGAGTTTATTCAGTTCAGTGCATGTATAAAATGGTGTTTTAATTAACTTCATGAAGGATTTACATGCGTCTTTTAACCAAAAACATAGATTAAAAGTTTTTTTCTCGGATTTTTCACAGATTTTTTTCCCTGCGTCTAATACCCCCTATCGTCTTATACCCAGTCATTTACGGTAAATGCCATTGATCCAGCTCAACCCAGTCATTTTCACTTTTACTGTCTCCTACCAAATTGGGACAAAAACCATAATGTACATGAACAGAACCTAGAATCTAAGCTTTGTACAGAGATAATTTAAGTCTCCGTTTCGAATAATTACAGCTGGTGTCAGTTGACCAGTGGTTTGAAATAAGTTCCATTCGGATCATGAGTTTGCAAAGATGAAGGCTACCCAAAACTACCAGATCAACAATCAAATGTTGCTCAGTATGGCCGCTGCATTGATAAAATGGGTTTGATGAATACTCTCAGTTGTTTTGAACCAATATATAGGCATAGTCGCTGAGTGTTAATAAGGTTCAATGTCGAACTGACCTACAAGACTCTTCTCTGTATTGTCTGTATGTAGGAAGTCTGCATGCAGGAAGACCAAGAAAGAACATGTTTCATATATTGGCATGATCATTGTTTTAAAAATTAAGTCTGAAAGCCATTTCTCATATTTTAAGTGTTAATGCTGATAAAATATTGCACAAAATTTAGTGAATTGAATTGTTTTCTAATATCTAACAATGTTTCCTATACTTCAACAATCCTTCTTTGGTTGAACAATACGACATACAATATTCTAAAAACAGACATCATAAATAAAACCATATTTTAGAAAATCTTATGTATATTTTTATTCATGGACTTATTAGTCACTGTGTTCTTTAAGTTTTTTAAGCTGAAGGTCAATATCTGGAATGATAATTACCGGTACAGCTGCCTTGACACTGATAAGACAGTTTATTCTATGACTGTTGTAAACAAATATGCTATCATTATTTTAAACATGTTGTTCATCAATGATGGGAGTCTCTGGAGTGTGATGCGAATCAGGCGGTGTTACCATTCCTTAGTTCGCATGTTCAGAGGTTCGTCTGGCGACTGAAATGCTGCACACGTATCTTGTCCCATCTTTATCCCACGAAGATTGCCAAGTACGACTGTCAGTTGTGTAATGAAATCATTTCGTTATAGGCATCAGCCTGCAAATAAAGCATGGTTGGGAGATGCGAGTTATTGTAGGGAAATTTGTTCATGCAAAAACTTTAACTGCAAAAACAATATCTTTATATAATAGGAATAACTTTTTGGTCTAAGCATACTTGCCTTATAATGCTCATACATTAACTTTAAAGCAAAAACTAATAACAAAATCTTTCACAATCTATTTACCAAATACTGCTATGAGACAATAAAGTGATGAACACAAATTTAAACAGTATTATTTTTTAGACTAAATAGAACGGGCTTTAAACTACTGGCTCAAAAGTTAGCAAGAATGTTTCTTAAAAGCTATACGACAAAGATTAAGTAGTGAACGAAGTTGTTTAAGCCGACTATTTTCCCCAATTTTTTTATTTAAAATGCATGTTAACGGAAAAATGTACACTTTATTTACTTATTTCTTTTTAGCCATAACAAGTGTTACCATAAAGTAAAGAAATAAACTTTGTCACATTTCTTTCAATGAAAACCTAAAAAGCATAATAGCCGGACAATTGTCAGTTCCTATGTATATGTATGCATTAAATACCTTTATTGTAACATTCACTGTGATTTTGTGGTATATTTTTTCATGAAACCAATTTATCTTGGTAAGTATTGTCAATCTGTTCTACAAGAGCTGTCACAGGAAGTTGACAAATGCTCCCGAAAAGCCTCGCTGGACAGATATTATTTGGGCTTCTGTGGACCAATAGCCTTAAGTATCTAACATATTTTAGTTATGACATACCCTACCTTCCCATGAAGTTTGAAATATTGATCGGTTATATTTTTTAAAGAGCTAAGTATGTACATGGAAATGAAGTCATTTCAAAATGGAATGGAAATCAACTGGTCTTTTTTTCCAGTTATTGATTGGAAACAGATTTTCAGCTTGAGGTGACACCCGACCTAAACACTCACTGACCTCAAAATGTATATGGTTCATCTGCTGGTCATTACCTACCTGCCTACTAAGTTTGAGGTTTCTGGGCCTTGGGTCTAACAAGGAGATACATTTCGTTGAGGTTGCCTGACCCTATCTATGAAAGCGGCGCCAACATCACCGTTTTTATAGTCAGTTGGTAAAAAAATATTTGTGTGTTTTAATAATTATGTAGTTTAAAACCTTTAAGGCATTATACAGAAGATAACTTTAACACCATTCTTCAATGATGACAAAATCATTCTTACATAAAGCCTAATAAAAAAAAATCAAAAGCCCACCTACCCTACCTGCTTATGAAAAGGAGGTAACCCTAACCAAACCAATTTTCGTTTTTCGCCTAAGTCTTCTTCAGTTATTGATTGGAAACTGTTTTTCAGCTCAATGTCACCACCACCTTGATTTCGACACTAATAGCTTTCATCTGCTGGTCATTACCAACCTGCCTACCAAGTTTGAGGTCTCTGGGCCATTATGTTGAGTAATTGATGGGAAACTGCTGGGATGGAACAGATGGTCCGATTACCATATGCTGCCCTTCAGGGGCATAAAAACATTTGCATATGCAGAGAAGCAACACAGTTTTACAATATTTGCAGACTTTATTTAATATATATTTATATATTATGAATCATTGCGGTTTGTATACATACAACATGAAATGAATTTTACAGTATATGCACAAAAATCTTTAAATATAACGAACTTAAATCAGAAAGAGGTGATTATTATGTTCAGAAAATATGATAAATACACATAATAAAACATTATGTAACAGAGAAGTTGTTTTGCAATTACCTGAAAACAAAGATGTTAAAATGTATCATTCAATTAACAAACACAATTTTTGTACACTCCTCATTAAACTTGTATTTTTTTGGACTTCGTACTTTATGTAGAACAAATTAGCTACACATTTTTTAACAAGATCTAATGAAAAAAAAAAACATGGCAAATATGGCTACGTTTGGGTAAATAAATTCTAAACCACAGTTAAATGATATCTTCCTGTTGACTTATTTGTTCCAAAAGTTAATCTTTCTAACTAGACTAGTGAAAGAAAAAAACGTTTTAAAGTACACATGTATTGAATGAACAAACATTATTAACGCATTCCCCCCGAACTTGAACATTACCTGTCACACAGTTCCTACACAATTTCCTTTTAATATTTCATGAAATGTCCCCAAACAACCTGTCTGTATTTAGATCATACTCGTAAGGCATTCATGTGGTGCGATGGGATAAATGAACAACATTGATTGAAGTTTGGTGTTTAGGAAAGAATGATTACAATACTTTACGGGAGTCGTGATGGATCTCAACCCAATATGTAAGAAAGGAATGCTTTATAAAATTTGTTGACTAGTATTGATAGGGTTTAGTTTCACACATTTTTGTGCACAAGTGACGAGTCAGGTGGGTTGAAGAGTAGTCAGTTTGAAATGTTTGGAATTATTCGTATGCTGTATAATGATCAGAAAGAAGTGTGCGTCATATAGTATACATCAACACACCATGCGCTATAGGCACACTACTTATAAGTCAGTTGTACTCCACTTAATGAAATGCTGAATTGTTAACATTTGTACATTTTGCAGAGAAAAAATGCTTCATTAACATTTGCTAGGCATGTGACTATGATGAAAACCAGACATCCCACCTGAAGTTGTAACAAGTGGCGCATCAAGAAATATATTTCCCATTAATCAATTGTGAGAATAAAATGAATGTTGTCTTAACAAAACATGTACCAAGTGAATATTTAACACAAACAATGGGTGATAATTTTTTCATTCAAGTTTAAAATGTAGAGTTTATCTTTACTATTCCAAACTAAACATTGATTTTAATTAATTGGTATCAAACATTTCATATATATAATATTAAATCAGAAAATAACAAAACAAATTGTTTTAAAGACACACTTGATGTTTAAATGTCATTGCAATAACCATCCTGATATTAACAAAATATAGTTTCAATCAAGTGTATGCAAATATCAAATATGTTGCTATTTATGGTAATAAACTGATTAAAATAGAAATTTTCATAAACCCCAAACAATGAAATAGATAAGCATTATTTGCATGTGTTTAATCATGTTCAAGACATGAAAATTATTAAGTTGAAATATATAATAATAGGATGCTATCTAAAAAAAAAAAAGAAAGACAACTCTTTCTCAATGTGATGGTATTTACATGTGTAATACATGGCACAAAACCTGAATGAAATAAAACATTTCATTCAGGTTTTGTGCTATAGGTATAGTTAAGCGGTTTAAATGTCAGAAAATGTCTTTCAAAACCATTATGAAAATACTGTAAATTCCTCAAACTGTATACAATATTTACCAAATTAAAAATGAAAGTAGCTACACTTTCAAAGATTTTAATTTTCCATAAATCATTCGTTGCACATATAGACATACATCTTTCTCAGCTAAAACAATAGTGAATTCAAATAACAACCTCAAACTCTTCCTTCTGACACATGCTACCATCATCAAATTATTTGAATTATTAAACAAGAGGGCCCTGAAGGCCCTGTATCGCTCACCTGATCCAATTCAAGTGTGAAATAAGTGTTTCAGGGCAAGGGCAATTGTGACAGGGGGTTAGATCCTTCCTAGTTTTTTTTTTAATATCACAGATTTTTTTAATATCACGGATGACCCAGTTGCAAACCTTACCTAGCTGTAATAAGTATATTCTGACCAGGTTTCATATAGATAAAGTAGAAAATATGGCCTCAACAGTGGATTAATATTTGACTTTGTGACCTAGTGTTTGAACTCAGGTTACCCAGTTTCAAACTTGACATAGACTTCATCAACACAAACATTCTGACATAGTTTCGTGGCAATCAAAGAGAGAATGTAACCTCTACAGTGTATACAAAGTTTTCTATGATTTGCCCTAGTGGCCTGGTTTCACTGTGTGGGAACGGACACCGGATATAGCTCAAAAAGTGATCAATCGATAAGCGTTTGATTTTGACACATGGACAGTTTTCTATCATTTTTTGTATTTTATGGTGATATATTTAACAAAATCGAAGAGTTTAAAATTACTTGATACTTTGCAATATACGACTATGATGGAAATGTGTCTCTTCTTTTGTATAATAGCCCAATTCTCGCCGAAAGTTGCATGATCGCTCACAAATGTTCATGTATGTGGTACGATTTCAAACATAAATCAACAAATTGAAAATAAAAATAAAAACTGAATCGAACGATTTCATTGTAATTACATAATCTAGTAATGTGTAAAATATCAATATGATATCTCTTGTTGTTACAGAGATATCCATACCTTTTGATGCCCTGGCAGTGTACTGGGGATAGATGAAGCAAATAAATAACTGCACAGGGGATAGCTATTAAGTGGACTGAGGATAGTAACGATGTATTTAGAAAAACGAGATTGTGATAATGATTACGGCCATTTATCTATACGCGAGCTCAAGGGAAATTGTTCGATGTTGTCCAACATGTTGTTGTTCTTTGTATCTGTATGCACTTAAAACTGTTTCATTCATACATATTAGTCAACCATGATATTGTTTTTCACAAGCATCAATATCTAAATATTTGAAATACGCCGGTAATCTGATTTATTGAGTAACACAAAACATATGGCCATAGAATTTATATGGTGTTTGCTATTCATATATATAATATTGCTTTGTAAATCAAGTAGGTATGTTTTTGCAAACAGAAAGTCACCAGTAGGGAATGAGATTTATTTATTTATTCGATATATTTCCTAAAAATAACAATACTTGTCGAAATTCAGTAAGTTTTGAGGTGATCATCTCAGATTTGAAGAAACATTTAACGAGGTCTGCTAAATCGTAAGCACTTTAAAGTATACCATAGGCCAAATTTAGCATTATGCTATTAGTTCAAACACTTGCTTCATTTGTGGATACGGTAGATATACGTTAACACAGCAAGATCTTACCTCTGGTAAATTAAAACAACTGCATAATTGTCTGTTTACTTATCACTTTTTGAGCTATATCCGGTGTCCCTTCCCGCACAGTGGGTTTTAGACCTCTGATTACCAAGTTTCAAACTCTACCTAAAGATCATCAAGAATAACATTCTGATCAATAAAGAGATTATTAATATAAACATTCTGACAAACTTTCATGAAGATACAGTCATTAATGTGACCTCTAAAGTGTTAACAAGCTTTTCCTTAAATTTGACCTGGTGACCTAGTTTTTGACAACGACCCAGATTCGTACTTGGCCTAGAGCTAATCAATATAAACATTCTGACTAAGTTTCATAAACATACAGTCATAAATGTGACCTCAAGAGTGCTAACAAGCTTTTCCTATGATTTGACCTAATGACCTAGTTTTTGACCGCACATGACCAAGATTTTAAACTTGATTTAGAGATTATTAATATAAACATTCTGACTAACTTTCATGAAGAAACATTTATAAATGTGACCTCTAGCTTGTTGACAAGCTTTTCCTTTAATTTGACCTGGTGACCTAGTTTTTGACCGCACATGACCCAGAGTCGAACTTGGCATAGTGCTCATCAATTTTACATTCTGACTAAGTTTCATAAACATACAGTCATAAATGTGACCTCTAACAGTGCCTACATGCTTTTCCTATGATTTGACTTGGTGACCTAGTTTTTGACCGTACATGACCCAGATTTAAACTTGACTTAAAGATTATCAATATAAACATTCTGACCACTTTTCATGAAGATACAGTCATAAATGTGACCTCTAGAGTGCTAACAAGCTTTTCCTTCAATATGACCTGGTGACCTAGTTTTTGACCGCACATGACCCAGATACAGATTATTAATGTTAACATTCTTACCAAGTTTTCTAAAGATACAGTCATAAATGTGACCTCTAGAGTGTTCACAAGCTTTTCCTTTAATTTGACCTGGTGACCTAGTTTTTAACCCCAGATGACCCAATATCGAACTCGTCCAAGATTTTATTGAGGGTAACATTCTGACCAAGTTTCATTAAGATTGTGCCCAAATTGTGACCTCTAGAGTGTTAACAGTCAAATTGTTGAAGACGGACAACGAAGACGGACGACCGACACAGGGCGATCACATTAAAGTGCTCAAGGTGAGCTAAAAACTAGAGATGCCTTTATGAAAAAGCACTTGTCTTCCTATAGTGTGGTCCTATGTGAGAAATAATCAATGATGGACATGAAATTTGTACTTTTGGACGGCAGACGAACAAACATAGGGGTCATCTACTGGTCATGACCAACCTGCATACCAAGTACGAGTTACTGGGTCCAAGCATTTTTTAGTTATTGAATGGAAATAAGTGTGACATACGGACTGATGACCAACAAATTGTTTTCCACCTGAAGGACACTGTCGACCTTGACCTACTGACATCAAAATCAATAGGGGTCATCTAATTATCAAGAACAACTAGCAAACCAAGTATGATGTTCCTGGGCCCAAGAGTTCTTTAGTTATTTCGCAGAAACCTGTTGTTTAACCTCAAGGTCACCATGACCTTTGACCTACTGGCCTGAAAATCTTTATGGTTATCAACTAGTCATTTTTACCTCAAGGTCACTGCAACCGATATCACTACCTTGATCTTTGACCTACTGATCTCAAAATCAAGAGTGGTCATCAACTAGTCAGGACCAACTGGCATACCAAGTATGATGTTCCTAGGTGCAAGCATTCTTTCATTATTTGGCTAAAAACCGTTGTTTTATTTTCAACTCAAGGTCTCAATGACCTTGACCTTTGACCTACTGATCCCAAAATAAATAATAGTCATTTACTTCTAGTCATGACCAACTGGCATTCCAAGAATGAAGGTCCTGGTTGCAAGTGTTTTTTAGTTATTGAGCGGAAACCGTTTTTCAGCTTTTGGTCACCATCAACATATTGCTGATCTCAAAATCAATAGGGGTCATTTACTGGTCATGACCAACCTGCCTACTAAGTATGACGTTTCTAGGTATTAATGCTCTCAAATTATAGAGTGGAAACGAAGTAGGACGTAGGGACTGACTGATGGTTAGGGCAAAAACAATATATCAGGAATTAATTAGCATAATTAAACATGCATATAAATGTCTGATGCATATTTGACATTCAATAAAAAAGGTTCAAAACTGTATATTTATATAAAATAATTAAATCTTAACTTCTATTGAAGCCAGCATACATATATGTGTGTGCTGATAGAAGCCAGCACACATGTGTACCTATAGAAGCCAGCATACATATGTGGACCTATAGAAGCCAGCATACATATTTGGACCTATAGAAGCCAGCATACATATGTGGACCTATTGAAGCCAGCATAAATAAGTGGACCTATAGAAGCCAGCATACATATGTGGACATATTTCTATATGTATGTGGAGACAGAAGCTTTTTCAGCTTTGTTTGATACATCAAAGAAAATATGTTATCATCGCAAGAAATATATGTTTATTTTGATTTCACATTCATAGTTAGGACACAGACAAGTTTCGGACTTCAAATATCCATGAGATGTTGATATGTGTTTGAACATATCGTAGTTTAAACCAATCATATTTGTATATATATATATATATATATAGATATAAAACAACAATAAAATCCATTTTAATAGCATAAATTTAACAACAAGAGGCCCAAGAGGGCCTATGCTCTACTGGCATGGCTCTTGTGGTCATTTTCAATCCAGAGCATGTACGTATGAGTAATAGGCAACAAATATATAAGTCACTTTTTGTGTTTGGGTTAGCTAAAAAAATGCTGCATGTTCAACATCTGAGGACAGGGAGTGATGTAAGCAGATTAGTTGCATGAACTATTTTAATATGTGCCAAGTAAAGGTAATCTGAGGGTAAAAAATATTTTCTTTCAAAACTGTACTTATGGTCAAAATTTCATTTCTGTAGCTTTGAAAATAAAAGAGTTGGTCAAGAAGGCCAAAGTCAAGGACATCCGAGGACAACATTGATGCTCGTTTGCAAAACTGTGCACATGGTCAAAATTTCATTCCTGTAGCTTTAAAAATTTAGTAAATAAAAAAGGTGGGGCCAGCTTTTGCCCAAGGGGCATAATTTCAAATGTTTTGCTAGACAGTCATCATATATAGCTCCACAACAAATATCAAAGGTATGGGCCCTGTGGTTTGAAACAAGAAGATTTTGAAAATAAGTCTCTAGGAAACTTGTGACCCCCGGGGCAGTGCCAGTTTTGACCATAGGGGCATAATTTGAACAACCATGGTAGTGGACTACTAAATAAAGCCTTGTTCAAAATAGCAAGGATCTACATAGCTGTTTCAGACAAAAAGGTTTTTAACATTTCCCAATTTAAGTATACCAAACCTGTGAACCCTGGGCCTGGCCAGTTATGACCCCAGGGGCATAATTTGAACAAACATTTACAAGCAATTGTGACTATACATGTAAACATGGCTAAAATAGACTTCGCTCATGTAGACTTGGCTAAAAATAACATTTTTTTATACTTTCAAGACCCATAATCTAGGCATGCATGGGCGGATCTGGCTGGTTTTCAAAAGGAACCCAGCTTTAATGGATATCTAAATACTGTACAAGTTTCATCGAGGTACAATCAAAACTGAACACTGTATCATATTCACAAGCAATTGTTTACACAATAGCATTTTTTATACTATCAAGGCCCATAATCTAGGCATGCATGGGCAGATCTGGCTGGTTTTCGAAAGGAACCGAGCTCTAATGGATATCTAGATAATGTACAAGTTTCATCGAGATACAATCAAAACTGAAGACTGTATTGTGTTCACAAGCAATTGTTTACAGACGCACGGACGCACATACTACGTACACATTACCATCGCATAAAGTAACATTTACAAACATTCATAAATTCAACATTGTTCAAGAATGAGGATCAGTTAAAGGAAACAAATTTAAAACAATTTGATATTGGTATTTTTACCTTTTGCTGTGTTCAGTCAGACACTTTTATATAGTTCTTCATGAAAATTAGAGCTTATTCATCTTGGATTTACTTATGATGCTATCCCTAAACTAAAGATGTTGAGAGTGACCCAACCCTGCCCTTCAGAGGATTGTGAAGTAGTTTTCATAATACAATGATGATTTATACAAGACAACATAATAGATTCATTTATAATATTCATAATAGATTCATTTGTTGGGGTTGAAAACATTTAGTTTGAACCTTTTGGTTGGTCTGGCAGGCCACTGCAAAGAAATAAGTCTTTAAGGATGGCACATATTTAATTGGCTGAAAATGAAGTTCATGACTGAAGAATATTTATTGCATACTGACTTGCATATTTTCAAACAATATTGTCAAATGACATGCATAAACACTCCAGCCAACAATCACACTGTGAATAAACAAGAATTGCAATGTTACCACAAAACGTGTCATGCTCGTTGTCAAGGTAGACAAGGTGACCTATCGAGTGACAAGTTGAATTCTGTTTCCACTGGTGTTTGCTTTACAACATCTTGGGGCCACTTACTGTCTAACTTGTCCAGGATATTATGCTCATACACACTCTGACCAAATTGATTGATGATTGGACGAATGCTTCTGATTGTATTGATAGGACAAAATGTAAATTTTTTTTTTTTAAATTAACATTCAGCTTTGTATGTTAAGCAATTATACTTTGACATTTTAGATTGTAGAGTGCACGGTGGCTTTCAACTAGTGTTGGGAATCGAACAGAAAAAATACTGTCGATAATCGATTTAAGAAACCAATCAATGATCGATTATTAATCGATTTAATCATTATTTAATTATCTTTGGTCATCATATTTAAGGCATACAGATACAGTGCATGCACCAGTTTTAAGCACCAATGTTCCTTTGCAATATTGTTTGTACATTTCTTTGTATAAATTACATTATTTATTCAGAACGCATACATGCCATATTTTCTGGAGACCATTCAGGGGGATTTGTTCAAAAGGCTGAAAATTCAGGGGGATTTTTTTAGCAGGTCTAAGTTGGCGAAATTTTAAAGTATTTTTAGACGCAAGTATCAAAAAGTGTATTCACATATCGTTTGCTTTGAAAACCTCTTACTTTTTCATTATACAGAATTATTTTATCTCATGATTTATCATATTTTTAGGATACACTTGTCATGTCATACTGTAATACACTTGCAGAACAAAATATGTCATTGGAAAAATATGTTTTCGAGACAATTAAATTAAATTTACCTTCATCCAAAGTCTTTAAAAAAATTGTGCTTAATTCTATCAGCTTTGATGACTTTCAGACAATAAGAGAATAGAATAAATATTATTAATTTCTCCCTTACAAAAGAGTAATATTTCTTTGCCTTTGATAATTACTACAAATTAATTTTGGAGGGTTTCACTCACACACTGTGGTTTCACTTTGTCATTATTGCTCGATGTAAAATTTCCAAAAAAAAAAGACAAAAAAAAGACCGGGGGATGGATCGAAATTCCAGGGGATTTTTCCCCTCGCCCGGGGATATGGCATGTATGGAACCTGACTATCTTTTAGTGTTTACAAGTTACTAATACAGAACATGAGACCACAGGCTCTAATTTTTGTCTTACATTTAGTATTTCATAAATGTGTAAAATAAACACAAAGAAAGATATCAATTTCTTTTCAATAATCAGTCAGTAACAAGTACAAGCAATTGAATATTCTATATGTTTTACATGAACTTTCAGAAAACAGAGATAACTAAATTCTTACATGGTAAGAAGAAAACAGTAACATGTTTTAACAAGAGCTGTCACAGAGAAAGCGCCCTCGACTATTTTTTGTCAAATTGATTGATAGTTACCTCCTCCTGTGTATAGGTTGGGGGCATAATGGTGAACAAGTGTGCAAAGTTTCAAAGCCATATGTCAATGGACTTTGAAAATATTTGAGGTGGTACGCAGACTTTAACATAAGTGGTTACGCCAACACCCAGGTGACTAGGATAGCTCTCCTTATTCTTTGAATAGTCGAGGTAAAAAGCACTTTTAAACTACAAACACGAGAAGTTGAGAACCAATCCTTTAGCAGTTAAATTAAAAATAAAATTTGCAATAAGGCCTTAAAAAAAATGATATATGTCTGTTTCCTGTAACCCGACCGACCGTAATTATTTACCACCGACCGCAATTTTCGAAAAAGTCAGATTTTAAGCAATCTCTGGCCTGTGATGACAACGATAATTTAAATAATTTAGTAGTGTACGAACTCGTCGCATAGTTACAAATGTTTCCCGTTTGACAAGTTGAAACAATGGCAAAAAGCTTAATTTAATTGCAGGGCTTTCAATTGACCCGAGCTCCCGGGTTTTGACGCACAGAAATCATAAATGACCCTAAGTTGACGCATCATACATTTGTAGTATGCGTCAGTTTTGACCCGAGATTTTTCGCTTTTTTGCTATTAAAAAGTGCGATGGTTTTGAAAAACAACAATGCTAAGATATATTTTGTTCTTTAACAAAACAGTATTGTATGGTTATGGTTATGCCATTTATGAAAAATACTATGCTGCAATATTGGCAATAGGAACGTTGAATGTTTTTGTTCACTTCTGGAAAAAAGATAAACGTGAAAAAGAAACTGAAAGTTAAAGTTAGAAAGATGTCGTTGCAACTAAACACTCGCTGGTGCATATTGGAATTTGACAAGGATGCATTGGCTTACATAACGAAGATGCATTAACTAAATAATATGTTCGTCAGAGTATGAACATATTTTGACTCTGGGAATTTTTTAACCACCGTAGTTTAGTCAAGTCCAGAAAAGGAAATAAGAGAAGGTTAATATTAAAAGTTATATTGATTATTTTCATCGTGCTTGAGATTTTTACAGAATGAACAGTGGATCTAATAGAGCAGATATTTTTAAAACACTGGACATTGTTTAAAAAAAAATAAGTTGTGGAATCTATTTAATGAAGGTACTGTACCTTGGGTCTACACTGGTCCCAAAGACCTGTACAATTCTGACAGGGCTCTAAGAGTTAAATGGTTTAGTCATTGATTCTAGTCATTTATCATTCAAAGTATTTATTTATATATGTTTTGTGGAGATTCTTGCCAGTTCTTGTTGTAACAGCATTTTATTTTATAATAGTTGTCATGTACATTTAATTGTAATACAACTTGATAATATTACACAGTCTATTTTAAAATAGTTTGTGCAATAATATCGTGTTATATTACTACAAAAAGTATGCATTTTGAAAGTTTTGTTTAAAACATTTGCCAAAAATAAATTGTCTCAATGTTATTTGATTCACTTTTTCACTGGGTTATATTTGCAAAGTGTTAAGATGAACTGCGTCCCTGATGAACACACTGACATTGCTCAAAATTGCACATAATGTTGCCACCGCTGGGAGTCGAACCCATGCCTTGCCCTTCAAAAGGATGCATTCTACAACTGAAATACATGTACAATGGCTGTCAAGCTAGCAGTTTTAGCTTGTTTATGGCAGAAAGTTTAAATCTATAATTTATATTCTTTTTAAAATAATTCACCTGAAATACAAATGAATATTGGATCAATCTGACATATTAAAACAAGAATAAAGAAAAAAAACACAAAAAAAACAAGAGGGCCCTGAAATGCTCACCTGATCCAGTAAAGATCATCAACAATTACATTCTGATCAAGTTCCATGAACATATGGTCATAAATGTGCCTGCTAGAGTGTTAAAATACTTTTCCTATAATTTGACCTGGCCCCAATTTCTCGAAACTTCTTAAGTCCCTTATAACAGGATTAAGCTAATCTCACTATTTTTGTTGTTCTATAAAATGTGTTATATTTACTTCTTCAAGAATTTTTAGAAACTATGTAGGATTAATCTGTATGATTATCAGCATCAACCATTTTTCATTTATCAAAATCCAGTTTCAGTATGTATTTTGGCTAATTGAAATAAGCGACTAAAGGCTGTTAAGCTTAAGAAGTTTCGAGAAATTGGGACCCGGTGTCTTAGATTTTGAGCGCACATGACCCAGATTCGAACTTGGACTAAAGCTAATTTATATAAACATTCTGACTAAGTTTCATGAACATACAGTCATAAATGTGACCTCTAGAGTGCTAACAAGCTTTTCCTATGATTTGACCTGGTGACCTAGTTTTTGACCGCACATGACCCAGATTTAAACTTGACGTAAAGATTATTAATATAAACATTCTGATCAACTTTCATGAAGATACAGTCATAAATAACACCTCTAGAGTGTTAACAAGATTTTCCTTCAATTTGACCTGGTGACCTAGTTTGTGACCGCACATAAACCAGAATCAAGCTTGACCTAGAGAGTATCAATATTAACATTCTGACCAAGTTTCCTGAAGATACAGTCATAAATGTGACCTCTATAGTGTTAACAAGCTTTTCCCTGGTGACCTAGTTTTTAACCCCAGATGACCCAATATCGAACTCATCCAAGATTTTATTGAGGGTAACATTCTGACCAACTGCCATAAGATTTAACAGTCAAATTGTTGACGACGGACGACGACGACGGACACAGATCGATCACAATAGCTCAACTTGAGCACTTCATGCTCAGGTGAGCTAAAAAACCCTACCTACCGACCCATCTTTTTTTCAGTATGTTACAGCAAACAGACATTTTTTTAGAATATGAGTACATAACTTAACATAGTAACACCTTAACATTTCAACATAAACTAGCATAAACCAGAAATAAGTAAATTAGTTGGCAGCGTTTACATCCCTTGTTTCTATAATTGGTTGTTCAAATTTCACTATTGATTGTCGCCAACATAGGCCTTTCCCTTCAATTGTCGATTATAATCGATCATTGGCACAACACTACATTCAACATGTTTGTGTTTCCAGATGAAAGTCATCATAAATAAAGCTGCTGAACTATAGCAAACTGTATATAACAGTTTATATAATATTTATACAAAACATACCTGTATAATGATTATAGGACCCCAAAATAGATGTCAAAAGTCAAAGTCTAGCAAATGTGCGTGTGCAGAAGCAATTTGTCAAAATATTTATGCTGTTGAAAGCTCATACACCCGAGATAAATAGTACATCATAAGTATCAATCAATGATTATTTACTAAAATAGGACCATTTTACCGCGACAACAAACAGGACATGTTCGCATTTGTACTTATGTTGCAATTCTTGTTTTCACAGCAAATAAGAAGTCATTTGTACCATTAAATTGCATGTGAAATCGAGCATGGTTTTTCTTGTCAAAATTAATTGTGTACCTAGTACTCTATATTGAACAAATGTGAAGTTAAGAAAATGTGAATGAAATAATCGCAAAATCAAATTCATGAAGCAAAGACCGACCATTATAATGAAGATTTGGTCATTGCATAGCAAATTGTATTCATTGCTTACGCATTAAGGTATTTGATATTTTGCCTAGATATTGTTCTATACTATCCATAAAAAACTCAGCCTAAATTGAAGCTTATGTCATAACTATTGCAAATTAATCTTAAGCATCAGGTAAAAACTGGTTTATTGGGTTTAGACTAGTAAAAAGAGAACAAAATATTGCTAACAATGACAATACTGAGTGAACAAATCTAAAATATTTCCTCTTAAAACCTAACAATCGTATAAATAATTCTAAACATACAATAAATAAACATTATTGCTAAAACAAGTGTATGTACACTATAACAAGATTCAGAAAAAAGGAATGTGATGATTGAACTATAGTTTTTGATCAGCTGTAAATATTTTACTAGAGTTTTATTTTCTGTACACAAAATAACTATAAGACAAACATTCTACAAATATATTTTTTGGCAATTATATATGTATCGGACACAAGCCAAATGTGGAAATGTGAATGACTGTTTACAACAACATGATATCATAAATAACATTTTAACAAAAACACCACAAGGGGATGGCAAAGCTTGTCCATTTTTATCCATTGATCAAGAGGCATAACTTGACATATAATTGAGCCAGAGTGATAGGAAGTGCTACACTTGCACATATTCTCACAGGAAGCATGTGTTCTAAGTTTCATATTAATATCTAAACATTTCTGGATTACAGCCTAGGCCTAAACTTTTGCAAAACAACAATACCAATGCTGATGAAACCACGGCTTTGAAATACAAATACAATTAAAGCTTATTTATTACACAGCTCATTATACTGCAATAAACTGCCTTAAAACATACTGAAGATCAACAATCAAGATTTCATATTGATAAAAATATGTTCAAAAATAACAGTGCATTTATAGTGAAGGATGCAATAAATATAATGAGTTTTTATACAAAATGTACATCTGCTGAAATTTGAACAAGGTATTTTTGATCCTCCAAAGTAGATCGCAGAAAACAGCAACTCTCTTATGGTAAAATGTTGACCAGCATTTATAAAATTAACTACATTTTAATCCATTTTAAATCACTGAATCAAGTTGAGGTTCTTTAGAAAAAATTTAAAAGGTAAGCACTTAACACTCATAAAATAAACTAGAATTTTTCAGAAATTGGATGTGTCTCCTGTTTTTGGAGAGCCCATCATTGTCAAACCAATTATAATACAAATTTTAATGTATCAGGTGTAAAATGTCATGAATTATTGAGGTGATAAAAAGTGTAGAAAAAAGATTTATAACAATCAAATTTGACCGAGATATCATGTCTATAAACACTTTCACCAAATTTAATCATGATTGGATCAAAAATATCGGCACAAGACATAATAAGCCCACTATATTTTAACATATAAAGAGCATAAACTTAAAAAAATATGACCACAATGTCAAATAATCTTATCATGATTGGATAATAAATAATAAAGAAATTGTCTGCATGCAAGACATAAACCTACTATTTGTTAATATTAAAGGGAGTTTTACTCTGAAGTTTTAAAAGGGATCTTTCCCATTATCGAACTTGACCAAGACTTTATGCCCACAAACCCTGTCACCAGGTTTCTTACTTAAGCTGTACCTTGAAATAACTACATGCACAATTAAGTCATATAGTGAAAACTACCCCCGCCTCCAATAAGCTTTATTCGATAATATATACTTGAATATTTCTTAGGCAACACAATAAAAAGTAGAATTTCCACAAATTTAGACTAGTTGACAGCTCACTGGTCTCGATCAAAGAAATTTTAAGTGCTTGTGAGGTTATGTCTGGTTTGTGAGTATTTTCCCAACAGATCCCCTTCATTCATGTGGCACAGGGCACTTGCGCATCTATGAGGCCTCTCAGTTATGTTCACCACCATTTAAGATATTTATAAAAAGAAATCAAGCTTTTCATTTGTAAAATTGTGCATTGAACAGCATTGAACATTTGAAAGACAAAATGTAATTCGTCAATAAAGATTGTAATTATTAATCTTAATTTCATGCACATCTATTTGCGAGGTTGACTTTCTGCTGATCATTACCAATCCAGTTATGACATTATTTTGTTTCATTTCTGTTCAAATATTAAAAGCACTCAACTGTTTCCACATATTTAATAAAAAATTCAGCAAAATAAATTTAGAATGGCATATAAATTTTGACAAACAAGAGGCCCAAAAGGGCCTATGCTCTACTGGCATGGCTCGTGTGGTCATTTTCAATCCAGAGCATGTACGTTTGAGTAATAGGCAACAAATATATAGTTCACTTATAGTGTTTGGGTTAGCTGAAAACGCTGCACATTCAACATCTGAGGACAGGAAGTGTTGTAAGCAGATTAGTTGCATGAACTATTTTAATATGAGCCAAGTAAAGGTAATCTGAGGGTAAAAAATATTTGCTTTCATAACTGTACTCATCGTCAAAATTTCATTTCTGTAGCTTTAAAAATAAAAAGTCGGTCAAAGGTCAAAGTCAAGGACATCCGAGGACAACATTAATGCTTGTTTGCTAAACTGTTCAAATGGTCAAAATTTCATTACTGTAGCTTTAAAAATTAATAAGTAAGTCAAAAGGGGTGGGGCCAGCTTTTGCCCATGGGGCATTATTTCAAATGTTTTCAGTTGCATCATATGATGCTCCACAACAAATATCAAAGGTATGGGCCTTGTGGTTTGAAACAAGGTTTTGAAAATATTTCTTAAATAAGTCTCTAGGAAAATAGTGACACCCAGGGCAGTGCCAGTTTTGACCCAAGGGGCATAATTTGAACAACCATGGTAGTGGACCACTAAATAAAGCCTTGTTCAAAATAGCAAGGATTTGCATAGTGGTTTCAGACAAAAAGGTTTTTAACATTTCTTAATTTAAGGAGGGGGGGGGGGGGGGGGGGGGGGGGGGGGGGGGCCGTCCCTTACAAAGAAAAGAGAACTCTTCCCTGGGCCTCCGCCAACGTCCCCGAGGTCGTTTGCATTTGCCACACAATCTCCTTGGGGGGGGGGGGGGGGGGGGGGGGGGGCATAATTTGAACAAACCTTCACAAGCAATTGTGATTTTACATACATGTAAGCTTGGCTAAAAATAGACTTCACTCATGTAGACTTAAATGACTGTATGCTAAAAATAGACTTAGCTTAAAATAGCATTTTTTTTTATACTTTCAGTTTAAGTGTCAGGACTCCAGCATAATAAAGGAAAAAAGTTATTTATACAGAACACTTTTAATTTCAAAAAATGAATATACAAATTGAAACATATAAGACCTCGATCTTTGACCTTCTGACCCAAACAGCAATTGAGGCCATATACTGACCATGATCAATGTGAATATAGAGTTTAAAGACTACAATATATGTCATTCAAAAATTATTGATCGGAAATGAAAGAATGACGCTTACATTGCGCTTTCACCACCTGACAAAGTTATCGTTATGTGCCTGCGACACATTTAAGCTCTAATGGACTAATAAGTGATTAAATATGACAATGATATTTAACAGATAAAAGCAATGATGACCTCAGCTAACTCTTTCATTCAATATTGCTTTCATTCTTGAATATCACATTATATTTATTAACTTACAAGCCCACAATTGTATAATAACTAAATGCAGAAATGACTAAAATCAGCCTCTTTTTTTTTACAAAGATAACATTACTACATACATATAATAACATATAAGTATTTGATCAGAGGGTGTTGGCAAGTTATTTTTATTTATACATTTACAAAACAAAAGAGCCAAGATGGCCCTATATTGCTCACCTGATCAAAATGCAGTGGTTGTAAAAGATGTTGCTGCTTGCCTATGTAGTAAGTAATTTCCGAGTAATTAGATGGTTGCTAAGGAGGTTGGCCCTTGTAAATCAATAATATTTCTAAGGAAGTCAAGACATTATCAGCTGGTTGTTCTAAGGGACAACAGATGTGATGGCAATGGACGCCAACTGTTGCTAAGGAAGAAAGTGCTTGCTAAGAAAGTCATTGGTTGCAAAGGAATACAATGGATGCTGTGAATGTAGGTAGCTGATAAGGAAGCAAGTGGTTGCTAAGTAAGTCAATGGTTGTAAAGGAGGTCATTGGTTGTTAAGAAAGTAATTGGCTGCTACACAATTCATTGGTTGCAAAGGAAATCATTGGTTGCTATGGACCAGGCTGGTTACTTAAGAAGAAAGAGGTTGCTAAGGAAGTCATTGGTTGTTTGGTAAATAAGTGGTTGATAAGAAAGTCATTGGGTGCTATGGATGTAAGTAATTACTAACCACTACATTATGCTTTATACCAATATCAAGGGTCTGGGATTTGCAGTTTCAATGAAGATTCCCAAATATTTTACTATATAAGTATATAAAAAACCCTGAGACCCCCATGGCAGGCCCAGCATTGACCATAGGAACATAATTTGGAAAAGGACCACGACATAGGCCAAATACAAAATATCAAAGGTCTGTGGCTTGCGTGTCAGAGAAAAAGATTTTCAAAGATTTCACAATACATATATATATATATATATATATATATATATATATATATATATATATATAGAAAACCTTGGAACCCAAGGCAGGGCCAGTTTTGACCAGAGGGCAATAATTTGAAAAATTTGGTGATAAATCTACATACAAAATATTATAGGGTTGCTTGCAGTTTTAGAGATGATTTTCAAAGATTTTACTACATAAGTATATACCGCAAGTCATTGTGTATAGGTTGCTATATAGGACGCAGGCAAAATTATATGACAAAAATCAAGAGAAAAAACTTATTTTCACTAAAAGCATATATTGGACTCAGTAAAAAAAAGTCGGAATCTGCCGTATTGTTTTCAGGAATTTTATTGAATCGTTAAAATGGCAAAGGTTATTAAATAGTACAGCACATGGACATAACATACATGCCATATTTTTTGGAGACCATTCAGGGGAATTTGTTTCGAAAGGGTGAAAATTCAGGGGGATTTTGGTAATATTCAGGGGGATTTTTTTAGCAGGTCAAAGTTGGGAAAATTTCAAAGTATTTTTAAACGCAAGTACTTTGAAACAGTCATTTCACCCTTGTGGAGTTGTCTGTTTGTTTACATTCAGTTTCACACACATACTGTGGTTTTACTTTGTCATTATTGCTGATGTAAAATCTCTTTAAAAAAAAAATATTTTTTTTTAATTCTTGTGGATTTTTATCTCCTGTCGGGAGACTCGGGCATGGATAAAAATTCCGCGGGATTTTTCCCCCTGCTGGGGGAAATGGCATGTATGACATAAATGATAAAATATATTAAGTTATCCCGATGTCGCTCTCCATGGAGCCCTCAAATTACTTGTCGTTAATGCAAAATCTATATGGAACAGCCGTACATTGTACTTAAACGTGCTTAACACCTAAGTTGAGTAGTTCCAACATGTTGTATCATGGGACAAACAACACTGTCATCACAATAGTTTGTAGTATTGGTAGTAAGGCAGCGGCCGTAAGGAAGAGGGAGATTTCCACCTTCACACAATGATGCCACTTCACATGATGCATGTCTATTTGTTTTTAATACAGAATCATACTATGTAAAAGCATCACTAAATTTCGACAATAAAAAATAATTAATTAATTTTTTTTTGTTGTTGTCTGCTGATGCTGACCATACCTGATTTTTAACATTAAAACCATGGATAAATCCATCAATGGATGTGCGTAGCATTCCTTTGAAATTAAATGTAAACAAACTTATTTAGGCCTGAAATTGGCTTTGGAAAAAAATAATGTCAAAGCCTAAAACTATATATAAAACGCAGGCTTTTTATTTATAAGAATTCCGGGGGAAAAAGTTTGTCCTATAAACAATAATTTATGGTAAAAAATCTGAGATCCCTAAAGCGGGACCAGCTTTGGCCTCGGGGGCATAATTTGAACAATTTTGGTGAAGAACAACTACAAATTCTACATTCCAAACATTATTCCAAATATCAAAGATTTTAAAAGATAAGTATAAACCCTTAAGGCAAAATTTGAACAATTTGGGTGAAGAACAGCTACATAATGCTACATTCCAAATCCAAAGTTTTGGGGCCATATACAATATTCAACTTGGATTGAACTTAAATTTAAGATTAGAAACTAAGTGTTTTGATTGGCCTGTATATTTAGCAGACCAATAATGCTAAATGGAATCACTGAGGCATGTTAAAGAATAAGGTAAATATTGAATACTGGCCCTGTGGGCATAGCAGTTTCAGAAAATTTCCAAATGGAGACATTGCCAAAGACACCATCTGACTCTTCCAACTGTAGTTGTCTTTCTTACTTAAGCTGTACCCTGTAATGACTACATGCAAATTTAGTCATATAGTGAAAACTACCCCTGCCCCCTGTAAGCAGTTTTAAACCAACCTACATGGCCAGCAGTTTCTGAGAATATTTTCATTTTTTTCTAAAAGTTTCCCTGTCTGCAGTTTTTAAAGCAACATGGCTTGAAGGAATTTGATATTGTCAACCTTAGGAACATTTCTGTGAAATTATATTAAAATCTGGCAAGGGGTTTCTGAAGAGAAGATTTTTAAATTTTTAATTTTGGTTGCCATGGCATTTTAGGAATCTGGAAGAGGACCGTCCAAGGTACAGTCCTGTGAAATTTGGTTAAGATTGGCCTTGTGGTTTAGGAGGGTAAGTTGTTTGAAGGAAAATGTTGACAACGGACGACAGACAGTAACCTATCACAATAGCTCGTACTTTGAGAATTTTGTGCTATAAAAAAGGTGTTACTAAAAATTGTAGGATAAGATACTAAAAAATAAAATAATGAAAATTGAGGAAGAAAAAGAGATAAAAAAACAAAGAATAGATTCTTTTGGGTTGGCGCTGATTTAATCTGACTGTAGATAGTATACAAATTCATTTAATTTTGTATTTTTCAAAACTGTATAAAATCTGGTCACACAAATAACCGACATTCGCCTAGCCCGGAATGTGCAATTTCTATGCCTATACATGTGGCTTCAACGTTCATTTAGAGGCTTTTCCTTTTAGTGATAGGAATGTTTACTTAATTAATTCTTTGGAGGAACAATCCTAGTTCATTTATATAATTGATAAAAATGAAATGTCATCACATGGCAAATGTGCTTGAAAATGTGTTTTCTATTTTGGTGAATTTTCAATAACTGTCAGTATACATTTGAAAATGGTATAACCATTTTTCAATTTGTTACCTATTCTCTCAACTACTCTACTAGCTGCATATTTACAATACTAACAGCAACATTACTATGATTTTATAAAACACAACAAAATAAATATCTAGAGCCACACATACAAAGGAAATATTAAATAAAATAAATGCATGCAAGTTGGCTAAAAAGATCAAATAAAATCAAAATTGTTATTAACATGATGACAAAGAAAAATATGAAGTTAATAAATATTAAAAAATAACTTTGGAAATGCCAGATCTCAAACTAAAAAGGTTTAGTGTTTTCTATGTTCTTTCAATGCGTATAACTTTACACACGAAGAACATCCGCAATTGAAGCAAACTTACTTAAAGCAAAACTTTATTACTGGAATGACCGTGAATACAACCTTGATGTTACAATTAACAGTGGTAAAATTATAGATCATAATAGCATCGCCTTCACTTGGACTTGATCTTTGACACAGAAATGAAATTAATACTTATTTGGACTTCATTAATGAAATAAATTGATATCTCATTATTTTCAATTATTTCTGAGATGTGGCATAGACAAATGGATCCTAATGATAATGAATACATTAATGAATAATCATTTTATGAACAACATTCAATGAATATTGATCACTGTTCAATGATGAGACAATATGTGTGAGAATGCTTGATTTTTGCACTATCATTGTGACATGAAGAATTCTGAATGCTCTCCATCTTTTTCAAATCTCTTCGCCTCTTCCTGCATAGATTCTTTAATCTTTAAAATTGCAGCATTCTCCCCGCCCTCCTGAAAACAAGAGAAAATAGTCCTGCAAAGTTGCCTCATATAAAGGGGAAATATCTACAAGTAGGAGTTTGTGATATTTAACACCATAAAACATTTCCATGGAAAAGGAAGCTAATACCAATTTATTTCTAGTGTCTTTTTTGAGAGGCCAGAAGAAGATAACACTGGTAGGGGCGCAAACAAACCATTCTAAATGTGTTCATGTTCAATATGTTGTGTACACAAGCTAGTGTGGCTCTAACCAACAACCGTTAACTTGTTCATGTATGAAAGGCTGTGTCAGTATGCTGTTGAGGGCTCTAACCAACAACCACACTAGTGTGCATGTATGAAGGGCTGTGTCAGTATGCTGTTGGGGGCTCTAACCAACAACCACAATAGTGTTCATGTATGAAAGGCTGTGTCAGTATGCTGTTGGGGGCTCTAACCAACAACCACAATAGTGTTCATGTATGAAAGGCTGTGTCAGTATGCTGTTGAGGGCTCTAACCAACAACCACAATAGTGTTCATGTATGAAGGGCTGTGTCAGTATGCTGTTGGGGGCTCTAACCAACAACCACAATAGTGTTCATGCATGAAAGGCTGTGTCAGTATGCTGTTGGGGGCTCTAACCAACAACCACAATAGTGTTCATGTATGAAAGGCTGTGTCAGTATGCTGTTGGGGGCTCTAACCAACAACCACAATAGTGTTCATGTATGAAGGGCTGTGTCAGTATGCTGTTGGGGGCTCTAACCAACAACCACAATAGTGTTCATGTATGAAAGGCTGTGTCAGTATGCTGTTGGGGGCTCTAACCAACAACCACACTAGTGTTCATGTATGAAGGGCTGTGTCAGTATGCTGTTGGGGGCTCTAACCAACAACCACACTAGTGTGCATGTATGAAGGGCTGTGTCAGTATGCTGTTGAGGGCTCTAACCAACAACCACACTAGAGTTCATGTATGAAGGGCTGTGTCAGTATGCTGTTGAGGGCTCTAACCAACAACCACAATAGTGTTCATGTATGAAGGGCTGTGTCAGTATGCTGTTGAGGGCTCTAACCAACAACCACAATAGTGTTCATGTATGAAGGGCTGTGTCAGTATGCTGTTGGGGGCTCTAACCAACAACCACACTAGTGTGCATGTATGAAAGGCTGTGCCAGTATGCTGTTGGGGGCTCTAACCAACAACCACAATTGTGTTCATGTATGAAGGGCTGTGTCAGTATGCTGTTGGGGGCTCTAACCAACAACCACACTAGTGTTCATGTATGAAAGGCTGTGTCAGTATGCTGTTGAGGGCTCTAACCAACAACCACAATAGTGTTCATGTATGAAGGGCTGTGTCAGTATGCTGTTGGGGGCTCTAACCAACAACCACACTAGTGTGCATGTATGAAAGGCTGTGCCAGTATGCTGTTGGGGGCTCTAACCAACAACCACAATAGTGTTCATGTATGAAAGGCTGTGTCAGTATGCTGTTGGGGGCTCTAACCAACAACCACAATAGTGTTCATGTATGAAGGGCTGTGTCAGTATGCTGTTGGGGGCTCTAACCAACAACCACACTAGTGTTCATGTATGAAAGGCTGTGTCAGTATGCTGTTGAGGGCTCTAACCAACAACCACAATAGTGTTCATGTATGAAGGGCTGTGTCAGTATGCTGTTGAGGGCTCTAACAAACAACCACAATAGTGTTCATGTATGAAAGGCTGTGTCAGTATGCTGTTGGGGGCTCTAACCAACAACCACACTAGAGTTCATGTATGAAGGGCTGTGTCAGTATGCTGTTGAGGGCTCTAACCAACAACCACACTAGAGTTCATGTATGAAGGGCTGTGTCAGTATGCTGTTGGGGGCTCTAACCAACAACCACACTAGTGTTCATGTATGAAGGGCTGTGTCAGTATGCTGTTGGGGGCTCTAACCAACAACCACACTAGTGTTCATGTATGAAAGGCTGTGCCAGTATGCTGTTGAGGGCTCTAACCAACAACCACAATAGTGTTCATGTATGAAAGGCTGTGTCAGTATGCTGTTGGGGGCTCTAACCAACAACCACAATAGTGTTCATGTATGAAAGGCTGTGTCAGTATGCTGTTGGGGGCTCTAACAAACAACCACAATAGTGTTCATGTATGAAAGGCTGTGTCAGTATGCTGTTGGGGGCTCTAACAAACAACCACAATAGTGTTCATGTATGAAAGGCTGTGTCAGTATGCTGTTGGGGGCTCTAACCAACAACCACAATAGTGTTCATGCATGAAAGGCTGTGTCAGTATGCTGTTGAGGGCTCTAACCAACAACCACACTAGTGTTCATGCATGAAAGGCTGTGTCAGTATGCTGTTGGGGGCTCTAACAAACAACCACAATAGTGTTCATGTATGAAAGGCTGTGTCAGTATGCTGTTGGGGGCTCTAACAAACAACCACAATAGTGTTCATGCATGAAAGGCTGTGTCAGTATGCTGTTGAGGGCTCTAACCAACAACCACAATAGTGTTCATGTATGAAAGGCTGTGTCAGTATGCTGTTGGGGGCTCTAACAAACAACCACAATAGTGTTCATGTATGAAAGGCTGTGTCAGTATGCTGTTGGGGGCTCTAACAAACAACCACAATAGTGTTCATGTATGAAAGGCTGTGTCAGTATGCTGTTGGGGGCTCTAACAAACAACCACAATAGTGTTCATGTATGAAAGGCTGTGTCAGTATGCTGTTGGGGGCTCTAACAAACAACCACAATAGTGTTCATGTATGAAAGGCTGTGTCAGTATGCTGTTGAGGGCTCTAACCAACAACCACAATAGTGTTCATGTATGAAAGGCTGTGTCAGTATGCTGTTGGGGGCTCTAACCAACAACCACAATAGTGTTCATGCATGAAAGGCTGTGTCAGTATGCTGTTGAGGGCTCTAACCAACAACCACAATAGTGTTCATGCATGAAAGGCTGTGTCAGTATGCTGTTGGGGGCTCTAACAAACAACCACAATAGTGTTCATGTATGAAAGGCTGTGCCAGTATGCTGTTGAGGGCTCTAACAAACAACCACAATAGTGTTCATGTATGAAGGGCTGTGTCAGTATGCTGTTGGGGGCTCTAACCAACAACCACAATAGTGTTCATGTATGAAAGGCTGTGTCAGTATGCTGTTGGGGGCTCTAACCAACAACCACAATAGTGTTCATGTATGAAAGGCTGTGCCAGTATGCTGTTGGGGGCTCTAACAAACAACCACAATAGTGTTCATGTATGAAAGGCTGTGCCAGTATGCTGTTGGGGGCTCTAACAAACAACCACAATAGTGTTCATGTATGAAAGGCTGTGTCAGTATGCTGTTGGGGGCTCTAACCAACAACCACAATAGTGTTCATGTATGAAAGGCTGTGCCAGTATGCTGTTGGGGGCTCTAACCAACAACCACAATAGTGTTCATGTATGAAAGGCTGTGTCAGTATGCTGTTGGGGGCTCTAACCAACAACCACAATAGTGTTCATGTATGAAAGGCTGTGTCAGTATGCTGTTGAGGGCTCTAACCAACAACCACAATAGTGTTCATGTATGAAGGGCTGTGTCAGTATGCTGTTGGGGGCTCTAACCAACAACCACAATAGTGTTCATGTATGAAGGGCTGTGTCAGTATGCTGTTGGGGGCTCTAACAAACAACCACAATAGTGTTCATGTATGAAAGGCTGTGCCAGTATGCTGTTGAGGGCTCTAACCAACAACCACAATAGTGTTCATGTATGAAAGGCTGTGTCAGTATGCTGTTGAGGGCTCTAACCAACAACCACAATAGTGTTCATGTATGAAAGGCTGTGTCAGTATGCTGTTGGGGGCTCTAACCAACAACCACAATAGTGTTCATGTATGAAGGGCTGTGTCAGTATGCTGTTGAGGGCTCTAACCAACAACCACAATAGTGTTCATGTATGAAAGGCTGTGCCAGTATGCTGTTGAGGGCTCTAACCAACAACCACAATAGTGTTCATGTATGAAAGGCTGTGCCAGTATGCTGTTGAGGGCTCTAACCAACAACCACACTAGTGTTCATGTATGAAAGGCTGTGTCAGTATGCTGTTGGGGGCTCTAACCAACAACCACAATAGTGTTCATGCATGAAAGGCTGTGTCAGTATGCTGTTGGGGGCTTTAACCAACAACCACACTAGTGTTCATGCATGAAAGGCTGTGTCAGTATGCTGTTGGGGGCTCTAACCAACAACCACAATAGTGTTCATGTATGAAGGGCTGTGTCAGTATGCTGTTGGGGGCTCTAACCAACAACCACAATAGTGTTCATGTATGAAAGGCTGTGCCAGTATGCTGTTGAGGGCTCTAACAAACAACCACAATAGTGTTCATGTATGAAAGGCTGTGCCAGTATGCTGTTGAGGGCTCTAACCAACAACCACAATAGTGTTCATGCATGAAAGGCTGTGTCAGTATGCTGTTGGGGGCTCTAACCAACAACCACAATAGTGTTCATGCATGAAAGGCTGTGTCAGTATGCTGTTGGGGGCTCTAACCAACAACCACAATAGTGTTCATGTATGAAAGGCTGTGCCAGTATGCTGTTGAGGGCTCTAACCAACAACCACAATAGTGTTCATGCATGAAAGGCTGTGTCAGTATGCTGTTGGGGGCTCTAACCAACAACCACAATAGTGTTCATGTATGAAGGGCTGTGTCAGTATGCTGTTGGGGGCTCTAACCAACAACCACAATAGTGTTCATGTATGAAGGGCTGTGTCAGTATGCTGTTGGGGGCTCTAACCAACAACCACAATAGTGTTCATGTATGAAGGGCTGTGTCAGTATGCTGTTGGGGGCTCTAACCAACAACCACACTAGTGTGCATGTATGAAAGGCTGTGTCAGTATGCTGTTGGGGGCTCTAACCAACAACCACAATAGTGTTCATGTATGAAGGGCTGTGTCAGTATGCTGTTGGGGGCTCTAACCAACAACCACACTAGTGTTCATGTATGAAAGGCTGTGTCAGTATGCTGTTGGGGGCTCTAACCAACAACCACACTAGTGTTCATGTATGAAGGGCTGTGTCAGTATGCTGTTCGGGGCTCTAACCAACAACCACAATAGTGTTCATGTATGAAAGGCTGTGTCAGTATGCTGTTGGGGGCTCTAACCAACAACCACAATAGTGTTCATGTATGAAAGGCTGTGTCAGTATGCTGTTGGTGGCTCTAACCAACAACCACACTAGTGTTCATGCATGAAAGGCTGTGTCAGTATGCTGTTGGGGGCTCTAACCAACAACCACAATAGTGTTCATGTATGAAGGGCTGTGTCAGTATGCTGTTGGGGGCTCTAACCAACAACCACAATAGTGTTCATGTATGAAGGGCTGTGTCAGTATGCTGTTGGGGGCTCTAACCAACAACCACAATAGTGTTCATGTATGAAGGGCTGTGTCAGTATGCTGTTGGGGGCTCTAACCAACAACCACAATAGTGTTCATGTATGAAGGGCTGTGTCAGTATGCTGTTGGGGGCTCTAACCAACAACCACAATAGTGTTCATGTATGAAGGGCTGTGTCAGTATGCTGTTGGGGGCTCTAACCAACAACCACAATAGTGTTCATGTATGAAGGGCTGTGTCAGTATGCTGTTGGGGGCTCTAACCAACAACCACAATAGTGTTCATGTATGAAGGGCTGTGTCAGTATGCTGTTGGGGGCTCTAACCAACAACCACAATAGTGTGCATGTATGAAAGGCTGTGTCAGTATGCTGTTGGGGGCTCTAACCAACAACCACAATAGTGTTCATGTATGAAAGGCTGTGCCAGTATGCTGTTGAGGGCTCTAACCAACAACCACAATAGTGTTCATGTATGAAGGGCTGTGTCAGTATGCTGTTGGGGGCTCTAACAAACAACCACAATAGTGTTCATGTATGAAGGGCTGTGTCAGTATGCTGTTGGGGGCTCTAACCAACAACCACAATAGTGTTCATGTATGAAGGGCTGTGTCAGTATGCTGTTGGGGGCTCTAACCAACAACCACAATAGTGTTCATGTATGAAGGGCTGTGTCAGTATGCTGTTGAGGGCTCTAACAAACAACCACAATAGTGTTCATGTATGAAAGGCTGTGTCAGTATGCTGTTGGGGGCTCTAACCAACAACCACAATAGTGTTCATGTATGAAAGGCTGTGTCAGTATGCTGTTGGGGGCTCTAACCAACAACCACAATAGTGTTCATGTATGAAAGGCTGTGTCAGTATGCTGTTGGTGGCTCTAACCAACAACCACAATTGTGTTCATGTATGAAGGGCTGTGTCAGTATGCTGTTGGTGGCTCTAACCAACAACCACAATAGTGTGCATGTATGAAGGGCTGTGTCAGTATGCTGTTGGTGGCTCTAACCAACAACCACAATAGTGTGCATGTATGAAGGGCTGTGTCAGTATGCTGTTGGGGGCTCTAACCAACAACCACAATAGTGTGCATGTATGAAGGGCTGTGTCAGTATGCTGTTGGTGGCTCTAACCAACAACCACAATAGTGTGCATGTATGAAGGGCTGTGTCAGTATGCTGTTGGTGGCTCTAACCAACAACCACAATTGTGTTCATGTATGAAAGGCTGTGTCAGTATGCTGTTGGGGGCTCTAACCAACAACCACAATAGTGTTCATGTATGAAAGGCTGTGTCAGTATGCTGTTGGGGGCTCTAACCAACAACCACACTAGTGTTCATGTATGAAGGGCTGTGTCAGTATGCTGTTGGGGGCTCTAACCAACAACCACAATAGTGTGCATGTATGAAGGGCTGTGTCAGTATGCTGTTGGGGGCTCTAACCAACAACCACAATAGTGTTCATGTATGAAGGGCCGTGTCAGTATGCTGTTCGGGGCTCTAACCAACAACCACAATTGTGTTCATGTATGAAAGGCTGTGTCAGTATGCTGTTGGTGGCTCTAACCAACAACCACAATTGTGTTCATGTATGAAGGGCTGTGTCAGTATGCTGTTGGTGGCTCTAACCAACAACCACAATAGTGTGCATGTATGAAGGGCTGTGTCAGTATGCTGTTGGGGGCTCTAACCAACAACCACAATTGTGTTCATGTATGAAAGGCTGTGTCAGTATGCTGTTGAGGGCTCTAACAAACAACCACAATAGTGTTCATGTATGAAAGGCTGTGTCAGTATGCTGTTGGGGGCTCTAACCAACTACCACAATAGTGTGCATGTATGAAGGGCTGTGTCAGTATGCTGTTGGGGGCTCTAACAAACAACCACAATAGTGTTCATGTATGAAGGGCTGTGTCAGTATGCTGTTGGGGGCTCTAACAAACAACCACAATAGTGTTCATGTATGAAGGGCTGTGTCAGTATGCTGTTGGGGGCTCTAACCAACAACCACACTAGTGTTCATGTATGAAAGGCTGTGTCAGTATGCTGTTGGGGGCTCTAACCAACAACCACAATAGTGTTCATGTATGAAGGGCTGTGTCAGTATGCTGTTGGGGGCTCTAACCAACAACCACACTAGAGTTCATGCTCTCAAATGCTTGCGAATGACAGCCTTGTTTACTTTCACAGATATCATATGCTTTTGTACAAACTAACTGAAACTTGCAACCAATAAATAAATATCTCTGACATGAAGTAAAAGATACATGTACTTAAAAGTGGCTGTGGTAAATCCTCACAACTGAAAGTTCAAGACACACTCCATGCTGCCAAAGGCTAAGTTTGCAGTACAACAGCGCAAACAAATGAAATGAACTCCAAAAACTCATAATGGACCAATATCACACACCTGTGTAACTTAATTGTTGAGGTTAACTAGAAATAAAAACACTGTACAAGGTGATAAGAGTTGAAAGTTTGACCAAAAAAAACAAACTTGTGTATATTTCAATTTAAAATCATGAACTCAATTACTAAAATAAGAAATTATGCTGGTGTAAACATAAAGATACCGAGTGATGCAATAACTGTCATCAAGGCATAATCCACTAAACAAATAAAGAACACAACAAGGTCATCAATTGCTAAAAGCTGACCACCACTAAAGCATAGAATGGTACACTTTAATAATCTCACTGGTGCATGCTCTATAATAGAAACAGAGGTTTATTTATTCAAGCCTTGTATATATGATATTAACACCATGAAATGAACATCTGGGATAATTGGTTGAAAAAGAACTAAGCCATGCAAAAAAGAATGGATACATTAATTCAGAACATAGGGCATTACACAACCTGTTTATATGGTGAGGAGTGCAGCAATACTGTAGTAAGTTCTATAATCATATATGAGTAGTTACTACAGTGCAACAGGCACTCATTAAAGTGGAAATTGTACACTCCTGGCAAGTAAGACTTTTAGTACAACATAGCTTTGCCAATCATAATAAACTTGAAGGAAAAAGCTAACTTTAAATTTTCCCCAAGCCACTTTTGTTGTAAAAGAACAGAAAGTGGACCCCAATGCTTGTCTAGCCCTTGTATGATTTTGATTAGGGTATAAGTTCACAAAGAGACATAACTCCACAAATCTCTCAGTTATAGAATTTCTTTTGCCTATATGACAATAATGTATGTACCTCAAAATTGATATGAATACTGTATTTGTCCTAATAGATGTGCGTGCCCTGCACATGTCATTATCAGATCCTCAAGCAATATAATTCTTGTAAAAATTTGTCAGCACAATTTGCTGTCGTGTAATCTTACAAGTTCATAGTTATGGAATCATCTGATGAGCTGTCAAAAAATAGCTTGATGTCTTTGTTTTAATTATATTTAGTAATATAAGGTCCTAGAATTTTTAAAAATGCCCAGGAAAAGACTACAACACTACCAAAAAATGGTATCTGCAAGACATTCAGGAGTTATGCCATACCAATAGAAGAGTAGATTTCACAAACTTTTTGAGGTTTTTAATACTGAAGCTAAATTCCAATTTGCTGGGATATTGGTTTTTTTTCTGAATAGTGTAACTTCAGCTCTTTTCCTGTTCAAAACAGACAAAAACAGCCGAAATGAAATGATATTTCTATAGCTCCAACATTTGTATACCAATAGAGTAAAATTCAGAGTTTGACAGTATTAGTTCTCAGATGTTTTCTACGTCCTATTTTTCAAGTAAATTTAGAAATTATTGAAACAAATTTTAACTAGAGCTATCACAGAATGTGATTAATACCCCTGCACGCCTAATTGTCAGAAATCCTGCCTGGACAGAACAATTCAAGAAATCAAGTGAAACGTATTCAACTTAAGGTAAACGTGCTTCAGAATTGCCAAAAATGTAGAGCAATGAGGAAGATTGGAAGCTATTTTGTTAAGCATTACCATGTATAGCACATAATCTTGACCTTGAAGGTATGGATGGACACACGTCTTGTGCACGACATGTCCTCATACTATGGTAGTCACTTCTGCCAAATAATTTTAAAATCTGTCTGTAGATATGGACCGGACACAAACTTTCATCAGTAAAGCTTATATAGCAAAAACATTAAGTTCATTGGGTTGCTATAACCTTGACCTCGAAAGTGACACGTCCTCATACTTTGGTTGCCACCTCTTCAAAATGATTTAAAACAACAACCATGAATGAGAAAGATATGGACCAGACAAACTATTATCAGTAAGGCTCATATAGCAAAATGTACTAAGATTAGAAGTTGGTTGTGATCTTGACCTCAAAGGAAGGGACACAGGTCTTCTGCACGACACATCCTTAAACTATGGTGGTCACTTCTGCCAAATAATTTTAAAATCCTACCATGAATGAAAAAGATATGGAACAGACAAAAACATAACAGACCAACAGCCACATACTAAGTTCAGAAGGTTGCTATGACCTTGACTGTGAAGGTCAAGGACATGGGTCTTGCTCCTGACACATCCCTATGCTATAGTGGTCACTTCTGCAAAATAATTTTTAAACCTACCATGAATGAGAATAATATGGACTTGACACAAAACTTTCAACACTAAGGCTTATATAACAAACAAACTTGGTTCAGAAGGTTTCTGTGACCTTGAAATTGAAGGTAGGAATGGTTTATGTGCTACATATCACAGGACATAAAAAGGAACCAAATGATAGCATATTTGATGAGGGGAGCAATTTGAAGGCATGTTATAAATCAGTCGGGATAACTTAGCAAATATGGGACATGCCATAAAAGTTTGCTTTTAGATCATTAACTTTTTCTATGAGATATTTCAATTCATATCAAATTAACCCTTTAGCACATAGACAAGTGGCCAGATTACACCTCCCAGTCAATAGCCATCTTACTGATAAGCAGTCCTTATCTGCATAGGTACTTTTCTGGATATTTGAAAATGAGAAAATGAATACAGCAGTATGACCTTAAAATCAATGTTACTCCAAATAATTGTGTCCAAATCTTTTTTATGTGAATTCATTTTTTATAGATAATTAAATTATCTAATAAATGGTGTCAATGATGAAATATTTAATTATTTTATTTCAGCTGTGAATGTATTTTCAAGATGGATTTGTAACATTTCTTTAAAATGTCATAATTGCATTAAATCAATGGGTAATAAAATGCTGGGATCGATCTAATTTTTATTACCCCTATCATAAAAAAGACCCATCTGGATTAAAAAGCCGACAATTTATGTTCTTGTGTATTAATACACATAAATATGTCAGGAATATCCGGTGTCATCCAGCTGAGAGATCCAGTCCAAGGTGTCTGTTTAACTTTATTACCCCCTCATAAAATTGTTTACAAAAAAAGAAAGCCAATAAATGATTTTCCGGTATGAATAAAAAGATCTAGATCAAACAAAACGCTTGCACATGACCTATTTTACAGCCAAAACTATGATGGACATTATATAAGCTTCACAGAAAATTTACCCATCATTTTCTCATTTACTAATTGTTTCTTTTGTTTTTAAACAAAATATTACCTTTAAGTAAATATAATCTCAATTGATTTTAATGGTAAACTGAACTGACGTAATATATTTAATGATTTACGCATCAATGAATTTGGGGGAAATTCCATACAGTACTTAGCTCGTGGTCTTATTACGTCACAATGGGATATCACACCTGCGATTGGGAGTATAAACACCTTCTCAATTTAGCAGACGATATTTTCAAGGGAAAATCAATACACAAAAGGTTAAACTTTAATTTTATAAACATCCGGGATATTGTTTACAAAAAGAAAGATGCAAAATTGAAATATTGAAATGACCCTATTAAAATATGCGGGCCATGCGTTTACATCCAGTAATGGATACGGTCGGCCAAATGCGTATACATCTGGTAATGAGCTATGTCGGCCTATCTCGTATACATGCGCTAAAGGGTTAAAGTCAAACCTGGTCGAAGGGCCTTATTGGGCCACATCGAATTCCCTCGTATGTTTTATACTATATAAATGAGTATTAAGAGGACAATTGTCTAACATAGCCTCACTACTTTTTGTCCCCATGAAGCCATATTCACACTGATTAGGGGCCTCTTATCCCATGTCACAGACAATTCCACTAATAAAACTTTCCAATAGACCGTTTCAATTGCATACTGAAGTTAATGGAAAAATACGATGGCCTATGATATTTCTGTCATCCAATCAAATTGCATATTTCATCACAAGACTGGCCTACATGTTTACTCATCAAGAAATAATGTTTAAAACATGTTTGTGAATGTTTTGATCAAAATTGACACTGTTAATGAATAAACTTTAACCCTTTAGCGCATGTATACGAGATAGGCCGACATAGCTCATTACCAGATGTATACGCATTTGGCCGACCGTATCCATTACTGGATGTAAACGCATGGCCCGCATATTTCAATAGGGTCATTTCAATATTTCAATTTTGCATCTTTCTTTTTGTAAACAATATCCCGGATGTTTATAAAATTAAAGTTTAACCTTTTGTGTATTGATTTTCCCTTGAAAATATCGTCTGCTAAATTGAGAAGGTGTTTATACTCCCAATCTCAGGTGTGATATCCCATTGTGACGTAATAAGACCACGAGCTAAGTACTGTATGGAATTTCCCCCAAATTCATTGATGCGTAAATCATTAAATATATTACGTCAGTTCAGTTTACCATTAAAATCAATTGAGATTATATTTACTTAAAGGTAATATTTTGTTTACAAACAAAAGAAACAATTAGTAAATGAGAAAATGATGGGTAAATTTTCTGTGAAGCTTATATAATGTCCATCATAGTTTTGGCTGTAAAATAGGTCATGTGCAAGCGTTTTGTTTGATCTAGATCTTTTTTATTCATACCGGAAAATCATTTATCGGCTTTTTTTTTGTTGTAAACAATTTTATGAGGGGGTAATAAAGTTAAACAGACACCTTGGACTGGATCTCTCAGCTGGATGACACCGGATATTCCTGACAGATTTCTGTGTATTAATACACAAGAACATAAATTGTCGGCTTTTTAATCCAGATGGGTCTTTTTTATGATAGGGGTAATAAAAATTAGATCGATCCCACCATTTTATTACCCTTTGATTTAATGCAATTATGACATTTCAAAGAAATGTTACAAATCCATCTTGAAAATACATTCACAGCTGAAATAAAATAAATTAATATTTCATCATTGACACCATTTATTAGATAATTTAATTATCTATAAAAAATGAATTCACATAAAAAAGATTTGGACACAATTATTTGGAGTAACATTGATTTTAAGGTCATACTGCTGTATTCATTTTCTTATTTTCAAATATCCAGAAAAGTACCTATGCAGATAAGGACTGCTTATCAGTAAGATGGCTATTGACTGGGAGGTGTAATCTGGCCACTTGTCTATGTGCTAAAGGGTTAAGAAACCTTTTTTATTACGAATATAATGATTAAATACTGACAAAGAACACCAGTTTTTATGAATTCACAGTTTGCATTGTCACTTTAAGGTATGAAATGAGTAACGATTTGTATTCATTTCAATTTTAATTTTCAAAGTGGCATTTTGGTAACTAAGGGTCATAAGTTTTTTAAGGTTCTTGTGCCACACATGTGTTGACATTGCAACAATTATAGTGATGCTTAAGATTCAGACATTTCCTTTGAAAACGTTTCTGTGAAATGCAAAATTTATTTGCTGAATTTTCAAAAGTCTACAAAGGGTCATAAATCTGAAGTGAGCAAACTTTAAAACTTTAAAAACATAAAATTGGAAAGACACTCACAGAAAAGGTTATTCCTATAGGGCACCAACAAAAAAGGTTTGAAAGTTTTTGAGAAACAAGAGGGCTATTATGGCTTTGTATCGCTCACCCTAGCACACTGCCAATGCAGCTCCAATCTTACATAAATTCAGTATTTCTAACATCTGACTTAGTTATTTCTTTATCTGAATTACCATATTGGAAACTACCCTGAACCATATTCAAAATTACCTAAGACTTTATCAATACAATTCTCCTGACCAGGAGTCAAGGTGATCAGTTGAAAAAAGCAGCCTCCATTGCGTTAACAGGTTTTCTAAGATTTGACATAGTGGCCTAGATTTTACTCATCTGGCTTTATCAAGGCAATCATTCTGATCAAACTTTTGAAAAATCAAATGAATAAAGCAGTCTCTACTACAAGCTTTTTCTACGATTTAACCTAGTGACATAGTTTATTACCCGATATGACCAATATTCAAACTTCATCAATAAAATCATTACGGTGAAGGTTTAGAAGGACCTGATTAAAAAAGCAGTCTTTAATGAGTAAACAAGGTTTTTCTAAGTTTTGACCTTGTACCTATTTTTCCACCAAAGATAACCCATATATGTTCAAATTGTTTTAAAATTCATCAACACAACCATTCTGATAAAGTTTGACAGTGATCAGATGAAACAAGAGCTGTCACAGTATGTGACGAATGCCCCCGAATGTGACATTGACCTACGAACAAGGTCAGTACATGAAAAGTTGATCTTGCCTTTACGTGTCAAATACATATGGCAAGTTATTTTAAATTGCCTCTGAACATAAAAAAATACCACCCATACTTGACAACCTACACTGTTATGTCCTTATATTCAGAATTCCCTTGTGAATAAACACTTAGTGTATCTTTCACCTTAGAGGTAGGGACATGGGTCTTGCACACGACACGTCGTCTTCGTATGTGGAACACATGTAGCAAGTTATTTTAAAATCTGTCCATACAAGAGAAAGTTACAGCCCGGACACGACAACGTATACCCTATGTCCTTGTATGCAGCACTCCATTGTGAATAAACACTAAGTGTGACCTTGACCTTTGAGGTAGGGACACGGGTCTTGCACGCGACACGTCGTCTTGGTATGTGGAACACATGTGGCAAGTTATTTTAAAATCTGTCCATACAAGGGAAAGTTACAGCCCGGACACGACAACCTATACTCCATGTCCTTATATGCAGCACTCCATTGTGAATAAACACTAAGTGTGACCTTGACCTTTGAGGTAGTGACACGGGTCTTGCACGCGACACGTCCTCTTGGTATGTGGTACACATGTGGCAAGTTATTTTAAAATCTGTCCATACAAGAGAAAGTTACAGCCCGGACACGACAACCTATACTCTAATGTCCTTATATGCAGCACTCCATTGTGAATAAACACTAAGTGTGACCTTGACCTTTGAGGTAGGGACACGAGTCTTGCAAGCCACACGTCGTCTTGGTATGTGGAACACATGTGGCAAGTTATTTTAAAATCTGTCCATACAAGGGAAAGTTACAGAGCCGGACGGACGGACGGACGGTGCGATTTTAATATGGCCACCTTCGGGGGCATAAAAAGCAGCTGTTGCTTAAATACTGTTTTTCCTAATTAAGACCCATACCCTTCCTTGATTGATACTCCGTCAAGACAATCATTCTGATTAAGTTTCACAAAAATCTGATGGAAAAAGCAGCCAATATTGTGAAATCAAGGTTTCTGTATGATTTTACCTACATGTTTAGACCCAGTTTTTGACCCGAGGTGACCCATATTCAAACTTTATTGAAACTAAATCAATATTCATCTGATTAAGTTTCAGAGAGATCAGATGAAATAATCATCCTCTTTTGTTTAAACAGTTTTTTTTTTAACATTTGCCCCAGAATCCTTGTTTTTGACCCAATATAAAAATTTGAACTTTACAATCATTTAAAAGAAGATTAACAAAGTGCCTACCACAAAAGCTCACCAACAGCAGTTCTTTTGAACTGAGTAATAAGATGATAACGTGACCCGGGTAGAGAAACGTGCATATTTAAAAAATAAATATTTTTTTTCATATTCGGTATTATAATTTTTAGTGAGGAATTATTAGATTTTTTTTTGATTTTTTAAAAAAATGTTTGAGTTTGAAAATCTGGTGCCAGTGACCAAGAGCTCACATAAGTGAGTTTAAAACCTCAAGAAATGTGGATGTACAGACAGGGTGATTACAATAGCGCACCTGCACATTTTTTCCCGGGCACTAATAAATATGGTTATGAAGCTCTTGATTGACATTAAAATACTTCTGTTCAGCAGGACAAAGGACTCCTTTATAAATATGTCATGATGTTCAATGATGTCTGACATACCTTGTCTATATACACACAATAAAGGGAAATCAGATGATAGAAATAAACATCTAGAGCTACCACTGAGCTTGATTAATACCCCCGAAAACCACCCTTACAGGAAATGACAGCGAAATGATTAGAAATCCAATCTTAATAATGACAATACAGTTGAGGGTGTCATTATATTTGTTACATGGCAAGTCAAACCTGGTCGAAGGGCCTTATTGGGCCACATCGAATTCCCTCGTATGTTTTATACTATATAAATGAGTATTAAGAGGACAATTGTCTAACATAGCCTCACTACTTTTTGTCCCCATGAAGCCATATTCACACTGATTAGGGGCCTCTTATCCCATGTCACAGACAATTCCACTAATAAAACTTTCCAATAGACCGTTTCAATTGCATACTGAAGTTAATGGAAAAATACGATGGCCTATGATATTTCTGTCATCCAATCAAATTGCATATTTCATCACAAGACTGGCCTACATGTTTACTCATCAAGAAATAATGTTTAAAACATGTTTGTGAATGTTTTGATCAAAATTGACACTGTTAATGAATAAACTTTAAGAAACCTTTTTTATTACGAATATAATGATTAAATACTGACAAAGAACACCAGTTTTTATGAATTCACAGTTTGCATTGTCACTTTAAGGTATGAAATGAGTAACGATTTGTATTCATTTCAATTTTAATTTTCAAAGTGGCATTTTGGTAACTAAGGGTCATAAGTTTTTTAAGGTTCTTGTGCCACACATGTGTTGACATTGCAACAATTATAGTGATGCTTAAGATTCAGACATTTCCTTTGAAAACGTTTCTGTGAAATGCAAAATTTATTTGCTGAATTTTCAAAAGTCTACAAAGGGTCATAAATCTGAAGTGAGCAAACTTTAAAACTTTAAAAACATAAAATTGGAAAGACACTCACAGAAAAGGTTATTCCTATAGGGCACCAACAAAAAAGGTTTGAAAGTTTTTGAGAAACAAGAGGGCTATTATGGCTTTGTATCGCTCACCCTAGCACACTGCCAATGCAGCTCCAATCTTACATAAATTCAGTATTTCTAACATCTGACTTAGTTATTTCTTTATCTGAATTACCATATTGGAAACTACCCTGAACCATATTCAAAATTACCTAAGACTTTATCAATACAATTCTCCTGACCAGGAGTCAAGGTGATCAGTTGAAAAAAGCAGCCTCCATTGCGTTAACAGGTTTTCTAAGATTTGACATAGTGGCCTAGATTTTACTCATCTGGCTTTATCAAGGCAATCATTCTGATCAAACTTTTGAAAAATCAAATGAATAAAGCAGTCTCTACTACAAGCTTTTTCTACGATTTAACCTAGTGACATAGTTTATTACCCGATATGACCAATATTCAAACTTCATCAATAAAATCATTACGGTGAAGGTTTAGAAGGACCTGATTAAAAAAGCAGTCTTTAATGAGTAAACAAGGTTTTTCTAAGTTTTGACCTTGTACCTATTTTTCCACCAAAGATAACCCATATATGTTCAAATTGTTTTAAAATTCATCAACACAACCATTCTGATAAAGTTTGACAGTGATCAGATGAAACAAGAGCTGTCACAGTATGTGACGAATGCCCCCGAATGTGACATTGACCTACGAACAAGGTCAGTACATGAAAAGTTGATCTTGCCTTTACGTGTCAAATACATATGGCAAGTTATTTTAAATTGCCTCTGAACATAAAAAAATACCACCCATACTTGACAACCTACACTGTTATGTCCTTATATTCAGAATTCCCTTGTGAATAAACACTTAGTGTATCTTTCACCTTAGAGGTAGGGACATGGGTCTTGCACACGACACGTCGTCTTCGTATGTGGAACACATGTAGCAAGTTATTTTAAAATCTGTCCATACAAGAGAAAGTAACAGCCCGGACACGACAACGTATACCCTATGTCCTTGTATGCAGCACTCCATTGTGAATAAACACTAAGTGTGACCTTGACCTTTGAGGTAGGGACACGGGTCTTGCACGCGACACGTCGTCTTGGTATGTGGAACACATGTGGCAAGTTATTTTAAAATCTGTCCATACAAGGGAAAGTTACAGCCCGGACACGACAACCTATACTCCATGTCCTTATATGCAGCACTCCATTGTGAATAAACACTAAGTGTGACCTTGACCTTTGAGGTAGTGACACGGGTCTTGCACGCGACACGTCCTCTTGGTATGTGGTACACATGTGGCAAGTTATTTTAAAATCTGTCCATACAAGAGAAAGTTACAGCCCGGACACGACAACCTATACTCTAATGTCCTTATATGCAGCACTCCATTGTGAATAAACACTAAGTGTGACCTTGACCTTTGAGGTAGGGACACGAGTCTTGCAAGCCACACGTCGTCTTGGTATGTGGAACACATGTGGCAAGTTATTTTAAAATCTGTCCATACAAGGGAAAGTTACAGAGCCGGACGGACGGACGGACGGTGCGATTTTAATATGGCCACCTTCGGGGGCATAAAAAGCAGCTGTTGCTTAAATACTGTTTTTCCTAATTAAGACCCATACCCTTCCTTGATTGATACTCCGTCAAGACAATCATTCTGATTAAGTTTCACAAAAATCTGATGGAAAAAGCAGCCAATATTGTGAAATCAAGGTTTCTGTATGATTTTACCTACATGTTTAGACCCAGTTTTTGACCCGAGGTGACCCATATTCAAACTTTATTGAAACTAAATCAATATTCATCTGATTAAGTTTCAGAGAGATCAGATGAAATAATCATCCTCTTTTGTTTAAACAGTTTTTTTTTTAACATTTGCCCCAGAATCCTTGTTTTTGACCCAATATAAAAATTTGAACTTTACAATCATTTAAAAGAAGATTAACAAAGTGCCTACCACAAAAGCTCACCAACAGCAGTTCTTTTGAACTGAGTAATAAGATGATAACGTGACCCGGGTAGAGAAACGTGCATATTTAAAAAATAAATATTTTTTTTCATATTCGGTATTATAATTTTTAGTGAGGAATTATTAGATTTTTTTTTGATTTTTTAAAAAAATGTTTGAGTTTGAAAATCTGGTGCCAGTGACCAAGAGCTCACATAAGTGAGTTTAAAACCTCAAGAAATGTGGATGTACAGACAGGGTGATTACAATAGCGCACCTGCACATTTTTTCCCGGGCACTAATAAATATGGTTATGAAGCTCTTGATTGACATTAAAATACTTCTGTTCAGCAGGACAAAGGACTCCTTTATAAATATGTCATGATGTTCAATGATGTCTGACATACCTTGTCTATATACACACAATAAAGGGAAATCAGATGATAGAAATAAACATCTAGAGCTACCACTGAGCTTGATTAATACCCCCGAAAACCACCCTTACAGGAAATGACAGCGAAATGATTAGAAATCCAATCTTAATAATGACAATACAGTTGAGGGTGTCATTATATTTGTTACATGGCAATCTATAAATGTTAGAAGTTTTTGATTGAAGAAAAATAAACAAAAGGACATAAAAGTCTATAAAATACAATCAAACCTCCTTTGATCCAACTTTATTTTTAATGGCTATCACTGACAATGAAAAGTAACAAAGGTTGAGAACTCAGTAAGTAGTCAAGATATAACTAAGGTTCTTGTATACTGCTTTTCCACTTATCATGCCTAACTTAAGTATGTTGTTTAACACTTTAATGCATGTTCATGGGTGAAAGTTTGAAATCTTGAGAATCCTGAAAATTTAGCTGGGGGCCTGGGCTCCTGAGAATTAGCGGTTTTGAGTGCTTGTACAGCGCCATTTCTCACCATTAGTGTCACATTCAGATAGCCATGCCCATCTCCATTTGTTAGTTTGTTTACTTTCTAAGTCCTTAGTGTTGTACGCCGGGAGTAGAAACTTCATTTTAAATATTTTTTGCAACGATCTTTTATCATAAGAATATTGTTGTTGTTTTTTGAAAGAATCACTTAACCGCCAAAAGACCAGCTATTTTATTGGACTACAGCGAGCCAATCAGAATTGTCGTATTATATTGTAATTCACCGCTACCTAGGCGTTTAAAAAGCGTCTGCAAAGTCTTGATGGTCGCGAACAAACCCGATTGGCTTTCCTGTTCGGAACTTATTGGCGGAAACGGTCAAACCCAGCTAGTCTATTTACTACCGTAGCCGAACGCGCTCCAGGCTATCTTCGTAAAAACCCGTAAGCGAGCACCTTGCAATGACGAATCGTTACTAAAAATAAATCGCAAAACAGATCGAGTCACTGGAATTTACTTTCGTTTTCATTTCAACAATTTGAAAGTCGAAGTCATGGTTGAGGTAGGCCTATACCCCCTACCCCGCTCTGAAATCTCAACGGATTTACATGATTTGGAAAAGTGATCCCTGAGGACATTGAAAATCCGGAACTTCCGGAGCAGTCCGGAAAACTTTCACCCATGCATGTTAACGTATTTGGCCGACGTTGCCAAATACTACATGTATACATTGGCGGACTCAACTGACTACTGAATGTAAACAAGTTTGACAGCATTTCAAATGGGTATTTTTAATGTTTAAAGTTTCCAAGTTCCTTTTTGTAAATTTAATACTGGATGTTTATAAAAGTAAATCATTATCGGTATTGATTTCAGCTTGAAATCTAGCTTATCTAGAAATCTAAACACAGGAATTATTTTCAACATTTACTTGATATGTTTTTTTGAAAACAAGTCAAAAATCCTGACTGAGATCTACTTTTCAACTGGTTTGGCTCAAACCTTTATCTGCAAAAGGCTGACAATATCTCAATTGTTTTTTGTTTTTTTAAAAACCCACAAAAGCAGACAGGACAAAATCATTTTGTAGTCCTTTAACAAGGCTTAGGACATTATAAAATATGATCTAAACTTTTACTTTTACACACCATTTGCTCAATAACAACAAGAATTTCAAAATATCAGTAGAAATTCCAAATAACTGGATTTGCATAAAAATGATCACTTAAAAATATCTGTACCTTTTAAACAGTATTTATACAAAAACATCCACTTCTGTGCAGCACAAACGATGAAACTTCAGCTGTTCATTCTCCGTAGATATCGTCATAAATCTTCTTCATCTTCAGCTGACGGGAAAATCTCCGTAAAACTGATTTTGTAACTTGATTAAGAATCAAATACTTAAACTTTCAAAAAAAGTCCAGCATTTTTGAAGACAAAAGAAAATACTAAAGCGGACATGTTAGTGCAGCTGAAATTTATTAGCAAATTTAGCATACCAAAACAGCTGATAGTTTATGTAACAAAGATATACAGAGAAAGAATGGGATTCAAAAGTGTGTTTAAAGAAAAGGTTGGAAGAAATAGTTGTGCCCTGAAAATGCAAGAGTAACGGCACCTTTCCAATTGTTAAAGAAAATAAGTACATATCCATTTTAATCAAAGCCAGAATAGCAAGACCAGTAAGGCAAAATAGCTAGTGACGTATACATTTGGCCTAGCTAGGTGGCTAAAAGTCACTCAACGGATAGTTCTTACTCTGGGGAATTCTTTAACATCACAGAGAGTAACACTGTTTAAAAGATAAAGAAAATAATCACTTCATATGTTAGAAAATGGAGGTTAATATCATATCTGTCATTTTTATAATTAAAGTAAATAATTAAATCCAACTTAAACACACAAAATTGATTTATTCCACTTATAATTTGGTCATTTCAGCCTTATAAACCTTCGCGAAGTCTTGTCAACTTCCATTTATGTTATATTTAAAAAAAGCATTAATGTTATTATGACAAAAAAAGGTCAATATTTTAAAAAAGACAGAATGAAAAAATAAATACTTCAATATGTAAAATACAATGAAAAGGATTAGTAAAACATCATTGTTCTTGTGTTAACAGCGACACAGTGGATTAGTATTAACAGGTGTACTGATACTGGCCCATAGAAAGCTCATTTGTTGTATTGTCGTACTACAATCTTAACTTACAGCAAACATAGTTTTATATACACAAACATGTTCAAATTTGATTTAAAACATGTTGAAAAAACATGCTTGGAATAAAAATAATCCAATCCATTTTAGAACAACATCTATACTTTTTTAATTGTAACACTTTATATTCTTCAAACAAATTGTTTAAATTGAAGAATGAATGAAAATAATGAATAGAATTTTTTTATGAATTGTAAATACTATTTTCAAGTATTTAAAGATGACACCCTAAGACTGCTTTCTATTTGAGAAAACTTGTGTTTTAATTATTTTACGGAGTTGATCATCCATGATATTATGAAACCTTTCCAAACAGTTGCAATTCATATTTTTCTGTATTATTTAGCATAGTTTTTAATATTCTCATGAACAAATAGTAAACATTTGCGAACATAAAGCCTTCAAAAAATGTGAGCACTGTACAGTATCATGTTTTAATCACAACAAAAAGGAACACCAACACAGAACTGCTGGAAACATTTAACAGGCAATACAAAAATGCCTCATATTCTTTTACCTTTACAATATGCTTTTTGACAGATTCACATTTAATCATTTAGAAGAGCCCTGTCAAACAAAAATCCATAAAGTAGATTATGACTGCAAAATTTCCAGTAAGGTACAAAATAACTGCCAAATTTCCATTTAATAAATACTTGGTTTTATTTAGTGAGTAATTTAGAAGCTCTCGCATGCTCACTGACTAAGATAAAGACATTGGCTGAGCATTTCCCGCCCAACATTAAGAAAGTTAGCATTTATTTTTAGTCTTCTAAACCTTAAGTGGGCAAGGGTCACCTGCCAAATTAATTGCTTGAAAGACCCAAAAATAAATACCAACTATTACCAGTATTTTTTTCCTGGGGTAACCCTCCAAACAGATTACTGAAGTAATTTCCCAATTAAATTGTATTTGGCTAATTTGTTACCTATGACTGAAAATCCTATGTTGGTGTTTGAGCTAGAAGCAAATAAAGCCATCTTTCATCAGGTAATTGTGTGTGTAAAATAGATGGCATGCAGTTGTAGTTGTGCATCTTTCCCTCTTTATATTGTGCAAATCAGTTAACAACATCAGTGTTATAAGCCTTTTCAAAGTTTTTCAAAATCAATACAGCTAAAACAGAAAATATGATACTTTGCACACTTCCTTTTAAATACAGAAGTATATATATATATTTTTTTTCTTTTTAAATTATATATACAGAACAAGCAAAAATGCACCAACATAAATTAATAAAGCAATCCTATCATCAAACATTTATGCAAACCTTAAGATACACCCTTTGTTCAGGTAAAAAAAGAGTTTATTTAACCCTGATGAAAGGAAGCTACCGAAAGTAGTTAGAGTACTAAGACAAGTACTCACGTTATCCGGATACCCGCCCAGGTTCCCGTATCCACCCATATCTGGGCCCGTGCCATTCCCATTCTGTGGCATTTCATCCCGTGGAGTGCCCGGGCCGTTTGCTGGAGAATTTTTCATACCATCAATATCACCTGCAAACAATGTGTTGTGTTAGCTTATACTAATTTATTTAGGCGAGGGGTTTGGGGGCCGCTTAAAACCACATACTTACATAGTAATCAAAGCATCAGTAAGGGTTATCAATTTCTTTTTTCAGTAATATTTATCCCACACATTAAATAATAAATTAAAAAAAGTTATTTAACCCTTTCCCTAATGTCAAACAAAGCCATATTAGGCCTGCCATTGCATGGCTTATCAGGACATTGATAACCAGTAGCCAATAGATAATAAGCCCCTATAAGTACCCCTTCTGCATAGGAGATTATTGGAGAATATTGGAACATTGACCCCTATGCATTTCAAACTTATTTTTCTAGTATTTAATTTGGTTTTATCAATATAAAGTTGGTAGTGAATTAAATTTCCAATCCAGTGGTATAATTTTGAAAACTGTACCCATGGTCGAAATTTCATTACTGTGGCTTCAAAAATAAGAAAGTAGGCCAAAAGGTATAAGGTCATCAAAGAACAAAATAAATACTGGTTTACAAAACAGTACACATTGTCCAAATTTCATTGATGTAGCTTTAGAAAATAAGAAAGTAGGTCAAAAGGGGTTGGGCCAGCTTTGACCCCAGGGGCATAATTTCAACTGTCTTGGTAGAAGGCCATCATATGATGCTCCGCAACAAATATAAAAGGTATGAGCCTTGTGGTTTGAAACAAGAAGATCCTGTAATTTTTCTTAAATAAGTTTTTAAGAAACTTGTGACCCACACAGCAGAGACAGTTTTGACCCAAGGGGCATAATTTGAACAATTTTTGTAGAGGACCACTAAATGACGTCTTATTCAAAATATCACGGGTCTGGGCCTAGTGGTTTTAGACAAAAATATTTTCAAACATTTCCCTATATAAGTATACCAAACTTGTGAACCCCAATGCGTGGACAGTAATGACCCCAGAGGCAAAATTTAAACAAACATTCACAAGCAATTGTGTTCAGATGGATGCATGAATGACAGATACCTCTAGCCTTTGGCCAATAGAGCTAAAAATCAACCAACCCCTTTGAACTGTTATTTTGATCAAGGGCAAGGGACAGTAAAACATAAAACCAACTGCACAACCAACTGTCTTTTATCCTTGACTTCCCTAAAAAAACATTTTGAATACATTCAAGGGCCATAATCTAGTCATGCATGGGTGGATCTGGCTGGTTTTCGAAAGGAACTGAGATCTCATGGATATCCAAAAATTGTACAAGTTTCATCAAGATACAATCAAAATTGAAGACTGTTTTGTGTTCACAAGCACCTGTTTACAGATGCACATATAACGTACACAATGCCATGGACTTTGACCAGCTGAGCAAAAAAATATGAAAAGCAATAATTAAATAGTTGGACACACTATTTGCACTACAAAAAATCTCGACCCAAACCCACCCTTTAGTAACTCTTGACAGGCTTTCACTAAAACCTGGCACAAAGATCTTACTGTCGCTATATTGCTAGACAAAAGCTGTCACGGTAAGTGACAAATGCCGAGAAGTGCCATTCAGTTAAAGAGATTATGCAAATAATAATATGCATACATTCAGAAAGAACTATCATAAACAATAAGCTAATGCTGGCCCCAATGATGTTTGAAGTCAAGTGTGGAGGAATAATGCAGTAAGAAAAAGGAAAATGGGTCATGCATGTTACACGTTGTCTTTATGTACCGAACACATGTGCAAAGTAATATGAAAATATCTCAATGCATGAAAAAATTAAAGCTCGAACAGAACCAACTATACTCTATCTATGTGCATATATGCAGTAAACTAAAACAAAGTGTGAGCTTGGACTTGTATGTGGGGTCGTGGGTCTAGCACATGTGAAGGTCCATCAGTGCATGACATGGACCTCAAACTACAAGGTAGGGTCATCGGTCTTGCAGGCGACACATGCCTTTATGTTACGAACATGTGTGCCAATTTATTTTAAAGTCCCTCTACACATGAAAATGTTACAGCTCCGACACGAACGCTGATACTTTATAATATGTGCATAATTAAAGCATTCCGTAATAAATAAACTCTTAAGTGTAACATTAAACTTTGAAGTAGAGTCCTGGGTCTTCCATGCGTCACAACATCTACATGTACTGAACAGATGTGCGGAGTAATTTGAAAATCTCTTCCTATATGAAAATGTTACAGGCAGGACACAAAATGAGGTAGACAGAGCAATTTAATATGCACACCTATGGGGGCATCAAAACCCCAAAAAGGGTAATAAATTTTGTGGAAAACACATAAAGGGGCTGTACTCCGTATGATGAAATAGTGATTTTTTTGTGTCAAAAACTGACATAAACTTGGTATTGATGTCTACAATGCATTGCAACTTACTAACTGAAGTACCACATAGTTTACAATTAATTTAATTTTCAGTTTTTTCGTATTTTTCAATACCTAGTAGAATTCATTCCTTATGCATGATTGGCTAGTCGATGTTATCATGTGATATTACCAAGTTAGGTATATACCTTAAATATTCCAACTGTTTAGGGTAGGCCTTCGTAGCACAGTGGATAAAACACTGGACTGCAATTTTGGCGACACCGGTTCGAACCCGGTCTCGGACTCGATTGTTTTTTTTTTTACATTTTGGTAATTTTTTTACAATTATGATACCAAGAAGTCAAACATTTTATTAAATAATTGTCCAGAGATCCGTTACAGAAAAAAAAAAATTTTGGTGAGAAATTTCCACCCGAAGCACCTTCGTTACCGCAGATGCAATGTGCCAGAAGGTCGTATTTTTCTATGCTGATATAATTGATACTTTTTTTCTAGCATAACTTAAATTACTTTTTTGTGAAAAAAATTACATAGAAAAAAGCATGTACATTTCACCCAATACGATGACGATTACTGATGTCATGACGCGAATTTTAATTAACTGCATATATCAAGAAGTTCCTTTAATATAACATCTTTTAAGGGTTGTTTTATTTTGTTTTGAAGCTATATTTTTTGTAAAACTTAATGTTTATGGATATCATCTATTGAAATATCAAAATTATGCTTACTTAAAAGTTTATAATAAAAGATATAAAAAGTTTTTTGTCAAAGCGTGTGACTCATCTAACATGAGGGTGCCAGATAGAGAATTTCCAGCACAGCTGAATTCACCAGAAATTCCTATTCAGTGTGCTAGAAAAAAGCATGAACCACTTTGCTTGGAATAAAACACTCCTGTTTCATCTTACTCTGGCCAGTTGTGTTGGAGAAGAACACACAAGCATGTTTCTACAGACAGATGGACAGACAACCTGAACCCTTACAACTTTGTTGTGCAAGAGTATAAAAATAAAAGAAATCAACAAACAAGAGGGCCAAGATGGCCCTATATCGCTCACCTGAGTAAAACTTTGTGCTATAGACTTGTTGATAACTAAAGGGCAAAAACAGGGACTTGGCTTCTCTGATGTATTATGCCCATTCACATTCCCCCCAAATTATGTGATGATTGGACAATTCTTAAAAAGTTATTGATAGGACAAGAGATATTTAAGGTAATTTCTATAATGAAAGCGCAATAACTCTCAGGTAACTACAGCAATAATGCTAATTATCAAACATGTTCATACACATTCTGACAAAATTTGGTTATGATTGGACAAGGGGTTCAAAAGTTTTTGACCCAAGATGACCCATATTAGAACTTCAGCTAAAAATCCATGAAACAACATTTCTGACAAATTTCCAGAATATTTGGGCTTAAAATGTTACCTCTAGAGTGTTAACAAGGTTTTTCCATATTTGGGCTCTGTGACCTAGTTTTTGACCCCAGATGACCATATTCAAACCTGAGTTAGAAATCATAGAAACAACCTTTCTGACAAATTTCCAGGATAGTTGGACTGAAAAAGTAGCCTCTAGAGTGTTAACAAGATTTTTCTATTTTGGGGTCATGTTTGTCCGAGAAATTACTGGGACAAACATCCTGACCAAGTTTCATGACAATTGAGGCAAAAATGTGACTACTAGAATGTTAACAAACTAAGTGTGGACGGACGACGAACTTTCATCAATCCTAATAGCTCACCCTCAGTCTATGGCTAAGGTGAGCTAATAACCAAGAAATTGAGAAACTTACAACATTCTTGAAACCTTAAGACATTAATTGAAACTTGATATTTTTTAAGAAGTGGCTATAAACCGCTATGAAACTGGTTATTTGAAAATAATTTTTAAGAAAACATATCATAATGGAGCACTCAATTATCTTTACATACCATTCATAACGGGGGTCATACCATCTGGCCCCATCCCCATACCACCGTCCCCTGCTCCCGGCATACCTGGGTACTAATACAAATATACACATCATGGTCATAATATCATCTCAAACACTTAAAATATAAAGCCCTTTTAATATCTCTAAGGTAATAATAACATGTACATGTTCAACACCTTTTACTATAGATGTGTTGCAGGACAACTCACTTGTTACAACTAAGAACTTAAATTTGAAACTAACAAGATACAATTAATTAATTAATTAACCTTTTAGAACATAGGCAAGTGGCCAGATAAGACCTCCCAGTCAATAGCCAACTTCCTGATAAGCAGTTCTTCTTTGTTTAGGCCCTTTAGAAGGATTGTGAAAGTGCAAATTTATATAGCAGTATGACCTTCAGATAAATATTACTCACATTAATTGTGGCCAAATCTTGTTTATATGAATATATTTTTTACAGGTATTTAAATTCTCTAATGAATAGTGTGATAAATATTAAATGATTTGATTTCATCTCTAAATGAATTTTGAAGATGGATTTTTGTACCATTACTTTAAAATTATATAATTTCATTCAATCAATTGGTCCAAAAATGCTGGGATTAATTTAAATCTTATTATTGCCCATCATACAAAAAAAAAAAAAAATCCAGATTAAGAAGCTGTTTTTTGTTCCAGCTGTACTCAATTTACAGACTTATTTTATACTCTGTGTAACGTTCAATTTTGAACCCGTTGAAAATTAATGCCATGCTGGATATTTTGAACCTGTTGAAAATTAAACTTTACAGCGAATTTATCCATTATATTCTCAGCTTCCCTACTATTGTTTACAACAAGAGATGTTAGTGAAACATTTATGCCCCCTTGGGAGCCAAATTGTTAGTAGGATTTGGACACTTAAATAAAATATGGACAATCAGAAAACCTTTTTTCAGCTTACAGTCACACTGACCTTGACCTTTGACCCACTGACCTCAAAATCAATAGGGTTCATCTGCTGGTCATGACCAATAAGCCTACCTAGTATGAGGTCCCTGGGTCAAAGCGTTCTCAAGTTATTGATCGGAAACCGTTTTTCATGTTAAGGTCACACTGACCTTGACCTTTGACCCACTGACCTCAAAATCAATAGGGTTCATCTGCTGGTCATGACCAATACACCTACCAAGTATGAGGTTCCTGGGTCAAAGCGTTCTCAAGTTATTGATCGGAAACCGTTTTTCATGTAAAGGTCACACTGACCTTGACCTTTGACCCACTGACCTCAAAATCAATAGGGTTCATCTGCTGGTGATGACCAATACACATACCAAGTATGAGGTCCCTCGGTCAAAGCGTTCTCAAGTTATTGATCGGAAACCATTTGGTATTCCGACCGACCGACAGACAGACCGACCGACCGACCGACCGACCGACATGTGCAAAACAATATACCCCACTTTTTTCAAAAGGGGGCATAAAAAGAAACTTGGTTAATTGAAATATTAAAATGACCAATTTGAAATGCCGTCAAACTCTTATACATCCAGTAGTCGATAGTCAGTCACATTTGTAACATGCGGTACTTGGCAATGTCCGCCAAACTCGTTTACATGCGCTAAAGGGTTATGGAAAATATCATGTATTATGAACTATTATGTTGTTTAACACATGAAAGAATCATGAACAAACTTTTATGAATTGAATAACTTTTATGAATTGAATTTTATTTTACTTCTATTGTTATTTCAAATTTATGTAAATACATTGTGTCTAACAAGTCCAGCAACGACAAAAGGTGTAACAAATAAAGAAATAGCTTCACAGAGTTACAGATGAGGTGGGTAGTTGCGTAAATAAGCCATTAAAATCATAGAAAACGCAATTGTCTAAAATTCGATGACAAACAAAAGCATAAGAAAAGGCAGAATATGCAATCAATTTAAAACATGTAATAAATTAATAAGAGGCCCAAAAGGGCCTATGCTCTACTGGCATGGCTTTTGTGGTCATATCAATTCAGAGCATGTATGTATGGGTAAAAGGCAACAGACATATAGTTTATGTTTTGTGTTTGGGTTACCTGAAAACGTAGCACGTTCAACATCTGAGCCCAGAAAGTATTGTAAGCAGATTAGTTGCATGAACTATTTTAATATGTGCCAAGTAAAAGTCATCTGACAAAAAAAAATGCTTTCAAAACTGTACTCATAGTAAAAATTTCTGTAGTTTTAAAAGTTAAAAAAAGTTGGTCAACAGGTCAAAGTCAAGGGCATCCTAGGACAACATTGATCAATTTGAACAAACATTCACAATCAATTGTGCTGAGATGGATGCACGAACACACAAAAATATTTTCAAACCTTTCCAGATTTATGTTTACCAAACCTGTGAACCCTGGGTGTGGCCAGTAATGACACCAGGTGCATAACTTAAACATTCACAACCAATTTTGTTAAGATGAATGCGCAAACTACAAAACTTAAAGCTAAACTAGAAGCGCCGCAATGCGAAAAAACAAGGTTTTTGTTATGGGCAATCAGAAATTATAGCCAATTAATTTGTTGTATGAGCAAGTTCAATCTGCAGCTTCATATAAGCTATATTCACACTAAGATTCATCACTATCCATCAATTCTAACTAAGTTGTTGGGCAGAAAAACATTTTTCTATTTTTAGGAACAGTGACCATGACCCCACCTCCCAAGCTAGGTCTTCACATAAGCTACCTTCGCTCTAAGTTTCATCAATATCTATCAATGCTAACGAAAGTTATTGGGCAGAAACCATTTTTCTATTTTTAGTAACAGTGACCTTGACCCCACCCCCCTCAAAAGCAATCCCAAGCTAGCTCTGTACATAAGCTACCTACACACCAAGTTTTATCAATATCTATCAATGCTAACTAAAGTTATTGGGCGGACACCATTTTTAATTTTTTAGTAACAGTGACCATGACCTTAGCCCAACCCCCCTTAAAAGCAATCCCAAGCTAGCTCTTTACATAAGCGACCCACACACCAAGTTTAATCAATATCTATCAATGCTATCAAAAGTTATTTGGCAAAAAAACATTTTTCTATTTCAAGTAACAGTGACATTGACTGTAGCCCCTCCCCACTCAAAAGCAATCCCAAGCTAGCTCTTCACATGCTACCTACACACCAAGTTTCATCAATATCTGTCAATCCTAACTAAAGTTATTGGGCAGAAACCATTTTTCTATTTTTAGTAATAGTGACCTTGACCGTAGCCCCTCCCCACTCAAAAGCAATTCCAAGCTAGCTCTTCACATAAGCTACCTACACACTTAATTTCATCAATATCTATCAATGCTAACTTATGTTATTAAGCAGAAACCATTTTTCTATTTTTAGTAACAGGCGACCTTGACCTAAGCCCCACTCCCTCAAAAGCAATCACAAGCTAGCTCTGTACATAAGCTACCTCCACACCAAGTTTCATCAATATCGGTCAATGCTAACTAAAGTTATTGGGCAGAAACCATTTTTCTATTTTTAGTAACACTGACCTTGACCTTAGCTCCACCCCCCTCAATAGCAATCCCAAGCTAGCTCTACACATAACCTACCTACACACCAACTTTCGTCAATATCTATTCATCCTAACTAAAGTTATTGGGCAAAAACCATTTATCAATTATTAGTAACAGGCGATCTTGACCTTAGCCCCAGCCCCCTCAAAAGCAATCACAAGCTAGCTCTTCACATTAGCTACCTACACACAAAGTTTCATCAATATCTGTCAATGCTAACTAAAGTTATTGGGCAGAAACCATTTTTCTACTTTAAGTAACAGTGACCTTGACCATTTTTCTATTTTAATAATAGTGACCTTGACCTTAGCCCCTCCCCACTCAAAAACAATTCCAAGCTAGCTCTTCACATAAGCAACTTACAAACCAAGTTTCGTCAATATCTATCAATGCTAACTAGTTATTGGGCAGAAAACATTTTTCTATTTTTAGTAACAGTGACCTTGACCTTAGCCCCACCCCCCTCAAAAGCAATCCAAAGCTAGCTCTTCCCAAAAGCTACCTACACACCAAGTTTCATCAATATCTATCAATGCTAACTTAAGTTATTGAACAGAAACCAATGTTTGACGCCCGCCCACCCGTCCGCCTGTCCGCCCGCCCGCCCAACGACAACCTCATTCTAATAACCCAGTTTTCGTTGAAAACCTGGCTAAAAATGGCCTTTGGGCTTTCAACAAGGACAAGGCAGAGTAATTCACAAAATCAACTGCAGAAGCAAAAAGCAAATTGTCTCTCAAAATCCTAGACTTGCAAATTGTCTCCCTTAACTCTAGACTTGAATTTACATGTACATGTAAACTTGGCTAAAAATAGAATTCACTCATGCAGACCTGGCTAAAAAGGAACCCAGCTCTAATGGATATCTAGATACTGTACAAGTTTCATCGAGATACAATCAAAACTGAAGACTATATCGTGTTCACAAGCAATTGTTTACAGACGCACTGACGCACGGATGCACATACTACGTACACATTACCATCGCATAAGCTCTTCTGGCCTTTGGCCAGCAGAGCTAAAAATGAGAATTAGAAACTCATTTCTTCTTATTCGGCAGACTCAATTCGGTCAATTAATTTAACTCAGTCAAAAATAGATAATGGTTTCCGTAATTGGCGATCATTTTCCGGATGCAAGCCGAAAATAATCAAAGACCTCGGGGTTTGACTAAAGACGCCTTCCATTGATTAATGAGTAAATACAATGCTATACGATAATAAACGGATGCAGGGGGAAAATCATGTGTCCATATGCAAGCTTTCCTGCGAACATGTCAAGAAAAAAAGGTCGAAAAAGGTTGTGTATTCAGTCAACTCAGTCAAATATATTAACATATTGTTTAAACCCACCAACATCGTCAAAGATAGTTGGTGACATATTGGGTACATTAATTACAGAATCAGTACTGTCATGTGATGTTAAAGGCATCGCAGGGTCAACTAGAGATTGCTTTTTTGAAAAAGTGCTTGTCTCCCCCATTGTGTGATAATAGGTGTGAAACAAATCAATGATGGAAGTGAAATTTGTACTTATGGAATGGATATGAACAAACATAGGGGTCATCTACTGGGCATGACCAACCTGAATACCAAGTATGAAGTTCCTGGCTCCAAGTGTTCTTAAGTTATTGAGCAGAAACAAGTGTGACAGACGGACTGGTGACCAACAAATTGTTTTTCACCTGAAGGTGACTGTGACCTTGCCGTACTGACCTCAAAATAAAAATCAAACCAAGTATGAAGCTCCTTGGCCCAAGTGTTCATTAGTTATTCTGCAGAAACTGTTATTTTACCTCAAGGTCACCATGACTTATAAACAACTGGCCTGAAAATCAATAGGGGTCATCTACCAGTCATTACCAACTGACATACCAAGTATGAATGTCCTATGTGCAAGCATTCTTCAGAATTAATCAGATTTATTTTTACCTGACAGTCACTGCGGTCTTTACCAGGACCAGGACCTTTGACCTATTGATTCCAATTCCAATAGGAGCCATCTACTAGTCATGACTGACTAGCATACCATATATGAAGTTCCTGGGTGCAAATGTTCTTAAGTAATTATTGGAAAATGTTTTTCCCCTCATGGTCACTGCAACCTTGATCTCTGACCAACTGATCCTAAAATCTATAGAAGTTATTTACTAGTCATGACCAATTGGCATATCAAGTATGAAGTTCCTAGGTTCAAGCATTCTTTAATTATTCAGCGGAAACTGTTTTTCACCGCAACCTTGACCATTGAACACCTGATCCCAGAACAAGCAGCCCAAGTATGAAGTTCCTGGGTGCAAGCGTTCTTTAGTTATTGAGGGGAAACTTTTTCACTTCAAGGTCATGGTGACCTTGACCTTTGACCTACTGATCTTAAAAACAATAGGAGTCATCTACTAGTCATGACCAACTAGCATACCAAGTATGAAGTTCCTGGGTACAAGTGTTCTTTAGTTATTGAGCAGAAACCATTTTTAAGCCTAAGTCACGCCAACATATCTTTTTTTACCTGAAGGTAACTGCGACCTTGACCTTTGACCTCAAAATCAATAGGGGTAATCTACTTGTTATGAAGTTCCTGGACCCAGAAGATCTTTAGTTATTGAGCAAAAACCGGTGTGTGTGTGTGTGTGGGGGGGGGGGGGGGGGGGGGGGGGGGGGGGAGACATAATAATTGATCAGATTCTCATTTGAGTTAAAAATCACAAGATTTTACAAATAATAATTAAATTTACACAATGTTTATATGGCAATAATGATATTTAAATGTCATAGCTGCTCTAGTCAAGATGTGTTGTGAGATATTGTCATAATGATATATTTTGTTTATTCATAGTATGATACATACTTATTCTAGTTATTGTTAGTTTATACTTCGTGTTAAATGTGTTTGTTTTGCATTTCTAGTTTATTTTTTAATGTGAACTATATACTATACAAAGCAACTTGAACAGGGATGCCAAAACAAATTTGTAAAAAGAGGAAACAAGTATGAAATAGGGAGTATCCCCATAATACTGTATAGAAAGGTCATTTTTCAATATATCAGATAAAAGGCAACAACTTTAATTTTAAAGTTTGGGTCCAAAAAAGAGGATATTAGCTAAAAAGATGAAAATTATCATCCCTGCTTTAAACACTCAGTTTCACTCATTTTTAATTATTATTAAGTTGTTACCAGTTATTGTTTTCAATCACACTAATAAAAGACAATGGTTCATTGTCGTTACTCAATTAAAATCAAATCAATAGGGTAATAGAAACTTGAAATACTCATTTATAGTACGAGATATGCAATTTTTTTCAAAAGTGTGGAGTAATACCAAAGTATGTTGGAAAACTAACTCTGCTTTAGATCAAGATACAAAAAGTTGCATTTTTGGGAAATTCACAACAACAAGAAACATTTACATGGTTGAAAGTTTGACAAGTCAAAAATGCTGAAAATTGGATGTTATATGACTGACATTTGATTTTTACAATCCACATTACCACATATTTTCCTACATGTTGGTTTCAGTGAATTATACTGAAAACTTTCATCCATGCATGTAAGTTGTATAAATACTTTTAAAACAGTGATGTTGTGAAGACGTACCCCGCCCGGCATGCCTGGCATTCCGCCACCGCCTGGACCCTTCATCATACCATACATTCCGTCACCTGAGCTTGTGGAATCTGCAAAAGTAAAATTAACTTGATCAAACTATACCACTGACACTAGGGGGGGGGGGGGGGGGGGGGGGGGGGGGGGGGTACTGATCCGGTATACCAACATGGAAAAACTATTGATCCGGAATCCCAACATAGAAACCCTTTTAACCCCGTATAACCCCTACAAAACCCCTCTTGATCTGGTATACCCACATGGAAATGCTATTTATTCCGTATACCCACATAGAAACCCTTTTGATCCGGAATCCCCACATGGAAACCCTACTGATCCAGAATACCACATGGTAACCCTCTTGATTCCGTATACCCACATGGAAATACTATTGATCCGGAATCCCCACATGGAAACCCTACTGATCCAGAATACCACATGGTAACCCTATTGATTCCGTATACCCACACCAAAACCCTATATATCAATTAACCCAATAGGAAGCACTGTGGATCCGCGGTATACACACATGGAAATGCCATTGATCTGGTATAACCACATGGAACTCCTATTGATCACATATACCACCGCAGAAACCCTAACTTTATTAACACAAATGGAAACTCTATTTACCTGGTTTTTAGACTATCTGCGCATGCGCCCAGGTAGTCTTAAGACCGCAAACTCCAAAGAACTACTTCTATTCATGTTGTTTTAACCCATTTTTTTGTCTCAATGCGCTCTATGTTTAGTAGCAGAATGACGTCGAAACCATAACAATAGATTATCTGTGTATGAGTTCTTGCTTGTTCAGCTATTTCCGCGCTGTATTGCTGTATTCCGGCGTTTTATTTTTAGCAGAATAGAACTATTTATAGATCGTTATACTTGATTAGTGTGGGTCAAAATAATAGATGCTCTGGTAGGAAGGTAACATACTGATATTCACTCTGAGTTCAGACCAAGATGTTTTAGAAATTATTACCGACCACAAGTGTTATTATAACCTGGTGTGACCATGAAGCACGCTTATTTGTAAGCGTGTATTTCTAATGAGATAAGAAACAAAAATGATTGTCAGAAAGTCAAAATAGTTGTATCCAAGGTTTCGCGTTGCTTATGCTTCGAATACTATGATTTGCCTGCTATACAATAACAAAATAGTTTATATAAACTCAACCAAGTGCAATAACAGACATCTATCCTTCAATGCATATATGATGTATCTTAAATTAAGGATAAAAACAGAAGAGCAAATTGCTTTAAAAAACGATAAGTATGAAGCACACAATAAAAAGTGGGAAATATTGAAACTAACATACTCAGTAAAAGACACAAATAGCCATAATGATTCTTTTTTTTATTTTCGTAATGTATATATTTGTTGAATTATTTAACAAATATTAAATCTCTATTGTAGTCTTTACTTGTATGCATATCTAAGTGTAGGGGACATCACTTTAGTGTGTGTGTGTGTGTGTGCGTGTGTGTACGTGTGTGCGTGTGTGAGCTTTACCATACTGATAGAAAATGCATAGAAGGTTATATTATATAAAGATGAAGATAATGTGTTATTACTACTCTATGTGAAAATAAATGAGAAAAAAATAAATAACAAAATACTATTCATTCTATGATTTTAGGCGTATACTTTTCTAATAAGATGTTTACATTTTTTTTGCCTAAAAGCTTCGTTCCAGTGTATTCTTGGCATAGTTTTGGACATTAGCCTTTCAATTTATTCTAACACACATGCCCTGATACAACAGTGAGTTATGCATACTTTTGATGAAGCAAAGTAGTTCGGATTTAACTTCATAACAGCACTAGTATTATTTCTACACAGATACTTACATAAAACATAAATAACATTTTTTTATCAATAATACTTGAAAAGGCACAATCATAATATTCCCATTCTTAGAACAGACAATTTCCAATAATCTAGGAATAGTTTCAACTACATTAACTGACTGATTTTCTAAAAATAGTTTCTACATACATTAACTGACCACATGTTTGCCCTCACCGCGGGAAAACGACCATCTGCTCTGCATTTTGAATTATTGCTCAAGTTATTCGAAAAAATAAAATCATTTTCCTTAAACAATTAAAACGTGTATGTTCATAAAACTTGCATTACGATATCTAATCGAAGTACTGAACATATTTAGAAGCGATTGAAAGGGGCATGCATTGACTTTGTAACTTTAAATACATGGGGATATGTCGACTTAAGTGATAAGCTGTGCATCTTGAATAAAATTATTGCTGAAGTTGTTTGTAAAAAAATGATTTTCCTTAAACAAAACGTGTATGTTCATTAAAGGAAATGATATATTGTATTTTTCTCTCGTATGATATCTAATAAAAGCAACGAAAAAAATTTAGCATGCATTGTCACATTAAATACATGGAGAGGGGGGTTTACGACGATTGAAGTGACATTTACATAAACAAAATGACACAAGAAGCCATAAAATCGGAATAGATATTGCTGTTTCCTTGCCCAGTGTGGGCAAAAGCGCTCTTGGCCCTTGGCACATTTTTCACTTTTATCAATGTGCCCTTCACCCATTCCGATAGTTCAAATAAAATTTGCAACTCTCACATATTTGCCCGCAGATAGTCTTTCAGCGCCTCACTCTTTGATTAAGTTCATGATTACAATTGAATAATTGCAGTCAATAAAATAGTGAATGCTATAAACCTTACCTTGAGGACTAGGCATGATAGGGGTACCAGGGGGACCACCCTGGGGTATCTGAAAATAAGCAAAGTTTCCAAAATATATATTCCCAATTTATCAAGTTAAAAGTATTGACATATCCAGGTTTATGAATCACAGTGCTCTAGCCTGGATTTAAAAAGGGCAAGGTGGAGTTTTGAAAAGGGCAAGCTACATGAGCCGCGTATTGGCGAATGGGATAAGGTGTTGGAGGGGGCCGACCCCTCCCACAACGGGGGTTTGGAGGGTCTCCCCTTTTATGCCCTTGCTGAAAAAATCACTAATTCAAAATAGAACCTTGCGAAAAATTAGTTCTCAACGTACATTCTGATTCTCTGACGTAGCTCTGGATACTGGCGATGTTTCACTAATTGGCTGTTACCCTACTCAATTATTGGATTTGGAGGTTACCAATTATGAAAACACATGTCATCTGCTCATTACACAAAATACACAATAAGCCGGCATAAGACAATAACAAGGCACATGGGAAAAATGGAAGGGCAGCACAGCACATTTTCAGCAGTCAAAGGGGCAGCATGGTGTTGGCAGGTGCTCAAAACACCTAGTGGAAACACTACTATTACGACTACTGCGCAATATGTCTCAATTACAACAGCGGATTACAGGGCCCTCGATCTTTAAAAATACAATATAACCTTCTGTAAATAATGTTAGCTACTGAAAAAAAACATGCTACTTGATGGATATGAATCAAAACCTTGAAACCCTCAAAATATTTGTAGTAATGCAACTACATGCTCTCGCTTAGGGGAGCATTAAAAGTTACCAGGATGCTTTTGTAAGTATTGACACGACAATATTAACATGAATAGGTATGTTTTAATGCAATCTTAGGCCCCCAGCAAAAAAGTGGCGAAAACTGTCAAAACACAGAGGGAACAACTGCAAATGCATAATCATGTTTTCATTTATACTTTACACAACCCTTAGAGACTGATGAAGTCTCCTTTATACTCACTGATGAGGATGATGAGGATGGGGGCCACGGTCGACTACCACCATGTCTGAAATATTGTGAGCAAACAGTTAAAACAGGCTTTAGTTGACTTTTTTCCAGTGAAAAATATTTCTTTGCATCTGATATAACACATTTCAATTAATGATATTAAAGCTACACACTCACAGATTCACTGTTTTGACAACGTGTTTATTTTTTGTCTTAGAAGCCAGTTTTTGCGTAAATATCTGCAAACCTGTGATAAAAGACTGCTGACAAAAAATTAGATTGCAGATTTTCATATTTCAGTCCGAAAAATTATGTTTTATGGCTAAAAGCATTACTAACAGTTTAAGAAAAATGCATAAAACATCAATTTTTGAACTAAAATATAAAAATTTGCGATCTTATTTTTGTCAACAATCTTATTTGACCGGTTTCCATGCATGTTCGCATAAATTGGCTCGTTCCAACACAAAAAAAAACAAGAGGCCCAAAAGGGTCTATGCTCTACTGGCATGGCTTTTGTGGTCATATCAATCCAGAGCATGTATGTATGGGTAAAAGGCAACAGACATATAGTTTATGTTTTGTGTTTGGGTTACCTGAAAACGTAGCACGTTCAACATCAGAGCCCAGAAAGTATTGTAAGCAGATTAGTTGCATGAACTCTTTTAATATGTGCCAAGTAAAAGTCATCTGACAAAAAAAAAATGCTTTCAAAACTGTACTCATAGTAAAAATTTCTGTAGTTTTAAAAGTTAAAACTAGAAGCGCCGCAATGCGACGAAACCAGGTTTTTGTTATGGGCAATCAGAAATTATAGCCAATTAATTTGTTGTATGACTTTATCTTTACTTTTATCAAAAAGAGACGCCCCCCTCAAAAGCAATCCCAAGCTAGCTCTTTACATAAGCTACCCACACACCAAGTTTAATCAATATCTATCTATGCTATCAAAAGTTATTTGGCAAAAAACATTTTTCTATTTCAAGTAACAGTGACCATGACCTTAGACCCTCCCCACTCAAAAGCAATTCCAAGCTAGCTCTTCACATAAGCTACCTACACACCAAGTTTCGTCAATATCTATCAATGCTAACTTATGTTATTGGGCAGAAATCATTTTTCTATTTTTAGTAACAGGCGACCTTGACCTTAGCCCTACCCCCCCCCTCAAAAGCAATCCCAAGCTAGCTCTGTACATAAGCTACCTACACACCAAGTTTCATCAATATCGGTCAATGCTAACTAAAGTTATTGGGCAGAAACCATTTTTCTATTTTAAGTAACAGCGACCTTGACCATTTTTCTATTTTAAGTCAAAGTTACCTTGACCTGGCCCCTCCCCACTCAAAAGCAATCCCAAGCTAGCTCTTCACATAAGCAACTTACACACCAAGTTTCATCAATATTGGTCAATGCTAACTAAAGTTATTGGGCAGAAACCATTTTTCTATTTTAAGTAACAGTGACCTTGACCTTAGCCCCTCCCCCCTCAATAGCAATCCCAAGCTAGCTCTTCACATAAACTACCCACACACCAACTTTCGTCAATATCTATCAATCCTAACTAAAGTTATTGGGCAGAAACCATTTTTCTATTTTTAGTAACAACTGACCTTGACCTTAGCCCCAACCCCCTCAAAAGCAATCCCATGCTAGCTCTTCACATAAGCTACCTACACACCAAGTTTCATCAATATCTGTCAATGCTAACTAAAGTTATTGGGCCGAAACCATTTTTCTATTTTAAGTAACAGTGACCTTGACCATTTTTCTATTTTAAGTAATAGTGACCTTGACCTTAGCCCCTCCCCACTCAAAAGCAATCCCAAGCTAGCTCTTCACATAAGCAACTTACACACCAAGTTTCGTCAATATCTATCAATGCTAACTAAAGTTATTGGGCAGAAACCATTTTTCTACTTTTAGTAACAGTGACCTTGACCTAAGCCCCTCCCCACTCAAAAGCAATCCCAAGCTAGCTCTTCACATAAGCAACTTACACACTAAGTTTCCTCAATATCTATCAATGCTAATTAAAGTTATTGGGCAGAAACCATTTTTCTATTTTTAGTAACTCTTCCCATAAGCTACCTACACACCAAGTTTCATCAATATCTATCAATGATAACTAAAGTTATTGAACAGAAACCAATGTTTGACAGCCCGCCTGCCCAACAACAACCTCATTCTAATTACCCAGTTTTCGTTGAAAACCTGGTTAAAAAGTTGGTCAAGGGCATCCTAAGACAACATTGCTCAATTTGAACAAACATTCACAATCAATTGTGCTGAGATGGATGCACGAACACACAAAAAGATTTTCAAACCTTTCCAGATGTTTACCAAACCTGTGAACCCTGGGTGTGGCCAGTTGACACCAGGTGCATAACTTCACAACCAATTTTGTTAAGATGAATGCACAAACTACAGATCTTAAAGCTAAAAAATGGCCTCTGGGCTTTCAACAAAACAAGGCAGAGTAATTCACAAAATCAACTGCAGAAGCAAAAAGCAAATTGTCTCTCAAAATCCTAGTTTCATTGAAATACAATCAAAACTGAAGACTGCATCGTGTTCACAAGCAATTGTTTACAGACGCAAGGACGCACAAACTCACGGACGCACATACTACGTACACATTACCATCCCCATAAGCTCTTCCAGCCTTTGGCCAGTAGAGCTAAAAATCACAATTTACTGTGAATAAGTTCATGAAGTTTGATGTTGGTACCTGCAATGATTTTAAAACAAAAAAATAACAATAAAAAATCCAAGATGACCCATATTCAAACTTGAGCTAGAAATCAACAAAACAACATTTCTGACAAATTTCCAGGATATTTGGGCTGAAGATGTTACCTAGAGTGTTAACAAGGTTTTTCCATCTTTGGGCTCTGTGACCTAGTTTTTGACCCCAGATGACCCATGTTCAAACTTGAGCTAGAAATCAACGAATCAACCATTCTAACAAATTTCCAGGATATTTGGGCTGAAGATGTTACCTCTAGAGTGTTAAAGGTTTTTCCATATTTAAGCTCTCTGACCTAGTTTTAGACCCCAGTTGACCCATATTCGAACTTAAGCTAGAAATCATCAAAACAAACTTTCTAACAAATTTCCAGAATAGTTGAACTGAAAAAGTAGCCTCTAGAGTGTTAACAATATTTTTGTATTTTTGGGTCATGTGACCTAGTTTTTCATCCCAGATGATCCAAGTAACTACTGGGACAAACATCCTGACCAAGATTCGTGACAATTGAGGCAAAATGTGACTACTAGAGTGTTAACAAGCTAAGTGTGGACGTACGACAGACATTCATCGATCCCAATAGTTAACCCTTAGCCTACAGCAACGGTGAGCTAAAAACTTAAAATACCATACACAAAATAGTGTTTCTGTTGCACAGCACTTCTCCTCAACCCAGTCAATATGTGTATGAAATAGGTTGAAAAGACACTATGTTTGATGCCATTATCTGTTGAATTTAAATCTACTGTGCATGCAATATGTTAAAATCTTTTTTAAGAAATATATTTATTGTCAAATGAACTTACACTGACATAGGAGGCATGCCCCCAGGGCCGGGTCCGGGGCCCCCTGGGCTCATACTGTTAGGTGGGGGTCCACGTAATCCTGGTCCATAACTGCCTGGACCCATACCATCATATACCTGCAATTACAGAAAGTCTACCATCCATGTGCCACTGAAATCTTCTCATGTGAGTTATAACATTTTAAAGGTAAAGACAGAAAACTGACAAACAAGGGCCATAATTTGAATTATGGTTCATATGGAGTTACGTAACCTGTTAAGGTGATTGCCATGAACAACTGTGTAAAGTATGAAGTCGAAACCATCACCTCCCTCTCACCCCATCCCTCAAAAAACAAGAGGGCCATGATGGCCCTAAATTGCTCACCCAAGCAAGAGTTCAACCTTTGTTATCAATATAGCTTGTCAATCAAAAAATATTGAACAAGAGCTGTCACAGTATGTGACAAATGCCCCCGAATGTGACATTGACCTATGAACAAGTACATTAAAATTTTATCTTGCCTTAACGTGTCAAATACATATGGCAAGTTATTTTAAATTGCCTCTGAACATAACCAAAAGAGGGCCATGAGGTCCCTAAATCACTCACTTGAGTAAGAGTTTAACCTTTGTTATCAATATAGCTTGTTTCTCAAAGAATATTCAACAAGAGCTGTCACCGTATGTGATGAATGCCCCCGAATGTGACATTGACCTATAAACAAGTACATTAAAAGTTGATCTTGCCTTTATGTGTCAAATACATATGGCAAGTTATTTTAAATTGCCTTTGAGCATAGAAAAAATACCAACCATACTTGACAGCCAACACTTTTTATGTCCTCATATTCAGCATTCCATTGTGAATCAACACTTAGTGTATCTTTCACCTTAGAGGTAGGGACATGGGTCTTGCACACAACACGTCGTCTTGGTATGTCAAAAACATGTGACAAGTTATTTAAAAATCTGTCCATACAAGAGAAAGTTACAGCCCGGACAGGACAGCCTATACTCCATGTACTTATATGCAGCATTCTATTGTGAATAAACACTAATTGTGACCTTGACCTTAAAAGTTGGGACACAGGTCTTGCAGGCGACACGTCGTCTTGATATGTCAAACACATGGGGTAAGTCAATTTAAAATCTGTCCATACAAGAGAAAATTACAGCCCAGACATGATAACTTATACTCTATGTACTTATATGCAGCATTCCATTGTGAATAAACACTAAGTGTGACCTTGACCTTAGAGGTAAGGACACGGGTCTTGCACACAACACGTCGTCTTGGTATGTCAAAAACATGTGACAAGTCATTTAAAAATATGTCCATACAAGAGAGAGTTACAGCCCGGACAGGACAGCCTATACTCCATGTACTTATATGCAGCATTCTATTGTAAATAAACACTAATTGTGACCTTGACCTTAAAAGTTGGGACACAGGTCTTGCAGGCGACACGTCGTCTTGATATGTCAAACACATGTGGCAAGTCAATTTAAAATCTGTCCATACAATAGAAAATTACAGCCCAGACTTGATAACTTATACTCTTATGTACTTATATGCAGCATTCCATTGTGAATAAACACTAAGTGTGACCTTGACCTTAGTGGTAAGGACACGGGTCTTGCACATGACACGTTGTCTTGGTATGTCGAACACATGTGGCAAGTTATATTATTATCTGTCCATACAAGAGAAAGTTACAGCATGGACAAAAGTTATTGAGCCAGACACAGGACAGACAGACGGACAGACAGATGGAATAACAAGTGAAAATCCCAACATGCTCAAAAACTGACCTGACACAATGTGCACTAAAACTTTAACCTAAAATTCCAAGTCAATCAGGGGCCATAATTTGTAATTATAATGATATGGAGTTATGAACTTAGTTGTGTGATTCTGAACAACTGTGTGAAGTATGAGGTGAAATAAATGAACAGTATTTGAGTTTTAAGTGAAAATGCCAACTTGCCCTCAAACGTTAACCATTCGCTCACACAGACCCCTGGGCTAGTAGTATAGTCCTCCTTATTCTTCGAATAGCCAAGATAAAAATTGTGTGTATTCTTCTTGGCTGATGATATCTGTTGGACCTTAAGTCTACAGATCAACTTGTGTTTAGCTGTAATTCAAAGTTTACAAAATAATAGCTGATTTCTAACTACATCTAGCTGCTTAAAGGACTACTTGAAACTACAATAATACTTACAGCTGGATTTATAGGACTAACAGGGTTGATTGGGCCTGACATTCGACCTCCTGCGTGGCTCATTCGCTGCATAGGGCCCATGCCAGGATGACCTTGAATAGTTACTTTCATTTTAATGTTGGTTGCTTGATCAATATGAAGCTTAATTAAACAAGAGGGCCATGATGGCCCTAAATCGCTCACCTAAGTCAAAGAGTTTAACCTTTGTTATCAATATAGCTTGATATTTGTTCTCAAAGAATATTGAAAAACATACTGGTCAAACATGATTCCTGGATAATCACTGACAGGACTTGTCACAGTTGCCTGCACACTGACAGGACTTGTTAAGGTTTCCTGCACACTGACAGGACTTTGTGATTGACTGCACACTGAGAGGATTTCGATCAGTTGCCTGCACACTGACAGGACTTGATGATTGACTGCACACTGACAGAATTTGATTCTCATACCTGCACAGTGACAGGACATTGTGCAGTTGCCTGCACACTGACAGGACTTGATAATTGACTGCACTCTGACAGCCCTTGGTACAGATACCTGCACACTGACAGGACTTTTTCAGTTGCCTGCACACTGACAGGACTTTGTTCAATTGCCTGCACACTGACAGGATTTCGTTCAATTTCTTGCACACTGACAAAACTATGTTAAATTGCTTGCACACTGAAAGAACTTTTAGTATAGATTCACAAACAACCAACAGTGCACCATCCAATAAAATCAATTAACTGCCTTCAGCCCTAAAAATCAAATAACAGAACACATTCAGCACCTTCAACTAATATCATCGCTACTTCCATCTAGGACAACATCACCTTCCTTCAAATGTTAATTTTTGTTGTCGAGTTTATAAAGGTCTGCCCGCGCCCTATAATGGCTGCATTATGGCTTGACCCCGTCACATCCCCAAGTGTAACTTAAACAGAATTTTGAATCCAAAGGGGGAGTTTAACCCCCATCGGTTGATGGGATATTCGCCAAAGGAGTAATTGTTAAGAATCAAATTTTTCTTTATATAAGGCTTGTTCACTATCCACACAGAAGATAAGATTGTAGCTTAGAATTATCTATATGCAATTTACAATAATCTACATGAAGTTCAATGGAAAAGTCTGATTATTAAATTTATCATAAAGTAAAAATGAAATTTCTTCTTAAGAATAAAGTGTATAATAATTATTTGAATCTATGAACCTAAAAAAAGAACAATAATTACCTTAGAAGGGACAATGTTGAAGACTTAATAAAATTTAAAATCTATTCCCTTGTTACTAAAAATAGAAAGTAGTGCAATCTCCAACAAAAAGGGAGACCAAATAGCAAGACTTGCTGCCCTTGCGTCAAGAGTAAAGTTTACATAACTATCAGATTTTAACAAAATGTATTTATAATGAACTTGTAACCCACGAGCTGAGGCCAATTTTTCTCCAGGGGCATAATTTGAATAAAAATGGTAGATAACCAATAGACAATGTTACACACCAAATATTTAAGCACTAGGCCTCATAGTATTTGCCAAAAAAAGTTTTGTAATTTTTCCTTTAGGTTGCCATGGCAACCAGAGTTCTGTATGGAATTCATTTCTTTGAACAATTTTGAAAAAGCACCAATTAAGGATCATTCCTATGAAGTTTCATTAAAAATGTCAAAGCGGTTTAGGAGAAGATGATGATTATAAATAATTGTTGACACTTTTTCTTTAGGTTGCTATGGCAACCAGAGTTCTGCATGGAATTCATTTCTTTGAACAATTTTGAAAAAGCACCAACCAAAGATCATTCCTATGAAGTTTGTTGAGTTTTGCATGGAATTCATTTCTTTGAACAATTTTGAAAAAGCACCAACCAAGGATCATTCCTATGAAGTTTCATTTAAATTGTCCAAGCGGTTTAGGAGAAGATGATGATTATAACCAATTGTTGACGCTTTTCCTTTAGGTTGCTATGGCAACCAGAGTTCTGCATGGAATTCATTTCTTTGAACATTTTTTAAAAAGCATCAACCAAGGATCATTCCTATGAAGTTTCATCAAAAATCATTCTATGAAGTTTCATCAAAATTGTTCAAGCGGTTTAGGAGAAGATGATGATTATAACTGTTTATTGACGCCGCACGACGGACGACAGACGACGGACATAGACCAATCACAATGGCTCACCTTGAGCACTTTGTGCTCAGGTGAGCTAAAAAAAGTAAGATCTCAAATTCAACTGAAATTCTATAGCACCTTATTGCTCAACAACAAAGCTTAGCCAAGAAACTACACATAACATGGTCACATCTATAAGGAAAAGTTATAGACTGTAGATAAACTATGATCAATATACTAAAACTTCTCGTTTGTACACACACCTGGTCTGGGCTCCATACTGTTTGGCATTGGCATCTGGCCTGCTGCACTGCCCGGGGGACCCTTGGAATATATAAATGAAAAACATCTGTCATACAAGTCAAAACTAAATTTATTTCTCAAAATCATGACAGAATTTCTGCTTTTCCCCTGGTTGATTTGACATGTATTTGTGACACTATACTAAGAATCTCTACCATAATGTACATTAAATAATTGTTATTAAGCAAAGTTTTGAATAAAACAATCTACCTTAATACTTACATTAAAACCATCTGGCATTCTGATTCCTGGCCCCCGAGGCCCACCTGGATATCGTGGGCCCATAAAGTGCTGAAATAGGGGCAACTAGAGCTATCACAGATGACTACCCCTGCTGGCCGCCTTGACAAAGGATGTTTGTTATTGATTAAGGCAAATATTGAAATAACAAGAGCTGTCACAGTATGTGACGAATGCCCCCGATTGTGACCTTGGCCTATGAATAAGGTCAGTACATGAAAAGTTGATCTTGCATTTACATATCAAATACATATGGCAAGTTATTTTAAATTGCCTCTGAACATAAAAAATACCTCCCATATTTAACAACCTACACTCTTATGACCTTATATTTAGCATTCTGTTGTGAATAAACACTTAGTATATCTTTCATCTTAGAGCTAGGGACATGGGTCTTGCGCGCCACACGTCGTCTTGGTATGCCGAACATATGTGGCAAGTTATTTTAAAATCTGTCCATACAAGGGAAAGTTACAGCCCGGACACGACAACCTATACTCTTATGTCCTTATATGCAGCACTCCATTGTGAATAAACACTAAGTGTGACCTTGACCTTAGAGGTAGGGACACGGGTCTTGCATGCGACACGTCGTCTTGGTATGTGGAACACATGTTGCAAGTTGTTTTAAAATCTGTCCATACAAGGGAAAGTTACAGCCCGGACACGACAACCTATACTCTATGTCCATATATGCAGCACTCCATTGTGAATAAACACTAAGTGTGACCTTGACCTTAGAGGTAGGGACACGGGTCTTGCACGCGACACATCGTCTTGGTATGTGGAACACATGTGGCAAGTTGTTTTAAAATCTGTCCATACAAGGGAAAGTTACAGCCCGGACACTACAACCTATACTCTATGTCCTTATATGCAGCACTCCATTGTGAATAAACACTAAGTGTGACCTTGACCTTAGAGGTAGGGACACGGGTCTTGCACGCGACACGTCGTTTTTGTATGTGGAACACATGTGGCAAGTTGTTTTAAAATCTGTCCATACAAGGGAAAGTTACAGCCCGGACACGACATCCTATACTCTATGTTCTTATATGCAGCACTCAGTTGAGTATTAACACCTAAGTGTGACCTTGACCTTAGAGGCAGGGACACGGGTCTTGCACACGACATGTCGTCTTGGTATGTGGAACACATGTGGCAAGTTGTTTTAAAATCATTCCATACAAGGAAAAGTTACAGCCCGGACACGACAACCTATACTCTATGTCCTTATATGCAGCACTCCATTGTGAATAAACACTAGGTGTGACCTTGACCTTAGAGGTAGGAACACGGGTCTTGCACACGACACGTCGTCTTGGTATGTGAAATACATGTGGCAAGTTATTTTAAAATCTGTCCATACAAGGGAAAGTTACAGCCCGGACACGACAACCTATACTCTTTGTCCTTATATGCAGCACTCCATTGTGAATAAACACTAAGTGTGACCTTGACCTTAGAGATAGGGACACGGGTCTTGCACGCGACATGTCATCTTGGTATGGGGAACACATATGGCAAGTTGTTTTAAAATATGTCCATACATGGAAAGTTACAGCCCGGACACAACAACCTATACTCTATGTCGTTATATGCAGCATTCCATTGTGAATAAACACTAAGTGTGACTTTGTCCTTAGAAGTAGGAACACGTGTCTTGCACAAACACACGTCGTCTTGGTATGTCAAACACATGTGGCAAGTTATTTTAAAATCTGTCCATACAAGAGAAAGTTACAGCCCAGACATGACAACCTATACTCTATGTCCTTATATGCAGCACTCCATTTTGAATAAACACTAAGTGTGACCTTGACCTTAGAGGTACGGACAGGGGTCTTGCCCGCGACACTTCGGTCTTGGTATGTGGAACACATGTGGCAAGTTGTTTTAAAATCTGTCCATACAAGGGAAAGTTACAGCCCGGACACGACAACCTATACTGTTCTTATATGCAGCACTCAGTTGTGTATAAACACCTAAGTGTGACCTTGACCTAAGAGGCAGGGACACGGGTCTTGCACGCGACATGTCGTCTTGGTATGTGGAACACATATGGCAAGTTGTTTTAATATCGGTCCATACAAGGGAAAGTTACAGCCCAGACACGACAACCTATACTCTATGTCCTTATATGCAGCACTCCATTGTGAATAAACACTAGGTGTGACCTTGACCTTAGAGGTACGGACAGGGGTCTTGCCCGCGACACGTCGTCTTGGTATGTGGAATACATGTGGCAAGTTATTTTAAAATCTGTCCATACAAGGGAAAGTTACAGCCCGGACACGAGTTATTGAGCCGGACGGACGGAAGGACGGACGGACAGACGGATGGTGCGATTTTAATATGCCCACCTTCGGGGGCATAAAAATCATAATCAGGGATGTGAGTGACCAGGCAGCTGATGGGGTTAAACCGAATAGATCTGTGGAAATCTGTAGAAAAATCACATCTTTATAATTGTTATAAGATTATATCATGGTAAGGAATTTGTATTTGCCACAAGTTCAATGAAAACAGGATCGGTCATTGGTCAAGAAAAATACACTAGGCATTCAGCATAATCATGGTGGTTATGTGTACCAAGTTATCAGAGTGACTTTGGGAGAAGTCTGCTCAACAAACTGCAATATAGCAAAAACTGTAAATATCATATTCAAGGGCACATAAATTTCAGACAAAATGGGCAGGTCATGACAAATGGTCAAGGTCACGAAAACTAAGCCAGGCACTTCTACACATCATGATGGGTAATGTGTCATAAGTATCAGAGTGATACCTATTTAAATGTCGGAGACTTTTGCTACATGAACTGGAATAAAGCCAAGTGTAAAAATCTAATTCAAGGGAACATTAATAATGAAATGGCTTTTCATCACAAACATATGTCAGGCCCCACTAACCATCATGTTTGTTATGTATACCAGGTATAACAGGGATAACTCTAAAATTAAGAGAGAAAATTGCTCCACAAACTTTTGCCAACACAAGAACCAACCAACTGCAGTTTGCTACACAGCCAAAAGTGTTAAAAATTATATCCAAGGGCACATAACTCTTAGATGAGTTTGCTTTAGGTCACAAAAATATGTCCGGTACTACTATCCATCATGTTTGCAATTTGCTCCACAAACGTTTGCTGACGGACCAACCTACAGACTGTATGGTAACTCCAATGAACCTCCCTTCAAACTTTGTTTATGTTAAGCACTGGCTTAAGGTATTAGCCGCGTAATACACACTTTTATAAAAGCTTTAACTGACAACATAGTTATAATCATATTACACTATGGGACTTTTATCCAGATTTTGAAGATTTTTTACCATGAATTAAAAAAGTTATTTATGTTTCATTACATCCACCCCCAAACTCCAAGGGCTACAAAGAGCGACAAGTAAATATTTTGTCTATATTTGATTTTTTTTCGCATTTTCTGAGATTATGAAATAAACACAACAGTTTCTGTTAAATAAACTTCAAACGAACACATTATTAATACACATGGGAAAAAATCATTTTGATTGATCTTGTGAGTCTTTGGAACAGAGCAGTTTTTCGATGTTTGAAAATATATAGCAGTTTTATAAAGTTCATAAAAAATAGTTAAATATATGGCAAGCTGCTGAAATTATTTTAAATATTATCTATGACGTCTATTGAATAATTTAAAAGACAATCTATGATATTTTACCGTCCAATTTTTAAGAAAATATACTTAATGCCATGTAACCATACATTTTTATAGCTAATAAAATGCTTAAAAATCAACCTTTTTCTTGTAAAAATTTATAAAGCTAAATTGGACTTACTCATAAAATGTACTCTTTCAAATAAATGAATTTAACTTATGATACTAACTCAGAATACAGAGTTTAAAAAAATGGGTGTACTTTTAAACTAAAATATGTGAAGAAACAAGAACACTAAGTGGGCGGTAATGCCCCTCCAAAAATGTCAGAGTGAAAGTTCTCAACTAATGTTTTTTTAATATTATAACATGTAAACAATCTCTGGGGGTAATTTGATCTCTATCTGTTTTATTCTGTCATTGGTATTCTAATATTTAGATTCTTTTCACAATAATTCTTCACTCTTCAACATTTGAATTTGGTCTGTTCCCATGCGTTTGTACTTGTAGTGTTTGCACAGATGATAACTACTCAATGCTGAGTCAATGCTGATTTGGTTTTCATTCCCCTTCAGGTACTTTACCCATCTAGAATGTTTAGTGCTGTAAAGGAAAACAAATGTACTTAAAGCCTTTCTAACTAATAAGTATAGATAATTATACTGCCATACATATACAAAATAAAATATAAACAGTTTAATATTTCTCAACATGAAAAAACAACAACAAGCTGATACATACATGTACATATAAAGAAATTTATTTAATTTATCAATAAAATTCATCATCATCATCATCATCATCATCATCATCATCATCATCATCATCATCATGATATCACAACCACCACCACCACCACCACCACTTGATCACCACCACCACCACCACCATCACCAGCACTTGATTATTTAATACTGTGTGTTTATAAAAACAAAAACAAAGTCAAATATGTTTTATATGAAATACTCACATCACTCTATCCGATGCGACTGCCTTGTGGATATACATGGCTGTCAAGTCCGCTTTCAAGAATCCAACATAGTATTTAATGCAGGCTGGAATTCTTCATAACCCAGTGTTGTTGACTTAGTAATATTCAGTCATTTTCCTGCCTGAAAAAAAACCCCATACACTTCTGATTATCAACCAGCAGAAACTACCACCATAAAATACAAATGCACAAGTATTATACATTCTCCACTAATATCCGTTTTCGCCAAGAGTAAGGGTTGGTAGGCACAAATGTGTAGTTGTTCTGCATATATGGTTGATAATGATTCACAACAGTCTGGGGTTTTAACGAGACCTACACCAAGCAAATGATTGTCGCTAGTGTCCAAGCAGTTCTGGCTTCAAGCCCCAAACCATGTACAAGTTTTTCTCACAGGTCAATTTTGAAAATATGCACTTTGGGGTAACGGGTATGTACATGTATTTTGGTTATGTTAGAAAAAGGTCACGTACCAAAACATATAATTTTTAAACAAAATTTTAAGCCTAATATTTTTCTAAGATAAAACAATCAAATTAAAGATTACATACTCATATCATATACATAAATAATGTACATATAAAAATATGTAACATGTACATAAGTACATGAAAAGTATGTAATACGGCCATTTCACCAAGGATTGTTTTGGTCCTGAGAGTACCGGATCTCTTTTTTAGTCAATCGGCCCTATTTTTGCAAAATAAGTCGGGAACCTGCGTGCACTAACGTGCACTAACCTATACCTTCAGGGTAAGATCTGGTGCGATCGCATTAGTCCCCCCCCCCCGAGGTTCGGGTACCTAAAAAGTCATCGGCTACTGTTTTTAAACAAGTTGAAAACCAGTAGCCGATCAAAAACAGTCGGCCCGTGGTCGCCCGAGGGTCCTCTGAAAGTCCACTTGTCTCGCCCGCCCTCTGGAGCCTTCTGGAGCTTTCGTTTAGCCTCTGCCACTCTCTTCCGAGGGTCGTGCGTAGTGTTGTCGGAGTGTAAGCACCCGACCATCACCAGAACATATAGAAATCCTTTTAAATGTCACCAATAATTAATTGTTACTTAATAGAACAGCAATGTATATATTTACTCAAAGTAATTATCAATAATAATAAATGTACAAATTAATACCAATGCCAGAGAACTATAAAATCTTTATAATAAAAAAATAAACTGCAAACTTTTCTCAGTACAAGTACTGAAACAAAACACAGGTGAAACACCTTTAACAATTCACAACAACTTACTTCTTTATAGCATATCTTCTCTTGACCCTGTTTCTTCTCCTCAGCATACTTTCTACTCTTGTAACATTTTGCTGTGCTATAGCAGTACGAAGTTGTAAAGCCTCAACAAGCCCCAGCATTGCTTGTTGGTCCATGACCTTCACTGGCTTGTCAGAAAATGGTGAAAAGTTTCGATCTAGCTCGATTTATATAGTCGGGCCACAAATCACCGATCTCTCGCTGATCTTGGCAAATTTAGTCGGCCAAAGATCGTTTAAATCGTCCGAAGAACGTTTACTTTCGGGTTTCTGCGGCTACCTGCGTCAACATAAGCCTACATTTGGCCACTCTTGCACGAAGAACGGCGGACATCGGCCGCAGAGCGTCCGAAAGCGTCCTCTCTCTAGCCAGGATCACCCATTTTCGGTCCCTCTCAGCCGAATAACGCGCAAACATCGCTCACTTGCGCACGAGATGCGAGTATCTTCCGAGCCTTTGTCTTGTACCTGCGGGTACTTTCGCATACTTGCGCCCCTGAAACGTGTCGATCGCTCGAGGATCGTCCGTGAATCGTCCCTGGCCGTGGTTCATTGGTCGGGATTCAATCAGCTTAAAAAAATGGGGACGATTGGAGGCTATTCAGGACGACAATCTGGCAGATCAAAAAAATAAATCATCGGGGATAATCTGGTACGGATCGGACCGATTGGAGAGAAATAGGGATGGAAACCGGATACCAAATCGGTATCCCGATACTGGTATAAAATTGTTTTCATAACAAGAGATGTTTGTCAAACATTATGCCCCCCCTGAGCGCCATGTTGTCAGGATTATATGGACAATTAAATGAAATATATGCATGGACCGATATGACAGCTGATTTGTCGCTAACATTGTATGCCGTTGAGGCAGTTTAAGATTATGACCATTCAAAGTTAGAGGATAGAGTGTGTTATGACCATGACCTTTGACCTCAAAATCCATAGTAGTCATCAGCTGGTCACCAAAAATCTAAATGTTAAGTTTGAGGGCCATGGGTGCAGGCATTGACAAGTTATCACACAGACAAGCATTTTCGTTCAAGGTCACTGTAATCTTGACCTTTGATCCAATGACCCCTTAAATCATAAGGGGTCATCTACAGGTCAGACACAACTCCAAGTCAAGTTTGAGGGCCATGGGTGCAGGCATTGTCCAATTATTACTTGAAACATTTTCGCATTCAAGGTCACTGTGAACCTGACCTTTGACCCAATGACTCCTAAAATCAATAAGGGTCATCTCCTGGTCAGGCCCAACTTACATGTCAAGTCTGATGATCATAGATTCAGGCATTGTTGAGATATCACTGGGAGAAAATTTGTTAACTTTTTTGCGTTAAAGGTTACTGTGACCTTGACCTGATGACCCCCAAAGTCAAGAGGGGTCATCTACTGGTCAGGCCCAACCTTCATGTCAATTTTGATGAACATAGGTCCAGGAATTGTCGAGTTTGCTTTCAAGGTCACTGTGACCTTGACCTCTGACCCCTTAAATCAATAGGGGTCATCTACTGGTCAGGCCCAACCTCCAAGTCAAGTTTGAGAGCCATGGGCGCAGGCATTGTTAAGTTATCACTCGGGCAACCTTTTACCATTCAAGGTCACTGTGACCTTGACCTTTGGCCCAATGACCCCTTAAATCAATAGGGGCCATCTACTGGTCAGGCCCAACCTCCAATTAAAGTTTGATGGCCGTGGGTGCAGGCATTGTCGAGTTATCACTCAGACAACCTTTTACCATTCAAGGTCACTGTGACCTTGACCTTTGGCCTGATGACCCCCAAAAACAATAGGAGTCATCTACTGGTCAGGCCCAACCTCCAAGTCAAGTTTGAGGGCCATAGGTGCAGGCATTGTCGAGTAATGACACGGACAACCTTTTACCATTCAAGGTCACTGTGACCTTGACCTTTGGCCGGATGACCCCCAAAAACAATAGGGTTCATCTACTGGTCAGGCCCAACCTCCAAGTCAATTATGAGGGCCATGGGTGCAGGCATTGTTGAGTGATCACTCGGACAACCTTTTACCATTCAATGTCACTACGACCTTGATCTTTGACCCGATGAGCCCCAAAAACAATAGGGGTCAGCTACTGGTCAGGCCCAACCTCCAAGTCAAGAATGAGGGCCAAGGGTGCAGGCATTGTCGAGTTATCACTCGGACATCCTTTTACCATTCAAGGTCACTGTGACCTTGACCTTTGGCCCGATGACCCCCCAAAACAATAGGGGTCATCTAATGGTCAGGCCCAACTTCCATATCAAGTTTGATGACCATAGGTCTAGGCATTGTTGAGTTATCACTCGGACAAGCTTTAAAATTATTTTACCATTAAAGGTCACTGTGACCTTGACCTTTGACCCGATGAGCCCTAAAATCAATAGGGGTCATCTACTGGTCAGGCCCAACCTTCATGTCAAGTTTGATGACCATACGTCCAGGAATTGTTGAGTTATCACTCGGACAAGCTTTGGTCTACCGACGGGTCTACGGACGGAACGACCGACCGACATACCTGTGCAAAGCAATATACCCCTCTTCTTCGAAGGGGGGCATAATAAGTAAATTTCCTTTTATATGTCACCCACCTTCAGTTATTTGACATAATTGTCCACTCAATTTATAATTCGTCATATGGCAATTTCACTTTTTCATTCATTCTTTCTCGGTCTTAATAATTTATAATGTTATAATCAAAGCTAAACAACTCATTTTACGTCATAAAACTCATGATGAATACCACATAAACACCTCACAAATTTGATAGTCACTTCGGCCGAGGTGGTTGCTTGGTTTCTGCCACGTGCTTTCGAATTTGTTATTTATCAGCAGGTTTCATGTTAAATGACGCTTTGATTATTTGATAGTCGATTGTAGTCGGTGGACTGCATACGGGGTGTTTTTTCATGTGATTTCTAAGATTTGAAGTTCCACCACAATATACCAGTTTAACCTTACACAGTTAACACACAACACTTTTACCATCCTCGGATTTTGTTCAGATAGCAATAATTTCTACATGCATATTCATCAAAAATATGATTGGTCATTAATAGCTTTGATTGCACGACCCTTAACTTGTGATTGGACTATCAATTCCTACAGATTAATGATCAATCAGTTTAATATCAACTAGTGCCAATTAGTGTCAATTAAGCACATCTGAGATCATAAAACAACACTTGTCATTGTAAACAAGGTCATAGAACTTCACAGGGTGCTGCACAAGGACACCATATCACGCCTTGTGCAAACACCCAATTAGCAGACGATTTGTGACACATACCCGCTTCCTGACAGACACTGTTGATCACCTGAAATATTTCATCTGAAAAGTTTTATAACAATTGCAATGTCTCTGCTAAGCTATTTCATTGAAATTTTAATTCTTAACGAATATTCGAATACCCATTTTGGTATCCGAATACTTGCGTGATATCCGGATATCCAGATACTCGGATATTCGCTTCCATCCCTAGAAAAAAAAACAATCCTTGGTGAAATGGGGGCATAACATGTACATAAGTACATGTAAAAAAAATATGAACATGCTGTCTTAACATTTAGCTAATAAAAATGATTTTAGAATTTCAAAGATATATTAAAAAACAAACATTTTTGAACACATCAACGTACAAAACTGCTCAAGGATACTTACATTCATAGCCCTTTGATACGAATATCTGAATATCCCAGTTCCATGCTGATTGTTGACAGTTCGTTTTTTCGACAGAAAATCTTCTCTTACGCGTATAATTCACTTATAATCCATGCTTTACTGTAATGACTCAAATTGTTAGATGTATCGTAATCAACTGTCAGTGTGCACTTTTAGTGTTTATTTATATTAAATGTATATTCATGAGAAAAACATCACCGAGTTTCCAAATACTATGATGTAGAAAATCCACTATTGACCTATGAATGGCGGGGAAATACCTTCTGTTTCCAAAAATAGCAACATCCGGTACAGGCCGAATACACCCGATGATCGTCGCGATCTGTTACGGCGAGTGGCGATATATGTTGATGTTTCCCAGTGTTTCCCGAGTTGTATTACATGGCTAATACCTTAAGCTGTATACTATATTACAGTGTGAACTCACTTAAGGGCTTGTCAGTCAATAGTCAGAACTATTTGCTTGAGGCTAGAAAAGATAAGTGAACTATTACCGAAGGCCGACTTGTTTGGACTTTTGGCCAACAATCCATTTGATAAGCTTTTTATTACATGACATTAGAATGTAGTTTTTTAAGTATTCACAATATCATTTGATAAAAATGTCATAGTGCGCTAAAATGTACCAGGCAGAAGCAATAGTACTGTACATTGTATTTCCGAATGACTTCCCTTGTTACCAAGCACATGTTAATAAACACCTGTTTCATCACATAAAGTAACCTCATAACTTTGAAGCAAGGTTTGATTTGAAATTGGAATTTTCAATCAAAAGAACTAATGATACATAAACAAGTGTTTATTTCTGGTCATAATTGTTAACTATATTCAATTTCTGTCAAATTTTGTCCAATGAAGTTGAAACTAAATATAGTAAATTTAAAGAATATGAAATAAATCAAAAGAAAATATTTAACCCACAAAATAAATTGTGTTGAGCACCTACCAAACTACTGATTGGTCATATAGCAAAAACAGTGATTTATATTGGAAGTGTATGATGTTATAATAACCATTAGACATGATCAGTGATCCTTAAATGGCCAACTTACTGGAAAGAACCCTTGAGGCATCCCTGGTCCGCCTGGCATCCCGTCTTGGTTTGGTGGCATTTGACCTAGGGGACTAGGGGCTGACGGGTTCTGAAAAAGGGACATACTAATTGTTAGCTCTTGATGGATATTGTGGATATTCAAGATCAAAATATATCCAAGGTACACTACAACACTAAATACTAAAACAAACTGAGCTCCTCATAATCTTCCAAATCAAGTAAAACTTATATTGTTGTTCAAAATTGTTTTGTTTTTACCATATTGTTTCTTTAACAATATCTTTTAAGGGTAGGACAAAATAAAATTAACAAGAGCTGTCACAGAGACAGTGCACACGACTATTCCGCCGCTTTTCATTGCAAGGATTGATTAATATTGATGGCGAAACAGGCATGGATCACTGTTAGATTAGATTTCAATGCAATTCATAATGTGCTGAGATATTAACATAAATGTGGTTACATGGAAAATTTAAACCAGAATTTTTAAGTCTAATAATAAAGGGCAATTATTTGCAAAATACAGTTATATATCTTGGTTATTCAATTACGTTGAGTGGTTGAATACCATTCTATAAAGTCTCAATGCAATACATCAAGTAGTTGCTAAGAAATTAACCTATGTGTGCTTACACGCAAAACCTTAACCAGAATTTCTATGTCGAATAATAAAGGGCAATTATTTGCATTAAATGAAACTAGAGTTATCTTACATGGTTAATTAAGTAAGCTGGATAGTTGAGTACTATTGTATCAAGTCTCAATGCAATACTTCAAGTAGTTGCTTTGATATTAAAATAATGTGTGCTTGCACACAAAACCTTAACCAGAATTTCTAAGTCGAATAATAAAGGGCAATTATTTGCATTAAATGCAAACTAGAGTTATCTTACCTAGTTCATTAAGTAGGTTGGATGGTTGAGTACCATTGTATCAAGTCTCAATGCAATACCTCAAGTAGTTGCTGAGATATTAACCTATGTGTGCTTGCACGCAAAACTTTAACCAGATTTTGTAAGTCGAATAATAAAGGCCTATTATTTGCATTTAATGCAAAGTAGAGTTATCTTACTTGGTTAATTAAGTAGGTTGGATGGTTGAGTACCTTTGTATCAAGTCTCAATGCAATACCTCAAGTAAGGTGAGTAGTATAGCTCTCCATATTCTTCGAAGAGTCGAGCTAAAAATTAAAATTAAAAAAGATGAAGGATTTTTTTTTTTTACATGACATGACGAGTGTGATATTGGGATTACACAGGAATATTTCCACAGCCAATCAAACAGGCCTTAGAAACAATCTCTTGATCAGTCTATAATGACTGGGGGCTTTTGATTTCATTGATCACAGGTAGCATCCATTTAAGTCTATTCCTATTTGAAACTCTCTATTTGCTAGGTTACATCAATTTAATTTAAAGGGCTTTAAAAGTCATCTTTTACTTTTATTTTCATTTCACTTTGGGTAAATTGGATATGGTGCTCCTATCCTAAGTTATAAAAAACTCTGGCCCTACAGAATAAAAAAAATATGTATAATTTTCAGTGTCAGAAAACACTTTTTTTAAAACGAGGATATTTTGACTTTTGCAAGGTTTTTCCTATTATTTAGCACTCCATTTGGTTTAATATTCATTACAAATTTCTACTGCCATTTCCTCCTTTCTTAATTTCAAAAATTTCAAAAATGGTGATAGAGTTAAGGTAATTAGTGGAGAAATCTACCTATGTAATTGGTGCATGTTATCATTAATGTAGTCAGTAGATGCTATTGCGATAATTCAAAATTTATGTTATTGCCATTACCTTTTGCAAGTCTCATAGTAAAACAAGTACACTACTAGCAGATGCCAACACTTGTCTATTGTTCTTAATTGGTCAAGGGGTACAACTATTGAAATATTTTACGGAGAGTATGGAACTTGCTAAATGCATACCCATTGTCATTGTACACATGTGTACCAAGTTTCATGCTGTTAATCTTAAAGTTTTTTTTTAGTTATTGCCAAATACAGAAAAAATCACTTTACCAAAGATGCCAATCACCACCATGATAATGATGAAACAAAGCTTATGACAGTATCTCCATTTGTTCCCACCTGGAACAACTGGAGGTTTTTTCGGCGATTTTTATAGCCAGTATCAGTCATGTTCCTGGAAAAAGTTTTTTCCCCCCAATTTTCCAATAAAAATTCCCAATCAGCAGCCAAATGTATAAACAATGGTAAATAATTACCTCAGTAAGTAAAACTACCGGTAAATTCCATAGTAATATTATCATGGCGGTAAATACCAAGTGTATAAAAGAAATTACCAAGGCGGTAAATTTACCAGGGTAAATTTTACCAAAATGTCCCATAATGCAATGAGTGACGTCATTTTCCCGCATAGCTGTCAGATTGGAGGTATTTTTTTTATAAATAAACGAAAGTCCACATTCCATTTTTATAAAAAATAATAATCTAAAAGGCAGTTTTAAAGACAAAATTCATTAAATCGGTCCAAAAAGTTACATGGTAAATATTCAACAAAACAGTACAAAGTATTTATAAGATACTCCCGTGGCTGATCAATAAAACATATGCAACACTTTAAGGGGTAGGTTTATTCTGTTTTAAGGGGTAACTCTTTACTTCATACAAAACGGTCAGCGAATACCGCAGGAAAATGTGAACATTATTGCAATGATATGCAAGTCATAATGACAAAATATATCTGAATAATTTGAAAACAGAAATTAACTGACAAGCAATTATACTTGCTTACACAAAATACAAAAAATATCTTTGAATAAAATTTAATGGCATCGTCCATTTTTCTCACACTGACACCTAAGGAATTTATAGTCAGTTTCAACTTGTTATAGAAATGATGCACCGAGTTTCATAGAATTCATTTGATTCTCATTAAAGTGATCAATAATTCATATCTTTAATCTAAAATGTACCATTGTTTCAGCTTTCCATGTATTTGTTAATTAAAGCTAGGGGTCCATTCACAGGTGCTCGTCACATTGCCTGGATAAGTAATACATACTTATTTCATATTTTCTTCTTCTTATTTTTTTATCATTATTTATTTATTTCGGTCAAGATAGTTTATCTTTATAATGCCTGGCTAGATTACCTAACCGTATACACCACTGTGGCAAGTTAATTAGTTACTACCCATCCTAAACGATTTATTGCCTGTTGAAAAGGAAGTGTGATATATTTAATGGAGGATTAAAGAAACAACAAGGGCAAATAAGGGATTAAGAAAACATAGACATGACATGTTTGTAAAGCGATCTGCCAATAAACTTCCAAACTTGTACCACACTTTTAGACTGTAAGAATCAATAATCGTACAGTTATACATTAATCCTGCATAGCAATGTCCATGCTCTCCACGAGATCCTCGTGGGTATAACTCTAAGTTATGTGACGTCACACAATGTGACTCTTTGATCTGAAGCCGATAGAATGTGTTTATTCAGTTCAATGCATATGTATAAAATGGTGTTTTAGTTAACTTGATGAAGGATTTACACTTAAAGGCGAAATAAATAAATTTATGACCATTGATTACTACGGATAAATTAATAAGTGGTAAAATGCTAGTGGTAAAATGCAAACATGAAGAAAAAAGGCAGGTTAAACAAACATGTAAATAAAATGTAAAAATGGTAATTTTCTATGTCTTCGGACAGCGAAAAAAATAATTAATTTAAGGTGTCCGAACTCTTAGGTGAATTACGTTACTGTATCCAGGCAATGTGACGAGCACCTTTGGGTCCATTGGTATATTTTAAACTGAAATATTGCTGAAATTAAGAAAATATGTAAGCAAACACCACTGATTCTTTTAGTGTCAATACAGACAAATATTATAAGTGTACTTGATATTTTCTATATCTCCTATGTGAAATGACAATTCTTGAAGAATTCCATTTAATAAATGCTGCATCCAACCACTTTGCAAATTCATAAGATTATTAAACTTTACTGGTATGCGACATTTGTTTTAGTATCAGTTATGTTTATAATAAATGACCAAATGATCTTAAGTCCTTGTCTTTGATCTTGTTTGTAACATAGATATATGTTTGTATAATTATGTTCCTACCCTTAGGCTTGCAGTAACCTCAACTTGGCACTAAAAGTGCAATCATGTATAATTAACATAATGTAATTATTTTTAGTGTCTGCTTATTTATGTCATCATTGTTTCTGTTTAAAATAGAATGAAACATGATCTCTTCATGTTGTTGTCACCACTATTTGATTATATTTTTTAACTATTTAAAAACTAAGCTGTCCCATTGTGGATGTCAAATTTAAGTGTTAAAAGTACTTACTCATCTTGTCACCATAATTCCATTTTACAGGAGCATAAAGACAATATACAAGGAGTGTAAAATTTAGTTTCTATTTTAATTAAACTATAAATTGTTTTAAATTCAAAATCAAAGCCAATTCTTATGTAGATACCAATAACCAGAATCAGCAAATGAATGTTAAACAGCATATAATTCACTAGCGGCTCCATGAATTCATTTTTAATTTTATCTTGACCGCACATTTGTCAAATAATCTTTGTCCTCCACTGGTGGCAATCTAAAGAAAAGAAAAATTATTTTGTAATAACTAAAATTATATGTTGTCTGTGAAAATCAGCTTCATATCTTAAATGGCTGATTAATGAATATTTGGCGCGAATATGGAAATATGGGGGGAGGGGGATGACGGCGTTCCGGAGAGGCAAATGTTTCTTTAAATTTGAAAGATAAGTTAACAAGAGCGTCGGTAAGAAATGATGGCTTTCACAATAAACAACCAGTAATTAATATTTTGCTTTCACTCAAATGACAGTATACTGATAATTTACAGAAGAAAAAAACAACATCTTATTTCCTCTCTGCTTTTGGTGTCTTTAATCATGTTTCTGTTATATGTTCTAACATCACACTGGCTCTGCTGGCTTCCGCTGATGAAAAGCCTAAAATGATTATTCATATTCATTATCACAATTACGAAATAGTTGTGTACATGTATTGAACATAAATGTGTTAATCACAGAACTGTATATGAAACAGTATAATTTATATACATTTTAACAAACTCAAAAAAATCATACTTCGGTATGTTGTCATACCACAGCTGTTGTTTTTATCAAATATACAGTAAACTTTTATATTATCAATGTACTCTACAGTATTTTGTTTTGTGCCTCTATAAAAAAGAAAACTGTAGAAAAAGACTATAGACTGAGGGTATTTTTCATAGAAAATGACGTCATAGCTGTCATTTATTGTTCAATGTTTACAGGCGGTTCAATTTGATTGTAAATATGTGCAATATACTCAAAATATGTGCAAAGTGGGATACACTTCAACAAAGTAACGTCAAGACCTGCAATCAAGTGTTGGTCTCGAACCATTGCATTGAATTTTGAAAGATTTTGGAATTATTTAAACGCGAAACAAAGTAAATACATTCTTAAACTTCAGATTTTTAGTGTCACTGTTTTTGTACATGAAATGTGTTAGTTGGAATATTTTTAATGCATTAATTTGTTCAGATAGTGGTTATTGGCGATTTCTTACCTCAGTATTCCTGTCTTCTATTGATATGGATGTAGTGGAACAGTTTTTTATTCACGAAGTTTCAATTGGTCTTTAAAATCGACAAAATGAGTTGTGAATCGAGCGTTTGTTTATGTCTGGTCGGCCATCTTGAATCTGGTAACTGAGACGGTAAATCAATTTACCCACCTCTTGGAGGAGGGTAAATATTACCGCGGTAAAAAGCTTGGTAAAATCGTAATTTTGTTTTATACAATTGCCTTCCGCCAATTTACCAGAAAAATTACTGCCGGTAAAATATAACCCTGGGTAAATCGGCTGCAGAAGTTCCAAAATTTCGAAGGAAAAAAAAAAAAAACCATGATGACAATATAAACAAAACAGTTATTTCCCTAAGATGCAAGCATCTATTCCCAGAGACATACAATGGTGTCATATTAGCCTCGGTGCTGTAGTAATTAAATATTTGGGTACCGATAACGTAGTAGCAAGTCTTTGGCAGTTGTCTTGTCTACGTTATTTTAACACTTTTATGTCCATTTTATTTAAATAACAAACAATTTAAGAGTTATTTCTTACAATATATTTTAAGGTTTTAACCTCTAGAGTTTTTGACCGGCAAAATGTTGTTTTTTTCAAATTAAAAAGAATAGGAGCCGGGAAATGGCGTCTTTTGAATTTGATCACTTCAAATTGATGTTGGAAAATACTATCTGCAAAAAAACTGACAAAACTAATCAGATTCAGATTTTCTGCATTTGGCAATTTTGATGATTTGATGAGAATTTGTATGCATGTTCAAGCTGACCAATCTCTGAATCAAGAACTTGTTGATCAAACAATTGACTATTTCAGAAAGTTAAAACAAAGAGATTAAGCTATGTTAGGTGTTAATGGAGTCTGTGCATATAATATTGGAAATAAAAATGTTTTTCATTTTATATATTATATCCAATGTAATAATTTAAGAAGAAATTCCCAATTTTGCAAAATTGACACGAAAATTCCACAGGTATAGGTCATATTCCCAAAATACCAAGAAAAAACACCTGAGAGCTAATATGTCACCTGGTCTATTAGTTTTGAAGTATTTTAATGAAAAATTTATTTCAAATTCAGAAAAAGCAAGCGAGAGTTAAAGCATCAAAAGCCTGCAAATCAATGAACAAGAGAAGTAGGAACTTTTTTTGAAAATTTCAGGAAAATCTAAGCCTGTTGGTTGCTGTGTGTTGAGTGTATTTCAGCTGACGATACCAGTTTTACAAAACAGGGTAGATAACACTATGTAAAAGGGGGGATAATTCCAGAGAAAACTGTGTACTTACATGAGCCATACCGTTAAGGCCATATCCTGAATTAACAAAGCCCTGAAAAGAGCCAGATAAAGATTGATGTGTTATTTCTTTGAAAAGATTTTTTTCGGCAGATGGTACGAGAGTTTTTTGTAAATAGTTCATAAAATGGTTAAATCTTAAAACAAGCAGAATACGCTAAAATGATACCAAAGGCCTGAATGGCTCATAGGTGCAAAGGGCTAGTGATACAAGGAAAATGCTTAGAATGACTTAAGAAGGGAACCATGAAATTTTACAGTAAAGGAACTTTTTTCATCCATCTGTATAATACTGACGAAAACAAGGGACAGGATGAAAAAAGGAAAACAAGTGACTTCTTTTTCAAGCATCTGGAAGATACTGATGAAAACAAGACATGTATGTCTAACACTGTGCCCTTCAATGACGATTTGTAAGAAACATGATGGGATTGTGGAAGATTTAATAAAGTTGTTTCAAGAGGATACGCATTACTCAAACGTTTTCATGAAAGTGAAGTCAAACATGGACATAGTTTTAATAAGACTGATGACTGAAATCTTGAACTACTGACTACTTATTTTTCAGAAGACTGTAACCCTGACCTTTGACCCCGAAAACGGTCTTTTATGTAAAAATGCATAATTCTCGGAGATACTAAATCGATTCACCCAATGAACTTAGCTGACTTGTAATGCCTACAAACACTGTCACCAAGTTTAATCGTGCTTGGATAATAAATACTTAAGCTATTGTCTACATACAACAATTCAACCTACTAACTTTTATCAAAAAAGATGGACAACTCTGGAGTTAAAGATATGATTTTACCCACAATCGAACATGACCTAGAAATTAGGCCTAAAAACACTGTCACACCGTTTCGTTATGATTGGATAATAAACTAACTACAAATGAAATTCCAATATGTTGCTATTTTAGGGAAAACAGAAACTTTTGACTGTGACCCTGATTTTGACCTATTGACCTAAAAAATACTTTTCAAACAACCACTTATGTTTGATGGTGCATGGTTAAACTGTTCTCAGTTAATGTGTGGACAAAGTTTTCATAAGACTCTTGACCATGACATTTGACCTACTGACTCCTAAAACATTTAGTCATTTACTGACCTTGGGCACCATACCAGTGAAGTTTGATGGACTTCAAACTGATTGATTAAGCATCTGACCGAAATTGTCAAATCTTATATGCTCCTTTTTATCAAAAGAGGACATAACAAAGGACTACTGATAAAATCAATATATACTTGTAAATAAAGGGAATGGTGGCTTACAAGGTCTATGGATGATGATGTTGATGATGGTGGTGGTGATAACAATAACAACAACAATGGAGAGAGTGGTGATCATTAAATTATATGAAATTCAGACAGTAACTGTGAAAAACATAGATGGGAATTATCTTTGTTATCAAGAAGACAACTGTCCTTTACAAATGGACAATATTTATGAAGATGATTGTGACAACAACAGTAATAGCAAATTGTATTGACAATGACATTGTAAATACAAAAGTAATGACAACAATGATAGAGGATGATGATGTTCATGAAGCGGCTGATTTTACTGATAACATAAAACAACAAAACACCCTATTAGCTTGCAACCAAACAGCAAACAAAACAAGAGGCCCATGAGGGCCTATGCTCTACTGGTGCTTGTGGTCATTTTCAATCCAGAGCATGTATGTATGGGTAATAGGCAACAAACACATAGTTTACTTGGAACGTTTTGTGATTGAGTTAGCTGAAAACGTTGCACATTCAACATCTGAGGTCAGAAATGTTGTAAGCATATTAGTTGCATGAAATATTTTAATATGTGCCAATGACAGTAGTTCATATCCAAATAATGTACATACTAGTTACAGCACACATTCAAAGAGAACCATATGTTTTAAAGAGACCCAAAAATTAGTTTTCCCGATCAAACATCCGATAACATTTTATCATTATTTTACTCCATGATACCAAAATTGCAGAAACAAGAGGGCCCTGAAGGCCCTGTATCGCTCACCTGATCCAATAAAGATCATCAAGAATAACATTCTGATCAAGTTCCATGAACATATGGTCATAAATGTGACCTCTGAGTGTTAACAAGCTTTTCCTTCAATTTGACCTGGTGACCTTGTTTTTCACCGCACATGACTAAGATTCGAACTTGGCCTAGAGCTTATCAATATATACATTCTGACTAAGTTTCAAGAACATACAGTCATAAATATGACCTCTAGAGTGCTAACAAGCTTTTCCTATGATTTGACATAATGAACTAGTTTTTGACCGCACATGACCCAACTTAAATTTGACTTAGAGATTATTTATATAAACATTCTGACTAACTTTCATGAAGATACAGTCATAAATGTGACCTCTAGAGTGTTGACAAGCTTTTCCTTAAATTTGACCAGGTGACCTAGTTTAAGATCGGACATGACCCAGATTCGAACTTGACCTAGAGATCATTAATATTAACATTCTGACCAAGTTTCCTGCAGATACAGTCATAAATGTGACCTCTAGAGTGTTAACAAGCTTTTCCTTTAACTTGACCTGGTGACCTAGTTTTTATTCCCAGATGACCCAATATCAAACTTGTCCAAGATATTATTGAGGGTAACATTCTGACCAAGTTTCATTAAGATTGTGCCAAAATTGTGACCTGTAGAGTGTTAACAGTAAAATTGTTGACGACGGACGACGACAGACAATGGACACAGGGCGATCACAATAGCTCACCTTGAGCACTTTGTGCTCAGGTGAGCTAAAAATACCACCCATATTTAGCATTCCATTGTGAATAAACTTCTAAGTGTATCTTTCACTTTAGAGGTAGGGACATGAGCTTGCACGTGACACTTTGTCTTGGTATATCAAACATATGTGGCAAGTTATTTTAAAATCTGTCCATACAAGAAGAAGTAACAGCCAGGACACGACAATCTATACTCTATGTCCTTATATTCAGCATTCCATTGTGAAAAGACCTTGACCTTAGAGAACGGGACACAGGTCTTGCGCGCGACACGTCGTCTTGGTATGTCAAACACATGTGGCAAGTTATTTTAAAATATGTCCATACAAGAGAAAGTTACAGCCCGTACACGACAACCTATACTCTGTGTCCTTATATGCAGCATTCCATTGTGAATAAACATCTAAGTTTGACCTTGACCTTAGAGGTAGGGACACAGGTCTTGCACACAACATGTCGTCTTGGTATGTCAAACACATATGGCAAGTTATTTTAAAATATGTCCATATAGGAAGAAGTTACAGCCCGGACACAACAACTTATACTCTATGTTCTTATATGCAGCATTCCATTGTGAATAAACACTTAGTGTGACCTTGACCTTAGAGGTAGGGACACGGGTCTTGCATGCGACACGCCATCTTGATATGTAAAACACATGAGGCAAGTTATTTTACAAAAAAAAAAACATACAGGAGAAAGTTACAGCCCAGACACGACAACCTATACTTTATGTCCTTAAATGCAGCATTCCATTGTGAATAAACACCAAGTGTGACCTTGACCCTAGAGGTAGGGACATGGGTCTTAAACGTGACACGTCGTCTTGGTATGTCAAACACATGTGGCAAGTCTTTTTAAAATATGTCCATACAGGAAGAAATTACAGCCCGGACACAACAACTTATACTCTATGTTCTTATATATATGCAGCATTCCATTGTGAATCAACACTAAGTGTGACCTTGACCTTAGAGGTAGGGAAACGGGTCTTGCACATGACATGCAATCTTGATATATCGAACACATGTGGCAAGTTATTTAAAAATATGTCCATACAAGAGAAAATTACAGCCCAGACATGACAACCTATACTTTATGTCCTTATATGCAGCATTCCATTGTGAATAAACACCAAGTGTGACCTTGACCCTAGAGGTAGGGACATGGGTCTTGCACTTGACACGTCGTCTTGGTATGTCAAACACATGTGGCAAGCCATTTTAAAATCTGTCCATACAGGAAGAAGTTACAGCCAGACAAAACATCCTATACTCTATGTCTTTATATGCAGCATTCCATTGTGAATTAACACTTAGTGTGACCTTGACCTAAGAGGTAAGGACACGGGTCTTGCACACGACACGTCGTCTTGGTATGTCGAACACATGTGGCAAGTTATATTATTATCTGTCCATACAAGAGAAAGTTACAGCACGGACACAAGTTATTGAGCCAGACACAGGACAGACGGACGAACAGACGGACAGATGGACGGACGGAAGGTGTGATTTTAATATGCCCACCTTCAGGGGCATAAAAACATACTGGTCAAACATGTTGCCTGGATAATCACTGACAGAATTTGTCACAATTGCCTGCACACTGACAGGACTTGATGATTGACTGCACACTAACATAATTTGATTCTCACCTGCAACCTGACAGGATATTGTGCAGTTGCCTGGGCACCACACTGACAGGACTTGATAATTGACTGCACACTGACAGATTTGGTACAGATACCTGCACACTCACAGGACTTTTTTCAGTTGCCTGCACACTGACAGGACTTTGTTCAATTGTCTGCACACTGACAAAACTATGTTAAATTGCTTGCACACTGAAAGAACTTTAAGTATAGATACACAAACAACAAACAGTGCACAACCCAATAACATCAATAAACTGCCTAAAGCTCTTAAAATCAAATATCAGATCACATTCAACACCTTCAACTAATATTATCACCTTTACCCGTCTAGGACAACATCACATTCCTTCAAATGTTAATAATAAAAATTTTCTTTGTGTAAGTTACAAGTGAATAACTATCTACACAGAAGATAAGATGTAGCATCTGCATGAACAATAATCAACATGAAGTTCAATGGAAAAGTCTGATTATTAAATTTATTACTAAGTAAAAAGGAAATTTCTTCTACAAAATAATGTGTATTATAATTATTTGTATCTTTGAACCTAAAAAAAAGAACAATAATTACTTCAGAAGTGAACATGTTGAAGACTTAATAAAATTTAAAATATATTCCCTTCTTACTAAAAATAGAAAGTAGTGGAATCTCCAACAAAAAGGGAGACCATATAGCAAGACTTGCTGCCCTTGCTTCAAGAAAATACTTTACATAACTATCAGATTTTATCAAAGTGTATTTATAATGAACTTGTAGCCCTACGGGCTGAGGCCAATTTTTCTCCAGGGGCATAATTTGAATAAACATGGCAGATAACCAATCGACAATGTTACACACCAAATACTTAAGCACTAAGCTTCATAGTATTTGCCAAAAAAGTTCTGTAATTTTTCCTTCAGGTTGTCATGGCAACCAGAGTTCTGCATGGAATTAATTTCTTTGAACAATTTTGAAAAAGCACCAACCAAGGATCATTCCTATGAAGTTTCATCAAAATTGTCCAAGCAGTTTAGGGGAAGAAGATGATTATAACCAATTGTTGACATTTTCCTTTAGGTTGCCATGGCCACCAGAGTTCTGCATGGAATTAATTTCTTTGAACAATTTTGAAAAAACACCAACCAAGGATCATTCCTATGAAGTTTCATCAAAATTGTCTCATTGGTTTAGGAGAAGAAGATGATTATAGCCAAATGTTGACACAGAACGACAGACGACAAACAACAGACATAGACCGATCACAATAGCTCACCTTGAGCACTTTGTGTTCAGGTGAGCTAAAAATAATAAATATTCATAATTTTGACACTTAAGTAAAGATAACAGCTAATGTATTCATAAACAAGAGGCCCAAAAGGCCTATAATCTACTGGCATGGCTCTTGTGGTCATTTTCAATCCAGAGCATGTACGTTTGAGTAATAGGCAACAAATATATAGTTCACTTTTAGTGTTTGGGTTAGATGAAAATGCTGCACGTTCAACATCTGAGGACAGGACATGTTGTAAGCAGATTAGTTGCATGAACTATTTTAATATGTGCCAAGTAAAGGTTATATAAGGGTAAAAAATATTTGCTTTCAAAACTGTACTCATCGTCAAAATTTCATTTCTGTAGCATTATTTCAAATGTTTTCAAATGCATCATATGATGCTCCACAACAAATATCAAAGGTATGGGCCTTGTGGTTTGAAACAAGAAGATTTTGAAAATATTTCTTAAATAAGTCTCTATGAAAATTGTGACACCCAGGGCAGTGCCAGTTTTGACCCAAGGGGCATAATTTGAACAACCATGGTAGTGGACCACTAAATAAAGCCTTGTTCAAAATGGTAAGGATTTGCATAGTGGTTTCAGACAAAAAGGTTTTTAACATTTCCCAATTTAAGGGGGGGGGGGGTGGGGGGGGGGGGCATGATTTGAAAAAACCTTCACAAGCAATTGTGACTTTACATGTACACTTGGCTAAAAATAGACTTCGCTCATGTAGACTTGGCTAAAAATATACTTAGCTTAAAATAGCATTTTTTATACTTTCAAGACCTATAATCCAGGCATGCATGGGCAAATCTGAACCAAGTTCCAATGGATATCTAAATACTGTATAAGTTTCATTGAGATATAATCAAAACAGAAGACTGTATCATGTTCATTAGCAATTGTTTACAGACGAACTGATTTTTTAATACTTTCAAGGCCCAACATCTAGGCATGCATGGTCGGATCTGGCTGGTTTTCGAAAGGAACCGAGCTCTAATGGATATCTAAATACTGTACATGGGTAAAAGTTGAGAATTTTGAAAATCCTGAAAAATGCTGGGGGCCTGGGGGCCGCAGGGCCCCCAGTCAGGTCCAGGGCGAAGCCTTGGCCAGGGGTCCTTGAACATAGCCATTTTAGTGGATATGAAATGCCTTTTCCAGGCTTTAATTTTAAATAATGAGGAGTATTGGAATAAGGTTTTTCAGACAAATATGACTATATGAATAAGTATACTGATATACATGTGACACTACATACTACAGAATATCCTGCATAAGCAAGCCAGGAATCATGATTTACTAATTTTATTTTAAAAACCTCAAAATTAACCATGCTAAAATACCATATTAATCTGTCACTTTAAAGAACATGGTGCAATAAGCAACTTGTCAAATCACTTCGCACTTCGGCCGAGATCGTTGCTAAGTTACCGGTACGGTACAAAAGACCTTTAATCATTCTTGTTAATTGGCATCCTACTAATCAGCTTTTTTGTAAATATCCAAGACATAATAAAACTGTCAAAACATAAAGGAAACAACATTACTAAGGTGTTATAAATTATCTTCAGTGTATAAAATTTTACGACATTTTGGGGGGAAATTTGACATATACAGTACTGCAGTCGTCTGCACTTACACTCCGACCTGTTCTGGCAGTCTGATTTGATTTTTTTAGCAGCACTTCTGATAATAAACTTGTTTTTACAAGTCAGAGGTAATATTTCTTCTGTTTCTCAATCAAAAACACTGGCACTTGACAAGTCTCAACCATGACGTATTTAATGCGTATTTTCCGAAAATCTAAAAATAGTAACAAATATCAAGTTTTTGTTTACATTGTTTCCGTCATTGTTTTTGTCTGAAAATTTAAGAAATTAGAAATTCTACCGCTTTTGAACACAAACTACCGCTAATGAGACCTAAATCTACCTCTCTGTCATTGCCGAAGTAAACTCAGCAAGTTTGCGGTTATTTTTGAGAGGCCTGTTGTAAGTTTTTCGGTATCGGAAGTAGAGGTTACCTTATATGGAAAATGCTTAAAATAGCACATGACATATTTGCAAAGGTTACGATCTACGCACACTTCTGGAGAAATGACCCGGAAACTGATGCTTTCTGTCACGGAAAGCTCACGAGAGAGATTCAATTCGAATTTCTTGAGATTGAAACTGAGATTTAAGCTTGCTCAGATATCATCGCTGACCAAACTTGAAAACAAAATACTACTCGCGCCTTTTTTTTAATATAATTGTGACTAAGGACCGCGTCTGCCATATATGGAAACTTTCGTGATTCTCCTCAATGACGTTAATCTTCCGATCGATTCGATTAGTCGCGCAGCAAGTCGTGTTTTCCCGCCTATTTCCGTGAAATATACGTCACAGCGTCGTTTCAAAATACCGCAGTGTTCGGATAAGACAATAATAACATAAGTTATCGCAGATCTATACGAACGTCGAAGCATCGAATAAGCGATGGAAAATATATTTCAAGGTCCCAGCCTAACCCCCTCACCCCCCCCCCCCAATTTTCTCAACGGATCTCGACGAATTAGAAATTCGACCCTCCGGGAATACGAAAATCCGGAATTTCCGGATAAATCCGGAAAACTTTTACCCATGTACTGTACAAGTTTCATCGAGATACAATCAAAACTGAAGACTGTATCGTGTTCACAAGCTAGTGTTTACACAATAGCATTTTTTTATACTATCAAGGGCCATAATCTACAGTACACTCAACGAGTTAGACCCACTTTCCTCGCTCACTCCGAGGGATAGAGTCGGTGTTCGCGGGTTTCCTCCGAAGGTAAAACTGTTGCCCTCGCTAAAATTCCCCTGAGTTCCTCCGAGTGGCTGGCTTACCGCCGAGTTTAATATGAACGATAGCGTTGAGAATCGTCTGATTTTATGATCCCGCGGCGGAACTCCGAGTCTAATCAGATAAGCAAGAAATCATTCTTGTTTAGAAGTTATTTATTTTTATGCTTATGCACATTGTTAATCGTTAAAGATTCTTACATGTACCAACGTTTAATTTGTATTTATGTCCGTAAATGCCATTTGAATATTGTCTTGAATTATAAACATTGAATCATTAAAGTATATCCACTAAGTTATTGCATCATAAAGCAGCCAACTATTTACACGATTCTGAACCATGACCTCTGACGTCAAGCGCGTGATCAATACAATGTAGAATATACTATTTATTATTGGTGGTTTAAAATAGCTCTGACGTTTCATGGAATTCTCCACAGAAAATGAGGCAAGAAGGCCTTCAAAACCATGCGCTGTGAACTTGGAACACGTGTTTGACCTCCTGATTTTCCGAAAATGTGTAACCTAGAATTTCTCGGAAGAAATATGTTTATCAGTCATTAGCAAAAACACGTTTATAAGATGCATGTGCAACTAGTGAAATACGACTGCATTCTTGTGGTAAGCTAACTTAATGCAAAACGGGCAAAGGAAAAAGAATAATAGCAATTTACTGGAGCTGTCGAAATCGGTTGAAAATTTTAATAAAATAAATATAACTTTAGCGTAGATTCTTATCTAGTGTCCGCAGAGTTTCGCGGAGTTAACCCCTCCGAGGAACGCCGAGTTCGTTATTCTTTGGTCGACTGATCACCCTCTGAGGGCCTTAAATTCAAACTCCGAGGAACGCGGAAAGTCGATAAAATCATTTTGCTGTCCGCGATAGCAAAAATCCGCGGAGGGAAACGGAAAGTGGGTCTAACTCGTTGATTGTACTGTAGGCATGCATAGTCTGATCTGGCTGGTTTTCGAAAGGAACCGAGCTCTAATGGATATCAAAATACTGTACACGTTTCATTGAGATACAATAAAACTGAAGACTGTATCGTGTTCACATGCTAGTGTTTACACAATAGCATTTTTTTATACTATCAAGGGCCATAATCTAGGCATTTATGGGCGGATCTGGCTGGTTTTCGAAAGGAACCGAGCTCTAATGGATATTTATATACTGTACAAGTTTCATCGAGATACAATCAAAAATGAAGACTGTATCGTGTTCACAACCAATTGTTTACACAATAGCATTTTTTATACTATCAAGGGCCATAATCTAGGCATGCATGGACGGATCTGGCTGGTTTTCGAAAGGAACCGAGCTCTAATGAATATCTAGATACTGTACAAGTTTCATCGAGATACAATCAAAACTGAAGACTGTATCGTGTTAACAAGCAATTGTTTACAGACGCATGAACGCACATACTACGTACACATTACCATCACATAAGCTCTTCTGGCCTTTGGCCAGTAGAGCTAATAATAAGTATTGAATGTAGTTACAACACATTCACATGACAAGCATTTTCAGTGAAAAGATATCCCCCGCCAACGATGGCTTGTTTGTGCTTGATGGCTTGTTTGTGCTTGAAGGTTAAAAAAAATCACAGAAAGAATAAAAAGATAAGCACATTGGTTTTACTGAGAAACGGCTGCAAACAATGATTTTTTAATAAATCAAGGGCAATAACTCTAAGGAAAATTGACCAATCCAAAAGAAAAATAGACAGGCATCATCACAGTATGTTGGTTCTTATTTATTCCAAGTGTCATGAAATTCTACCAGCTAGTTGCATAGAAAAGGCTGCAAACATGGATCTTTTAATAAATCAAGGGCAAATAACTCATATAGAAATTACACAATCCAAAATATAAATAAACAGGCATCATCGCAGTATGTTGGTTCATATTTATTTCAAGTTTCAAGAATTTCTACCAACTAGTTACTGAGAAATGGCTGTAAATGAGAGTTTTTCAAAACATCAAGGGCAATAACTCTAAGTACAATTGACCAATCCAAAAAAAAAATGAACAGGCATCATCCCAGTAAAGTAATTCATATTTATTTTAAGTTTCATGAAATTCTGCCAGCTAGTGACTGAGAAATGGCTATGAATGTGCATCTTTCAAAAAATCAAGGGCAATAACTCCAAGGATAATTGACCAATCAAATTTTTTTTGGACGGGCATCATTCCAGTACAGTGGTTCATATTTATTTCAAGTTTCATGAAATTATACCGGCTAGTTACTGAGAAAACGCAGGTGACGGACGGACGGACGGAAGGAAAGACGGACAGACGGAAGGACAACGCCATTTCAATATCCCCTTCCCTATTTCATAGGCGGGGGATAATAAATTAATATGTGCCATTGCAAGTGCCCAATTAAGGCTTATTCAATGCCCATCAGAAGTGCCCTAGCCCTTTTCAAATCCTGGCTGGAGCAATTTACTCACCAAAATTGTGGCCAATCTAATGAATGGTGTCAATGAAAAAAAAAAAATCAGGTCATCTGCAAATGAATTTTGAGGAAAGGCTTGTACCATTACATTGAAATTTTAATCAGTAAAAAATGTTGGATAAAAAAATGCTAGGATCAAGATCAATTATATTACCTCCCATCATAAAAATACCCATTTCCAGTTAAAAAGCCATGATTGATATATGTATATAATACACAAAAATAGGGCAGGAAATCCAGCAAATGGATGGAGTCCCAGGTGCCTACATTTTATACATTTATGACCCCATCATAAAAATGCATCATGATAACCCTGTTGTGTCATCCAGATGCTTATGAAGTTGCCTGAAGTTTGTTTACTAACCTATTTTACACACCCTGTGTAACATTAAATTTTGACCTTGTATGAAACTTCATAGGGAATTTATCCATTATATTCTCAGGACCACATTATTTCTGTTGTTTTTAATAAAAGTTTTAATATTAAATAATTTTAATCTTCGTAAATTTTAAGCTTAAGTGGGTATATATTGAACTCATTTTCAAAGCGAAGCAATCTGTAAACCATGTGTCTCATAAAGGGCAAGAACTACAACAATGATACACATGTCACTGTACAAAGTTGTTTCCCTTAGAAAATACTGCAGCATTTCAAGGGCCATAATCCAGTCATGCTTGGGCAGATCTGGCAGGTTTAAGATTGATCACTAACATTTTACATGAGCTTTTTTAAATGAGCTAAGTATAAACATGAACATGAATAGTCACTGCAAGACAGAGTGGATGTCAAGTCATGTCCTTTGTACTTTTAAATGAGATTGTTGGGCATTATTGAACATGTAAGGTCAAATAAAAAAATACCTCTGTTTCTGGTAACCCGACTGACCCGATTCGCCGACCATAATCTTTTTTTAGGGATAAAAGTAAAAAATCAAAAATTAAATATCTTGTCGTTATTTTCGTTGTTTCCCTGTCTCTGTTCCCAGAGAATAAACTTTCATTCCTGATATGTATTACCGAGACGCGGAGTTCGCACTGTCTGATATCTTGTTTATGGTCCAAACACGTGGTGATCACAGGAGACACATTTTGCTGCCTTTATGATGAAAATACTAAGGATATAGTTAGCGGTGTTATCTAACCATGTCCAAAACAAAGCTTTCTTTTTTCTTACGATTAAGCTTTGCTTACATCATGCAGGCTTCTTTTGATTAGGCTTTGCGAATTCATGCACGCTAACTGCCAGGTTCCAATACACATTTCATTAATCCTTAAATAATTTATCCGCAATTATCAACGGTTATTTATTTCGCCTAATTTAAGTCCCATCAACTGAAATCCAAACACCTGCGAATAGTTAACAACACATTCATTGGAATGTGTCGGCTGCAGATCAAACGGTACAATTTGTGACGTCAGTGCACGAACTGGGATTAGGTAGGCGTGGGGCTATTGCTATGGTTTGTACTTAAATCGGTCTTAATCCCATTTTATTGCCAGGATTTCATCTAGGCTTGTTAGAAAATACCATACGATCGAAAAAATAATAACCCATAATCGTCAAACAATGACCGAAATGTGTGAATTCTCTACAAATATAAATTAAACTTTAATTGTACGAAAATAAGATACGTAAAATAAAGTAATATCCGCGTTTACTGGTTCTATTATTAACCTACCTCAACATTAGAGGGCTCACAGTTGACAAGAAAATCTTTGATTTTCTTCGAACAGATTAACAAATTTAGTTGCTAAAACAATATCACAGAGTTGTAGAAATTGAAGTGCTGGATTTGTTCTAAAACCGATCATATCTTAAAAATGAGTAATGTATACAAAAACACACCAGATTTCATGGGCAAAATAGGCGGGGAAAAAACGGTAGTCGAAGGTATGGAAATTACTTCAGACATTAACCCTTTAGCGCATGTATACGAGAAAGCCGACAAAGCTCAATAGCAGATGTATACGCATCTGGCCGACCCTATACACTACTGGATGTATACGCATCTCCCGCATATTTCAATAGGGTCATTTCAATACTTCCATTTTGCATCTTTCTTTTTGTAAACAATATCCCGGATGTTTAAAAATCTGAAGCTTAATCTTTTGTGTATTGATTTTCCCTCGAAAATGTCGTCTGCTAAAACTTGAAAGTCATTATTTATACTGCCAATCACAGGTGTGAGATCCCACTGTGACGTAACAAAACCTCCAGGAATAGCAGTACTGTACAGTATGGAAATTCCCCCAAAACATTGATGCGTAAATCATTGAATATATTATGTCAGTTTAATTTACCATTAAACAAAGCTTGTTTTTTTCAGACTTTTTGTGATATATAAAACTCTTAGATATAACATAATTGATTCGATACAAAATTATTTTTTTTAAAAATCCCAACCGACCCTAGTTTTTCTGTTACTGGAAACAGAGGTATATTTTTATTTGGCCTAAGTGAACACTTTACATAATGTTAGATAATTTTTTGCCAGAATTTAATTTTTTAACGAAAACCTAAATAGAAAATATGGTATGAAAAATAAAACAATGAAGAAACTAACTAGTACTAACTTTAAAGCAAATGATGTAGGTTAATAACATTCTGGTATCAATTATCAATAGGGGTCATCCGCTGGTATAAGTGTTCAAACTGCTTACCAAGTATGAGATTCCTAAGCTCATCAGTTACTGACATTACTTTTTGACTCACTGACTTTAAAATCGTTCTGGTTCATCTGCTAGTAATGAATAAGCTGCCTACCAAGTTTGAGTTCACTATGCCCAAGCATTCTATAGTTATTGGGTTGATTGTTAAGAACTTTAGATTGCTAATTAATTATTTCTTGCTTCAAATATCTCCATAAAAAAGTTTTCACGCACCTTTCAAGAAATAATGATTCACTCTCCTCAGAACTATTTAAAGGCCGCTTTGACTATTAACATAATGTGAATCACTGCGCGCATATCCATGACAATGATATCTATAAGCATTTATTTTCACTACGCACAAAATAGTTCCAGCAAAAAATACATTTTTACTTATTTTTGTTTCAATGAGGTGGGAGAAAAAGTATCTACCATAGCCACTCATGTAAGATAGGTTCATCCCAACCCTAGCGCAGGGTGTTTTGAGGAAACTCGGTAAACCTCGTTTCCACAAAACACCCTATGCTCGGGACGGGATGAACCGATCTTACACTCTAGCCCATGGAAGATACTTATATTCTATGTCAGTGTTTTTTTTCTAAAATTAGTGGTTATAGCCACAAGGTGAAAGTTAAACACTTAAACTATCCACTACTGAAGCAATAATGGCATATGTACTTGACAGTTTCACATCATGAAAATATTTGTCTTTTCAATGATCATACAGAAGAAAATTTAAATGCATTTTTTAAAATCTATGAATGAACATTGAAATTTACCAATGTTTTCTCAGGCTTCTGCAGTTTGCTTATATATTATGATAACTTCTTGCAATTAGCAGGAATGCTTGAGCATTTGTATGCGTCAATCCAATAATTATTACAGTGTCAAAAGCCTTGCCCTTTTTTGCCCTCCTTATACCATGTTTACATTAATTGACAATAACTATATTTCTCTGTACAAACTTATATTATGGTTAAGAATATTGCGAACTTTGTTTCCCCACCACAGGATTTAATTTGTTCAACAAAAGGTCAAGTCCTCCAACAAAAAATATCAAACTTCTGCACTAAAAAATATAAAAATGTCAATTTTTCATCCAAAACTCGATTACCAAGCCAACCTCCTGTGATGCAACAAATTTAATGAAAGAATTCAAAACAATTTTATTATTTTGAAAAACCATAATGAAGAGTCGATAATGGTGACACAAGACAAGCTACATGAAATTAAGTTAGAACTTGGTTCAGTGTTGAGTACTTACATAATCGTGGAAGGCCTTTGCTTCGCTAGAGTGGTCGCAGGTGTCTCGTCGCTCTGGTGCCGCACAATATAGATCCCAAAATACACTAGAAGAACACAAATATACATCAACATTTAAATTGACAAAAGTTGTGTAAATTAATTAAAACATATAATTGCTTTAAGTTGGGGATAAGCAGAGAAAGATCCTGAAAATACATTTTTAAACGTTATTTTGTTAAAATGTCCCATAAATTATACATCAAATTGGATTTTTGTGTGTGTAGATGCTAAAAATTGGGAAAAAAGACTCAAAAATAACGATATTTTCAAAAAAATTAAATGTGTCTTCAGTGCTGCTGTGTTATTATGGCATAAGGTTTTTGCGATAAAAGTTAGGACAAATTTACATTTCTTAATGTTATATACCTATTTTACTAAAGGGACTGAAAATAGTTTGACCATTGTCAAAGTTCTACCCATTGTCTTCAGAAGGTGAATATTTACATCAAATTTCATGAAATCATTCCAGGGGATAAGAAGATTATGGAGCAAATATGAAAGTATACACAAAATATATGTCTTGAACCTTTGACCTTGAACAGTCACTGAGCTGGCATGCTTGAAATGTAGGTTCTGCATGTTGTCTCAGTAAGGTGATCATTTTACCCAAGTTTCATAATAATCCTTCAAGGGATTAAGGAGTTACAGAGCGGACAGTGCTGCAGACATACGGACATTGCTCTGAAAAAAATGTGTCTCTCCATGCCAGGGATGTGATTGACCTGGAAGCTGAAGGGCTGATACCATTTTGGCAATAGGTTTAAATGGGGTGAAGCACCCTGCTGCAGAAGAACAGTAAAACTGGCTTTTTAGGAGCCCTTTAGAGGCCTATCCTGACTTCAAATTTGAAGCAAACTGTACAGTCAATACAGACAACAAATACATCAACTTGATGTATTTGTTGTTAGTATTGACACTATGACCCATAACCAAAAGCAACCAGACAATTATTTTTAAAACACTTCAATAAACAAAACAAAATATATATTATATAAAATACATTTTTTTATTCATTTTTTCTTTTGTCCCTCGAGCCATTAGATGTGCCAATCTGCAAACAAATCACATCCTTGCCATGGGGGAGCATAGGGGAGACTTAACCACTCTGATAGGGGAAGTAACCCTAATTTATGTCGATCTCTGATATCTCGATCAGGTTGTGTCAAACTTTTTCCCTTGTCCCTAATTTATTCTTTTTGTTTGTTTGTAAAACAATTCCAATTAAGTTGATTTTTCCATCTCGCTTTTTTTCTATATCAAAGTCCCTGTGGTCGAATTTGACACTTTCTTTGTCCTTTGTGTTGGACTGATTTCGGCATGTTGCTAAATTAGCGGTTGTGTCAAAATAACAATCAGTATGTATTTCTGTGTTTGTATAATAAATAAACGTGAATTAAATCAAATTGCCACAAAAAAAATCAATTTTTATTTTCAATAATAAATTTGTTTTTTAACGACAGAAAAATGTTACAAGACTGATTCCAATGTGGTTGTAAACATCAGACATAATCGGACTCAATGTGTTGGATTTAGTGCAATTTTTTTATTTCGGATATGACGAATGTTCGTTATCTCGAAGTATTTTCCTATGTCCCACCAACTTCGACAAAACTAGTTTGGACTATATAAAAGAAGAAACTCTAACAGATCAGAGACAGTAATTCTCAACAGATCAGGGGCAGTAAAAAGTTACTCTCACAGATCAAAGGCAGTAACTCACCACCACCAGGAGTGTAGGAACCCAGGTGGTTCTCCAAGAGTTATGTTTTTCTCCCATCGTATCTGAAAAAATAAAAGTAAAAATAGCACAACACATAAAGGCCTGACAGTTTTCAGCACTCAGACAATACTTTGTCCACAAACATGACACCAGCACTCAGGCAATACTTTATCCACAAACATAACACCAGCACTCATGCAATACTTTGTCCACGAACATGACACCAGCACCCAGGCAATACTTTGTCTACAAACGAAGACATCAGCACTTAGGCAATTCTTTCGTTACAAATGAAGACACCAGCACTCAGGTAATTCTTCTTACACAAACAAAGACATGTGCACTCAGGCAATACTTTGTTCATGAACAAAACACCAGCACCCAGGCATTACTTCGTCCACAAACCAAGTCACCAGCACCCAGCACTCAGGCAATACTTCATCCACAAATGAAGACACCATCACTCTGGCCACAAACAAAAACACCAGCACCCAGGCAATACTTCGTCCACAAACCAAGACACCAGCACCCAGCACCCAGGCAATACTTCATCCACAAATGAAGACACCATCACTCTGGCCACAAACAAAAACACCAGCACCCAGGCAACACTTTGTCCACAAACAAAGACACCAGCACCCAGGCAATACTTCGTTCGCAGACGAAGACACCAGCATTCAGGCAATACTTATTATGTTTTTATTTTAGGATTTTTTTCTACTCTTACCTCTGATAAAAACGTCTGTGCGCTTTTTTGTGCCCCAACGTGTAATAAATATTCATAAACATATAACGCCAACCTGAAATAGACAAATATATTGATTATTCTTATATAAATTTTAGCAAACAAATTTTTAGGCCAGAAAATTCTTTGGTTTCTGACCTTTTTTTAAATATTCTACAAAAACTCCGGTCAGAAAATTGGGGTCCGAAGAATGAAAAACAGCCTCCATCATTCATAAACAACCAAGGCTTTTATTTAAAAAATCCCCCCACCCTTGTTATCAGGTTAAGCCTTCTCATGATTGTTGATGTGACCCAAGAATGCAATGTAGAGCTAATTTCTGCCCTTGTTAACTTCAGTTTAAAACAACATTCCTGAATAATGTCATTTATATTTCAGTGTTTGTCTGACGAATCGGAACATTATGGCTTCGATTAAAATGAGTTTGAGTACGACGTCGAGATGGCGAATTTGGACCTCGGCATCACGCACACAAGGATACGAGGAATGAGGATTTTTAAAATCAAACCCAATTTTGACAATACCTGGACATGCAATAAACGATATAAATTTAGTAAACAACAACATGCAGACCTCATTTAGTAGTTGAAAAATAACTTTTTTTGTTCACTGTAGTGTTTAATAACCGAAAGTTATACATACTGTGACTGTTGATCAACTATTTTTTATTTCTTCTGTTTCATATATATAAATATACCATGCTTCTTTGTTGTGAATTATTTTTTAATTCTGTCCTATGAAGTAGGGGTACTGATATGAACTGATAAGCCATACACTGGCAGCCTGAAATGGCTTAGGTTTTATGAAGTAAAGGGTTAAAATGGCAGTAAAAATAAGAAAGCAAATTGAAATGACTTCTGCTACTATAATCAAGCTTTCATAATTAATTGTCTGTGACGTACAACATGTGAATGTTGTTGGTTACCATTAATGTCCATTTATCTTCAGATATGAAACTTTGCCAACATATCTCCAATTCACATGTGCAGGAACATTTAATTACAGCATATAAAACTTTGTTGAGATATGTGTAGGCATCGACACTTTATGATACCCAATTATTCATGTTATATTTTTCTTTAATATCCAAGGTATAGCCTACCAAGCACTTATGAACTGAAAAAGTCATTGGAACAAAAGAGGCATGATATGACTTTCCACCTAAAAGGCGAACTACCACCTGTTGGCGGAGAACTTAGCAATAACACATGACGGATAGCTGTGCCACACAATCATATGATACTGTGACAGACCACTTCATCAACCAGGACTGGGAAATGCTCAATGCAGTTCTCCAAACATCGCAAGTTGAAGGCTCCCACACAGGCGAGAATATAGCAGAGATACTTAAAGGTATAAACCATTAATGCATTAAATTTACTCTTATAAAATAAAATTAATATTTTATTTTTAAATAATGAACAATAAGTATGATAGAAATACCATTCATTGATGAAATTTAATAGCTACCAGAAATATATTTGATATTTATCATTCATTTATAACCTTAGTATTTCATATGCAGATTAGCCTTCATGTCGTATGGATAGTCTGTTCAGTTCAGATTGCCAAAAGTTGAGTGTATTGCAACTAGTTTTCATTTTTCTGTTGGAAAAGCAGATGATTGTGTATGCCAGTACTCCAACTTTGATAGGCCACAAATTAAAATTAATCAATGATGTACCAACCAGGTGGAACAGTAGCATGGTAATGTTAAAACGGTTATCAGAGCAAAGGGCTGCTATTATGGCAATTGCTAGTGACGATAACCTCAAAATTAACAAGACCACTTGTAATAATCTCAGGTCATACTGTCTCACGTTTGAAGAACATAGTATCGTCGAAGGGCTAATCAACGTGTTGTCACCATTTGAAAAGGCCACCACGATTTTGTGTGCAGAAAATAGTCCCACTATGAACAAAGTACTAGTGTGTATGGCTAAAACAAACAAAATTCTTGAAATTGAAAGCATGACAACAGGGTCAGGTGCTTATTGGAAAAATGGTTATTGAAAAACTGAAAGAACAAATTTCTTAACGTACAGAATATGAAGCAATACCCCTGATGGCTGCACTCCTCAACCCTGATACAAAAAGTTTGTCATTCCTATCTGCACATGAACAGGAAGCAGCCCATCGATTACTCTTAGACAAAGCTCTTGCCTTGATTGATGAAAATGGCAGGACATTCAAGTTGTCTCCAATGTTGACCAAACCTCTGCTCTGCCTGACTTTCCAAGCCCTGCAGGCACAAGGAGAAGTATACCTGATCTGGAAGAATCTGCATCTGACTTGGAACCAGTACCAAAAAAGATCAAATGTGTAGATATGTGGAGGAATGGTTAGATGAGGTAAAATGGTCTAAGACAATTGTGTCAAATTAATACGAGATAAACTTTTTTGTTAAAAAATACAGTTCAGGCAAGTAATTGAATGAAATTTCAAACTTAACCTGCTATGTTTGAGAAGTTTTGAGAAATTGGGGTCTGTTGTGTATGTTAGATATTGAAACAAAGTTTTGCTGTTGTATTACTTGTATAAAATGGGTGTGTCACATGATAACTTCAAAATATTGTGTAAGTGTTTTGTAGTTATGTTATTTTGTTAAATATTAAGACAGTAAATTGTTATGGACACTTACTCAGTGTTAACAAGGTTATTCCATATTTGGGCTCTGTGACCTAGTTTTTAACCCTAGATGACCCATATTCGAACTTGAGCTAGAAATCATCAAAACAACCTTTCTGACAAATTTCCAGGATATTTGGGCTGAAAATGTTACCTTGAGAGTGTTAACAAGGTATTCACATAGTTGGGCTCTGTGACCTAGTTCTTGACCCCAGATGACCCATATTCGAACTTGAACTAGAAATCATCAAAAAAAACTTTCTGACAAATTTCCAGGATATATGGGCTGAAAATGTTACCTCAAGAGTGTTAACAAGATATTTCCATAATTGGGCTCTATGACCTATTTTTTTAACTCTAGATGACCCATAATCAAACTTGAGCTAGAAATCATCAAAACAACCTTTCTGACAAATTTCCAGGATATTTGGGCTGAAAATGTTACCTCAAGAGTGTTAACAAGGTATTTCCATATTTGGGCTCTGTGACCAAGTTTTTGACCCCAGATGACCCATATTCGAACTTGAGTTAAAAATCATCAAAACCCTTGGGCGTGGCCAGTAATGACCCCAGGAGCATAATTTGAACAAACATTCACAACCAATTGTGTTTAAATGGATGGGCCAACACTAGACACTTTGGCTAATAGAGCTAAAAATGGCCTTTCAACAAAAACAAGGGAGATTAATTCACAAAATCAACTACAGAACCAAAAAGCAAGTTGTCTCCCTTTAATCATAGACTTGACTTTACAAGTAAACTTGGCTAAAAATAGACTGTGCTCATGTATACTTGGCTAAAAATAGACTTAGCAAAATAGACTCAGCTAAAAATAGAATTTTTTGTTAAACTTTTAAGGTCCATAATCTAGGCATGCATAGGCGGATTCTGTACAAGTTTGATCGAGATACAATCAAAACTGAAGACTGTATCATGTTCACAAGCAATTGTTAACAGACGCACTGACGCATGCACAAACAACGTACACATTATCATCGCATAAGCTCTTCTGTCCTTTGGCCAGTAGAGCTAAAAATAAAACCAACAAGAGATTTGCTTGCAGATGACAATGGTTGTTAGTTAGGCAAGGTGCACAAGTCAACATCTATTTTGATCTGATAATTTCTAATAAAACAATGAAATGGTATTGTTAGTCTTCAGATTCATATTCATTTATGGGAGTAGTCATAAACTGTTTTTAACATCTTTTATATTGAGGTGTTTTTGAAAATTAAGGGTTCCCCTAATAGACTTTTAACCCTTTAGCACATAGACAAGTGGCCAGATTACACCTCCCAGTCAATAGCCATCTTACTGATAAGCAGTCCTTATCTGCATAGGTACTTTTCTGGATATTTGAAAATGAGAAAATGAATACAGCAGTATGACCTTAAAATCAATGTTACTCCAAATAATTGTGTCCAAATCTTTTTTATGTGAATTCATTTTTTATAGATAATTAAATTATCTAATAAATGGTGTCAATGATGAAATATTAATTTATTTTATTTCAGCTGTGAATGTATTTTCAAGATGGATTTGTAACATTTCTTTGAAATGTCATAATTGCATTAAATCAAAGGGTAATAAAATGGTGGGATCGATCTAATTTTTATTACCCCTATCATAAAAAAGACCCATCTGGATTAAAAAGCCGACAATTTATGTTCTTGTGTATTAATACACAGAAATCTGTCAGGAATATCCGGTGTCATCCAGCTGAGAGATCCAGTCCAAGGTGTCTGTTTAACTTTATTACCCCCTCATAAAATTGTTTACAACAAAAAAAAAGCCGATAAATGATTTTCCGGTATGAATAAAAAAGATCTAGATCAAACAAAACGCTTGCACATGACCTATTTTACAGCCAAAACTATGATGGACATTATATAAGCTTCACAGAAAATTTACCCATCATTTTCTCATTTACTAATTGTTTCTTTTGTTTGTAAACAAAATATTACCTTTAAGTAAATATAATCTCAATTGATTTTAATGGTAAACTGAACTGACGTAATATATTTAATGATTTACGCATCAATGAATTTGGGGGAAATTCCATACAGTACTTAGCTCGTGGTCTTATTACGTCACAATGGGATATCACACCTGAGATTGGGAGTATAAACACCTTCTCAATTTAGCAGACGATATTTTCAAGGGAAAATCAATACACAAAAGGTTAAACTTTAATTTTATAAACATCCGGGATATTGTTTACAAAAAGAAAGATGCAAAATTGAAATATTGAAATGACCCTATTGAAATATGCGGGCCATGCGTTTACATCCAGTAATGGATACGGTCGGCCAAATGCGTATACATCTGGTAATGAGCTATGTCGGCCTATCTCGTATACATGCGCTAAAGGGTTAATTACACCATATCAGATTAATGTGGGTCAAAATAATGGAGGCTCTGGTAGGAAGGTAACATACTGATATTCACTTTGAGTTTAGCCCAAGATGTTCTAGAAATTATCACCGACCGCAAGTGTCCCATCGCCTGCAGGGTTTGTTATTATGACCTGGTGTGACCCTAAATTTAATAAACATTTAATTTTCATGAAGACCTACAAATAATCAGTGGTTGACACTAGTGATGTTCCGATGATCGATTATAATCGAAAATCGATTGGTTGGTTGGTTGATCGGCGACAATCGATAGTATTTAGTTATAATCGATTATTGAAAAAAAATAAGAAAAATAAAATTAGTAAGTGTTCAGATGTTATCTTCAACAAAATGGCTGATGAAAGCCACAATGAGCAAGAAAATAAACTATTTTTTATACAACAACACTTAATTACTTCAATAATAGACATAAGGTATATGCATATAATGATTAAGAGTTTAATACTGTACATGAATAAAACTACATCTCAGGTACTATCTAGTATTTTAAAAACTGATTGTACTATCGATAATCGGTTACTTGAGTGGAACCAATCATCGATAGTAAAATTGCAACCGATTCCCAACACTTGTTGACACACATCTGGAAATCTTCTTGGCACTTTGGGCCAAATCGGGATAAAAAAACTTTGGCAGCCAAATTTTAAAAGTGATAAAATTTGGACGCCAAAGGTTTAAATCGGGACACTTTTGGGATCTTCAGAAAACCATCGAGAACCATTCATGACGTTCGGGAACCCATCGCCATGAACTTTGCATCTTCGGAAAGCCTTCTGCAAGGCTTTGTTATCTTTTAGCCATACATTCCTTCAATTCAGAATCATTAAAGATCTGGCAGTCTGTCCCCAATGGCAAGGACTCCTTTTTAATTCCTTTAGTTGAAACAATAATTATTATAATATTATTATGATTCTGTCACAATTTATATTGTTTCATGACATTGTTGGCCAAAAAATACCGTTCCTTCTGATATCTTCAACAAGAAATGAATATCAATGCTGAACTTCTTTGTTTCTTCTGTGTATTTGTTTCAATTCTTCAACATTTTCAGACAGCATCTACACGCTTTCTTCAGTTCTTGGCTGAACACAAGAGAAGAAAACAAAGCGCCTGTGTATTATACACAACTATTGATTTTCCCAGTCCATACCAACAAGCTTTTTCCCCAGTATAAAATCATAGTACAATTAACAGTCATAGGGCAGAATTGAGTTTGGGTCCACAGACCAATTTATGCTAGTGTTTCACCACTTAAGAGAAAGCTGCAGCACTGCTGTGCTTTGTTTTTTTAATATTGGAGATATGCAGGCAACCTATTGCATTTTCAATATGCCATCAAATCCATGGATCCATACCTTTTAATACAAAGTACATGCTTAAAACCAACTGATGCGATGTTGTACAACATAACCATGGAAAATATAAAATAACTCCATATATAATATTGTTCAATATTTTATTATGCTTCTTGATAAGAAGTTGGACTGTTATACATGAAGGTACATGTACATGAAACAATCACACATATATGATTGAAAACCTGGGTCAACATCACCTTCTATGCTTGTATCGAGTTTTTACTACACTTTCACTTTGGAAAAATAAAATACAAACGAAACCCCTTATATCGAAGTTGTCAGGATACAAATATTCTATGCATCCGAAATACAAACAAGAGATGTTCGTCAAACATGCCCACCTTAACCATGTCAGGATTATTTGGACAATTGAATGAAATATGCATGGACCGAAATGACAGCTGATTTGTCACTGGCATTGGATGCCTTTGAGGCAGTTTAAGATTATGACCATTCAAAGTGTGAGAATATTAGGTACAGTTTTTAATCATGTTCAGATGATGACTGATATTTGCAGATAAAATGTATCCTCTTAGCAGCAGGGAATAAGAAAATATGACAAAAGTTTAATGATTTATATGAGTTATGACCATGACCTTTGACTCTATGACCTCAAAACCCATAAGAGTCATCAACTGGTCACCCAAAACCTAAATGTCAAGTTTGAGGGCCATAGATGCAGGCATTAATTGTCAAGTTATCACACAGACAAGCTTTTTGTGTTCAAGGTCACCATGACATTGGCCTTTGATTTGTAACCCCTAAAATCAAAAGGGATCATCTACAGGTCAGGCCAAACCCCCAAGTCAAGTTTGAGGGCCATGGGTCAAGGCATTGTTGAGACATCACTGGGAGAAGCTATGTTAACTTTTTCACGTTTAAGGTCACTGTGACCTGATTACCCCCAAAATCAAAAAGGGTCATCTACTGGTCAGGCCCAACGTTCATGTCAAGTTTGATGACCATATGTCCAGGCATTGTGGAGTTTGCCTTCAAGGTCACTGGGACCTTGACCTTTGACCCCTAAAATCAATATGGGTTATCTCCCGTCAGGCCCAACCTCTAAGTCAAGTTTGAGGGCCATGGGTGCAGGCATTGTCTAGTTATCGCGATGTTTTGAATTGCTAAAATGATGTTTTTTTGCCATGATCATTGGAATGATTTAAATGATAGTTCCAAATGTTCCAAACAATAATCTTATCCTTTGCAACATGTTATTCAATTACGAAACCGGTACCAGTACGGTCTGAAAAATACCAATTGCCAACAAATCGACCAATCGGAATTTTCATTACGATTAAGTGCAAGTGTCAAAAAATGGCTACCTTAAAATTTTATTCCTGGGCAAAACCATTGCAAAAAAATAAGCTCTGTGAACTGTTATTTGTGTTCAAGTTTAACTGGTAAATATCTTGATACATTTTCATTTCTTGTAAATTATGTAATATTTATAAGCAACAAAGGCTTTGAAAAAGCAAGTTTTCAAACAAAAATTGTCTGACCAGCAAATTTTCTTTCGGACCGACAAAATATCATTAAAAGAGGCTAAGGTTTTGCCTATATATAAATCTTCTGATCGCAATGATTCAAATAAATATAGACCATTTTCTATCCTTCCAACACTGTAAAAGGTGTTTGAATGGCACTTGGCAGATCAAATCGAAACATTTTTAAAAAATACGAATATCATATAGTACACTCCTACCACTTTCCGTTTTCCTCAGCGCATTTTCAACATCGCGGACACGAAATCCAATTAAACAAAATCCGCTTTCCTCAGCGATTCACTCGTTCACCCTCAGAGGCTGATCAGTGGATCGTACAATCGTCGCGTTACTCGGAGTGAAAACACAGCGAAACTCTCAGAAATCCGATAAGAATCTCCTACTATACATGTATCTAATTTTGTTTATTTTATTTGAATACTTCTCTTTTATTGTGTATATTTTTCAGGCAAACTTGCACATAATACGACTGGTATTCCTTTAACAGCGCAAAAATACAATATATATGTCGATGTCCATTTTTTATCCAGTTCTAATTATATCTTACACATTTGACTTTAGTCGCTGTATCTTAAAGTAATGTAAACATTTGCTACATAGATTCAATCAATTTCTCTTAACTTTGGCATTTTAAACCTCCAGTTTGATTTAAAAAAATATGCATTTTTCACCAAAAAAAACATGCCAGATAACCGAAAGTAGTCAAAATTTAGCACACAATATGTGACATGTTTTTTTTCTCGGCAATATTTATAGCCAGTATTCAGTCATGTTCCCAATGGCAAAAAGTATCTTTTTCCCAATTTTCGAACAAAAATGCCCAGAGTTAAAAAACAAGAGGCCCTAAAGGGCCTATGCTCTACTGGCATGGCTTTTGTGGTCATATCAATCCAGAGCATGTATGTATGGGTAAAAGGCAACAGACATATAGTTTATGTTTTGTGTTTGGGTTACCTGAAAACGTAACACGTTCAACATCTGAGCCCAGAATGTATTGTAGGCAGATTAGTTGCATGAACTATTTTAATATGTGCCAAGTAAAAGTCATCTGACGAAAAAAAAAAGGCTTTCAAAACTGTACAAGTTAAAAAAAGTCGGTCAAAAGGTCAAAGTCAAGGGCATCCTAGGACAACATTGATCAATTTGAACAAACATTCACAATCAATTGTGCTGAGATGGATGCACGAACACACAAAAAGATTTACAAACCTTTCCAGATTTATGTTTACCAAACCTGTGAACCCTGGGTGTGGCCAGTAATGACACCAGGTGCATAACTTAAACATTCACAACCAATTTTGTTAAGATGAATGCGCAAACTACAGAACTTAAAGCTAAAAAATGGCCTTTGGGCTTTCAACAAGAACAAGGCAGAGTAATTCACAAAATCAACTGCAGAAGCAAAAAGCAAATTGTCTCTCAAAATCCTAGACTTGCAAATTGTCTCCCTTAACTCTAGACTTGAATTTACATATACATGTAAACTTGGCTAAAAATAGAATTCGCTCATGCAGACCTGGCTAAAAATAGAAAGCATTTCTTTAAAACTTTCATGGCCCATAATCTAGGCATTCATGGGCGGATCTTGCTGGTTTTCGAAAGGAACCAAGCTCCAATGGATATCTAGATACTGTACTGAAGACTGTATCGTGTTCATAACCAATTGTTTACAGACGCACGAACGCACGACTGCACAGATGCACATACTACGTACACATTACCATCGCATAAGCTCTTCTGGCATTTTCGTAAATGAGCTGATTTGACTCCAAATTTCGCTGTCTGCATTCAGAAAACAATAGCAATACTTTTATTGTCCAAAACAAAGCATCGGGTGGGGTTTGTACGCAAGAGAACGGTATTAAATAGTTGTTTTGAAGCAAAATATGCATCGAGTGAGTCGGGAAGCCTAGTGCTTTAATCCGCACAGTGACAAGCCTTATCAAAACAATCATCAGTTTTGACAATTCAATTTTGTTGCAATTGCAACGGTTGCAACTGTTGACTGCCATTCAGAAGGCATGTCAGGACTATTGCAACGGTTGACTGTCAGTCAGAAGGCGTGTCAGGACAATTACAGCATTTGTTTAAGTATTATAATATGCGTGAATGTTCTCAAAATGTCAAGACATATATCATTGTTGCAGCGTTCGACTCTAACGGGAGTCCGGTAGTCTGAGACTCCTAAAATTTGGCTCGGACTACTGGTTTTTCCGTCTAGGCAGTCCGTCGAACTCCTTCATTTCAAAATCCAATTGTACACAAATCGTATCTGAAGGTTAAAAGTATCCGAAAACTTGTATGTAATTCATTTGCGACTTATCAAATCGTTATCATTTAGACGCTCTTTTAAGTAGTAAGTGACGTCATAGACTGGTATTCATGTATCTTTTAATGTTAATATGGTAACTAAATCGATAAAACCCGTCAAACGGTGTTTACAAAAAATATTCCTCGTAGATTGTAGATGTAAACAATGTTTATGTCAACGATAAAATGGATTTCGCCACTGGCAGCGAAAAATTAAAGAACTGAAAAGAAAAAAAACATAAAAAGAGTTTGTAATTTATAGAGAAAGCAAATTCAGCAAGCATGGTTAAAACAATTGTCTTGGCTGATGTTTGAACTGACATCTGTATATGAGTACCTGACTGCACATGTAGGGATCTTTGTCACTGTGCGCTCTAACGTGCGATTGAAAGCCATCAACAAACTTTTAAGGGCCCTGATAATATTATAAGCTAAGATAATGCAAAAAAGGGAAAAATAATTAAGTTAATCACCAGCCGGCTGCTTGTTAATTCAGCTAAACAAAGCTATCTTTGACATGTAGTGCATTCTGTTTATGGATGCTGAACATTATTCAGAAATAAGGACTACACAGACTATGTCACCATGTACCAAGGCCTAAAAAAAAAAATTGTTTGGTTAGGGTTACATCCTTAAAAAAAATAGGTAGGGTAGGTAGGCTTTTTTTTTTTTTTTATTTTTTTTTTTTTATTAGGTTTTATATAAGAATATAATTTTCATCATTGGAGAATGGTGTTAAAGCTATCTTCTGTACAAGCATTTAAGGTTTAAACTTAATATTAAAAAGCAATTAAAAAAAAACGAATTTTTTTTTTTTTTTTTTTTTTTTTAGTTTTTTTTTTTTTTTTCAAACTGACTATAAAAACGGTAGGGTCGGCGCCTATTCCGTAGGTAGGGTCGGGTAACCCGAACCAAATGTATTTTTTTTTTAGGCCCAAGCTTATATTGCAAAGTCTGTTAGCATTGGCACAACATATGGCATGTCAGTGTCTCATTGCACTGATTGCAGAATGAATGTTCCAATTAAACAAAATTCAGTATTTGATAATGCCCCGTTCAATTCCCTTATATCTGATGGCTCCACAGCCGCTTCACAAGAGGCCAAGGTTCTATATGATAGATCGTCAGTTCATGGCAATTTTTTCAAGTCATATTAGAATCTATTAGATAAATAGTTTCAGTCATGTTCATGTTATTTGAATAAAAAAATTAAAAAATGACACTTTTGATGTGAATTAAATTAGCCTTTATGGGACACTTGCAAGGGCCAGTACTCAACTTTTTATGTAATGTGATGTTACTTCTTTCAATACTTACACTTTGTTACCTCAGCTGTTAACTTAAAGTTAGTGTCCAAAGTATGTACATTTATAACTCATTTCTGAACATTGACTGGCAAACAAAAGGGCACAGCAGGGTCGTAGTAAAATGGCAGCCGGGTACTTGAAAAGGGCAGCAGGTGTCCCAACCTGTTATTTAGGGCTAACTGGAGCATTCAGTCAATAAATTTGAATAAATGTTCTAATTATCCTGGACTCCTTAATTTTATGTCGGACTCCTTGATTTTGGAATTAAGGAGTCCGGTGGACTCCTTCTCTAAGAGCCTTAGTGTCAAACACTGTTGTTGTGTACGCTAAATTACCGAAATAAGACGATAATTTTTGTATTTCATAAGACAGTTATCGAAATATGCCTTATATACAATTTTTTGTTTGTTTTTTACTTCATTATATGTTATAAATATTTTACCAACCTCAATTTTTCGGCTCCGATTTTAACAATTCTTTTCCGCTGCGTCCTATCTTATATATTAAGAGTTTTACCCATTTTATCAACTAATTTTTTGCCTGCGTCCTATCTATGCTAGCTTCCTAAACATGATATAATACGGTATGTCGAATACATGTGCAGGGTTCTCAATAAGTTTCGGTTGAATCGTCTCAAATAGTAAAGTAACCGATCAGCTTCTACTTATTCTACTTAAAATTCATTTAGTTTTACAAATTTTAACTGACCCTATTGCCATTTGAACAGTCCCATTTCGGCCGGCAGCCGGTTCTTATTGAGAACACTGCATGTGGCAAGTCATTTTAAAATCTGCCCATACAAGAGAAAGTAAGAGCCCGGACAAGACAGCCTATACTCTATGTACTTATATGCAGCACTCCATTGTGAATAAACACTAAGTGTGACCTTCAACTTAGTGGTAAGGACACGGGTCTTGCACATGACACGTCGTCTTGGTATGTTGAACACATGTGGCAAGTCATTTTAAAATCTGTCAATACAAGAGAAAGTTATAGCCCGGACACGACAATTAAAACTCTATGTACTTATATGCAGCATTCCATTGTGAGTAAACATCTAAGTGTGACCTTGATCTTAGAGGTAGGGACATGGGTCTTGCACACGACACGTCGTCTTGGTATGTTGAACACATGTGGCAATTCATTTTAAAATCTGTCAATACAAGAGAAAGTTATAGCCTGGACACGACAACCAATACTCTATGTCCATATATGCAGCATTCCATTGTGAATAAACATTAAAAGTGACTTTGACCTTAAAAGTAGGGACACAGGTCCTGCAGGCGACATGTCGTCTTGGTATGTGGAACACATGTTGCAAGTTATTTCAAAATCTGTCCGTACAAGGGAAACTTACAGCCCGGACATGACAACCTATACTCTATGTACTTAAATGCAGCATTCCATTGTGAATAAACACTTAGTGTGACCTTGGCCTTAGAGGTAAGGACATGGGTCTTGCACACAACACGTCTTCTTAGTATGTCAAACACATGTGGCAAGTTATAATAATATCTGTCCATACAAGAGAAAGTTACAGCACGGACACGAGTTATTGAGCCGGACACAAGAACGGACGGACAGACAGACAGATGGACGGACGATGAGATTTTAATATGCCCTGGGGGCATAAAAACATACTGGTCAAACATGTTGCCTGGATAATCACTGACAGAACTTGTCACAGTTGCATGAACACTGACAGGACTTGTCACAGTTTCCTGCACACTGACAAGACATGGTGATTGACTGCACACTGACAGGATTTTGTTCAAATGCCTGCACACTGACAGGACTTTGTTCAATTGCCTGCACACACAGAGGACTTTGTTCAATTGCCTGCACACTGACAAAACTATGTTAAATTGCTTGCACACTGAAAGAACTTTTAGTATAGATACACAAACAACAAATAGTGCACCATCCAATAAAATCAATAAGCTGCCTTAAGCTCTAAAAATCAAATATCAGAACAAATTCAGCACCTTCCACTAATATCATTGCTTCTTCCATCTAGGTCAACATCACCTTCCTTCACATGTCCAAAATCAATACTTCAGTGTTAAGGCTTTAATATTCACTATCCACACAGAAGATAAGATTGTAACTTAGAATAAGTTGACAATAATCTACATGAATTCAATGGAAAAGTCTGATTATTAAATTTATCATTAAGTAAAAATGATTTTTTTTCTAAAGAATAGACTAGAGTGTATAATAATTATTTGAATCCATGAACCTAAAAAAGAACAATAATTACATTAGAATTGTATATGTTGAAGACTTAATTAAATTTAAAATCTATTCCCTTGTTACCAAAAATAGAAAGTAGTGGAATCTCCAACAAAAAGGGAGACCATATATACCAAGACTTGCTGCCCTTGCTTCAAGAGTAAAGTTTACATAACTATCAGATTTTAACATTTTGGCCATTTTGTTGTTGTTGTTGTTGTTGTAGATCAATCATGACCCTTTGTTGTATTTATGTAAAGGGTCACCCGAGGAAGCTTTCTGTAAAGTTTAATTGAATTTGGAAGTCACCCGAGGAAGCTTTCTGTAAAGTTTAATTGAATTTGGACTGGAAGTTTTAGAGATGTTTTTAAATCAAAATAGTAAGTTGGCTATTATGTTGTTGTTGCTGTTGTTGTTGATCAATCGTGACCCAATGTTGTATTTTTGTAGAGGGTCACCCAAGGAAGCTTCCTGTAAAGTTCCATTGAATTTGGAGCAGAAGTTTCAGTCTAGAGAAGATGTTTTTTAAAGCAAAACAAGAAGTCAGCCATTTTGTTGTTGTTGCTGTTGTTGTTGTTGCTGTTGTTGTAGTTGTTTATCATTTGTGACTCCTTGTTGTATTTTTGTAGATGGTCACCCAAGGAAGCTTCCTGTAAAGTTTCATTGAATTTGGATTGGTAGTTTCAGAGGAGATGTTTTTTAAAGCAAAACAGGAAGTTGGCCATTTTGCTGTTGTTGATCAATCGTGACCCCTTGTTGTATTTTTGTAGATGGTCACCCAAGAAAGCTTCCTGTGAAGTTTCATTAAATTTGGCCAGGTACTTTCAGAGAAGAAGTTTTTTAAGCAATTGTTGACGGACGGACGGACTGATGGACACCGGACAAAGACCGATCACAATAGCTCACTTTGAGCACTTCGTGCTCTGGTGATCTAAAAATATGTAAAGAAGCTTTTTAACAATATGTATTTTTGCGGCACTGAAATGTGTTTTCTCATTTGTGTTTTGATTATTATTTGCATCACTACTTTTTCGTGAGTGTGTGTTCTTTCAGAAGGCCACATTGTTAATAAGATGTGTGTTATATTTATTTTAGAATATGATGCCTATGTCTTAATGTAATACCTTCTTTAAATAAAGTTATTATTATTTTTATTATTATTATCAGAGGCCGTCAGTCCGATGACCGAGACTTTTTCTGAACTTTCCTGATGTCTGCTTCTATATATATATGTATAATTTGGCTACCATGATAAATGGTGATTTGTATTGAAATGTCAATTTTGTGCATGGAATGGATGCTAAATATGTGTGTTTCCAATAACCCGACCAACCTTATTTTTTTCTTGCTGAATATCTTTTTAAAGACATAAAGGTAAAAAAATAAAAAATTAAATACACTCATTATTTCCGTGTCTTTGCGCTCAGAACAATATACACTTATTCCTGATCTATATCTGATAATCATCGAGACACTTTGTCATCAGGAAGAACAAAATGACAGCGTCCTTACTGTCAGTGGTCAGAAACTGTCTGCATTTCACGCATATTAAATGCCCGAGATCTTTTCAAAAAGAGGAGTATGGCGAATACTTCACCCTGTCCTTACCCCTGCTCCGCTAAAAAAACAAAGGGAGTTCCATATCCATTTTGGGCTATGATGTCAAAGGAAAGGTAATTATTTCAGACATTCAACAATGTTGTTTTTCCCGATTTTCTTGTGAATTTTGAAAACGCTAAGTTATTAGATCCAATGAAACAGAATATTGCATGACCCTGTAAATTTGAAATCAAAACTGTGTAAACAAAAACCAACCTACGGAACCTATTTTTTTCAGCATGTAACCGGAAACACAGGCAGTTTTGTAACCGGAAACACAGGCAGTTTTGGCCTTATCATGCACCAGGCATTCATGAAAATTAAAAGATTTTAAAAACATCTAAATCACAGCATGCCATACCATATTTATTATAGTAAATTATAGGTATATTTGCAATGACGGTTTTATCAGTATTTGTAAAGATGCACATTTACAGTTCACATTAACGAGCATTAATGTTAATTATATATTCAAATGTGTAATTTGGCTCATCACAAACTACAAAAAGTACTGTACTAAAAGTGAAACAACAGTTTTAATGTTGTGTTTTTTTAAATTTGACAGTAAACTTGGGGCACCTGGTGCAAGCACAACTAGGACCTAAAAATCAAACAATTTATGTGAACATATTATGAAATATCTACCATGTTATTCTGAATAACTTCATAAAAATAAACTTGTTTACATGTTTACATGGCATAAAACACGTGTGAAATGTGTGATCCGCTCGAGTGCATCTTCGATAAATGAGTTATGAATGGGCCAATCGTTCGGTAGCAGGTACGAATCAATGGTTGTTCCGTGTATTAAGCGGACGCCGCGTTTGACACATGCAATCAGTTAAATGCCTTTTACAACAGCAAAGTAAAATAGAACTTACTTTTCTCTGGCTTGAGCATCCGAGGGGACAGTAGACCCCTTTCCTTTCGCGTACATGCTTTAGGATGCTTTGTCAAGCACCTGTCAAATCATTGAAGATGACACTGACCCTATTGTCATGGCAACTTTATTGCGGTTGTAACGTTGGAACGTTTTTCATTGGTCGCTATAACTAACTAGGCCATGGGGTGATAGAAACCACTCTATACACACAAAAAAAAACTTCTACAAAAATTGGGAAACCCGACTTCACGCTGTAATGAACAGAAAGTTGCCTTGATTTTGTTCAACCGTGTCATTATTGTTCCATTATGAATACTTTACTGTTGTTAATCTTATTCAAAAGGGAAGTAAATGCGTGACCTCTCCACTTTTATTCCTTTTGTTAGGCTTCATGATTTAAAATGATGTCCTCGTGACGACATTCGAGATTCAGCCTTACTTTTAACAGTGACTGGCAATTCATTTACCAATATTTCTGACAGTTACTTAAAAGGTTCATACATAGCATGTACACATACACGTACCAAATTTTTCGAATATGTGATCAATCCATACTTAAAAAAAACATGAGCACCATGGTCTCGACTTTTCGAAAATAAAATGATGTTACGAAGGAAATCTTATTAAAATGGTGGTTTCCTGCAGAATAGTTTGATACTCAATTATAAATAACGTAAAGCATCTTTTACGTGAAATCTCTTTTTTTTTCATGGCAAAAAGAGAAGTTCGTATACTAAATTAAAAAATACCTAATCAACTCGTTGAATATGTTAATATTTTTTCGTGCTTTGTTCACTACTAATGTGACAGATTAGTGAAGTAAATTAAACTTTTCTGCAATGACGACACATCAATCCCGTTTTCAGCGTTAGATAATGTTGCGCGCTAGTTTTTCTGCCCATTGCTGCTATATGTATCATTGGGTTGCATTAGCTAGTAAACTCAATAGATTGGGGATCTTGAAACCAGCGAGATGGATCAGTTTATTTCGCGATAGGGAAAATGGAAAGTGGCAGAATGTAAACAGCGGGATAGCGAAAGCTACGCCAGACTTAAGTAAATTATTTATATCATACTATTTTCATTCTAAGCGGGCGTGATTTAAGAAAAAAATGAAAAATAATGAATGGTACAGCTGAAATAAACAAACAGGCGAAATAAGCGACGTGATTGAAAAGGCCAAATACCCCATTCGAATAAGTACACAAATTATCGGTACTGCTCGGAATAGTCTAACGGAAAAGTCCGACCGCATAAAATAAAACATACATGTAGTCGCAAATTCGCTCTGACATCGACCTGAAAATGTACATAACATGTATAATCAAGACTTCGGGAAATACTTGTATGATTCTAAGTTATGAATGAGGTCATCTTAAAAGCATGCGGATTTGCTCTGCATAATGAAACGTTCGTGGAGCTTGTGTTAATTTTTAATGAATATTTTCAGATGAAGTAATATTACTTAATGTATGTAAATGGAAAATCATGACCATCACCGACATATATTCAAGTAAAAACATTAAATATTTTACAAAGAACCTATTAACTTAGCATATTTCGCCTGCCATAAATGCATGTGAAAAGTTACTGCCTCGCCCAATACACAGACTACGGTGGTAAATAAACATGCCAGTGTCACGTTTTTGCAAACAAATACTTGATAATTTCAGGTTTTTTTTTTTAATTTCTCGCATCTAATCAATACCAGTGCAAATTTGTAGATATATCAATCTAACTAGTGACGCTAGGAATATTTCCAGAATGTTACGATTTTTATTTTTTACGAACCCCCAACCCTGACTGATTTATTAACAAATCTTTCAGAATTTCGCCGGATATTTTATTTTGTTCACTTTGAAACATATATTATCACCATACAAAAACAGTTTTTGTCTGAAACGTTATACCTTATTTCTTTCTTGAATGCTGTTTTAATGTTACAGTTTTCTTAATGATATCAACATGAAAATAAGTATTATTAATGTGAATCACTTTGTTTATGAACTTGTTTTCCTCAGTGGAGCCAGACTTATACCGCACGCTTGTCAACAGTGCATCTTTATTGCAGTTCAGTTTTGGCCAAAGTTATGCCCCCCCCCCCCCCAATATTGGCACAAAGAATGGCAGTAACTATGGCACCAAAATGACCTTTGACCTCTTATTGTGACCTTGACCTTGAGCAAAGCTGGTTGTAAAATGCGCTCTTCACGTCATGTCAAAATGGTGAACATTTGTGGGTAGTTAATGTTGAAATATTTCAAGTCCTTCCAAGAGATATTGAGCAGACACAAAACATAGTTTGACCTTGACCTTGAAACAAGCTGGTTATGACATGCACATCCTTTCAATTTGGTGAACATTTGTGGATAGTAAGTTCAAAATCCTTCCAAGGGTTCACAAAATATGGAGTGACACAAAATGTAATCATATGACCTTTGACCTCGAATCAAGCTGGTTGTAATGTGTGCTCTGCACATCGTCTTAATATGTTGAACATTTGTGGCAAGTTATTTCAAAATCCTTTCAGCCGTTTAAGAGATATGGAACTGACACGATTTTTGACAGACTGACGACTCGAGCAAAAACAATGTCTCCCCATTTATGGCGGGAGACATAATTCAGGGCTCTCACTAGGCTGGAAATTTTGGGAGAAGTGACTTCTCCCTTCAGCCAATTTAGGGAGAAGTGGGGAGACTTTAGGGAGAAGTGATACTTTTCGTAACACCTGATACAAAAACTATGCCATACCACTCACCTAAGTTTATATTCACATTAAAATTGATTGCTATAACTATATAAAATGTTCATTACATAATGTATCATTTTTGGCTCAGCAAAAGTGTATTCGTCAATGTCACATAGTTTATCTCAAAAAAGCATCTAAAATGAAACAAACAAAAAAAGACAGCTAAGGTTTCGAAATTATCAAAATGACCTTATAAATGAACTGTCAATATAGTAGGGGAACGAATGTTGTTTTGGTACATTCGGGATAGGCTACGAATGTCACATTCAGCTATGCTGTTATTTACTTGTCTCTTGCTAAATAATTTTAAATATACTGACATTTAAAAAAAAAAAGACATTTAAATCAGTGTCCTTGATAAAAAAAATTACCAATACATAATGGGAGGTTGAAAAATTAAATCGGAAAATTGTTTTGACAAAATGGCGATCTCGCCGATTTTTTTTGACATCGTAACTGTGACAGGAGAAAATCACTGTAAGTAAACATTTGTGTTTACAAATCAATTTTTATCATGGACATTTCACTAAAACCAATCAAATATTTGGTGATACGTCATGTTATTGATTTTCTTAGCCTACTTGCCGAGATGGCTATATGACCGTCTGCTTCAAAAGCAACAATGTTTAAATGTCTTGCATTGTTTGTTCAATACATATATATTAATTACTTTTTAACTTCATTAATGCTTGACTCGATTTTTCATAATTATGTCGCCTTTTCTATCTCTTTTTAACGAACTTATATCATTTGATCAGGGTCTTCTCAATGTACATTCTTATTGGTTAGCCTTCAATAGCTCCGCCTTCTGACGATGTTTTGGTAATTGGATGACACGGCCCAATTATCGGATTAGGAGATTACCAATTTGTACGAATGACTTAATTATTGTGATGTTTTGACTAATGGGACATTGGCCAAATACTCGCTGATTGACAGATTTACAATGTGCTAAAAGTTTCGGCGAAGTGAATGTCGCTTTGATGATACAAATGGGCGAAGTCTGGGAATTTTAGGCGACCACTTCGCCCAAGTCGCCCCCTCGCGAGAGCCCTGATAATTACTGATGAATAACATAGCATTACATGCATTTATGTTCAAGTTCAAAAAAAATATTTGTCAGTATGGCAAGACACTGAGAACATAAGGTATGCATAGCTATTGACCAACTAACTACAAGTATGTGAAATGCATCTAGTAATATATGCACTTTACTGCTACACATGGCCTGTTCCATTGAAGAGTAATAGTAAACTAGAAATGTGTCCATAGGACACGGATGCCCCCACTTCGGTTTTTTGTCACAGAAAATAAGCCATAATGATTTTTGAAGTATTTTTGGCAAAAAAGGGCCGTAACTCCTAAATGACTAAAGCGATTTCCATGACTATCGAACTTGATCAAGATATTATGGTCACAAACATGTGTTTAAAGTTTGGTGAGGATTGGACAAACAGTTTTCAAGAATTAGATCGGAAACAATCTTCGGGATGTATTTTTCAAGTCTTTTTTTGCAAATAAAGGGCCGTAACTCCTAAATGACAAAAGCGATTTCCATGGCTATCGAACTTGATCAAGATATTATGGTCACAATCATGTATGTAAAGTTTGATGAGGATTGGACACATACTTTTCAAGAATTAGATTGGAAACATATATTTTTGAAGTATTTTTGGCAAAAAAGGGCCGTAGCTCCTAAATGACTAAAGCGATTTCCATGACTATCGAACTTGATCAAGATATTATGGTCACAAACATGTGTTTAAAGTTTGGTGAGGATTGGACAAACGGTTTTCAAGAATTAGATCGGAAACAATCTTCGGGACGTACGTACGTACGTACGTACGTACGGACAGACGTACGTACGGACAAGGGCAACCCTATATGCCGCCACTTTAGGTGAGAAATAATCCAATGATGGACATGAAATGAGTACTTTTGGACTGGAGACACACCAACATAGGGGTCATCCACTGGTCATGACCAAACTGCATACCAAGTATGAAGTTCCTGAGCAGAAATGAAGTGTGATGTACAGACTGGTGACCAACAAATTGATTTCCACTTGAAGGTCACTGTGACCTTGACCTCAAAATGAATAGGTATCATTCTTTAGTTATTGAGCGGAAACACTTTTTACACCTCACCTTGACCTACGGGCCTCACAATCAGGGGTCATCTCCAGTGTGAGCAACTGGCATACCAAGTATTAAGTTCCTGGGTGCAAGCGTTCTTTAGTTAATGTGGAAAAACATTTTTTCACCTCCAGGCTAACGCAACCATGACCTTTTTCTAATTGGCCTCAAAATCAAAAGGGTCATGTACTTTTCATGACCGACTGGCATACCAAGTATGAAGTTCCTGGGTGCAAGCATTCTTTACTTATTGAGCAGCCAACCATTTTTTAGCTTAAGGTCACTGCAAACATATTTTTTACCTGAAGGTCACCGCAACCTTGAACTTTGATCATGACCACCTTGCATACCTAAAATGATGTTCTTGGACCCAATGATTGTTCAGTTATTAAGCGGAAAACGTTTTTTTTTCACCTCAAAGTCACCAGTGACCACCACCTTTGACCTTATGATCTCAAAATCACTAGGGGTCATCTACTGCTCATGATTAACCTGCATACCAAGTATTTAGTTCCTGGGTCCAAGCATTCCTTAGTTATTGAGCGGAAATGATGCATGACTTATGAACTGACTGATGGACGGCTGGACTGACAGACAGGGCAAAAACAATGTCTCCCCCCCGGGGGGTGGGGGGGGGGGGTGTTAAAAGACAACATAATTACAATTTAGGACAAAGATCTTTATTGAAATGGACCGAATGATGGAAAAAAAAATATCATCGCTTCTAGAACAAGAGGCCCAAAAGGGCCTATGCTCTACTGGCTGGGTTTGTGTGGTCAACATCACTGTTTTCGAAAAGAACCAACCCCTTATGGGTATCTGAATACTCAAAACTGAAGACTGTATCATGTTGCAAGCATTTATTACACAATAGCGTTTTTTTTTATACTATCAAGGCCCATAATCTAATCATTCCAAGGTTATAATCTAGGAATGCATGGGCAGATCTAGCTGGTTTTCGAAAGGAACCCGGATCTAATGGATATCCAAATACTGTACAAGTTTCATCAAGATACAATCAAAACTGAAGACTGTATCGTGTTAACGAGCAATTGTTTATTGAAATACTGATTTTTTTTACTATCAAGGCCCATAATCTAGGCATGCATGGGCAGATCTGGCTGATTTTCAAAAGGAACCGAGCTCTTATGGATATGTAAATACTGTACAAGTTTCATCGAGATACAATCAAAACTGAAGGCTGCATCATGTTAACGAGCAATTGTTTACTGACAATGATTTTTTTATACTATCAAGGCCCATAATCTAGGCATGCATGGGCAGATCTGGCTGGTTTTCGGAAGGAACCGAGCTCTAATGGATATGTAGATACTGTACAGGTTTCATCAAGATAAAATCGAAACTGAAGGCTGTATCGTGTTAACATGAATTGTTTACAGATGCACGGACGCACAAACTACGTACACATTACCATCGCATAAGCTCTTCTGGCCTTTTGCCAGTGGAGCTAAAAATGATTCAGGGTCAGACAGAATGGAATTGAGTGTCATCAGTATAACTGACACAAATCATAGCTCAATTTTTTGTCATAACAAAACATACAATCATGATATTGTAAAACAGCATTTAACAAATGTTACATGACATAAAATAGTGAAAGCTTTTAAATTCATACACATAGCAAACATTTCACAACATTGTGATTTGACAAAATAATAGAAAGTTAAAAGCCTGTTTAAATAATAGGAGTCTTCAGGAGTTGTAGTGATTTGGCTTGTGTTCTATATTTTGAACTTGATCTGAGAACTGTCTTAAAAAGCTTTAAAATACCTGTATGTGTTAACAAAACTTTCATATGAGAATGATGTGTAAAAATAGATTTCACCAGGCAGAAAAGTTCATAGATATTAAATGCATTCCATGTATTCAACACACAACACAACCTTTATCATAAACAAGAGCTGTCACAGAGACAGCGCGCTCGACTATTCCGCCGCTTTTCGGTGTATGGATTGAATTTGAAATTTTTTGCTACTGAGGTTGTTTCTGTAGCTTTTTGCATAAATATTGAAAAGTTTTGGCGAAACATGCATGGATCACTGTTAGATTTGAATTCAATGCAATACATGATGTGCTGAGATATTTACATAAATTGAATTGGAAAATATTTGAGGTGGTACGCAAACTTGAGTGTAAATTCTAAGTCGAAAAAGGGGCATAATTCTGTCAAAATGCTTGATACAGTGACCACCTCCTGTGTACAGGTTGGGGACATGATGGTGAACAAGCGTGCAAAGTTTCAAAGCCAGATGTCAATGGACTTTGAAAATATTTGAGGTGGTATGAAAACTTAAACGTAAATTCTAAGTAGAAAAAGGGGCATAATTCTGTCAAAATTCTTGACACAGTGACCTCCTACTGTGTACAGGTTGGGGGGCATGATGGTGAACAAGCGTGCAAAGTTTCAATGCCAGATGTCAATGGACTTTGAAAATATTTGAGGTGGTACGCAAACTTTAACGTAAATTCTTAGAAGAAAAAGGGGCATAATTTTGTCAAAATGCTTGATAGAGTTACCTCCTCCTGTGTATAGGTTGGGGGCATGATGGTGAACAAATGTGCAAAGTTGCAAAGCCATATGTCAATGGACTTTGAAAATATTTGAGGTGGTACGCAAACTTTAACATAAGTGGTTACGCCGACGCCGACGCTCGGGTCACTAGGACAGCTCTCCTTATTCTTTGAATAGTTGAGCTAAAAATAAAAGTAAGCACAGGAGCTTGTAAAGAAAACCTTTGAACCCAACCCCCCACCTCCAGCATAGTTCAATGAATGTTAAATGTTTATCCCCCTCAGTACTGTGGTCCTAAACATCGCGTCTCATTTTTAAACACATAATACAAAATACAATTGATATCATAACAAGTGAGGGTAAGCCAAGCAGCTATTGCTGCCCCACCCCTAACATCCCCCTGGTCCAATACTTCATACAGAGATCGACCTGGCTTCTTCCAGTTTCATGGCAAGAACTTGTGCACCTTTAAATGTCATCTTCTTCAATGATGATCGAACCCCCTTCAAACTTGACGTCAGTGTCTTGGTGATTTCTGAATGATCTAACTCAAACAGGCTGAAAATATATATAACAAGCTTGAAATGTCTTGTACAAACATGTTTAAGGCATTACTGGTTAAAACTAGTGATGAGGATTATAATAACATTTGCAATCAATTTATGTTGTATCCCAAATCATCTAAACTGCAAGAGCGCCACAACATATTGAAAATATGCAATGGACTTTTAGGGTAATGCTGTGAGTAATGTAAGTGCAGTTACGATGGTTTAAACTAAAAGTAATGTGTTAATACATGGAAATAAGGCAACAATAAGACAATATAATACAAGAGCACCGAAACATATAGAAATATATACACAAACATTATACTTGTGAGCCAGATGAATCCACCTTTAGGTCAATATAACATGTCTATAGTCCTAGATTAGCTGGAATATATATTTCCTTAGAATATGACTCAGTAGAAAACATAGTTCTATTTAACGAACAGTTACAAGACTTGGTTATAATGTATGAAGTGTTACTGGAGATATTCAGTTTTATTTGTTGTTTTTTTCTTTTTTTATTAACAGACCCAAATGCAATCCCATGAAAGATCTCCATAAACTCTTCCTATATACCAAGTTTGGTCACAATGCCCAAACTAAAGATATTTAGATTCAACTGTTTTTCTATTTTTGACTCTAAACTTGACCCTAGGGGCTCCAAAATGAAAGCCCATGGAAGGTCTCCATAAGCTCTTCCTACATACTAAGTTTGGTCACAGTATGTCAACCCTAACTAAAGATGTTCAGTTTAAATCGTTTTTCTATTTTAAGTTACATTAAACCTTGCCCTTGATCCAAGAGACCCCAAATGCAATCCCATGAAAGGTCTCAATAAACTCTTCGTATAAACCAAGTTTGGTCACAATATGTCAACCCAAACTATAGTCAGTTTCAACCTTATTTCTAATTTTGTTACAGTAACCTCGACACTGAAACCTATTAACTCTTCCTATATACCAAATTTTGTCACTTTGTGAAACCATGTTTCAACTTGAATAAACATCAGTTTGTAAAAAGATAGCACTCAACACATTCTACTATGCCGATGGTTTGGAAAACCACTGAAGAATTTTCAATACACCATACTGTATTTTCGCTGTTGGTTATGGAAGAATAAATTGATAGGCATATATTAAAAGTCCATGCCAGTGTTGAACAGTCTCTGTTACAGGCGTTCTAGGACTTGACATGCCAGACAAGAGTAAAGCAGTCTTTGTTAGAGACGGCCCAGGACTTGATATACCAGACAAGAGTAAACCAGTCTTTATTACAGGTGGCCCAGGACTTGATATACAGACAAGAGTAAACCAGTCATTGTAACAGGTGGCCCAGGACTTGATATACCAGACAAGAGTAAACCAGTCTCTGTCATAGTCAGCCCAGGACTTGATATACCAGACAAAAGAGTAATCCAGGGTCCGTGCATATAATGTCTTTTCGTTTTCTACAATTGAAAGTAAAAAACGAAAAAAGGAACATACAAATCCTATTTTATTTAGCTAATGATTGAATAGAAAACCAAAAATGATAGGCTTTTTCCTTTTCCGTTTTTTTAAATTATACCCACAGAATACAAAACAAGGAAAATATTTATTTATACCGTTTTTTGTTTTTTCTAAACATTTGCAAAAAACTGAAACAGCACTCCAAACTGTAGTCTCTAAGAACTACAGTGAAACTGCGTTCCCTCAAACAAGCGGTCGTTCGAGAACTGGCGTTCCCTCGAGGTCGGAGCTTGGTCCCAAACTTTTTTCCTTCTATTTTCATATAAAATATACCCATGCTGCATCGAAACCTAATTATGTCGAGCAGTCGAGCAATATCCTCGGTCCCAAATACACAAATTGTGCACAAAACCTTATGGCTCACTCGAGGACATAATTTCACACTTTTTCCCGAACGCGTGTTCCAAAATAAACAAACAAATGCTTGGTGTTAAAACTTTCGCAAGTTGTAAAAATTGCAATGACAGTTGAAAGGCAATTTGATAAAGTGTGAAAAACCATTTTTCACTGTTAACGTATGACCGATATTTCCAGTTCCAGTTCCATAGTTTATTGCATAAAACAATACTTATGATATTAGTTGATATGGGCATTTGAGATATTAATTATGAGAAGTTAATGATGAGAAGTTAACGCTTTAGATGTGGTCAGAAGGTTCTTTGAATTCACTGCCGATGCTGACCGTGATCTTCAGACGCTCTGTACGCTGTCATGTCACATTACGATTGAACAGTTTCGCGAAACCGACAAGATGCGCCAATCAACAATCCTTGCTTTTGCGAAACTTAAATCTGACTAATGCCACAATATGTACTGTCATTCAAATGTTGCTTGTTACGAAAATGTGCTTTTTGGTTAAAATTAACATTTCTATTTTGTCATATTATTATTTATTGTTTTTTCTTTTGCGTTTTACATTTAGTTTACGTCAACCTTTTAACATATTAGCGATTTCCACAACGCAACACATAATCGGTGTCTTAGTAAACAGTCTGTTTGACGACTTCAAACTTAAAATGCACTGAAAGATATTTCATATCAAACTGGAAAATTGAAAATCGGGTCGTTCAAAACATCGGTTCCCTCGAGGTTTTGGCTCGGTCCCTGGCGACCTCGAGCGATCGCAGTTTTACTGTATTGTTAAAAGGTGTATCCTACTTAACATATCAGCAACTCGATTAGGTAACTATCGTATAAAAATCCAGAACTACTTTCACTTTCATTTTGGCATGCTGACAGGATTACATACATGTAAGCCAAATTGTAATACAATATATTTGATAAAAATACTCACCTCAGAAATAAACCTATGTTAAAGCTGCACTCTCACAGATTTACCGTTTTTACAACTTTTTTTTTTTCTTGGAATGACCAAATATTTGCGTAAATATCCAAAATTAATGTTTTATGGTTAAAATCGTTACTGTTTAAGAAAAATGCATAAAACATCAATTTTTGAACTTTAAAATAAAAATCTACGATCTTAATTTTGTAAGCAGTCTTAAATGACTGGTTTACATGCATTTTCACATGAATTGGCTCGTTCCAAGACAAAAATTAAACAAGAGGGCCATGATGGCCCTAAATCGCTCACCTTAGTAAAAGAGTCTAACCTTTGTTATCAATATAGCTTGATATTTGTTCTCAAAGAATATTGAAAAACATACTGGTCAAACATGTTGCCTGGATAAACACTGACAGGATTTGTCACAGTTACCTGCACACTGACAGGACTTGTCACAGTTTCCTGCACACTGACAGGACTTGGTGATTGACTGCACACTGACAGGATTTTGTTCAGTTGCCTGCACACTGACAGGACTTGATGGTTGACTGCACACTGACAAAATTTGAATCTCATACCTGCACAGTGACAGGACTTTTTTCAGTTGCCTGCTTACTGACAGGACTTGATAATTGACTGCACACTGACTGCACTTGGTACAGATACCTGCACACTGACAGGACTTTTTCAGTTGCCTGCACACTGACAGAACTTTTTCAGTTGCCTGCACACTGACAGGACTTTGTTCAATTGCCTGCACCCTGACAAGACTTTGTTCAATTGCCTCCACACTGACAAAACTATGTTAAATTGCCTGCACACTGAAAGAACTTTTAGTATAGATACACAAACAACAAACAGTGTACCATCCAATAAAATCAATAAACTGCCTTAAGCTCTAAAAATCAAATATCAGAACACATTCAGAACCTTCAACTAATATTATCACTGTTTCCATCTAGGACAACATCACCTTCCTTCTAATGTTAAGAGTAAAAAAATTCTATAAATAATAAGTGAATAACACTATCCACACAGAAGATAAGATTGTAGCTTATAATAATCTACATAAAGTTTACAATAATCTACATGAAGTTCAATGGAAAAGTCTGATTATTAAATTTATCATTAAGTAAAAATTTATCATTAAGTAAAAATGAAATTTCTTCTAAAGAATAAAGTGTATAATAATGATTTGAATCTATGAACAATAATTACCTTAGAAGTGACTATCAGGGGGGAGAATCGAGCTTAACCTTAACATTCAAACAAGATGGCGGCGCCCATGTAAAAGGTGAGTTTTTCGGCGATTTAAAATTTTGGAAGCCAATTTAGACACTGGCATATTGTGAAAAACCTGCTAGAGAAAATTCCACACCCATTGGTACTTGGATCTCCATGAAACATGCTGTAGTTTTGTCAAACATTCGGACATCAGCATCGACTCGAGAGGAAAACGAACTAAAAGGCACGGCTAAGGTTAGGATCCCTCGATAATATTGGCCTGTTTTGACGATTAGCAACACTATTCATGATTGTTGTGTCAAGTTGGTGCAATATAAATGTGTATTGATCAAAAGTTATCCGTCTAGAAACTCGTAATGACGTATTTGCTTCAAAATTAGTATTTATGCACAATGCTAAGGAGCAGTGCACGCAAATAAGTGGCTAAGGTTAGGTGCCATTTATTGAGAGAGGCGTTCATTACCTACGGTAATTTTGTTTCCTGTTTGTATCTGTTCTTTCTGAGAGATTAAAGGTTTCCGTAACACTGGAAATTGTCTAAGGGGTTTAGGAGAAGATAATGATTATAACCAATCATTGACACTTTTCCTTAAGGTTGCCATGGCAACCAGAGTTCTGCATGGAATTCATTTCTTTGAAAAATATTTGAAAAAGCACCAACCAAGTATCATGCCTATGAAGTTTCATTAGAATTGTCCAAGGGGTTTAGAAGAAGGTGATGATTATAACCAATTGTTGACGTTTTCCTTTAGGTTGCCATGGCAACTAGAGTTCTGCATGGTATTCATTTCTTTGAACAATTTTGAAAAAGCACCAACCAAGGATCATTCCTATAAAGTTTCATCAAAGCTGTCCAAGCGGTTTAGGAGAAGAAGATGATTATTACTAATTGTTGACGCCGAACGACGGATGACAGACGACAGACGACGGACAACAGACGACGGACATAGACCAATCACAAAAGTTGTTAAAACGTTCAATCTGTGAGAGTGCAGCTTTAACTTCATGTTGGATTCTTTAGACATACGGAAATCTCGCCCCTTATGTCGTTTAGTAGGCCTTAACATATATGGTGCTGTCATCAAGTACATGTGAAAACGGGAACCACTTGTTTTTCATTTTGCGCTTTGTAGAAAAAAAAATGAAAAATGGTATTTATGAATTTATATCTTGTCTTGATTTCCGTGAGTACATTGAAATCATTGAAAAGAAAAAGCCTATCAATTTTGGTTTTCTATTCAGTCATAAGAGAAACGAAAAATGATTTGAATGTTTCTTTTTCGTGTTTTACTTTCAATTATAAACAAGAGGCCCAAAAGGGCCTATGCTCTACTGGCATGGCTCTTGTGGTCATTTTCAATCCAGAGCATGTACGTTTGAGTAATAGGCAACAGATATATAATTCACTTTTAGTGTTTGGGTTAGCTGAAAACGCTGCACATTCAACATCTGAGGACAGGAAGTGTTGTAAGCAGATAAGTTGCATGAGCTATTTTAATATGTGCCAAGTAAATGTAATCTGAGGGTAAAAAATATTTGCTTTCAAAACTGTACTCATCGTCAAAATTTCATTTCTGTAGCTTTAAAAATTAAAAGTCGGTCAAAGGTCAAAGTCAAGGACATCCTAGGACAACATTAATGCTTGTTTGCAAAACTGTTCACATGGTCAAATTTTCATTACTGTAGCTTTAAAAATTAATAAATAAGTCAAAAGGGGTGGGGCCAGCTTTTGCCCAAGGGGCATTATTTCAAATGTTTTCAATTGCACCATATGATGCTCCACAACAAATATCAAAGGTATGGGCCTTGTGGTTTGAAACAAGAAGATTTTGAAAATATTTCTTAAATAAGTAAAATAAGGAAAATTGTGCATAGTGGTTTCAGACAAAAAGGTTTTTAAGCAATTGTGACTTTACATGTAAACTTGGCTAAAAATAGACTTCGCTCATGTAGACTTGGGTAAAAATAGACTTAGCTTAAAATAGCATTTTTTATACTTTCAATACCCATAATCCAGGCATGCATTGGCAGATCTGGCTGGTTTTCAAAAGGAACCAAGTTCTAATGGATTTCTAAATACTGTACAAATTTCATCGAGATACAATCAAAACTGAAGACTGTATCATGTTCACAAGCAATTGTTTACAGACGAACTGATTTTTTAATACTTTCAAGGCCCATAATCTAGGCATGCATGGTCAGATCTGACTGGTTTTCGTAAGGAACCGAGCTCTAATGGATATCTAAATACTGGACAAGTTTCATCGAGATACAATCAAAACTGTAGACTGTATCATGTTCACAAGCTAGTTTTTACACAATAGCATTTTTTTTATACTATCAAGGGCCATAATCTAGGCATGCATGGGCGGATCTGGCTGGTTTTCGAAAGGAACGAGCTCTAATGAATATCTAGATACTGTACAAGTTTCATCGAGATATAATCAAAAATGAAGATTGTATCGTGTTCACAACCAATTGTTTACACAATAACATTTTTTTATACTATCAAGGGCCATAATCTAGGCATGCATGGGCGGATCTGGCTGGTTTTCGAAAGGAACCAAGTTCTAATGGATTTCTAAATACTGTACAAATTTCATCGAGATACAATCAAAACTGAAGACTGTATCATGTTCACAAGCAATTGTTTACAGACGAACTGATTTTTTAATACTTTCAAGGCCCATAATCTAGGCATGCATGGTCAGATCTGGCTGGTTTTCGTAAGGAACCGAGCTCTAATGGATATCTAAATACTGGACAAGTTTCATCGAGATACAATCAAAACTGTAGACTGTATCATGTTCACAAGCTAGTTTTTACACAATAGCATTTTTTTTATACTATCAAGGGCCATAATCTAGGAATGCATGGGCGGATCTGGCTGGTTTTCGAAAGGAACGAGCTCTAATGAATATCTAGATACTGTACAAGTTTCATCGAGATATAATCAAAAATGAAGATTGTATCGTGTTCACAACCAATTGTTTACACAATAGCATTTTTTTATACTATCAAGGGCCATAATCTAGGCATGCATGGGCGGATCTGGCTGGTTTTCGAAAGGAACCAAGCTCTAATGGATATCTAGCTACTGTACAAGTTTCATCGAGATACAATCAAAAATGAAGACTGTATCGTGTTCACAAGCAATTGTTTACAGACGCACGGACGCTCAGACGAACATACTACGTACACATTACCATCGCATAATCTCTTCTGGCCTTTGGCCAGTAGAGCTAAAAATGAAAAAAGAAAAACCAGTATATACAGGATAGCTTGTTTTTCGTTTTACATTTGTAAAACAAGAAAGACAACAATCGGTACAATTAAATATTTTTTTTGTTTTGTATTTGGTTATAATTAAAAATCTGAATCGGAAAAAGTCTATCGGCCCTGTAACAGTCGGCCTAGGACTTGATATAGTAGCATATCAGAGTAAAGCAGTCTATTACTTGCGGCCCAGGACTTGACATACCATACAAGAGTAAACCAGTGCCTGTTGGAGTCATTCCAGGACTTGACATACAGACAAGAGTAAAGCAGTCTTTGTTATAGTTGGCACAGGACTTGACATACAGACAAGAGTAAAGCAGCCTTTGTTACAGGTGGCCCAGGACTTGACATACCAGACAAGAGAAATCCAGTCCCTGTTAAAGTGAGCCCAGGGCTTGACATACAAAACTAGAGAAAACAATTCTCTGTTACAGTCAGCTATTGACTTTATATACCAGCCTCTGTTAAAGTCATCCCAGGACTTGACACACCATAAAGAATAAAGCAATCTCAGTTACATTTGGCCTAGGACTTTACATACCATTTAAGAGTAAAGCAGTCTCTGTTTCAGCTGGCCCAGGATTTGACATACCATAGAAGAGTATAGCAGTTTACGTTTTTGGTGCCCCAGGACTTGACATACCATAGAAATGCACAGCAGTCTTTGTTTTGGGCTGCCCAGGATATGATATACCATACAAGAATTAAGCAGCCTCTTTTTCAGAGGGCCTGGGATTTGACATACCATATAAGAGTAAAGAAGTCTCTGTTTCAGTCGGCCCAGGACTTGACATACGATAGAAGAGTAAAGAAGTCTCTGTTTTAGACGGCCTAGAACTTGACATTGCAGACAAGAGTACAGCAGTCTCTGTTTAAGGCGGCCCAGGACTTGACATACCATAGAAGAGTAAAGAAGTCTCTGTTTCAGTCGGCCCAGAACTTGACATACCAGACAAGAGTTAACAGGTGGCCTGGGACTTGACATTCCAGACAAGATTACAGCAGTCTCTGTTTAAGGCGGCCCAGGACTTGACATACCATAGAAGAGTAAAGAAGTCTCTGTTTAGGTCCGCCCAGAACTTGACATACCAGACAAGAGTTCAGCAGCCCCTGTTTCAGGCAGCCCAGGACTTGACATACCATACAAAAGTAAAGCAGCCTCTGTTTCAGGCGGCCCAAGTCTTGACATACCATATAAGAGTACAGCAGTATCTGTTTCAGGCGGCCAAGTCTTGACATACCATATAAGAGTACAGCAGTCTCTGTTTCAGGCGGCCAAGTCTTGACATACCATATGAGAGGACAGCAGTCTCTGTTTCAGGCGGCCCAGGACAAACGTACCAGACAAGAGTACAGCAGTCTTTGTTAAATTTGGCCCAGGACTTGACATACCATATAAGAGTACAGCAGTCTCTGTTTGAGCGGCCCAGGACATGACATACCATACAAAAGTAAAACAGCCTCTGTTTCAGGCGGCCCAAGTTTACGAACAATTTTAGAGTACAGCAGTATCTGTTTCAGGCAGCCAAGGACTTGACATACCATATAAGAGTACAGCACCCTCTGTTTCAGGCAACCCAGGTCTTGACATACCATAGAAAAGTACAGAAGTCTCTGTTTCAGGCAGCCTAGGACAGACATACCAGATAAGAGTACAGCAGTCTCTGTTACATTTGGCCCAGGACTTGACATACCATATAAGAGTACAGCAGTATCTGTTTCAGGCAGCCAAGGACTTGACATACCATATAAGAGTACAGCACCCTCTGTTTCAGGCAACCCAAGTCTTGACATACCATAGAAGAGTACAGCAGTCTCTGTTTCAGGCAGCCCAGGACAGACATACCAGATAAGAGTACAGCAGTCTCTGTTACATTTGGCCCAGGACTTGACATACCATATAAGAGTAAAGCAGCCTCTGTTACAGGCGGCCCAGGACTTGACTGCTCCATCTGGCAGCTTCTTCAATAATATCTCAGAGAACAAAACTGAAATATGTCAACAAGTAAGAGTAAGTAGGCTTGACGTAATAAAGCAATAAATCAACTGTGCATAATGATAGTATATAATAGTGATGGCAACAAGTAGTAAAATAGGGTACTAGAGTACTCAGATTATCTTCCAATAAAGTACTCAGAAAAAACTTGCATTGGTTCACGTTGGTCATCGTAATCTTGGTCATTTCCATCTATGTTTTTCATCCTTATAAGAAGTATCGACTAATGTACTAAATCAATAATAAAAAAAGGTTTCTTTCATTTATGTTTTGATTTGTTCTTTTTATTTTGTTTAATGAATTTATGACACAACAAATATAGCTCATGCGAAATAATAAATAATATACATTATTCAAAAAAATTATCATATCATGAAATCAGCATGAGCAACACCAGCTCATAATAAACTGAGCAAATATCATGCTTGAAGGAAACTTCCATCCAAAAAAAAAAACGGTTATCTTTTGCTTATCTCTGGCTGCTTCTTTGGAGTTGTTTCAGATTCATGTTTCCACTGCAGATGGTTGAGCATGCGTGTAATGCCACCACATTATAGGTTAACTCTACACCACACAGCGTATATTTACACATCTTGCTGTTGGCTACCCGTTTGAAGAAAAATATTGACTTGACTCTATGAAATGAAATACTATTTCGGAGTGAAATTTCTCCATACTGTAATATTTTTGTTTACTTCATTTATATGGATTATTCTCAATTAAAGACATCCACCAATCAATAGTGGTGATCATTGCAAAACTATGCCCATTAACCAATCAACGTTCATAATTGCCCGTCAACTTGAATTGTTTGGTGAAAAGTCTCTAATTGGTAAACAATAGAATTAGGCGGGAGATGTACCACTATCAAAACTGCACTAATTGACATCAGTGCAAATTGTGGCCTTTAGTTGACAGTTTGTATAATGTCACAACAATTGTCATAAATTTTAATAGAGCCAATAATGTACGTAGCGGAGATTAGAGAGTCCGTACATTGTGTCTTGTTGGCAACATGCCAGTACTGTTACATTGTCTGTATATCATGGTTTTAGTAAAATTTAAATAATACTGTTTATTTTTTATAACTGAGTACTCGAGAAGTAAATTGGTACTTGAGTACTCAGGTACTCGTTGCCATCCCTAGTATATAAGCATACAAAAGTCTAACTTAGATGACTGCTTTTAGTATCAACTAAGCTAACTTGATTGGTTTACCTTAATTGAATTCTTAAATTTGCTTTTATCTTCTCTTATAATTGTTATAAAGATACTACAATATCACATGCAAATAATATATATGACACTAGTAATGAGATTCTCCACGAAGACCAAAGGAAAGAAGTAAGGCCTGATTTATTCCCTACCTGTCTGTCCAGAAGTAACCCTCTGTTTGTCGTTCTGAATGAGACGTTTGAGTGTCATGTGACCAGCAGGGTTTTCGATGATGTGCAGCTTTCCGTTTGTATTTCCCACCACAAATGGCTGCGCGGCGATGTTCGCTACTGCTTCCATGGCTACGGTCGGGTCTCCTGAAAGACAAAGTCAACTAACATATTTAACATACCTCACTCCCTTCATTCCCTATACATATACATATATCAAGTAATAAAACTGGTATTTCATGGTTATATGTTAAACAGTTAAAATTGTTGTCCAAAGGTGGAGGGGATGTCATTTTAAACTGTTTTACAACCATGACATAACTGTTTATTATAACCCTGATAAGGTAATAAAACTTTCATTTCTTTTCTTGTTTAGATTTTTTAATAAAACATTTATTTCATGGTTATTTGGGTAACAGTCAAACAGGTTGTCCCTTGGGGTTGGGATGACAGGCAACATCAGCCTCAGGCAACAGATCAGATGTCATCCCCTCCACATCAGGACAACAGATATGACTGTTATCCAAATAACCATGAAATAACTGTATGCTGTTACCCCCAACTGTGACTGGCTAGTGCACTGTTACCTCGCACTTTAACCTGCTAGCACACTGATACACGCTTGGCATCGTAACCAGCTAGCCCACTGATACACGCTTGGCACTGTAACCGACTAGCGCACTATAACCCCACACTGTTACACGCTCGTGCAACCATGCTAGTACCATGCTAGTGCACTGTTACACGCTAGCCCACTGTACCCCGGACTGTTACATACTAGAGCATTGTTTCCCGTACTGTTACACGCTAGCCCACTGTTCCCCGCACTGTTACACACTAGCTCACTGTACCCAGCACTGTTACACACTAGAGGATTGTACCCCGCACTGTTACACACTAGCCCACTGTTCTCCGCACTGTTACACGCTAGCCAACTGTTCCCGCACTGTTACACACTAGAGCATTGTACCCCATACTGTTACACGCTAGCCAACTGTTCCCGCACTGTTACACACTAGAGCATTGTACCCCATACTGTTACACGCTAGCCAACTGTACCCCACCCCGTTACACACTAGAGCATTGTACCCCATACTGTTACACGCTAGCCAACTGTACCCCACCCCGTTACACACTAGAGCATTGTACCCCATACTGTTACACGCTAGCCAACTGTTCCCCGCACTGTTACACACTAGCCCACTGTTCTCCGCACTGTTACACGCTAGCCAACTGTTCCCCGCACTGTTACACACTAGAGCATTGTACCCCATACTGTTACACGCTAGGCAACTGTTCCCCGCACTGTTACACACTAGCCCACTGTTCTCCGCACTGTTACACGCTAGCCAACTGTTCCCCGCACTGTTACACACTAGAGCATTGTACCCCATACTGTTACACGCTAGCCAACTGTTCCCCGCACTGTTACACACTAGCCCACTGTTCTCTGCACTGTTACACGCTAGCCAACTGTTCCCTGCACTGTTACACACTAGAGGATTGTACCCCGCACTGTTACACACTAGAGCATTGTACCCCATACTGTTACACGCTAGGCAACTGTTCCCCGCACTGTTACACACTAGCCCACTGTTCTCCGCACTGTTACACGCTAGCCAACTGTTCCCCGCACTGTTACACACTAGAGCATTGTACCCCATACTGTTACACGCTAGCCAACTGTTCCCCGCACTGTTACACACTAGCCCACTGTTCTCCGCACTGTTACACGCTAGCCAACTGTTCCCCGCACTGTTACACACTAGCCAACTGTTCCCCGCACTGTTACACACTAGCCCATTTATCTTCGCACTGTTACACTCTAGCCCACTGTTCTCCGCACTGTTACACACTAGTCCACTGTTCTCTGCACTGTTACACACTAGAGCATTATACCACGCACTGTTACACACTAGCCAACTGTTCCCCGCACTGTTACACACTAGAGCATTGTTCCCCATAATGTCACACGCTAGCCCACTGTACCAACCCCGTTACACACTAGAGCTTTGTACCCCATACTGTCACACGCTAGCCCACTGTACCCCGCACCGTTACAAACTAGAGCATTATACCCCATACTGTCACACGCTAGCAAACTGTTCCCCACCCCGTTACAAACTAGAGCATTGTACCCCATAATGTCACACGCTAGCCAACTGTACCCCGCACCATTACAAATTAGAGCTTTGTACCCCATACTGTCACACGCTAGCCAACTGTACCCCGCACTGTTACACACTAGAGCATTGTACCCCATACTGTCACACGCTAGCCAACTGTACCCCGCACTGTTACACACTAGAGGATTGTACCCCATACTGTCACACGCTAGCCAACTGTACCCCGCACCGTTACACACTAGAGCATTGTACCCCATACTGTCACACGCTAGCCCACTGTACCCCGCACTGTTACACGCTAGCCAACTGTTCCCCGCACCGTTACACACTAGCCCACTGTTCTCCACCCCGTTACACACTAGAGCATTGTACCCCATACTGTCACACGCTAGCCAACTGTACCCCGCACTGTTACACACTAGAGGATTGTACCCCATACTGTCACACGCTAGCCAACTGTACCCCGCACCGTTACACACTAGAGCATTGTACCCCATACTGTTACACACTAGCCAACTGTTCTCCGCACTGTTACACGCTAGCCAACTGATCCCCGCACCGTTACACACTAGCCCACTGTTCTCCACCCCGTTACACACTAGAGCATTGTACCCCATACTGTCACACGCTAGCCCACTGTACCCCGCACCGTTACACACTAGAGCATTGTACCCCATACTGTCACACGCTAGCCAACTGTTCCCCACCCTGTTACACAATAGAGCATTGTACCCCATACTGTCACACGCTAGCCAACTGTACCCGCACCGTTACAAATTAGAGCTTTGTACCCCATACTGTCACACGCTAGCCAACTGTACCCAGCACCGTTACACACTAGAGCATTGTACCCCATACTGTCACACGCTAGCCAACTGTACGCCGCACCGTTACACACTAGAGCATTGTACCCCATACTGTCAAACACTAGCCCACTGTTCCCCGCACTGTTACAGACTAGCCCACTGTTCTCAGCACTGTTACACGCTAGCCAACTGTTCCCGCACTGTTACACACTAGAGCATTGTACCCCATACTGTTACACGCTAGCCAACTGTTCCCCGCACTGTTACACACTAGCCCACTGTTCTCCGCACTGTTACACGCTAGCCAACTGTTCCCCGCACTGTTACACACTAGAGCATTGTACTCCATACTGTTACACGCTAGGCAACTGTTCTCCGCACTGTTACACGCTAGCCAACTGATCCCCGCACCGTTACACACTAGCCCACTGTTCCCCACTCCGTTACAAACTAGAGCATTGTACCCCATACTGTCACACGCTAGCCCACTGTACCCCGCACCGTTACAAACTAGAGCATTGTACCCCATACTGTCACACGCTAGCCCACTGTACCCCGCACCGTTACAAACTAGAGCTTTGTACCCCATACTGTTACACCATAGCCCACTGTTCTCTGCACCGTTAACCACTAGAGCATTATACCCCACACTGTTACACACTAGCCCACTGTTCTCTGCACTGTTACACACTAGAGCATTGTTCCACATACTGTTACACACTAGCCCAGTTCCCCGCACCATTACATTCTAGCCCACCGTTCCCCACACTGTTACACACTAGAGCATTGTACCCCATACTGTTACAATACATCAAATTGTCAAATATTTTTGGATCTTTAGTAAAATACTAAACCCATATCTAACGAAAGAAATAAAGTTTTAGTTTTGTTCCAAATAAAGCCTAGGTCCACAGTGTTGTCCTGGGTTGACAAGTTGCACTCTTCCCCTCAAGGGAGACAATATGTATATAATGTAATCTTTTCTGAGAGAATTGTTAATTATATTCATTTCTCAGTCTTTTTTCCATGACTGATTTGTTTAGGAAAATTTCACTAGTTTTAAAACTCACCATGCCAATGATGCCAGTATAATGGCAGTAACTAATCATCAGCAAACATCTTCAATAATATATCGCTAGCTTTCAAATTCACAACATCATAAATTTGCAAAAAAAGTAATGCTTAAACTCAATTAAAGCAAGTTTTATATATTTTTCTATATCTGTTTCAAGAATAATCCACTCTGCCTACTATATTTGACTTTTGCGAAGTGGAGAAAAATAGAGAAAAACTGGGTTCATGTTGCATAGACTGCTTGGCGTTACGAATTTTTTCTTTTCTTTTGAAAACACAAATTTGATTGGATAACCCGTACTTCATTTAACCAATCATTACAGTAATTAAATTGATGTTTTACATATTGGTCATACCTTTTTACAGCTATTAATTGCTGATAAGAGGTTTGAATCAAACACAACATAATTAAATTTTTCATAAAAACAAACACACAAATTTAAGGGGCGATTTTGCAAATTTACCAAGATGCACTTACAGGCTTCATTGATACAAGCACTGTGCACAGAAAATACAATTCAATCATTGAGTGAAGAAACAGATTTTAAAGTATATTAATTCACCCTGAGCATGTGTAAGAATGGCTAGAACAAGTAGCAGCATGTTGTTATTGACGACCAGTTTGTCCACGTTCTCCGCTATATATTGTAACAGCGGCTCAGACACCACACCAAGCAGCTCCTTGTAACGCTGGGTCTTGTCCTTCTTACTGAAAAATATATATATATGTTCAAGGTTCTCAAAACCTGTACAGATTCAATAAGAATAATGTTAACAGCACTGCAAATGGATGCAAATACTAATCTTTTTTTAATTAATCAAGAGGAATTTGCCACACTAATGAGAATTGGAGATGTGAACATTTGTAACAATTGCATGCGAATGTCCTACAGTTTTTGAGGTATGGCTGACATTAAAGATGTTAAACACCGTTGCCTTCATTATGGCTCTGACAATACCTCAGCGGTATAGTGTCAGAATGGAAGTAGTGGGGATTCCAGGGAGTAAGAAACTGGAAAACTAAGTGTCTTGATGTATGTTACACCAACATAGTATAATTTACATTCCCCTCTTGGAGTACTAATGATAAAATATCTAGGTCGGACTGGTAGGGTTCCTAAGGATTGAGATAGTTATTTTAAAAACCTGAGTGTATTACAAGTGAATCAAAATAAGAAGAAACATAACAATCTGCTTGTGTTCACTGACACCCTCCTTCAATTCTTGTACAATGTTGGGATGGAAATGGTGGGGGTCCCAAATACTGGGTATGACTTACCTTGGGTACATTACAAACGTATGTAAGCCAGAATCTACCCATCAAACTGAGATGGTTGTACATATATCCCCCTCTTGGGTGTACTTACCCATAGGGCTGTACAATGCTAGATTGGAATAGATTAGGGCTGAGGTATTTCAGGGTGAGCATTTGAGAATAGTCAAAACTTATGTAACACGCAAGAATGTACAAAAGAGATTGAAAATCATCCCAAACCATGATCAATCGTCTAAAATAATCTAAAAAGTCCTTTCGAATAATGAATAATATGAAGGGTTACGTAACTGAAATAATTAAAAGATATGTCAAAATTTAATACAAAATTTGTTTTAATTTTTTTTAGCCATCTTGGGGTTCATGTTGTGTCGAGGAAATGAAGTAAATAAGGATTCAGCATATCAAAAATTAATTAAGTGGCATAAAGAGTTAAACTGCATTTACATGTAAACTGGTTTTAATATTGAACATTGAACAAGAGCTGTCACAGTATGTGACGAATGCCCCCGAATGTGACATTGACCTACGAACAAGGTCAGTACATGAAAAGTTGATCTTGCCTTTACGTGTCAAATACATATGGCAAGTTATTTTAAATTGCCTCTAAACATAAAAAAATACCACCCATACTTGACAACCTACACTGTTATGTCCTTATATTCAGAATTCCCTTGTGAATAAACACTTAGTGTATCTTTCACCTTATAGGTAGGGACATGGGTCTTGCACACGACACGTCGTCTTCGTATGTGGAACACATGTAGCAAGTGATTTTAAAATCTGTCCATACAAGGAAAAGTAACAGCCCGGACACGACAACCTAAACTCTATGTCCTTATATGCAGCACTCCATTGTGAATAAACACTAAGTGTGACCTTGACCTTTGAAGTAGGGACACGGGTCTTGCAGGCGACACGTCGTCTTGGTATGTGGAACACATGTGGCAAGTTATTTTAAAATCTGTCCATACAAGAGAAAGTTACAGCCCGGACCCGAAAACCTATACTCCCATGTCCTTATATGCAGCACTCCATTGTGAATAAACACTAAGTGTGACCTTGACCTTTGAGGTAGGGACACGGGTCTTGCACGCGACACGTCGTCTTGGTATGTGGAACACATGTGGCAAGTTATTTTAAAATCTGTCTATACAAGGGAAAGTTACAGCCCGGACACGACAACCTATACTCTATGTCCTTTTATGCAGCCCTCCATTGTAAATAAACACTAAGTGTGACCTTGACCTTTGAGGTAGGGACACGGGTCTTGCACGCGACACGTCGTCTTAGTATGTGGAACACATGTGGCAAGTTATTTTAAAATCTGTCCATACAGGAGAAAGTTACAGCCCGGACATGACAACCTATTCTCTATGTCCTTATATGCAGCACTCCATTGTGAATAAACACTAAGTGTGACCTTGACCTTTGAGGTAGGGACAGGAGTCTTGCACGCCACACGTCGTCTTGGTATGTGGAACACATGTGGCAAGTTATTTTAAAATCTGTCCATACAAGGGAAAGTTATAGAGCCGGACCGACAGACGGACGGACTGACGAACGGTGCGATTTTAATATGCCCACCTTCGGGGGCATAATTATCATGAAAACAGTGTCGATGTAACTTACATAGAAATAACTTTTGAGAGATAAACTTCATGATTTTAGGTGAATACCATAAATAACAAGAGCACCACGAAACGGAGCATTATATCTCGAAGAAGATTCGGCTTGAGGTCTTTAATAAACATTTAGGTTATGCTAGTATACTGCTTACTAGGTGTGAAGTGTTTACAACAAAGGCTTAAACTTCCAATATTGAAACGGAAATTGCGCGCGACACATCCTTGTGTAGTGATGATTTGTATAAAGTTATTTGAAAATCGCTTTATTAGTTACCAAGTTATGGCCCGGACACTGAATTGCTAATGCCCCCCAGTGAAATTAGCCTTTGAGGTACGGACCTGGAAAGCATGCTTGACAAATCCTTTTAATGTAGAGATGATTTGTATAAAGTGATTTGAAAATTGCTTTAGTAGTAACCCAGTAATGGCCTGGACATGGAATTGCTAACGTCCCCCCCCCATGGTGATTCTAGTGTTTGAGGTATGGACCTGGAAATTGCGCGCGACACATCCTTTTAATGTAATGATGCTTTGTATAAAGTTATTTGGAAATGACTTTATTACTGACCAAGTTGTGGCCCGGACACGGATTTGCTAACGCACCCCCATGGTGATTCTAGTCTTTGAGGTATGGACCTGGAAATTGCGCGCCACACATCCTTTTAATGTAGTGATGATTTGTATAAAGTTATTTGAAAATCGCTTTATTAGTTACCAAGTTATGGCCCGGACACGGATTTGCTTACGCCCCCAGTGAAATTAGCCTTTGAGATACGAACCTGGAAAGCATGCTTGACAAATCCTTTTAATGTAGAGACGATTTGTATAAAGTTATTTGTAAATTGCTTTAGTAGTAACCCAGTTATGGCCTGGACATGGAATTGCTAACGTCCCCCCCCCATGGTGATTCTAGTGTTTGAGGTATGGACCTGGAAATTGCGCGCGACACATCCTTTTAATGTAATGATGCTTTGTATAAAGTTATTTGAAAATGACTATTAGTGACCAAGTTGTGGCACGGACACGGATTTGCTAACACACCCCCATGGTGATTCTAGTCTTTGAGGTATGGACCTGGAAATTGCGCGCCACACATCCTTTTAATGTAGTGATGATTTGTATAAAGTTATTTGAAAATCGCTTTATTAGTTACCAAGTTATGGCCCGGACACGGATTTGCTTACGCCCCCAGTGAAATTAGCCTTTGAGATACGGACCTGGAAAGCATGCTTGACAAATCCTTTTAATGTAGAGACGATTTGTATAAAGTTATTTGAAAATTGCTTTAGGAGTAACCCAGTTATGGCCTGGACATGGAATTGCTAACGTCCCCCCCATGGTGATTCTAGTGTTTGAGGTATGGACCTGGAAATTGCGCGCGACACATCCTTTTAATGTAATGATGCTTTGTATAAAGTTATTTGAAAATGACTTTATTAGTGACCAAGCTGTGGCACGGACACGGATTTGCTAACGCACCCCCATGGTGATTCTAGTCTTTGAGGTATGGACCTGGAAATTGCGCGCGACACATCCTTTTAATGTAGTGATGATTTGTATAAAGTTATTTGAAAATCGTTTTATTAGTTACCAAGTTATGGCCCGGACACGGAATTGCTAATGGACGGACAGACAGACGGACAGACGATGGAGGCCATAACATAATACGACCCTTCGGGCGTATAAAAACCCTCTTAATTAACCCCAATGTTCCTCTGTAAATTTCTACTTTTAGTAAAAACAGCCACATGGAGATGATCTATTTTCGGAGAAATCAGTCGTTAGCAATTGATTTTTAACAGTACCTGAACAGAATTTTCTCCCTGACATGCATCTGTTAGTATTCACTGACCTGGTAGCACTGTTGTCACCCTCCTGAAGTACCCGCACAATGTCGGGGTGAAAGTGGTGGGGGTCCCTTGGACTAAGAAGGTACAGCAGCACCTTACGGCCGTACTGGTTGTCTGCTACGTCCGATATGCTCTTTAATAGCTCCTTGTGTCCAAGAAACATAATGGTATAAAATGTAAGTTAAACAAATAATTACATTAGAACATCACATTCAGTCGCATATTCATATGAGGGCCAACAAGAGCTATCACAGCAAGTGGCCAATGCCCCCGAAATGCCATCCAGTTCAATGGATTATGCAATAACTAATATGCCTACATTCAGGTAGAGCCATCATAAACTTAAAGCATATGCCCTCCCCCATGATGGTTGATGTCAAGTGTTGAGGAGTGATGCAGTCAGAGGTAGGGAAATGGGTTTTGCAATTTAAAGTAATTTAAAAACCCTCCCTGCATGACAAAGTTACAGCCCGGACATGACCAAATATTCTCTATGTGCATATATAAGCAGCTTTCCTTAATGATTAAATTACACTTGACCTTGAACTTTAAGGAACAGTATTGTTTCTTGCATGTAACACATGGCCTTTATGTACTGAACACATGTGCAGTCATTTTAAAATCCCTCTGTTGATGACAAAGTTACAGCCCGGACACAACCAATGATACTGTTTTCCATAATGATAATGATAAACCTGTGAGTGTGACCTTGACCTTTGAGGTAGGGATGTAGGTCTTGCATGTGACATGTTGTCTTTATGTATTGAACACATGTGCCAAGTACTTTTAAAACCCCTCCCTGCATGAAAAAGTTACGGCATGGATACAGAAAACCGAATGGAAGGGCATAAATCCTTCGGGGGCATAATTAGACAAGAAACGCCGCAATGCGACGAAACCAGGTTTTCAATGTTTGACAGAAGAACTTCAGCCTGTGTCTGCTTTTCTATTTTGAGTAACAGTGACCTTGACCCCAAATGCAATCACATGAAAGGTATCCATAAACTCTTCCTTTATACCAAGTTTGGTAAAGATATGTGAACCCTGACTAAAGTTATTCAGTTTCAACCGTTTTTCTATTTTTAGTTTCAGTGACCTTGACCTTAACCCTAGGGACCCCAAAAGCAATCCCATGATTGTTATCCATAAACTGTTCCTTTATACCAAGTTGGGTCAAGATATGTCAACCCTAACTAAAGTTATTCAGTTTCAACCATTTTTCTATTTTTAGTAACAGTGACCTAGACCTTAACTCAAGGGACCCCAAACGCAATCCCATGAAAGGTATCCATAAAGTCTTCCGATAGACCAAGTTTGGTCAAGATATGTGAACCCTGACTAGTTATTCAGTTTCAACCATTCTTCTATTTTTAGTTACAGTGACCTTGACCCTAAGGACCCCAAACACAATCCCATGAAAGGTCTCCATAAACTCTTCCTTTATAATAAGTTTGGTCAAAGTCTCCTATTTTTAAGTCTCCTATTTTTAAGTGCAAAAAGATTTTGCTTTGTGTAGTTACATTTTTAAAAAAGGTGAGGTAGAGCGAGAGGGTGCAACCCAATGACGTCAAGTGGTGTTGTTTTCATGATCCGTTTTTAATCAAACAAATAGGTGGTTACAGAGTTAAGTGCATGGTCCTGTAGATTGTTGTGAGGGTTATAACGCACAATTCAATTAGGTTAAAAATTTGAAACCTATTATTTTAATGCTGTGATTGACAGTGATAATGATGATGCAAATTATAAATGTCGTGAAACAAGCCTAAACCAAAATAAGGGCATTGCTGAACAAACTCCTATGCTCGTCTGTAGTTCTTCTGTAGAAAAAAGGGCATAACTCAACATGCTGTATATGTGTGTTTTGTCTCTATCAGCATATGTACCAAAGTTTCTTTTGATTATACTGAACTCTTTTTTTATTATGGCCAAGGTTTAAGTGTTTGTACGCTGATGAGGCCAACATAAGCCAATGCCATATATATGACAGTAACTCTACCTTTATCTTCTCAAAACGGGCATGCTAAAAATGAAATGTACAAATTACAGTATCTTACAGTACATAATGTACAACTTACATCAAGCAGTGCAACCTTGACAAGCTTAGTGTCATCCACACAGTCAAAGACCGTGAGCAGCACAAGATGTCCGAACTCCTCCTGGGCCACCTTCACAACATTCCCCTTCTGGCTCTTGATGATCACTTTACGGTCCTGTACAGGAATTGCATATATGTAGGGGAGGGTTGAGTTTATATTAATGTTATTATTGAATGTTTTATTTCTCCCAATGTTTTGTTTAGATTTCCACTCCTGCCCGCAGCTGTTTTGAGAGACTTTTATAACATTTCCCTTCAGGCTTTTGATGATACCTATTCTATAGTACAGGTCTCTAACAAGTAACTGACATATTTTGCAAGAAATAAATTCTTATTTTTCATGACAATTGTCTATAAATTAGAAATTCCAATTTGTTTTACCAAACCCACCGAGATGTTTTCTGACTGGCCTTGGTGAAATGTCCAAAGGTAAGATATTAAGTGACAAACCTTAGCAGTACCGTGCCAGATACACTGCATGGCAACCCTTGCCCCATCCCTTGTGTGCAGCATATGGATCACAGACTCACGTAAAGCTTCTATCATTTCCTTAATGTACAAAAAAAGCATTGTATCTTCTAAAAAATCATAATTATCCATCGTTTTTTGGTCAAAATGTACAAATTTATTACTTTTAGGGATGCAAACGATCATTCGAATATTCGATTAAACGTTTTGTATTTGAATGTCAAAATCGGTATTCGAATATTAGTAAAAAAAAAGTTCAATAAAGAGAATAAAAACCATTTTGCCTATAACACTTGTTGTTTATCAAGTTTGTTTGTCTTGTTTTACAACGATTGGCCCCTAATGCCAGAGGTGTGAATGTGATGACAATACACTAAACACATGGCAAATTAAGCTGTGCAACATAACTCAAATCACCGTGATGATATGAATGCCATGTGCTACAATAATGCTGTTACATATATATGCTTTAAGCTGTTTTCCATGTTTCGATACAATGTTCGTGCTTTAAAACGTAAATGTATAGTAATGCGTTTTAGGATATATATCCTTTATTGGTGTACAATAGATGATTCAAATCCACATATGTTTTTGTTTTATTATTTTACTAGTTCCCGAGTTGGTTTGAGTTTTCAATAGTTATAGTTAGTCAATTTAACCCTTTAGCGCATGTATACGAGATAGGCCGACATAGCTCATTACCAGATGTATACGCATTTGGCCGACCGTATCCATTACTGGATGTAAACACATGGCCCGCATATTTCAATAGGGTCATTTCAATATTTCAATTTTGCATCTTTCTTTTTGTAAACAATATCCCGGATGTTTATAAAATTAAAGTTTAACCTTTTGTGTATTGATTTTCCCTTGAAAATATCGTCTGCTAAATTGAGAAAGTGTTTATACTCCCAATCGCAGGTGTGATATCCCATTGTGACGTAATAAGAGCACGAGCTAAGTACTGTATGGAATTTCCCCCAAATTCATTGATGCGTAAATCATTAAATATATTACGTCAGTTTTCAGTTTACCATTAAAATCAATTGAGATTATATTTACTTAAAGGTAATATTTTGTTTACAAACAAAAGAAACAATTAGTAAATGAGAAAATGATGGGTAAATTTTCTGTGAAGCTTATATAATGTCCATCATAGTTTTGGCTGTAAAATAGGTCATGTAAAAGCGTTTTGTTTGATCTAGATCTTTTTATTCATACCGGAAAATCATTTATCGGCTTTCTTTTTTTGTAAACAATTTTATGAGGGGGTAATAAAGTTAAACAGACACCTTGGACTGGATCTCTCAGCTGGATGACACCGGATATTCCTGACAGATTTCTGTGTATTAATACACAAGAACATAAATTGTCGGCTTTTTAATCCAGATGGGTCTTTTTTATGATAGGGGTAATAAAAATTAGATCGATCCCACCATTTTATTACCCTTTGATTTAATGCAATTATGACATTTCAAAGAAATGTTACAAATCCATCTTGAAAATACATTCACAGCTGAAATAAAATAAATTAATATTTCATCATTGACACCATTTATTAGATAATTTAATTATCTATAAAAAATGAATTCACATAAAAAAGATTTGGACACAATTATTTGGAGTAACATTGATTTTAAGGTCATACTGCTGTATTCATTTTCTGATTTTCAAATATCCAGAGAAGTACCTATGCAGATAAGGACTGCTTATCAGTAAGATGGCTATTGACTGGGAGGTGTAATCTGGCCACTTGTCTATGTGCTAAAGGGTTAAAGGTCAATCTCAGAACGAGGCTGCTCGTCCTACGGAAAGATCTCCCATGGCGCAAAACGCTATTTGACTAGGAATCCATCTAATTTCACATTGTTTACAAAGGTCAAGGCAGCAGAATTGAAATTATTCGATTTTGTTGTTTGTCTGTTTATAATGTATTGCTTTTTTCTTTCTGAAAATGGAGAATTTCAAAGGCTCATTTGGGGAAATCAGGCTCCACTCCGCATACATGTGAACTCTACCGGTGGTTGATAAAATATACCGTTTTTGATACCCCTCTACCGCTATACTGTCAAAATCTACCGCTATTGAAAGCTCTTAAAAGCCTCAAATTGGCCTTAAATTTTCTTTTAAGAACCTCAAAATTATATTAACTATGCTATAATACCCTATTAATCTGTCACTTTAAAGAACATGGTGAAATAAAAAACTTGTCAAATCACTTCAAACTTCGGCTGAGATCATTGCTTAGTTACCAGTATGGTACAAAAGACCACTAATCAGCATTCTTTGTTTATTGACATCCTACTAATCAGAATTTTTGTTAATCTTCAAGACATTATAAAACTGTCAAAACAACATTTCAAAGATGTTCTTAATTATCTACAGTGTAAAAATTTTTATGACATTTTGGCGTGAAAATTAACGTACACAATTCTGGAGTCGTCTGCTTTTACACTCCGACCTGTTTTGGTTGTCTGATTTGATTTATTAGCAGCTCTACTGAATATATACTAGTTTTTACAAGTCAGAGGTAATTTTCCTTCTGTTCTCAATCAAAAACACTGACATTTGACACAACTCTTAACCATGACGTGTTATGCGTTTTCCATAATTACGTAAAAAATGGTGCATAAAATCTAAAAATAGTAACAAATATCAAGTTTTTGTTGACATTGTTTCCATCATTGTTTTTGACTGAAAATTAATAGAATAAGACATTCTACCGCTTTTGAACCCAATCTACCGCTTTTGAGACATAACTCTACCTCTCTGTCATTGCCAAAGGTTCACATGTCTGGTACTGGCTACAACAAAGTAGGGTTAAAATGCCCCGGCTATTACTTTAGCGAATAATAATAGTAGTTGACTACATCTTCTAAACAAGAGGCCCAAAAGGGCCTATGCTCTACTGGCATGGCTTTTGTGGTCATATCAATCTACAGCATGTATGTATGGGTAAAAGGCAACAGACATCTAGTTTATGTTTTGTGTTTGGGTTACCTGAAAACGTAGCACGTTCAACATCTGAGCCCAGAAAGTATTGTAAGCAGATTAGTTGCATGAACTATTTTAATATGTGCCAAGTAAAAGTCATCTGACAAAAAAAAAATGCTTTCAAAACTGTACTCATAGTAAAAATTTCTGTAGTTTTAAAAGTTAAAAAAGTTGGTCAAAAGGTCAAAGTCAAGGGCATCCTAGAACAACATTGATCAAACATTTGAACAAACATTCACAATCAATTGTGCTGAGATGGATGCACGAACACACAAAAAGATTTTCAAACCTTTCCAGATTTATGTTTACCAAACCTGTGAACCCTGGGTGTGGCCAGTAATGACACCAGGTGCATAACTTAAACATTCACAACCAATTTTGTTAAGATGAATGCGCAAACTACAGAACTTAAAGCTAAAAAGTGGCCTTTGGGCTTTCAACAAGAACAAGGCAGAGTAATTCACAAAATCAACTGCAGAAGCAAAAAGCAAATTGTCTCTCAAAATCCTAGACTTGCAAATTGTCTCCCTTAACTCTAGACTTGAATTTACATGCACATGTAAACTTGGCTAAAAATAGAATTCGCTCATGCAGACCTGGCTAAAAATAGAAAGCATTTCTTTAAAACTTTCATGGCCCATAATCTAGGCATTTATGGGCGGATCTGGCTGGTTTTCGAAAGGAACCGAGCTCTAATGGATATCTAGATACTGTACAAGTTTCATCGAGATACAATCAAAACTTAAGACTGTAACGTGGTAACAACCAATTGTTTACAGACGCACCAACGCACGGATGCACGGATGCACATACTACGTACACATTACCATCGCATAAGCTCTTCTGGCCTTTGGCCAGTAGAGCTAAATATGTATTTCGGTAATCGAATATTCGAATATTTGATCGAAAGAATTACCAAATATTCGAATATCAATTTTGCCATTCGTTTGCATCCCTAATTACTATTGATTTTTTAAAAGCATGTTCAGATAATGAGGCAAACTTTGGTAGATTAAGAAATAAGCAAAAGTGAATATATGAGAAACTTGGGTTCTTCATGAATGCTTTTGCATGGTCTTATAAATTATAGGGATATAGAATGTGCTAAGTTTGATGTCATCTAAAATGAACATATCATATGCAGGCTTGCTACATTCTCTGGATATTCAAATATTTTCATAAAAACTTACTGTTTTCATTTTGGCATCAGCATAAGTGAAATATTCCATGAACACCTTATGAACCATTGAATGTACCAGAATATTCCTGAAAGAAAAATGAAAACTTAGATGTATGTCAATAAAGCTAATAGAAGTTAACAAATTTCAGTATTAGCCAGAATAAGCTATTTGCAAAAACAACATACACTTATATTTATTTCTAGTTCTACAGTGATTTTTTCCCTTCTGATTGTGGCTTCAGACTGCAAAAAAACTGTGATGGGACACTTGATAATAGGAGTTACAACAGTATTGCAGGCAAACATTATTCCATAGCAATCTAAATACATGAAAGCCATTGTCAGTTAGGAGCCTCTTTCTTACTTATCAATTAAAGGTAACAAAGCCTCCCTCATGTTCCTCAGGATCATCTCTCTCTTGTCCGGCTGACTGAGCATGATTTGGCCCAGACACTTTATGTCTGGCGTCTGCAATATAAACAGCAAGTCCTTTTATTTCTACATAAAATAGTATATAGTGTGCAATCAAACAACAAATCAATCAAAACAGATATCATAGCTGGCAGGGTTTTAACCCTTTAGCACATAGACAAGTGGCCAGATTACACCTCCCAGTCAATAGCCAACTTACTGATAAGCAGTACTTATCTGCATAGGTACTTTTCAGGATATTCGGAAATGAGAAAATGAATACAGCAGTATGACCTTAAAATCAATATAACTCCAAATAATTGTTTCCAAATCTTTTTTATGTGAATACATTTTTATAGATAATTAAATTATCTAATAAATGGTGTCAATAATGAAATATAAAATTATTTTATTTCATCTGTGAATGCATTTCCAAGATGGAATTTAACATTTCTTTGAAATGTCATAATTGCATTAAATCAAAGGGTAATAAAATGCTGGGATCGATCTTAATTTTATTACCCCTATCATAAAAAAGACCCATATGGATTAAAAAGCCGACAATTGATATTCTTGTGTATAATACACAGAAATGTGGTAGGAATATCCGGTGTCATCCAGCTGATAGATCCAGTCCAGAGTGTCTGTTTAACTTTATTACCCCCTCATAAAATTCTTTACAAAAAGAAAGCCGGGAAATGTTTTCAAAGTAATGAATAAAAAGATCTAGATCATGAAACGCTTGCACAAATGTGTTTACTTGACCTATTTTACGACCGGAACCATGCTGGCCATCGATTAGCTCAGCAGAAAATTTACTCATCATTTTCTCGGCTACTTATTGTTTCTATTGTTTGTAACACAAAATATTATCTTCAAATAATTATAATCTTTATTGATTTTAATGGTTAATTCAACTGACATAATATATTCAATGATTTACGCATCAATGTTTTTGGGGAAATTCCATACTGTACAGTACTGCTATTCCTCGAGGATTTATTACGTCACAGTGGGATCTCACACCTGTGATTGGCAGTATAAATAATAACCTTCAAGTTTTAGCAGACAACATTTTCGAGGGATAATCAATACACAAAAGGTTAAGCTTTAGCTTTATAAACATCCGGGATATTGTTTACAAAAAGAAAGATGCAAAATTGAAGTATTGAAATGACCCTATTGAAATATGCCGGAGATGCGTATACATCCAGTAGTGTATAGGGTCGGTCAGATGCGTTTACATCTGCTAATGAGCTATGTCGGCCTATCTCGTATACATGCGCTAAAGGGTTAATGTGAAATAAACAAGAGCTGTCACAGTAAGTGATGAATGCCCTGAGGTGCCATCCATTTCAATGGATTATGCAATTACTAATATGACTTTAATTGAAGCATCCAATAAAGTTCCATTAGATACAAGCTGGTGGCTGCTGAGAAATAGCGCTGACATGAATAATGGAACATAATAACGTAAATCAGGTTTCATTACAGTTTACTATATTATTATAACAATTAAGTAATGCATACCTTAAATAGACAAAAACTGGGCCCATAAAAGTCTTCCAGAAGACTCAGCCTCTGGTTGGCGTTGGCAAACTCATTATAGGCATACTCCACCACATCAGCTGCTATCTGCAAATGAAGAAAGGAATATTTGAAAAAAAAAATCTAATGTTCTATTACTTTCACCAAAGTATCATTACCCCACCTTTGGTTAATATGAACCTTTTTGATAACAACCTGCTCTATAAACTCACCAAGGCTCATGTTTTTTTTGTTTCTTAGCTCCAGATTTATTATGCAGTGTTACTCAAACAAGTTAAGCTGGTCCTCTTAAAAGCTATGAGCATAAATTCATAACTCAATTATTTATTCGAGGCAATTTTTACCATGATGCACGTGTGTAATTCAATATTTCCATTAATGTATTTTACTAATTGCCATTTTACTCAGTATTTGTGGGTAGAGCACTTGTATCTACATACGAGTACTTTTGTTTAGTCTTCTTGGTAAGTTTAAACCCAACTCACATCTACAATATCTGGACATAACATTAAAAGTTCACCCCTTAAGCCAAAAAAATTACACTCATTTCTCAGGCACTTTTTTTTTTTAAATGTGGAGGAAGCACTCATCGTTTCTTTATCTGCCATTTTTTTTTTTTTTCCTATTTTAAATGGAAAACAATGATAGAAATGTTGCATTTACACAATTTACTGTACAAAGAACTCATTTTCAGTATAAATATAGTTTCTAACACCGTTTAAAATTATAATATGATTGTTAAACTATAATGATTTTACTAATTGAGACCAATATTGTAAGACATGTTACACAACCATTAATGGTGTATCTTCAGGTTGACTTAAATAATAGTTAAATTGTATGATTTGTAGACCATGTACATTGTATAAGTAAATCTTAATAAAATGTCTCTATTTATACCTCGTAATCTGATACCCTACATGAATCTTAGATCCAATTAAGACCAATATTAAATTCTACCCCTGATCTGTTCAATGAAGAATTAAATTAATAAATACAAAAATTTAATTTATACTGTGAAATCATTAATGTTCGTGGGGCATTAATGTTCGTGGTTTTCGTGGGTTGGGTGATCCACGAATTCAAGATCCCACGAAATATAAACCCTTTATTCACTTTTTCAATTGCCTTGTTACGTACATACTCTAGTATATTCTTTACAGAGGTCGCAGTATACAGTGTTAAAACCTGTCTCACTGTATAACTTCCGATCATTATTCTGTTAATATATTATAACTGCCTTTAACAAATAATGAACCAAATCAATTAAATGTGTTTTATGCAGCAAATGACAGTTATAAGCACGTGTTTAAACGAGTGCTGTTAATGAAAATCTCCAAGTTTACAAGATGTGCCTGATGAGTGTCTGTACTCGATTTTTTTATTTAATGAAATAATTAATCGATTACTAGTACATTGAAGGTTACTATGCACCGAACGTGACAATATACGCACCTTTTCGGTGTTTTCAAAGTTTGCAAAATTCTTAATTGGCATTCAATGGCTTCCCCTATCTGTATTTATGATCAGGGTACATCTTCTTTTATTACCTTTATTCCCAATTAAATCAATTTATATAAGTGACATGGGTATATGCACTAATTGGCATGTCGTACCACATTAGGGAGTGTCATAAACCGAGTGACGTAGAAGACAGAAATCCTGGGCCAGCGCGTGGATATTATGCCGACGATCTAGGACGATCGCATCTTCGATTATTTTTTTTTCAAAAATGAAAATCCACGAATTCAAGTACCCACGAAATTTTTTTTTTCGGCAAACCACAAAATTTCATGCCCACGAACATTAATGATTTCAAAGTATTCTATATCTGTCCTGAATATTAAAGCTGCACTTTCAGAGATTGAATGTTTTGACAACTTTTTTATTTTTTGTCTTGGAACGAGTCAATTTTTTCGAAAATCCATGGAAACCAGTTATAGAAGGCTGCTGACAAAAAATTAGATCGCAATTATAAAATTGATGTTTTATGCATTTTTCTTAAACCGTTAGTAACGGTTTAAGCCATAAAACATTAATTTTCGAACATAAATATGAAAATCTACAATCTGATCTTTTGTCAGCAATCTTTTATCATTGCATTACGCAAAAAGTTGCTCTTTCCAAGACAAAAAATTGTAAAAATGGTATATCTGTGAGTGCAGTTTTAAGGTTTGTAGATTCCTTGTACATTTATGTAAAAAAATAAAACATTGCCTTTTCTTAAAAAAAAGAATGATACAACAGTGGACATCACATTACCATCACATTGAGGTTACACTACACTAAAAATCGGTTGATTTTTGAGTGAAAAAAGAGATTTGTAAAATAAAACACTTTGGCCAGTAGAGCTAAAAAACATGAGCAAATTGGAAAAACTGGAGCAGGACCAGGTGGTAAAAAACGAATGTGGCGCTGCCTGAAAAACTTGAGTGTATTTTTTTGGGGCCTTAGCTTCCGATAATACATTTCCACATGCTTTTCAGGCCACACCAAATTAATGTTGTTTTTTTATGGATTTTGACGGACAGAAATTGGGGCAAGCAGGTAAAACTAGAGCTTTAACAGAATGTAATTAATATTCCTGCAAGCCAAAAGATATGGACTGAACACAAACTATTATCGCTAAGGCTTTGGAAGTTTGGAGGGCATTGTGCATGTAGGCTGCATGTTTTTGTTGCAACATTTCGTTTGGGTACTTTTCTTGGCATGATTGTCATAATCAAAATGATTGATCAAATCTAAGTTGTTTTACTTTCAGATATTTAGGCATTTTGAAATTTTCTGACATTGTTCAACTGCAGTTATACACAGTTATTTTATTCCAGATAGTTGGTAGGATTGACCCCTTTGATCAATCTGAAGAAGAAAATAAATATTTTAGGTTAAATGTCACTAAATTTTGTTCAGGTCATGTGTCACCAAAGCAGGCTTTAACTACCATCAAACTACTGTGGCTATGGTGGTCACTTCAGCCAAATAATTTTAAAATCCAACAATGATAATGATATGGACCGGACAAAAACCAAACGGACAAACAGGACAGACAAACAGGTCAGATGTGACGATGCACTTGATTCCTATAAAGCCCCTAAGTGTAACTTAAAGGAGTACTCATTTGTTTTATATTACTGTTCAGACCTCCTGAAATTGCCAGAGACATACATTTTGAATTATTTGATGCAACATATTCTAACAGAAAGAGTCTTCTGGCATTCAAGTGTGTCAAAATATGACCATCTTTTGGTTTGACAATTATTTTTTGTCTTTCTAGTAAAAAAATATGAGTGGCCCCTTTAAAGCTGCACTCTTACAGATTTAACGTTTTGACAAATTTTTATATTTTGTCTTGGAACGATCCAATTTTTGCGAACATCCATGGATACCAGTTATATAAGACTGCTGACAAAAAATCAGATCGCAGAATTTTATATTTAAGTAAAAAAAATCATGTTTTATGCATTTTTCTTAAACCGTTATAAATCATTGATTTTCGAACGGAAATATAAAAATCTGCGATCTGAGTTTTTGTCAGCAATCTTATATCATTGGTTTGTAGATATTTACCAAAAAATTTGCCTATTCCAAGACAAAAAATAAAAAAAAAACATGGTAAATCTGTGAGAGTGCAGCTTTAAAAGGTAAAAAAAAAATGCATATTCTGAAAAAATAGGTGTGGTAAATCTGACATATGAAACATCAATTTGGTATTGCCATAACATAAAAAGTTACACTGAGGCAACCATTTAACAAGAGGCCCAAGAGGGCCTTTGCTCTACTGGCATGGCTCTTGTGGTCATGTTCAATCAAGAGCATGTACGTATGAGTAATAGGCAACAAATATATAGTTCACTTTTTGTATTTGGGTTAGCTGAAAACACTGCACGTTCAACATCTGAGGACAGAAAGGGTTGTAAGCAGATTAGTTGCATGAAATATTTTAATATGTGCCAAGTAAAGGTAATCTGAGGGTAAAAAATATTTGCTTTCAAAACTGTAATCATGGTCAAAATGTCAAAGTCAAGGACATCTGAGGACAACATTGATGCTGGTTTGCAAAACTGTACACATGGTCAAAATTTCATTGCTGTAGCTTTAACCCATTTCATTCTGAGACCCAGTTAGGTATGATACCTTGAATATCTGGGCATTTTCCAATAACTGATAAGCCATCTGACTTTATATGACCATTGTGTTGTATAAACACTAATAACTTCTTTATTATTGGTACAAGACCCAATGAAGATTACATATTTGGAAAGGAAAAAAAATCTGCACATGTTTATGTTAAGTTATATATTAGCAAATGATTTTAAATAAATTATTTTTTGCAAGTTAACCAGGTGATGATGAAAAAAAACACCAAAAAATAAATATGCACAAATTGAAAGCAAAATCAAAGTGCTGAAAGTACTGATGGACTAGGGCTTTATTCAGGGGAATGCAGACTTCCCGAAAGTTGAAAAAAAGTGGCAGACATTCGGTCCGACAAGACATAAAAATCTGTCAGACCGAAAGAAAATCAGTCAGACCGAAACAAAGAAAACAAAAAACGAAGTAATAACATTGCTTTATTCATCAATAGCAGCTTATTTCTTTATAAAGGCTTTATAGTATGTCTCTTATGAAAATCATCACTCTGTCAAAATTCAAAAGTTCATATTGATATTCAAAACACTCCTAATTATAATCAAGGTTTAAGTCCTGTTTGTCACAGAGAGTGTTAAATCTTCATTTCAAGAGCCTGATGTAAGGACTTTTTCAGTGTTGGAGAGGGTGACAACCTCCTGTGATGCCAATGGTTCTGGTGTAGTATGTTCGATTATTATATATGCAGGCACATCTAGACTCTGCCTAAAAGTACAAAATATATCATGGACAGTGGATGTAAAATAAACTTTTATCAATAAAACAATGGGTTTTTTTCACAAATAAAATGCCTTTCACAACATGCCAAATATTATATTACAGTGGTGAATTTAGATTACACTTTTATACCTTATTATGGATTTAGTTTCTTTTGTACAGAATAAATTATTTTTTAAATTTATAAAGGTAGAGCTATTTTTTAAGATAGAAGTAATAATTGCCTACCAGCAAAGTGTCCATAACTTTCTGTTTCTGGAGGTTTGAGTTTCACCATCATCATCGCAGGTTATTACTTGCTTTTCTTTGTCAATAACGAGTCATTTCCTATTTCTTTGCAATTTCACAAAATAATTCTTTCATGACATTTCGTTTCATATTCATTTTCCTTTCAGAGCATTCATCGATTTTCTCTTTATTTAACTAGCATTCGTAAAATGTTAGAGAAGCCATGTTTGATGCGCAAATGACTGACATTATGTAACATGCGCACCGATTGGTCCTTCTACGGGCACTGTGCCGAAAGCGACCAATGAAAACTTGTGAAACGTTTTTCTAAGGCCCTCATGCTAAAACCCGGTTACCGGAATTTTATGCTAAAATCCGGTCACCGGGAATAAAAAATAGCCGGACAGTCGGACCGATTTTTGTTCAGAAATCGTCGGACCGGATCAAAATTTGCCGGTCATGTCCGTCGGACCGACGACTTTCGGGAAGTCTGGGAATGTTGGCAACCATGTTCTAAGCATTGAAAATATCGGCTCACATCACAAGGGGTCACTGTTTAATGGGCTAGCTTAAACTTTAGACTAAAACTGCTTGCAAGCTGCAAAGCAAATTTGAAAAATCTAGTTAAGTGTGTGTAGAGTGAGGTGGTGGGGGGGGGGGGGGGGGGGAGGGGGGGGGGGGGCTAAAGCGTTAAATCAGATAAAGTCATAGTTCTTTTGAATTTCTCAAAGTCATTAAATCAGACTTGTACAAATTAATTTACGTGGTTGGCACACATACTTCCTTAATTTGATCAAATCCTTTTATATCAAAGGACTGTTATTTGCAGTTTCAGAGAAGATTTTCAATGATGTAATTATATACTATATAGATAACCTGTCACCTCTTTTTCAGGGGAGCTTTAAACCATAGGGCCATACTTTGAACAATCTTTGTAAAAGACATCTACATTGTACACCTATGTCAGACTGCATACACAGTGCTATTAGGAAGTAGTTTTTATTTAAAAAGTGAAGAATTATTTTGTCCCTCTTAATTTGTGCTTAATATTCAATTCATATAACATGTTACCATGATAACTTAGTGCTGTTGATAAATATTAGGCACTGCCTTCAGTCTAATGCTATTCATATTACTGCTGCAGACTTTTGTACATAGCAAAGCAAGTTGAGTAGACTAAGATGAGATGAATATCGTTTTTAAAGAATGAAATATTGAAATGTCTTTTAAATACTTTGACTATCAAATTTCATAACATGGTGTCAGCAGTTCATCACACTGCTAGTGGGAATGGAATACCAAACATAATTTTATTCTTTATTTTATACCCATCATCAATCCACATGCAATACATATCACAAAATACTTTAACCCATATTGCGCTCCAGTGCAATACGGCCATATACCACTCTTGTGACGTCACGTCATAACAAGTATGTTGCGCAATATTAAATTGATGTCATTAAACCAGTGAGTGCATCCTTAAAAAGAAATTTATTATGCAAAGATGTGGGTTCTAAGTGATCTAATCAGGAATGTATATAATAAAAGGGTTATTAGTACTGTGTTTTGATCCGGATATGGCCGAATGTCATATTTGATTCTGGTAGTTTTTTGTAGATTTTGATTTTACTCAGCTTGTGCCTTGTGAAATCCGAATCTGCAAAAATCTACTTGAGTCGAATACAACCTCCTGGATCAAAACGCAGTACTTATAACCCTATTATATACAAAACCTGTTACCCCGTGGACAGAGCATCTTTAACCCACAGGGCCACTGTAACTTTGAACAATTATTGTAAAAGACAACTACATACATGTATAAGATGCTTAAGGAAGTAGTTTGGAAAAATTAAGAACTATTTTCTCCGTCTTAATTTGTATGCATTAGATAACTCAACAAATGCAGCAGTTGGCCATTCTTGTATTGTCCTCTGTCACTGTCCTGATAGCTCCCTATCTCAATAGATACAAAAAGTTGTAGGTTCATGATTCTCCTGGTCCAATATGTCATACAGAAAGAAGATGTTGAATGTAGAATCAAGAAGCTTTCTTTTCAGGCACTCCAAATTGAATAGTACTGTAACATTTGGAGTGCCAAGAATTTGTTGGATTCCTAGGCAACAGGTATCAGGTGTTGCAGTACATTTGGCAAATACTTTTCACCCATCCTTGTAAATCTAAAAAAGCTTTCATTTTGCAAAAGTAGTTCATATAACTATATTAAAGTTGCTAAATCAGAGTTTGAATAATTCTGAAAACTAGATGTGCCTTTAATTGCAGCAATTTGAACTCCAACTCATAATGTCAATTAAGCTGGTTATGCAATACTGCAGTTCCTTGGTGTGGGGATTGCTTTATTTACTTTAATAAACAAACAGTTCTTGTGTTGGAAAGTACAATGTATTAACATGCATTTTTCTTGCCGTGACCCATCCAAGCCTTAACTCTTAGATCAACATGTACTTGGGGCTATGTGTAATATCAATGAAAACTATAACTTATGTTCAATTTAGTGCCACTTATGATATTTCATTCCACATACAAAAACACTAACACGTTCTTTAAAACCAATATCCTATGTTATGATAAAACCATTGCCAAGTTGGTAATTTGAAAAGACAAGAAATTATATCTGGTCAGGGTTTGACATAGTTTTTCTAGACAGCTGAATTTGTTTTGCAGTTACTTTGAAAATCTTCAAAAGCTAAACTGAACAAGACTGGAGCAAAAAACTCACAATACCAAAAGGGGTTTTAAAGACTTACGAGATCATCCTCACATCACCTATACCATTAGTTCTTATCTACAAACTTAAGTCAACATAATAATTAATGTTTTACATAAATATTGCCATGAATAAAACATATTGCAATAAGTGCCAATAACATAGCAATCAAGTATGATCACCATAGGCCTAAACATGAGTTTCAACATTTTCCTGATAAACAATAAATAATTTTACTTAACAATTTTCTCATTTTTTATACAAGCTGAAAAAATGGTCTCTTTTTCAAAACTTCACATATTTCATGGCTTTCATCATTCAAACTAACATTTCGCTTGTTATTTCAATATTCAATGATTGTGTAAACATTCATAAACTAGAACTGTAAGCCATAGGCTAACGAATACCCCCCACCCCTCCATGTCTAGGTTGTTTGCCCTGGAGTTAGGCCGGACAAAGCTAATTTTGCCTACAAGGGGAGATAACTCCAGTCAGGGTCATGTGACCTGTACCAAATTCACAGAGGCGAAAGTTTACAACATGGCCATTAATTTCTGAAAGTTTGATAAAGATTTGTTGAATAATAACAAAGATGAATCCCGGACAGGGCTTATTTTGCCTACTTTAACACATCAAGGGGAGATAACTCCAGTCAGGGTCATGTGACCTGTACCAAATTCACAGAGGCGAAAGTTTACAACATGGCCATTAATTTCTGAAAGTTTGATAAAGATTTGTTGAATAATAACAAAGATGAATCCCGGACAGGGCTTATTTTGCCTACTTTAACACATCAAGGGGAGATAACTCTGGTCAGGGTCATGTGACCCGTACCAATTTCACAGAGGCGCAAGTTTACATCATGGCCATTAATATCTGAAAGTTTGAAAAAGATTTGTTCAATAACGACAAAGATGAATCCCGGACAAAAAAAAACCGGACGGACAGACAGACAGACGGACAGACAGACAGACAGACGGACAACCCGATTCCAGTATACCCCCCCAAACTTTGTTTTGGGGGGTATAATGATGGTTAAAATTAACATTCATGCTAATCATGCCTACCAAAAGCACCTGACTGACCAATCAGTATCCAATTTTGGCAGGGCTTATTGGTGGTTCATTGAACTCAACCATGACCTCCCACAATCTGCACTGATCAACAGTAGTTAATGAATTGTTTCAATTGTTCTTATTTTCATAAACTTAGAAAACAACTGCAGTGAATAAAATTTATTCCTCATCACTGAGAGAAAGTTTAGAAAAATGAACGAAGCCGAGTTACATCTAGTAGGATATCAAATCCTACAAATGTATTCATCATTTTATATAACCGTATTTAGTAAATGTTAAATTTTTGAAAGTCTAAAAAGTTTCATTTTTTGTATATCAAAGAACATTTGTGTGTATAATTTTGATGAAATTTTGTGATTCATTTAATTTCATTCTTGTTTCATTTAGTGTTCAATCCCAAGCTTTCTTGTTCACAATTAAGTGCAAGAAAAGTCACTTACAGTACACTCCACGCGGAACTACCACTTTCCGTTTTCCTCGGCGGATTTTGATCATCGCGGACACGACATCCAATTGATCATAATCCTCTTTCCTCGGCGTTTTCACTCGTTCACCCACCGAGGCTGATCAGTGGACCGTATAATTACAATCGCCGCGTTACTCGGAGGTAAAAACACAGCGAAACTTGGAGGAAAACGGATAAGAATCTCCCACTGTATCTAATTTTGTTTAATTTATTTGATAATTTTTGCTACACCCGCAATTATTTATAAAAATAATTTATTTCGCGTACCTAATTTTCGGACACCCAAAGGACATCAATCGTACCTTTCAAACTTACCAAGTTTCACAGACGAATATAATTGATTTTTATCTTTTATCCTGGCTAGATTACCTAACCGTATACACCACTGTGACAAGTTAATTAGTAAATACCCATCCTAAACGATGTATTGCATGTAGAAAGAGGAAGTGTGAAATATTTATTGGAGGATTAAAATTAATAAACAACAAGGGCAATCAAGGGATTAAGAAAACAAAGACATGACATTTTTGTAAAACGATCTGTCAATAAACTTGTACCACACTTATAGACTGTAATAAGCAATTATTTACAGTTATACTTATTGAATCATCAATAAAAGTAAACAAATTCATATATAGGTAACTAATTAATGTGATGAGTTAAAGTTGGAAATGCAATACTTAAGTTACATTCGAAAACACCACTCAGACACATTAATCCTGCATAACAATATACATGCTCCCCATGAGATCCTCGTGGGTAAAACTGTGAGTTATATGACGTCACAGACTGTTCGATCTGAAGCCGATAGAATGTGTTATTCATTTCAATGCATGTATAAAATGGTGTTTAATGCGATTTTAATTCACTTGATGAAGGATTTACACTTATATGCGTAATAAATAAGTTTAGAACCATTGATAACTACGGATATATTAATAAGTGGTAAAATGGAAATTAAGAAATAATGACCGAAAAATATTTGCACTTACAAAGTTCTCAACACCTTCATTACTCCAATCTAATTAAGTTCTCAACACCTTAATATAGTAAGAGAAAGATGACAATAACAAACACAAGCACACGATATGGTATATCTTTTAATTACATAATGTGAAAAACAACAGTTGTTAGACTATGCTGATGAAAATTGATATGGAAATTTTCGATATTTTTAAAAAAAAAAGAAACTTACAGTACTTTGAAAAATAATTATCTAATTATTTAATACTGTTTTAACAGAAGCAAAGTACTGTAGTAGCTATGCACAAAATGCGGAGTTCCGCGATTAGGTCATTAAATCGATACGATCACCGGCGCTACCGGCTATAAAACCCTCCATAGAAAACGATTAACTTGGTGCAACTCGAAATTTAGCGAGGAAAAAGGTTGCCTACTCGGCGGAAATCCGCGATAAATTAAAAACGCCTCTGAATCACCGAGGAAAGTGGTAGTTCCGCGTGGAGTGTACTGCAATTATGATCAGAATAAATTCATTATAATGTAAGGTCCCATAAAGGATATATTGTGCGTTTTAAAAATAACATTTTTTCATCTGTTTAAAATTATGTCAAATGTAGTGCATTGAAATTTTATTATGAGTTTAAAGCTGCACTCTCATTTTGACAACTTTTTAATTTTTTGTCTTGGAACGAGCCAATTTTTGCGAAAATCCATGGAAACCAGTTATATAAGACGGCTGACCAAAATTTAGATGGCAGATTTTTATATTAAAGTTAAAGAATTGATGTTTTAAGCATTATTCTTAAACTGTTAGTAACCGTTTAAGCCATAAAACTTTAATTTTCGAACAGAAATATGACAAATTTTGTTTGTCTCAAATTAATACAGCATTGGCTTCACTTGTTGTTTATGAAAGGGACTGTACTCCAGATTGGCACCAAAAAAGTTGTTTTTTTCCTGTAACGAATCTAAGGACACTTTTTTAATAAAATATTTTACTCTTTGATATCGTTATTGTAAATAAAATACCAAAATGAAATAAAAATTGCAGTGAAGTGTCGTATCCACTATGCTATGAAGACTTACCGTAAATGACTGGGTATTAGACGCACTTTTTTCTCTCAGATTTTGATGCAAAAAAATGCCTGCGTATAATACCCAGTAACAATTTTTTGAACTTTTTTTCTGAGGTCAATTTCAAGCCGAGAGTTTGTTTAGATTTATGTAGAAAGGGATGTTACTCGCGTCATATTGATCGAGTATATACGGGTTAAAACGGCAGTTGAAGATCGGGATACGGTATATCGTAAGACGTTTATAATTTCAACAAAAATATTTTTCGATTAAAGTTACCGTAATTCACCTAAGAGTTCGGACACTCTAAATATTTGGACACCCATAATTATTTCCCAAAATAATTTATTTTGCGTACCTAATTTTCGGACACCCAAAGGACATCAATCATAACTTTCATAGTTACCAAGTTTCACAGACGAAGATTATTGATTTTTATCTTTACAATGCCTGGCTAGATTACCTAACCGTATACACCACTGTGACAATTTAATTAGTTACTACCCATCCTAAACGATTTATTGCCTGTTGAAAAGGAAGTGTGATATATTAATTTGAGGATTATCAAACAACAAGGGCAATCAAGGGATTAAGAAAACATCGACATGGCATGTTTGTAAAACGATCTGCCAATAAGCTTTCAAACTTGTACCACACTTATAGACTCTATGAAGCAATAATCGTACAATTATACATTAATCCTGCATAGCAATGTCCATGCTCTCCACGAGATCCTCGTGGGTATAACTGTAAGTTATGTGACGTCACACAGTGTGACTCTTTGATCTGAAGCCGATAGAATGTGTTTATTCAGTTCAGTGCATGTATAAAATGGTGTTTTAATTAACTTCATGAAGGATTTACACTTATAGGCGTAATAAATAAGTTTATGACCATTGATTACTACGGATAAATTATTAAGTGGTAAAAAGCAAACATGAAGAAAAAAGGCAGGTTAAACAAACATGGAAATAAAATGTAAAAATGGTAATTTTCTATGTATTCGGAGAGCGAAAAAAATAATTAATTTATGGTGTCCGAACTCTTGTGAATTACGGTATTCAATATTATTTTGAATAATAAATTGAATTAAACAATATTCAAACTTACATATAAAAAAGCAAAGATGGGCACTGTCAAAATATTTTTTGCATAACATTCTCGACAGTATGGTTGTATGGTTTTAAAGATAACCATCGCCATTTTCACGAAAAAAAAATTTTTTGTCACTGTCAACAAACATGGTGGCTGAAAATGCCAGACGATTTTGACATTTTTTCTATGCGTCTTTTAACCAAAAACATAGATTAAAAGTTTTTTTCTCGGATTTTTCACAGATTTTTTTCCCTGCGTCTAATACCCCCTATCGTCTTATACCCAGTCATTTACGGTACTTTTACTGGGTGGAATTTTCCAGATGTATACCTAACTCGCTAATATCATGTAATAACATCAACGGCAGATCACGCATAAGGAATGAATTCTACTTGGTAGACATACCTAGTAATCTGTTGGAAAAATGGAAAAACACGAAATAACTGCTATTAATAAATCATTTGTAAACTATTGGGATCATTAGTAAGTTTCAATGCATTAATTGTACACACTGATACCAAGTTTATGTCAATTTTCTACAATTTTCTTTTAATTTTGGCTTTTTCATCATTAACTGAGTACAGCCCCTTTAAACTGTACCTTATAATGTCTGTGACTTATCAAATATTTAAAAGTAATGGTGTACAACCAAGATTTGTTTTAATTATCCAGGTTTCAAACTGCATTGTGTATACGATTGGAAAGCTAATCTTGAAAGCTCTCTTAGTATAATTTTTACAAATAACATTCACCCTGCAAGGTACTCATATTTGGATGATACATAAAGATTTGCACAGTCATTTATGTATACTTGCATTTATTGATAAAGGATACCTTTTTCAAATCTTTGATTTAGATTGCAAAGTATAACTTATATAAATAAATATATATTCTTAACTTTATCTGAATACACAAGCTAATGCATCAGTCAATTGTAACCATGCCCCCCACCCCCGGTCCCGGAATAGCGGGGACTTTTACTTTCGGTCCAGCCAACCCCAGCTAAAATCCCCGCCCTGCGGAGATAATCTGATGGTAAAGTCCCCACCAAATGCCCCACACCCAAGGGACATTAGGTTAAGCCCCATCCACACTGTATTTTCCGGGAAGACCTGGCACTGCGGGGCCACCTAAAAGGTAAAAACATGGCCCATTTTACCGGCTATCCCCGGTATACCCCCGGATGTGGGAGCCGTGGTTACAATTGACTGGTGCATAATGATCCATAGTGATCCAAAGTCATGCCAAGATGATTTCTGGTCTGACATCGCGAGGTTAGTTATTCTTAAGCATAAAAAAGCCTGGACAGCATTTGAGAAAGACTGTTGTGAGGTTAAATCTTCATTACTTTACTATTCCACAACCTTGGTTGATAAGGGAACTTTATTGAATATTTTGATTTTAATTTTGTTCCCTAAACGCCACAAGTCAACTGATTAATTAATACAAATTCAATTCTATCTCTACAATATTCGGCACTGCATTGTTAAATAAAACTCAAAAGTTACACTTGTAAATTATTTAACCAAATACCTTTCCCTCAAATATTTCACAAATTTATATTGATCTATCAACATTGAACAACAATGCATCACCATACTGTATCACTGACTGATTTTAGATTTTCATTCTTGGCTAGATAACAAAAAGTGAGCACAAAGCGTCTTCACAAAAAGAACTTGTAAAGTATGCACTAGTCAATTGTAACCGCCCACCCCCCCCCCCCACGCCCCCAACTTTCCGTCCAGCCAATCCCCGGTAAAATCCCTGCCCTGCGAGAACGAACTGGTGGTAAAATCCCGTGAATAACCCCGCACCCCGCGGATCTAAGGTAATAGCAATTCCCACAACCTTGGTTGATAAGGGAACTTTATTGAATATTTTGATTTTAATTTTGTTCCCTTAACGCCACAAGTCAACTGATTAATTGATACAAATTCAATTCTATCTCCACAATATTCAGCACTGCATTGTTAAATAAAACTCGAAAGTTACACTTGTAAATTATTTAACCAAATACCTTTCCCTCAAATATTTCACAAATTTATATTGATATATCAACAACAATGCATCACCATACTGTATCTATGACTGATTTTTGGATTTCATTCTTAGCTTGATAACAAAAAGTGAGCACAAAGCGTCTTCAGAAAAAGAACTTGTAAAGTATGCACCAGTCAATTGTAACCAGACCCCCCCCCCCTCCCCCGACTTTCCTTCCAGCCAATCCCCGGTAAAATCCCTGCCCTGCGAGAACGAACTTGTGGTAAAATCCCGTGAATAACCCCGCACCCCGCGGATCTAAGGTAAGAGCAATTCCCTGATATATTTTGAGGGAAGACAAAACCACCGCAATCACCCGGCATTGCGAGGGCACTAGTTCTGGCTTCCATAACTTTAATGTTCATATTTAGTTTTTTTATGTTTACAATACGTCCAACATGGTAATATATAATGTGTTCGCTGAAGTTCTTTAGCTATGAAGACACCTGAAAGGTAAAAACACAGCCCTTTTCGCTGGTATGTCCCCGAGGGAGGTGTGGTAACAATTGACTGGTGCATTATAAAAGAGGAAATCAAAATTGAGCATGCAAGATTGTTTTATCAATGGCGATGGTTTATCACAATGTCATGTACTTACACTGAGAGTGGCTCCAATATTTTTCTATGCACATAGGTAAACAATCATCTTATTCACAGATACTGTGCACATATTCATACATTTGGCTTCATTTAGAATGAAACTTCATAAATAAGTATGCGCATATTTGATATTTTTTTATCTCCATTTTGCAAAATTGAAATCACATGATTTTTTCAAACAAACTTGTACTTCTTGAAAATTTACGTGTCAAATTAAAAATGCTACCCACGGTAAGATGAAAATAAATCCATTTGATAGTGGTAATCATTCAGTGGCGGCTTTATTGATAAATTTCCTCAATAAAACACTATGAAATTCACATCATCAGCATCCGAAAGTAGTGACAACATACATCTGAATCATTCGGCCGCTCTGATCAGAGTAAATTTTGAGGTCAATAAGTAGACTGGTACCCTGATTTACTTTTCCTCAAAAATATCAAGTTATACAGGTACGCGGCATATGGTTTTGAGTAAACATTAATAGTATTTGAACAATAAATACCAAAAATCATGTTGTATTTAAAAAAGTGCTAAGTGCCATGCGATGATTAGTTAAAAAAACTTTGTATCGAAAAGAAAATATCACGGAAACATGCAAATTATGTCGAAAAAAAATAACAGGGACCGACTTCGGAATACCAACATTGTATACAAAGGTTAACAATACTTTTTTTAAACCAACTTTCCTGGTTGTTTTCTACTTAGACCGCACGCTTTATTCGCTTTACGTATACACATGAATTCACAAGACATTTCGAATGCGCAACGGGCACCGCGGTTAGCTGATACTGGTTTCTTTTCGGATAAAAGAGAAAGAGGGTACCAGTCTATCAATAGAGAGCATTGAACGGAAACATTTTGATGCATACTTTTCCAATATGTTCATATTCTTATTGCATATAATCTGACCGTATGCAAGAACATTCATGTAGTTAAACCGATTAACTCACTCGCTACGTATAAAATTCTTGTGCTTCATTAAAAGAACATATAGTTAGCTTGAATTGTTAGGAGAACTATTTTTATTGGATGTTTTTATTGTAATCAGTTTTGGTACTACTTTGATTATTCAAATTCGCTAACGGCAATCCAATCAAAATACAGCGTATGAATATATTACGTCAGTGAACCCCCAGATGCGGCTTGAAAATGCAGATAGCGCGGTTATGGCTATGAACTAGGCCACAAGTGCCCTAGTCCAAAAATCACACATAATTTTTTTCAAATGTCACATAATCCATGTATGAAAGTTTCTAAATTAATCTATCTTTAAAATGCAGAAAGAATTATGAAAATATTTTAAATCTATAAAAAGTTATAACAGTTTATATCATTCCAAGTCCACTTCGGAGCAAATCGGGCTGGTGGATGTTCATCGCGACGTTGGTTGGCATAGCAGTTTGAATCCTCGACCAGTAAGGTCCAAAAATCTTGTTCCCATAACAGTTTTATTGATAAATGACAGTAGTGCAATAGCCTGGCTTTCTTGGGTCATATTGTTCTTTAGGACCACCATTCTTTGTATTCTTACTTGGAAACCTTGGGGTGATCCTCTTTGTCATTCATTCTAGAACTCCTCAAGATCATAAAAAAAACTCCGCCAAATAATGCAAATGTCATAGTTTGTGATTTCTATCGATGTTTTAATATGTCTTCTGTTTGTATCAAACGAATTCACATAAACTTCGTCATTATAACCATCCCAATATCACTATCGTCACTGAGGTCGAAAGTCCCATCCATTTCAACCAAAATTTGTATCACAATCACAATATAAACCTTTAATTTAACTCGATTTTTGAGTTTTCAAATTATTTCTTCATTAAAATTTTCTGCGCATCTATCTGCGCATAACATCCGGTCATACCGGAAAACGTATAAACCGGAAACAATACAGTCAAAACGAAAGTAAATAAAGTGAAAGTTCAGTACGTCAAAAACTACACCTTTGGTGTATCCCGCATGTAAAGGGTAACTACACCAAAAGGTGTATCCCGAATGAAATGGGTTAAAAATTAAAAAGTAAGTCAAAAGGGGTGGGGCCAGCTTTTGCCCAAGAGGCATAATTTCAAATGTTTTGCTAGACGGTCATCATATGATGCTCCACAACAAATATCAAAGGTATCGGCCTTGTGGTTTGAAACAAGAAGATTTTAAAGATATTTCTTAAATAAGTCTCTAGGAAAATAGCGACCCCCAGGGCAGTGCCAGTTTAGACCCAAGGGGCGTAATTTGAACAACCATGGTAGTGGACCACTCAATTAAGCCTTGTTCAAAATAGCAAGGATCTGCATAGCTGTTTCAGACAAAAAGGTTTTTAACATTACCCGATTTAAGTATACCAAACATTCACAAACAATTGTGACTTTACATGTAAACTTGGCTAAAAATAGACTTGCTCATGAAGACTTGGCTAAAAATAGACTTAGCTAAAAATAGCATTTTTTGATACTTTCAAAACCCATAATATAGGCATGCATGGGCAGATCTGGCTGGTTTTCAAAAGAAACTGAGTTTTAATGGATATCTAAATACTGTACAAGTTTCATCGAGATAAATCAAAACTGAAGACTGTATCATGTTCACAAGCAATCGTTTACAGACGCAGATTTTTTAATACTTTCAAGGCCCATAATCTAGGCATGCATGGGTGGATCTGGCTGGTTTTCGAAAAGAACTGAGCTCTAATGGATATCGAAATACTGTACAAGTTTCATATAGATACAATTAAAACTGAAGACTGTATCATGTTCACAAGCAATTGATTACACAATAGCATTTTTTTATACTATCAAGGCCAATAATCTAGGCATACATGGGCGGATCTGGCTGGTTTTTGAAAGGAACTGAGCTCTAATGGATATCTAGATACTGTACAAGTGAAAACTGTATCGTGCACATTACACATTACCATCGCATAAGCTCTTCTAGCCTTTGGCCATTAGAGCTAAAAACTAGCAATAAAAGTGAGCAAGAATGAATGAATCGCTCATAGAAACTTATATACTCAATGTAATCACCGTTTAATATATTTATGCATAAAAGTCATTTTTTTGGACAAGACTTACTGAAAAACTTTACCTTTTCTATAAATGATCACTAAGAATATATTATCATGTTACTGTGAAATTCATCAAACAAACCATTTTCAATGGAAGTCAATGAAACATGGAAACATTTATATGAGGACAGTACTCACTCTGTGTCTAATCAGCTTCCTAACATGACCATGGAAACTCTTGTAAACACTGCTTCTGTGCTGCTTAGTGCTAGAATAGGTATATAACCACATTATCAAATATTTACCATAACAGGAACTGTTGTATTTTTTATTTACTAACAGAAATAACGTATAACTAGTTTCTTGCTTTGGTTATTATTTCTGGTTATACACAGATGTTCTCATTCATAGAAATAGTGTAACACACAAGTGAAGAAATCATGATTACAATATACAACACTTGTAACTAGTCTTGAGTTGCAAGTAAACTCTGAGGTCAATTGTTTAAAACTTTGATCATTTGTCAACAGATTATCTTTTGGATTGATTGCAACTAAGCAATAAATGATATTTGATTCTTTCAGTGTAAGATCATATTTTATTTCATTAGTGTCATAGAAAAACATATTCTCGCCAATTTACACTGAAATAAACAAACATCCTTTATTTCTTAGTTGCAATCAATAAAATCCTCTATTTCTTAGTTGCAATCAACAAAATTAATTGCCTGCACAACAGTCAGTAGAGTCAATATTGAATAAATGTAGACCGATCAATAAACATCTAGCAAACTTAAACCAAAGCAAAAGATTGAGGAAGGTTTAACGAACTTCATGTTAATGATGCAATGATGAGCTTGTAAGTAGCATATACTCTGAAGAGCATTCTTAGCCATCAACATGTACACAGTTGACCTATTAACTAGCTTTATACCATGAACTGCTGATCCACAACTGAACGGTTTCATTTTCTTACCCATACATCAGCATCTTCTTTACTAGGAACTTTGCATACTTTGACTTTGCCATTGTTGTTATTTCACCTGCAAACAGATAGCTGTCATGAAATACAGTAGATATGTACTGAAAAACTGCAAACTTAGGATTAATATCACTGTGTTTCCATTGGTTTATAAGATATCATTGAAGCTCTATTGTGAAGACAACTGTTTTCTGATACACTGTATATGTTATCAACAACCTATAGGTTCAGAGGTCATTGTATCCATTAGTATTTGAACAAGAGCTGTCGTAAGACAGCGTGCTGGACTACGCCGCTTTGACTTAGAAGTAAACTAACGGTGTTTTTCATCATTAACTTCGTAATTAATAATGTTTATTCAAGTTTCTTCATTAATTGTGTCAAAACATTCGCCAATATGTTGTAAACAAGATTTTTCACGTAGGACAATCATATGATGTACTATGTAATTTGATTGGATGACGGAAATATCCAAGACCGTCATTATTTTGCTGTCAATTTCAGTACATAATTAAGTAAAAAATAAATTACCGTGGCTACGTTAAAACAGTTGGCCGCTTAATGCATGGTGGCCCTTTGACCAGGTCTGACTGTATTAGGACTAGAAACATATCCTCCTTAATCCCATTATTACCTTTCAATTCCTCAAAGACCATCTCCCTGTGGTCAGTAGAGCCATACTGTATCAAACACTGGACAACTCTTGCCGTGTCGTGGGCAAAACAAAACTGCAACAACAAAAAGTACAATGTGCAGTATTGTTAACCACGTGTAAATGTTTAATAGAATGTTTTAGATTACACAATAATTTTGGGGACAGTGTCCAAAATAGATTAAAAATACATGCATATCCGCGGCATTATGAGGTAGCCTCTGTGACTGTCAATGTGACCCACAGTTATGTGTAATCATATGCATCACCATTACAAACAGTTAATTGAAATCCTTTGTGACTGTGTGTGGAATTCACTATGTGCAACTATGACATTCAGTTATTCAAGCGACACTATGACACACAATAGTAACTGAAGAATTAAAGAGTTAAAGAGCAGTGACACACCGTTGATTGTTAATCTCAATGCGACACATAGGTTACTGGAATATGTCACTGGTAGGAAAGTGGATTCTGTCACTGTGGCATACAGATAAATGGATTATGTCGCTGTGGCACACAGGTAAATGGATTCTGTCACTGTAGCACACAGGCAAATGGATTATGTCACTGTGGCACACAGGAAAGTGGATTCTGTCACTGTGGCATTCAGGAAAGTGGATTATGTCACTGTGACACACAGGTAAATAGATTCAGGGATGATAACAGAGCCAAGTTGCCAATCCTGAAAATGTCTGCGTCGGGTTCAGGGGGCCGCTTAAGGCCCCCGATGGGTCCAGGGCAAAGCCCTGGTGGGGGGCCAAGGGGAGCGAAGCCCCCCGAAGCTTTAAGTATTTCAGGGTTTCTCATACCCTTTTTTGCCTTAGAATAGTGTTCAAGGAGTACACCTTTCGGTTTGGTAGATATAATTATGTTCAACAGGAGACATCCGCAATCAGAACAATTATCAGGAATCTTAGCAGTGAAGTTAAACACCTTTGTCTTTAAACAAACTTAAATTTACTTTTTTACCTGAAGTCACAGGCATAAGACATGTACCTGACATTTTGGTTCAGTTGTCCACTTCCCATAAAACTCAACTGGCTATGATCAAATGCCTGTGTATGAACAGTCTACACTGTGGGATGTTTGATTTACAATAATGAACAACATATCAATTATCAAGCTTGCAAATGTTTATTGTAAAAGTGTTATTTAAATGCAGGGATGATAACAGAGCCAAGTTGCCAATCCTGAAAATGTCTGCGTCGGGTTCAGGGGGCCGCTTAAGGCCCCCGATGGGTCCAGGGCAAAGCCCTGGTGGGGGGCCAAGGGGGGCGAAGCCCCCCGAAGCTTTAAGTATTTCAGGGTTTCTCATACCCTTTTTTGCCTTAGAATAGTGTTCAAGGAGTACACCTTTCGGTTTGGTAGATATAATTATGTTCAACAGGAGACATCCGCAATCAGAACAATTATCAGGAATCTTAGCAGTGAAGTTAAACACCTTTGTCTTTAAACAAACTTAAATTTACTTTTTTACCTGAAGTCACAGGCATAAGACATGTACCTGACATTTTGGTTCAGTTGTCCACTTCCCATAAAACTCAACTGGCTATGATCAAATGCCTGTGTATGAACAGTCTACACTGTGGGATGTTTGATTTACAATAATGAACAACATATCAATTATCAAGCTTGCAAATGTTTATTGTAAAAGTGTTATTTATTCAATTTTTATATATCATAAAGAGTATTTATTCCACTATCTGCACATTTGATGAGAATATAATATTATTAATTATTATATATATTATTCCAAGTAATATCCAAACGGGACTGTACATGCTTTGGCAGTGAGCCGTTGTGGTCATGTGTGTCGCCAATGTCTATGAGGTGAGGGACAAGTTGACATATTCTGGTCTCAAAGCCAAAAAAAATTCCCCTCATGGTGTAACAGGAGTCCAGTAGCACACAAATTAGATTGTCCAGATTGTCCCACGTCAGTTCAAGTCTCTCAAACAGGCTTTCAAATTCCTTGAAAATTGATTCAGAATCAGCCCTTGTGATTTTTAAGGAGGCCAAATGTCTTGACACTATTTCTTTCTCTATAGCAGAAAAATAGCTGCAACAGATTGCTCATTGTTTGTGTTTGTTGACCCGTCTAAATTCAAACAAAACTGAGTTTCACTTAACTCCTCCACAAGTTCATCATTGAAATGGCTTGCCTCTCCCTAAGTCATCTTATATGATGCTGTACACCTTTGAAGTTTTAATTCGCTGAGAGCTTTTGTATCTTTGGCAAGTGTCTTAAGTAAGACTCACTACATGTGGTAACAGGGAGTATGGAAGGTCATGTTCAGCCATAAATCCAAGTATCATGGCCTCTGCATTGAATTGTCAGTCATTGACAGGAACAACTGGATGCACTGGCCGAGGTGTCTGTTCATCCCTGACTTTTGGAACCATCAACATACCTGGAAATTCAAATTACAACTATAGAAATTAAATCTCACTCAAACTGGGTCCTCTAGAAGTTTTGTTGAACTGTTTCAAATAGAAAATAAACTGACTGCTCTTACTTAATATATATTACTACTACAAAATAATTTTATGTATTCATTTGTTTTTAAATTTTCATTTGAACCTTCCAATATTATAGACAACAGCCACTTCTTATTGAAAACAATGCTTCAAACATTATGGGAACAATAAAGAAACGGTTTAACAGCGTAAACTTCAATCGGCCAAATAAAATTTGTAAAATGAAAATCGATTATTATGACACAATCCGAATCGCGATGTCCGAAATATTGCTACATGCGCAAAAGCCATTCTCAGTTTGATCACATTCTATTAACTTAAAAAGAAACGTTTCGGGAATTTCTCTTAAAAATAAATAGCAAATATACCTTTAAATCGACGAATGGATGTTTTTAGAAGTTGGTGGTGGTCGTTTTTTTTCCAATACTCGTTTATTCGTCTTCGTCGTCTGTCATATCCGGATACTGTCTTCTAGTCCCATCGGTAATTTCCGTAATCACCCGATGCTAGCTTAACCAATCATATAGCTCGACTGCCAAGACGTAAATAGGTTCGATAATTTCCGGCTTTACACTTCCGGAAAACTCACCTTTCGTACCCATATTGTTCGATCTGAGCTCGAATCGCTGCCAGTACCTCCCCCCTAGAAAAAACTCAACGGATTTACATTAATCTCAAAATCGTTCCGTGAGGCCTTAAATCCGGAATTCCGGATTAATCCGGAATTTTACCATCCCTGTAGATTGTGTCACTGTGGCACACAGGAAAGTGGATCCTGTCACTGTGGCACACAGGAAAGTGGATCCTGTCACTGCGACACACATGAAAGTGAATTATGTCAGTGTGGCACACGGGTAAGTGGATTATGTCACTGTGGCACACAGGTAAGTGGATTATGTCACTGTGGCACACAGGAATGTGGATCCTGTCACTGTGGCACACAGGTAAGTGGATTGTGTCACTGTGGCGCACAGGGAAGTGAATTATGTCAGTGTGGCACACGGGTAAGTGGATTATGTCACTGTGGCACACAGGTAAGTGGATTATGTCACTGTGGCACACAGGAAAGTGGATTATGTCACTGTGGCACAAAGGAAAGTGGATTATGTCACTGTGGCACACAGGAAAGTAGATTATGTCACTGTGCCACACAGGTTAGTGGATTCTGTCACTGTGGCACACAGGCAAATGGATTCTGTCACTGTGGCAGGAAAGTAGAGTCTGTCAATGTGGCATACAGGAAAGCAGATAATGTCACTGTGGCACACAGTTAAGTGGATTCTGTCACTGTGGCACACAGGTTAGTGGATTATGTCACTGTGGCACACAGGAAAGTGGATTATGTCACTGTGGCACAAAGGAAAGTGGATTATGTCACTGTGGCACACAGGAAAGTAGATTATGTCACTGTGCCACACAGGTAAGTGGATTCTGTCACTGTGGCACACAGGCAAATGGATTCTGTCACTGTGGCAGGAAAGTGGATTCTGTCAATGTGGCACACAGGAAAGCAGATAATGTCACTGTGGCACACAGTTAAGTGGATTCTGTCACTGTGGCACACAGGCAAATGTATTCTGTCACTGTGGCAGGAAAGAGGATTCTGTAAATGTGGCACACAGGAAAGCAGATAATGTCACTGGCACACAGTTAAGTGGATTCTGTCACTGTGGCACACAGGTAAGTCGATTCTGTCACAGTGCCACACAGGAAAGTGGATTATGTCATTGTGGCACACAGGTAAGTGGATAATGTCACTGTGGCACACAGGTAAGTGGATTATGTCAGTGTGGCACACGGGTAAGTGGATTATGTCACTGTGGCACACAGGTAAGTGGATTATGTCTCTCTGCCTCAAAGTTAAGTGGACTCTGTCACAGTGGCACACCGGTTTGTGGATTCTGTCACTGTGGCACACAGGTAAGTAGATTTTGTCACTGTGACACACCAGTATGTAAAATCTGTCACTGTGACACACTGTTATGTGGGATCTACTATGTGTAACTGTGACACACTGTTAAGTGGGATCCACTATGTGTTAACATGACACACTATCACGTGGGATCCACTATGTGTAACTGTGCATCACAGCATGTGAGATCTACTATGTGTCACTGTGACACACAGTTACCTGGGATCCACTATGTGTCACTGTGACACACAGTGATGTGGGATCCACTATGTGTCACTTTGACACACAGTGACCTGGGATCCACTATGTGTCACTGTGACACACAGTTACCTGGGATCCACTATGTGTTACTGTGATACACAGTGATGTGGGATCCACTATGTGTCACTGTGACACACAGTGACCTGGGATCCACTATGTGTCACTGTGACACACAGTGACCTGGGATCCACTATGTGTCACTGTGACACACTGTTATGTGGGATCCACTATGTGTCACTGTGACACACTATTACATGGTATCCAGTATGTGTCACCGTGACACACTGTTACATAGGATCCACTGTGACACACTGTTATGTAGGATCCACTATGTGTCACTGTGACACACTATTACATGGTATCCAGTATGTGTCACTGTGACACACTGTTACATAGGATCCACTATGTGTCACTGTGACACACTGTTATGTAGGATCCACTATGTGTCACTGTGACACACAGTAAGGTGGGATCCACTTTTTGAAACTGTGTCACACAGTTACGTGGGATCCACTATGCATAACTGTGTGTCACAGTTACGTGGGATCCACTATGTGTAACTGAGACACACTGTTACGTGGGATCCACTATGTGTAACTGAGACACACAGTTACGTGGGATCCACTATGTGTAACTGTGACACACTGTTACGTGGGATCCACTATGTGTAACTGTGACACACTGTTACGTGGGATCCACTATGTGTAACTGTGACACACTGTTACGTGGGATCCACTATGTGTAACTGTGACACACTGTTACGTGGGATCCACTATGTGTAACTGTGACACACTGTTACGTGGGATCCACTATGTGTAACTGTGACACACTGTTACGTCGGATCCACTATGTGTAACTGTGACACACTGTTACGTGGGATCCACTATGTGTAACTGTGACACACTGTTACGTAGGATCCACTATGTGTAACTGTGACACACTGTTACGTGGGATCCACTATGTGTAACTGTGACACACTGTTACGTAGGATCCACTATGTGTAACTGTGACACACTGTTACGTGGGATCCACTATGTGTAACTGTGACACACTGTTACGTAGGATCCACTATGTGTAACTGTGTGTCACAGTTACATGGGATCCACTGAGACACACAGTTATGTGGAATCTTTTAAGTGTCACTGTTAAACACAATAATTACTGAACTATCTTAAAGAGCAGTGCATGTATAATGGTTAATTGTCATCATCCTTTATTTTTCTTTATTATAACAACAAATGTCACAGTAATAAAACTGATATAACTGTTTTACAAGGGAAAGAGTAAGAGTTTTACACAAACTGTCAATATGAGCTATAGTAAACAGTTTTTACACAAACTGTCAATATGAGCTATAGTAAACAGTTTTACACAAACTGTCAATATGAGCTATAGTAAACAGTTTTACACAAACTGTCAATATGAGCAATTGTAAACAGTTTTACACAAACTGTCAATATGAGCTATAGTAAACAGTTTTACACAAACTGTCAATATGAGCAATTGTAAACAGTTTTACACAAACTGTCAATATGAGCAATTGTAAACAGTTTTACACAAACTGTCAATATGAGCAATTGTAAACAGTTTTACACAAACTGTCAATATGAGCTATATTAAACAGTTTTACACAAACTGTCAATATGAGCAATTGTAAACAGTTTTACACAAACTGTCAATATGAGCTATAGTAAACAGTTTTTACACAAACTGTCAATATGAGCTATTGTAATGCACACTGCTACAAATGTCAACAGGCCAACTATCTTGACTTTAATTTTAGATAAATACCTCCTTCATGGAGCCTTTCACCATCTTCAACAGCTCATTGCACAACTCAATCTTCTTCTCTTGGGTGGTCTTTTCTCTGCAATTCATAAATGTAATAACATTAATTGTGCAAATACAATTGATGTCCATCATACAGCATTGCTAATATAGTTTGGCTATTGTAAAATTAGTTTAAAATACACACCACATTCCATTCTGATACTTCCACATACTGCCTTTGAAGGGGAACAAACCCATGACTCTTTGCACTGCAAGTGGACACTTAACCTCTTAGCTAATATGAATAGCAGCGTTTGACACTAACGGGAGTCCGGTAGTCCGAGGTCCTAAAATTCTGATCGGACTACCGGAGCCATCAAAAAAACTTTTAAGGGCCATGATAATATTATAAGCTAAGAAAATGCAAAAAAGGGAAAATAATTAAGTTAATCACCAGCTGGCTGCTTGTTAATTCAGCTGAACAAAGCTATCTTTGACAGGTAGTGCATTCTGTTTATGGATGCTGAACATCATTCAGAAATAAGGACAGTCCTACACAGACTATGTCACCATGTACCAAGCTTATATTGCAAAGTCTGTTAGCATTGGCACAACATATAAGGCATGTCAGTGTCTCATTGCACTGATTGCAGATGAATGTTCCAATTAAACAAAATTCAGTATTTGATAATGCCCCGTTCAATTCCCTTATATCTGATGGCTCCAAAGCCGCTTCACAAGAGGCCAAGGTTCTATATGCTAGATCGTCAGTTCATGGCAATTTTTTCAAGTCATATTAGAATCTATTAGATAAATAGTTTCAGTCATGTTCATGTTATTTGAATAAAACAATTAAAATATAACTTAAATGTGCTCTCAGAATACAAATCTCTAGTTTGCCCTTCAGAAATGAAATACCAAAGGCTCTGTGAAATCAGTCATCATTGCTCCAGCCAGGGGGTAGGTCAGAAATGACACTTTTGATGTGAATTAAATTAGCCTTTATGGGACACTTGCAAGGGCCAGTACTCAACTTTTTATGTAATGTGATGTTACTTCTTTCAATACTTACAGTTTGTTACCTCAGCTGTTAACTTTAAGTTAGTGTCAAAAGTATGTACATTTATAACTCATTTCTGGACATTGACTGGCAAACAAAAGGGCACAGCAGGGTGTAGTAAAATGGCAGCCAGGTACTTGAAAAGGGCAGCGGGTGTCCCAACCTGTTATTTAGGGCTAGCTGGAGCATTGAGTCAATAAATTTGAATAAATGTTCTAATTATCCTGGACTCCTTAATTTTATGCCGGACTCCTTGATTTTGGAATTAAGGAGTCTGGTGGACTCCTTCTCTAAAAGTCTTAGTGTCAAACACTGAATAGTAGTTCTGTATAATTATGGAAAACTTATCACATCATTCTAAAGATGCTTTTCTTTATTTAAGAATAACAAGAAATGCCGCAATGCGACGAAACCAGGTTTTTAATGATTGACAGAAGAACTTCAGCCTGTGTCTGTTTTTCTATTTTTAGTAACAGTGACCTTGACCCTAGGGACCCCAAATGCAATCCATTGATAGTATCCATAAACTCTTCTTAGATACCAAGTTGTGTCAGGATATGTCAACCCTAACTTTAGTTATTCAGTTTCAACTGTTTTTCTATTTTTTGTAACAGTGACCATGACTTTGACCCTAGGGACCTCAAAGGCAATCCCATGAAAGGTATCTATAAGCTCTTCCTGTACACCAAGTTTAGTCAAGATATGTCATCCCTAACTAAAGTTATTTAGTTTCAACCGTTTTTCTATTTTTAGTAACAGTGACCTTGACTTTCACCCTAGGGACCCCAAACGCAATCCCATGAAAGGTATCCATAAACTCTTTCTAAAGACCAAGTTTAATCAAGATATGTCATCCCTAACTAAATGTATTCGGTTTCAACCGTTTTTCTATTTTTAGTAACAGTGACCTTGACCTTGACCCTAGGGACCCCAAACACAATCCCATGAAAGGTGCCCATAAACTCTTTTTATAGACCAAGTTTGGTCAAGATATGTCAACCCTTACTAAAGTTATTCAGTTTCATAGGTGAGTTTGACGCCACCCGGCCGCCTGCCCGCCCGAACAACGACGTTCGCCATTCTATTAACCTATGTTAAAACCTGGTTAATAAATGAATTTCCTCAGTTACCTCCTCAATTCTTCCCAAATCTTTTTTGACCTCTGAATTTGGTCGAAGTTAGACTTCATCGCTTTCCGGACTTGCTTCCTTTCCTTCTTACTCAATTCCTTTGTATCAGGCTTCTTTGTCACTGTAAACCAAATCCATTGTGTAGCAGCAATGCTTCTAGTCTCTACTTACACAACTTTGTATCAAAGAATAATAGTTACATAATGAGGTTGAAATACAGATGAAATGATATTTTGTCTCTCCCAAGATATTCATCGAACTTATCAGAACAAAACAATGAAACGAACTTACTTGTTTCATCTGCAAGTGTTGCATCCAGTTTCCGCTTTGTGACAACTTTGTTGTCTGGTAATTTGGACTTGGACTTGGCCTTCTTCAACACTGATGCTGCCTTTCTCAATTGACCCTGTGTAAAATCAACATGTTAAATGTAAGGCAAGCAAGACCTGTTCCTGCATGATACTTTCAAAATCCCTGTCAATGGTTGTGTTTGAAGACCTTTTTCTGCATGAAACTTTCAAAACCACTGAGGCTGTGTTTAAAGACCTTTTACTGCATGACACTTTTAAAACCAATGTCAATGGTTGTGTTTAAAAACCTTTTTCTGCATGACACTTTCAAAACCACTTTCAATGGCTGTGTTTCAAGACCTTTTACTGCATGACACTTTTAAAACCACTGTCAGTGGTTGTGTTTAAAGACCTTTTTCTGCATGAAACTTTCAAAACCAATGTCAATGGCTGTCTTGAAAAACTTTTTTCTGTATGAAACTTTTAAAACCAATGTCAATGGCTGTGTTTAAAGACCTGTTACTGCATGACACTTTCAAAACCCCTGTCAATGGCTGTGTTAAAAGACCTGTTAGGCCTAAAAAAAAATACATTTGGTTCGGGTTACCCGACCCTACCTATGGAATAGGCGCCGACACTACCGTTTTTATAGTCAGTTTGAAAAAAAAAAAAAAAACTAAAAAAAAAAATATATATTTTTTTTATTTTATTTTTTAATTGCTTTTCAATATGTAGTTTAAACCTCAAATGCTTATACAGAAGATAGCTTTAACACCATTCTCCAATGATGAAAATGATATTCTTATATAAAGCCTAATAAAAAATAAAAAAAATAAATAAATAAAAGCCTACCTACCCTACCTATTTTTGAAAAGGATGTAACCCTAACCAAATAAATTTTTTTAGGCCTTACTGCATGACACTTTCAAAACCACTGTCAATGGCTGTGTTTAAAGACCTGTTACTAAATGAAACTTTCAAAACCACTGTCAATGGTTTTTGTTTTCTCCATGACACTTCTAAAACCACTGTCAATGGCTGTGTTTTCTCCATGACACTTCAAAAACCACTGTCAATGGCTGTGTTTAAAGACTTGTTACTGCATGAAACTTTCAAAACCACTGTCAATGGTTGTGTTTTCTCCATGACACTTCTAAAACCACTGTCAATGGCTGTGTTTAAAGACTTGTTACTGCATGAAACTTTCAAAACCACTGTCAATGGTTTTTGTTTTCTCTATGACACTTCTAAAACCACTGTCAATGGCTGTGTTTAAAGGCCTGTTGCTGCATGACACTTTCAAAACCACAGTCAATGGTTGTGTTTAAAGACTGTTACTGCATGACACTTTCAAAACCACATTCAATGGTTGTGTTTAAAGACCATTTTCTGCATGACACCTTCAAAACCACTGTCAATGGCTGTGTTTAAAGACCTGTTACTGCATGACACTTTCAAAACCACTGTCAATGGTTGTGTTTTCTCCATGACACTTCTAAAACCACTGTCAAGGGTTGTGTTTAAAGACCTGTTAATGCATGACACTTTCATAACCCCTGTCAATGGCTGTGTTTAAAGACCTGTTACTGCATGACACTTTCAAAACCCCTGTCAATGGCTGTGTTTAAAGACCTGTTACTGCATGGAACTTTCAAAACCAATGTCAATGGCTGTGTTTAAAGACCTTTTACTGCATGAAACTTTCAAAACCACCACTGTCAATGGTTGTGTTTAAAGACCTGTTACTGCATGACACTTTCAAAACCACTGTCAATGGCTGTGTTTTCTGCATGACATTTTCAAAACCAGTGTCCATGGTTGTGTTGAAGACCTATTACTGCATGAAACCATCAAAACCACTGTCAATGGCTGTGTTAAAAAACTCCTTTCTGCATGAAACTTTCAAAACCCCTGTCAATGGCTGTGTTTAAAGACCTTTTACTGCATGACACTTTTAAAACCACATTCAATGGTTGTGTTTTCTCCATGACACTTTCAAAACCACTGTCAATGGCTTTGTTTAAAAACATATTACTGCATGACACTTTCAAAACCACTATTAATGGTTGTGTTTTCTCCATGACACTTCTAAAACCACTGTCAATGGTTGTGTTTAAAGACCTGTTACTGCATGACACTTTCATAACCCCTGTCAATGGTTGTGTTTAAAGACCTGTTACTGCATGACACTTTCAAAACCCCTGTCAATGGTTGTGTTTAAAGACCTGTTACTGCATGGAACTTTCAAAACCAAAGTCAATGGCTGTATTTTAAGACCTTTTACTGTATGAAACTTTCAAAACCACCACTGCCAATGCCTGTGTTTAAAGACCTGTTACTGCATGACACTTTCAAAACCACTGTCAATGGCTGTGTTTTCTCCATGACATTTTCAAAACCAGTGTCAATGGTTGTGTTGAAGACCTATAACTGCATGACACCATCAAAACCACTGTCAAAGGCTGTGTTTAAAAACTTTTCTGCATGACACCTTCAAAACCAGTGTCAATGGCTGTGTTTAAAGACCTGTTACTGCATGACACTTTCAAAACCCTGTCAATGGTTGTGTTTAAAGACCTGTTACTGCATGACACTTTCAAAACCCCTGTCAATGGTTGTGTTTAAAGACCTGTTACTGCATGACACCTTCAAAACCCCTGTCAATGGCTGTGTTTAAAGACCTGTTACTGCATATCACTTTCAAAACCCCTGTCAATGGTTGTGTTTAAAGACCTGTTACTGCATGACACTTTCAAAACCCCTGTCAATGGTTGTGTTTAAAGACCTGTTACTGCATGACACTTTCAAAACCCCTGTCAATGGTTGTGTTTAAAGACCTGTTACTGCATGGAACTTTCAAAACCAATGTCAATGGCTGTGTTTAAAGACCTTTTACTGCATGAAACTTTCAAAACCCCTGTCAATGGCTGTGTTTAAAGACCTGTTACTGCATATCACTTTCAAAACCCCTGTCAATGGTTGTGTTTAAAGACCTGTTACTGCATGACACTTTCAAAACCCCTGTCAATGGTTGTGTTTAAAGACCTGTTACTGCATGGAACTTTCAAAACCAATGTCAATGGCTGTGTTTAAAGACCTTTTACTGCATGAAACTTTCAAAACTACCACTGTCAATGGCTGTGTTTAAAGACCTGTTACTGCATGACACTTTTAAAACCAATGTCAATGGCTGTGTTTTTCCATGACATTTTCAAAACCAGTGTCAATGGCTGTGTTTTCTCCATGAAACTTTCAAAACCAGTGTCAATGGCTGTGTTTTCTCCATGACATTTTCAAAAACAATGTCAATGGCTGTGTTTTCTCCATGAAACTTTCAAAACCAGTGTCAATGGCTGTGTTTTCTCCATGACATTTTCAAACCCAATGTCAATGGCTGTGTTTTCTCCATGACATTTTCAAAACCAGTGTCAATGGCTGTGTTTTCTCCATGACACTTTCAAAACCAATGTCAATGGCTGTGTTTAAAGACCTGTTACTGCATGACACTTTCAAAACCCCTCTCAATGGCTGTGTTTAAAGACCTGTTACTGCATGACACTTTTAAAACCACTGTCAATGGTTGTGTTTTCTCCATGACACTTCTAAAACCAGTGTCAACGGTTGTGTTTTCTCCAAGACACTTTCAAAACCAGTGTCAATGGTTGTGTTGAAGACCTATTACTGCATGACACTTTCAAAACCAATGTCAATGGCTGTGTTTAAAGACCTTTTACTGCATGACACTTTCAAAACCACTGTCAATGGCTGTGTTTAAAGACCTGTTACTGCATGACACTTCTAAAACCAGTGTCAATGGTTGTGACTGCATGACACTTTCAAAACCAGTGCCAATGGTTGTGACTGCATGACATTTTCAAAACCAGTGTCAATGGTTGTGTTTAAAGACCTTTTAATGCATAACACTTTTAAAATCAATGTCAATGGTTGTGACTGCAAGACACTTTCAAAACCAGTGTCAAAGATCCACAAACTACAATTTAAAAAAATAATATTAAATAACAGTTTGAAATATGCTTTTATAGATAAGACACTTGTGGCCATTTTTTTAAATCAACATGGGATGAAGGATTTTGATATATGGTCACCTAGAGAACATTTCTGTGAAATTTTTAGTTTTCCAAATATTATAAAAGTAACAGGCCCCTGCCTCTGGCAACCATGTTTTTTCTATGAATCAACATGGAGTGAAGAAATTTGACAGAGGTTCACCTTAGGCAAAAATTGGGAAATTTTACAGTTAAAAAAACATGCTTTTCTGTATCCTGCAAATGAGGAAATTAATTAAGTATAAGTGTCTTTTCCGTTTAAAAATAAATAATGGTTTCCGTAAATGGCCGATCATTTTCCAGAAGTGATCCGGAAATAATCGAAGACCTTGGGGTTTGACTTATGACACTTCCTGTTGATTAACTAGTAAATACCATGGTATACAATTATAGAAGGATGCAGGCGGAAATTCACATGTTCATATGCAAGCTTTCCCATGAAAATGTCAAGAAAAAGAGATCGAAGAAGGTATTTTCAACTCAGTCACATGTAAAAACTAGGGATGCAAATGAATATTCGAATATTCGTTCGAACGTTTAATATTCGAATGTCAAAATCGGTATTCGAACGTGTATTGGTAGGTCGCAGAATACACAATAAAACAAACTATGTGTTAATTGTGTGCTTGCAGCTATCCTGATTAAGTGTTAAAATCGGTCCATATTTTCGCATGGCAATATGAATATGCTATGTCGTCGCCAATAATTACATGATATATCCGTTTGTTGATTACCAAACTGTTAAATTTAAATTGTTCTCTTAAATTGCATATGTCATTGTTAATCCGAGCCTAGTCATATATAGGATATCAACAGCGACACGCTTGATTAACTACATAGTCTGGAAGCTGAGTGCGCCACTTACGTCATTTTAATACGCAGTAATGAAAAAATCATAGCTTGAAGCCCCAATTATAAATCTAGATATATAATATTATTCAAGAGTATCAGTTGAATGTTGACCCACTGTAGATACATTAAGCAAATAAATCATAATATGTTTCACTTTTTGTCGTCTGGCCGCTTCCTGACAGCCACAGTTATTTACGATCACAGTCGTTCTTATTAGAAACGCCGCAGAACTCGATGAGAATCTCATTTGAATTAAGCTTGTATCAATGACTATCTGAATCGGCTATGCGGCTCTAGAACCTTCTTAGGAATTGCGATATCCCGAAAAAAAATTGACAGAAAATACGTCGCGAAAATGTGTGACATTTCTAAAAAATCAGACTTTTGAACAGGCCTTTCTTTTTTTTTTTTGGGGGGGGGGGGGGGGTTGTCGCCGGGTCCAGAAGCCCTGCATATTGGTAATCGAATATTCGATTGAAAGTATTACCGAATATTCAAATATCAATTTTGCCATTCATTTGCATCCCTAGTAATAACATATTATTTATTTATATTTAGTGACATATTGGATACATTTATTACAGAATCAGTGATGTCCCGAAATGTTAAAGGCACTGCAGGGTCAATAGTTAATCAGATTGCTTATGTCATACATAGTTTTTCTAGACATTGTTAGTATATAGTGTTTAATGTGTTTGTTTTGAAATTCTAGTTTATTTTGTAATGTGAACTTTACCCTACACAGCAACTTTAAACTCTCTGTTTCATTCATTTTAAATTATTTAATTGTTATCAGTTATTTTTTCCAATCACACTAATAAAAGACAATTGTTCATTGACATTGTTGTTACTCAATTAAAAAAAATATGGGGTAATATAAACTTGAAATACTCATTTTCAATGTGAGATACTCAATTTCGTTCAAAAGTGTGGAGTAATACTAAACAAGAGGCACATCAGTGCCTGTGCTCCACTGGCCAAAAGGTTCAAGCAAAGACCACCTAACGAACATTTTCGTCAAGTTTCATAGAAATACAATCATCAATTTTTGAGGAGAAGTTATTTAAAAAAATTTTTTTACTTTAATAGCTCTGGCTGCCATGTTGTGCAGTGGACCGAAATGATTTGGGCAATTTGAGTAAAGGAGCACCAAACAAACATTTCTGTCAAGTTTTATCGAAAAAAGGTCATCGGTTTCGACGACAAGTCGTATAAAGTTTTTTTTATTTTTTAGCTCTGGCAGCCATGGTGTGCAGTGGACTGGAACCATTTAACAAATTTTGGTTAATGACCACCCAAGTAACATTTCTGTCAAGTTTCATTGCAATACGATCATCGGTTTCTGAGGAGAAGTCGTTTAAAGGTTTTTCTATTTTTACCTCTGGGGGCCATCTTGTGCAGTGGACCGAAACCATTGAAGCAAATTTGATAAAGGACCATCCAAGGAACATTTCTGTTAAGTTTCATCAAAATCTGATCATCGGTTTCTGAGAAGATGTTCTTTAAAGGTTTTTCTATTTTTTTGCCCTGGCAGCCATGTTGTGCAGCGGACCGGAACCATTTGAGCAATTTTGGTTAAGGACCACCCAAGGAACAATTCTGTCAAGTTTCATCAAAATCTGCCTATCCGTTTCAGAGGAGATGTCGTTTAAAGATTTTGCTATTTTTAGCTGTGGCGGCCATATTGTGCAATGGACCAGAACCATTTGAGCAATTTTAATAAAGGACCACCCAAGGAACATTACTGTCAAGTTTCATCAAAATCTGCCGAACCGTTTCAGAGGAGATGTCGTTTAAACATTTTGCTATTTTTAGCTCTGGCGGCCATATTGTGCAATGGACCGGAACCATTTGAGCAATTTTGGTAAAGGACCACCAAAGGAACATTCCTGTGAAGTTTTGTCAAAATCCGCTTATCAGTTTCAGAGGAGATGTCGTTTAAAGTAAAAGTTTACGCACGCACGCACGCACGCACTCACGACGGACAATCTGTGACGACATAAGCTCCATGGCCTTCGGCCAGTGGAGCTAAAAACATTTGAAAACTTATGTTACTCTGCATCTCTGTGAATAGACGCTTGCATGTAAGTGAAAAAAACTGTTGTTTCATACATGTGAACTCAACCGGCGGTAGGTAAAATATACCGCTTAATTTTTGAGACCCTTCTAAAGCCATACCGCTTTGCTGTCGAAATCTACCGATATTTAAAGCTCTTTTAAAAAACCTTAAAATTCTACCAACCATGCTAAAATACCATATCAATCTGTCACTTTAAAGAACATGGTGCAATAAACAACTTGTCAAATCACTTCACACTTTGGCCGAGATCAATGCTTAGTTACCAGTACGATCAATGCTTAGTTACCAGTACGGTACAAAAGACCATTAATCAGCATTCTTTGTTAATTGGCATCCTACTAATCAGCATTTTTTAAATATCAAAGACATTAAAACAAGGTCAAAACATCAAAGAAAACAACATTTCCAAGGTGTTATTAATTATCTACAGTGTATAAACTTTTACATTTTGGCGGGAAAATTGACATACACAATTCTGTAGTCGTCTGCACTTACACTCCAGACCTGTTTTGGCAGTCTGATTTGATATTTTAGCAGCTCTTCTGAATATAAACTTGTTTTTACAAGTCAGAGTTAATATTTCTTCTGTTTCTTAGCAAAAACACTGACATTTGACAAGTCTCTTAAACATGGCGTATTTAATGCGTTTTTTCTGAAATATAAAAATAGTAACAAATATCAAGGCTTTTGAGACCTAAATCTACCTCTCTGTCATTGCAAAAGGTTCACATGCATGGTTGTTTATATTTTCATCATATTTTCATCGTCCTTTTTCTTTCAAAATTTTCGGAACTTCTGATTGGGAATTTTTACGGAAAAAGTTTTGGGGAAACGATACTGTTTGCCATTGGGATAATGGCCAAGTACTGGCTTCAAAAAATTGTCAAAAAAGCTGTGCTATAATGTACATTTCTGCCTTGCTAAATTAAACTTATTGTTTACCTTGACTGACTTCTTCCTCTCAACGACTGTGAGAGGTTTGTTGGTGTTGTGGGAGGTGTCATGTTTGCTGCTACCACTTCCCCGGCTGTTCAGTGAGGCGTCTTCAGGAACAGTCTCAAGCTCTTGCTGTTAAGAGACAGACATTGTTAAAGTTTAACACACCAAAGAATATCTGAGAAATACTTCTTATCTTGCTCATAAGTTCTTCAATATTTCATCAAATGAGTCATACGCAACAATAAACATACATTTCAGAGCTCCCTCTGGCAATCGCCTTTGGCGTCAAGTAATAAAAGTAAACGTTTTATAATGACATAACAAGGCTTGACACATCATTTTGTCATGCCCTGAAAATGCTCAAATGCGTCTTCCGTTGTGGTGCAAATTAGTTGAATTTAAATGAAGGAAACAATGAGTATAGTTTGCAAGTTTATATGAGTAAAATGAAAATATCGGGGATGTATTTTGACATAGGTTTGACTGTGTTAAGTTAAATGTTAAAGTTCTGAACTCTGACCATATAGAACTTGTATTACTTGCTTAAATGTTGAAATCTTAAAAATCTGTATTTTCATGAGAAGTGTTATCCTTCTGTAGATTTAGGAATTCCCTCACATTACATTTTGGCTTTTTATTAAAAAAAATATTAAAACAAGAGCTGTCACAGTATGTGACAAATGCCCCCGAATGTGACATTGACCTATAAACAAGGTCAGTACATGAAAAGTAGATCTTGCCTATACGTGTCAAATACATACGGCAAGTTATTTTAAATTGCCTGTAGGCATAAAAAATACCACCCATACTTGACAACCTACACTGTTGTGTCCTTAAAAGCAGCATTCCATTGTGAATAAACACTAAGTGTGACCTTGAACATAGAGGTAGGGACATGGGTCTTGCATGTGACATGTCGTCTTAGTATGTCAGACACATGTGGCAAGTCATTTTAAAATCTGTCCATACAAGAGAAAGCTACAGCCCAGACACAACAACCTATACTCTATGTCCTTATATGCAGCACTCCGTTGTGAATAAACACCTAAGTGTGACCTTGAACTTAGAGGTAGGGACACGGGTCTTGCACACGACACGTTGTCTTGGTATGTGGAACACATGTGGCAAGTTATTTTAAAATCTGTCCATACAAGGTAAAGTTACAGCCCGGACACGACAACCTATACTCTATGTCCTTATATGCAGCACTCCATTCTGAATAAACACTAAGTGCGACCTTGACCTTAGAGGTAGGGACACGTGTCTTGCACGCGACACGTCGTCTTGGTATGTGGAACACATGTAGCAAGTTATTTTAAAATCTGTCCATACAAGGGAAAGTTACAGCCCGGACACAAGTAATTGAGCCTTACACACGGACGGACGGATGGACGGACAGTGCAATTTTAATATGCCCACCTTTGGGGGCATAAAAAGGCTGCTACATTACCAATTCTTAAACTTTATTTGCAATTCTTGGTGCTTTAGGTTTGGTTCCTGTCAGCATTCCTCATAGCACTACCATGTCTGTCAATGATCCTGTCAGCATTCTTCATAGCACTACCAGGTCTGTCAATGATCCTGTCAGCATTCTTCATAGCGCTACAATGTCTGTCAATGATCCTGTCAGCATTCTTCATAGCGCTACCATGTCTGTCAATGATCCTGTCAGCATTCTTCATAGCGCTACCATGTCTGTCAATGTTCCTGTCTGCATTTTTCATAGCACTAACAATGTCTGACAATGTTCCTGCATTCTTCATAGCACTACCATGTCTGTCAATGTTACCATCAGCATTCTTCATAGCGCTACCATGTCTGTCAATGTTTTTGTCTGCATTCTTCATTGCACTACCATGTCTGTTAATGTTCCTGCATTCTTCATAGCACTACCATATCAATCAATGTTCCAGTCTGCATTCTTCATAGCACTTCCATGTCTGTCAATGTTCCTGTCAGCATTCTTCATAGTGCTACCATGTCTGTCAATGATCCTGTCAGCATTCTTCATAGCACTACCATGTCTGTCAATGATCCTGTCTGCATTCTTCATAGCGCTACCATGTCCGTCAATGATCCTGTCAGCATCCTTCATAGCACTACCATGTCTGTCAATGTTCCTGTCTGCATTCTTCATAGTACTACAATGTCTGTTAATGTTCCTGCATTCTTCATAGCACTACCATGTCTGTCAATGTTCCTGTCATCATTCTTCAAAGCACCACCATGTCTGTCAATGTTCCTGTCAGCATTCTTCATAGCACTACCATGTCTGTCAATGTTCCTGTCAGCATTCTTCATAGCGCTACCATGCCTGTCAATGATCCTGTCAGCATTCTTCATAGCACTACTATGTCCGTCAATGATCCTGTCTGCAATCTTCATAGCGCTACAAGGTCTGTCAATGTTCCTGTCAGCATTCTTCAAAGCACCATCATGTCTGTCAATGTTCCTGTCATCATTCTTCATAGCACCACCATGTCTGTCAATGTTCCTGTCAGCATTCTTCATAGCACTGCCATGTCTATCAATGTTCCTGTCAGCATTCTTTATAGTGCTACCATGTCTGTCAATGATCCTGTCAGCATTCTTCATAGCACTACCATGTCCGTCAATGATCCTGTCTGCATTCTTCATAGCGCTACAAGGTCTGTCAATGATCCTGTCTGCATTCTTCATAGCGCTACCATGTCTGTCAATGTTCCTGCATTCTTCATAGCACTACCATGTCTGTCAATGTTCCTGCATTCTTCATAGCGCTACCATGTCTGTCAATAATCCTGTCTTCATTCGTCAATGATCCTGTCAGCATTCTTCATAGCGCGACCATGTCCGTCAATGATTCTGTCTGCATTCTTCATAGCACTACCATGTCTGTCAATGATCCTGTCTGCATTCTTCATAGCGCTACCATGTATGTCAATGATCCTGTCATCATTCTTCAAAGCACTACCATGTCTGTCAATGTTCCTGTCAGCATTCTTCATATCACTACCATGTCTGTCAATGTTCCTGTCAGCATTCTTCATAGCGCTACAAGGTCTGTCAATGATCCTGTCAGCATTCTTCATAGCACTACCATGTCCGTCAATGATCCTGTCTGCATTCTTCATAGCGCTACAAGGTCTGTCAATGATCCTGTCTGCATTCTTCATAGCGCTACCATGTCTGTCAATGTTCCAGCATTCTTCATAGCACTACCATGTCTGTCAATGTTCCTGTCATCATTCTTCAAAGCACCACCATGTCTGTCAATGTTCCTGTCAGCATTCTTCATATCACTACCATGTCTGTCAATGTTCCTGTCAGCATTCTTCATAGCGCTACAAGGTCTGTCAATGATCCTGTCAGCATTCTTCATAGCACTTCTATGTCTGTCAATGATCCTGTCATCAAACTTCATAGCACCACCATGTCTGTCAATGTTCCTGTCAGCATTCTTCATAGCACTACCATGTCTATCAATGTTCCTGTCAACATTCTTCATAGTGCTACCATGTCTGTCAATGATCCTGTCAGCATTCTTCATAGCACTACCATGTCCGTCAATGATCCTGTCTGCATTCTTCATAGCGCTACAAGGTCTGTCAATGATCCTGTCTGCATCCTTCATAGCGCTACCATGTCTGTAAATGTTCCTGCTTTCTTCATAGCACTACCATGTCTGTCAATGTTCCTGCATTCTTCATAGCGCTACTATGTCTGTCAATGATCCTGTCTTCATTCGTCAATGATCCTGTCAGCATTCTTCATAGCGCGACCATGTCCGTCAATGATCCTGTCTGCATTCTTCATAGCACTACCATGTCTGTCAATGTTCCTGTCAGCTTTCGTCATAGCACTACCAGGTCTGTCAATGTTCCTGTCTGCATACTTCATAGCACTACCTTGTCTGTCAATGATCCTGTCAGCATTCTTCATAGCACTACCATGTCTGTCAATGTTCCTGTCTGCATTCTTCGTAGCACTACCATGTCTGTCAATGTTCCTGTCAGCATTCTTCATAGCACTACCATGTCTGTCAATGTTTTCTGTCTGCATTCTTCATAGCACTACCATGTCTGTCAATGTTCCTGTCTGCATTCTTCATAGCACTACCTTTCTATGCAGTCAACAAATGACGTCAGAAAGCACTTGGTTTCATGCCAAGAACATAGATTTTCCCAATTTTGGGGTTTTAAATTAAAAAGAAACGCCAAGCACATGCAAGTGTCACTGAGATATTTTCACAAATGGTTCAGTTTAATCATATTTACTAGTATGTGAAGTTTGGCCAATTGCCTGAGCCCTATCTTAAAATAACAATTGTCTTTATTTGTATTAATACCTTCTTTATTATAGTACTGTTAATTTAGAACTAAAATGTGATTAAAAAATGTCTAGACAGATTTGATTGTGTCTCTGGATTTAACTTTTGGTTTGGTCATTTTTCTAAAGACAATCAATTCAATATTTCAAAAAGTTGGTTGAGTATGGGCATATTTTTATCAAATAACCGTTTCTAGGCAGACCCCACAAGAAAACAAGAGCTGTCATAGAGACAGCGCACTCGACTATTCTGCCGCTTTTCAGTGTAAAGATTGAAAAGTTTTGGCGAAACATGCATGGATCACTGCTGGATTAGATTTCAATGCAATACATGATGTGCTGAGATATTAACATAAATGTGGTTACATGCAAAATTTTAACCAGAATTTTTAAGTATAATAATAAAGGGCCATTATTTGCAAAATACAGTTATCTAACTTGGTTATTGAATTAGGTTGGGTGGTTGAATACCATTGTATTAAGTCTCAATGCAATACATCAAGTAGTTGCTGAGGTATTATCCTATGTGTGCTAACATGCAAGACCTTAACCAGAATTTCTAAGTCGCATAATAAAGGGGCAAAAATTATATAATATGAAAGATAGAGTTATCTTACTTGATTTAATAAGAAGGTTAAATGGTTGGAAGCCTGTATGTAAAGTTTCAATGCAATACACGATGTATTCGCTGAGGTATTGACTTCAAAGTGGTAACATGGAAAACCTTAACGAGAATTTCTATGTCGAATAAAAAAGGGGCCATTATTTGAATTTAATGCAAACTAGAGCTATCTTACTTGGTTATTTAAGTAGATTGGATGGTTGAGTACCATTGTATCAAGTCTCAATGCAATACCTCGAGTAGTTGCTGAGATATTAACCTATGTGTGCATACATGCAAAACCTTAACCAGAATTTCTAAGTCAAATAATAAAGGCCCATAATTTGCATTATATTCAAAACAGTGTTATCTTACTTCATTAATTTAGTAGGTTAGATAGTTGGGAATACATATCTAAAATTTCAATGCAATACCTGATGCATTTCCTGAGATAATGACTTAAAGGTGCTTGCGTGCAAAACCTTAACCCAGGTGTGACGCCGACGCTTGGGTGAAGAGTATAGCTCTCCTTATTTTTTGAATAGTTGAGCTAAAAACTGAAAGTAAATATTCTTAAACATTTAATGGTGTTGACAGTAATTTTTCACAGTACATTGTGACCGACTAAAACAAAAGTTTCGTTGGTCGAAATGGAAATATACCGGACATGTCCAAATGTCTGACGGACATCGCATTGACTGAGATTATCAACAATAATTAAATATCAATTATGTTTGAGATGTGTTATCATGATGACATAAACCTGTAAATGCATGAAAAAACTTTCCAATGGGTAGGACTTGGTCATTCTTGTGCTAGTTGGCAGTGACTGATATGTTCAGAAGAGTGCCAATTACACATTCCTGTGAAGGTCTTTCTGGTATGCTTTATTTCAACAATACTCAAAAAAAGAGATAAGTTAATATAGACAAATGTCTAATGGTAAATAAAGGCTTAGATAAAATTTGTTAAACACAGTTATCCTTCTGTTAGCGTCCACAAACACCGCCATCTGATAAAACCGATGATGGTGATTACCACCTATGGCTATATTGTCAGTGTACTTGGGCCTTAAGTTTTTTTCAGATTTGAGGGGTTGTAGACTCAGGAAACGGACGGTTGAGAAACTGGTAATATCTTGATAGCGTGATACTACAACAACTACACATCCCCACTGATAACACGATTGTGTGTTTCCATTATGAAAACAATGTGTTATTGTGTATTTTTAATAATTCTAACTTACTACCATCATATATCATTATACCATGGGTAAAAGTTGAGAATTTCGAAAATCCTGCAAAAAGCTGGGGGCCTAGTCAGGTCCAGGGCGAAGCCTTTGGCCAGGGGTCCAGGGGGCCAGAGGCCCCCAGAGCTCCTTGAACATAGCCATTTTAGTGGATATGAAATGCCTTTTCCAAGCTTTAATTTTAAATAATGAGGAGTATTGGAATAAGGTTTTTCAGACAAATATCACTATAAATAAGTATACTGATATACATGTGACACTACATACTGAAGAATATCCTGCATACGCAAGCCAGTAATCATGATTTACTATGTATGTAATTTTTCACATTTTCTTTTAAAGATGTTTGAAAAGAATAATTTCAACAACAATTGTGCTTCCAGATTTTTTTAACATGAAATTTAAAAAAACAAAATTTCATATTTAACAAAATTTCATATTTTGAACAACACAGTGCCATATTATCACAATTTTAACAGTTATATACACTAAAATATATGCAGTCAATGGGAAGTGCACTTTATTATTTTCCATCTTTTGGAATAGCAGGAGTCCTGCTCATGCTTTCTTTTTCCGAGCCCAACGTTTTGCTTCTTCAGTACGCTTTTCTTCAGCCTAAGAAGTTTTTGTACTCTTTTGGCTTTCTCAGCCTTCAGTTGAAGTACAGACGCACTTAATTTTTCCTGCATTTGCTGTTGTTTCAGCTCCTTTTTCTTCTGAAGATGAACTCTGTATGTGCTGTAAGCATGATGCAGGATCTCTTCATCATAACACTAACTTTCACCACTTTGTTATAGCTGTTGTTTGTAGCCTCGTCTAGGTTTAATGAAACATACTTTCCCTTGATCTTGCCCTTCACTTCTTCTTTGAAGGTTCTGGCAACACCATGGGTGGTAATGTAAGTGGCACTAGTTGCAGATAGTGTTGCCTTCTCCAAAGCCTGCTTGTCTTGGGCAAGTCTCTGAGCCAGGCTGAGGAGGTCTTCAGCTATTGTGAAGGACAAACAATGTTCACTCATGAAAGTGGTGGTCAGAGCTCTGACCACTACAAACACGATCCTGCAGTGATCCTGTTGCCTCAGTTGCCTTTGTATATTTCTAAATAGAAAGTAGTCATATACATACATGTGAACTCTACCGGATGTAGTGCCCGACTTTCCTAAGCTGGACAAGTCGGACCTTAGGACTTTGACTGTTGGTGTTTGCACCAACCTACGTAAAAGAACACTTGATGAACACGACAACTTTGATATGTTTGTCTGCGAACTATCCCCTGGCCTTCTTTGTATTGAAATACTGATCATGCATATGTCAGCATATTATAAAAAAATACAAACATAACAGTGGTTGTATGGCAACTGTTATACCAGCGGCACCACGTCATGTCAAGCGGTGTCAGGAACTGGGCCGACCCTCTAATTGACACAACTGAGCCCTAAATTGATTTGATGGACTTTGTCATGGTTACAGCGACGATTTAATATAGTCTATAGTTTTATGTATACATGTGGTGCTTAAGTTTTCACAATGAATTTATTAGTCTATTTGAGAATAGAGATGTTCAATTATTTTCTATTTAGTAGATGAAAAATATTTAATTATAGATACATTATTATTTATTTCTTGCTCTAGTTTCTTCACTTTCGGGCTATTTTCAAATCAAAGTTGGATGTTATCTTCAAGCATTTACCGGTAATTTGATTATTGTTCAGAGTAATAATGGAATTACAAAAATGTATACACTAATATATAAACATGTTCTATTTGCAATTAATTAAGTGAAATAAAACTTATTTAAACAAGAGATGTTTGTCAAACATTATGCCCCCCCCCCCCCCCCAGCGCCATGTTGTCAGGATTATATGGACAATTGAATGAAATATGCATGGACCGAAATGACAGCTCATTTGTCACTGACATTGTATGCCGTTGAGGCAGTTTTAAGATTATGACCATTCAAAGTTTGAAGATCGAGTGTGTTATGACCATGACCTTTGACTCTATGACCTCAAAATTCATAGTAGTCATCAGCTGGTCACCAAAAATCTAAATGTTAAGTTTAAGGGCCATGGGTGCTGGCATTGACAAGTTATCACACAGACAAGCATTTTTCGTTCAAGGTCACTGTAACCTTGACCTTTGACCCAATGACCCCTTAAATCATATGGGGTCATCTACAGGTCAGACACAACTCCAAGTCAAGTTTGAGGGTCATAGGCGCAGGGATTGTCCAATTATCACTTGAAACAATTTCGCATTCAGGGTCACTGTGAACCTGACCTTTGACCCAATGACCCCTGAAATCAATAAGGGTCATCTCCTGGTCAGGCCCAACCTCCAAGTCAATTATGAGGGCCATGGGTGCTGGCATTGTTGAGTTATCATTCAGAGAAGATTTGTTAACTTTTTTGCGTTAAAGGTTACAGTGACCTTGACCCCCAAAGTCAAGAGGGGTCATCTACTGGTCAGGCCCAACCTTCATGTCAAGTTTGATGACCATAGGTCCAGGAATTGTCGAGTTTGCTTTCAAGGTCACTGTGACCTTGACCTTTGACCCCTTAAATCAATAGGGGTCATCTACTGGTCAGGCCCAACCTCCAAGTCAAGTTTGAGGGCCATAGGCGCAGGCATTGTCGAGTAATCACACGGACAACCTTTTACCATTCAAGGTCACTGTGACCTTGACCTTTGGCCCGATGACCCCCAAAAACAATAGGGGTCATCTACTGGTCAGGCCCAACCTGAAAGTCAAGTTTGAGGGCCATGGGTGCAGGCATTGTTGAGTTATCACATGGACAACCTTTTACCATTCAAGGTCACTGTGACCTTGACCTTTGGCCTGATGACCCCCCAAAACAATAGGGGTCATCTACTGGTCAGGCCCAACCTCCAAGTCAATTATGAGGGCCATGGGTGCTGGCATTGTTGAGTTATCACTCGGACAACCTTTTACCATTCAAGGTCACTGTGACCTTGATCTATGACCATATGAGCCCCAAAATCAATAGGGGTCAGCTACTGGTCAGGCCCAACCTCCAAGTCAAGAACGAGGGCCAAGGGTGCAGGCATTGTCGAGTTATCACTTGGGACATCCTTTTACCATTCAAGGTCACTGTGACCTTGACCTTTGGCCTGATGACCCCCCAAAACAATAGGGGTCATCTAATGGTCAGGCCCAACTTCCATATCAAGTTTGATGACCATAGGTCTAGGCATTGTTGAGTTATCACTCGGACAAGCTTTAAAATTATTTTACCATTAAAGGTCACTGTGACCTTGACCTTTGACCCGATGAGCCCTAAAATCAATAGGGGTCATCTATTGGTCAGGCCCAACCTTCATGTCAAGTTTGATGACCATACGTCCAGGAATTGTTGAGTTATCACTCGGACAAGCTTTGGTCTACCGACGGACCGACCGACCAACATACCGACATGCCTGTGCAAAGCAATATACCCCTCTTCTTCGAAGGGGGGCATAATAATTCATAAATACTAACTTAATTGTTTTACAAAACTTAGTTCGATTGTAAAGGGAAATAAATCATTTATATGGTTTTATGACAACATTGTGGTAAGCGTGTTTTTATGGTTTTATGACAGTGTTGTGGTTAAGCATGTTTATATTTTGAATAACATTAAATTGAAATATAACAAAATGAAAAGCTTTTAAACATTGAAAACTTCAAAATGATTAATAAAACATACAAACACAAATGTGAGTCAGTATTTGTTTAATAACCGTCTACGTGGCCTAGTGGTTAAGCATCTACCTACAGAGCGGGAGGATGTGGGTTCGATCCTTGGCTGCGTCATACCAAAAGACGTTAGAAGTTGGTACAAGTAGCTCCCTTGCCTGGCGCTCGGCATTTAAAAGGTAGTGCTTGAAAAAGTGGTGTACTCAGTACTGGTTTAACCCAGGAAAGTTGTACCCCATGTATCGGTGCTTTACACTGAGCACTTAAAAGAACCAAGGGGTCTCTTCAAAAGAGCTAAGGTATCGCACCCGGACTTCCTTGTATCTCACCACTGTCTCTTCAGCGTGCTGTCCCTTCAGCAAAAACAAAGGACCCCGTTGGAAATAAGTGCTTGCACTTTCAAGGGTTATCCTTGACTGCAGGGTCTAAAGAAATTAGGGCTGTGTATCACCAGTCAAAAGGCTATCCGATTCGAATCGCGATCTTTGACTTGCGATCCACGAATCGATTCACGATTTACTTGGTTATAAAGCAATACATACTTTGAAAGTAAATGAATAACAAAAGTATAACAAAAGCTTTATTTTTGTTTAGCTTTCACTTTTTTGTCATCCTTTACATCAAACCCGAAATATTTCCAGATTTTAGAAGAATAAGATGCTGTGTTATTTCTTTATAGCGCTCGATTTGATGTTTTTGTTGACGGGGATGCCATGTTGACTTTGGTGATAGGACAAAGACTTCTACAGTAATCGATCAGACAAGACCGATCTTAGGTAATTGTATATTTAAAAGGAGATAATTCTTGATGACTCGAGCGATATGGCTGGTTATCAAACTTGTCCGAGATATTATGCCCATACACATTCTGACAAAATTTGGTGATGATTTAACAAAGGCTTTTTAAAGTTATTGATCCGACAAGACCAATTTTATGTAATTTCTATCATTAAAGGGCGATTACTTTTAACCCTTTAGCACATAGGCAAGTGGCCAGATGAGTACCACTCAAAATACCCACACCTCAAAAATCGCAAAGTAGTCAAAATACCCACAGCAGAATTTTCAGGGTATTCAAAATACCAACAGTAGAATTGACAGGGTATTCAAAATACCCACAGTAGAATTTTCAGAGTATTCAAAATACCAACAGTAGAATTTTCAGGGTATTCAAAATACCAACAGTAGAATTGACAGGGTATTCAAAATACCCATAGTAGAATTTACAGGGTATTCAAAATACCAACAGTAGAATTTTCAGGGTATTCAAAATACCAACAGTAGAATTGACAGGGTATTCAAAATACCCATAGTAGAATTTACAGGGTAGTCAAAATACCCACAGTAGAATTTACAGGGTAGTCAAAATACCAACAGTAGAATTTACAGGGTAGTCAAAATACCAACAGTAGAATTTACAGGGTAGTCAAAATACCCACAGTAGAATTTACAGGGTAGTCAAAATACCCACAGTAGAATTTACAGGGTATTCAAAATACCAACAGTAGAATTTTCAGGGTATTCAAAATACCAACAGTAGAATTTACAGGGTAGTCAAAATACCCACAGTAGAATTTACAGGGTAGTCAAAATACCCACAGTAGAATTTACAGGGTAGTCAAAATACCCACAGTCATGGATACCAGGTCTACACTATTTTCTGTATCAATCACTACAAAAAACTATTTATTGCAACTTTCCTTTGAAGAATAAGGTGGGTAATTCAGTCAATCATTTAATTTTAATCTTATTATCTTTTCAAATAATTACTTCATCTTCTTATAAAAAGGGTAAATTAAATGTTAAATTGGAGTAAAGTGGGTAATTAAGTATATCAATTAATTTGAAGCTTTTGATCTTTTTCTGATAATTATAGCTCCCAGTCAATAGCCAACTTACTGATAAGCAGTCCTTATCTGTATCTTATAGGCATTTTAGGGAATCGATAAAGAGCAAATTATTACAGCAATATGACCTTAAACTTAATATAAATCCAAATAATAGTGGCCAAATCTTTTTTATGTGGATACATTTTATATAGATAATTTAATTATCTAATAAATGGTGTCAATGATGTAATATAAAATTATTTTATTTCATTTGTTAATGCTTTTCCAAGACGGAATTGTAACATTTCTTTAGAATGTCATAACTTCATTAAATCAAAGGGTAAAAAAATGCTGGGATTGATCTAAATTTTATTACCCCTGTCATAAAAAAGACCCATCTGGATTAAAAAGCTGACAATTGATGTTCTTGTGTATAATACACAGAAATATGGCAGGAATATCCGGTGTCATCCAGCTGAGAGATCCAGCCCAGAGTGTCTGTTTAACTTTATTACCCCCTCATAAAATTGTTTACAAAAAGAAAGCTGATAAATGTTTTCCCCGGTATGAATAAAAAGATCAATTAGCTCAACAGAAAATTTACTCATCATTTTCTCAGCTACTTATTGTTTCTAATTTTTGTAACACAAAATATTATCTACAAATTATTATAATCTTTATTGATTTTAATGGTAAATTAAACTGACGTAAGATATTCAATGATTTACGCATCAATGCATTTGGGGATTTTCCATACAGTACTCGGCCTCGAGTTACTGATCAAACAACATACTGGACGCAGTCGCCCGTACACTGCCCATTCTAAGAATGGGCATATTAAAAGACTTAAGGGGTTTTTTTTATATGAAAAACTCTCAAGACTGCTAAATAAAGTACTTCTATTCAGAAGTAAACAAAACTCTCAATAATTAAAACATGGAGAGTAAGTATATACCTTTAGTGATATTTTGCTCCTTTTCTTGTTAAAGGACTTCTCTGCACCATCCGGTTCACCCCTGGCATGTGACACTGCATTTTCCCATGATGTATCAGCCAAAATTCGTGACTTCATCTTCACAAAACTTGGCTGAATGTTGGAAATATCTGACACAGGGGCAATAGCACTGATCTGGGACAGTGATTCTGGAGTGTCTGTCATGTCTAATGCTGATATTTCTGATTCCGCAAAGCTTTGGGGAGGAGCTTGAAAGCCTCTTCTATAACTGGTGTGGGGCTGATATTCATTATACCTAGAAATTAAGAAAGGTAACTGAATAAAAAAATCACAAACCAAATCACTAAATAGAGTTTTTTCACCTTATGAAAAAAAATCCCTATAATTGTGAATTTAGGGAAGTATATTTCAAACAAAGAAACTGCTGCGCGTGTGACATGTTTATGATGATTAAATATTGAAAAACATTGGGTTTAAAGCAAAAAAAGCCTTGCATTTAAACACTATTTACATTTGTAGTTAAAAATAATTTGCTGAGGCCTGTGAATGGACCTCATATTCAGTCTAAAAACAAACAAAAAACACTGAGAGAAAGCAATGAATTAAAAGCATATCATATTAACAGACACATGAATTTAATATTTTAGACAAATATTATAAATTAAAAGTATCTGTGGAAATGAACTATGAAAGGTTCAACATGATTAGCAATAAGCAGAGATAATGAGACTTTATAATGTACCCCTGTTGTTTCCGTCTTTTCACAGGAGAAATGCCATAATCAGCTGCCATGTCACTGTTTGGTCCATTAACAGCATATTTCTTCTTCTGAACTATGCTGTCCCCCTCTGGATTTCCACGAATACCACTGTGGAAGCTTGGCCGGTGTCTCTGTTTGCGGGAAACTTCCATTAGGCCAAAGAGGAACTGAAAAAAAAATCATAAATGTCTTTTATGTCAGTCCGGAGATCCCAAGACTACCATATTGTGGCCAGGGTGCATATCCTTCTTCCAATTTTTGGAGCTTTATAGATTCCTAAATAATTCTATACATACAATCCATGGGGCAGATTTCTAAAATAACATAATGAACAAACAGGCTGCAAGCATTTGTTTCAATTTTCGTTATCCAATGTAGGGACTGGGAAGAAATCTTCCTTCGAAGATAACACATTATTAGGAAATTCTATGGGATTTTTCCATTTGTAGGAAATTTCCCCCAAAACTGATGAGAAATCAGATATGTGTCATATAAACCTAGAATAAACAGTGTTTTCAAATTGCACATTAATTAATGTGTTAGACAATGGTGGTACAACACTTTAATTTTGTTCAAACTTGCACTTAAATTTTTTTGTTACATGAAAAAATTAATATCTTCATCTTTATCATAACATTCCTTTGCTGTGTTACAGTCATTTGATATAAGAGTTTGTCTTTTCGCTTCGCAAAAATTTACATTGAATTTGGTGGTGGTGGGTAAAATTTTTACAGTTTTTCAATCAACATCAGCTTTGTTATTGGTATCACCTTAAAGCACAAATGAAGACAACTAAATTTTGATTTCATGAACTTTAATTTTTCTTTTCAGGTGACATTATGTACTAATCATTTGATTATCTGAATGTAATTTTAAATTGGAGGAAATACAGCCAATAATTACCCTTGCTTTCAAGCACCTATTGCACTTATAACATTATATATATCACCAGACTCACAAGTCCCTTGGCGACAAACTCCTACTTGGATTCCCTGGTTGACCCACTGTGATTGCATACAACTCATGCACCAAGTACTAAGACTTTATTTTAAATCCTTATATGCAGTGCTTTTAACCATCCTACGTAAAGAATACGACTGATCTTAAGTTGAAGAATATCAAATGTCTCCGTTGTACACCAATATTCCACATAATAACGGAATTGAATCTTGTCCATATTGTCTTAACAAAGACGTTGGCAACAAAGACATAATCATTTATTGCATTTTAAAGACATTATTTTCCAGTTTTTTTTCTTTCCTAAGATGGTTAAGTAGAATGTATACTACCATTATAACAGTGTGCGAAATTAACCTTTTTTACCTGGTAGCCAATGGGGCTACAGACTTTGAGATTTCTGTAGCCCAAGCCAGATTTCCATAGCCCACCGGTTAACAGAAAAACGCATCTTGAGTACCTTATATGGTTAAAAACAAGGAATGATATGACAACTGTACAATATCTTATTATATTTTGTATAAAATGCAAGTATGGTGGTTGTGTGGTCCTGTGTTGCCAGGGGGCTGGTAGTGGTTCGATTGGGGGGGGGGGGGGGGCTGGTTCTGTCAAGGCAGTTGGATTGTTGATGAAGGGGGAGGATGGAAGTCCTGTCAACATGTGCTGCTTGTGGCATTATTGACAGGCTTTTACAAACATCTATTTCATAATTTGCGGTGACTAAATAATCCAAGTTTATTTAAAAAAAACACACAACAAAAACAACATCCAAACTTTAATATCTCACTAAAACAAAAAAATAGTATTGACAGTCCGAAATATGATTTCCGTCAAAATAATTATTTTCAAGCAGTATAATCGGTCAACGGTGTCGAGGTAAACATTTACTCGACAATTTTTTTTAACCAACAAGCCTGATGATTTCATCGCCAGTCGGGCTACCTTAACCCTTTAGCGCATGTATACGAGATAGGCCGACATAGCTCATTACCAGATTGTATACGCATTTGGCCGACCGTATCCATTACTGGATGTAAACGCATGGCCCGCATATTTCAATAGGGTCATTTCAATATATCAATTTTGCATCTTTCTTTTTGTAAACAATATCCCGGATGTTTATAAAATTAAAGTTTAACCTTTTGTGTATTGATTTTCCCTTGAAAATATCGTCTGCTAAATTGAGAAGGTGTTTATACTCCCAATCGCAGGTGTGATATCCCATTGTGACGTAATAAGACCACGAGCTAAGTACTGTATGGAATTTCCCCCAAATTCATTGATGCGTAAATCATTAAATATATTACGTCAGTTCAGTTTATTATTAAACTCAATTGAGATTATATTTACTTACTTAAGGTAATATTTTGTTTACAAACAAAAGAAACAATTAGTAAATGAGAAAATGATGGGTAAATTTTCTGTGAAGCTTATATAATGTCCATCATAGTTTTGGCTGTAAAATAGGTCATGTGCAAGCGTTTTGTTTGATCTAGATCTTTTTATTCATACCGGAAAATCATTTATCGGCTTTCTTTTTTTGTAAACAATTTTATGAGGGGGTAATAAAGTTAAACAGACACCTTGGACTGGATCTCTCAGCTGGATGACACCGGATATTCCTGACATATTTCTGTGTATTAATACACAAGAACATAAATTGTCGGCTTTTTAATCCAGATGGGTCTTTTTTATGATAGGGGTAATAAAAATTAGATCGATCCCAGCATTTTATTACCCTTTGATTTAATGCAATTATGACATTTCAAAGAAATGTTACAAATCCATCTTGAAAATACATTCACAGCTGAAATAAAATAATTTAATATTTCATCATTGACGCCATTTATTAGATAATTTAATTATCTATAAAAAATGAATTCACATAAAAAAGATTTGGACACAATTATTTGGAGTAACATTGATTTTAAGGTCATACTGCTGTATTCATTTTCTCATTTTCAAATATCCAGAAAAGTACCTATGCAGATAAGGACTGCTTATCAGTAAGATGGCTATTGACTGGGAGGTGTAATCTGGCCACTTGTCTATGTGCTAAAGGGTTAAAGGATTTTTTCATAGCCTGGGTCAATTTTTCGTCGCCACGGGCGATCGGGCTACCGTTAATTTCGCACACTGTAATTGATTACATCAAAGAGATATATTTAACAGTTTCAGGGCTTGTTAACAACATACTGCAGGCCATTTTACCAGTTTTCAGGTCGAATAATAAGGCATTATTTTATGTACAAGTGTTGGTATCGACTTCAACAAAAAACTTATTATTTGTTCAATGTTGAAAATTTAAACAGTTCTGGACATCTGTACAATGTTCCAAATATAAATATTTAAAAAGATCAGTGGTTCATGTTACATATAACCTCTACCAGTCAGTACTGACGACACAATGTCACTCTGATATCAAAGAATTATTTAGTTTAAAAAAAAATTAGTCGCGAAATTATATTGCAACAGGAATTAACTCATTTAAAGTATAATAAAATGGAGAAATAGCATTTACATTGGGTAGGTTGAGCAATTAATAGAAATATTTAGTTCAATTCATCGCAAAATTACCTTTCAATTTGGTGTAAGAAAGTAAAAGATATCACGAAATTCTCCACCGCGCTGTTGATGCTGTAAAGCGATCTTTTAATTTCAGTCCGCTTGACGGGAGTTTGCAACTTTAAAACCTTTATAAAAGACAGTTTTTAGAATAAAACCCAAGATATAAGATATATGTGTCTATTATCGAAGGAAAAATCGTTTCGCAATCGTAAACGACATAGCTTCATTTTACGACAAACAAAAGATAGGAGGTCCTGACACACCTAAAATGACTTTGAAAATCTTTCGAGCAATTATCATGGGCCCTCCGGGCTCTGGTAAAGGAACCGTATCATCAAGGATTGTGAAAGATTTTAACATTAAACACCTGTCAAGTGGGGATATTTTGAGGTCACAGATTTTAAATAAGACAGGTACAGACAGTGTATTAGAAATCACATGTATAAATGACATTAAAAAAAAATTACTAGACCTTTTTTATTTATCCCACGGAACACATTTTTTTAAATTCAGACGTATTCCCTGCAGAAATTCTTGTATGCCTGTTTAAATTCTTGTTTTTGCATGTTCTTGTATTTATATATTTTCCACAATTGATTCTCAAATTTAGTATGAGAAGGCCTGTCACTACGGAATGCCGTTAGGGCCATCATCTATGAATGTGTTGATCTTCGTGATAGTACGATGATGGCAACGCGATAGTACGATGATTAAAACACGACACGATAGCATGATAATGAAAACGCGATAGTATGATGATGAAAACGTGACAGTACGCTGATGAAAACACTACAGTACGATGATGAAAACACAACAGTACGATACTACGATGATGAAAAAGCGAAAAAACGAAACTACAATGGTGAAAACGTGACAGTACGATGGTAAAAACATGATAGTTTATCGCATAATCATCATCGTACTGTCGTATTATCACATTTTCATCTCATACTATCGCGTTTTCATCATTGTACTGTCGCGTTTTCACCATTGTAGTTTCGTGATTTTGCTTTTTCACCATCGTACTATCGAGTTTCAAATCAACACATTCACAAGCGATGGCCCTAACGGCATTCCATATTTCACACCTAGCCCCTTTTGCTTTCGGATAGTCAATGGTATCACATTGCTAAGAATGGTAGGACATTGTCAGAACATTGGTGAAAAAATAAGCAACGGCAGGCGACGGTATACATTTTTTTACAATGCTCAAAAAATTCTGCCATTGACCTGCCAAAGAGATCAATAGAAATATATGCAGTAACACAGCAGCACTACTGTATGGTTTTGTTGATGTCGGTAGAACACTAGTAGGGCCCTGTTACATGGATTGGCGGCTCTCAGGTGGCCTTAATGTGTACTGTACTGGTACAGATGTGCTATTGTAATCCTGCTGATATACTTACAATGTACTTCAGAGCGATGTGATACCATACTAATACTGTACATCGGTACTACAACTGCAGCACAACGGTATCACTCTGCTATAGATAAGATCAGCAGTGGCACATCGGTAGAACAATGGCAGCGCCTCAGTATAACATCAGTTACAAAAAAGTGGTATTTGGTACCACATCAGCTTTAAAGTCCGTACTACATCGGTATTACTACGGCCAATTGTGATTTTTCAAGTGCTTTCTCAACGGAGCTCTGCCGATCTTTTCGCCCAAGTTGTTTATTGTGTGCTCTGGTAAAGTCCAGGCGAGGTAGATCGGTAGTGTGGGACAGGCCTTTAACAAGATCTAGTTAACTAACTTCAACTTGCATTCTTAGTCTATATCTATATATATATTTACATATTATGTTTATTTAGTGCTGTAGGTCAAAGGCTATACATGTACATAGCTTATGTGACCCTGTTGTTAAAAGTACACTGCTCAGACAAGAAATAAATATTGACTTGACTTGAATTATGAAAGATGACTGCGTAAGTTATGATTGACATTAATCATTATGAATTCAGTCACTCAGGTGCATTGTCAATTTTTTTACCATTACTGTAAATCTTCAGTATGTTTGTTCCAGCTGCGGGCATGGCAGCAAAGAAATATATAGATGAGGGCAACCTGGTGCCAGATGATGTGATGGTCAATCTCATCATAGGAGAGCTGCATCCCCTAAAACAGAACTGGCTCCTTGACGGTATATATATATATAGACTATTGAGGGCTCAGTACAAGATGGACATGACTCCGTCTATTTCTATATACAGTATAACCTGTTCTGTACTAAGCACTTTTGTTGGCATGTGCACGTCAGGAAGAGGGCATGGGATTCCCTGGGATGAATACATAATTATATTCTATCCAGCCTATCTCAACTTAGACCAGCGGGGTAGCTCTAAAGGGGTCAGCCTTTCATTCTTCTCTAAATGTTGGCACTGTGGGACCATCTAGATTCCATTAGTAATGGTTCCCACAGCTTTTTGGCCTTGTCATTACCACGTTGGAGTATATTGGTATGCTACATGCCAAAGTAGTAAAGATGAGGCCAAAAGACTATGGAAACCATTACTAATGAAATCTAGGGGGTAAATAACCCTCTTTGGCATCAAATTTCAACTTTTAGTCACCCTGGGCGATGTTGGTGGGTCAAGCCAAAATGCAGTCATATAGACATGGGCAAACCATCATGGAAGAAGAAGCACTGAGCCCTCGATATATATTATATGTCATGTCATGTGTATATGTAACTACATGTATAGTCTTTTGAATAGTATAGTATGAACCAGTTAGATAAACTCCATAAGAATATGTTGTCGGCATGAACATGGGAATGTCTGAATGAAAACTAATTTTAAAAGATGTTTCATGCAGATTATTAGTAGTACATTTATAGAATATATTCGTTGTACCTTAATTAATGTGCTAGTGACAAACATCCATGTCACTGTGTGTACTAGATGGATGTACATTATTTGTCTCGAATTGTAAATGAAAATTTATGATGTGAAAGATGAGGCTGGGTTATTGTGATTAATAAGCTCAAAAGAATTTTAGTCATGTACCAGGAGCATTTAATAAGTGGTGACAATGAAGCTGAAAAATCAGTTTCCTAATGTGCACATACATGAACATGTATAGCATACCACTGAAAAGGGTATTGATATTTCTAAGAGCCCATCCAAATTATACACATTTTTCGCATGCATAATTATGTAGCTGAATAGGCAGGTAAAAGAGCGTTAAAGGTGAATTCCAGCCTTGTCGGCCAGTTTTTGCTGCCTCTGACAACAGGCTGTCCAGCTGTCCTAAAAAAAAATTCAGTTTTGCCCAAGTTCCTAATAAAACTCAAATTTCAAAGGGAATTCCTAAAAAAAGCTCTTATTTTTTTATGTCAATTCCTACTTTTTCAGTTTTCTTCTCTAATTGCCTTAACAGTTTTGAAAATACAAACTAATACACTTACTGTTTAATGTGTGTTTAATGTAGTTTACAGTTCTTATTCAGAGTATATTCAATACAGTGAATGGCAGATGACCAGTGGATCCATGTCAGGCTTGTTTATTGGTTGTGACCTTGTGCATGTTGTGGCGGCATGTTCTAAAACCTGGCCTGTTTTTTACATATTGAGAGTACAAGCACTGAATATACTAGAACACAATGATAGACCTTTATTTAGAAATGAAACTGCATGTTAAATGTAATGATTTTTTTCTGAGTTATTTTTAGATAAAAAGTAGTTTAATTGAATGCATTTGAATAGTGTTACCACTGATCAGATTTTTTTGATTAAGTGCATACTGGTATATCTGGGTTTACAAATCAAATCTTATAATCAATGAGTTCAAACTCAAGTTTTACATACATGTACATATTAATTTTATTTTTTACATACATATATATTTTATTTGTGATGATTTTTATGTTTTGTCTTTATTAAAGATGTAGAAATTCCATCTTACAGTTCATAAAAATCATAGTAAAAAATCTAGTTGTTCAAAACTACATGCATAGCTCAATTTAAAACATATTTTTTTGTTTAAGAAAATTAATAAATTATGCATTTAAATAATCTACTGTTATACTATGTATAGGATGCTAGCATAGATTGGACGCAGGCAAAAACATTGGTAAAAAACGGGGGGTAAAAACCCTTAATATATAAGATAGGACGCAGCGGAAAAATGTTTAAATCGGAGCCGTAAAATTTAGGTTGGTAAAGTATTTATAACATATATTAAAGTAAAAACAATAAAAAAAAAATATATTTAAGGCATATTCAATAACTGTCTTGTGTATTTCGATAATTATCGTCGTATTGCGGTAATTAAGTGTATTTCGGTAAGTCCAGTATCCACCATATTTGTTTTTACGAGTTATTTTTTGGGATCGTGAAAATGGCATATATATATATATATAAACCATGTGATATTAAATTTTAAAGCAAACTGATATGTACTTAATTGTTTATTTCAAGTAAATTTATTCATTAGATACGCAAGAAAAGTAACAGTAGCACAGGTAATAATACAGTTTTATTCTGTCAACCTGATGACGCTTTTCTTCAATTAGCCTTCGTCGTCTTCTGGCGGTGTATCGTAAACAACAATGATATAATTCTAATAGTATGCATGAATGTTCTCAAAATGTCAACACCCTCAGATAAGTATTAAAACAAGTGGTAAAGTGCGAACAAACAACCATACCGTATTACCATCACAATAGTTTGTTCTATTGATGTTTTTCTAATGACAGACAGTGGGTAAAGTGCAAACAAACAACCAGTTTTTAGACTATCTGGGCATGCGCGCAGGTAGTCTTTTAAGACTGCAAATTCCAAAGAACTGCTTCTTTTCATGTCGTTTTAAACCATTTTTTTGTCTCAATGCGCTCTATGCAGAATGACGACGAAATCATAAAAATAGATTAGTTGTATTGCAGTCCGAGTATGAGTTCTTGCTTGTTCGGCTATTTCCGCGCTATATTTCTGTATCCCGGCATATTATTTTTAGCAGAATATAACTATTTTTAGATCGTTATATTTATCAGATTAATGTGGGTCAAAATAATGGAGGCTCTGGTAGGAAGGTAACATACTGATATTCACTCTGAGTTTAGCCCAAGATGTTCTGGAATTTATTACCGACCGCAAGTATCCCATCGCCTGCAGGGTTTGTTATTATAACCTGGTGTGACCCTGAAGCAGGCTTATTTGTAATGGTGTATTTTTGATATTTCTTTTATGAGATAAGAAACAAAATTGATTGTCTGAAAGTCAAAATAGTTGTATCTCAGGTTTCGCGTTGCTAATGCTTCAAATACTATGATTTGCCTGCTATACAATAACAAAATACTATTCATTCTATGATTTTAGGCATATACTTTTCTAATAAGATGTTTTCATTTTTTGCGTAAAAGCTTTGTTCCGGTGTATTCTTGGCATAGTTTTGGACATTAGGCTTTCAATTAATTCTAACATACATGCCCTTTGATAAAAACAATAGATGACTTTGGAAAAATATCTGGCCTAAAAATAAATTCAACAAAATCTACAGTCTTACGAGTAGGGAGTTTAAAATCATCATATATTGCATACTTAGATAGTTATCAATTTCACAACGACAGTCAGGAAGCCAAAACACTTGGAATCGTTTTTAACAAGAGCAATAGCAATATGATTCAAGATAATCTTGTTCCAAAGCTACAAAGTTTCAAGAATTGTCTCAAGAGTTGGCAGCACAGAAAACTAATGCTTATGGGAAAAGTTACAGTAGTTAAGACATTAGCGCTTCCAAAGACATTAGCGCTTCCAAAACCTATCTATCCCATGACAGTTCTACCTTCACCACCTAAATACATTCTTGATGACATTAACACATCAATTTTTAAGTTCATTTGGAATAATAAACCCGACAAGATAAAAAAGAAAGTACTAATGAACGATTTTAAAGATGGTGGCCTTGGAGTTCCAAATATTTATATGTTAAATAAATCAATCAAAGTGTCATGGGTGAAGAGACTACTGGATGAAACAAATAGACATCAATACAAAACTTTTTATAATGACGCTTTACATAAATTTGGAGGCAGGTTGGTTTTCGAAAGTAATCTCGACGAAGTAACAATAAATATCATTGCACATAGATATAAATTTTTAGCTGAAGTACTCTTATCATGGTCTGAAATAAGCAAATATATTGAAACTAATAGTTCAAGTAAAACAATATTATGGAATAACTCCGACATAAAGGTAAATGAACAAAGTGTATACTATCACAAATGGTATGAAAAAGGTATCAAATTTGTCCAACATATCTTTGATTACAGATCAAAGGAATTTTATACATTTGACGAGATAAAACATCTTTATACTATAGGCAATTCTGATTTCCTAAAGTATTACCAGCTTACGGCTAGTATACCGAGTAAAATAAAACATAAATTAAAAGAAGAATCAATAGTAAATCATGACATAGTCTCACTTGTTCAAAAGGTTGAAAATACTAAGCGAAAACCGAATAAAATTCTGTATACATTACAAATAAAAACCCTTAAAGCAAACCATGGTAAAGAAGATAAATGGAATCAAATTCTAGGAACAGATTTCGAGACAATTATGTGGAATAAAATATTTACATTGCCATTAACATGCACCATTGATACAACAATAAGAACCTTCCAGTACAAATACATTTATAGGCTTATACCAACAAACAGATACCTATATCAATGCTAGCTCACAAACTCCAGCTTATGCCAATTCTGTTCAGAATATATAGAGACAATGGAACATCTTTTTTGGGAATGTAGACTTGTACAAAATTTGTGGAACAATCTTAATAACCTATTCTTGTCACTAAATATCCCAATTAGTCTAAATATTAAAACCATAAGTTTTGGATTTTTTAAAAAATCAAATTTTAGTCGTCTCATTAATTTCTTGATTGTGTTTTTGAAATATTTTATATACTTTATGAAGCTTAGAGATATTACTCCAACTTTTACCGCTTTCAAAAACTACATAGGTTTGCGATACAAAATCGAACATGAAATTGCATTCATGAATGACAAACTAACAGTCCACGAGCAAAAATGGCATGTATTAAAAGAAAAATTACATTTAAGCAACACCCTCTAGTACAGTCTTTTTTTTTTCTTTCTACCTTTTCGTAGTTTATAAACTCTTTATTTACTTGTTAATATTTATTTTTTTCTAGTTTAAAATTGATCTCTGCTTTTTTTGTCTTTTATTTTCTTTTTTTATCAGTTTGTTTAACAATATAAAAATGTCTACTCTTTTCTGTATCGACACCACCCTCACTTCTTAAATAAGCATTACATAATAAACACCATATGTTATACATTACGTATGTATATGATCAATTGTATTGTGTAATGTGGAATATTTAATAATAGAAAAAAAACACACATGCCCTGATACGACAGTGAGTTATGCATACGATAAAGCAAAGTAGTTCGGATTTAACCTGTAAATCATCCAAACAGTGCGAAGTATTCATAACAGCACTAGTATTATTTCTACACAGATACTTACATAAAACATAAATAACATTTATTTATCAATAAAACTTGAAAAAGCACAATCGTATTCCCATTCTTAGAACAGACAATTTCCGATAATCTAAAAATAGTTTCAACTACATTAACTGACCGATTTTCCAAAAATAGTTTCTACCTACATTAACTGACCACATGTTTGTCCTCACCACGGGAAAACGACCATCTGATAAGCTCTGCATTTTGATAGGAATTATTGCTAAAGTTGCTCGTAAAAATAAAATCATTTTCCTTCAACAATTAAAACGTGTATGTTCATAAAACTTGCCTAACGTATGATATCTAATCAAAGCACCGAAAAACCTTTAGAAGTGATTAAAAGGGGCATGCATTGTAACTTTAAATACATGGGGATATGTCGACTGAAGTGATAAGCTGTGCATTTTGAATGGAATTATTGCTGAAGTTGTTTGTAAAAAAAAAAGATTTTCCTTAAACAAAACGTGTATATTCATAAAAGGAAATGATATATATGATGTATTGTATTTTCCTACCGTATGATATCTAATCAAAGCAACGAAAAACCTTTAGAAACGATTGAAAGGGGCATGCATTGTAACATTAAATACATGGGGATGGGGGATTACGACGATTGAAGTGACATTAACATAAACAAAACGACACAATACCCATAAAATAGATCAAGATATGTTTGTTTCCTTGCCTAGTGTGGGCACAAGCGCTCTTGGCCCTCGTCACATTTTTCACTTTTATTTATGTGCCCTTCAACCATTTTCATAGTTCAAATAAAATTTGAAACTCTCACACATTTGCCCGCAGATAGTCTTTCAGCGCCTTGCGCTTTGATTACCATACGGTATTACCATCGCAATAGTTAGCTTTTGATGTGTTTTTTAATGACAGACAGCGGGTGTTTTTCACACCTTTGCACATTTGAAAAGATTTGATAGTGACAATAATGTTACTTTGCGGTATGCATATTCCTTTATTATTATTTTAAAACAGTAACATACAACAAAATGTTTTATAAAATATCGGAACTTTAAAATCGTGAACAACGTTTAATTGATATTTACCTCAAATCCCGATTGTCCGTTGCTGTTATAACTCAATCCAGTGAAAGCGCTGACTCACATGGAGTTTTTGTGAGAAGCGTCCCTTTTGTAAAATAGTAAACACTTCTGTTTGTTTTCAATTTATTTCTGAATAAATCATTTTTAAGTAAACATTCAATATATTTCTGTGTGTGTTAACTTGCGTGATTTTACCTACTTCAGTTGTTCTCTTCGGTGGACACAGTATCGGTACTTACCATTACCGCGTTCGTCTCCAGATCGACATTCTCGGCCTGAAATGGACTTGTGAAAAACTGATAAAATCCTAGCATAGAAAGGACGCAGGCAATTTTTTTACACGATAATCTGGAGTAAAAAAGTGGATCCTATGCATAGTATAATACTTACATTTTTATCTCAATAAATCTCAGAAAAAAAATAATTAAACATATTGTAACAGTCCGCTGTAGGCGGCGGATGTGCATTCATAATAACATTCCGTTATAAACGGAAGTACGTCCATAGTATGTATGTTAACTTGGATGGTAATATGCAAATTAGCAAAGCCCGGGCTCTATGTGAATAGAGAATTAAGTGTATATAAAGACCAGTGGACCCCTTCAGGGTTGAGCACACTTTTCTCTGAAGGGATCAGTTGGTGTTTGTTTAACGTCGCACATTACAAATGGTGGCAGCAGTGGGATTATGACAACTGCCGGAACGGAGTTGCCTTACCCATAATATTCCCAGACCAAGACTCGGGACGCGTCTTCTTGGAGGGGAAAGGAATGAAATGGTCCGCTGTAGGCGGGGGATGTGCGTTCATAATACATTCCGTTATAAACGGAAATACGTTCATAGTATGTATGTTAACTTGGATAGTAATATGCAAATTAGCAAAGCCCGGGCTCTGTGTAAATAGAGAATTTAGTGTATATAAAGACCAGTGGACCCCTTCAGGGTCGAGCATGCTTTTCTCTGAAGGGATTGGTTGGTGTTTGTTTACTGTCACACATTACAATATTATTTAATATTCAAATAAAGGTCTATCATTGTGTTCGAGTATATTCAGAAATTGAACTCTCGTAATGTATAAAATCTGGCCTGGCAAGGCCCGGCCTGGCCGGACACAAAATGCTGAGTCAGCAGGCCAGGCCAGGCTGGGCCAGGCCAGGCCAGGTTTTAGAACATGCCTGTTGTGGCAATGATTTAATTATAAAGGTTAGAGCCAATTAACAGCTGAGACAATGGAACCCTGGTGTATGTCATTCCTGTACTTATAGTATGTGAGTTTATTTCTTGTTAAATTTATAGAGGTAAGTCCATTATGATGTTTACAACCACCATATTTAGCCCTTAAATTCCTAATTTTAGCCCTAAATTAGCCCTAAAATTTCTTTTTTATTCCTAAAATTAGCCCTTATTTCTTGCCAAAACGTGCTGGACAGTCTGTGACAAAGATATTGATATTGTCAAATCCACAGTACAGGAATGTCGGATGCAGTGAACCACTGCCAAAGTAAAGCAGGTCTTAGTGAACCATTTAGCTGGACAGAGTGGACCATCTATGAATTATATGAAGTTTTATTTGAGTACAGCCAAAATTTGTTTTGTCGAAGTAGTCGGGACTTATAAAAATAATTCCAGATAACGAACATTCGATATATCTGAAACACAAAAAATAGCATTGAATCCAACACATTCGAGTCCGACTTATGTCTGATGTTTACATCGGTAGTTGAATCGGTCTTGTAATATATTTTCGTCATGAAAATTTATCATTAGTGTTAATTTGGTTCAGTTCAAGTTTATTGATTACACAAACACAGATATAAAACAAACACATTCATGGTATAATAAACAATGTTATATCACATAATTATGACAGCAACTATGCTAAAATAGCAGTTTGAGGATGGCTTTGTACTTCTTACTGTGTGGTTTTTAATTCAATTTTTGTTTGGAACCCTATCTCCCTATGGCTGATCCATATTATTCCCCAGTATTTTATTTCAGGTCTTTCCCTGAATTGGTTGACTTGAGCGTTGGAACTAACATCTGACATTTTGAAGTCATTCTTTCTGTGTCCAATTAGGGATTTATCGAATCAATTAAATCCCACTGTTTTATACATAAACATAAAATCACAAACTTGAGCAATAAATGTCTCGTTTTTCAAAAACATAAACAAATAACTTTAATTATCTACACTTTTTAGGAATTATTCACCAAATTATAACAGATTGTTATTTTAACATGCACAGTTATTAGAGACATGCCGGCATGCAAACCGTCATAAGAAAAAGCGAAAACATTGAGATACAAAAATGGACTTAAGCCGAATTGTTTTATATAGAAACAGAAGGAATAAATTAGGGACTGGGTAAAAAGTTTGACACAACCGTAAAATCGAGATATCAGGTATCCACATAGCAAGTTTGGACTGTAGTTTTATTTAATAAATTGTTAACTCATCCCTTTGTCTATTTGATAACCCAGTGCTGATATTATCCAATGTTTTACCATGTATATATTCTCTTAAATCAAATGCACACTAACAAAACATGTTTGCTTTTTATGAATAGATCTACAAATTTATTTTTATACCCCCGACAAACAAAGTTTGAAGGGGGTATATTGGAGTCACCCTGTGGTCGGTCGGTCGATCGGTCGGTCGGTCCGTTGCAATTTACCTTGTCCGAAGCATAACTTAAAAACTACAGGATGGAATTGGATTAAACTTCATACAATGATAGAGCATAATGAGAGGAAGTGCAGTGTACAATAACCATAACTCTATTCTTGCTTATTACTGAGTTATTGCCCTTTATTTGTTTTTTTGCTGTCAATTTTTTTTCCAGACATTAACTTGCAAACTACTAGATGGAATTTATTGAAACTTGATACAATCGTAAAGCACAATGAGAGGAAGTGCAGTGCACATGAACCATAACTCTATTTTAGCTAATTACAGAGTTATGGCCTTTAAAAAAAAAAAAATGTTTAACTTGAAAACTATTGGATGGAAAGCTCCGCTCCATACAGTGATAGATCATAATGAGATAAAGTGCAGTGTACAAAACCGCAATTCTATTTCAGCTAATTACAGAGTTACTGCCCTTTGTTACTTTTTCTTGTCCGGAGCTTAACTTGAAAACTACTAGATGGAATAGCATAAAACTTCATACAATGATAAATCATAATGAGAGGCGGCGTTCGGGGGTATTAATCACCTTCAGTGATAGCTCTAGTTTAATTTATAATTGGATATTTATATTATTAGCTTGACTATTCAAAGAATAAGGAGGTTTTACTAATAATAACTCCATAATATCCTAAATACAAATTATGGCCCCTGATTGACTTAGGCACTTAGGTTGAAGTTTACAGTCACATTGTGTCAGGTGAAAGTTTTAGGGCAAGTTGGGATTATTACTAATAACTTCTATATTTTTATAGCCTTCATTCAATTGACTTAATATTTTACACAATTATTGAAGACTATCTAACAATTAGGTTACATAACACCATTTTATCCTAAATATAAATTATGGTCCCTGATTGACTTAGGAACTTAGGTTAAAGTATGAGGGCACCTTGTGTCTAGTTAAAGTTTGAGGGCAAGTTGGGATTTTCACTAAATACTTCTAAACCCTTTATTCCATTGAATTGATACTTCACACAGTTGTTTAGCGCCACCAAACAATTATGTAACATACATGTACCTCCATATTAACCCTTAATACAAATTATGGCCCTTGATTTACTTTTTAGCTCGACTATTTGAAGAATAAGGAGGGCTACACTACTCGCCCCAGCGCCTGGTTAAAGTTTTAGGGCAAGTTGGGATTTTCTCTTATAAGTCCAATACCCTTCATTCAATTGACTTAATACTTAACACAGTTGTTCAGGGCCATTACATAATGAGGCTAGATAACTCCATATTATTCTTTTTACAAATTATGGCCCCTGATTGACTATGGAACTTAGGTTAAAGTTTTAGGGCAGGTTGGGATATTTATTAATAACTTCTATCCCCTTAGTTCAATTGACTTAATACTTCACACAGTTGTTCAGGACCATCACATAATGAGGTTACATAACTCCATATTATCCTTAATACAAGTTATGGCCCCTGATTGACTTAGGTTAAAGTTTTAGGGCAGGTTAAAGTTTTAGGGCAAGTTGGGATTTTTACTCATAAGTCCAATACCCTTCATTCAATTGACTTAATACTACACACAATTGTTCAGGACCATCACACAATGAGGTTATATTACTCAATATTATCCTTAATACAAGTTATGGCCCCTGATTGACTTAGGTTAACGTTTTAGGGAAGGTTAAAGTTTTAGGGCAAGTTGGGATTTTAATAAAAAAACTTCTATACCCTTCATTCAATGCACTTAATACTTCGCAGAATTATTGACGACCATCTTACAACAAGGAACATAACTCCATTTTAACCCTTTATACAAATTATGGCCCTTGAATGATATTTTTTTTTTTTTTTTTAATTTTTCTTTTAATATCTTTTGAAAGGCACATTTTTATATTCTTAACCACATTTTCATAAAGGGAAAACAAGTTATTTGAATGACTTGCATCATTGTTCGGGCGGTCTAGTGGGAGGGCAGTGTCAAAGTCACCTTATGTATCGAATATTTTTAGCTAGGTTTGACATAAATAGACCAAACTTAGTATATACGAAGACTTTATGGAGACCTTTTATGGAAATGCGTTTGAGGCCCCTAGGATCAACGTCAAGGTTACTATTAATAGAAAAGGGTTGGTATTAAAAACTTAAGTAAAGGTCTACATATTGTGACCAAACTTTGTATATAGGAAGAGTTTATAGAGACCTTTTCTGAGATTGTGTTTTAGGCCCCTAGAGTTATGGTCAAGGTCACTGTTGCTAAAAATAGAAATATGCTTAGTACTGAATAACTCAAGTAAGGGTTGACATAGTGTGACCAAACTTGGTATATGGGACAAGTTTATGCAGAACTTTCATGGATTGCCTTTCGGCCCCCTAGGGTCAAAGTAACTGTTACTAAAAAAAGATTACTGTTTCAGTTATGGTTGACATACTGTGATCAAACTTAATATGTAGGAAGAGTTTATGGAGGACTTCCATGGGATTGTGTTTGGGGCCCATGGAATCAAGGTCACTGTTACAAAAAATAGAAGAAAGCAGTTGAAACTGAATCTCTGCTGCCAATCATTCAAAACCTGGTTTTGTCACTCGCGCTTCTTGTTCACTTTTTAAGTTGATTGTTTTATTGGTTTTGACAGGCACATATTACATCGTTATTGTATTCACTTCTAAGTCTAAGTGGCGTAGTCGAGTGCGCTGTCTTATGACAGCTCTTGTTTAATGTGTGTTGTTTTTCTTTTATTGCTTTTGACAGGCACATTTTTTATATTTTTAACCAGGTTTTCAGAAAGTGGAGGGTGGTGTCAAACTAATATATGGTATCGGATATATTTATTTTTTATTTGACATATGGTGACCAAACTTGGTATATAGGTAGAGGGAGATTTTTCATGGGATTGTGTTTGGGGCCCCTAGGGTCATGGTCAAGGTGACTGTTACTAAAAATAGAAAAATGTTTGGTACTGAATAATTTTAGTGAGGGTTGACATAAAGCAACCAAACTTGATATATAGGAAGAGTTTATAGAGGCATTTCATGAGATTGGGTTTGGGGCTCTGAGAATCATGGTCACGGTAAAGGTCACTGGTACTAAAAATAGAAAAAGGTTAGTTCTGAAAAACATTTGTTAGGGTTGACATATTGTGACCAAACTTGGAATATCATAAAGAAGAGTTTATGGAGACCTTTCAAGAGATTGGGTTTAGGGCTCGGAGAGTCATCGTCAAGGTTAAGGTCACTGGTACTGAAAATAGAAAAAGTTTAGTTCTGAAAAATATTAGTTAGAGTTGACATTTTGTGACCAAACTTGGTATATAGGAAGAGTTTATGGAGACCTTTTGAGAGATTGGGTTTGGTGCCCCTAAGGTCAAGGGCAAGGTCACTGTTACTTGAAATAGAAAAAAAAATGCTGAATCTCACAACAAAGGCTGAAGTTTTGCGGTCAATCATTGAAAAGTTGGTTTTGTCGCATTGTGGTGAATCTAGTTTACTTTTTAATTTGCTTTTTTTATTGCTTTTGACAGGCATAACATCATTATTGTATTTACAGTCGAAACTCGTTATGTTGACTTTTTCAGGACCTAGGGAAAAAAGTCAAGATAACGAACATTCGACACATCCGAATTACAAAAAATATCACCAATCCCAACACATCTTAGTTTGATTTATGTTCAATGTCCGACTTCTGCTATTGAACGGTTTTGTTACATATTACCGTCGCGAAAACAGCAAACGTACTATTGAAATATTGATTTATTTATGTCAAATTTATTTTATTCAATTCAATTAATTGGTTTAAAAAAGTTTTTTTTTACATGCAGTGTAGAGAAATTTCTTCGTCACGTAACTTCCATTGTTGTCAAATTTTTTCCATGATATCACCAGCATCCTCGTGTGTTTCAATAAATGTCTATTGTGCAATAACTGTCTCTTTAATCAGAAACATAACCAAACAACTTAAATTATTCACACTTATTGAATAACCACCAATTATGACAGTTTGTTATTTTGACATGCACGGTAATTTAGCGACATGCCGCAAGTCATGAATATTTTCGCACCTACAGCTTGATCTATAGTTCGACATAAGAAACAAGGGAAATGTGTGAAATTCGACCACAGGGACTGAAATAGGAGGTTGACATAGCGAAAAAATCTAGATAGAAAAATCAACACAAGCAGATTTATTTTATAAAGAATAAGAAGGAATAAATTCCGGACCGGAGAAAAAAGTCAACACAGCCGGAAAGTCAAGATATCCGACATCAACATAGCGAGTCTGGACTGTATTTCTAAGACAAAGCAGCGTATAGTCTACTGTGCTAGACTGCTACAGTTCTTGTTTTAATAGATATGTGTTTGCTTTCTTAAGTGTTTATTTGCTTCATTTTGCTACCTGTGTTAATTCAATTTCTTGTTTTATGTGTTAATTTGCATTATTATCATGCTACCTGTGAAACTTCAATCTCATGTTTTATGTGTTAATTTGCATTGTTTTCATGCTACCTGTGTTACTTCAATCTCATGTTTTATGTGTTAATTTGCATTGTTTTCATGCCACCTGTGTTAATTCAATCTCATGTTTTATGTGTTAATTTGCATTATTATCATGCTACCTGTGTTACTTCAATCTCATGTTTTATGTGTTAATTTGCATCATTTTCATGCTACTTGTGTTAATTCATTCTCATGTTTTATGTGTTAATTTGCATTGTTTTCATGCTTCCTGTGTTACTTCAATCTTGTGTTTTATGTGTTAATTTACATTGTTTTCATGCTACCAGTGAAACTTCAATCTCATGTTTTATGTGTTAATTTGTATTATTTTCATGCTACCTGTGTTAATTCATTCTCATGTTTTATGTGTTAATTTGCATCATTTTCATGCTACCTGTGTTAATTCAATCTCATGTTTTATGTGTTAATTTGCATTGTTTTCATGCTACCTGTGTTACTTCAATCTCATGTATTATGTGTTAATTTGTATTATTTTCATGCTACCTGTGTTAATTCATTCTCATGTTTTATGTGTTAATTTGCATTGTTTTCATGCTACCTGTTTTAATTCATTCTCATGTTTTATGTGTGAATTTGCATTGTTTTCATGCTACCTGTGTTAATTCATTCTCATGTTTTATGTGTTAATTTGCATTGTTTTCATGCTACCTGTGTTACTTCAATCTCATGTTTTATGTGTTAATTTGCATTGTTTTCATGCTACCTCTGTTACTTCAATCTCATGTTTTATGTGTTAATTTGCATTGTTTTCATGCTACCTGTGTTAATTCATTCTCATGTTTTATGTGTTAATTTGCATTGTTTTCATGCTACCTGTGTTAATTCATTCTCATGTTTTATGTGTTAATTTGCTTCATTTTCATGCTACCTGTGTTACTCCATACTTATGTTTTTTGTGTTCATTTGCATTGTTTTCATTGTTTATTAATTTTCCAGGTGTCTTTTTCTTGCTCATGTTTTATTAGTCTATGTGTTGGTATAATTATTATGGTGCATGATTGTGATGTCTGGCTCTTGTGTTTGTGCATGTCTTCAAACAGGGCCATATATTTATGATTATTTCATCATTTTCCTACTACCGCTTTTTACATTTTGAATTTGTTTGAAAGTTTTTGTACTGCTGTATGCTAACGATGCAATAATTATCTCAGAAAGTGCGGAGGATTTACAAAATGCTCTTCATGAATATGAAAATTATTGTAACCAAAATAGACTCACAGTCAATACCTCTAAAACCAAGATTCTTATATTTACCAGAGGTAGATTGCCTCGACACTAATTCACTCTTGTAATGTTAACATTGACATAGTTTGCTAGAAGTGGCCCTTTTTGTAAACATAAATAATATATTGCAATTAAGCAAGCAACAAAACCTATGTTTAGATTGTTAAAAAAAGCAAAACATTTTTGTCTATCTGTTGACTTACAAATTGATCTTTTTAAGAAAATTGTAAAACTGATCTTATTATATATATATATACTCTTTATTTTCACCCGAAAGTGATTTAACAATTATAGGAATGAACATATATACAACAATACAAATAAATGAAACATACATCTAAGCAAAGAAGATAACTAAAATAGTTTTGTTATACCCAATTAAACTTAATTAGAAAAAGGCGAGAAAATTTACCAGTTGTTCAAGGTGCTTATTTGGTTCATGATAAATGTATTTATAGTTCAAGGAACAAATCAGGTTCAGAAAATTATTAATAGGAGCATCTTAACATTACTAAACGTTCTTTATTTCAGGTCTTTGAATGCTGTAAAACACACTCTTTTTTTAATTTAAGGATGATTGGATATAGAAGTGTGCACCTGTAATAAAATGCTTGCTGAAAAATGAAAAACAAGCAATTAAGGGTGCTTCTTCAATTGAGTCTGTCTCTACCATATACAATTTTCGAACCTTTAGCAGTAAGATGTATATGGAAAAGAATTGATGTTGTTTCAATAATGTAAAATACGTATGTTTATGTATAGTCTAGTTATATTAAATAAAGTAACAAAAGCAATATGATCAGTGAGAGAGATATTATCAAGGATAGATATAATTATTAAGTATAAAAGTGAATCATTACTTCGAGCATATATAGTTGTTATCGCCACAGATTTTAATAGTATGTAATACATCAGGCATTGGTAGCAGTGTTTTTTACATAAAATAATTATGAGTTAATCGACAGTTCTGGCTGCGAATTTATGAATATAGCCACAAGATGCTAGTACCCAGCTGTTTAGAATATTACGATGGACTGTATCATGATATAGCAAGTTTCAAAATGTCATCAGTATCATTATTGTGTGGTATGGATAGCATGTCTAGCAAATGTCGCCTGTCATGCATTAAAGGGGCTGGGCTGTCTCACGTATGATAAAATAGCGAAAAAAATGAAAATTGTTGAAAACTGACATAAACTTGGCATCGATGTGTACAATGCATTGGAACTTACTAACTGAAGTACGACATAGTTTAGCAGTTATTTCGTATTTTTCCATTAAAAAAGATTACTGGGTATGTCTAACAGGTAGAATTCATTCCTTATGCATGATTGACTGGTCGATGTTATCACGTGATATTACCGAGGTAGGTGTAAAGCTTAATTATGTCACCCGATTAGAATAAGCCTTTGTAGCGCAGTGAGTAGGACGCTGGACTACAATTTTGGCGATGCGGGTTCAAACCCGGTCTCCGACACATTGTTTTTTACATTTTGGTACTTTTTTTTTACAATTATGATATCAAAGCTTAACACATTCTATTAGATAATTGTCCTGAGATTCGTTACAGAAAAAAATATTTTTTGGGGCCAATCTGTGACACAGTCCCTTTAATGCAGTGCACTTTGTCAATGCATGTTTCACGATGTCATTACTGTGTTCACCACAATGTCGGCACAAAGCATCGTTGATTGACGGTCTGATATCAGCAATAAGTCAAACAACTGTAGAGGCATTGCAGATTTGGTCTCTTGAGGTAGCATTCAATCATAGAACGGATGGACGTATTTCAGCATGAAAGTCCTTGATACACAAATGATCAGTTATTGGTCAAAGCTAATAGTCCCACATTGTACATAACTTCCAGTGTCTGTATACATGTATTATGTTATGCTTAGTAGATATAGGTATGATAATACAATTAGAAACAACGACTTTCAATTGATAAAACACATACGAAATATATTTGTTAAATGTGGTATGATTGATATTTGGGATAATCATGAATTCCCAAACACATTATGGCTTTAAAAGGACTGTTCAAATTAAATTATCTGATTTATTCATAAACAAGTGGTATTCTAATTGAAATACATCAAGAAAATGCTGTAACTATAGACTGTTTGAAGAAAGCTTTGAATTTGAAGACTATTTAGTTCAAACACCTGCTAAATTTTCAAATATGTAGTAAAGTTTAGAACAAGAAATAATCGACTACCGATTGAAAAGGGAAGCTGGAATGATATACAACTAAATGATAGAAAATGTGGGTTTTGTGATAAAAACAGTACTGGTAATGAATTCCATTATGTACTATGATGTAGCTATTTTACAGAAAATAGAATAAGATTTATTACGAGAAAATTATACCAATATCCTATGTTTTGAAATTTAAAGAAATTATGAAAACTGATCCCAAAGATAATACAAAAATTCATGAAATTATGTAAATTCCTCAAATGTATTGTAAATACATTTAGTTTAAGAATATAACACTATGTTCTCCTCCATAAATTAATGTTATATATAGATATAATAAGTTCCAATAACTTAAAACGTATTAATAATTAGAAAAACTGATGAAATATCTGCATTATTATGTCAGATTGTCATTTCTCATTATGTTCTATTGTATTTTTAGATCAACAATTCAAAGATTTAGGAGAGCTATACTACTCACCCTGGCGTGGGCGGCGGAGTAGGCGTCGGTGGCACACCTTGGTTAAGGTTTTGCATGTAAGCATCTTTAAGTCATTATCTCAGTAAATACATCATGTATTGCATTGAAACTTTGGATATGTATTTCCAACTATCTAACCTACTAAATTAATGAAGTTAGTTAACACTTTGTTTAATATAATGCAAATAATGGGCCTTTATTATTTGACTTAGAAATTCTTGTTAAGGTTTTGCATGTAAGCACACATAGGTTAATATCTCAGCAACTACTTGATGTATTGCATCGAGACTTTATACAATGGTACTCAACCATCCAATTAGTCCATATAAACAGCCGCTTCAGAGTCTTTGACGATTTTTTATTTGGTGACTCCACGCGTCCATATCCCACTTGTTGTTTTCCTAGCCAAGAATGACAGATCCTAGCGCTAAGTATATTGAGCGGAAAGATAACGGGCACCTGCTAGATGGTTTCAAAATGGCGATGCTTTATAGACAGAAGTTGATCTAAATTAAACTAATTATTTGTGTTTCATTAAACACTTAAATATGTAAGTGTAATAAGTAAAAGGTACTGGCTAAAACAATTTAAGTGTAACTTTTGTGGTTTTATTTAACAGTGATGTTTTAAGTATTGTGGAGTAACAGTTGAAGAATATGTTTTACATTGGTATGGATCAGTCGACTTGTGGCGTTTAGGGAACAAAATGAATATCCAAATGTTCCCTAAACGTGCATTATTGTGGCTACCATCCAATCTACTTAAATAACCAAGTATTGCATTAAATTCAAATAATGGCATCATTCTAATCTTATTTTAAAGTGATCCATCCATGTTTCGCCAAAACATTTCAATCCTTACACTGAAAAGCGGCGGAAAAGTCAAGCGGGCTGTCTCTGTGACAGCTCTTGTTGTTCTTTTTATTCATCCTCATTTTGTCATGTATTTGTGACATGAGTGATGTTTAATAAACTTAGAAACATGGAAACATTTATATTTAATACTAATCTGTTTTTATTGCTGTTTGCATTTAAGTTTCAGCAACAAAGATCATTCAGATATCAAATCATCAAGTTATTTGGCAGGTATGCATGAGGAATTTCTCACCTCTGACCTGCGGAATTTCACAGACTCAAGATATATAGTTTATGCCAAATACTGATATGGACTTCAGTAATATGAGTGGTTAGATGAACATCTAATGATTCATACAAAGATGTTTAGAAATCATTTACTTTGGAAATAAAGTACTTTTTAGCTCACCTGAGCACAAAGTGCTAAAGGTGAGCTATTGTGATCGGTCTATGTCCGGCGTCCAGCATCAACAATTGCTTTTGATGAAACTTATAGGAATGTTTTTTTAGGTGGTGCTCTTTCAAAATTGTTTAAAGAAATCAATTCCATGCCGAACTCTAGTTGCCATGGCAACATAAAGGAAAAAACTACAAAACTCTTCTTGACAAAAACCATGAGGCCTTAAAAGCTTAGATATTTGGTGTGTAACATTGTCTTGTGGTTGTCTACCAAGTTTGTTCAAATTATGTCACTGGGGTCAAAATTGGACCAACCCTGTGGGTTACAAGTTTGTTATAAACACATTTTGTTAAAATCTGAAAGTTATGTAAAGTTTACTCTTAAAGCAAGGGGAGCAAATCCTGCTATATTCTCTCCCTTTCTGTTGGAGATTGAATTATTGCCTATTTTTAGAAACAAGGGAATTAATAATCACTTCTAAGGTAATTATTCTTCTTTTTATAGGTTTTAAGGTTCAAGTATTTTTTTTACTAAATAATGAATTTGATAATAAGATTTTTCCATTGAACTAGACTGGGAGGTTGTGGGTTCGATCCCGGGCCGCGTCATACCAAAAGACGTTAAAAGTTGGTACAAGTAGCTCCCTTGCCTGGCGCTGGGCATTTAAAGGGTAGTGCTTTGAAAGTGGTGTACTCAGTACTGGTTCACCCAGGAAAGTTGTATCCCATGTATCTGGTGCTTTACACCAAGCATGTTAAAGAACCAAGAGGTCGCTTCGCAAAGAGCTAGGGTATCACACCTGGATCTCTTGTATCTCACTCTGTTTCTTCAAGTCTTCCAATATCTGGATTTGACTGCGAATTGCTGTCACTTCTATCTCATGTCACTTATGGCATTTAAATGCAATTTAAGTCGTGATGGAGTCACGACTGGGTCAAGCCATAATGCAGCCAATGGGTGCGAGCAGACCTTGATAAACTCAAACTAGAGCTATCACTGAAGGTGATTAATACCCCCGAACGCCGCCCTGATATGAAATTGCAGTCAACTATTTGGAAAGCCAACCTATAAATGACAACTTTATTTTATGGACAATTGTCAGTTATTCATTTTTTGATTATGTTTTTAAAAGTTAGAAAAAAGGCTTTAAACAATATCAGTGATGCTAAAACTGAGATGTTAATACTGATATATTTGATGTTCTAAAGCACAGAATATACGATTGCCTATGACCATCTATAAATGAGTTAAGTTACTTTTTTTCAAGTTATGCTCCGGACAAGAAAAATGTAACAAAGGGCAATAACTCTGTAATTGGCTGAAATAGAATTGCGGTTCCTGTACACTGCACTTCCTCTCATTATGATCTATCACTGTATGAAGTTTTATTAAATTCCATTCAATAGTTTTCAAGTTCTGCTCCAGACAAGAAAAAGTAACAAAGGGCAGTAACTCTGTAATTAGCTGAACTAAAATTGCAGTTCCTGTACACTGCACTTCCTCTCATTATGATCTATCACTGTATGAAGTTTTTTTAAATTCCATCCAATAGTTTTCAAGTTATGCTCCGGACAAGAAAAAGTAACAAAAGGGCAGTAACTCTGTAATTAGCTGAAATAGAATCGCGGTTCCTGTACACTGCACTTCCACTCATTATGATCTATCACTGTATGAAGTTTTATTAGATGCCATCCAATAGTTTTCAAGTTATGCTCCAGACAAGAAAAAAGTAACAAAGGGCAATAACTCTGTGATTGGCTGAAATAGAATCGCGGTTCCTGAACAATGCACTTCCTCTCATTATGATCTATCACTGTATGAAGTTTTATTAAATTCCATCCAATAGTTTTCAAGTTAAGCTCCGGACAAGAAAAAGTAACAAAGGGCAGTAACTCTGTAATTAGCTGAAATAGAATTGCGGTTTTGTACACTGCACTTTATCTCATTATGATCTATCACTGTATGGAGCTTTCCATCCAATAGTTTTCAAGTTAAACAAAAAAATTTTTTAAAGGCCATAACTCTGTAATTAGCTAAAATAGAGTTATGGTTCATGTGCACTGCACTTCCTCTCATTGTGCTTTACGATTGTATCAAGTTTCAATAAATTCCATCTAGTAGTTTGCAAGTTAATGTCTGGAAAAAAAATTGACAGCAAAAAAACAAATAAAGGGCAATAACTCAGTAATTAGCTAAAGTAGAGTTATGGTTCTTGAACACTGCACTTCCTCTCATTGTGCTTTACCATTGTATGAAGTTCCAACTAATTCCATCCAGTACTTTTCAAGTTATACTCGGGACAAGAAAAAAGTAACAAAGGGCAAAATTCAGTAATAAGCAAGAATAGAGTTATGATTATTGTACACTGCACTTCCTCTCATTATGCTCAACCATTATATGAAGTTTAATCCAATTCCATCCAGTAGTTTTTAAGTTATGCTTCGGACAAGATAAATTGCAACGGACTGACCGATAAACCGACCGACCGACCACAGGGTGACTCCAATATACCCCCTTCAAACTTCGTTTGTGGGGGGTATAATAAACAAACATCATGTATGATGAAGCGAAAACTGTTGTGTATGTTGCAGGTTATATACTTGTTTGACCAGTGTGTAGTTCTATCATGACATGAAATTTAAAGGTAATTTGTTCATTTTATTGGATAGTGCAGTGTCAATCGTTGGTATGTCTGTACTTAACACAATTGCTTGTAAACATCAAAACTGGTCATTCCCCAGGAGTTCTGTGTACTCATAAAGGGAATTCTTGAAAATCTTCTTGTCTGAAACTGCTAGCCCATAACCTATAGTAATTTGTAACCAGCATCATATAGTTGTCCTCTACCCAGATTGTGCAATTTATGCCCGTGGGGTCAAAGCCGATCCTACCCCTTTTGACCTACTTTCTTATTTTTGAAGCTACAGCAAAGAAATTTGGACCATGTGTACAGTTTTGAAAACAAATCAATGTTGTGCTTGGATGACCTTGACTGCAACCTTTTGGCCTACTTTATTATTTTTGAAGCTACAGCAATGAAATTTTGGCCATTTGTAGAGTTTTGAAAACAAATATCAATGTTTTCCTGAGATGACCTTGACTGTGACCTTTTGATCTACTTTCTTGTCTTTATAGCTACAGCAAAGAAATTTGGACCATGTGTATGGTTTTTTAACCAGATATCAATGTTGTCCTTGGATGACCTTGACTGTGACCTTTTGACCTACTTTGTTATTTTTCAAGCTGCAGTAATGAAATTTGGACCATGTGTACAGTTTTGAAAACAATATCAATGTTTTGCTTTGGTGACCTGGACTGTAACCTTCTTTTTTTTGAAGCTGCATTGTGACTTTTTTACCTACTTTCTTATTTTTGTAGCTACTGAAATGAAAGTTCGAGCATGTGTACAGTTTTGAAACAAATATCAATATTGACCATGTGTACAGCTTTGAGAACAAATATCATCATATAGCTATGGTAGTTACAAAGGTCAAACACTTTTACTCAGGTGAGCGATTAAGGGCCATCATGACCCTCTTGTTTAATAATTTATTAAAAAATGTAATTGCATTTATTTATATATCTTTACGCATTTGTTTTCAATTTTGCAATTGCATTAAAACAAAATAACTTTTTCAAACTTTATTAAAGCCATTTTATTTTAATTAAGAGATTCAAGTTTTTTCTACTGTACTAAAAAAGTGAGTATTTTTTAATAGCATGATTTGTGCGGGATCAATAACATATACTCGCTCAATACTCATGTTTCATCATTTCTTTATTTTACTTTCAATAACATTAATAGTAGTGTGAAATAGATTTCTAATTTAGACTGATTTTATTAAAAACGAGCTGAATCAATGGACCATCTATTTGTTGCATAGTGTCTTTTGTCTAGTTAGACAAGGGATAATTTACACATAATTGTCCTCTGTTTAAAGCAGTGCCCCACTATACAATATACAGGTGGTTCAGTTGGGTAATGAAATGGTTCGAACAGGCAGTGGTTCACTTGGGTAATGGTTCACTTTGTCCGTCACCCAAGGAAAATGCCTGTCTCTCAGTGGAAAAGATAGGGGACATATCAGGATTGAATTAATCAGCAGTGTATTTGATATTGAAGGAAAAAATGAAAAAGATGTACAAAGTTAGTGCACGTTGGATAATACTGCATTTATTTATGCTAAAACAGGACCTGGCACATGTTGAAAAGGCATCAGTGATGCACTCTAAATTAACAGAAAAGGACCCTAGGCAATTAAGAGAGATTGTCACTGGTGATAAAACATGGCTCTGTTTTTTTAACCCACCAGCAGAGAAAATAATTAAGTGTGGAAGGGTGAAGATAACGAGGATTCTGTAATTGCTAGGCACAGCAGGAGTGTCAGGTGGGTTATGTAAGCATTTTTTATTGTCCCTGTAAAATGAGCCCAGTAGTGTCACAGGATACTTCATAAGCATCTTCGTCTCCCCCTTGTTATTCACCACCATAATACCAAGCAACACATACTGAAGTGCATGTTGTCAAGCTACAATAATGCTCCTGGACATCGCTCTGTACTGGTTACAGAATATTTTTAACAGAACTATCTCAAAGTTTTGTCACATTCACAATACAGTCCAGACCTGTCACCTTGTGACTTCTGGTTGAATTCCCACATCAAGATGTGTCAACATGGATGTCGTTTTAAGATACACAGTGTGATTGGAAGTGCCTTATACCAGTGTATAAACAGTATGCCTATAGAAGTTTTTGCAAAAGCAGTTTCTGACTGGATTTTACAGCTCGAAAAGAATTTGGATGCTGATGGGGAATAGTTTGACAGATTCAAATAGACATATCTGCCAAGACACTAACTATAATGGTAACGCACTACTGTTGCCACTGTTCATAATATTCTCAGTCTCAACTAAATATCTTTAAGTTGGCATGTAAATCATGTTGTTTCCAGGTTTTCCCAGGACGGTTCCCCAAGCAGAGACGCTTTACCAGAAGGAGCCGGTGGACGTTGTCATGACTCTGAACATTCCAGACAAAATTATCATCAACCGAATCAAGGGCCGCTGGACACATGCACCCAGTGGCCGTATTTACCACACTGAGTTCAACCCACCTAAAGTCCCAGTGTGTAACTATAAAATTGATGTTTCTCAAATGATTTAAACCTCTAAAATGGTTTTATAAGTTACCTTATACTAGTATGTTATTTAAGACAGGCTGTGGCGGTAGAAGGTGTTATCCTCTAGCTTAGGAAATTGAAAAGATCATGATTCTATAAGCTCAGCTGTAAGTTTTCATAGTTACGGTATCAATCTATATAAAATAATTAATAACTGTATGTGATGAGCTTTTTTTAACCAGGTTTTTACAAAAGTTATTGGCCTTGTATTTTGGCTTGTCCAGGCTGTAGTTTGGGAATTTCAAATAATATAAAAAAAATCCTGTGCAAGACCAATGTCTGTAGATGAAGGTCAAGGTTGCACTTTGTCATTTGTCAAAAATTGTGTATTTTGGCTGCTCCAGGCAGTCATTTAGCCATACATAAGAAGTTTTTGTCAACCCTGTGACAGCTCTAGCTTAAATTTCAAATTGGGATAACAAAATTAATTCTTCAAGTGGCAATTTCTGCCACTCAATTTAAATTTAAAAAATGCATTGTCTGAGAAAAGTACAAATGTTCTATTGCAGTATTAAATACTGCAAAGAAATCCATAAACTAGAAATCCTTCAAATATTAGTGCTTTCTTACCATTTTAAGGTTTACTTATTTAGTGGTGTTAGACTTGTGTGCCAAATATTTTATTATATATCTGTGAAGACTTTCAGGAGTTATCATTCAAACAACCACAGATCAACCAACCGACCAATAATCTCACTTCTTTTGAAAAAAAAATGTTTTGTGGGGGTATAAAAATTGCATGTTTCTTCTTAAGGTGGCTATATTGGTCAGTGACAATAGCCCCTTATTTTAAATGTTGATAATTGTTCATTATTGTACATCAGTTTTGGCTCCTTCAGGGTGTAGATGATGTGACTGGGGAACCGTTGCTTCAACGTGATGATGATAAGGAGGAGACGGTTAACCGCCGCCTGCAGGCTTACTGGAAACTCACCCAGCCAGTACTAGACTTCTACAGGTACTATTCATTGAATCATTGGGGTCTGGTCTTTGTTTAAATGCAGACATGACCTCACTGAAGGAGGCACCAGATTTCAAGTAAAATTTCTTAATCAACTGTTCTAAATCAAGCTTTGGCAGCATAGGTATTCAGTAGTTAAAAAACTCTCTTTAAATAGAAAAGATTATTACAAATATGTTATGCCTCGGAAGTTTTTCTGTAGATTAAAAATGGAAAAGAAAAAGACATGTATCTTTATATATTATAACCATGATTTATTTTTAGCTCACCTGAGCTCAAAGTGCTCAAGGTGAGCTTTTGTGATCGGTCTATGTCCGGCGTCTGTCGTCCGTCATTCGTCATCCGTCGTCATTGGTTATAATCATCTTCTTCTCCTAAACCGCTTGGACAATTTCGATGAAACTTTATAGGAATGATCCTTGGTTGGTGCTTTTTCAAAATTGTTCAAAGAAATTAATTCCATGCAGAACTTTGGTTGCCATGGCAACCTAAAGGAAGATGTCAACAATTGGTTATAATCATCTTGTACTCCTAAACCGCTTGGACAATTTTGATGAAACTTCATAGGAATGATCCTTGGCTGGTGCTTTTTCAAAATTGTTCATAGAAATTAATTACATGCAGAACTCTGGTTGCCATGGCAACCTGAAGGAAAAATTGCAAAACTTTTTCGGCAAATACTATGAAGCCTAGTGCTTAAATATTTGGTGTGTAACATTGTCGATTGGTTATCTACCATGTTTATTCAAATTATGCCCCTGGAGAAAAATTGGCCTCAGACTGTGGGCTACAAGTTCATTATAAATACACTTTGTTAAAATCTGATAGTTATGTAAAGTGTTTTCTTGAAGCAAAGGCAGCAAGTCTTGCGATATGGTCTCCCTTTTTGTTGGAGATTCCACTACTTTCTATTTTTAGTAACAAGGGAATATATTTTATATTTCATTAAGTCTTCAACATAGTCACTTCTGAAGTAAGTATTGTTCTTTTTTTAGGTTCATAGATTCAAATAATTATTATAAACTTTATTTTTGAGAAGAAATTTCATTTTTACTTAAGACTTTTCCATTGAACTTCATGTAGATTATTGTTCATGCAGATGCTATAGTCTTATCTTCTATGTGGATAGTGTTATTCACTTAAAACTTATATAAAGAAAAATATTATTAATAACATTAGAAGGAATGTGATGTTAGGCGGTCAAGGTGATACTATTTGTTGACAGTGTTGAAAGTGATCTGATATTTGATTTTTAGAGCTTAAGGCAGTTTATTGATGGGTTGTGCACTGTTTGTTGTTTGTGTATCTATACTAAAAGTTATTTCAATGTGCAAGCAATTTAAAATACTTTTGTCAGTGTGCAGGCAACTGAAAAAAGTCCTGTGAGTGTGCAGGTATCTAAACCAAATGCTGTCAGTATGCAGTCAATTATCAAGTCCTGTCAGTGTGCAGGCAACTGAACAAAGTCCTGTCAGAGTGCAGGTATGAGAATCAAATTCTGTCTGTGTGCAGTCAATCATCAAGTCCTGTCAGTGTGCAGGAAACTGTGACAAGTCCTGTCAGTGTGCAGGCAACTGTGACAAGTCCTGTCAGTGATTATCCATGTTTGACAAGTATTTTTTTTCAATATTCTTTGAGAACAAATATCAAGCTATATTGATTACAAAGGTTAAACTCTTTTACTCAGGTGAGCGATTTAGGGCCATCAAAGCTTTTTTGTATTGTTTTCTTCTTCATTGATTGATAAGAGCAATCACAAACAGGCTTTCAAGCGGGCCCTTCTTTTTTGTAAGCTCCTTCTTTTTCCTAATTTAAACATGCAAATCTCTGTATTTTAAGTATTATTATCATGCTTAAAAAAACACCAAAATAATCATCCTATACAAACTAACAACAAAATACTAACATGGTCCTAACAAATACTGCCACTGTTCTTACATAATACAGACATGGTTTAATCACAATACTGACTTGGTTCTAACATAATACTGACATTGTTATAACATTATACAGACATGATTCTAATAATATACTGACCTTGTTCTAACATAATAAAGTAATACAGACATGGTTCTAACATAATACTGACATGGTTCTAACATAATACAGTATTACAGACACAATACTGACCTGGATCTAACTTAATACTGACATGATTCTAACATAAAACAGACATCAGGTTCTAACATAATACTTCCATTGTTCTAACATAATACTGACAAGGTTCTAACATAATATTGACATTGTTCTAACATTATACAGACATGGTTCTAACATAATACTGACATGGTTCTAACATTTGACTGACATGTTCCTGTTTTGATTTGATATAAAGCAAAACATAGAATGACTGTTTTAAATGTCAGGGAGCTTAGCATTCTGGAGGAATTCAAGGGAAAGTACTCAAACGAAATCTGGCCACACGTTCACAAGTTTCTGTCTACCAAGATCACACCAACCCAGTATACAGAGTACAAGGGATTCTCCTAGCATTAAAGTTAATACATGTATATAGAACTATCATACTAAAATTGGTCAATATCTTTATCAAAGTGTTGAAGAAATTTAATCAAAAGTGATAAGTTTTATGTTACAAATCATGTTTAAATTTTTACAATATTTTAAATTTTGAAAGGCATCTACCAGAAAATTTTATACACTTAATTTGTAACTCAGGAACTTACTGTTTTACTCCAAGAAGGAGTGTGTATTCTTACATTACTACAATCAAGGGACTGTTCATTAAAAGCATTTGATACACTATTAAAAAATTGAATGATTATCAGCTTTTAATCACAAAACTGACTCTAATGAGTGAGACTGTCTACTGATTGCTATTTTGTGTTTATTTTGACAAATGGATAAAGTGAACGTTAATGTGAGAGCGTCCCTTAGCAGTTATATTTTTGGAAGATTTGTTAGTTGTTTATAGTAATTTTACATGTCTCCTTGTGAGAATTGGTTTGTTATCCCCTGCGGAAAGATTTCTGCAAAGGGATATAGATTTGGGGTTGTCCGTCCGTCTTTCCATCTGGAGCCATTTCTATTTAACTAATGGGCATAAATTAATGAAACTGATGTCATGTGTGTATAACCATAGCATGCTGGAATTCATCCTGTACACTTCTTTGCTTACACACACAGTAAGAGCATTCTGGTGCATGCCACCACTAGTGCAACAGCGCCACCACTTTTATAAATATGCGCATATTTCCTTTTTAAGAAGTGCTTATTAGTTTTGTTGTGATCCGGCATAAGTACTATACATAACAGTTTTGTTTGCATGGGCCAGAATGCTCTTACGGTGATTTAAGCAACGAAGTGTACTTGAAATGCTAGCAGATCTCAAAATATGCACAAGTCCGATTCGGGAGAAAAGCTCCTGGCACCACAGTTCGCACAATATTGAAACGAAATAGTATCCAGCCTGCAGTAGACATGTTCTTCGATTTTTGAAATATGTCCGTTAAATAAAATTACCAAATAAAATATAAACCATACTCACGTGTGTTCATGTTAACATAGGGAACAGCCCCACCACGGAAGTGTCTACAGCTCATTTCCTTTGCACCACTGTTAAGTGGTGGAGCTGGCGTTTAGAGGCCATGGTATTATTACAATGTAACTTAATAGGACAGACATTAACAATGTGAATGGCTATTTTTATTTATATGTCAAGGGCAAATTTATCCCAGGGACAAAATTAATATGTTTATATAAACCCAAATATGTGCTGGAGTAAATATACGTGCTGGGGTAAATTTCCCTTCATTGGCAATTTGCCCCATGTCTTGAAGATGAGTAAATTGTTTTAGATTTCAACTCTTTGTTTAATCTTATAGTCATATGCTTGGAGATGGACAAACCAAACTTTTAAAAATATTATTATTTAATGAACATTTGTCTTCTTTCACTTTGAACACTTTTTCAGGTAAATTTGTCACTTTAGTGTAACCTTTTTGCAAAAAATAGAAGTAATTTTTTTTAATATTTATCTCACAAGTTGCTTATTATAGCTTTATTGATATGATTTGTTTATTTTCCAACACCAACTATTGGCGTTTTACCAAAATATTTCAGTGTTTTTCAATTACAATATAAACGCATCCTAAATATTATAGGGACAAATTTGTCCTTGTGTGTATATTTGCCCATGGGGGTTAACTTACATCTAGGAGGGGGAAATGTTGTTCATATAAACAGGGTATAGAGTGTGATTCTTAAGAACAGAGTGATAGATACAACAAAAGTTATTGCCATTTTTTTAGGGAAAAGCTAAAAATTGGCCATAATATATATGGGAGCGATATATTTATTCAAAAATCTGAGCTAACATAGTTTTTACCCAATCAATTCTTAAAATTTACCTAAAACTGGGGTCTTGAAATAGTTAAATACTTAATACTATGATTCATACATTGAGGGATATCAACTGTTACATTTGTTTTTTGTTATAATGTTAGAATTCTATTTAATGGTGTTCGATATTAAAATTATTCACAGGAATCACAGTGAGTCTGCTTGTCTTTCCCTTTTCAATCACAGAATGATTTTCTGAACTTGATTGTGTTATACTTGTCCATGTCCATGGGTGAATTTGATGTACAATTATTTGCTCACCATGATCATTGCTACCGTTCAATATAAATGGGCATGTTCTTTAACCACATAATGTACCATGATCATTGTTACTGCTTATTTACTAGTACACAATGTATGTCGTGTTCTTTGACCACATAATGTACCATAATCATTGTTACTGCTTATTTACTAGTACACAATGTATGTCATGTTCTTTGACCACATAATGTACCATGATCATTGTTACTGCTTATTTACTAGTGCACAATGTATGTCGTGTTCTTTGACCACATAATGTACCATGATCATTGTTACTGCTTATTTACTAGTACACAATGTATGTCGTGTTCTTTGACCACATAATGTACCATAATCATTGTTACTGCTTATTTACTAGTGCACAATGTATGTCGTGTTCTTTGACCACATAATGTACCATGATCATTGTTACTGCTTACTTACTAGTACAGAATGTATTCCATGTTCTTTGAGCACATAATGTACCATGATCATTGTTACTGCTTAATTACTAGTACAGAATGTATGTCATGGTCATCATGTTCTTTGAGCACATAATGTACCATGATCATTGTCAGAGTTACAGATAAGTTTTCCAATGTATTTGAGTATGTAACTCCATACTTTTGAAAAAAAAATGGGTACCTCACAAAAAATGAGTTTTTCAAGTTTTATTACCCCATCGTTTGATTTTAATTGAGTGACAACACTGAACAATGGTCTTTTATTAGTGTGATTGGAAACAATAAAAATGAGTGACACGGAGTGTTTAAAGTTGCTGTATAACGTAAAGTTCACATTAGAAAATTAGAATTTCAACACATACATATTTAACACTTTAGATAAACTTTACAATATCTAGAAAAACTATGTACAACATAAACAATCTGATCAATTAATGACCCTGCGATGTCTTTAACATGCATAACAGCACTGATTCTGTAATAAATGTATTCAATATGTCACCAAGTATCTTCGATGATGACAGTTGGTATAAATAAAGTGTTAATATGTTTGACTGAGTTGGTAATATCTTTCCCGACCTCTCTTTCTTGACATATTCGCAAGAAACCTTGCATATGAACACGTGAGTTTCCGCCTATATTCGTAGACCATTATATTTACAGTTTATAAAGGCAAAGCTTATTTAGTTAAACTTCAAGGTATTTGATTAATTCCGGTTTTCTTCCAGAAAATGATCGGCCAATTACGGAAACCATTATCTGTTTTTAACTGAGTTAAATAAATTGACCAAGTTCTCCAAATTAGACGGAATGAGTTTCCAATTCTCATTTTTATTTCATTACGCGTCCGTTTCAAATTAATTACGTATTCTGCCTTTTCTTATGCCTTTTGTTACTCCTCGATTTTTAAAACAATTTGGTTTTCAATGATTTGAATTGCGTATTTACGCAAATATGCAGCTTATCTATAACTCTGATTGTTACTGCTTAATAACTAGTACATAATGTATTCCATGTTCTTTGACCACATAATGTACCATGATCATTGTTACTGCTTAATTACTAGTACAGAATGTATGTCATGGTCATCATGTTCTTTGACCACATTATAATGTACCATGATCATTGTTACTACTTTGTTTACTAGAACACAATGATATTTCTGTGACCACATAATGTACCAAGCATGCAAAAATGTCAACATTGCTATATATTAGGGGTGGCAACGAGTACCCGAGTACTCGATTGAACGTCTGAAAAACGTACTCTGAAAAAAAATCTATAAAAATCACCAAATACACAATTTACAGACAAAATATCAGATCTGGTTAGTTGCCAAGAGGACAATTTACGGTCCCTCTAATCCCCGCTGTGTACACAATTCAGACCTCAATCAATTAGTTGACAGTTGTTGTGATAGTTGCAAACTGTCAACAAAGGACCCCTAATTCAAATTAGCACTGATGTCAATTAGCCAAGTTTTGATAGCGGTAACTTTCACCTACACAATTATATTGTATACCAATTAGAGACCTTTCACCTAACAATGGACGCTAACGAGCGAAAGAGTATCGACCGTTACGAGAATTGATTTCTTAATGGGCGTATTTTAAACTATTTTTGCAATGATTATCGCAATTGATTGGTTGATATTTTAAATCAAGAATTATGAATATTAATGAGGTAAACAACAATTACACAGTACGAAAAACTATCATTTAAAAAAAAGTAGAGTAAACAACTGAACAACTGAATTTCGTTCACTATTTTTATGTATGCTATTAATTTTCGTTCATTGTAATTCTGATTGTTGTTCATTTCTGCGGTGCATACTTGTATAAAATGAAACGAATAAGACAAATTAAAAGCCTGAAACAACATTTGTTTTCTTTTTATATCATTTTTTGTTAAAATACGTAATGAAAGTTTACTTTAAAGGTGAAAACAACCAATAATTCGGCCAACGCACAATATATGTCATTAACGATACATGTATACACAATCTTGTCTTTGCGAACACATATTCATTTTTTCCAAATAATCGAGTACCCGAGTACTCGATCGAACGATCGTCCGAGTACTCGAGTATTAATTTTACTACTCGTTGCCATCCCTACTATATATCTTTGTTACAGAAAAATATTCTGTAGTAATTAACATAATAAAATAACATCTAAAGATATATAAATTTTGTTATGACTTTAAGCGTGTTCAAGCACTCACATGTTTATTGAAGTCTTGTCGGGATTGATGTCTATTGGCATAAGTTGCCCTAACAACATGAACGGTATGACGTGTGTTGACCCATAGTGACAGTGCTTTTGATAAATGAACGCCTGTACCTACATGTAGAATCAGATAGAGGCTCCCAGTAGGATGCCTAAAGAGAAGGCAAATAAAGTGTTAACCCTTTCCCGCATGATTGTGCCAAATTGTCCCTTTATCTATTCCCGCATGATTGTTCCAAATTGTCCCTTTATCGATTCCCGCATGATTGTTCCAAAATGTCCCTTTATCGATTCCCGCATGATTGTGCCAAAATGCCCCTGCGTTGTTTATGGTTATTTATTTTCATACCTGTTACTTTTTTATTCGCAACAAATGCTTTTTTGTATAGTGTAAACATCGATTGATATATAAATCGAAAAAAAATACTATGTTTCTATTTAAAGATTTTCGATAAATCTTGAATGAAATGTATTGGGGTCAAACGCGTGTTCGAAGTTCATCGCGCATGCTTGGAAGCGTTCTTTTCCATGGAAAACTACCAAGTATGTCATCATATATTTATATCCACCAATAATAAAATAAAACTATTGATAGAGCCCGTGACGTCACAGGTCATGGTGCAGGGTCGTGTTATTGTCGGAATCTTTTGATGCTAAACAAACACGGGCATTGTTTTCGTCTGGGTCGTAAAAACAGGGGACATTTTGTCACTTCTGTTTCTTTACGGAATGCTAATCCCGTCATAAAAATACGCCCCTACTTCCGTTGATCAAAGTAAGTATATTGTTATGAATACACAGAAATAAACATCTGTTGAGACAAGCGAAGAATACACAATAATATTTTGGTACATATTCAGTCGATTTGCCATTGAATTTCATAACCGAATTTCGGCTCTTATTGACAACTTTAAAACCTACATCTACTAAGTTATGGCATTTAATTTTGACAGCGATGATGACGCGTCGGTATTTTCCGGCTTTGGTGAGAGTGACATCGGGTCTGACGTCAAGTTACCAACCGAGGCACTCGAGCACGAGGAGAGTGAGACGTCTGATGACGACGTGTCTGATGATGAACCCGTACATGCTGATGGCTGGACATCAAATTTCACTGATGTGCCGGTGTGTTTACCCAACTTATATTTATAAAACGAAACATGAATGAATGACTGATAGATATATGCAATTTAAATCATAAAAATAGATCCCAGAATAATTCACAACAGTTATGAATTGCAAAGTTCATATTGCTTTCTTCGGTTTATAATAATAAAAATAATAATAATAACAATAAGAAGAAATAATAATAATAAAAGAAATAATAATAATATATTATAATAATAATAATAATAATAATAATGAAGTAACTTATAGTAACTGTTAGTAGTAGTAGTAGTAGTAGTTGTTGTTATAGAAGATATAGTAGTAGTGGTAGTTGAAGTAGTGCGTGGTATTAGGTGTAGTAGGAGTAGGAGTAGTAGTATTTTTATTTACTTTAAATTTAGTAAAAAAAACATAGCATAGGAAAAGTCATAAATTACTTCCTATTTTACACTTTTTTTGTACTTTGTTCCATTTTCAAACATTTTTTTATATCTTTGCAGATTGATGACTTCACAGAGACACCAGGGCCAAACTTCCCCGATGACTTTGATGTGGACCACGCAACACCTCTTGACTATTTCTGGCTTGTATTCCCAATCCAGCTCATCACCCTGATTGTCCAGCACACCAACGCCTACGCCCAGTGGGTCCAGGCCAGGGATGGTTTTGACTCCTTCTGGCATGAGACTTCGGAGGCTGAGATGAGGGCATTTCTGGCCATCAACGTCCTGATGGGCATCCAGCAGCTGCCAGAGATATCTATGTACTGGTCATCCCCTTCATTGGCAACCCAGGCATCATAGGAACAATGACATGCAACCGTTTCCAGAAACTAGACCAGTACTTCCATGTGTCTGACAGGGCCTCTGAACCAAGGTGTGGTGACCCTGGGTATGACCGCCTGTTCAAGGTCCGTGAAGTTATGACAGCTGTTATGGACTGTTTCAAACGTGCATATACATTATCTAAAGAAGTTGCTGTGGATGAGGCAATGATAAAGTACTCTGGCAGACTGTCTTTTCGGCAATACATGCCTAACAAACCCATTAAACATGGAGTAAAAGTGTGGATGCTGTGTGACAGCCGAAGTGCATACTTATGGAACTTTGATGTGTACCTTGGCCGCCAGGACAGGACTCATCATGACCTCGGTCATGATGTGGTTATGAACTTAACTCAGGGAGTGCAGAATTCTAAACGCCATATATATTTCGACAATTTCTTTACGGGATTACCACTCTTGGAAAGCTTGTTAGGAAACGGATTGTACGGTTGTGGGACAGTTAGAGAGAATCGTATTGGTTTTCCGAAAGATCTGAAGAAGCCAAGGGATGTTCGGCAGCGGGGGGAGTTCAAGGTGCTTCAGAAGGATGCTGTGGTGGCAACCGTATGGAAAGACAAACGTCTCGTCTATCACCTATCCACGTTGAGCCAGCCTGCGGACATACGAGATGCCAGGAGACGCGTTTTAGGCAACCATCTAGAACTTCAACAGCCACACACTGTTTATGCTTATAATAAATTTATGGGTGGAGTGGACCTACATGACCAATTCCGGGCGAAATATAACATTGGACGCTGTGGTAAAAAGTGGTGGCGCTACATATTTTGGTTTATTTTAAATTGTTCTATTGTGAACGCTGGAATATTGTATCAGCAAGCCGCAACCAGGCGAACGAAGAAGCGAAGGTTTACGAACCTCAACTTCAGAGAAGAGCTTCTCATGGACTTAATCGGAGGATATTCGAAGAAGCATTGTGCTGTTGTAGAGCAGTTGCAACCCCCTCGTGTGGCTGATGGGAATCAGGGATTACATGTTAATGTCCGTTTGTCTGGAGGAAAGACAACATGCAAATATCACAGTCGTTTTTTGAAGACCACTAACATTCCTCGAGTTGTGTATGGCTGTGCTGTTTGCTTAGTGCATTTGTGTAAGGAATGCCACATGCCCTATCATGAGGCAGTGCGTGTACAGAGGGCTCCTGCCAGGCCATGAACTGTTGAATTGAAATAGTATTTACTATATATTTCAATATTCAATGAACAATTCAACATGTATATATTTTTCCTTGTTTGTTGTGTACATAAAAGTGTATTATAGGTTTAAAAATTGAATTAATTCAATTTTCTTTTTAAAATACTCATCTTTAAAACCATGTTTGTTAAGTTTTGTATATTACTGTGTATAAATAAGTTTATAACATTGAATAAATTGAAATTAAGTTCACATGTTTTTTTATTTTGTTTTAAATATATGTTTGAATGCAGAAATAATGGGACTAGAAAGTAAAAAATTATACCACTGAATTATTTTTTTATTCTCTACAAACTTTGTATTTATAAATAATAGATAAAACCTTGAGAAATACTAGAAAAATAAATTAAAAGTGCACAGGGGGCAATTTTAGTGGCTTATAAAATGAAATGAATGATAATTTCTCAACTTTTCACAAGCATTTATGTTTGATGGTAAATATAATGAACAAATAATTTAGACATGAGAAAATAAGTTGTATCAATAGATTGGAAATTTAATTCTCTACAAACATTACATTGACCACTAAAAGATCAAATGAAAAGAAACACTAGAAAAGTTTGTTTGAAATGCATGAGGGTCAATTTTCCAATAATTTCCAATAAATCCATATGCAGTAGGGGTACTGATAGGGACACCTTATCTATTGGCTTCTGGTTATCAATGTACTGATAAGCCATGCACTGGCTGGCCTAATATGGCTTGGTTTACATGAGGTAAAGGGTTAATGACTAGTTTGAGATCCATCCCTATGAATTTTTTATTTCATGTACACAATGTCATGTACTTTTGATTTTGAATTTTGAGCTATGCATTTTCAATTACATTTGTATGTTGAATACATGAACATCTAATATCTCATGATGCACTCCGAAACATTTAAAACAGAAGTCATAAACATATCACTTCTGTTTCATATCAAGGGTTCTGTGATACAGCTAGGCTGCAACAAAATTCAAGGAGATTTCAAGGACCTTTATTCGAATTTCAAGGACTGTCTTAAATTACAAACTATGAGAGAAACACATTTTTTCAAAGAATAATTAATAGCACACTATGAAATAAACACATATTTGTGACATAGTAACCCATCAAAAATGTAATTGTCCTTTCAGGTTTTCAATGCATTGTCTAATTTCTCTGAGAGATAATTAAGCATAGCTCTGTTCTCTTTTGCCCTCCTATAACAGTTTGAATGGAATGGAATGGTGAACATTTCTAGGGTATAACTGGTGGTACTGGTAGGCAGATTTCTCTCATGTTTTTCCCTGACTAAGTGTAGAATTTTAGGGCAGACTGGCCCATTGAACTGACGTCAATAACTTTACTGCAATGTTAAACACATTGCTTTGAGTAAATTTTCGTGTTCATACCAGTCTACATGGTATTAGCAAAAAGCCTTTTTTTTGTTGAAAATGGCAGACATTACAGCTAAAACGAAACCAGAAACAGAAAAAGATTGAACCAGTGTCAATGTAGATATGTACCACTGGAGTTTCAAATCTGTACCATATTTGTACCGTCACACCCACACCAAAGATTCGAATGGCAAAGAGTTACAAGCAGAGCATCCACTAAGATGGAAGCTTACTTGGTAAAGATGAACTTTTTGCTACAGACGTTTCATCGCAAACAGAAAAAGGAAATTAAAGGACTGGTTCCAAAAACGCAAGCACTTTTCAAGGCAAATAAACATTCCATGAGTTTTTGCAAATTTTAGGACTATTCATTCAGCAGCCCAAGATTCAGTTACTCTTCAAGTTTATGCAAACCCTGATATCGCAACACTTAACCGTACTTCTGCTTCATATCACAACTTTTTATATCAGTTATTTTGCACAGTACCAAACAACACTAAGGCTGTGTCTGCGTCTTCTATTGAAACAGACAAACTTAAAAAATGAACAGGTCTTATCAATAAGGTTTTACATTTATCACATGGGTGACACATATATTTATATATATCTACTAACAAACAACATTACAATTTACATGACACTTATTAGCTGATACATTATATAATTACTGCATCTCATTCAGGATAATAGCATAAAATTGCAACCGGAGGAAACAGCATGTTGAACTAGGCGTTAGTAGAGGCTCAAATTGTTTGTTCATGCGTTATTTTTTGCTAGGACCCGAGATCAAGATGCAGCTATTATTTTATTAAACCAAATATTTGGTTTAAAACGTACATGAAGTATATTAATCTAGTATACTATAAAAGGAGTGAAAATTGATTCTTAATACTTCATTTAATAAACCGAATGATGGGGATTCCAAGTAATTTTATTTAAATACTGAACATATCATTCAATTTACTCATGCGCATAAGGATCAGTATCATTTATAGACATTTGATAATGGAAAACCAGATATCTATCTTTAGACTTCACGTGAGGATGTCATAAGACATTGTTGCATTACACTTACCAGACATACCTAGTGATGACAAAGTAATTTTACAAATGCAAAATCACACAAAGCATAAAAATATCAATAATGTATCCACAGGAAAATTAAGCTAAAGTCCCTGTCACACTAAGGCTGCATTCCCACGGCATCCAAGAAAATCCAGAATGCCAATCTGCGCACAGTGGAATTGCAAGCATGGCAATGGCATTGCCAGTGAACGCGTTGAAATCACAAAGAATACCGAGCGAAAGCGTGCACTTTGAGCATGCCCAAAACAACCACCGTTGCTAAGCGTTCTGATAAGTGCACAGTGGGGTCGCCAAGAGGTAGCTGTAGCAGCGCAGTTAAGTCTCCTACAATGCCACCGGATCGCCCCGGGCCCGCACAGAGTTCGCAGTGCCAACACAATGGTTATCGGTGGCACTTACTCAGCGATCTTACATCGTTCTCCGAGATGACACTGCGACACCAGAGTTTTATTTTTCTAACTGTGCTCTTACAAGGATTGTAATGAGCCGCCACAGTGATCATTGTGCCTCTTATGCACTTCTACTGCCTCAATCGGCATGACAATGAACAAACCAAACAAAAGAGTACAGTAAAAACCCTCTAATCAGACCACCTATGGGACTTAATCGACTTAATAGCAGGCTGGTCTCATTACCAAGTTTGTGCTAATACGGTTTTAAATGGTCAAGTGGTGGAATTCACTAGATTTCTACTATGTACAAAGATGTAAAATATGAAAAAAAATAAAAAGAGGAAAGTTATACAATTTATTAATTTGCATCATAAATTGCTTGAATAGCATGTATTAAAACAACACAGTTCAATGTCCTGTGATTATATTTTCACAGTAAGTCCCCCTGAAAATCCAATTAAAAGCATTAAAGTGACACTGTTATTCAAAATCAATACATACACATGTATAACAAACACACTTTTGAGTGATATACACTTAACTACCTCCTAAATAATGCATGTATGGAAAATATTTAATTACTGATAACAAGATTGCAATCGTGTATTTAATAGATGAAAACGCAAACATATTAAATGATTGGTGAGTGCTAAAAGATTTACTGCCAACTACTGTCGTCTCATAAGGTATAAATACCACGTTTTCTGCTCCTTTCTTTCAAATTAAACTCAATATCCTTCATAAAAAACTTTTTCTACATTTATTCATCCTTTTTGGTATTTCAAAGCACTCGTATTAATTGTGATCAATCTTGTTTGGGAGTAAGAGTGTATCTTTAAATCAATGAATTATCAAACAATTCCGTGTTTTTCACTCTAATCTTGACATATGATATCATAAAGCAGCTACTTGTTGTCGCAATGTGGTCGGTGATTATCCTTAAGCCGGGACATGTGTCAAAAACTTCTTTGTATTGCGTGTCAATCGAGGTGTAAAGACACAAACATGTATTGTGCCAAGGCTATGACAATTATATAAACGCTCAGTCTGTTTTCCTATCAATAAATTGCATGCAGTCTCATTAACGGATCAATTTAATATGTGATAAATTAAAAGGGACTGGATTAAGTGGTTGCCTTACTGAATAACGGGGTGCCCGTTTTTTTCGGGGTTTATGACCATTGAATTATAGAGGAAAAAGATCGGGTTTAAAAAATGGGGCTTATGCGCGGGATGGTCGTAAAATCGGAGTGGTCACATATAAGGGTTTTTACTGTATAAAGAATGATATATGCCAATTAACACAACGGCAAATGCAAAAAAATCGCCTGGTTAATGAGGTAATGGTGGTGATTTGCTTCTGTTTGCAGCGGGCATTTATCTTTCCCTGCCTTCCTCCTTTTTTGGCAAGCATGATCTCAACTTTTTGAGAGCAAATTGAAGAATTGAGAACTAGAGATATTTATTTGATAGGTTGTGCAAAAAATAAGCCAGTTCCATAAAAGCGCAAGGCACATGCAGTGTGCGCGCCGTGACAACTTGATGCATGCAGTGGAAGCCCGTGACAGCACCATGAGAGCGCAGACAATTGCCAACAAGAACTGTATGAATGCAGTAGAACGCCATGGAGCTCCATAGAAACGCCTAAATTGCTGTGACATCGTCATCATCATGAAAAATATTTTTCCTGTGATCTCAAGGCGCTCTGGGACATTTAATGTCGTGCAATCACATGCAGTGGCAACGCAGCTAGGTGTTACAGGGGTTTTAACAAAATTGTCTCGCATCATGATTTAAGAATATTTTTTTTAATCACAGCAATTAAACTATACACTGTTTGATTAGTTTTCAAAAACAAAAACATAAATATATACATTTTCGACAATTTTGAAACAGTCAGTACTATTCAAGTGCTATGCAGGGGGTATTTTTCAATTTTGCAACACATCCATTTGCGTCTAAAATTACACAAAGTTACGCTATGTTAACATTGTTGTTAAAAAATAAAACCAATTAGTAACACATGTTTTCCATGATACATATTAAACATGAGCAAACCAAAAAATTTGCACAAAATTTGCAGGCTTATGAAAAGAAAATGAGGTCCCCATCTCTGTCATAAATCCCATACTCTTTTCAATTGTCTCTACGAGAAGTTGTTGAAAATGAGAAAAACAGAGCCAAAATTACAAAAAGGTGCCAGATTATAACATTATTATTCTACCAATCCGCCCCACTTATTTTTCGAAATTTGAATATATTATGGCTCTTGCCTATTCTTATGCATTTTGTTCAGCATGAGATAAAATGGACTGCGTCAGAAGGGATTCTTTAATTCTATCCAGCCCTTCATATGAAACATACTGTTTCAAGCTTGCTGGCAAAGGAAGCTCATGTAGTCTGTTTTCAAAGTTCTCATCAAACTTCAAAGGCCCTCTGATACAGATTCGACACTGTTCCTTTAGGGACCTAGGTTGTGTGGCTTTGCAAAACATCAGATTGCAGAGTTCAGGCAGTTTGTTAAGCACCGGTGGGAAATACTTTTTACGAACCCAATCTTCGACACTCACGTTGTACCCAGCTTCCATCATGAGAAACAAGAATTTAATATTGTTCTTAATCGCTGCAATATTAAAAGGTGTTTTGTTGGGTTCATTTGGTAAATACATATCTGCACCTATTTTGATGAGATACTTAGCCGTTTCAAACTCTCCATAGTACACTGAAAGGTAGAAGGCTGTATTGCCACTTATTGTTAATTCATTCAGCTCTACTCCTAAACTAACAAGAAGTTTCAAAATCTCGATCTTCCCACTACTAGCCGCAATGTGCAAAACATTTTCTTCGTCCTTAGTTACTTTTGTGAGTGAAGCACCTGCTTGCAACAAAGTTTCTACAACTGATTTATGACCATAGCAAACAGCTGTGTGAAAAGCAGACCAGCCATCCCGATCAGTTCTGTTGATCTCAGCACCATGTTTCAACAATACTTTGCACACTTCAGTATGGCCTAAACATGTAGCTGCATGGAGAGGAGTAAAGCCATCACTCTGGGCGATATTGACCAACGCTCCCATCTGGATAAGATAATCTGCCATATCAGGATTTCCGTAGGTCGCTGCCCAATGCAGCGATGTTCTCTGATCATCATCTCTACTGTTAACATCTGCTCCATAATCTAGCAACCTCTTGGTAAAATCCACATGACCCTTGGATGCAGCTATGTGCAGAGCATGTCTTTTCCAGATGTCATTGTCTGCCATTAACAAGTCAACACCACCTTCTACAAGAATATCAAGGATATCAACAAAGCCATGTTGTGCTGCTAGACAAACTGGAGTTTGTCCTTCCAGATTGAAATTTGGTGACATTCCACGATCATGGATAAGATCATGCACAATGGCATAGTTGTGATTATCTATGGCATCCAGAAGAAGCATGTGCTCCTTATATACATCACAGACCCCATCACCTCTCAGTGGCTGAGATATATAATCCTCGTCATCCATTGAGACTGAAAAGCTGAAAAACAGATATTTAATATAAAAATATAGAAAAACAAGACAACATACTGGACTTCTCCCGCCTTTACGTCGCAGATGAAACTATAATCAAACCATTTTTTCAAAAGGTCTTATAAAAACATGGAAAAATAATATAAGTACAGTTGAACACCATTAATCCGAAATTGTAGCGAACCAAAAAAAAAATTCCGAATAGCAATATTTCGAATTATTTCGGATTAACAATTTTCAGAAAATGACAGCGTTCGCGAATTATAGATAACGTTAAATACTAAGTCGTGAAGATTGCAATGTCGGTTACACGTTACCAAAACAATACATTTGGTTTGAGTGATCTTTCGTATACAAAAAATATTTGTTCACTTATTCTTTATTAAACAACATAAACATTCAAAACAAAATGACAGCACATGTATGCATTCGGAACATAGCACAGATTGTTTGGTAGCGGGTCAAGTGAGCAATGAGGCAATCGAATTTGATGAGATAGACATTTTCGAATGATATTCAGGTTGTGTTAACAAGCAATTGTATACATACTACATCACCAAAATGAATCGCTCATTATATGCCATCGATGTTTGTAACATACGCATGCTCAATGTCATTCTTTAACAAGCGCTAATTATGCTCCATTGTCACCTCAAGCCGATGCCCGAGTGCATTCAAAGTAATGTGTGAGAAAAACTATGACATGTTCGAGTTCGAACTAAGAATTGATAAATAGGTGTGAAATACCAAATCGGGACTGTATTTTTTACTTCGGAATAGCGATTATTTCGGACTAGCGATTTCGGATTAAAGATTAAAAAATTTAGTTAAACAAAGAAGGAGTAAAATCAGGACCGAAAAATAATTTCGAAATAGCGATAATTTCGGGAAAACGGTGTTCGGAATAGCAGTGTTCAACTGTATTAACAAGAGCATTGCCTGCGGGTGCTTAACGCTTGTCTGATTTATCCTTTTACAGTTTATTTATTTCATATTGTACATTTGATTATAAGTAAACAGGTATTCCATAGTTTGAAAGTGATAGCTTTGTTAGTTTGCATGTAAGTGACCCAAGCACAACACTTAAAAAATCAGACTTGCTAAAAATTACAAAGTCCAAAAATACTAAAATATCGCCAACCCTCCCCCTACCCTTCCAAATGCGTGATTCAAAAAACTGTTTGATATATGCAAGTGCATCTTCCCTTTATTGTCTGTGAAAAAATTTTGAAATCAATCCAACAAAAATTGAAGAAGCTATATCAAATTCTCAAAATTCATGTTTTTTACCCAAAATAACAGGTGAGAGTCAGCATCTTTAGGGTACAATGTGAAGAAGGGTATTGATGAACAAGTTCCCCAAGTTTCAAATGATTGTAAAATAATACAGAAATTATGAAAAACAAAAAAATACATAAAAAATTATATATTTAAATAATTTTGATAAAAGGTTCACATAAGGAACATTTCTATGGGAATATTTTGGAATTAGGCCAATGGATTCTGAAGAGAATTTTAAAGACGTTTTCTGTATAGATAGATATACAGAGGTAACTAGCCCAGCCCCGCCCCTGGAAATCATGTTTTTTAATGAATCAACATGGGGTGAAGGAATTTGACAGAGGGTCACCTAAGAAACATTTCTTTGAAATCTGACCAACAGTTTCTGAAGAGAAGATTTTCAAAGTTTTCTATTTGTACATATTATGAAAAGTAGCCCCACCCCCTGAGGGTCACGCTTTTTACAAAGCAACATGGGGTGAAAGAATTTGATACAGGGTCACCTTAGAAGCATTTCCGTGGAATTATGTTGAAAAAGATTCAAGGAACCACTTTGATTGAAGGAATCTAAAAGAGGACCACCTGAAAAACATTTCTGTTAAGTTTGATTGAAATTGTCAAGGTTGTTTAGGAAGAGATGTTGTTTGAAGGAAAATGTTGACAACAAACAGATGGCGGACAACCACCCTATCACAATAGATCATGTGGCCACTCTGTGCTCAGGTGAGCGGATAAAGAGACATTAAAATGTTATTATAAATTATTATCTGTAACAGGCTTGAGATCTTACAACCAGACAAAAATATAACAGCACTTTTCTTATTTCTCATTAAATTTTGGTAACCTTTCTCTTTCTTATCTGCTCTTATCTTCTTGGTCAATTCTTAACCATTGTGTAAGTCAATTCATAACTGTTAAAAAATCAATTGGTCATATTGTAACCATTTTACAATATGTTGCAACATGATTAAATATCTATACCTTGATGGGATTTTTTAATTTTTCTATTTGTGTCGAGTATTCGATATTAAGATATAAATTGGAAAAAATTATTTACACTCAAGGTTTGGGCCATATTTTATATATATACAGTATACAAAGGTATACTAGTACATTGCATACAAATATAAGTAGAAGTATGAAAGTGTTCAATTATGTCTGGGACACATGGATTGAGAACATCGTGGGTTCCCGCTAACTGGACTGTGTATGGAAAGCCAATCTGTACAAATAGTGACTCAGAGGGGTGGAACAGACACCTGAACATCCGCCACCAGAGCCCCACTACATATAATGTATTGGTAATAATCCTACACAAAGAGGCGACCTATGACTATACGAAAGTCAAACAGTCTGTTGATTAACTGAAGAAACACCAGGAAAAAAACAGTCATGCAAAAGTGAAATGTTCGCAACATGGTCAGAATACGCTCTAGGGTGCATGTCTCTGTACAAGTTGTTCAAGCTCAAGCACTTGTCTCCTGTTAACAGCAAATAAACAATTCATGTGCAATGTGTTATTTTCAAAAAGATTAACTTGTTACCATACAATTTACAAACATATCTTTATCCATTCTCATTCGTTCAGTGCTAATTGCAAGTTTGACTGTTTATTTGGTTTGTTATTTAGTTAATCTTGTCATCATTTATGTGCTTGAGTCAGTAGATGATGTACATTTGAAAAGCAATGTTTTTTAGCTCGAGTATTCGAAGAATAAGGAGGCTATACTACTCGCACCAGAGTCTGCGTTAGCGTCTGACTTAAGTTTTAGGGCATGTTGGCATTTTGCTTTTTAACTCCAATACACTTCATTCAAATCAGTTAATACAATGTACTTCACAGTTTTTCAGGACCATCACACAATGAGGTTACATAATTCCTGATTGACTTAGGAAAAGGTTAAAGTTGAAGGGCATGTTGGGAGTTTTACTAATAACTTTTATAAGTCTTTTATACCCTTCCTTCAATTGACTGAATACTTCGCGCAGTTTTTGATGACTATCTATCAATTAGGTTACATGACAGCATTTTATCCTCAAATACAATTTATGGCCCTTGATTGACGTAGGAACCTCAGTTCAAGTTTTAGGGCACAATGTGTGCGGGTCAAGTTTTAGGGCATGTTGGGATTTTCACTTATTACTTCTATACTCTTCATTCAATTGACTTAATACTTAACACAGTTGTTAACGGTCATCACATGGTTAGATTTCATAACTCTGTATTATCCTAAATACAAATTATGGTCCTTGAAATTGTTGTAAGTTTTTGGCAACTTTGGGTCTTAACTCAAATTTCAAAAAACTGTTTTACTTTACACAGTAGAAATCACAGAAATGGGTTACATAACTCCATATTGACCCTAAATACATTTTGGCCCTTGCTTTATTTTTCCTTTTTTTATTGCTTTTGACAGGCACATTTTTATATTCTTACCAGGAAGCCTGGTTATTAGAATGATGTAGGTTGTTGTTCAGGCAGGCTGGCAGGAGGCCCGCGTCTAACTCACCTTTGGTATCAAGTAATTTTAGGTAGGTTTGTCATATACAGACCAAACTTATTATAAAGGAAGAGTTTATGGAGACCATTCATTGGATTGCATTGGGGAACCTAAGGTCAAGGTCAATGTCATTGTTGCAAAAATAGAAAAATGGTTGGTACTGAATAACCTTAGTTAGGGTTGACATATTCAGACCAAACTTGGTATATACAAATGTAGCAGGTCTTTTTCTGCCCATTTTGAGAAGAAAAAAAACCTAGACATTATTGGAAAATTTGCATTGCGAAATATACATGTAGGAAGAAATTATAGAGACCTTTCATGGGTTTGCGTTTGGGGCCCCCAGGGTCAAGGTTACTGTTACTGAAACAAGAGATGTTTGTCAAACATTATGCCCCCTGAGCGCCAAGTTGCCAGAAATATTTGGACAATTGAATGAAATATGCATGGACTGAAATGACAGCTGATTTGTCATTGGATGCATATGAGGCAGGTCATCTACTGGTCATACCTAATCTTCATGTCAAGTTTGATGACCATAGGTCCGGGAATTGTTGAGTTATCACTCGGACAAGCTTTGGTCTTCCAACAGACCGACCGACATGTGCAAAGCAATTATATAACCCCTCTGCTTCGAAGGGGGGCATAATTAAACTAGATGTTCACTGAAAACTGATACTTCAACTCATGCATTTAGTGACATATAAATTTCTACTGTCTACTATATAAGAAAATAAAATATGGACAATCAGAAAACCTTTTTTCAGCTTACAGTCACACTGACCTTGACCTTTGACCCACTGACCTCAAAATCAATAGGGTTCATCTGCTGGTCATGACCAATAAGCCTACCTAGTATGAGGTCCCTGGGTCAAAGCGTTCTCAAGTTATTGATCGGAAACCGTTTTTCATGTTAAGGTCACACTGACCTTGACCTTTGACCTCAAAATCAATAGGGTTCATCTGCTGGTCATGACCAATACACCTACCAAGTATGAGGTTCCTGGGTCAAAGCGTTCTCAAGTTATTGATCGGAAACCGTTTTTCATGTAAAGGTCACACTGACCTTGACCTTTGACCCACTGACCTCAAAATCAATAGGGTTCATCTGCTGGTCATGACCAATAAGCCTACCTAGTATGAGGTCCCTGGGTCAAAGCGTTCTCAAGTTATTGATCGGAAACCGTTTTTCATGTTAAGGTCACACTGACCTTGACCTTTGACCCACTGACCTCAAAATCTATAGGGTTCATCTGCTGGTCATGACCAATACACCTACCAAGTATGAGGTTCCTGGGTCAAAGCGTTCTCAAGTTATTGATCGGAAACCGTTTTTCATGTAAAGGTCACACTGACCTTGACCTTTGACCCACTGACCTCAAAATCAATAGGGTTCATCTGCTGGTGATGACCAATACACATACCAAGTATGAGGTCCCTCGGTCAAAGCGTTCTCAAGTTATTGATCGGAAACCATTTGGTATTCCGACCGACCGACCGACAGACAGACAGACCGACCGACCGACCGACATGTGCAAAACAATATACCCCACTTTTTTCAAAAGGGGGCATAAATAGAAAAACAGATGGTACTGAATAACTTTAGTTAGGGTTGACACATTGTGAATTTGGTATATAGGAAGAGTTTAAGGATACCTTTTATGGGATTGCGTTTGGGGCCCCTTAGGTCAAGGTCACTGATATTAAAAAAAGTAAATCGTTTGGTACTGAAAAACTTAAGTTATACCTGCCGTCCACTAGGCCCCCAAAGGGTTCCCGAAAGCGGAATTCGAAAAATTGGGATGATTCGTTATGCCTTCGCGATGTTCTGGAACCCTTCCGTGTCATTCCTTAACACTTCTGGTAACCATCTGGCCAAATCGGGATCGAAAAAACTTTGGCATCCAAATTTTAAACTTTTTAAAATTTGGACGCCGAAGGTTTTATTTGGGACGGCTTCGGGATCTTCGGAAAACCATCGGAAACCACTCGAGACGTTCGGGAACCCATCGCCATTAACTTGGCATCTTCGGAAAGCCTTCTGCGAGGCTTCGTAATCTTTTAGCCATACATTCCTTCAATTCAGAATCATTAAAGATCTGGAAGTCTGACATGAAGCCCATGCCCCCAGATCACACCAGATAACTTTTAGTTTGCATCGACAAACGCCAGAAGGACTATGCTAAAGAAGCCCTTGTAATTGTGATACAAACTTCCCGAACTCGGTGGCTTCTTGGTTTCCACATGTTTGCCATCGAGGGCACCAAGACTATGAGGCTTGTTCCACCTTCTCTTTAATTGGGCGGCCACTTCACACCAGGCCTCTGGAGTAGTGGGAATGGCCAAAACGTCATCCTTATACAGAAGCAGAGCAGTACACACTTCTGGGATGAAATGGCATACACTTCCTGCAGCAACACGGAAGTAATATGCCAAGGTGGCGTACGTGTCCTCAGATGCCATGCACCTCAGCGTCATCGCAAGCTTTAGATCAGCATGAAGGACATCATGGAACCTTGTGTACTTTTTCTGAATGTGAGGCATTAGACGCTGGAGTATGTCGTCAAACATTGTTGGTGTGATCCTGAAATACCGTTTGAAGAGTCTTCATCTCGGAGTTCTTGCATCAATGTATTGTACTGTCTATAGTGAAGCCTCCTGTCGTCTGTGAGCCAGGGGCGGACCCACCATCGAAGACATCTTCTTCTTCTCTGTCTCAAAAACAATGCCAAGGCAAGCATGGCTTCCATTTCAGCTTGGATTTGAGACTGAAGAACAAGCTGAAGGCCTTAATTATTCATGCCCCATGGTGTCTTACTAGCAACTGATAACAAAATAGTAGTTTGGCATCGTTTATATACCCCGACTTTCAACTCCGCAACATTTCAGCATTCTATCGCCAACGATCGGCAACTCTTACGCATGATCTGCAATGTTACCCCAACCATTCCGCAGGATCGGGAAACATTCGGGAGTCTATTCCAGAACTGTCGGTATTCTTCTGCATTGCATTCGGTTACTTCGGATAGGTTTCAGCGTTTATACCGCAACCTTTCGTATGCCACTCCACGAATGCATGCGAATACATGCCGAACGAGCCCGATGGCAAAGCTCCGCCCATTTATTGATATATGATCCCGAAAGGTTCCCGAAACTAGCAAAATTTTATCGCCAACCCTTCTGCAAAGCATCGGGGCTGTAGTGGACGGCAGCTATTAGGGATGACATATTGTGACCAAAAGAGTCTTTTTATTCAGGATGGTCCATCTTTTGGCGAAGTTGTGGCGTTTATAGCAGGTTGACGTGTATTTTCAACAGGCTTTCATGTCTACCTTCTGATAATATACTTTTGCACAGATGGGAATTTGTCAGAAGTTGGATGTACCACTCCCGCAGACCTGAGACCTCATTTAGTGTTTGATACACCTTTCATTATATTTCGACTGATGGTTATGATATGACCATCTGATTTCTTAACGGTTGCGAATTGACTTAACACAACGGAGTAAATTGACCTGGATTGAGTGAAAGAGAAAGGTTACGAAATGACCAGATCCCTGTGGTTCGAAGACAAAACAATATGTATTCACAGTGGCTTGATTTTTCCAAATTAAATGTTATTATTGACAATTAATGTGTTGTGACCATGCTCATGGAAATCCAAGATGTGTTCCCATCAGATGATGCAATGTAAAAAAGTCAAGACATGTGCCTGTCATTTCAATTCTATTTTTGGCGAGCATGGTGTAAACATTTATTCGCAAAATGATGGAATATATAAACAAATTTTAAGAATATTTGTGTTATCATGAAGATACAGTAAAACTGCGGTCATTTGAACATGCGATCATTTCGAAAACTGGCGGTCAGTCGAGGTCAAAGCATAGTCCCGTTGAGTATTCTTTCTATTTTCACATAAAATATACTGTCAGTGGATTGAAACCTAAATCAGTTGAGACGTCGGGCCCCATTGCCGGTCCCAAATACACAAATCATGCACAAAACCGTATGATTACCTCAATGTCATAATTTCACACATTTTCCCCATAGCATAAATAAACAAACAATTTGCAGGTATTAACATAATCACAAGTTGTAAAAGTTGCAATGACAGATGAAAGGGAATTTGAAAAGGTTTGGAAAAAAACGCTTATCACCGTTAAGGTATGACAGCTTATTCATGATAGGAGCATTTAAGAAAGTAATTGTCAAAGGTAAATGACGAGAACTTAATCATATTGTTATGTTGTTTGTTTAGAAAATGTATTTTTTGTAAAAATAAACCTTACTATAAAATTATATTCATTTATTTGTTTTTCTTTTACATTTTCACATTTAGACAGATTTTGAACATAGGGGCGATTTCCACAAAGCAATATGTAATCGGTGCCGAAGTAGACTGACAACTTGAAACTTTGAAAATACATTGCAAGACATTTTTAACAGATTAAAATGAAAACTTTGGTCGTTTGAAACATTGGCTAACTCAAGGTTTTAGCCTAAAATAGCTAGCTACAATAATGTGCGATCAGGGATTTATTATTTTGACATTCCTTATGTTTCCCTGTAACGAGTCTGCCATCGTAAAAAAAATCATCAAAAGACTTGATGAAGGCCATTTAGGTGGACCAGTCTCTGGTGTCCTCGAGCGATTGCAGTTTTAATGTATATGCTGTCTGGATTAGTAGATACCAGCATGTTGTTTGTATATGATTTTTGTTGTGCAAAATTCAGTGTTCAAACAATATGATACCTATGGGTCTTGGTTTGGCTTATTTCTTCACTTCTCTTATTTAAAGCTACCAGTATCATGTACGATTTTTTCTATTGCATAATTAAAAATGATTTCGACCATTGCAATAACACATTTATTGCTAATAATACATTTAATTTCCAAAATTCAACCCACTGACACTGTCCTTGTACTAGTTGTAGTTCGTTAACTTTGAAACTTTAACTTTTACGAATTAGCCTGTCAGAATAGGCTAAGTTTTTTAAGTTTTAAAGCTTGCAATCATAAACGCCCTCGTAAAAACGCATGTAATAAGGCTAACATTTTTACCATAAACTGACGATATAATAAACCAAGGACAGGAAAGACGTAACTATTCGTCCATCAATTGAGATGTCCGTGATACTTCCTCAAATACGGGTCGGTATGAAATGCATACAACAAAGAAATAGAAAAACGCATACAACAAAGGCAAAGAAGGGTTTTCACATTTGCATACAACATACACAAAGACGGATGTTGAGAAACGCATACAATCACGGACCTATAAACCAGTTCAAAACCAGTTTATAGGTCCATGATACAATATAGAATAAGAACAAAAATATTGACATTGAAATTTTATTGTTTAAATCAATAAATTATTTTCTTTCATGCTTTTCGATGAAATATTGAGTTTTACTGAGTATATATATGTGAAATAACAACAGTGAAAATTACTGCAAAAAATATCAACTTACAGAACTACTTTTAAAATTCTTTGTCGTAACTTCCCCTTAATCAAAACAGAACAGTTTAAAATTTAAAGAAATATTTAATAATTTTAAATAAATATATATTTGGAAAATAACAACTTACCGTTTATTACCGGTTATCTCGTTTTTTAAAGGTTCTCTTCATATTGAAGCTGATCGAATGTTCGAACATTTGCTTTCATACCAAACAAATTAAAGACGAAGACAACTGTTCGAACATAAATATAATTTAATATCATTGTTCAAATGTATTTTGAACTGTTTTTCGTTGTTATACGTAAAACGAGCTTCCCGAAAAATTCACATTACATCTTTCAGATAATCTGATATTTTGTTTACCCTACCAACGCCTCAAAATTTGTCAACAAAGTAGGGGTCACGGACACTACGGACCATGGACATTACGGACCAGACATTACGGACCAGATTTAGGGACACTACGGACCAGATTTAGGGACGTTACGGACCATCTTCAGAAACTTACGGACCATCATTTATAATGTTTCAAAGTAGCGTGACATTCACTCTTTACCTGGAAAACAAACATGTTTTCAAGCGAAACAGACTGGTCTCTGACAGTTAGATGATTGAATATCCATGTATCATGAAAAAACAATCCAAAACTAAAAAAAATGTTTAAAATCCAATATGTATTTATTCAGATCTTGCGGTCAAGAATAACCCGTGAAAGTGCAAGCACTTATTTCCAACGCGGTCCTTTGTTTTTGCTGAAGGGACAGCACGCTGAAGAGACAGTGATGGGATACAAGGAAGTCCGGGTGCGATACCCTAGCTCTTTTTTCGAAGAGACCCCTTGGTTCTTTTACAAGAACTACTTGTACCAACTTTTAACGTCTTGTGATGTGACGCGGCCAGGGGCCCACGACCTCCCGCTCCGTAGGCGGACGCTTAACCATTAGGCCACGGAGACGGTCAAATGAATATCCGCATTTGTTTTGCTAATACATTTGACCTTCCAAATTTTCATTCATAAAATGGCGGCGTAGTAATTTGATTATGTATCCATGCCCCGCTTAAAATAATCAAAGCGCGAGGCGCTGAAAGACTATCTGCGGGCAAATATATGAGAGGTGCAAATTTTATTTGAACTATGGGAATGGGTGAAAGGCACATTGATAAAAGTGAAAAATGTGCCGAGGGCCAAGAGCGCTTTTGCTCACACTGGGCGAGGAAACAACAACATCTTCACCTATTTTATGCCGTCTTGTGTCATTTTGTTTATGTAAGTGTCACTTCAATCGTCGTAACCCCCCCCCCCCTCCCTATGTACATGTATTTAATGTGACAATGCATGCTAAGTATTTTTCGTTGCTTTTATTAGATATCATACGATAGGAAAATACAATACATCATATATCATTTCCTTTAATGAACATACACGTTTTGTTTAAGGAAAATCATTTTTTGGAACATAATTACTGTTCATAAGATATTTTCACTAAAAAACGAGCGAATAATAAACTATAAGAATAAATAGCAGATAACTTTTTCTCAACAAACCGGAAATAGAAAAGTTGACAGGTATAATTTTGAGTGAGGGGCGCTCCACGGGTAGCGGCGTAAATAACACCCTTTTCAAAAAGGGGTTATTAAAAAAATAAAATAATAAAACTCCGAAAAATTGGCGAAAGTGAACTTGAACTTGTAAACAAATATAAATACCTCGGAGTTATTTCCCATGACAAAGGCGATTTTAATTTCACATGCGAAGGCTTATCCAAATGGGCCGGTAGAGCTCTAGGAAGTGTAATCAACACAGTGCATAACCTGAAAGACCTTGGTTTCAAACCATATGAGAAGTTGTATAATTCTTGTGTTGTACCTGTCATGGATTATTGTAGCTAATTACGGGGATTCAAGCAGTTCCAACCCTCAGATAATGTCCAAACCCGTACAATGAGATACGCCCTTGGTGTACATAGATTTGGCCCTGATCCAGCGCTTACTGGCGATACTGGCTGGATCCCAACCCGTTACAGACGATGGATTAACATGCTACACCTCTGGAACAGGCTCGTGCTCATTAACCGGAACAGACTGTGCGCCCAGGTGTTTGAAATGGACTATAACAGGTGCACTTGTAATTGGTCAAGCGAGGTGAAGGAGAGCATGACACACATAGGGCTAGTAGACAGTTTCAATAACATATCACATGTTGATCTCTCCAATGTAAAACATCTAGTGCGGAACCATTATATAAACATTTGGTCAACAGAGGTTAGATCTATGCCGAAATTAAGAAAGTATACGGTATCTGATAAAATTATTACCGATACCGATAACAACGTAAGCACCATAATAAGCCAAAAATGCTGTCAACTAAATTGCACGAGTGTGTTGGGCGGTAGTCATAATTCGCAGTGTATTAATACAAATATGGAAACAAATGGAAACACATATACTCCAGCAGCCTCTTCTCAAGGTGACACTGTGTTCATGTTTGATAAGAAGGGTGTTCGGTGTGCACACTTAAACGTATGTCATTTGCTTCCGAAACTTGAGGAAATTAAATACCACCTTTGTCAATCGTATTCGCCAAATATATTAGGTTTATGTGAAACTTTTTTACACGCAGATATCAATGACAATATGCTGCAAGTTAAGAATTACACGTTTGAAAGGAAAGACCGAGAACATAAAAAGGGAGGGGGTATTCTTGTTTACGTGAACAATAATATACAGTACCGTAGACGTCTAGATCTCGAGGTAAATGACATTGAATCGATTTGGCTTGAAATTAATGGTCTATATTGCAAATCGTTCTTAATCAATTTCATTTATCGACCTCCGAACTCCCAACAAAAATGGATTGACTTATATGATAAGCAGTTAGAAATAGCTGATAGTTCTAATATTGGGTTTCATTTAATTGGAGATTTTAATATCAATTATTCGCCGGAAAGTGGCAAATATAACAACACTAAATGGGCAGATCTTACCACGAAGTATGGCTTGGAACAATTAATCAAATCACCAACAAGAATTTCAAAAAATAACTCTACTATAATAGATCATTTATATACGAATATGAGTAATCATGTAACTGAATGGTGTGTGTCTCACTTATCACTAAGTGACCACTTTCCCGTTTGTTTCACACATTCTATTACAGACAAATTACCAAAATTGGCCCCTAATAGCCATACAGTTATACAATATAGATCTTTTAAGAAATTTGAAAAAGAAGCTTTTCAGGCAGAATTGATGTTTTCAGGACTGGATGAAATAGACTCATTGTCAAATTCCAATGATGCACTGAAAAGATTTTATGAAATTCTAAATGGCATTTTATCTAAACATGCCCCAGTCAAAGATAAACGTGTGAAACGCGAGAATCAGCCTGATTGGTTTACTGAGGAAATTATATCTATAATAAATCACAGGGATAAATGCCGAAAAACTGGCAACATAGACCAGTATAAAATACTTAGAAATAAAGTAACTTCTATGATAAAGAAAAGTAAAAAGAATTTTTTCAACATTGCAATAAAAGACAATAAAAATCCGACATATTTATGGAAAAATCTAAAAGATATTTCACATTTGAATCAATCAACTGTGACAGCATTACCTCATATAATGACATTTAATGAATTTCCGGTTGAAGATCCGTCAAATATTGTAAACGAATTAAACAGTCATTTTGTAAGCATTTCAAACATTATAAATAAAACAAAGTTTTTGAATACAAATTTTAGAAACTTAAAACATATTCTAGATACAAAACTAGGTACAAATAGGTTTGAGATTAAACATATTACCCCTTATGAAGTCCATACTATTATTGATAAATTAAATGTTGGAAAGGCCACAGGCATAGATGGAGTAGGCCCCAAAATTTTGAAGCAATGTGGTGATACTATTACACCTTGTATAGCATCAATTATCAACAGTAGTATAGCGCATGGAGTTTTCCCTGATAAACTGAAAGAAGCACGAGTAATACCAATTTTCAAGTCGGGCAACAAAGAGGACCCCAATAATTACCGCCCCATTTCAATACTCCCAACTATATCAAAAATCTTTGAAAGGCATATAGCGACACAGGTACAGTTGTACTTTGAGAAAACCGATGTCATACACAAAACACAATCTGGATTTAGAAAACACCATTCATGTAACACTGCTCTAATAAGACTTATAGATACTTGGCTTAAAGATGTTGACAGTGGTAAACTAGTATGTGCGATATTTTTGGATTTGAGAAAAGCTTTCGATTTAGTTGATCATGAAATTCTTCTTTATAAATTTAAACTGTATCATTTTTCTGAAATAGCATTGAATTTGTTTAAATCATATCTTGAAAATAGAAACCAAATTGTAAAGATTGGCAAAATTAAATCGCAAAAACTCACTGTTACATCTGGGGTACCCCAGGGTTCCATACTGGGACCCTTGCTTTTTATTTTATACATAAATGATATTGCAGTTATGCATCCAACATTAAATATAGATCTATATGCAGATGACTCAACACTTTATGAATCTGGATATCAGTTGACGGATATTCAAAATAAATTACAACATCATTTAAATTAGGTTAATAAGTGGTGTCAACTAAATAATATGTCATTGCATCCTTCCAAGACTAAATGCATGTTAATAGGGTCTGCAAATAAATTAAAAAACACCGGGAATCTTGAACTTTGTATTAATGATGTTCAAATAGTTAATGTTGTTGTGCAAAAGTTATTAGGGTTGTATATATATAATACACTAAACTGGCATGTGCAAATCGATTATGTTTGTAAAAATCTGAATAAGAAAATTGCACTTCTAAAAAATATAATATATTTCCTCACACCTGATACAAAACGAATGTTTTACAATGCATATATTCTGCCAAATTTTGATTACGGCTGCTTGGTTTGGGGCAAGGGAACCAATTCATATGTGAATAAAATAAATAACTTACAAAAACGAATTGCAAAAATCATACTTGGTAAATCTAAACGAGATTCATCAACAAATCTATTTAAAGAACTAAAATGGCTAAACTTCTCGGATAGATGTAAATACCACGCAGCAGTATTAGTTTACAAGACGTTGAATAGCATGGCTCCATCATATATGTCAGAATTAGTAACAGTTTCAGACAATAATGTATATATGCTAAGATCAATGGCACACAAAGATATTGTTTTACAAACTAGACCTCGTACTAATTATATGAAAGCATCGTTTACATATTACAGCAGAATTGTTTGGAATAATATACCTTTGGAAATACGAGAATCAAAAAACTTTAATACGTATAAAATAAAGGCCAAACAGTACCTCATAGGAAACTTGTGATTATACAAATTGTGATGTTTTATTCATAATTATATTTAACTGAGAGTATCTGTCTAATATTGATTCAACATCATCATCATGTCATCATATGCATCATTATCGTCAGCATCAACAGCATACTTATAATCATCATCATCATCGTCATCGTTGTTAGCATCGTCTTCATGTTTGTCTTATGATTATTTGCCATATTTTCATTCTGTTTCAGAGGGCCATATCGAAAATAAGATTCTGTAGTTTTGTACATGATCTTAATATGTCACCTTCTTAAAATAAAGATATTATTATTATTATTATTATTATTATTATTATTATTATTATTATTATTATTATTCAAGCGATACTTTAAATACGAAAGCTATTTGGACGTCGGCCTGACCAAAAATAAACGTTCTTTGCTGGCCTAATTACGTACTGGTATAACCTTTAAGAATAGAAACTGGGCGGTATCTAGGTGAACCTGTGGATGCAAGACTTTGTAGGCTATGCGATGCCCAAGAGGATGAGAATGAGTGTCATTTTGTATTTAAGTGCTCATTGTATACTTATACAAGAATTTCATGCTTCGGTCCTGTGCTTTCTGAAGATCATTTCATTAATCTTACTGACGTTGAAAAATAAGCGTTTTTAATGAATAACAAAATAAGGCAGTTAGCGAAGTACACTGTGAAAGCTAAGGCTCTAAGAAGAAGTACACTATATGCATAGCATTTACACTTGTATTATTATGTCTTGTGTCATTTAATTTTGTGTTAAACATTTATATGTTTCAAAATTGTATAAACTACCAAGTATACTCATTTAACTGAAGGAAGTTAGATACACACGTTAACTGTTCGGTTATCTGGAAATTATTATGATTACTTTTAGTTTTTAATAGTACACACTATTTGCTAAAGAGAAACAGCACCGCGACTTACAGACTTATATATGTTAATTAGTAGGGATGCCAACGAGTACCCGAGTACTCGAGTACCAAATCACTACTCGAGTACTCGGATTTTATTTTTAAAAATCTAACAAAAAAAATACACGATGTACAACAACAACAACAACAACAACAACAACAAGAAGACAATTTACGGTCCCTCTAATCCCCGCTGTGTACACAATTGACCTCAATCAATTAGTTGACAGTTGTTGTGATAGTTGCAAACTGTCAACAAAGGACCCCTATTTCAAAGTAGCACTGATGTCAATTAGCGAAGTTTTGATAGCGGTACTTTCACCTACACAATTCTATTGTATACCAATTAGAGACCTTTCACCAAACAATGGACGCTAAAGAGCGAAAGAAAATGGACCGTTACGCGAATTGATTTCTTAATGGGCGTATTTTAACTATTTTTGCAATGATTATCACAATTGATTGGTTGATAATTTAAATCAAGAATTATAATTATTAATGAGGTAAACAACAATTACACAGTACGAAAAACTATCATTTTAAAAATAATAATTTGTAGAGTAAACAACTTAACCACTGAACTTCGTATTGTTTCATAAAACATTCAATATCCTGTTTCTGTGGTGTAGTTGGTCCGGTCTTACCTGCAAATATGTTTTTTCGTTAATTTATTAAAGACAGAAAATGTTATGGAAATTTACTTACTGTTGCAAATCACACTTACTGATTCCAGGTTTAACCATTTAAATGATCATGATATGTATAAAGAATGTATTGCTTTAATTCTGATATTATGAACTTTCGATTATTGTCCGATAGTAAATCGGAATGCTTGGTCCGATTCGATTCGATTATCGATAGCAAATGGAGTCCGATTTTCAAACACTAAATTGTTAATATATGTACCAATGCTTGAGAAATGTTAACATTAAGGAAACTTATAGGCTCGATGGGCCGGGTGTTTTAGTCATTTATATTTGTATTGTGAATATCATTTGTGTTATGCACATGTCACTATAATAAACAACTTACTTACTTACTTACATGAATCAATATTGCAATCAATAAAATATGACCATGTAATAACTACAAATTTAATCTAACAGAATTACCAAATTAACTACACAAAATATATATACCTACACTTGAAATAAATTACTCATTTTTCCTTTCAATTTATAATTTCAAAAGGATCATTTCATACATTTGGGATTGTTTGTACTAATTAATGTATTGGATATGGAAATATCAAACGTTGATTTCTGCATTGAAAATTAAACTATGTAATGAAACTTCATTGATAACTTCAACTAATTATCAATTTTAACATCTGAGGTTTATCCCGTAACAAAATATATTAACACTTATCTCTATTTCTCAGTTTGCAATGCTTTTAAGAACAAATCATCAATACAGACCTATTTACAACTACCAAAGAATGGTTGAGTTTTTCATCGTATAATGAAATGAAAAGTAATTCTGTATTTGGTCTTTATAATCGCCATGCTTCTTCAGGTAATCTTAAACCAATTGCAAAGTTTTCATAAAAGAAATGATAAATTGTTTCTTTATAAATCAAGCTATTAAACCAATTTTAATGACTTAAAATAAGGTTCTTTCCCCTATTCAAACAAAACAAAAAGTTTGAAAAAAAAACAAACAATCAATTATGTTTTAATTTTAAAAGCAAAAATCAAAAATAAAGTGAATAAACTATTTTTTACTTGACTAAACTCATAAACATAATAATTTATTGATATATACAATTTCAATGTCAATACTTTTCTTCTAATTCTATATTGTATGCGTTTCTCAACATCCTTCGTTGTGTATGTTGTATGCAAATGTGAAAACCCTTCTTTGCTTATATTGTATGCGTTACTCTATTTCAATGTTGTATGCATTTCATACTGCGCCCTCAAAAACGCGAGTTACTTCCCTTGCCGCTGGAAACAACCGGAAGTGTACAACAGGTGCTTGACAACAAGAAGCTAATTGACAATTTATTTTCAATTTACGTTTCCTTTTCATTTATTAAGCGACAAATATTGTCAGAAACATGGCAAACGAAAAGTTGATGAAGGGAGATGTTATGGAATTCGCATCGAACATGAAGAAACTGTTAAATAACAAAGATCACAGGTGAGAAATTTACTTTTGATTTTCAGTTTTATTGTTGGAACTTATTTAGAGGGCCATTCTGAAATATATGAAGACTTTCTATATAACTTATCAAGATTGCTGACGTCTTGTCATAATATTTATTGATGATATAAACATGAAGTATTTTTTTAATAAAACTGCAAGAAAAAAAACCCAAAAAACATGGCACTGACTGTGGTGTTTTGATAACGTTTTAACAATAGAATGCTAACTTCGAGGTTGTCCGATCAGCACTGTGGTTAGCACACTGGGTTCTCATCAAGGCTACCCAGGTTTGATACCTAGCCTGAGCACATGTGAGTTCGGTTGGTGATCACCAAGCTGGACAAGTGGGTTTAACGAGAGTGACTAAATATAAGTTATAATAGAACTATCTTCACAATTGTTTTAAAATAAATCAAGTTTAAAACTTTTGAAATATAATGATAAGATGGTGCAAACAGTTTCAAAAGGGGTTTTATTTAAAAAATTTAGTGATTAAACATATAAACAGGCATACAAGTGACAAACGCAAATTTAAATTACTTGTAAAATGTAAATATGAACCAAACTTAAGATTCCTGTGATAATTGTATAAATAAAACTATTACCTCTATATAAGGTTTTATGTTCAGTGTCTACATATTTTTTGAGTGGCTCTCGTACATGCCCTATTTCTTGAATACTTTCCACGGGATTTTGCCTGAAACCAGGAAATCAAAATTGTTCTAAACTATGTAAGGAGATATTCATGTATCATCGCTTGGCCCAGGCATATTTTTTTGGCATGTTCCACTCATAAAGCATTGTATTTATACTAGTATGTCTTTCTAACCGAGGAGTACTTTATGAGTATAAATAAAGCATTATAGATTGGCGAATACCAGGTGCCAATGGGTTGGTGGGATGCCAGTTGCCATTAACAATTTGGCTTTAAAAGTCTTTTTTTCTGTGTCATAGATACAACAGTGTTTATCTGATCTTCATAAAATTTGATCTGATGTTATTTGTCAACATCATATTGAAGATCAGTGTTAATCTGGGTAAAAAATAAGGTCACTTGGTCAAATATAAAGACAAAATTTTGGGTCAAAGTTTCTTATTCCTTTCATAAATTCCTCAGTGTTCATCCAATCTTCAAGAAACTCAGTCAGCATGATGTTAAGGACCAGTGTGAATTTGGGTCAACTTGGGTAAAAAAATATACCAGTATGTCAAATTGAGATAAAAAAAAAATGTTTTCATAAAATCAGAAGACTTTATCTAATCTTCATAAAATCAGAAGTCTTTATCTAATCTTCATTAAACTCAGTCACAATATTTATCAACATCATTTACTTTTTCCTCTAGAATTACATACATCCTGCTGCAAAATCGCTTTTGTCAAAATGAAAAATTTGGCTTTAAACCGCATAAACCTCTTGTTAACAATTAGTTTAGAGGCCATAATAGTAGTACCTATTGTTTGGTCGAAAGACTAACATAACATACTGTTCACTGGTTGAAGAGTTGAAAACTTGACAGGAATTCCTGGTGTTTAAGGGCCGGCAGCTAAGCAAAAGTTGGTGGGGAAGGTAAAAAACTAAAACGTTTAAAAAATACATGTTTTATTTGGCTTAGAAGAACGATCTTTTTTGAGAGTGAAACATTTACTCTTGGCCGCATGTTTTGGGTTAGTTAGGAGTCAAACAAATTTTACAAAAAAATATTTTAACAGATTTTGGATCAAAAAGCATTCATATTATAATGGAAAAGTCTGTCGACATTAGAACTTCGTTTTTATGTCAAAATGCCCCAGACTTCCTATTCAACAAAGTCTTGAGAGATCTTGATGATATCTTGTCAAATAAGAAAATTATTCAGAAATATAATGAAATTTCTTGGATGAAATTCATTTCCGGGTTACAAAAATGCATATATCTTTTTGTATTAAGACATTTCTGGGAAAACATCAATGCTTATTGATTGGAAATCTGATAAAATATTCTTTTGTAAAAAATGCTCAACTCCTAATTACAGCTTTTTATGTTGCATCGGATATATGAGTCATGCTTGTTAAATTTTGAACCTCAAAACTAAATAGAAGTTGATTTTTTAAAACATTTAAAATTTTGGTCCCTCAATCCACTTTTGCATCGCTGCCGACCCTTAACCTTTTAAAATTGTTAAAATCAACATATTAAACAAATACGATAGTTTTTCATTGTACATTGAAAATAATTATAATTCATGTTTTTTAATTATTATGCCCCTCTTCGAAGAATAGGGGGTATATTGCTTTGCACATGTCGGTCGGCCAGTGTTCTCAATAAGAACCGGCTGCCGGCCAAAATGGATGGTTCAAATGGCAATTTGGCCAGTTAAAATTTGGAAAAATGAATGAATTTTAAGTAAAATAAGAAGTAGCTATTCGTTTACTTTACTATTTGAGACGGTTCAACCGAAACTTATTGAGAACCCTGGTCAGTCTTTCGGTCCGTCCGCCGAAAGACCAAAACTTGTCCCAGTGATAACTTAACAATGCCTAGAGCTATGGTCATTAAACTTGACATGGAGGCTGGGCCTGACCAGTAGATGACCTTTATTGATTTAAGGGGTCATCAAGTCAAAGGTCAAAGTCACAGTGACCTTGAATGCTATAAGGTTGTCAGAGTGATAACTTGACCATGCCTGCACCCATGGCCCTCAAACTAAACTTGGAGGTTGGGACTGACCAGTAGATGCCTCCTATTGATTTTAGGGGTCATTGGGTCAAAGGTTAGGGTCACATAGACTTTGAACAAAAACTCAACGATCCCTGGACCTATGCTCATCAACTTGACATGAAGGTTGTGCCTGACCAGTAGATGACCCCTATTGATTTCAGGAGTCATCAGACCAAAGGTCAAGGTCACAGTAAACTTTAACACGAAAAGGTTAACAAAGCTTTTCTGAGTGATAACTCAACAATGCCTGGACCTATGATCATCAAACTTGACATGGAGGCTGGGCATGACCAGTAGATGACCCTATTGATTTTAGGGGTCAAAGGTCATGGTAAAAGTGACTTTGAATGTGAAAAGGTTGTTTAAGTGATAACTTGACAATGCTTGCACCCATGGCCCTCAAACTTGACTTCGAGGTTAGACCTGACCAGTAGATGACCCCTTTTGATTTGAGGGATCAAAGGTCAAGGTCACAGTGTCCTTGAACGCAAAAAGCTTGTCTGTGTGATAACTCAACAATGCCTGCACCCATGGCCCTCAAACTTGTCATTTAGGTTGGGGGTGACCAGTTGATGGATTTTAAGGTCATAGAGTCAAAGGTCAAGGTCATAAATCATATTCATCATTATTACGTCATATTTACTTATTCCCTGCTGTAAAGAGGATACATTTTTATCTGAATATATCAGTCATCATCTGAACATGATTAAAATGTACATACTATCCTCACACTTTGAATGGACATAAACTGCCTCAAAGGCATCCAATATCAATGACGAATCAGCTATCATTTTGCTCCATGCATATTTCATTCAATTGTCCAAAAAATCCTGACAAAATGGCGCTCAGGTTGGGGGGGGGGGTATGAGTACTAGAAGGTGGTTTTTGAGGCACATTTTATAAGGTATGGAAAAGAATACTGCAGATTTAATTTAATTTTCAGTCAAGGGCCCAACCAAATTTGCTTCATCTTTTATCTTATTCCTAAAGTAAAGTGAATTTTGAGAAATTAAGATTTCCCTTTATAGATGTAGTTTGAATACAATTTCCACTATTAAAACTTTCAATTAAAAAAATATCAGTGCTCAAGCTGAAAAGAAACTATCTTTCATTCCCGAAAAATACTGTATCTCAATATCTGTATGTAATTACAAGTGTTGTTCCCACTATCTGTATGTAATTACAAGTGTTGTTCCCACTATCTGTATGTAATTACAAGTGTTGTTCCCACTATCTGTATGTAATTACAAGTGTTGTTCCCACTATCTGTATGTAATTACAAGTGTTGTTCTCACTATCTGTATGTAATTACAAGTGTTGTTCTCACTATCTGTATGTAATTACAAGTGTTGTTCTCACTATCTGTATGTAATTACAAGTGTTGTTCTCACTATCTGTATGTAATTACAAGTGTTGTTCTCACTATCTGTATGTAATTACAAGTGTTGTTCTCACTATCTGTATGTAATTACAAGTGTTGTTCTCACTATCTGTATATAATTACAAGTGTTGTTCTCACTATCTGTATGTAATTACAAGTGTTGCTTGTTTTGCATGACTTCTCTCCCCTGTTTATAATTGTCTTGTTGTCTGACAAAATGGCAGATTTAAATAATTTTGTAATCAGACAGACACATGATTTTACTTATCATATGATATATTACAAATAAATATGAGCAATGTTTTAACTTACAAGTTGATTATACTTTCAAGCATAATACTCTAATTTAGGCCAGTATAGCCAAGCACACTCTATTCAAAGTTCCATAAATCCATCAACTATTGATGTAGGTACATGGAATTCAATAAAAAATACAGCGCAGTTGCATTATATAATGAGCACCCCTCATACTAAGTTAAATTTATCATGTCATACCTATTACTGTGAAATCATTTATATTCGATGGCATGAAATTTCGTGGTTTTCTGAAAATTTACATTTTCGTGGGTACTTAAATTCATGGTTTTTCATTTTTGAAAAAAAAATCCGAAACTCCTAAATGGTCTGCATAATCTCCACACGTTGGGCACCTGATTTCCATCTTCTACGTAACACGGTTTATGACACTCGCTTTAGTGGTACAACATGTCAATTAGAGCATATACCCATGTCAATTATCGATTTAACTGGAAATTACAGGCATAAAAGGAGATGGACCCTGATCAAATATAAAGGCAGGTGAAGCCATTGAATATCAATTATGAACGTTACAAACTGTGAAAACATCTAGAAGGTGCGTTTATTTGAAAACAAACAATGAATGTAATCGATTAATATTCCATTAAAGAAATAAATTCGAGTACTGACACTCAACACGCACATCTTGTAAACCTGGAGATTTTTATGAACAGCACACGCTACAGCATGTGTTCGTCATTTGGTAAATAAAAAACAATGAAATGATTATTTGTAAAAGGCAGATATAATATATTACCAAAACAATAATAGTAAGATCTACAGTGAGTTCGGTATTGACGCTGTATACTGCGACCTTTGTAAAGAATATACTAGAGTATGTACATAACATTATATTTATATAAGTCCAAATAATTGTACGTTGACGGATTTTTTTTAGATTTTTGATATGGCAAATCCTTCACGTACAAGTTAGGGATTGGAAGAATCCCGTATAACACGTCTATTATTTTAGACTAGTATATAACAAGGCAATTGAAAAAGTGAATAAAGGGACTATATTTCGTGGGATCTTGAATTCGTGGATCACTCAACCCACAAAAACCACGAACATTAATGCCCCACAGATTTCACAGTAATATGAATGTATCAGGTTCTAAGCCTATAATGCCCGACATGTCTCTCATATTTCAGTGATGTTAAGTTCCTAATTGGACAAAACAGAAAACCTGTGTATGCTCATCGATGCATCCTGTCATCTCGTTGTGCAGTGTTTAAAGCCACATTTGCAGAGCAGACACAGAAAAATGGAACCATTGACAAAGACACTCCATTTGTACTATCAGATATGTCAGCAGATATCTTCATGGCAATGTTGGAGTTCATATACACAAATTGTGTCACACTCACACCAAAAATTGTAAGTAATGTTTTGTCTTTATATAAGAATGAATAGGCATTTGTAATTACTATTTACAGCAATTATGATTTTCATGTCTTCCAAATAAAATTCAAGTGTAAGACAATTTACATTCCTATCCCTTTCATTGAATGGAGAGTGTACAACATTAATGGCAATGATGTCTTTATATATCTTTTACAGTGGCACAGAGGTGACATATGTGTTATTGTTTATCTTATTTAAACCACTTACATATCTTGTTTAAACCATGTAGTATCTCGTTTAAACAACAAAGTATCTCGTTTAAACAACTTTTGTATCATGTTAAAACAACTTACATATCTCATTTATACAACATATTGCCTAACGAGTTATAAGGTGATTCTGATTGGCCAATTATGTTATTTTAACAAGATACCTAAGTCGTTCAAACAAGTAAGTCATTTTAACAAGTAACTACCAAGTAAGTCAGTTTAATGAGATTTGTAAGGCGCTTTAATGAGTTAGTAAGTCGTTTTATCGAATTACTTAGTCTTTTAAATGAGATATAGAAGTCCTTTTTATGAGATAAAAAATAACATGTCACCTCTATGCCACCTTAGTCTCTTGAGTTTTGTATAACAATTCATTTTTTTCAGGCAATAGAAGTTTTAGCCACAGCATTAGAGTATGGATTAGATGATTTAAGACGGGTATGTTTATGTGTTCCTCTTCGTCAAATCTCTCTCACTTGATCACTTACAGTTAGAAATGGATATAAGATCATAAGTTAAAATAACAAATTGTGAAGATGGTATTATTATGCCCCCCTTCAAAGAAGAGGGGGTATATTGCTTTGCATGTGTTGGTCGGTCGGTATTTCCATCCGTCTGTCTGTAGACCAAAGCATGTCCGAGTGATAACTCAATGATTCCTGGACCTATGGTCATCAAACTTGACATGAAGGTTGGGCCTGACCAATAAATGGCCCCTATTGATTTCAGGGGTCATCAGACTAAAGGTCAAGGACATAGTGACATTTAACGCAAAAAGGTTGTCAAAGCTTGTCAGAGTGATAACTCAACAATGCCTGGACCTATGGTCATCAAACTTGACATGGAGGCTGGGTCTGACCAGTAGATGAACCCTGTTTATTTTAGGGGCATCGGGTCAAAGGTCAAGGTCACAGTGACCTTGAATGCGAAAAGGTTTGAGTGATAACTCGACAATGCCTGCGCCCATGGCCCTCAAACTTGACTTCGAGGTTGGGCCTGACCAGTACATGACCCCTATTGATTTAAGGCCCAAGTTTCTCTGTCTGGTATTCACACGGACAAGCTTTTTGCTTTCAAGGTCACTGTGACCTTGCCCTTGAAAGCAAAAAGCTTGTCCGTGTGAATACCAGACAGAGAAACTTTGGATGCATTTATTCCTAGTAACCAGGTATATATAAATTACCCTCAGCTGACCAGTCTTGGTTTTCCTTCAAGATAAGTTGTGGGTTTTTTAGATGTAGTGGTTATAAACTAACATAATATTATATTGCTACAATGTTGGAAGAACTTTTGTCCTATTACTAATGAATTTTTATAACACATATTGGTCATTAAAATTTATATTCATATTTACTTATTCCCTGCTGCTAAGAGGATACATGTTTATCTGCAAATATCAGTCATCATCTGAACATGATTAAAAACTGTATCCTCACACTTTGCATGGTCATAATCTTAAAACTGCCTCAAAGGCATCCATTGTCAATGACAAATCAGCTGTCATTTCGGTCCATGCTTATAATTTATTCAATTGTTCAAATATGGCCCTCTTATGTTACAAAATAAGATAATCTACCAAGCAAGGATATTAAAATTACTAAATTGAATGGCAAAAACTATTAAAACATGCTTACATAAAAAAATAACAACGAAACCAACATTCCAGGACTGTTTAAGTGTTCATTTTCAAACTTCTTTAAAAAAGCATTTGATATTACATTGCCATGCCAGGCCACCCTGATATGAGTAGGCATAACCATTGATATGACACTGTCATGCCAGGCCACCCTGATATGAGTATGCATAACCATTGATATGACACTGTCATGCCAGGCCACCCTGATATGAGGCCACCCTGATATGAGTATGCATAACCATTGATATGACACTGTCATGCCAGGCCACCCTGATATGATTATGCATGACCATTGATATGACACTGTCATGCCAGACCACACTGATATGATTATGCATGACCATTGATATGACAGTCATGCCAGACCACCCTGATATGAGTATGCATGACCATTGATATGACACTGTCATGCCAGACCACCCTGATATGAGTATGCATGACCATTGATATGACACTGTCATGCCAGACCACCCTGAAACGAGTATGCATGACCATTGATATGACACTGTCATGCCAGACCACCCTGAAACGAGTATGCATGACCATTGATATGACACTGTCATGCCAGGCCGCCCTGAAACGATTATGCATGACCATTGATATGACACTGCCATGCCAGGCCGCCCTGATACGATTATGCATGACCATTGATATGACACTGGCATGCCAGGCCGCCCTGATACGATTATGCATGACCATTGATATGACACTGTAATGCCAGGCCGCCCTGATACGATTATGCATGACCATTGATATGACACCGTAATGCCAGGCCGCCCTGATACGATTATGCATGACCATTGATATGAAACTGCCGTGCCAGGCCACCCTGATACGATAATACTTGACCATTGATATGACACTGCCGTGCCAGGCCACCCTGAAACGATTATGCATGACCATTGATATGACACTGCCGTGCCAGGCCACCCTGATACGATTATGCATGACCATTGATATGACACTGATGTGCCAGGCCACCCTGATACGATTATGCATGACCATTGATATGACACTGTCGTGCCAGGCCACCCCGATACGATTATGCATGACCATTGATATGACACTGTTGGCCAGGCCACCCTGATACGATTATGCATGACCATTGATATGACACTGTCGTGCCAGGCCACCCTGATACGAGTATGCATGACCATTGATATGACACTGCCATGCCAGGCCACCCTGATATGAGTATGCATAACCATTGATATGACATTGTCATGCCAGGCCACCCTGATATGAGTATGCAAAACCATTGACATGACACTGTCATGCCAGGCCACCCTGATATGGATATGCATGACCATTGACATGACACTGTCATGCTAGGCCACCCTGATATGAGTATGCATGACCATTGATATGACACTGCCATGCCAGGCCACCCTGATATGAGTATGCATAACCATTGATATGACACTGCCATGCCAGGCCACCCTGATATGAGTATGCATAACCATTGATATGACATTGTCATGCCAGGCCACCCTGATATGAGTATGCAAAACCATTGATATGACACTGTCATGCCAGGCCACCCTGATATGAGTATGCATGGCCATTGATATGACACTGCCATGCCAGGCCACCCTGATATGAGTATGCATGGCCATTGATATGACACTCCCATGCCAGGCCACCCTGATATGATTATGCATGACCACTGATATGACACTGTCATGCCAGACCACCCTGAAACGAGTATGCATAACCACTGTTATGACACTGTCTTGCCAGACCACCCTGAAATGATTATGCATAACCATTAAAGCAATGAAAAGACATAAACATATTAGCCCTGGAAAAATGCAATTTAATGTATGTTGACTTATTAATTTTTTTTATTACAAATCTGTTAATAATCGAGTATGGAAATAATGTCAGTTTAGTGTCTTGTATATTCTGTGAAGATACTCAAAATCTCCTATCTCATGAATTTACAGTTATGTTGTGAGTACCTGGAGGAAAACCTGAGCATACAGAATGCATGTGACTGTATGCAGGCGGCTGTCACATACGGACAGGAGGACCTGAAAGAAAAGGTCCTTATCTACATTGAACAACACACAGAGGTAATAAACAGACAATGTTATAATATAGATCCTGATAAAAACATAAACAAACTAATAATTTTTTATGTATTTTAAGAAATGCCATTTTCTTTAATAATTGCATTGTACATGGCAAACAGTGAATGACTATAGAGTTCTGTCTGCTTTAGTTTTTAGCTCGTCTGATTTTTAAAAAAAATTATGAGCTATTATTGTCACTTGATGGTCGTTGGAGGCTTTGGTTAAGTTTTGCGTTTAGGTCACTTACATGGAAACTATCAAAGCTTCAAAGTTATCACTTTGAAACTTGTTCATCTTATACCTTTCTTCACATTGTACCCTAAAGATGCTGAGTCTCACCTGTTTTTTGGGGGGTAAAAAACATGAATTTTGATGGATTTGGGATGATTTTGAGAATTGGACATAGCTTCTTCAATTTTTGTTTGATTGATTTCAATTTTTTCCACAGACAATGAATGGTAAATGCACTTTAATATATCGAACGGGGTTTTCAGTCACACTATTGGAAGAGTAGGGGGAGGGTGGGGAATATTTTAGTATTTGTGACTTTGTAATTATTAGCTAGTCTGATTTTTTAAGTTTTGTGCTTGGGTCACTTACATGAAAACTATCAAAGCTATCACTTTCAAACTATGGAATACCTGTTCAGTATCAAATGTACAATATGAAATAAATAAACCCTAAAAGAATAAAATCAGATGAGCATTCAGCACCCGCAGGCTTTAAAAACTGTTACATATACACAACTCACCTCAATTGGTATCCTCTCTATTAGTCTTTATAAGCAATCCGTTTTTAGCTTGACTATTCGAAGAATAAGGAGAGTTATTCTACTCACCCTAGCATCAGCATCGGCATCACACCTTGGTTAAAGTAAATGCATGTAAGCACCTTTAAGTCATTATGTCAGTAAATACATCCTGTATTGCATTGAAACTTTAGATATGTATTCCCAACTATCCAACTTACCGTACTTGATTTATTGCATTGAGACTTCATACAATGGTACTCAACCATCCAACCTGCCTAAATAACCAAGTGAGATAACTTTTTGTTTGCATTAAATGGAAATAATGGCCCTTTAGTATTCAACTTAAAAAATCTGGTTAAGATTAAGTCAATATCTCAGCAAATACAACATGCATTGCATTAAAACTTTAGACATATGTTCCCAACCATCCAAACGACTTAAGTAATCAAGTTAGATTACTCTTTCATGCATAAAATGCAAATAATTGCCATTTTTTGTTAGACATAGTAATTCTGGATTTTGTTTTGCATGTAAGCTCACATAGGTTTATATCTCAGTAACTACTTCATGTATTGCATGGAGACTTTATAATGGTACTCAACCACCCAACCTACTTGAATAACAAAGTAAGATTACTGTATTTGGCAAATAATGGCCCTTAATTATTGGACATAGAGATTCTGGTTAATGTTTTGCATGTAACCACATTTAAGTCAATATTTCAGCAAATACATCATGTGTTGCATTAAATCTTTATATGCTAGATAACTCTATCTTGCATATCATTTGAATTCTGCCCCTTGATTATTCGACTTAGAAACTCTGGTTAAGGTTGTGCATGTAAGCACAAATAAGTCAATAACTACATGATGTATTGCATTGAAACTTTCAAAAATCATGTATGGTAACTCTATCTTTTTATAATTCAAATTTTGCCCCTTTATTTTTGACTTAGAAATTCTGGTGAAGGTTTTACATTTAATCTTATTTTGCACTGATCCATATATGTTTCACTAAAACTTCGCGATCCTTAACTCAATAGCGGCGGAATAGTCGAGCTTCTCTGTGACAGCTCTTGTTAACGATAAAGTTGTACTAAAAAAAGTTTGTTGAACAGAAACATTCAAACTGTAAAGTTCATGTACATTTAGTTAAACATTAAACCTTGTGTATTTGTGCTTCGAGAAGCCTTGTTACTGTAAAAATTGGTCATTTGACAATTTTGATCTAATGTCCATGTAAATTTGAAGTACTGAAATTGTGCACACCTATCATCAATTGGTGACAAATACTATAATTAACTATTTATTCCCCATTTCAGAGTGTGTTCAAGTCTAAGGCCTTCCAGGAGTTATCGGAAGATGCCCTAGCAGAGGTACTAAAAATAGACGGGCTCGGAATGGACGAGGCTGAAATTATCAAATATGTGAAGGAATGGGCAGCTGTCAACTCGGTAAGGACTGAGGCTTGATGCAAAATAACCTAAATAGAACTTCTCTTTTCTTTGCATAGTGATAGATAATTAAGCACATTTTATTTATGGAAATGCTACTCAGTTTTCCATCAATGTTATGTGTTTTACATTATTATTTACCACAGCATAATAGGAATCCTTGTACTAGTATTTTCATATTTGGGTAAGAGCTGTAACACCAAATAGGAAGTTTTATCATTTATGTAATAAATGATATTAATTGTGTAAAAAGGGCTTTCTAAAAATAATTTGGTATGTTATACTAGTACAAGTAGACCTCCACTGCTCAAAGATTGGTAAGAAATACATCAGAGTCCTTTTGCTTGATAACTTAGTTGATCCTATATTGCCAGGTGGTGTTGGGAAGGCCTGTGGCAGATGTAGCGAAGAACGTGATCGTGTGGATCCGATTGCCCATCCTTACACCAGATGAGATTGAAAAACTGGAGAAGGATAACAAGAAAGATAACATCATTCCTGTAGGTTTCTTTGCCATGTTTAAATTCTTCTTAAGTTGATAATAATGCAAACGTTCAAAACAATGTACCAAGATTTCTCTTGTTAACTTTTCAAAAATTAGGTGTTAACTTAGAAATAAGAGCAGGTATTCCGTTTAACATGAACAATTGACTGAATGATGTATGCCTTCAAGGAAATATTCTTTATATTTAGATCTATTTCTGTTCAGCAAATCAATACACATGGATGGCAATTTCAACAGATTTTTTGTTCCTATATGTCCTGCTTATCCTTTAGGCGTGTCAGAATCTGATATGACACAAAGTCATTTCTTTTTATGTAAGACATAAAATTTAATTATTTCTTTGAAATTAAAGCTTGATATAAACAGTTAACATTCAGTCTCTTTTATGACATGCAATATTTAAGATTTCAGAATAGTCATATGATTATATTTACCACTTTGCAGGTTGAATTGTTCAGCACAGCCTGGAGATTTCATGCCCTTAATCAGCCCGACCCAAATAACGAGAGAGCTCGCAAACGAATTGGCACCCAGGAGCGATCACACCATAAGAACCTCAATGGTTGATCAAATGTGCCTAACGTTTTTGAGTACATTACTGTTTTTAACCTCTATAAAAATATGACATAATAATCAAACCACAATGGGCATGAGGTTCAAACAGTGTAATACCTCTCTGTCATTTTTTTCTTATGCATGCTTTTGCACAACATGTATGAATACTTGAATTGTCAAAAGGAATTCTCAGAATGCATGTTGATCTAAGTGATAGGTGTGTTACTTCTGGCATACCAAGTAATAATAATCCTATATAAAGCACATTAATACATAATATAATTCATATGTTTACTTTCAATTTTTGATAATATCTTGTTTCTGTTTAAGGTATTGAAATGAGATTATATGAAATACTTATGAATTTCAGTTTGCTTTTGATGATCTGACTTTTAATGGTAGTTTTTACTTGGTATCATTGCTTTGTGAAAGGAAAATATACTGTATAAAAGTTCATATACCTATATAAGATCTGAATCAATTAATTTTGAGTGTAAATCTGGACTAATACTGCCGTCACACCGGACTGGCGTCCTTACCGCGTCCTAAACTGTCATATTTTGGAGAACGCTGATGGTCGCATTGAGAACGCCAATGATTTTTCTAAAATAAATCCAGATTTCGGTCAGCCGTCACACCGGAGTTCTGTGCTCTGCGATCTGTGTATGTACACGGCGTTCCCAACACGTTCTTACTGCGTCCTTGGAGTTTCTATTGAGTTTACACGGCATCACTGCGGCGTCCAAACCTGGTAAGGAAGTGGTCTTCCTTACCGTGTGGTACGGTCCATTCGGACCAGGTATGGGAAACTGGCAAGGCCGAAGTCTGGGGCTGGGACTGGCGACCGCACCGAGCGTGATATATGGATCATGGACAAGTTTGACTTCTTAAAGTCGCACATCTATGAGGTCCAGCATCTTCTTAACCTTGCCCTTCTTCTCCTTCGCCGTCTGATAAGTTTTACAGCTATGACATGATCATCTGCCTGCTGCTGCTGCTGGACAATAAGTATATGTTGCAGTGCGAGCAAGTTCATCATTTATTCGGCCCTGATGATGGTGAGTACGAGAAATACACTGATAAAGATAGGATGAAATATTGGGTTTTATAGCTCTTCTTGGGCGAACAGTAGGAACGCGCTAGGAACGCAGTGCAAACTCCGTAGAAACGCAATAGTCGTAGTAGGCACCCCGTAGAAACGCCATTAACGCCGCAGTGACGCATTGAGAACGTTGTAAGGTCGCGGACAATAGCTCAAATCCCGAAATATCCGCCCTGACATCGCGGTAAGGACGCCATAGACGTGATGGGGTCGTGGTAAGAACCCCATAGACGTGGTAAGGACGCAGTAAGGTCGCCATTGGTTCCCCCGATCCTTTTCTCCGCGTTTACATGGCGACTCTACCACGTCTGTACTACGTTCCTTTGGCGTTGTTCGGGTTCCTACTGCGATGCTACGGCGACCATGGCGACCTCAGGGCGATCCCACGGCGTCCTGAGCCAGGACGCGCTCAGGACGCCGAACCTCGGCGTTTACTTTGAACATGTCCAAAGTAAACGCCATCGCTCTGCGACCTTCGGCGTCCTTGGGGTCCCCACGGCGTCTTGATGCGTTCTCACCACGACCCTACGGCGTCCATGGGGTCCCTTCCACGTCCTGGGTCGCCGTAGGGATGCAGTAAGGACGCCAGTCCGGTGTGACGGCTGCATAACTATGTCTAACTTGTATTAACTTTGAAAACAGTTATAAAAATGTATGCATTTGAATTTGTACTTTTATAGTTTAAAATCCATGAACTTTGTTTTATAAATGATGTGTATTAGCCTTAATCTTATATAGTTTGTTTCACTTGAGTTTCTTGCAGTGCACAAGTTTTCTTAATTTTATATATACAACCGTATTTAGTTGTTTTACCTTTACTTAGATTTACCATGAGTATTATCTTGATAAAAGCTTGAATAGACTCCAAGCATTTTTAATTGGTTTTTACTTTCATATTCACTTCTAGCTCACCTGAGCACAAAGTGCAGACGGTGAGCTATTGTGATCATCATGTGTGCTGCGTCTGGCTTGTGTGAACATTTTTGGCTCATTAGGTGCCAAGGAGCCAAAACCACGTTTTTTTCAAATGGTGACACTGGGGTAAAAACTGGCCCTGTCCTCAAATGGTGAGGATCAAAACTGGCACTACCTTAAAATGGTGACCGTGGGGTCAAAACTGAAGATAATTAATATGGTAGACAAGTAATTATTAATACGTCTTTTGACTAGGTTTAAAATAATCATATTATTGATAAACAGTTAATCATATTTTGCTAACATCATACAGTTGATAGCAATCATTACCCTGTCACCCAGTAAATTTGAAAAATAATGAGCCACATTATGTAACAGGCTCCAAAAGAATTTTTAAGCCAGGAGATGTAGCAGCCAGGTGTAAATAGACATTGTACAAGAAGTAGTGAAATACATTGCCTAATAATTAATGACTGATCGATATGAATCTTTAAAATGATTGATATTGATTAACAAGTTCACTGACAATTATTGAGCATTTAAACACACTTGTTTATTATTATGTGTTGTCGCTTGTTTTGCATGCTTCTTGTATGAATATTGATTTTGATTATTTTTCATTTTATAAAAGATTGTTGCTGCTGTTAGCTATTCATGTGTAAATAAATAATTAATGCACAAATGGTGACACTGGGATAAAAAAAATATAGCAGAATTGTGAAAATCGCAAGTTGTAAACCTATTGCTTAGATGAGCATTTTAGGGCCATCATGGCCCTCTTGTTCTATTTTCATGTATTCTTTTATGTTCTAAGAGACAGTGTTACTTCTAGAAAATAGGTTATATTTTAATAAAAATACATGAAATGAAATAGACATATCTTTTACTTTTTAAAATTTGAATAATCAACCCTAAGGCTTAAAGCATTCCTGTGTTTTTGAGTATCAATAGTATTGTTTACTTTACTCAATTTTGTTATCATTACATTTGACCTAAATGATTGTACAAATACAACATTGCAACAAATGTGAACAGTATACTCAGTTTGTGTATATGAGTTTTTAGGTTTTAAATTATTTTATGGTAGAAAAAAGAGCTAAATAATCATGATGGAGTTATGGGCCTTGGTTGGTCACTTGTTGTTGGCTATAGTGGTCATAGTGATGGTCCATATATACTAGAGGTCAAAGTCAAAGCTGATAAAATACTTATTAAAGCAAGATGGAGTCACAGCCCCCATGCTAGTTGGTCACTGGTTGTTAGTGTTAGGGTCAGTGCCATTGTGTGTCTGCTGGATTTCAAGGTCAAGATTAACCTGACACCTTGAATGCCCAGACAGTTGGACAAGGTATTTAGACATGTCAAATATCAAATAACATGTGCTTAATTTTGTTTTAATTGAATGGAGCTATTGTTGGGCATGAAATTTGCAACAAGAGGGTCAAGATGGCCCTATAGCGCTCACCTGAGTAAAACTAAACTGTGCTATAGACTTGTTGATAATTAAAGGGCAATAACAGGGATTTGGCTTCTCTGATGTATTATGCCCATTCACATTCTCACCAAATTTTGTGATGATTGGACAAATGCTTAAAAAGTTATTGATAGGACAAGAGCAATTTTAGGTTATTTCTATAATTAAAGAGCAATAACTCTCGGGTAACTACAGCAATTTTGCTAATTATCAAACAAATTCATACACATTCTGACCAAATTTAGTCATGATTGGAAAAAGGGCTCAAAAGTAATTGATCGGACTACATACTGGATGGTGCCTGTCTGCCCTTCCATACACCATAGGTGGAACTATTATATGTCCTGTTGTTTTAAACAGGTGTGTAAAAAACATCTTAAAAAGATACATAGGGCATTAACTCTTACAATATTTAGGTTGGATTTAGAAGTAGAAACTCCATTATGTCACTCAATTGTTAAATATGAAAATTAGTTAAAAGAATGACTTTTATTGGTTAATTAGGAAGTTCACCCTTTTATATATATTCTTATGTTTAGACTTTAAAAGAGGAACTTCAGAGAACTTAGGATAGGGTCTTCAAGTTAGGTTTAAAGGAATAACATCTCCAACTACTTTTACTAAGAGAAATGATGAATTATTTGGTGTAAGCTCATATTATTGTGTCACAAGCAAACCATTAATTTTATTTTAGACAATTAGAACTCAATAAGAACTTTATCTGGACATTATACTTATGCTGTTACTGTTATTGTTATTATGATGAATATTCCATCACAAGAATAACACTGGCAACTTCTTATGAGCGTGTAACCACGGACGACCAAATGCAAACATGCATTCCAACCGACCAGGGTCATAGCGGCCCCACTGAGCTACATTCCCCCGGAAGCGATCCGACACAAGAAAGCGCCCTATGAACCCTCGGTTACATAAATATGTCTTCCATGTTGGCAATGAGACCATACAGATCATAATTGGCTTTGGTGGTTGGTGCCTTCACTGATGCTGCAATGATCACAATGGATTCTTTGTCAGCTGATGCATTAGAATGAATTTGCTTAAATCCTATTGGGATCAGCAAGGTATTGAATACACAGTGGGCAGGATTCCTATGGCAAGTTGTGATTTTTCTACAAAGATTTACTCATATGATGATAATGAAGGTGACCTAAGTCCTGAAAAGTTCAGTCTAGCAGAAGAAGACCTCAAGCATAAAATTCCTGCAATTTTGGACGCCCTGAAAGTGACCAAAAGAAACCTAACCTTCTTTGGAAGTCCCTTGAGTACTCCATACTTGATGAAAACAAATGGGAACATGACAGGAAAGGGAACCATAAAGGGCTCCCCCAGTGTAGAATACTTTAAAGCCTGGGCTAACTATTTTGTGAAGTTCATACAAGCTTATAAAGACAAAGGTGTGAATATATGGGGCCTCACTGCGCAGAATCAGCCGTCAGATGGGATGATAGATAATTTTGCATATCAATGTCTTGGTTGGACCCCAGAACTGCAAAGAGACTTCTTTTCTACTGATTTGGGGCCTGCCCTTGAGATGAATGGTTTGGGTGGCGTGAAACTGATGATACTTGATGACCTCAAATTGTCCTCAATAATCCTTTCGTTAAGAAATATGTGTCCGGCATTGCTGTGCATTGGTACAAAGACTCAACTGTCCCAACTACTGTCCTAGACAGGACCTATGAACAAATTGGAGATGATATTTTCATGCTTAACACTGAGGCCTGCGAACAGAACTTATTGAATAAGAATAAGTCATTTTTGCTTGGTAACTGATTTCGAGCAGAGCAGTATTACACAGACATTATACAAGACCTGAATCATGGTGTCTCTCTGGCTGGGTGGACTGGAACATGGCCTTGGATATAAGAGGAGGCCCAAACTGGGCAAACAACAGAGCAGACAGCCCTATTATTGTTAACCCAGAGAATGATGAGTTCTTTAAACAACCCATGTTCTATGCTATGGGCCACTTTAGTAAATTCATAAGACCCGGCTCGAAGGTTTTGTCTCATAGTGATAACCTGCCTAGTAATTCTGATCTTCAGGCCATCTTTGAGAGAGGATGATTCAAATGCTGCCAACTTTATTAACACCAATGAGACTGAAGCTTACAATATTACTATTATGGACGACATGGTTCCTGGGATTCTGAATTACTACATTCCTCCAAAGAGTTTCATTACCTTTATTTGGTACAGGAGATAGGAATTTACGTTTCATATCATTACTTTAATTTTATATATAATAAAAGAGGCCATGTGAAATACTAGTGACAGTATTTTTATGATAGTTTATACCAGTTAGCTCTATTGCAACAAAACCTCACCATATTTTTTGTCTTTGTATCTTGTAAGCAATTCATGATAAATCTTGTTAAGGATACTGATCCAGTATTGTATTATGTTTAAAAAAAAATAATTGGAGCCCAAAATATAGATTATTCCATTTCAGCTAGAATGATTAAACTTGTTTTATAAGACTAAGTCCTTACTTTGATGCCAATATTTTCATCTATTTCACTTTAAGCCAACAAGCAAATTCGTTGAATAAGGAAAAGGGAAAGTTTTTGACCTAGCTTGAACATAATCTAACCAATTCCTTTCATGATATGGTTCCAGACGAAAAAGATTTGAGCTAGTGACCTTATATTTGATCACATGTGACCCAGTTTTAAATTTGTCCAAGAGTTCATCAAGAGAAACATTCTGATTGAGTTTGATGAATATTGGACTAAATGTAGTGCTCTAATTTGTTCCAAAGATTTTTGTAAGATTTGACTAAGTGACCTTGTTTTTGACCCCATGTGACCCACTTATACAAGTGGTCGTAATTTGATCAAGGGGAACATTCTGACCAAGTTTGAAGATAATCTGATCGATCCCTACTAAGACAAGAGGGCCATGATGGCCCTAAATCGCTCACCTGAGTGAAAGAGTTTAACCTTTGTTTTCAATATAGCTCAAGGAATATTGTACAAGAGCTGTCACAGTATGTGACGAATGCCCTCGAATGTGACATTGACCTATGAACAAGTACATAAAAAGTTGATCTTGATTTTGCGTGTCAAATACATATGGCAAGTTATTTTAAATTGCCTCTGAATATGAAAAAATACCACCCATACTTGACAGCCTACACTCTTATGTCCTCATATTCAGCATTCCATTGTGAATAAACACTTAGTGTATCTTTAGAGGGAGGGACACAGGTCTTGCACACAACACATCATCATAGTATGTTAAATACACGTGGCAAGTTATTTTAAAATATTTCCATACAAGAGAAAGTTACAGCCCGGACATGACAACTTATACTCTATGTACTTATATGCAGCATTCCATTGTGAATAAACACTAAGTGTGACCTTGACCTTAGAGGTGAGGACATGGGTCTTGCACACGACATGTCGTCTTGGTATGTCGAACACATGTGGCAGGTTATATTAATATCTGTCCATACAAGAGAAAGTTACAGCACGGACACGAGCTTATAATTGAGCCAGACACATGGACGGACGGACGGACAGATGCACAGACAGATGTTGCCTGGATAATCACTGACAGGACTTGTCACAGTTGCCTGCACACTGACAGGACTTGTCACAGTTTCCTGCACACTGACAGGACTTGGTGATTTTCCTTTAAGTTGCCATGGCAATCAAAGTTCTGCATGGAATTCATTTCTTTGAACAATTTTGAAAAAACAACCAAGGATCATTCCTATGAAGTTTCATCATAATTGTCCAAGCGGTTTAGGAGAAGAAGATGATTATAACCAATTGTTGAAGTTTTCCTTTAGGTTGCCATGGCAACCAGGGTTCTGCATGGAATTCATTTCTTTGAACAATTTTGAAAAGCACCAACCAAGGATCATTCCTATGAAGTTTCATCAAAATTGTCCAAGCGGTTTAGGAGAAGAAGATGATTATAACCAAGTGATGACGCCAAACAACGGACGACGAACGAAGGACGACAGACACCGGACATAGACCGATCACAATAGCTCACCTTGAGCACTTTGTGCTCAGGTGAGCTAAAAAGAATCTAGAAAGAAAAACATGCGACTGACAGACGGATGAAATGACGGACAGCGCTAAAACTATATCCTCCTCCTGAAAACTGGTTTGGCGGGGGATAACAAGTTTTCATACACAGAAATTTCTGCCACAACAGAAAAAGACATCCAGATTTCAGAACACCTAGACTGAGGTACACTAGTTCAGACAGGGTATATGATATTGCTTGTTTCAGGGCATGAATCATAAATGAACAGTTTTTGAGGCCAGTTATGTAACATGTGTGCTAAGTTTCATGTGAATATGTTGACTGTTTTAAGGTTATTATGGCAAAGATTCACAGGACAATGATGCTGGCACCAACAGTGTAGAGTAGGAGTTGACTTCTTCTCTATCCCTACTGAAGTGTCCCTCCTTCCATAACCTACTTAAGTGTCCCTTCTTACCTACCCATACAGAAGTTTCCCTCCTTCCCTACCCGTACTGAAGATTCCATCCTTCCCTACCCATACTGAAGTTTCCCTCCTTCCCTACCCGTACTGAAGATTCCATCCTTCCCTACCCATACAGAAGTTTCCCTCCTTCCCTACCCGTACTGAAGATTCCATCCTTCCCTACCCATACTGAAGTTTCCCTCCTTCACTACCCGTACTGAAGATTCCATCCTTCCCTACCCATACTGAAGTGTCCCTCCTTCCCTACCCGTACTGAAGATTCCATCCTTCCCTACCCATACTGAAGTTTCCCTCCTTCCCTACCCGTACTGAAGATTCCATTCTTCCCTACCCATACTGAAGTTTCCCTCCTTCCCTACCCGTACTGAAGATTCCATCCTTCCCTACCCATACTGAAGTTTCCCTCCTTCACTACCCGTACTGAAGATTCCATTCTTCCCTACCCATACAGAAGTTTCCCTCCTTCCCTACCCATACAGAAGTTTCCCTCCTTCCCTACCCGTACTGAAGATTCCATCCTTCCCTACCCATACAGAAGTTTCCCTCCTTCCCTACCCATACAGAAGTTTCCCTCCTTCACTACCCGTACTGAAGATTCCATCCTTCCCTACCCATACTGAAGTTTCCCTCCTTCACTACCCGTACTGAAGATTCCATCCTTCCCTACCCATACAGAAGTTTCCCTCCTTCCCTACCCGTACTGAAGATTCCATCCTTCCCTACCCATACTGAAGTTTCCCTCCTTCACTACCCGTACTGAAGATTCCATCCTTCCCTACCCATACTGAAGTTTCCCTCCTTCCCTACCCGTACTGAAGATTCCATCCTTCCCTACCCATACTGAAGTTTCCCTCCTTCACTACCCGTACTGAAGATTCCATCCTTCCCTACCCATACTGAAGTTTCCCTCCTTCCCTACCCGTACTGAAGATTCCATCCTTCCCTACCCATACTGAAGTTTCCCTCCTTCCCTACCCGTACTGAAGATTCCATCCTTCCCTACCCATACTGAAGTTTCCCTCCTTCACTACCCGTACTGAAGATTCCATTCTTCCCTACCCATACAGAAGTTTCCCTCCTTCCCTACCCGTACTGAAGATTCCATCCTTCCCTACCCATACTGAAGTTTCCCTCCTTCACTACCCGTACTGAAGATTCCATCCTTCCCTACCCATACAGAAGTTTCCCTCCTTCCCTACCCGTACTGAAGATTCCGTCCTTCCCTACCCATACTGAAGTTTCCCTCCTTCCCTACCCGTACTGAAGATTCCGTCCTTCCCTACCCATACTGAAGTTTCCCTCCTTCCCTACCCGTACTGAAGATTCCGTCCTTCCCTACCCATACTGAAGTTTCCCTCCTTCACTACCCGTACTGAAGATTCCGTCCTTCCCTACCCATACTGAAGTTTCCCTCCTTCCCTAACCGTACTGAAGATTCCATCCTTCCCTACCCATACTGAAGTTTCCCTCCTTCACTACCCGTACTGAAGATTCCATTCTTCCCTACCCATACAGAAGTTTCCCTCCTTCCCTACCCGTACTGAAGATTCCATCCTTCCCTACCCAAACTGAAGTTTCCCTCCTTCCCTACCCGTACTGAAGATTCCATTCTTCCCTACCCATACTGAAGTTTCCCTCCTTCACTACCCCTACAGAAGTGTCCATTCTTCCCTACCCATACTGAAGTGTCCCTTCTTCCCTACCCATACATAAGTGTTCCATTTTCCCTTACCGATAAAGAAGTGTTCCTTCTTCCCTACCCATACAGAAGTGTCCCTTCTTCCCTACCCCTACAGAAGTGTTCCTTCTTCACTTACCCTTAAGAAGTGTTTCTTCTTCCCTACCCATACAGAAGTGTTCCTTCTTACCTACCCATACAGAAGTTTCCCTCCTTCCCTACCCCTACTGAAGATTCAATCCTTCCCTACCTATACTGAAGTTTCCCTCCTTCCCTACCCCTTCAAAAGTGTCCCTTCTTCCCTACCCAAACTGAAGTGTCCCTTCTTCCCTACCCCTACAGAAGTGTTCCTTCCTCCCTACCCCTACAGAAGTGTTCCTTCTTCCCTACCCATAAAGTAGTGTCCCTTCTTCCCTACCCACAAAGAAGTGTTCTTTCTTCCCTACCCACACAGAAGTGTTCCTTCTTCCTTCCCCTACAGAAGTGGTCCTTCTTCCAAACCCATACAGAAGTGTTCCTTTTTCCTAACCCTACAGAAGTGTTCCTTCTTAACTATCCATACAGAAGTGTTCCTTCTTCACTACACATACAGAAGTGTCTCTTCTTCCTGAACCCTACAGAAGTGTTCCTTATTCCTACCCCTACAGAAGTGTCCCTTTTTCCCTACTCACACAGAAGTGTTCCTTCTTCCCTACCCATACAGAAGTGTTCATTTTTCCCTAACCCTACAGAAGTGTTCCTTCTTCCTACCCCTACAGAAGTGTCCCTTCTTCCCGAACCCTGCATAAGGGTTCCTTCTTCCTACCCCTACAGAAGTGTCCCTTCTTCCCTACCCACACAGAAGTGTTCCTTCTTCCCTACCCACTCAAAAGTGTTCCTTCTTCCCTACCCCTACAGAAGTATTCCTTCTTTCCTAACCCTTAAGAAGTGTTCCTTCTTCCATTACCCTACAGAAGTGTTCCTTCTTCCTTACCCTACAGAAGTGTTCCTTTTTCCTTACCCATATAGAAGTGTCCCTTTTTCCCAAACCTTACAGAAGTGTCCCTTCTTCCCTACCCACACAGAAGTGTCACTTCTTCCCTACTCATACAGAAGTGTTCCTTCTTCCCTACCCATACAAAAGTGTTCCTTCTTCTTACCCATACAGAAGTGTTCCTTCTTCCCTACCCCTACAGAATTGTTCCTTCATCCCTACCCCTGCAGAAGTGTCCCTTCTTCCCTAACCACACAGATGTGTTCTTTCTTCCCTACCCACACAGAAGTTTTCCTTCTTCCTAGCCCTACAGAAGTGGTCCTTCTTCCATACCCATACAGAAGTGTTCCTTCTTTCTAACCCTACAGAAGTGTTCCTTCTTCCTACCCCTGCAGAAGTGTCCCTTCTTCCCTACCCACACAGAAGTGTTCTTTCTTCCCTACCCACACAGAAGTGTTCCTTCTTCATACCCAAACAGAAGTGTCCCTTCTTCCCGAACCCTACAGAAGTGTTCCTTCTTCCTACCCCTGCAGAAGTGTCCCTTCTTCCCTACCCACACAGAAGTGTTCTTTCTTCCCTACCCACACAAAAGTGTTCCTTCTTCATACCCCTACAGAAGTGTTCCTTCTTCCATACCCATTCAGAAGTGTTCCTTCTTCCTTACCCTACAGAAGTGTTCCTTCTTCCCTAACCCTTAAGAAGTGTTCCTTCTTCCTTACCCTACAAAAGTGTTCCTTCTTCCTACCCCTACAGAAGTGTTCCTTCTTCCCTACCCCTACAGAAGTGTTCCTTCTTCCCTATCCATAAAGAAGTGTTCATTCTTCCCTACCCATACAGAAGTGTTCCTTCTTCCCTACCCATAAAGAAGAGTTCCTTCTTCCCCACCCTTAAAGAACTGTCCCTTCTTCCCAAACCCTATAGAAGTGTTTCTCTTCATTTCCCCTACAGAAGTGTTTCTTCTTCTATACCCATACAGAAGTGTCACTTCTTCCCTAACCATACAGAAGTGTTCCTTCTTCCTACCCCTACGGAAGTGTCCCTTCTTCCATAACCCTACAGAAGTGTTCCTTCTTCCTACCACTACTGAATTATCCCTTCTTCCCTACCCACACAGAAGTGTTCCTTCTTCCCTACCCATACAGAAGTGTTCATTCCTCCCTACCCCTACAGAAGTGTTTTTTGTTCCCTACCAATTCTAAAGTGTCTCTTCTTCCCTAACCATACAGAAGTGTTCCTTCTTCCCTACCCATACAGAAGTGTCCATTCTTCCCTAACCCTACAGAAGTGTTCCCTCTTCCCTACCCATACAAGTGTTCCTTCTTCCCTACCCATAAAAAAGTGTTCCTTGTTCCCTACCCATACAGAAGTGTTCCTTTTTCCCTACCCATACAAGTATTCCTTCTTCCCTACCCATACAAGTGTTCCTTCTTTCCTAACCCTACAGAAGTGTTCCTTCTTCCCTACCTCTACAGAAGTGTCGCTTCTTCCCTACCCCTACAAAAGTGTTCTGTTAAGTATATACAGTTGAAACTCGTTGGCTCGATATTCTAGGGACTGGCCAAAAATCTTTGAGTCTCGAGAATATTGAGCCAAGTGGGATTGCTTACTGAATGTGGTTTCTTCTTTAATTCGTTACAAAAAGTATTGTTTACCTCGTTTTTTATATTATTTGCTACGCTATCTCTGAAAGAGAAGAGCTAGCTTATGGTCAGGCTCTATGTTACCTGCGAGGAATCTGGCTATAATTTGGTCTTTGTTTTTCAACCAAGCTGAAAGAGTATTCTGCGAAATGCTGAAGTCTTCTGCAATTTGGTTTTTAGATTTTCGTCCACTATCAACACCCATTATACCCTCATACTTCTCAAGATAATATTTAACAGTAAGTTTTCTCTTTGTCCCTTTATTTCCTACGGCAGAAACCTTTGGGGTTGCCGATCTAGATATCCCCCAGTTGTAGCGGGTCCTTGTCTAGATTGCTCAGCATTTGAAATTTGTAAGAATTCATCCATTGAGAAAAGCATTCAGCGCAATATTTTATATGAATGTCGCCTTACCAAAATGTATTAAAATGTATACATGGATAAGGATAACAATTAAAGACAGATGGCATTCTGCTTAAACTGTTCAACCATTTAAATTTGATAATAATTATAATACCAATTAAGCAAATTAAGCAATTGATTAGCGCCTTGTGCTAAATGAAGCCAAGCAAACAAATCAAGGTGTGAAAATCTTACCTGAACCTGCGAAAATGACATCGACCCAAGCAAACAAAATAAAGTGTGAAATTCTAATTTGGGACCGCGAATTTGACATTGAGCATGGAGAAATATCGACCCTTAAAGCTGCACTCTCACAGATTGGACGTTTTGACAACTTTCTTATTTTTTGGCTTGGAAAGAGCCAATTTTTGCGAAAACCAATGGAAATACGATAAATAAGACTGCTGACAAAAAATTAGATCGCAGATTTTTGTATTTAATTTAAAACAAGAGTGACACTCACAAAATACGCCCATCAATAATTTCTTGGATTCTAAGACAACTTACTGTCACATTGGCCCTTTGAGAAGCAAGCTTTTCAAGAAGCAAATGATTTGGCACAATATGGTATTAACAGTAGAAATTTTTTATTTTAATTCGAGGGTTTTGAGTCAGAAGGTGCTAAAATGTCTATAATTTTCATAGGCACTTAGAACCTTTGGGGACCAAGCCCTTGATATTTACTGAGGGTTTCGTGCAAAATTGTATTTACCAAGTACTTCTGTATTTCAGGGAACTATGGCACATTCTTCAGTTATCTATAGCAATTGTTCTGTCAAACTATGGTGTATACTTCAGCAAATATTCAGTCACACTGTGGTCTCAGGAAATATTCTTCATACCACTGCATCAAACCTAAAGTCTTGTTTTATTTTATACAACATTATTTACACTGTTCCTTTTATATAGGACATACAACATGAAATGTCATATGTTACACTCTGGCTTTTATGGTGTTGAAAGAGTTAAACAGCTTTTATTTTACAAACCAATCCACACTGCCTTATGGTCTGAATAATACACTTCCAATACACCAGTCTGTACATCTTGCACGTTAGTGAAGATCAAGTCCAGTGTTGAGTGGTGGTCGGTGGTTTGTTCGTGTATTTTCTGCTGGAATCCACTCTCAGACATAAATTTCTGAAGTGTATGTTGCTGCGAAGACTGTTTGTTAAAGTCAACATTGAAATCTCCCATGATGATGCTGTTACAGTCTTGCAGATGTTTGTCATGTGCATTTCTCAAGACTTCAATTAAGACCAAAGCTGTTTATTTTACCAACAAATATTTTCAGCAAGTTTGGTGAAGATCAGATGATAACTGTTCAAATTAGACAGTGGACAAAGCAAAAATGGCAAATTTTGACCAATTCAAGGGCCATAATCCTGAAGAGCCTGGCTGGTTATAGAACTTTGCCAAAAATATATACCAACAAACATTTATAGTAGCAAGTTTGGTGAAATTCGGATAAAAACTGTTCAAGTTTGAGAGTAGACAAAGCTAAAATGGCCAATTTTGACAAATTCAGGGGGCCATAACTCTGGAGTGCCTAAAGCGATTTGGCTGGTTATCGAACTTGACCTAGATATTTCACCAACAAACACTTTCATGAAGTTTGGTGGAAATTGGATGAGAAATGTTCAAGTTAGAGAGCGGACAAAGCTAAAATGGACAATTTTGACAAATTCAGGGGGCCATAACTCTGGAGTGCCTAAAGCGATTTGGCTGGTTATTGAACTTGACCGAGATATTTCACCAACAAACACTTTCATGACGTTTGGTGGAAATTGGATGAGAAATGATCAAGTTAGAGAGCGGACAAAGCTAAAATGGCCAACTTTGACAAATTCAGGGGGCCATAACTCTGGAGTGCCTAAAGCGATTTGGCTGGTTATCGAACTTGACCTAGATATTTCACCAACAAACACTTTCATGAAGTTTGGTGGAAATTGGATGAGAAATGTTCAAGTTAGAGAGCGGACAACATTGTGGAGCCGCCCGCCCGCCATGGGTGTTCCCATAATACGGCCATCGTAAGATGGGCGTATAAAAATGATGTTTTATGCATTTTTATTAAACCGTTAGTTTAGGCCATAAAACATTAATTTTCGAACAGAATTATGAAAATCTACGATCTGATCAACGACTCAAAAATTTGCTCTTTCCAAGACAAAAAATAAACAGAGGGCTTTGATGGAGAGTAAAAGAGTTTAACCTTTGTAATCAATATAGCTTGATATTTGTTCTCAAAGCTGTACATATGATCCAAATTTCTGTTAACAACTGTTGCTTCAAAAATAAGATGTCAAAAAGGTACAATAAAAGTAATCCACAGCATTGATATTTGTTTTCAAAACTGTACACTTGATTGAAATGTTATTGCTGCACCTTAAAGAAAAAGGAAGAAGGTCAAAAAGTCACAGTCAAGGTGATCCGAAGACAATATGATCAAGTTAGAGAGCGGACAAAGCTAAAATGGCCAACTTTGACAAATTCAGGGGGCCATAACTCTGGAGTGCCTAAAGCGATTTGGCTGGTTATCGAACTTGACCTAGATATTTCACCAACAAACACTTTCATGAAGTTTGGTGGAAATTGGATGAGAAATGTTCAAGTTAGAGAGCGGACAACATTGTGGAGCCGCCCGCCCGCCCGCCATGGGTGTTCCCATAATACGGCCATCGTAAGATGGGCGTATAAAAATGATGTTTTATGCATTTTTATTAAACCGTTAGTTTAGGCCATAAAAAATTAATTTTCGAACAGAATTATGAAAATCTACGATCTGATCAACGACTCAAAAATTTGCTCTTTCCAAGACAAAAAATAAACAGAGGGCTTTGATGGAGAGTAAAAGAATTTAGCCTTTGTAATCAATATAGCTTGATATTTGTTCTCAAAGCTGTACATATGATCCAAATTTCTGTTTAAAACTGTTGCTTCAAAAATAAGATGTCAAAAAGGTACAATAAAAGTAATCCACAGCATTGATATTTGTTTTCAAAACTGTACACTTGATTGAAATGTTATTGCTGCACCTTAAAGAAAAAGGAAGAAGGTCAAAAAGTCACAGTCAAGGTGATCCGAAGACAATATGATCAAGTTAGAGAGCGGACAAAGCTAAAATGGCCAACTTTGACAAATTCAGGGGGCCATAACTCTGGAGTGCCTAAAGCGATTTGGCTGGTTATCGAACTTGACCTAGATATTTCACCAACAAACACTTTCATGAAGTTTGGTGGAAATTGGATGAGAAATGTTCAAGTTAGAGAGCGGACAACATTGTGGAGCCGCCCGCCCGCCCGCCATGGGTGTTCCCATAATACGGCCATCGTAAGATGGGCGTATAAAAATGATGTTTTATGCATTTTTATTAAACCGTTAGTTTAGGCCATAAAAAATTAATTTTCGAACAGAATTATGAAAATCTACGATCTGATCAACGACTCAAAAATTTGCTCTTTCCAAGACAAAAAATAAACAGAGGGCTTTGATGGAGAGTAAAAGAATTTAGCCTTTGTAATCAATATAGCTTGATATTTGTTCTCAAAGCTGTACATATGATCCAAATTTCTGTTTAAAACTGTTGCTTCAAAAATAAGATGTCAAAAAGGTACAATAAAAGTAATCCACAGCATTGATATTTGTTTTCAAAACTGTACACTTGATTGAAATGTTATTGCTGCACCTTAAAGAAAAAGGAAGAAGGTCAAAAAGTCACAGTCAAGGTGATCCGAAGACAATATTGGTATTTGTTTTCAAAACTCTACACAAGATCCAAATTTCATTGCTGTAGCTTCATAAATAAGTAGAAGGCAGTCACAGTCAAGGTCATCCAACCACAACATCGGGCATTTTTGTTGATACCAAACCAGTTTAAGTTTGGTTTCAATGGTTTCAGCAGATTCGAAACTGGTTTTGATAATTTTGCTTGAAGTAACAAATACATGATTTTGTGAACAGTTTTAACAACATGGCGGAGCACACAAACTGATATATTAACACACAGTTATTAATAGTACCTTTTTCATTTTGCTCATTTTCCCATTGTAAGGCATTGTTATAACAAAACATTGAGTTTCAACAAATGTGGTTGATCAATTACCGCCATGTTGTTTTCAAAGTAAACTAGTTTTCGGATGGAATGAGTTGATGAACCCGATGAAACAACAAATACACAGATTGTGAAACTGAACTAAAACTGAAACCAGTTTATTACCAACAAAAACGCCCATTGTTATTTGTTTACAGAATTGTGAACATGGCCAAAATTTCGCTGTAGTTTCAAAAATAAGACAGTAGGTCAAAAAGGGTGGGACCAAATTTGACCCAAGGGGCGTAATTTGCACAATCTTGGTAGAGGACCACTATATGATGCTCATAACAAATTATTAAAGGTCTCGGCCTAGCGGTGTCAGACAAGAAGATTTTCGATAAGTCCACAGAAAACCTCATGGCATAGCGAGTTTTGACCCCAGAGGGGCATAATTTGATTTTCACAAGCAATTGTGTAAGACACACGAATGACGGACAGCACACCATCCAATAAAGTATATAACAACTACAAATTATGACGATTTGATAAAAATACTTATGAAGCACCTACAGTCTCATTTTTTCTTTTTCTACAGTCACATGGTCTCAATTCTTATTCAACACAGCATGGCTTCCCATCTGTATATGAAAGTTACAGTCTTGTTTATAAAAGGTGTATTCACTATCCACGAAAAAGATAAGATTGTACAATTTCAATGGTCTACATGACTTGTAGTTCAATAGAAAAGTCTGATCATTTAATTCATCATTGAGTAAAAATGAAATTCTTCTGGAAAATAAAGAGATATAATATTTCCTAACATATAAACCTGTTATGAAAAAAACAGTTATTACATTAAAAGTGACTAATTTGAAGAATTAAAAAATATAACATATAATCCCTTGTTATTAAAAATAGAAAAACTAAAAATAGACAATGCACTGTTCAACAGAAAGGGAGATCATAGAGCAAGACTTGCTGCCCTTGCTTCAAGAGTAAACTACACAACTAACAAGATTTTAACACTAGATTGTTGTTGTTGTTATTGTTGATCAATCTTGACCAGTTGTTGTATTTGTGTACAAGGTTACCCAAGGAAGCTTTCTGTAAAGTTTCATTGAATTTGGACTGGTAGTTTTAGAGGAGATGTTTTTTTTAAAGCAAAACAGGAAGTTGGCCATTTTGTTGTTGTTGTTGCTGTTGATCAATTGTGACCCCTTGTTCTATTTTTGTAGAGGGTCACCCAAGGAAGCTTCCTGTAAAGCTTCATTGAATTTGAAGTGGTAGTTTCAAAAGAGATGTTTTTAAAGCAAAACAGGAAGTAAGCCATTTTGTTGTTGTTGCTGTTGTTGTTGATCAATTGTGACCCCTTGTTGTATTTGTAGAGGGTCACCCAAGGAAGCTTCCTGTAAAGTTTCATTGAATTTGGACTGGTAGTTTCAGAGGAGATGTTTCTTAAAGCAAAACAGGAAGTCGGCCATTTTGTTGTTGTTGTTGTTAATCAATCATGACCCCTTGTTGTATTTTTGTAGAGGGACACCCAAGGAAGCTTCCTCTGAAGTTTCATTGAAATTGGCCAGGTAGATTCAGAGGAGATGTTTTTTAAGCAATTGCTGACGGACGGACAGATTAACGGACGGACGCCGGACAAAGACCGATCACAATAAAGTTGTAAAAATGGTAAATCTGTGAGAGTGCTGCTTTAAGATATCGAGCCATCCAATCAAATTTTATATGAACAAAATAAAAATCGGTTTGAGCCAACGTGGACATCGAGCCATGAGATATCAAGCGAACGAGTTTCAACTGTACTGAACTTGTATATTTGAAGTTTGCCTCTCAGTTGTAATGGGTATATAGATAGACCAAGACCAAGTGTTAATAAAACTGTATTTCATAAGAATTACAAATTATTTCTAGAAACAAAACAAAAAGTGAACAAATATAAAAGAAGAATATATCTACAGAGATATTTTCAATAGATTTTTTGGCAATGTGTTTCTAAATAAAAAAAACCTTTTCATTTAAAACAGCATTTGATAAACAATCTTTAATATAAACAAGAGCTGTCATAGGACAGCATTCTCGACTATACGCCGCTTTGTCTTAGAAATGAATACAATATTGATGTAATATGTGCCTGTCAAAAGCAATAAAAAAAAGTCAAATTAAAATGTAAAAAGAAACAGTGCAATGCGACACAAAACCAGGTTTTCAATGATTGACAGAAGAACTTCAGCCTTTGTTGTGAGATTCGGTTTCAACTGCGTTTTCTATTTTTTGTACCTTAAGGTTACCTTGACCTCGACCCTAGGGGCCCCAAATGCAACCCCATGAAAGTCCCCCAAAAACTCTTCCTACATACCAAGTTTGGTGGCAATATGTCAACCCTCACCAGTTATTCAGTACAACCATTTTTTTAATTTTTAGCAACATCGACCTTGACCTTGACAATTACTTGGGCGCCAAACATAAACTCATGAAAGGTATCTATAAATTATTACTATTTACCAAGATTGGTCGTAATATGTCAACCCTAACTAAAGTTATTCAGTACCAACCATTTTTACAAGTGGCCTTGATCTTGATCCTAGGGGCCTCCCTATACCTGTAACCAAGTTTGATCACTAGATTTCAAACCTAACTAAAATTATTCTATACCATAGGTGAGTGTGACGCCGCTCTCCTGCCCAAACAACGATGCACATCATTCTAATAACCAATTTCATTTTGTGAAAACCTGGTTAAAAAATATGAAAATGTGCCTGTCAAAAGCAATAAAAAAAGCAATAAGAAAGTAAAACAAGGGCCATTATATGTATTTAGGATAAATATGGAGTTATGTAACCTAATTGTAAGACAGTCTTTAACTGGAAGCTGAAGCCGGTGCGAGTAGTAAAGCCTCCTTATTCTTTGAATAGTCAAGGTAAAAACATAAAATGGAATAAAAATTAATCAAGCATTCATTAACTGGTCCTGCAAAATGTTTTTGATTGATAATAAAACAACAGCACAAATACAAAAATTACATCTGACATGATTTTATGTTAATATCATAAGTTAAGTGCTAATAATAAACAAGAGGCCCAAAAGGGCCTATGCTCTACTGGCATGGCTTTTGTGGTCATATCAATCCAGAGCATGTATGTATGGGTAAAAGGCAACAGACATATACTTTATGTTTTGTGTTTGGCTTACCTGAAAACGTAGCACGTTCAACATCTGAGCCCAGAAAGTTGTGTAAGCAGATTAGTTCCATGAACTATTTTAATATGTGCCAAGTAAAAGTCATCTGACAAAAAAAAATGCTTTCAAAACTGTACTCATAGTAAAAATTTCTGTGGTTTTAAAAGTTAAAAAAGTTGGTCAAAAGGTCAAGTCAAGGGCATCCTAGGACAACATTGATCAATTTGAACAAATATTCACAATCAATTGTGCTGAGATGGATGCACGAACACACAAAAAGATTTTCAAACCTTTCCAGATTTATGTTTACCAAACCTGTGAACCCTGGGTGTGGCCAGTAATGACACCAGGTGCATAACTTCAACATTCACAACCAATTTTGTTAAGATGAATGCGCAAACTACAGAACTTAAAGCTAAAAAATGGCCTTTGGGCTTTCAACAAGAACAAGGCAAAGTAATTCACAAAATCAGCTGCAGAAGCAAAAAGCATATTGTCTCTCAAAATCCTATACTTGCAAATTGTCTCCCTTAACTCTAGACTTGAATTTACATCTACATGTAAACTTGGCTAAAAATAGAATTCGCTCATGCAGACCTGGCTAAAAATAGAGAGCATTTCTTTAAAACTTTCATGGCCCATAATCTAGGCATTCATGGGCGGATCTGGCTGGTTTTCGAAAGGAACCGAGCTCTAATGGATATCTAGATACTGTACAAGTTTCATTGAGATACAATAAAAACTGAAGACTGTATCATGTTCAGAACCAATTGTTTACACAATAGCATTTTTTTATACTATCAAGGGCCATAATCTAGGCATGCATGGGCGGATCTGGCTGGTTTTCGAAAGGAACCCAGCTCTAATGGATATCTAGATACTGTACAAGTTTCATCGAGATACAATCAAAACTGAAGACTGTATCGTGTTCACAAGCAATTGTTTACAGACGCACGAACGCACGACCGCACGGATGCACATACTACGTACACATTACCATCGCATAAGCTCTTCTGGCCTTTGGCCAGTAGAGCTAAAAACATACATCATATGCTTTAAATAGTATTTTTTCTTTTTTTTAATTCCACGATCATTGCCAATTGTGAAAATAAATGGTGAGTAGGACATGAACTAGATAAAAATAGAAGGTAAAAACTTTATTTTCAGTGTCACAAAATCATCATGATGCAATTCACAATAGTAAGTACTTTAAAACAGTTTCCATTGTTATTGCAAGATTTTAGCAACCATCAATTTCAGAAAATCATTATCATGAAATTGAAACATAATTAAAAGACACAACTGTATAAACATATGAAAATGTAGTTTTAAACTGTACACATGACAAATGTTATCATTTATATTTACAAAGTTTCTATGTACATGTTCACAACCTTTTGAATGAGATATGACCTTGCTCACCCTATGTACTCTTTGGCATACAAGTTCTGTGTGCAGTACAAAGTTATGCATTAACAGAAATACATTCTTGCTTAAGACTTAAATAATGGCAGTTAATTCATTCTTTCAACGCAGCTTGAATATTGGAATCTAAAGATAGCACAATATTCTGCCTTTATGGGGATCTAGCTCATAATTGGTCATTAATTGTCATTATTCAAGCATTAACACACACACACCCACACCCGCACGCATGCACGCACACACGCACGCACACACACATAATCCAGATTATAACTCTGTCTAAGTATTATCTTATCACCCTGCTTGTAACTTTAGACCACTTCTTAAACATGACACATTCTGGTCATTGACTCCAAATACTATTATTTTGTTGTAAACATTAACAATGTACATGCACAAGGTCACTTTGGAGATACAATCCCCTAAAATTAACTATGTGTAAAATAGTAGTGAGGAATGCTACACTGCTACTGCTTTCTATGATACACCAATGATCACACGTGTATAGTACAACAAGTATTGCACAAAGAAAGGTGATGTTATCATTTTCTCCTTAATATAATGTTACAACCAACATGTTCAAGGTCATATTCTTCACAACCTCGGTACAAAAAGTGTACGAAAATATACATTATTTCATAGAACAAGAACAATGAAATTCCTCAATAAAACAATGGACTCTCAGTTTTCTGTAGATAACACAGTTCTTAAAATAGTAGTAAAATAACAGTTCTTTAGCTCATTTAATAATCATCATTGTAAATGTTGACAGAAACTGCTAGTAAACATTGGGTTGATGTGATGGGATGGTAGCAAAGAACTACATGGTCTTATGCATTGTAAAATCTGAGGCATGTCACAATCAACACAGGTATGGAATGGTAAAAGAAAACACTGACTGTACACAACAAGCAAAACAGTTATTAGTGATATTTCTCGGAACTTGAGAGTACTCCCTAAACTTAGTGTATACTCTGAGCTTAATGTATACTGGGAACTTAGTGTATACTCTGAGCTTAATGTATACTGGGAACTTAGTGTATACTCTGAGCTTAATGTATACTGGGAACTTAGTGTATACTCTGAGCTTAATGTATACTGGGAACTTAGTGTATACTCTGAGCTTAATGTATACTGGGAACTTAGTGTATACTCTGAGCTTAATGTATACTGGGAACTTAGTGTATACTCACAACTAAGTGTATACTTGGTGCTTATTGTATATCTAGAACTTAGTGTATACTCAGAACTTAGTGTATACTCAGAACTTAGTGTATACTTCGAAATTAGTGTAAACTCAGAACTTAGTGTATACTATGAACTAAGAGTACACTCGGAACATGGTAAAACCATGTTAGGGATAAAGGAAAAGTTCTTCGTATACATTGCTGATTAAAAAACCCACATTTTCAAAGGAAATACGAGAGGTGTTCTGAAAGTTTTAGGACAAATGCTGCCATATTTTTTATTTCTTGACATTTTCGTATGAATTTTTCAGTATTTGTTCCTACACATCTATACATTAATATTATCCATACACATATAAGTGTTGGGAATCGGACAAAAAAAATACTATCGATAATTGGTTTATGAAACCAATCAATGATCGATTATTAATCGATTTAATCATTATTTATTTATCTTTGGTCATCATATTAAGCCATACAGATACAGTACATTTACCAGTTTTTAGCACCAATGTTCCCTTATAACATTGCTTGTACATTTATTTGTATAAATAACATTATTTATTCAGAACGCGACTCTCTTTTAGTGTTTACAAGTTACTATTACAGAACATAAGACCAAATGGACCAACTCTATCTTTTGTCTTGCATTAAGTATTGTATACATGTGTAAAACACACAAAATAATATCAATTTCTTTTAATAATTAGTCAGTAACAAGTATAAAAAGCAGTTGAATATTCTATATGTTTTACAAGAACATTTTCTTTCAGAAAACTGAGAAACTACTTAATTACATAAAAAGTAAATGGTTACATGTTTTAAAAATCACTTTTAAACCACAAACATGATAAGTTGAGAACCAATCCTTTAGCTGTTAAATTACAAAGAATTTTTTAATAAGGTTATGTAGTGACTTACTGACTTACTGATAAGAATATGACTAAATAACGAACATAGAAACACCTTAACATTTCAACATAAACTAGCATTAATCAGAAAAAGAAAATTAGTCGGTAGCGATTACATCCCTTTTACTATAATTGACTGTTCAAATTTCACTATCGATTGTTGTCGACGTAGGCCTTTCCGATCAATTGTCGATTATAATCTATGATCGGCACAACACTAACACATATTCTTTGATTTATAGAATTTATTTTGTTGTTATGGTAATATCAGGTAAGCGTGAGCAGGGCACTATTACATCAACATCAAAATTGACTGTAGAACTATGAGTTTGTTTTAAATTTATATAGGCTATACTTAATGTTTTAACATAATATAAGAGACTACATGTAAATCTAGCATTAATAACTAGTTCAGCATAAAAATAAATGCAAAATTACCGCGTTTAGATACTGCGGCGTGACTTGATAAGAGCATATAGAAAGAAGAGGCCAGATTGTCGGCAAATTCTATCTATACCATGACAACGCACCACCCCATATGTCTGTTGTTACTGAGACAACACTAGCTGGATCAGATATTAAAACCCTACAAAATTCCTCGTACTCTCCAGACCTAGCACCATATGTGACTTCTGGCTTTTTCCCATCATCAAGAACGAGTTGAGAGGTTTCGACGACAACAAAGACCTGCCAGTGGTTATTCAGGAGTGTATCAGGAAAATACCAACAGCTTTAAAACTTGGGTTCACAGCCACCAGAAGTGTGTGAAGTACTCTGGGGCATATTTTGAGAAAATTTGACATGTGAATTGTGTCCAATATTATGACATAGATCTATAATTATTTATACATTTAGTTGCCCAACTCATGTTTACATTAAGTTTCTATGGTGATAATAACTAGCATCTATTTTTAATTTTGTAATTTTCCTTCTGAAAACAAATAAAAGGTATATAGAGCTATGTATGTTTAAAGAATTGTGTACAAATATTAAAAAATAATAATGTTATGGCACTTGTTCTTGAACTTTCCGAACACCCCTCATACTTGATTTACCATTAATGGAAGTTTCAAAGACTTATTAGTGCATGTTTATCTGTATAAAATTCAAACCATGGTATGTCAGCTACAAAAGATACATATATATATATATTTAGCCCTAGAATGACATGATGAGATGGTGACATAAATCTAAGCAGTTTTGGCCTGGGCATTTTGGCGGAAGTGAGACCCACTGCAATGAAAAGGAATTATCTACTACATTATTCACATGTACAATTGTTTAACTGACAATTATTTTTTTGTTTGTTGAAGAATATGCAAATAATCTGGTATAATAGCACATTGCAAAGATTATAAGATTTATTATGTTTTAGTTTGACAAATATTTGTATCAATCTTTTAAATTTGACAGTTTAAAAAAATGCTTTATGTAATGTGTTGTTAGTCTGGAAGAACTTTAAATGTAAAAAAAGACAACTTGAATAATTAAAGAGTAAAAAACAGAATATTAAAATTATGAATATTAAAACCCAATGAATAAACAATGGACAAATGACATGAATTATGTTCACAGAGTAATATTTGACCTTTTGTCACATCACAATGACTATGAAGAATACTATTCTTCAATAAACTCCTGGTGTTCAACTGCCACAGCCACATCAGGCATACTGCCCAAAAGAGGTTCTGACGTTGTGTCGAGTGTTTGATTGGAATATGCTGAGAATGTTGGGGCTTTCAGATTAGGTGCACTCTTTGTAATGTCTTTATTTTCACCCTTTTCACACCCAAGCCCCTCCCCACTCTCCAGTTTTTGATGCGAGGTGCAGACTCTTACTGTGGGGATAAGTGCCTCATTTTTCCCATCCATTGTTTTGTACATACTCAATAAATCATTGAAGAGAGCTCTCTCACTCTCTGTCTGTGCCGCCATCTTTACAGTCTTGCCCTCCTGTAATACTGCATAATTTACTTTTCCTTCCTCATTATCTGATGTAAAATCTGCGTTCAGTTTTGGCATGGATTCCTTCGACAGAAGTGACAATCTATCCTTACTTATTGAAATATTATCTTTGTCATCAACGTCAGAATCTTCCTCCCCGGAAGAATAATTTTTCTTCTCATTCGTGACCTGCAGCGCGTGTTGGCAATATTCTGTCATATACTCACTGTCAACTATTGAACCTTCCACTACCGAAAGATCACCAACAATGCCACCCTCAAAATGAGTTGGCATTGAACAGTACACATTTCCACCATTGGGCAGAAGCTTTTCACTCTGGTTGCTATACCGATTCAGCGCAGTACCGACGGTGCAGCCACTGCTGGTGTCTGATCGCAAGAAGCTGTCTAGGTCACTTCTACGATCTGTAAAGCAAGAAAAGATAAGTATAACATGGGAAAATATAAAAATATCTTATAACAAGAGGGCCAAGATGGCTCTATATCTCCACCTGAATAAAACTTAAATGGTGCTCTAGACATTTCTATAATTGAAGGGCAATTACTCTCGGTGACTCCAGAGATTTGGCTAGGTATCAAACTCTGACAAGGTATTATTCCAAATTTGCATTCTGACCTAGCTTGGTGATGATTGGACAAATGATTGTAAAGTAATTGATCAGACAATACCAACTTTAGGTAATTTTTAAAATTAATGGGCGATTACTCTTGAGTGACAGAAGCGACATTGCTGGTTATCAAACTTGTCCAACATATTATGCCCATGTATACACTCTGACCAAATTTGGTGATGGTTAGACATGGACTTCTAAAGTTATTAATAGGACAATACCTATTTTAGGTAATTTCCATAATTAAAGGGCGATAACTCTTGAGTGATTAGTGTGAAATGGCTGGTTATCAAACTTGTCCAAGATATTATAATGCCAATACACATTCTGACCAAATTTAGTCCTGATTCGACAAAGGGTTCTAAAGTTATTGATCAGACAACAAACTAGACGCCGTCCGCCCAAACGCTCATTTGCTGCAGGTGATACAACAATATGTTCTGTTTTTTAAACAGGCATATGAAAACAGGAAAAATGTATTTGTTTAAAAAGTTACAAAGGGCCATAACTAAGAAGACTTTGTGTCTGTGAAAAAGTTCATAAGCTTGTTATCTTCAATCTTTGAAATAGGGCCAAAGGTTTCTAAAGAGGTTTTTCAAAGTTTTCCATATATTATACATAAAGAGAAATTGTTTGGCCCCTGGCAGCCATGGGTTTTTTTATGAATCACAATAAGGTGAATGGATTTGATATATGGTCACCTAAGGAACATTTCTGTGAAAATATTTTGAAATCAGTTCAAACTGAAAAGAAGATTTTCAAAGTTTCCCATATAGAATTTCATATAGACATAAAGTGAAAAGTATCCCCACCCATGAATCAACATGGGTTGAAGGAATTTGATAGTGTCACCTAAGGAACAATTCTGTGAAATTATTTTAAAATTGGGCCAGCAGATTCTGAGGAGAAGATTTTCATATAGACATATATATGTATATATATTGAAAAGAGCCCCAACCACTGACGGCAATGTTTTTTAGGAAATCAACATGGGGTAAAGGAATTTGAAAATGCGTCAACTAAAATTTTTGAAATCAGGGCTGAAGAAGATTTTCCTTTTCGTTGCCATGGCAACCAGAGTTCAGCTTGGAACCACTTTTGTTAAAGGAATCTGGAAGTGGACCATCCAAGAACATTCCTGTGAAGTTTGGATGAAATTTTCCCAGTGATTTAGGAGGAGAAGATGATTAAAGGTAAAGACAGATGACCGACAATCACCCTATTACAATAACTCATGCTGAGCACTATCAGGTGAGCTAAAACTTAACAGTATTTATGCAACCCCTCATCTTGATAAATGCAAGACTTATGTATTTATTTTTAGAATATTGGATACATATACCGTATTTCCTTGACTATAAGGTAATCCGCTTATAAGACGCCTAACTTTGCCCATGAAATCTGGTACTTTTTGACTCGACTCATTTATAAGACGGGGTCAATTTTTAAGCAAATCTAAAATCCTTCATTCCTCCAAATGTGTGAAAATGTTCAAGGTCAACAGACAATTATCAACTTTCACAGTAAATATGTTGTTTTGCTTGAAGACAAGAGGGCCATGATGGCCCTAAATCGCTCACCTGAGTAAAAGAGTTTAACCTTTGTTATCAATATAGCTTGTTTCTCAAAGAATATTGAACAAGAGCTGTCACAGTATGAGACGAATGCCCCCGAATGTGTCATTGACCTATGAACAAGTACATGAAAAGTTGATCTTGCCTTTACGTGTCAAATTGTTATGGCAAGTTATTATAAATTGCCTCTGAAATACCACCCATACTTGACAGCCTACACTCTTATGTCCTCATATTCAGCATTCCATTGTGAATAAACACTTAGTGTATCTTTCACCTTAGAGGTAGGGACATGGGTCTTGCACACAACATGTCGTCTTGGTATGTCGAAAATATGTGGCTAGTCATTTTAAAATCTTTCCATTCAAGAGAAAGTTACAGCCCGGTTACGACAGCCTAACCTCCATGTACTTATATGCAGCATACCATTGTGAATAAACACTAAGTGTGACCTTCAACTTAGAGGTAACCGCCCTCAAAAAAGGGGCGCGCTGGAGCACTGTACTAAGGTTTTAGATTATTTTAGGAACAGTTTGTTGTTCTTTTTGATACTAGAGCATTGTGTTAACAATAAATTGTGAAATTCAAGACATGAAAAAAAGAGTATCAGTGATTTGTAAAGAACAAATTCCTGGATTATTCATTCAAAGAATGGAAATGATGGAAAAACAAATTTGCAGCATATGTTGTTTTCTTTTTTTTTGACTTGGCTGAAAGGTACCGTATTATATCATGTATAGGACGCTAGCATAAACAGGACACAGGCAAAAAAATAGTTGAAAAAACGGGGTAAAAACCCTTAATATATAAGATAGGACGCAGCGGAAAAATGTAAAAATCGGAGCCGAAAAATTGAGGTTGGTAAAGTATTTACTAGTGATGTTCCGATGATCGATTATAATCGAAAATCGATTGGTTGGGTCTGAAATCGGCGACAATCGATAGTATTTAGTTATAATCGATTATCGAATTTTTTTTTTTTAGTAAGTGTTAAGATGTTATCTTTAACAAAATGGCTGATGAAAGCCACAATGAGCAAGGAAATGAACTATTTTTTATACAACAACACTTAATAACTTCAATCATAGACATAAGGTATATGCATATAATGATTAAGAGTTTAATACTCTACATGAATAAAACTACAACTCAGGTACTATCTAGTATTTTAAAAACCGATTGTACTATCGATAATCGGTTACTTGAGTGGAACCGATCATTTATAGTAAAATTGCAACCGATTCCCAACACTAGTATTTACAACATATATTGAAGTAAAAATCAAACAAAAAATTGTATATAAGGCATAATTCGATAACTGTCTTGTGTATTTCGATAATTATCGTCATATTTCAGTAATTTAGCATACACAACAATGATTTAAGTCTTGACATTTTGAGAACATTCATGCATATTATAAGAAATATGAAAATAAAAGAGACCAAAAAAAATTATTTTAATACATTTGAGAGAAGTCTATGCAAGGGTGCTTCAGACCAAATTTGGTAAATATCCATCAAGAGGTTCACAAGAATAATCGTTTTTTACTCTATTTTTAGCTAAAAGGGGCCAAACAAAATTATGTGAACAAATTTAAGAGAGGTCCATGCAAGGACACTTCAAACCAAATTTGCTGAAGATCTATCAAGGGGTTCATGCGAAGAAAATGTTAAGGTTTTTTTACTAATTTTAGCTCTGGTGGCCCTTAAAAGGGGCCAAACAAAATTATTTGAAAAGACCTGACAGAGGCCCAGGCTAGGATGCTTTAGACTTGAAGATCCATCAAGCAGTTAATAAGATCAAGTTGTTTAAAGGTTTTTCTATTTTTTGCTCTGGTGACCCCTAAAAGGGGCCAAACAAAACCATTTGAACAAAGTTGAGAGAGGACCATGTAAGGATGCTACATATCAAGTATGGAGTCATTCTGACCTTTACTTTCAGAGGAAAAGATGTTTAAGTGACAAGACAATGTAAAAACAAATGACCCCTGAGCAAGGCCAATTTGACAATAATTTGAATACCTTTGGTATCTTTACCTAGGTAACACTATATACCAAATATGAAAGCTCTAGGTCTTATATTTTGGAGAAGAGGATTTTTAAAGTTTTATTATATAAGACTATATAAAAACAAATAACTTTCAGGGCGGGGCCAATTTTGACCCTGTTGCAAAAATTTGAACAACTTTGATAGAGGTCCACAAGATGATGTTGTATACCAAATATCTAAGCTCCTGGCCTTACGGTTCTGGAGAAGAATATTTTTAAAGATTTACTATATAACACTACGTAAAAACAAGGACCCCCTAGGCGGGGTCAATTTTGACCCTGTGGCAATAATTTGAACAAATCTGGTAGAGGTCCACTAGATGATGCTGTATACCAAATATCTAAGCCCTGGGCCTTACAGTTTCGGAGAAGAAGATTTTTAAAGATTTACTATATAACACTATGTAATAAAACTAGTGACCCCTGGGGCGGGGCCATTTTTGACCCCAGGAGAATAATTTGAACAAATTTTGTAGAGGACCACTACATGATGACACATACCAATTTTCAAGGTTCTAGGCCTTGTGGTTTTTGAGAAGAAGATTTTTAAAGTTTTCCCTATATAAGTCTATGTAAAACAAGTGAACCCCGGGGCGGGGCCATTTTTGACCCCAGGGGGATAGTTTTAATAATTTTGGTAGAGGACCACTAGATGATGCTATAAACCAAATATTAAGGCTCTAGGCCTTGTGGTTTTGGAGAAGATTTTTTTTGAAGTTTTTCCTTTCCGTTGCCATGGCAACCAGAGTTCTGCATGGAATTCAATTCTTTGAACAATTTTCAAAGGGGACCACCCAAGGAACATTCCTGTGAAGTTTGGATGAAATTGGCTAAGCGGTTTATGAGGAGATGTCGTTTAAAGTAAAAGTTTACGGACGGACGGACGACGGACGGGCCCGGACAAATTGTGATCACAAAAGCTCACCTTGTCACTATGTGACAGGTGAGCTAAAAATGGGGGTCAACTTTGAGCTCTCTATTTAGAGGTACGTTAATAATTGGTACACGATCACGCGTTTAAGGTTGCAGGACAGGACGTTATCAGAAATGAAATAATTTTGGTTAACCCAATTAAAATCAAAAGATTGACCGTTATATTGTGATATATAAACTGTAATTAACACCATGAAAATAAATGGCTTCAACAAAAAAAACTGCGAAAAGCCGAGGCAATGATTGAATAGGTGTTTGTTTATCAATTATGCTTAATAGACAATATTTTCCCTTGATTGGCGACGATCATAAAGGATTTATATTTACATTGTCATTTGTCTGCATAATCAAATTGGCAGTTAGGTACCTATATCATATTAAGTTTCCAATTTACTGTTTTGATATATCTGTCAAACTAATTAAACAGACACATGCCATGAGTAAAAATGCAGATAAAACAGTACACTGTGTGACGTCAGAGCATGACTGTGCGGTGAAGAGATTTTGTGTTGTTGTTTACTTTATCGCCCAATACTTGCATCAGCGGACGATATAGCGGTTAGTCCAATTTGACTTGAATCATTTTTTAATATTTTATCGACTCACTTATAAGACGGGCACTCTACTTTGAGGTTAAAAATTGGGACCCAGATTTCCCTGTCTTATAGTCGAGGAAATACGGTAATAGAAACAACAGGTTTCAGAAATTGATATAAATAACATATATGCCCTATCACCGGTGGGAGATAAAAATCCCCCGGAATTTAATGTTTTGTTTTTTGTTTTGTTTTTGTTTTAGATACTTTACACCAGGCAATAATGACAAAGTGAAACCACAGTATGTGAGTGAAACTGAATGTAAAGAAACAACTACGCAAAGGTGAAATGACTGTTTTAAACAGGTTTGATAAAATTAATGCCAAAAGGAAACCTTAACAACAAGTGATCAATTAATTTAAAGTAATGATCAAAGGCAAAGAAATATTACTATTTTGGAAAAGGAAATTAATAATTTTCATTCCATTCTCTTAGTGTCTGAACAACATCATAGCTGATAGTATTAAGCAGAATTTTTTAAAAGACTTTGGAGGAAGTTAAATTTAATTTACAGTATTACAGTATGACATGACAGTGTATCAAAAGAATATGATAAATCATGACATAAAATAATTCTGTATAATGAAAAAGTTAGAGGTTTTCATAGCAAAATATATGTGTATATTTTTTTCGTACTTTCACGTTTAAAAATACTTTGAAATTTCGCCAACTTAAACCTGCTAAAAAATCCCCCTAAATATTACCAAAATCACCCAGAAGTTTCAGCCATTCTGAACAAATCCCGCCGAATGGTCGCCAGAAAATATGGCATGTATGAAATAAACCAAAACATTATGACCTTGGTAATCAAGTTAATAAACTTTTAAGACTTAACCAGTCAACAAGATTTTAAATTCTGTAGCAGATGTTAAACTTACGTTTGCCTGTAGCTGAGCTGGTTGATGAACGCTTACGTTTCCGGCTGCTCCAGAACTTTATGAAGTACTGAAGTTGAATAACAAATAAATGAACATAGGATTTCGCAAGGATATCATTAATGAAATTAAGGCTTTACTTGCTTCATCAACAGTGATTCATAACAAACGAGCCATTATGCGAGATTTTGAGTCTTAAGACAATTTTTTCTAGCACCAATATTGAAATATAATATTTGTGTTAATTAATTGTTCTGAGGCATCAAACCTGAAAATTTCAACGTAATATCATTGCATTTATCTGGCAAATATAAGCATTATAGGCAAACATAAAAACTGAATGCATGTTTTCATGTCACAAGCATGATGTTGTAGCTTCATTGCTATTTGCATGTCTTGAAATGATATCACGCTGTTTCCCCCTGATTGTATCTGTTCAATATGTCTTTATATAAAGTCAAAATAAGAAATTTGATGATACAATTGTTTGTCTCTATATAAATATCATGCCCTAATATTGTTGGTTTGAAATGTTATTATACAAACAGTTCAGTAAACAAAGCAAATATATACACTATATGTTATATTTATCAAAAGAATTTGCAAATAATTGATAAAAAATATAGGTTTAAATGATGAAACGTGTCGATTTATGCCATTTTTGGTGAATTTAATACAGGCTTTCAAATGACCAATAACTAAACAATAGGGATAAAAGTAGGAGGGTATTTTTGAAAAAGTAGGGTAAAATAAAGATAATAAGAGCAAAAAGTAAAGATAGTAGGGCTTTTTACTTACCTATTTGGATGCAAATAAATGACTACTAAACCTATTCATGAATTGTGATGTACATGTAGTTATCTTTGCTTAGAAACCAGTGCTTCAAGAGGGATTCAGCCACAGGATGAGGAGATGAACCTGGAGTTGGTGTCTCTGACTTGCAAACATGCACCACTCATTCTCATCATATTACCCCTCTTTCAGCACTGGAGACCAACTGCATCAAACTAATCCCACAAAAATACTAGAAATGGCTTCTTATTAAAATCAAGATTTAGATTATTTCAATCAATGCATTTAGTTAAAACTTTTCTATTACTTCTCACACTATTTTTACAAGAAAGTAGGGATAGAAGGGCTTTTTCAAGAAAAAGTAGGGAAAAGTAGGAGCCTAAAATAAGTAGGAAAAGAAGGATGCGGCCACATTGAAACAAGAGGCCAAACAGGGCCTATGCTCTACTGGCATGGATCTTGTGGTCATTTACAATCCAGAGCATGTACGTATGAGTAATAGGCAACAAATATATAAATCACTTTTTGTGTTTGCCCAAGGGGCATAATTTCAGATTTTGCTAGAAGGTCATCATATGAAGCTCCACAGCAAATATCAAAGGTATGGGCCGGTGGTTTGAAACAAGAAGATTTTGAAAATATTTCTTAAATAATTCTCTAGGAAACTTGTGACCCCTGGGGCAGTGCCAGTTTTGACCCAAGGGACATAATTTGAACAACGATGGTAATGGACCACTAAATTAAGCCTTGTTCAAAATAGCAAGGGTCTGCATAGCTGTTTCAGACAAAAGGGTTTTTAACATTTTCCAATTTAAGTATACCAAACCTGTGAACCCGGGAGTGTGGCCAGTAATGACCCCAGGGGCATAATTTGAACAAACATTGACAAGCAATTGTGACTTTACATGTAAACTTGGCTTAAAATAGACTTCGCTCATGTAGACTTGGCTAAAAATAGACTTAGCTAAAAATAACATTTTTTTTATACTTTCAAGACCCATAATCTAGGCATGCATGGGTGGATCTGGCTGGTTTTCAAAAGGAACCGAGCTTTAATGGATATCTAAATACTGTACAAGTTTCATCGAGATACAATCAAAACTGAAGACTGTATCGTGTTCACAAGAAATTGTTTAGACGCACAGATTTTTTTATAATTTCAAGGCCCATGATCTAGGCATGATGGGCAGATCTGGCTGGTTTTCGAAAAGAACCAAGCTCTAATGGATATCTAAATACTGTACAAGTTTCATCGAGATACAATCAAAACTGAAGACTGTATCATGTTCACAAGCAATTGTTTACACAATAGCATTTTTTTATACTATCAAGGCCCATAATCTAGGCATGCATGGGCGGATCTGGCTGGTTTTCAAAAGGAACCGAGCTCTAATGGATATCTAAATACTGTACAAGTTTCATCGAGATACAATCAAAACTGAAGACTGTATCATGTTCACAAGCAATTGTTTACACAATAGCATTTTTTTATACTATCAAGGCCCATAATCTAGGCATGCATGGGCGGATCTGGCTGGTTTTCAAAAGGAACCGAGCTGTAATGGATATCTAAATACTGTACAAGTTTCATCGAGATACAATCAAAACTGAAGACTGTATCATGTTCACAAGCAATTGTTTTCAGACACACAGATTTCTTTTTACTTTCAAGGACCATAATCTAGGCATGCATGGGCGAATCTGGCTGGTTTTTGAAAGGAACCTAGCTGTAATGGATATCTAAATACTTTACATGTTTCATCGAGATACAATCAAAACTGAAGACTGTATCGTGTTCACAAGCAATTATTTACAGACACACGGATGCACGGACGCACATACTACCCATAATGTTCTCAAATTTATAAAAAAATGCAAAAATCTATTTTTACAAATCCACATCTATTTTTATAAAATATTTCTTAATTTATTGGTGAAAGAGAACATGACAACATTCATCTTTGCGTTATTTGAGGTTAATACTTCATTTTAATATATCTTTCAAACACCACATAATAGTTCATGTTTAATATTGATGAAATAAATGCTTACTTTCTTATTGTGGAACGCGAAATATATCTTTAGTAGCCAGCATGCATTCACAAACTTCTAATTAACCCACTTAATAACACCAATTAATTACTAAATAAAAATCTAGCAGTTGTTTGGTCAGAGGCTTTGTAGATGACAAGTAGTAAACCCTACCAGTGATCCCATTCATGGAGTCATGAGCGTAGACACTTACATGGCTTCTTTTCATTTTATTTTTTTTCTAGGCCAAAAATGAGCCTTCATGAAACTGCCAAATGCCTTAAAGCCAGATTTTTCATTTTGCCAAATACGAATCTGCAGCAGGACGTTTGTTTATAGGGGAAAAAGAAAACGTTCTGACCCAAATTCACACTGGTCCGACTTGGATGAAAACTGTTGTATTTCGGACACAGTAAATAAAATTAAACCCAAAACTGTTATCAACACCAAACCAAATTCTGTTCGCCCACCCCTCCACCTGCCCAGTTTTCACCAATATAAAATCCGAAATTTTCCATATAAGAAATTTGGCTAATAAAAGCCAATTCTTACATTTCCACCAGAGGAGGATGTGGGTGTGGGTGATGACATGGTTCCATGGTAACCACCCAAGTTGATACGGCAACACATGGGCAACCACTTGGCCTTGTAGATAGCACGTCGCCATTCCTTCTTTACCTGAAAATGTTTTCATAATTGATTTGATAAGTTTATATTTATTTACTGTGAAATCATAAATGTTCGTGGGGCATTATTGTTCGTGTTTTTCGTGGGTTGGGTGATCCATGAATTCAAGATCCCACGAAATACAAACCATTTAATTACTTTTTCAATTGCCATGTTATGAACAGTCTAGTTTATTCGTTACAGAGGCCGCACTATACATCATAAATATGCGTAAATATCTGTCTCACTGTATATCTTACTTATTTTGTTGTTTTGTAAATATATTATATCAGCCTTTAACAAATAATAAACCAAATCATTTTAATGTGTTTTAATGAACCAACTGACTAGAGCAAGTGCCTTAACATGTGCTGTCCATGAAAATCTCCTAGTTTACCAGATATGAGTGTCAGTTCTCGAATTTTTCTTTAATGAAATAATTAATTGATTACATTGGAGGTTACTTAGCACCTAATGTGACAATGTACAAAACAACGCATTCAATATACTTATTAAAAAAACGTGTGACTAAATATTGAAATGAGATGACATTCAAAAGTGATTGAAATTGTAGACATCAACAATCTTTAGGGATTGTTTACTCAAATATACCGCCCTTCTCGGTTGTTTTCACAGTTTGCAAAATTCTTAATTGGCATTCAATGGCTTCGCCTATCTGTATTTATGATCAGGGTACATCTTCTTTTATGACCTTAATTTCCAATTGATTGATAATTGACATGGGTATATGCACAAATTGGCATGTCGTACCACTTTAGCAAGTGTCATAAACCGAGTGGTGTAGAAGACGGAAATCACAGACCAGCACGTGGATATATTGCAAACGATCTAGAACGATCGCAGTTTCAATTTTTTTCTTCAAAATTGAAAAACCACGAATTCAAGTACCCACGAAATTGTAAATTTTCGGCAAACCACGAAATTTCATGCCAACGAATATAAATGATTTCACAGTATTTTACAGTTGAGTTTGTCTTTTGTCACCCTGAGTAAACTGGATTATACATCTTGTTATTGAAGTAGGTCAGAGCGCTATATTTAGAAAATAGATATACATAAATTATACATCACTAGGCATGCTAGAATGATGATGATAATGATGATGATGATGATGGTGATGATGATATTCCATTTATTTGTAAATATTCAAATATGTCAGAACTAAGAATTGTAACTTGTGTAATGTTAAATCTGAAATAGTGAATTACAATTTGTGCAAAATAAGCTCTGAAAGTGAATGTTTGTTTCACATATCTTAAGGATATTTAGCATACATAGGACTAATCAATGTTAGCATACATAAGAAAAAAAACAACATTCTAGTATGCATCCACTGGTAGTGTTCAAACTGCCTCAAGTATGAGGTTAATAGGCCATAAGTTTTTTTACCTTAACCCACTGACCTAAAATCAATAGGGTTTATCTACTGGTCATGACCAATCTGCCTACCAAGTTTGAAGCCTCTGGGACTGAGCATTATTAAGTTATTGATCAGAAACAGGGGTTTTCAACTCAAGGTCAACACAGCCTTGACCCACTGACCAAAATATCAATAGGGTTTCTGTTCTGGTCATGACCTTACAAGTTTTAGGTCCCTGGGAATAAGCATTCTTCAGTTATTGATCCGAAACAGATTTTCTACTCAAGGTCTCCATGATTTTAACCATGACCCACTGACCTTAAAACCAATAGCGTTCACCTACTGGTCATCATCAACCTGCCTATTAAGTATGAAGTCCCTGGGCCAGGGTTCTACTGTTATTGATCAGAAACGGAACTCAAAACTCAAAAGGGTTCATCTGCTGGTCATTGACATCAAAATCAATAGGGTTCATTTGCTTGTCATGACCAACCTGCCTACCAAGTTCGGGGTCCCTAGGCCATGGGGACGGACGGACAGACAGATGGTTCAATTACTATAAGAAGTAACCTCACTGTATTTGTTTCAAGCTCTTTTAATATGATTTGAGATCATTCCAGCTCGTCTACATGAATATATTGGAATAAAGGGACTTTACTCCAAATTTGAAGGTATCTGTGCATAATAAATCATTTATGAATTTAATATTTTAGGCAGTTTGTTTTTCCTTGCGAATAGCTATGTTCCTGGACTGTAGTTTGAATACAACCAAGGGTGTAAGGTACATGTAATATTGATCAGAGAACAAACCAATACGAGAAGCCTTTTTTAGCAGTCAAGAAAACATGCCCCTAGTGAGGTCTGGGTTATTGGGGTTTGCTACATGTATATTCACTGTCAATGGTAACATGTAAAGGCAAATATCTTATTGATGAACAGATTTTGAGTAAATGTTTATGCATGACGAAAACAAAACCCAAGCTATGAAACTGTGGATTATGAAACTGGGGAGATCCTGGCCATGGGGATGTTAAGGATGGTGAAAATGAACACCAACCCCTCTCTCCCCTATCCCCACCCCTCCCTGTCTACCTCAATGAACTCCAACTCTACTCACCTTTCTGTCCATGAAGCAGTGGAAAATAAAGATGAAGAGGCCTTGTAAAGAGTTAAGGATGGTGAACAAGTATGCCACAGCCACCGTATCTGCATTCACATAAACAAACCCAAATGTCCATGTGAGGCCCAGGAGGACGACCAACACAGCAGAACCCTTCAACCAGGTGCTGGAATAGTGGGGAGAACTTACTTTTATTGTTTCTGACAAGGGAGAATAAAAATCTAAAATTACTGACTCATCATTAATGATGTAAATTATTGAACATGATATTGCACAAAAATTTACAATGTTAAAAACACCAATAATATCGAGCCCACCAATGTCAAAATCATGAATTAAAACTAGAGCTGTCACAGGAGTGATGAATACCCCCAAATGCCGCCTGGACACAGGAATGGCAAACCATATCATTGAAAAGAGGCCATAACTCCAAAGTTATTGCACACTGCATCTTCTTTTATCATGCATGTATTGTTTTATTTAAATCTGTTGAGTAATTTAGAAGTTACACTGCTGACAAGAAAAACTAGCCTTTCATGAGTTATCGTCCAGAAACTGTTTTTCTATTTTTAGTAACAGTGACCTTGACCTTGGCCCCACCAGCCCCAATATCGAACTTGACCTGTATTTTCTGATGTTACACCTGTGTACCAAAAATTGTTCAAATCTGTCAAGCCTTTCATGAGTTATCCGGAAACCGTTTTTCTATTTTTAGTAACAGTGGCCTTGACCTTGGCTCCACCAGCCCCAATATCGAACTTGACCTGTATCTTCTGATGTTACACCTGTGTACCAAAAATTGTTCAAATCTGTCAAGCCTTTCATGAGTTATCGTCCCAAAACCGTTTTTCTATTTTTAGTAACAGTGACCTTGACCTTGGCCCCATCAGCCCCAATATCGAACTTGACCTATATATTCTGATGTTACACCTGTGTACCAAACTGTATCTTCTGATGTTACACCTGTGTACCAAAAATTGTTCAAATCTGTCAAGCCTTTCATGAGTTATCGTCCCAAAACCGTTTTTCTATTTTTAGTAACAGTGACCTTGGCCCCATCAGTCCCAATATCGAACTTGACCTATATCTTCTGATGTTACACCTGTGTACCAAACTGTATGTTCTGATGTTACACCTGTGTACCAAAAATTGTTCAAACCTGTCTAGCCTTTCATGAGTTATCGTCCGGAAACTGTTTATCTATTTTTAGTTACAGTGACCTTGACCTTGGCCCCACATGCCCCAATATCGAACTTGACCTGTATCTTCTGATGTTACACCTGTGTACCAAAAATTGTTCAAATCTGTCTAGCCTTTCATGAGTTATCATCGGGAAACCGTTTTTCTATTTTTAGTAACAGTGACCTTGACCTTGGCCCCACCAGCCCCAATATCGAACTTGACCTGTATCTTCTGATGTTACACCTGTGTACCAAAAATTGTTCAAATCTGTCAAGCCTTTCATGAGTTATCGTCCGGAAACCGTTTTTCTATTTTTAGTAATAGTGACCTTGACCTTGGCCCCACCAGCCCCAATACCGAACTTGACCTGTATCTTCTGATGTAACACCTGTGTACCAAAAATTGTTCAAATCTGTTAAGCCTTTCATGAGTTATCGTCCCGAAACCGTTTTTCTATTTTTAGTAACAGTGACCTTGACCTTAGCCCCACCAGCCCCAATATCAAACTTGACCTATATCTTCTGATGTTACACCTGTGTACCAAACTGTATGTTCTGATGTTACACCTGTGTACCAAAAATTGTTCAAACCTGTCTAGCCTTTCATGAGTTATCGTCCAGAAACTGTTTTTCTATTTTTAGTTACAGTGACCTTGACCTTGGCCCCACCAGCCCCAATATCGAACTTGACCTGTATCTTCTGATGTTACACCTGTGTACCAAGAATTGTTCAAATCTGTCTAGCCTTTCATGAGTTATCGTCCGGAAACTGTTTTTCTATTTTTAGTAACAGTGACCTTGACCTTGGCCCCACCAGCCCCAATATCGAACTTGACCTGTATCTTCTGATGTTACACCTGTGTACCAAAAATTGTTCAAATCTGTCAAGCCTTTCATGAGTTATCGTCCAGAAACCGTTTTTCTATTTTTAGTAATAGTGACCTTGACCTTGGCCCCACCAGCCCCAATACCGAACTTGACCTGTATCTTCTGATGTAACACCTGTGTACCAAAAATTTTTCAAATCTGTCTAGCCTTTCATGAGTTATCGTCCGGAAACCATGAAAACCGACAGACCGACGGACAGACAGACAGACAGACCGACTGACCGACCGACCGATCAACAAGCTCACTCCTATATACCCCCTCAAACTTCGTTTGTGGGGGTTCGTTTGAGGGGGTATAAAAAAATCTGACCAATGATCACTTTGTGTGACCTTGACATTTGACCATGGGTTTTCCATGCAACACTGTCTTCATTGTGAACATAAGTGCCAAGTTATTTTGAAATCTACAACAGCATGGCCAAGTTACAGTAGGACAAGTCAAAATAGATGCATGTACATGAACCAAAATACCACTGTGACAACTATGTCGAGCTCACGGCCTGCTGCTCAACAAATATTTAACTGTGAGATATTCATATATCAGGTGGAAAAAGCTGTGCTTCACATATTTTTCATTTTTTTTTTTAAAAACAACTTATTTGTTAAAAGTTTACAAAGAACAAGAAACATCTGTATAAACTGTTTACATGAAGAAATTGAATGTTTAAAACATGACATGACAAGAATATAACATACACTGTTTCACTTGATACACCAACCACTAGAGCTGTGCAATATATCGCAATATACGGGTTATGGCAATATTGTATCTCAATATTTTAACATTCAAATGGACCTTGGATGTTGTTACCACGTGATGAGGTTTAGTACTTACTGAGCCTGTAAAAAACATTTTGTCACCAAAGTACAACTTATATTAAAAGCTTTCAAGCAATTATAGTGGTCATGTACCTTTATTTTATTTACCATTATTGTACGTCATTGATAATTAAATATGTGGTATGATTACAATAAACATACCTTTGTCAAACATTTCACAACAAGTGACTCAAAACAATTCATGCATATAAAAAGCTTCTGTAGAATTTGACCTAAAAAAAAATTCCATAAAAAATGCAGGCAAATGAACAGACGATACAAGTAATGATGAATATTGATGAATGATGAATAACGTAGAACAACGATGAATAATGATGAAAAATGATGAATGATAAATAATGAATAATGATGAATTACAATGAATAACAATGAATAATGATGAATACTGATGAATGATAAATGATGAATAAAGATGAATAACAATGAATAATGATGAATAACGATGTATAATGATGAATAATGATGAATAATGATGAATGATAAATGATGAATAACGATGAATAACAATGAATAATGATGAATAATGATAAATGATAAATAATAATGGATAATGAGTAATGATAAGTAAGGAGTAACAATGAGTAAGGAGTTATGATCAGTAAGGAGTTATTATCAGTATTGAGTATTGCTAAGTAAAGAGTACTGATAAATAAGGAAAAGTGATTAGTAAGGAGTAATGATTAGTAAGGAGTAATGATAAATAAGGAGTAATGCTGAAAGAGGAGTAGTTATGAGTAAGTAGAAGTGATGAGTAGTGATGAGTGAGGAGTAGTGATGAGTAAGGAGAAGTGATGAGAAGTGACGAGTGAGGAGTAGTGATGAGTGAGGAGTAGTGATGAGTGAGGAGAAGTGATGAGTGAGGAGCAGTGATGAGTAAGGAGTAATGATGAGTGAGAAGAAGTGATGAGTGAGGAGTCGTGATGAGTGAGGAGAAGCGAGGAGAAGTGGCGAGTGAGGAGCAGTGATGAGTAAGGAGTAATGATGAGTGAGGAGAAGTGATGAGTGAAGAGAAGTGATGAGTAAGGAGTAATGATGAGTGAGGAGTAGTGATGAGTGATGAGTGAGGAGAAGTGATGAGTGAGGACCAATGATGAGTAAGGAGAAATGATGAGTAAGGAGCAATGATGAGTGAGGAGTAGTGATGAGTGAGGAGCAATGATGATTAAGGAGAAATGATGAGTAAGGAGCAATGATGAGTGAGGAGTAGTGATGAGTAAGAAGTAATGAGTGAGGACTAATGGTGAGTGAGAAGTAATGATGAGTAAGGAGAAGTGATGAGTGAGGAGTAGTGATAAGTAAGGATGAGTAATGAGTAATGATGAGTTACTAAAGTATGTTTTGGTGTGAATTTTCAGGGAAGTTCGTACCACAAAGTCATACAGTTTAAAATGAAATTTGATAGATGATAAATTACATCAAATTCATGTTGGAACTGTTGTTTTTATTTGTACGTAAGAGTTTGTTTGAACATTCAGCTCCAAATTCAAGAAGACTTTCGATAGACAGGATAATCATTTTTCTAATAAACAGTAAGCTAAGCATATTTCCAAAAATATATTGACTTAAACATATGCAACCTTTTTTTAATATTAAATTATTATGAGTAATGAGTGAGTAACAATCCTAAGTAACGATGAGTAATGAGTAACAATGAAAAGTAAAGATGACTAATGAGTAACAATGAAAAGAAATGATGTGTAATGAGTAACAATAATAAGAAATTATGAGTAATGAGTAACAATGATAAGTAACGATGAGTTATGAGTAACAATGATAAGAAACGATATGTCATGAGTAACAATGATAAGTAACGATGAGTAATGAGTAACAATGATAGGTAACGATGAGTAACACTGATAAGAAACAATGAGTCATAATGATAGGTAACGATGAGTAATGAGTTACAATGAAAAGTAACAATGAGTAATGAGTAACAGTGATAGGTAAAGATGAGTAATGAGTAACAATGATAAGTAACAATGATTAAAGAGTAACAATGAAAAGTAACAATGAGTAATGAGTTACAATTATAAGTAATGATGAGTAATGAGTAACAGTGATGAGTAACAATGATAGGTAACGATGAGTTATGAGTAACACTGATAAGAAGCAATGAGTAATGAGTAATAATGATAAGTAAAGATCAGTAATGAGTAACAATGATAAGTAACGATGAGTAATGAGTAATTATGATAAGTAAAGATGAGTAATGAGTAACAATGATAGGTAACGATGAGTAATGAGTAACAATGATAAGTAACGATATGTCATGAGTAACAATGATAAGTAAAGATGAGTAATGAGTAACAATGATAGGTAATGATGAGTAATGAGTAACACTGATAAGAAACTATCAGTAATAATGATAGGTAACGATGAGTAATGAGTTACAATGATAAGTAACGATGAGTAATGAGTAACAGTGATAGGTAACGATGAGTAATGAGTAACAATGATAAGTAACGATGAGTAATGAGTTACAATGATAAGTAACGATGAGTTATGAGTAACAGTGATAGGTAACGATGAGTAACACTGATAAGAAATGATGAGTAATGAGTAACACTGATAAGAAATGATGAGTAATGAGTAACACTGATAAGAAACGATGAGTGATGAGTAACAATGATAGGTAATGATGAGTAATGAGTAACAATGATAAGTAACCATGAGTAATGAGTAACACTGATAAGAAATGATGAGTAATGAGTAACACTGATAAGAAACGATGAGTGATGAGTAACAATGATAGGTAACGATGAGTAATGAGTAACAATGACAAGTAACGATGAGTAACAATGATAGGTAATGATGAGAAATGAGTAATAATGATAAGTAATGAGTAATAATGATAAGACATGATGATTTATGAGTAATGATGGGACTATAAAACATACACTTGGTTAGATTGGACATTACATTGGATAATAAGAGGTAACGAATAGCAAGTAATATAAAGCAAACCCCATAACTAGCAAGGTGGCAGAATGCTGGACATTTTAATGATGCAACAATGATCACATGGCTTCAATTTGACTGGACAGATACTGCGCATCATTTCCAACTGCCATGAGCTCATGCGTCCATATGAGAAATCAGCGCACACAAACAGGCACAGGAAAAGCTCCAATAAAGACAAGAAATGAAAGAGATTACTCCACAAAACACATCTAGCTTAAGAAAAAAAGACTTGTCCCTGTAGTGCACATACTACCACCCAAAAAATATATCTTGTGAAAATAGCTTAATTTTTATAAAAATAAAATTATTTCCCAGTGCCATGATGCAAAAAGAAAAAACTTTGGGCTACAATTTTGTATTAGAATCAAAAAACATGGTGAATCCTGTAGAATGGTGAAAACAAATCCAGGGCCCTTTTATAGCCAGCCTGCCAGTATTATGTTGGACAAACTTCTCAAGCTGTACAATTCATGACACCATAAGAATACAAATCACTTTCAATTAAATATATTATTCAATGTATTTACATTTTCAAAAAATGACATTATTATATTTCATTATATTATGATATATTCAGCAAAGTTTTTAACTTGATACCTTATGGAACCATAAACAAGAGCAGTCTTAATACAGGACACATGACTCCACTTCCCACTGCTTTGTCTATGAGATAAATAGCATCCATGATTAATAAAACATGTGCATTTCAAAAACAAAGGCCTGTACTTTTATTTAGGATCAAATTGAGTTAAATAACAGTATTGTCTTAAGAACTTGAACACTAACATGAAGTATAAGGTTCATTTAATAAACAATTAATCATATATGATCAAAGTTCCAACTGTGCCTCAATTTTCCCACTAAACTTTCTTAGTCAATCAATGGCCATCATTTGTATTTAAGACCAAAGAAAGTCAATTCTAACTTATATTTTTGATTGCCCTCAACAACTGTGTGAAGAAATAAGTGAATTGAATAAAAATCAATTAACAGATCTGATATATGATCCCAAAGTGCCAAAAATAGTGAAGCTAAAAACTGTGAAAACAAAATCCTCAACACTACTACAGGGACAAGTCAAGTTAGCTATTCTCCACATCTACCAGGGTGCTGAGACTTACGGCAAGTCGTATGATGTCACACTTGTTGTATCGTCACTTACAATACTGTTGCTTTTGCCATTTCTGTGCCAGCAAAATATGTAGGAAGCAAACAACAAAAATTATAATTGGTGTTATCAACCTTGTATCAGTATGAGTCTATGGGGTCCCACTTATCAGCAATATTATGACAAATACAAAATTGATACCAAAGCATGTCTGTTTTTTTTATTTTATAACAAGAGCTGCCACAGTAAGTGACGAATGCCCCCGAATGTGACATTGACCTTTGAACAATGTCAGTACATAAAAAAAGGGAAGAAAATAGCAATGAAATGTGTGAAAAAAGCAATATAAAGACACTAATTACCTCTCACTGATGTTTTGACCACCTATACCCTATGTCCTTATATGCAGCATTCCATATTATTCAAATACTAAGTGTGACCTTGACCTTAGAGGTAAGGACACGGGTCTTGCACGTGATACATCATCTTGGTATGTCAAACACATGTGGCAAGTTATTTTAAAATCTGTTCATACATGAGAAAGTTACAGCCCAGACACGGCCACCTATCTCTATGTCCTTATATGCAGCATTCCCTTGTATTCAAACACTAATATATGACCTTGACCTTAAAGGTAGGAACACAGGTCTAACACACGACACATAGTCTATATATGCCGAACACATGTGGCAAGAGAAAGTTACAGTCAGGATACGAGAAGTTGAGCCGGACACACGGAAGTCCGGGCAGATGGACAGTGCGATTTTAATATGCCCGCCCTTGGGGCATTAAAAGGGGGCATAACTCTTCAATTATTATAGTGCATATTGCCTATGACAATATGTGTACTATGTTTCATTTAAATATTTTGAACAGTTTACTAGTAATGGCCAAGGTTGAAGAGTTTGCATATGTTAATGACAACAGCAAGGAGATCTTCTATTCTTCAAAAAAAACCCAATAAGCTAATGAATCTTGCTGCAATACTTACAATGTTTATGACCCAAATATCAAAGTGTTTTTATGCAAAAAGAGTTTAACTTGAACCATAAAATAGTAGGATATCATATCATACAATATATTTATTGACTAAAGTATCCAATGAACTATAATGTCAATTTCTAATGCCTTATTATTAAACAGATAAAAATATTGCAATCACTGTTTTGACCTTGAAAGATTGAAGAATTGGTCATTCCACTTTTGATTTAAGTTGTAATTAATAACAAAAGTACAAACTGTGATCACACGATCAGTAATGTATTTTTATACATATTAATAATCAGTAGGCAATACCGTTTCAAGGGATACCAACATCACATGGGGACACCTGACATCACAATTAAACATTATTGTCAAAGGCTCAAGGGAATGACAAGCTTATTAATTTTGTACATCAGGGATACCTTTAGGAATTATCTTTTGAGAAAAGAACTGATCATAAAACAAGAGGCCCATGACGGCCTATGCTCTACTGGCATGGCCCTGTGGTCATTTTCAATCCAGAGCTTGTATAAGTCAAGTTTGAGGGCCATGGGTGCACACATTGTCAAGTTATCACTCAAACAACATTTTGCATTCAAAGTGACCTTGACCTTTGACCCGATGACAACTAAAATGAATAGGGGTCAACTGGTCTGGGCCAGCTTCCATGTCAAGTTTGATGACTATAGGTCCAGGCATTATTGAGATATCACACAGATACCTTTTATCATTTAAAGTCATTGTGACCTTGTCCTTTGAACCGATGACCCCTAAAATCAATCGGGGTCATATACTTGTCTGGCCAGCCTGCATGTCAAGTTTGAGGGCCATGGGTGCAGGCATTGTCAAGTTATCACTCGGATAACCTTTTAATATTTAAGGTCACTCTGACCTTGATCTTTGGCCCGATGACCCCCAAAATCAATAGGGGTCATCTGCTGGTCAGGCCAAACTTCCAAGTCAAGTTTGAGGGCTGTGGGTGCAGGCATTGTCGAGTTATCACTCAGACAACCTTTTATCATTAAAGGTCACTGTGACTTTGACCTTTGACCAGATGACCCCTAAAATCAAAAGGGGTCATCTACTGGTCAGGCCCAGCCTCCATGTCAAGTTTGATGACCATAGATCTAAGCATTGTTGAGCTATCACTCATACAAGCTTTAAAATCGTTTTACCATTAAAGGTCACTGTGACCTTGTCCTTTGACCTGATGACCCCTATATATTTAATAGGGTTCATCTACTGGTCAGGCCCAACCTTCATGTCAAGTTTGATGTCAATACGTCTAGGAATTATTGAGCTATCACTCGGACCAGCTTTTGTCTACCAAAGGACGGATTGATGGACCGACTGACAGACATGTGCAAAGCAATAATCTCCTCTTCTTCGAAGGAGAGCAAAACAAATAATTTAAGTATAAACAAGAGATGTCACAGAAACAGTGACAAATGCCCCCTTTGGCCTCTTGGACAGGTAGCCATTAGTATTAAGACCTGTCTGTAAAAATAAAATAATAGCTATAGTAAAACTGCGATTGTTCGCCGAGACACCGGGGCTCAAGCTAAAACCTTGAGTGATCGTATGTAATGAAATGTATTTTCAAATTTTTGAAGTCATCATACCAGTTGTTTACTATGGCACAGTTCATGTATTGCAGTGGAAATCACTCATATAGGCAAAGGCTGTCGTATACTAACTGTGAAAATGTAAAAGTATAACAAAACCGTGAATAAATATAGCAAAATGTTTAAATGTTAAACTAAAAAGGTTACAGTCAATGCCACCTGAGGAAAACATTGATATTTCTTTGCAAAACATTACACATGGTCCTCCAAAAGGTCACAGTAAAGGTCATCCAAGAACAAAAATTGATTTTTTTTTTTTCAAAACTGTATACATTGTCCAAATTTCATTGCTGTACCTTCAAAAATAAGAAGGTAGGTCAAAAGGTCACAGTCAAGGTAATCTGAGGACAGCATTAATACTTGTATGCAAAAATGTATACAATAATTTGTCACCTTAGTGCAGGAACTCAATATCTGCTTCTATATCTATATGCAGTTATTGCGTTATTGCACTAAGGTGACGACATGGTCCACATGTTAATGCTGTAGCTTACAAAATTAGAAAGTAGGTCAAATGGTCACAATCAATATTATCAGAGGACAACATTGATATTTGTATTCAAATTGTACACATAGTCCAAATTTCATTGCTGTTGCTTCAAAAATAAAAAAGTAGGTCAAAAGGTCAATGTCATCCAGGAACAGCATTGATACTTGTTTGTAAAAATACATACATGGTCCAAATTTTATTGCTGTAGTTTCAAAAATAAAAATAGGTCAAAAGGTCACAATCAAGTTCATCAAAGCACGACATTGATATTTGTTTTCAAAACTGTATACATGGTTTGGCCAGTATAACTAGAAATTAACCAATCCTCTTTAACTGTAATTTTGACCCCAACTGCACAATCTAAAACAGGTTGTCCCTCTGTAATTCAAGACTTGGATAAAATTAGCATTTTTTTATAATTTCTAGAGCCATAATCCAGTCATGTATGGGCAGATCTGGCTGTTTTTCGAAAGGAACCAAGCTCTCGTCAATATCTAACAATTGCACAATTTTTGGAGGTACAATTAGAACTGAAGAAAGTATCGCGTTCACAAGCAATTGTTTACAGACACACACACACACAGACACAGTGACAATGTACACCACACCATTGCATAAGCTCTTCTGGCCTTTGGCCAGTAGAGTTAAAAATGAATCTACAATAAATTGCTGAAATATTGTTGGTAAGACGGGCCCTTTTCTCAAAATATTAATAAACATTTGTTGTCATACATGTATTTGCATTGCTTTTTCTTAATATTGATCTCATCTATAATAGACTCACATATGCATGTGCTGTTAGTGTATACTAGTAATGCACTCAGATTGGCATTTTTTTATAATTTGTATAATTGCTATGTGAAAACTCATTGTCAGTTTAAAAGATTTACCAGTCTGGACAATAAGATGTTTTTTGCAACTACTTATTTCATGCATGCTTATTTACTAATATTTTCACAACTAATGGAACTTTTAATGAAATATTTCAAATTGGTATTCTATTTACATACAGTCATATTAAATTCTATGGGAAAGTATCACATGACATATATATCCACAAAAAGCATTCAAAAAATGAAATTAACAAATTGAATCAGGCGAAACAAACAAATGCAGTAACATACCCCATTTTTTCCAGTTTTCCTTTTTGTCGAGCCTGGATGGATGAAGCAGTCACGCCCGCATGGCGACACATCATATACACAGCAATACTCAACATCACAATGTTAATCTGCATGAAAAACATTACAATATATCTAAATAATTTATTATACCACTGAAATAATTCTCAAACTACACAACAATGCAACACATGGCTTTACTTTCATCATGACACTGTAGACACTAACTTTGCCAATGTTAACTAGAGCCATCATAGGATGTGATAAGGGCCCCTAATGATACTTTGTTTTAAAGGATAGTTCAAAGAATTAAAGCTTTTGCACTGCACACAATTTCACAAGTTTGACACAGAGAAATGTCAATCTATTATTTTAAACATTATGTAGAACCAAAGTTTACTATCACAGAGTTATGGTTATCCATTGGATTTCAAATACATATCGCTATCAACCAATTTTTAATATTGGTTCTTTTTCTAGAATATACTTGTTTGTCAAGAGAGATAATTTGGGGACAACAACAAAGTTATGTTATTTTGTTCTAAATATGCATAAATGAACATTACCATAAGTAATATCAATTTTCACACATTGCATTTTTTTTTATAAATTATGTTTATTTTATCAGATCAAGTTGGGCAATTCTGTAACAATGGGCCACAGAGTTATGATTCATGAGCTACACACAAATTCACATTGCCATCTTATTGATGCTTAACATCCATCCAAAAAGGTATAAAAAAAAGTAAATGCATCAGTGGTGTTGGCCCGGTCATCATTTTTGCCTAGTCTTTTTCGGCCTACATTTTTACCTTTTATGTTTGTTTTAAATTTAAATTTAGTCAATTAATTTCATGTTTGGCTTTGAAATTCCATCACAAATTTACTAGCACAATTCGTTTATAAAAAGTTTTCGTAGAAAGTGAATAGTTCTAATAACGTGAAACAAATTTACAGCATATAACTTTAAAAAAAGAGTAAAATATAAAACAAGAGATATACAAATGTATGCTCACCAGAATAACAACAGCAGCAGGAACCACAAAACTGAGGACAAAGTAGTTGTCTGTCCGCAACCAGCAACTGTAAATGTACAGATTATATAATTAATAGACAGTAGTTACATGTACCCAATATTCACTTCCAACAAAAGAGTGACTTTTAACCTCAAGGTTAGATCAAACAAGAATATCTTATTGATACTTATACATTAAAGCCAGGCTTTATAAGCCTATTTCCTGTGCATACACCTTAACTGGTGTCCATTTTAAATAGCCATGAGAATGTGCCCATTTTTGAACTCCAACATAAGACCCCTTCAGTGAGAGGCAGACCGCTAACCTTATATCTCAATGAAAGGAATTTCATGTTGATTTAATTATGACTTTTTCATCTACTTACTGCGTTTCTGTTCCATAGCCAGTGTGGTCAATAGCTGCAGATATTGCTACTATCAAGGCTGGCATACCTGTACAAAATGAAACACATTTTCTTTTAAATTTTGTTGTCAAATCTACTACAAAAGATCAACGCAACAGAATTAGGCCGAGAATGGAAATTCCCCAAAGTCATCCATGTGTATATCATCAAATAGATTACATCAATTCATTTTAGCAAACAAATTTATGAAGATTAAAAAGTCTATAATTTTATGAAAAACAATAGAAATAATGCTGTGCTGGGAACATTATGGATAAATTCCCAGAAGTTTCATATCTATCATGGCTTCAATTTTCAACAGGGTCAAAATTTAATGTTACACAGGGTGTGTAAAACAGGTTAGTAAACATGATGCATTTTTATGATGGGGTCATAAATGTAAAACAGGCACCTGGGACTCCATTCATTTGCTGGATGACAAGGGATATTCCTGCCCTATTTCTGTGTATTATACACTGGAACATCAATAATGGTTTTTTAACTGGAAATGGGCCTTTGTTTATGTTTGGGGGTAATAAAATTTAAAGAGACCAAGCATTTTTTTGATCGATTGATTTAATGAAATTATGAAATTTCAGAGTAATGGTACAGGTTGAAACTAGAGATATCACTGAAGGTGATTAATTCCCCCAAACGCCGCCTCTCACTATGATTTATCATTGTATGAAGTTTTATGAAATTCCATCTAGTAGTTTTCAAGTTACTGTACGCACTAAAGTTTGACAAAAAAAACAAAGAAAAAGGCAATAACTCTGTAATTTGCTAAAATAGTGTAATAATTCATATACACTGAACTCCTTCTCATTGTGCTGTACCATTGTATAAAGTTTTATTACATTCTATCCGGTAGTTTTCAAGTTATGCTCCGGACAAGAAAAAAGTAACAAAGGGCAGTAACTCTGTAATTAGCTGAAATAGAACTGCGGTTCCTGTACACTACACTCCCTCTCATTATGATCTATCACTGTATGAAGTTTTATTAAATTCCATCCAATAGTTTTCAAGTTATGCTCCGGACAAGAAAAAGTAACAAAGGGCAGTAACTCTGTAATAAGCTGAAATAGAATTGCGGCTCCTGTACACTTCACTCCCTCTCATTATGATCTATCACTGTATGAAGTTTTATTAAATTCCATCCAATAGTTTTCAAGTTATGCTCCGGAGAAGAAAAAGTAACAAGGGGCAGTAACTCTGTAATTAGCTGAAATAGAATTGCGGTTCCTATACACTGCACTCCCTCTCCTTATGATCTATCACTGTATGAAGTTTTATTAAATTCCATCCGATAGTTTTCAAGTTATGCTCCGGACAAGAAAAGTAACAAACGGCAGTAACTCTGTAATTAGCTGAAATAGAATTGCAGTTCTTTTACACTACACTCCCTCTCCTTATGATCTATCACTGTATGAAGTTTTATTAAATTCCATCCAATAGTTTTCAAGTTATGCTCCGGACAAGAAAAAGTAACAAAGGGCAGTAACTCTGTAATTAGCTGAAATAGAACTGCGGTTCCTGTACACTACACTCCCTCTCATTATGATCTATCACTGTATGACGTTTTATTAAATTCCATCCAATAGTTTTCAAGTTATGCTCCGGACAAGAAAAAGTAACAAACAGCAGTAACTCTGTAATAAGCTGAAATAGAATTGCGGTTCCTGTACACTTCACTCCCTCTCATTATGATCTATCACTGTATGAAGTTTTATTAAATTCCATCCAATAATTTTCAAGTTATGCTCCGGACAAGAAAAAGTAACAAGGGGCAGTAACTCTGTAATTAGCTGAAATAGAATTGCGGTTCCTGTACACTGCACTCCCTCTCCTTATGATCTATCACTGTATGAAGTTTTATTAAATTCCATCCAATAGTTTTCAAGTTATGCTCCGGACAAGAAAAGTAACAAACGGCAGTTACTCTGTAATTAGCTAAAATAGAATTGCAGTTCTTGTACACTACACCCCCTCTCCTTATGATCTATCACTGTATGAAGTTTTATTAAATTCCATCCAATAGTTTTCAAGTTATGCTCCGGACAAGAAAAAGTAACAAAGGGCAGTAACTCTTTAATTGGCTGAAATAGAACTGCAGTTCCTGTATATGTACACTACATTCCCTCCCATTATGATCTATCACTGTATGAAGTTTTATCAAATTCCATCCAATAGTTTTCAAGTTATGCTCCGGACAAGAAAAAGTAACAAAGGGCAGTAACTCTGTAATTAGCTGAAATAGAATTGCGGTTCCTGTACACTGCACTCCCTCTCATTATGATCTATCACTGTATATATATATGTATTATAAAGTGTGTAATACTGCAATGATCACACTAGTCAAAAATGGCATTCAGTTTATACTGTTATATTTTATAAGGTGTCAAGTCAACACAGTTTATCTAGTCATCTCATAACATGTTCTAGTTAAGTTTGATGAGCAGAGGTGGATGGTCTTCTCAAAGTATATTGAGTGAAATCTTAAATAGTATGACATTAATATCTGGCATGTTTTGATGGATATTATTTCATTAAACAACATTTTAACTATGTTGTTAAAATGTAGACCCAATAAGGAAATAGCTACAGTACACTCAACGAGTTAGACCCACTTTCCGTTTCCCTCCGCGGATTTTTGCTATCGCGGACAGCAAAATCATTTTATCGACTGTCCGCGTTCCTCGGAGTTTGAATTTAAGGCCCTCGGAGGGAGATCAGTCGACCGAAGAATAACGAACTCGGCGTTCCTCGGAGGGGTTAACTCCGCGAAACTCTGCGGATACTAGATAAGAATCTACGCTAAAGTTATATTTATTTTATTAAAATTTTCAACTGATTACGACGGCTCCAGTAAATTGCTATTATTCTTTTTCCTCTGCCCGTCTTGCATTAAGTTAGCTTACCACAAGTGCAGTCGTATTTCACTAGTTGCACATGCATCTTATAAACGTGTTTTTGCTAATGACTGATAAACATATTTCTTCCGAGAAATTCTAGGTTACACATTTTAGGAAAATCAGGAGGTCAAACACGTGTTCCAAGTTCACAGCGCATGGTTTTGAAGGCCTTCTTGCCTCGTTTTCTGTGGAAAATTCCATGAAACGTCATAGCTATTTTTAACCACCAATAATAAATAGTATACTAGTATTCTACATTGTATTGATCACGCGCTTGACGTCAGAGGTCATGGCTCAGAATCGTGTAAATATTTGGCTGCTTTATGATGCATTAACTTAGTGGATATACTTTAATGATTCAATGTTTATAATTCAAGACAATATTCAATTGGCATTTACGGACATAAATACAAATTAAACGTTGGTACATGTAAGAATCTTTAACGCTTAACAATGTGCATAAGCATAAAAATAAATAACTTTGAAACAAGAATGATTTCTTGCTTATCTGATTAGACTCGGAGTTCCGCCGCGGGATTATAAAATCGGACGATTCTCAACGCTATCGTTCATATTAAACTCGGCGGTAAGCCAGCCACTCGGAGGAACTCGGGGGAATTTAAGCGAGGGCAACAGTTTTACCCTCAGAGGAAACCCGCGATCACCGACTTTATCCCTCGGAGTGAGCAAGGAAAGTGGGTCTAACTCGTTGAGTGTACTGTATGATACAACACATACAAGTAGGGATAAATATTTCTCCCACCTCAGATAAGTAGATCCAATAATTTAACCATGCTAGATATTCTTATCTTGCCCACGGGCGAAGATAAAATGCCCGTATGGAACTTCTTTTTAACGGTCACCACATTATAATTACCTCCCTTGTTGAAGACTGTCGTCAGTAGTATCAAGGAAGTTTTGTCTTATGGTAATATTTAGAACGTTAATTAATTATTTCTCGCTTCAAGTGTCCCCATAAAACAGTTTTCACGCACCATTCAAGAAATAATGCTTCATTTTCCTTAGAACTATTTAAAAAGACCGATTTGACTATTAACATTAACTGGATCATTGCGCGTGTATCCATGACAACCACGTGCTATCGCATATCCATACGCAATTATTTTCACTAAGCACAAAAGAGTTCCAGCAAAAAATACATTTTTAATTAATTTAAAACCTTGTTTCCGCAAAACACCCTACGCTCGGGTCGGAATGAACCTATCTTACACTCTCGGCCATGGAAGATACTTATATTATTTCTGTAAGGTATCTTACACTTTTAATGAAAATTATCATTGTAATAGATGAGATACACTTATTTTCAATTCATAAATATAATTTTTAGTTTTAAATAGAAGTTTGTTATTTTCTGATTAGAATAAGTAATTTAACCCTGTTAAGCTTAAGAAGTTTCAAGAAATCAGGGCCTAATTGTTCTGTGCATCTGCCTACCCTCTATCGCATGTCCACTGACTCCACTCCATTATAAACTCCTTAATGTTTACCACATCTACATGTAGCTTATGTGCAGAAATCTTCAAGGTCAAGGCCTTGTTGTATTATTTAGCCAAATACACAAAACAAACAGCATTCAAAAGAGGTTTATTTTGCAAATACATGAGTATTGCTCTAATACATGTACCCAGAGACCCCTCATACTAGCAGGCTTGAGACTGGCTGGGTGTTTAGTAGTGCTAATACCTGTATATATGTGAAAGCTGGGTTAACATCTAAAGGAACTGCCAAACGAAAAATGTCAAAAACAAGAACTGACATCAAGATCTCATTTTTAGGATGAAGAAATGTTTTTATAAAATCTCTGTCAGAGGCAACAGGTCATACGGGTCTATAAATTTGCACTTTCCAAATATCACTAATAAGGACCTATAAAATAAGGACTGCTTATCACGATGTTGGCTATTTACTGGGAGGTCATATCTGGCCTTTGTGCTAAAGGGTTAATATTAACACAACACTCAAAATACCCATTAACATCAACACCCAACTCACCATAGCCGAAGCAGTAGAACCATCGTTTCCTGGAACGTTCAGCCTCGAACACCTCGATCAACATGAAGTATAGTTGGATGCCCTCTAGACACATCCATGAGAACACACACAGGAAGAAGAAATGCAGGAAACCGGCAATGACTGAGCACACCATCTGCGGGGAACCAGAATGGCAAATTAGTCATTAGGCAAAACTCTGAAACTAACCACTCTCATGACAAAATCAATGGCATGAAAGAGTGTCTGCTTAAACACCAACAAACATTAATGCAATGCATTATCATTATTTAATGAAACTTGATAGGAGTATTTTCGAAGGTGTTAGACCTACATGTACATGTATATAATTATCTATTTATCAAATTGAATGCAATTTTAATCAAATTTGTACAATGATAGTTGTTTTCAGCTCATTAGCATCAGAAAATAGAGAAACATAAATACAGTTGAACACCATTAATCCGAAATCGTTGGGACCCAAAAAATTATTTCGAAATGGCCATATTTCGGATTAACAATATTCAGTAAATGACAGTCAGGTTTGCGTATTACAGATGAGGTGAAATATTAAGTCATGAAGATTGCCATGTAGGTTACACGTTTCCAATATGATACATTTGGTTTGAGTAATATTTCGTATACCTTTTCATTGACAAATAATTCATTATTATACTTCTTTATTTAAACAACATCATTTAAAACCGGATCATAGCACAGTTGGTTACCAGGCCATTCTTTGGATTGTTCGTTGCAGGTTGAGTGAGCAATGTGGCGATCAAATCTGATGAGTTAGACATATTCGAATGGTATTTAGGTTGTGTTAACCAGCAATTATATACACACTATATCACCCAAATTTATCGCTCATTTTCTGACATTGATGTTTGTAACTTACAAGTGCTCAATGTCATTTTTTAACAAGCGCTAATTCTGCATTGTCACCTCAAGCCAATGCCCAAGAGCATTCGCAGTATGGTGTGAAAAACTACCGGTATGACATGATCGAGTTCGAAATAAGGATTGATAAATAGGTGTGAAATACCCAATAGGGACCGTATTTTTTACTTCGAAATAGAAATTGATTTTTTCAGATAAGCCATTTCGGATTAATAGATTAAAAATTTCGTAAAACAAAGAAGGAATAAAATCGGGACCGAAAAATATTTTCAAAATAGTGATAGTTTTGGATAAACGGAGTTCGGAATAGTAGTGTTCAAATGTACACAAAAAGGCCATGATGGTGGTGAATCGCTCACCTGAGATATGTGAACAAATCACTTATCAGCTTATAATTTTTTTCTGGATTGTACGCCAAATTGACATGTAGTTCGTCATTTAATTTAGTATGTGCCCCGGGAGGACTGCCGACTAAATTTGATATTATCAAAGATAACGCCTAACTTAGGGATTATTTAAGAGAGTTGTTGATTTTTTCCACATTGCACAATCAAATTTGTAATTCAATTGATAAAAAATGTCTAAAAATATAAAGGCCCTGTATATTGTTTTTTGAAAATACTGATTTTAAATACCAATATTTACCTGAATAGCTGAAAGTTACACAGTACCATACAATTTTCTATATGTTAGCGAGCAGAGACAAAGGGAATTTTAAAAATCTAACATAATGCTTCATTGTTTGTTTTGCAATGTCATTCAAAAGAATGAATTCCATGTTGGTTCCTGATAATGTATAATTATTTTATATCCAATTTATTTACTCATTTCAGTAAAGTGTGTTCACAAACAAATATACTAAATAATTTATCATTAAAGTTGATAAAACATTTCATCTAAATGCATGTTTTTTTCTTCTATTTTTATCGCACCACCTTCAACATTTTTCTGTTGTCAGTATATACTATTTCACCTTTGGGTTCATGCATTAGTCTATCAAGGATTGAAAATGGCAATCAATGCACGAGATTCACAACTGTACAATCACTATGGGGGAACGGACACCGGATATAGCTCAAAAAGTGATAAGTAAACAGACAAATATGCAGTTGTTTTTCTAATGTGTTTGAATTAATAGCTGAATGCTAAATTTGGCCTATTGTGTACTTTATAATGCTTACGATTTAGCAGACCATGAAAAATGTTACTTCAAATCTGAGATAATCACCTCAAAACTCAGATTTTCGACAAGTATTGTTATTTTTTAGGAAATATATCGAATAAATACAAAAAATCTGAATCGAAGCATAAGCTCAACTATTTTTATCGTAAGAACTGGCAATGTAACTTAAAGATACGCCCTTAGAAATGTTCACAGTACTGTACTGGGGATAGCTGTGTTATGTACTGAGGATAGTTTCAAAGTTGAGAAATATGTACTGGGGATAGCATGTAAAATGGGACAAAAATGATTGTAACACTTTTTATATAAAATATACATGTATGTCTATTTCGAACTTTTTCATTTACTCCAGTCTATTTAAATATCTATAAATATTTATCATACAAACGTTTTATACTGAATTACTATCCAAGTAGTGTTCAAGTTGTAGCAAGACGTATCACATTTTAATTTCTCACTGAAGTGAACGAGCAGAGACCAGTAATAGCAACCTCGACCCAAGCTTAGAAAAAGCTTCACGTGTTCCAAATTAGATCACAATATCTCATTCCCTACTAATGACTTTTTGTGTGCAAATACGTACCTACTAGATTTACAAAGCAATACCATATATATGTATATAGTGAATTCCACATAAATTCTACGGCCATATTATGTTTTGTGTTCCGTAATAAATCAGATTACCAGCGTATTTCAAATTTTTTTAATAGTTGCGACTCGAACATTGATGCTTGTGAAAAACACATCATGGTTAACTAATCTATATGAATGAAACAGTTGATGCTCGTGAAAAACACATCATAGTTAACTTATCCATATGAATGAAACAGTTTTAAGTACCTACAGATACAAAAAACAACAATATTTTTTGCGCATCCCTCGATATGGACAACATCGAACAATTTCCCCCAAGCTACCGAGGTAAAAAGCCGTAATCATGATCACAGTCTCGTTATTGTAAATACATTCTTACTATCCACAGTCCACTTAATAGCTATTCCCTGTGCAGTTATTTATTTGCTTCATCCATCCCCAGTACACCTTCTGGTCATCAAAAAGTATGAATATCTCGGTTACAACAAAACATATCTTATTGATGTCTTACACAATACTAGATGCTCTAAGTACAATGAAATCGCTCGATTCAGTTTATATTCTTATTTTCTATTTGTTGTTTTATGTTTGAATTTGTACCACATTAATAAACATTTGTGAGCGATCATGCAACTTTCGGCAAGAATTGTGCTTTTATAGAAAAGAGGAGACACATTTCCATCATAGTCATATATTGCACAGGATCAAGCTATTCGAAACTCTTCGATTTTGATAAATATATCACCATAACAAAAAATGATAAAAAAACCTTACCATGTGTCAAAATCAAACACTTATCAATTTATTACTTTTTGAGCTATATCCAGTGTCCCTTCCCCCACAGTGACAATGTTCAATGGAAAAGTCTGATTATTAAATTCAATATTGGGTAAAACAATGTAATTCTAGAAACTTAAGAAATATAGATAATTACTTCAACCTATAAGTCTACAAAAAGTGCAATAATAACCTTAGAAGTGACAAATTGAAGTATTAACTTCCTAAAGTATGAAATGTATTCCCTTGTTACTAAAAATATACTAAATAAATGCCTACACAATGTAGCAAGACTTGTTCCCCTTGTTTGTAACTATGAGATTTTAACAAAAAGTAACTCTGCAGAAAAACTTCATTATATTACAATTCAACCATAAACATCCAGAGGAAAAGTTGTTCATAATTTATATAAGTTTAAGCAGGTATTAATTTCTTTGCTGTATCTTATATATAGCTAGAGAAAAAGGATATTTCAGATAGAATTTTAAATGTAAAACAGAAAGTTAACCAATTTTGTTGTTGTAGGTCAATCGAGAAGCCTCGTTATTTTTTTGTAGTTGGTCACCTTCCAATGAAATTTCAATAAATTTGACTAAGTAGTTTCCAAGGAGAACTTTTTTTAATCAGGAAGTTGACCATTTTGATGTTGTTTTTGAAGGTCAAATGTGACATCTTGTTAAATTTTTGTAGAAGGTCACCCTAGGAATCTTCCTGTCAAGTTTCATTTAAATTAGTTTTGAGAGGATGTCTTTCAAGCTATTGTTGACGGATGGACGCCGAATGAAGATCAATCATAATAGCTTACCTAGAGCACTGTGTGCTCAGGTGAGCTATTATGATTAATGCGTGCTCAGGTGAGCTAAAAACATGAACACATGTACTTACAGGAGGGTCAGTTTTTGCGATGCCAAACAGGAAAAGAAGCTCTGCTAACATGAGACAGAGCACCAGGTTCTTGTGTATGGTGTTTCGGTCTGACTGCAGGTTCCTGTCATATGTAACAATGCAAAGTTTACAATGAGGAGGGTTGGTAGCTATCATTTGACAGTTTTTATGGTATGTATCTTCTCATGTAAGGCCACAACAAGTTGATCATTTGTTGATTTTGCCGGAAAAAGTAGGAGCGAGCGAGCGAAAAAAAATAATTTTAATGAAGGAATGCGAAAAGTAAAAAAATAATAAAAAATGTATATTTCTTACCAAATTTAGCATACAGGTATGTAAAGAAATGCTTTTTAATTGCAAAAAAGGTTCTCACTTATAAACTGAACAGTTTTGATTGTATTACATGAAAATCTGTCTTACTTTTAAAGAAATAGCAATAAGATCCAGTGCTTCACTATTAAGTTTCATTGCCACAGCAATTTTAACATGGATATATTGTAAAGACAGCTTTCCAAGCAGTAACATGCAGTTATTCAAAGACCAAATAAGAACAACTGTAATAATTGTATTTATGCCCAACTAATCTACTGTGAAATCATTTATATTCGTTGGCATGAAATTTTGTGGTTTGCCGAAAAAATACAATGTCGTGGGTACTTGAATTCATGGTTTTTCATTTTTGAAAAAACAATCGCAACTGCGAACTACCTAGATCATCTGCATTATCTCCACGCCCTCGCCCGTGATTTCCATTATCTACATCACTCGGTTTATGATACTCGCTAATGCCAATTAGTGCATATACCCATGTCAATTATAGATTTAATTGGAAATTAAGGTCATAAAAGAAGATGTACTCTGATCATAAATACAGAGAGGCAAAGCCATTAAATGCCAATTAAGAATTTTGCAATCTGTGAAATCACCGAGAAGGTCCGTATATTTGAGGAAACAATCCCAAAAGATAACTGATATTTACAAATATATCACTTTTGAATATCATCTTATTTCAATATTAATGCACACGTTTTTGTTTAATAGTATATGGAACGCGTTGTTTTATACATTGTCACGTTGGTGCTCAGTAGCCTCCAAAATAATTGATTAATTATTTTATTTAAGAAAAAAAATCGAAAACCGACACTCATCACTCATATCTTGTAAACCTGGAGATGTTCATGAACAGCAGACGTTTAGGCACATGCTACTGTCATTTGGTTCATAAAAAAAACACATTTTAATGATTTGGTTTATAATTTGGTAAAGGCAGATATAATATATTAACAAAGCAATTATAGTAAGATATACAGTGAGACGGATATTTGCGCTGTATACTGCGGCCTCTGGAACGAATAAACTAGAGTATGTACATAACATGGCAATTGAAAAAGTGATTAAAGGGTCTATATTTCGTGGGATCTTGAATTTGTGGATCACCTAACCCACGAAAACCAAGAACATTAATGCCCCACGAACATTAATGATTTCACAGTAACTTACTATCACAATAGGCATTTTAGTACCATATCATACTGTCTATACTGGACACACTTTTTTACCCTAGATTGTTGAGAAAAACTTTCCTGCATCCTATCTTTAAAATAAAGTTTTAAAAAAATTCCTTGAGTCCATATCAGGCTGAAATTCTCTAAGCAGAGACAAGGGGTAGGTACCGGTACAGTGTCCGACAAAGTAAATAACTGATGTAGGTAAAATCACACAGTAAACGCATGTAAATAAATGGAATGATTACTTCAAAATGATTTATTGAGAAATAAAAGGAAAACAAATAGATTGTTTACTTTTTATCCAAGAGACTTTACTTACAAAAACTCAATGCAAGTACTAACTGCTGGATTGAGTTATAACCGCAGTGGAAAATCAGGATATAAGGTAAAAATCAATTAAATGTTATTCACGATTTTAACTTGTCGATATTTTACAACATACTTTGAAATATATTTCTGTTTTAAAATAATACTTAGCATTATTGTCACTATCAAACCTTTAGAAATGTGTGCAGGTGTGAAAAACACCCTCTGTCTTTAATTAGAACAAAACTTACCAATAGAACAAACTATTGCAATGGTATGGTTGCTTGTTTGCACTTTACCACATGTTTTAATACTTAGCTGAAGGTGTTGACATTCTGGGAACATTCACGCACACAATAAGTTTTATATCATTCTTGCTTAATACCATACACTATCAGACGACAACGATGGAGAATTTGAGGGCTTTGAGAAAAGCATCATCAGGCCTACTGAATAAGACTGTTGTTTATTACTTGTGCTATTTTTTATGCTACTGTTCTTTTTGTGCTCATTGTGTCTTATGTATAAATTTACATGAAATAAAAAAAATAAAAATAAAATTAGTTTGCTATTCAGAATCCAAAAAATAAATTGTCAAAACAAATATGGCAGATACTGGACTTAACTAAATACGCTAAATTAACGAAATACGAAGATAATTGTCGAAATACACAAGAAATTTATCGAAATATGCCTTATATATAAACAATTTTATTGTTTTTACTTTAATACATGTTCTAAATACTTTACCAACCTTCATTTTTTATCTCTGATTTTGACATTTTTCTGCTGCATCCTATCAAGGGTTTTTACTCATTTTTTCATCATTTATTTTGCCTAAATCCTATCTATGCTAGCTTCCTATACATAGTATAATACGGTAAGAGTAATTCATCATTTGATCTTTTCCAAATATTGGGTCAGGTTTAAATTTGAATCACTTCTAGCCCATGATAAAATTGAAGTGACTTTGACATGACAGAAGATAGGACAATATAATTGAAGCAGTATCAAACATATCTGCAAATGTGGCATCGTTCAAAATATTAAGTGCAGGTGATGGCATAAAGATGTTTCCATTTTAAGACCTTGTCTTGACAAAGAATAACATGACTGCCTCGACAGCTTCAACACCCGTAAGTACAATAAACAAACAGACCACTTTAATACTAATCAATCAGTGATTATTTTTCAAAATAATTTTACTGCCTATGCCTTTTCAATTAAGAAAATATGTTTGACAACACCCAAAATTGAGAAAATTAAAACAGTAATTTTACTGATGTTATTATATGTGTGTAAATACAGACAGTTTCTAAAACATTCACAAGCTTGTCCTTTTTTATCTGTTTATAACACCAATGAGTATATAAATACTTAGAAGTGCATTTCAGAATTCAGAAACACTGTATCTTTCACCTTAGAGGAAGGGACATGGGTCTTTCACAAGACACGTCGTCTTCGTATGTGGAACACATGTAGCAAGTGATTTTAAAATCTGTCCATACAAGGGAAAGTTACAGCCCGGACACGACAACCTATGTCCTTATATGCAGCACTCCATTGTGAATAAACACTAAGTGTGACCTTGACCTTTGAGGTAGGGACACGGGTCTTGCACGCGACACGTCGTCTTGGTATGTGGAACACATGTGGCAAGTTATTTTAAAATCTGTCCATACAAGGGAAAGTTACAGCCCGGACACGACAACCTATACTCTATGTCCTTATATGCAGCACTCCATTGTGAATAAACACTAAGTGTGACCTTGACCTTTGAGGTAGGGACATGGGTCTTGCACGCGACACGTCGTCTTGGTATGTGGTACACATGTGGCAAGTTATTTTAAAATCTGTCCATACAAGAGAAAGTTACAGCCCGGACACGACAACCTATACTCTATGTCCTATATGCAGCACTCCATTGTGAATAAACACTAAATGTGACCTTGACCTTAGAGGTAGGGACACGGGTCTTGCACGCGACACGTCATCTTGGTATGTGGAACACATGTGGCAAGTTATTTTAAAATCTGTCCATACAAGGGAAAGTTACAGCCCGGACACGACAACCTATACTCTATGTCCTTATATGCAGCAATCCATTGTGAATAAACACTAAGTGTGACCTTGACCTTTGAGGTAGGGACACGGGTCTTGCACGCGACACGTCGTCTTGGTATGTGGAACACATGTGGCAAGTTATTTTAAAATCTGTCCATACAAGGGAAAGTTACAGCCTGGACACGACAACCTATGTCCTTATATGCAGCACTCCATTGTGAATAAACACTAAGTGTGACCTTGACCTTTGAGGTAGGGACACGGGTCTTGCACGCGACACGTCGTCTTGGTATGTGGAACACATGTGGCAAGTTATTTTAAAATCTGTCCATACAAGGGAAAGTTACAGCCCGGACACGACAACCTATACTCTATGTCCTTATATGCAGCACTCCATTGTGAATAAACACTAAGTGTGACCTTGACCTTTGAGGTAGGGACACGGGTCTTGCAGGCGACACGTCGTCTTGGTATGTGGAACACATGTGGCAAGTTATTTTAAAATCTGTCTATACATGGGAAAGTAACAGCCCGGACAGGACAACCTATACTCTATGTCCTATATGCAGCACTCCATTGTGAATAAACACTAAATGTGACCTTGACCTTAGAGGTAGGGACACGGGTCTTGCACGCGACACGTCATCTTGGTATGTGGAACACATGTGGCAAGTTATTTTAAAATCTGTCCATACAAGGGAAAGTTACAGCCCGGACACGACAACCTATACTCTATGTCCTAATATGCAGCAATCCATTGTGAATAAACATTAAGTGTGACCTTGACCTTTGAGGTAGGGACACGGGTCTTGCACGCGACACGTCGTCTTGGTATGTGGAACACATGTGGCAAGTTATTTTAAAATCTGTCCATACAAGGGAAAGTTACAGCCCGGACACGACAACCTATGTCCTTATATGCAGCACACCATTGTGAATAAACACTAAGTGTGACCTTGACCTTTGAGGTAGGGACACAGGTCTTGCACGCGATACGTCGTCTTGGTATGTGGAACACATGTGGCAAGTTATTCTAAAATCTGTCCATACAAGGGAAAGTTACAGCCCGGACACGACAACCTATACTCTATGTCCTTATATGCAGCAATCCATTGTGAATAAACACTAAGTGTGACCTTGACCTTTGAGGTAGGGACACGGGTCTTGCACGCGACACGTCGTCTTGGTATGTGGAACACATGTGGCAAGTTATTTTAAAATCTGTCCATACAAGGGAAAGTTACAGCCCGGACACGACAACCTATGTCCTTATATGCAGCACACCATTGTGAATAAACACTAAATGTGACCTTGACCTTTGAGGTAGGGACACGGGTCTTGCACGCGACACTTCGTCTTGGTATGTGGAACACATGTGGCAAGTTATTTTAAAATCTGTCCATACAAGGGAAAGTTACAGCCCGGACACGACAACCTATACTCTATGTCCTTATATGCAGCACTCCATTGTGAATAAACACTAAGTGTGACCTTGACCTTTGAGGTAGGGACATGGGTCTTGCACACGACACGTCGTCTTGGTATGTGGTACACATGTGGCAAGTTATTTTAAAATCTGTCCATACAAGAGAAAGTTACAGCCCGGACACGACAACCTATGTCCTTATATGCAGCACTCCATTGTGAATAAACACTAAGTGTGACCTTGACCTTTGAGGTAGGGACACGGGTCTTGCACGCGACACGTCGTCTTGGTATGTGGAACACATGTGGCAAGTTATTTTAAAATCTGTCTATACATGGGAAAGTAACAGCCCGGACACGACAACCTATACTCTATGTCCTATATGCAGCACTCCATTGTGAATAAACACTAAATGTGACCTTGACCTTAGAGGTAGGGACACGGGTCTTGCACGCGACACCTCATCTTGGTATGTGGAACACATGTGGCAAGTTATTTTAAAATCTGTCCATACAAGGGAAAGTTACAGCCCGGACACGACAACCTATACTCTATGTCCTTATATGCAGCAATCCATTGTGAATAAACACTAAGTGTGACCTTGACCTTTGAGGTAGGGACACGGGTCTTGCACGCGACACGTCGTCTTGGTATGTGGAACACATGTGGCAAGTTATTTTAAAATCTGTCCATACAACGGAAAGTTACAGCCCGGACACGACAACCTATACTCTATGTCCTTATATGCAGCACTCCATTGTGAATAAACACTAAGTGTTACCTTGACTTTAGAGGTAGGGACACGGGTCTTGCACGCGACACGTCGTCTTGGTATGTGGAACACATGTGGCAAGATATTTTAAAATCTGTCCATACAAGAGAAAGTTACAGCCCGGACACGACAACCTATACTCTATGTCCTTATATGCAGCACTCCATTGTGAATAAACACTAAGTGTGACCTTGACCTTTGAGGTAGGGACACGGGTCTTGCACGTGACACGTCGTCTTGGTATGTGGAACACATGTGGCAAGTTATTTTAAAATCTGTCTATACATGGGAAAGTAACAGCCCGGACACGACAACCTATACTCTATGTCCTTATATGCAGCACTCCATTGTGAATAAACACTAAGTGTGACCTTGACCTTAGAGGTAGGGACACGGGTCTTGCACGCGACACGTCATCTTGGTATGTGGAACACATGTGGCAAGTTATTTTAAAATCTGTCCATACAAGGGAAAGTTACAGCCCGGACACGACAACCTATACTCTATGTCCTTATATGCAGCACTCCATTGTGAATAAACACTAAGTGTGACCTTGACCTTTGAGGTAGGGACACGGGTTTTGCACGCGATACGTCGTCTTGGTATGTGGAACACATGTGGCAAGTTATTTTAAAATCTGTCCATACAAGGGAAAGTTACAGCCCGGACACGACAACCTATACTCTATGTCCTTATATGCAGCACTCCATTGTGAATAAACACTAAGTGTGACCTTGACCTTTGAGGTAGGGACACGAGTCTTGCACGCGACACGTCGTCTTGGTATGTGGTACACATGTGGCAAGTTATTTTAAAATCTGTCCATACAAGAGAAAGTTACAGCCCGGACACGACAACCTATACTCTATGTCCTTATATGCAGCAATTCATTGTGAATAAACACTAAGTGTGACCTTGACCTTTGAGGTAGGGACACGAGTCTTGCACGCCACACGTCGTCTTGGTATGTGGAACACATGTGGCAAGTTATTTTAAAATCTGTCCATACAAGGGAAAGTTACAGAGCCGGACGGACGGACGGACGGACGGTGCGATTTTAATATGCCCACCTTCGGGGGCATAATAAATCATGAAAACATGTTTAAATGGTTGTTACTCTTGTGTCTGTGTACTTGAAGATAAGTTTTGCACCCTAAATCTGATTTAGTCATTATTTAACACTAAATTTTGGGTTTGATTTAGTTTGACACTGTGAAACTGCTGTTGTTTACTGAGGACTAAAGACTATAATCCATTAACTATGACACTGATTTTCAGAAAAACATGTATTTTACACTACGAAAACTTAAAGTAAACTGAAAATTGATACCGGAAAGGAATAACAACAGTGCGTCCTGCAAAATGTTCCAGACAAACAAGAGGCCCATGAGGGCCTATGCTCTACTGGCATGGCTCTTGTGGTCATTTTCAATCCAGAGCACATATGTATGGGTAATAGGCAACATATATTTAGTTCACGTTTTGTGTTTTGGTTAGCTGAAAACGTTGCACGTTCAACATCTGAGGACATAAAATGTTGTAAGCAGATTAGTTGCATGAACTATTTCAATATGTGCCAAGTGAAGGTCATCTGAGTAAAAAAATAATTTGTCACCCTAGTGCAATAACTCAATAACTGCATATAGAAATTGAAGCAGATATTGAGTTTTTGTACTAAGGTAACGAAATATTTGTTTTTCAAAACTGTACTCATGGTCACTGCTGTAGCTTCAAAAATAAGAAAGTAGGTCCAAAGGTCACAGTCAAGGCCATCCAAGGACAACATTGATGCTCGTTTGTTAAACTGTACGCATGGTCCAAATTTCATTGCTGTAGCTTTAAAAATAAAATAGTAGGTCAAAAGGGGTGGGGCCAGCTTTGGCACCAGGGGCATCATTTCAACTGTTTTGGAAGAGGGTCATCATATGATGCTCCACAACAAATATCAAAGATATGAGCCTTGTGGTTTGAAACAAGAAGATTTTGAAAGTTTTTCTTATATGAGTCTATAGGAAACTTTTGACCCCCGGGGCAGGGCCAGTTTTGACCCAAGGGGCATAATTTGAACAATCATGGTAGCAGACCACTAAATGATGTATAATTCTAAATAGCAAGGGTCTGCCTAGTGATTTCAGACAAAAAGATTTTCAAACATTTCCCAATTTAAGTGTACCAAATCTGTGAACCCTAGGGTGTGGTCAGTAATGACCCCAGGTGCATAATTTGAACAAACATTCACAAGCAATTGTTTTCAGATGGATGCACAAACCACAGACACTTCTGGTCTTTGGCCAATAGAGCTAAAAAAGGCCTTTGGCCAAAAGAGCTAAAAATCAACCAACATCTTTAAACTGTAATTTTGAGCTCTTTCTACAAGGGCAAGGACTTGGCTGGTTTTCTAAAGGAACCGAGCTCTGATGGATATCTAACTACGGTACAAGTTTCAACGAGATACAATCAAAACTGAAAGCCGTATCGTGTTCACAAGCAATTGTTTACAGGCACACTGTTGCACGGTCACACTTACAACGTACATATTTCCATCGCATACACTGTTCTAAAGGCCAGAAGAGCTAAAAAAGACTGTAAACAAACATCAGCTGTTTTGCGGTTACCCAGACACGAGGAAAGTTTGCTTGCAAAGAATGTATAGCACGGAAGTACCATCAATAAAAATGCAATGTTGACTTTGCAGGTTTTAATTCTAGGTAAAAGAAATTCAGAAAAGAGGGGAAATTTGGAAATAAAAAAAATAAAAAATGCGCAGTCAATAAAAATGTGCAAGAGCAATGTTTTTTTTATTTCTTTTACGATTTTTGATATTTAGGTGCGGACGAATAAATGATCAAAGTGTTGTGGCCTAATGGTACACATAGAGGTCAGTCAATCTTTATAATTGGTAATTGGCGGAGTGAGCGTAGTAAACAAGCCCTTTTTTTTCATTAAACTTCGGGTCATTTAACTGACTTAGAATACAACTTCATTGGCTGACACATTGTCAAGGCACAATATGATCAGTGGCAGGAGAACTAAGATCTGTGGACAAATGTGTAACAAGTGGTTAATGCAGGAAACCGCAATTAAGCCAGATTTTTTATTTTGGCAATTGCCAGTTTGCAGCAGGATGTATGTTTAAGAGGAAAAGTGACCCAAGATGATCCATAATCACACTGGTCATACAATACTGAAAAATATTATGACATTAATATTTTTATGATCTGATAAACACTGTTGAATTTATGAAAGGAAGAAAAAACTTTAACTCAAAATTTGGTCTAAAAATTTGACCTACACTTCCAACCACGTTTTTTTGCAGATTTTTGCTAATCACAGCGATTTCTCCTTACAGCGAACATTATCTTAATCTATTTTTCACTATACCCCACTATATAAGCATATCGCACATCGCATTCATTTACATAATTTGCCTTGCGTCCCCCAATGTTGGGGCAACGCTATATGCAGCATTGCGAAGTGTTAATTAATGATAATTTAGGTAATTAAGGTAGCTGTTTTCAATCCTTTGAAGGCTATTTTTTTGTTCCCATCCAATAATTATAATTCTCGTCAGTTTTATTAAACTTGTAGAAACTTGACCTGTAAACTACAAATGTTTTCACTCAAAACATAGTTTGTTCCCTGAAAATTATGCTTTGCAACTGTGAAAGTTTTCAGACGCTATTGATACTTTTTTCGCACTAATCTAAATTTCAAATGCCCTCGTTAAACTTGTGTGAATGTTAATAAATAATATATTGAATACAATGTAGCTATTAATTTTATGATATTTATTATTGGTGGTTAAAAATAGCTAGCGACATTTAGGCGAATATTCCACTCGAAAATGAGGCAAGAAGGCCTTAAAACTTGAACGCATGTTTGACCCTAATCACTTTCAATCGTGCTTTTCTGAAAGTCTTTAAAGACGCATGAAAAAACCCCAGAGCTACTGGTGCCAACACTTTCTAAAGGGGTGAAAGCCCTTCGCCAGTATATTTTTGTATCAATTAATTTATTTCCAAAAATGAAAAACAAACACACAATATTTCAGTGACCTTATTATCAGGTCTTCGGGATGAGATTGTTTATCTTCGGATTGGGTGAAAGGTATTCTGCGTGTACAGTACAATTTAAAAAAAAAAATTGCACCTGCTGCAACTGTTTAAATACCTACATGTCTCATTAAGCTGCATCGCGGCTATATGCTGATGCTGCGTGCATATTTTCGGAAGTAGGAGCAGATGAACGTGGTTATAAGAGTACCACACTAGCTACTGTGGAATGTTAACCCTTCATTTATCGCAAAAAAAAACGTGGTTGGTAGTGTAGTGACCTAGTTTTTGACCCTAGATGATCCATATAATCTCATTTTCATCATTCTAGTATGACAAGTATCTCTTTCATTTTCCAGCAGAAAGCTGCAAACTGTAAATATTGCTCACCTGAATATGGTGAATGAAATGAAACACATGAGTAGGCAAATAATGGACACGGTACATCCCACATATGTGATAGCTTGTAGGGACATCATGTGCCAAAGGTTTAGCTGAAATAGCATAGAAAATAGTACAATTGGTATGATGAAGGTCATGTTATATACTCATATTTTCACTGCAAAACATATTTTAAGGTATTTGCCTTTTTTGTTATTTCAACATATTCATTATCATTCAAACAAAAAGTGTGTTACTAAGGACATCATGCAAACTTGATAACATTTTTAGTTAGAGACTTCAGACTGAGGCAGAGCATACTCACAGTCTCAATTGTGGTAAATACACACCTCAGCTAGTCTGAGGCAGAGCATACTGACAGTCTCAATTGTGGTAAATACACACCTCAGCTAGTCTGAGGCAGAGCATGCTGTCTCAATTGTGGTAAATACACACTTCAGCTAGTCTGAGGCAGAGCATGCTGTCTCAATTGTGGTAAATACACACCTCAGCTAGTCTGAGGAAGAGCCTGCTGTCTTAATTGTGGTAAATACACACCTCAGCTAGTCTAAGGCAGATCTAGAGCATGCTGTCTCAATTATGGATAATAGAGACCTTAGCTAATTTGAGGCACAGCATGCTGTCTTAAATGACGGATATAGAGACCTTAGCTAGTCACAGCATGCTGTCTCATTTTTAGTGAATACAGACCTTATCTGTCTTAAATGTGGTAAATGGAGGAGATGTTAGATACCATATTATACTGTCTATAGGACACCTTTTTTTTCTTCGGAATTCAGTTTAAAAAATGCCTGCGTCCTACCCTTAGTATTAAGCTTTGGTTGTTTTTTTCTCTGAGTCCATTTCTGGCAGAATTTGCATTAAAAGAGAAATAAATGGAAGAAAAGGTGCTTGTTTACATTTTTAACTTCAATGGGACATAATCACATCGATTTATGGATTTAGTTATATCACTAGTGGAAAATTGGGTACTTCATTATATTTAAGCTTCAATATTGTACAAAAGATTTTACTAAGTATGATTCTGTATATTGGTTGAATTGATATCCCCAGCCTGATTGGGCTAAGTCAAGGAATGAAAATCAATTGTTGGTGAAATATATATATATATATATATATATGAGTTTGAGTTTGATTGCAACTGTTTGAAATAAAAAAAATATTGTATATAATGTAGCATTTAGAATTGACCAAGAAACCTAGTTTATGACTCCATCTTACCCATTTCCAAACTAATCTAAGATTTCATCAAGGCAAACATTCTGATCAAGTTTCATGAAGATTGGTCCAGATAAATTGCAAAAAATATAGCCTCTGTTCACAAGTTTTTTTAAGATTTGACCCAGTGACCTCATTTTTGACCCCACATGACCTACTAGTTTCAAACTATTCCAAGATTTCATCAAGGCAAACATTCTGATTAAGTTTCATGGAAATTAGAGCACATGTATTGCCTCTAGAGGTCTCAAGATTTCTGTAACATATGACCTAGTGACCTAATTTTTGACCCTATGTGACCAATTTTTAAACTCTTGTAAGATTTCATTAAGGTAAACATTCTGAACAAATTGGAACATAACTGACTATTCAATACCAATGTTTGGTTTGGGACACAATTTTTCAAAGATTTCACCTACTGACCTGGTTTTTGACCCCATGTGACCACGTTTTGAACTATTCAACAACAATCAAGGAAAACAGTGTGATTAAGTTTCATGGATATTAGATTGCCTCTAGTGTGTTCCCAATATTTTTTCTAAGATTTTACCTATTAACTTTGTTTTTGACCCAAATGACCCACTTTTAAAACACAGTCAAAATTTTACCCAAGAGAACATTCTAACCATGTTTGAACATAATCCGACCAATCACCACAATAAAATAGTTTCAGACTAGATTTTTGAAAGCTTAGACCTAGTGACCTAATTTTTCATCACATGTGACCCAGTTTAAAACATGTCCAAGAGTTCATCAAGGAAAACATTCAGATCAAGTTTCATGAATATTAGGCCATACATAATGTGTTTTAAAGATATTTCTAAGATTTGACCTAGTGACCTAGTTTTTGCCCCCATGTGCCCCACTTTTACAAGCGGTCCATATTTCATCAAGGGGTACATCATGTACAATGTTGAACATAATCCGACCAATCATTTCCATTCCAGACAAAAAAATTATATGATTTGACCTAGTGACCTAATTTTTTATCATATGTGACCCAGCTTTACAAATGTCCAAGATTTCAACAAGGAAAACATTCTGATTAAGTTTTATGAATATTTGACCATGTATAATGCCTCTAGTATGTCCCAAAGATTTTTCTAAGATTTGACCTAGTGACCTGGTTTTTGACCCCATGTGACCCGTTTTTTTAAGTGGTCCATATTTCATCAAGGGGTACATCATGACCAATTTTGAACATAACTTGACCAATCATTACCATGATATGGTTCCGGACAAGTTTTTTTTTAAGATTTGACCATGTGACCTAATTTTTGATCATATGTAACCCAGTTTTATTTACGACCAAGAGTTCATCAAGGAAAACATTCTGATTAAGTTTCATGAATATTTGACCATGTATAATGCCTCTAGTATGTTCAAAATATTTTATAAGATTTGACCTAGTGACCTAGTTTTTGACCCCATGTGACCCACTTTTACAAGTGGGCGAGATTTGATCAAGGGAACATTCTGACCAAGTTTGAACATTTTCTGATCAATGCCTACCAAGATATGGTACCTGACAGACTGACGGACGGATGGATGGAAGGTACGACGGAATGACGGACAACGCAAAAACAATATCCCCCTCCCGAAACCTTCGATTCGGCTAGGGATAATATTAATAAATAAACATGCGTTCTGTGAAGTTGGATCACTGTGCACTGTAAATGTGTGAAGGAGTGAAAAACTTCCTATAACTAACTGTAGTAACATATACTAACAGTACAAACTGTTGTGATGGCAGTGTTGTTCGTTCCATAATAGCACATGTTCGTAATACTCATCTGAAGGTGTTGACATGTTAATAACATCTACATAAAATATACAGCTGTTGCTTTTATGATTTATGTACATGTGCTGTACTATTCAATTACCTTTGCCATTTTCACTAAAACTTGTCAAAACAAATATGATGGCTTCCGATTTAACATCTGTTCACATATTTTTTTGCCCGTGTCCTATAAACAGCATAATACAGCAGTCTGAGGCAAAGCATGCTGTCTCAATCTTAGATTGTCTGAGGGAGAGCATGCTGTCTCAATCTTAGATAGTCTGAGGGAAAGCATGCTGTCTCAATCTTAGATTGTCTGAGGGAGAGCATGCTGTCTCAATAGTGGTGAATAGAGACCTAAGATAGGCAGAACATGTCGTCTCAATTGTGGTGATTAGAGACTTAAGGTAATCTGAAGCAGAGCATGCTGTCTTAATCTTAGACAGTCTGAGGGAGAGCATGCTGTCTCAATCTTAGATAGTCTGAGGGAGAGCATGCTGTCTCAATCTTAGATAGTCTGAGGGAGAGCATGCTGTCTCAATCTTAGATAGTCTGAGGGAGAGCATGCTGTCTCAATAGTGGTGAATAGAGACCTAAGATAGGCAGAACATGTCGTCTCAATTGTGGTGATTAGAGACTTAAGGTAATCTAAAGCAGAGCATGCTGTCTTAATCTTAGACAGTCTGAGGGAGAGCATGCTGTCTCAATCTTAGATAGTCTGAGGGAGAGCATGCTGTCTCAATCTTAGACAGTATGAGGGAGAGCATGCTGTCTCAATTCTTGATTGTCTGAGGGAGAGCATGCTGTCTCAATCTTAGACAGTCTGAGGGAGAGAATGCTGTCTCAATCTTAGATAGTCTGAGGGAGAGCATGCTGTCTCAATAGTGGTGAATAGAGACCTAAGATAGGCAGAAAATGTCGTCTCAATTGTGGTGATTAGAGACTTAAGGTAATCTGAAGCAGAGCATGCTGTCTTAATCTTAGACAGTCTGAGGGACAGCATGCTATCTCAATCTTAGATAGTCTGAGGGAGAGCATGCTGTCTCAATAGTGGTGAATAGAGACCTAAGATAGGCAGAACATGTCGTCTCAATTGTGGTGATTAGAGACTTAAGGTAATCTGAAGCAGAGCATGCTGTCTTAATCTTAGACAGTCTGAGGGAGAGCATGCTGTCTCAATCTTAGATAGTCTGAGGGAGAGCATGCTGTCTCAATCTTAGACAGTATGAGGGAGAGCATGCTGTCTCAATCCTAGATTATCTGAGGGAGAGCATGCTGTCTCAATCTTAGATTGTCTGTGGGAGAGCATGCTATCTTAATCTTAGATAGTCTGTGGGAGAGCATGCTGTCTCAATCTTAGATTGTCTGTGGGTGAGCATGCTATCTTAATCTTAGATAGTCTGTGGGAGAGCATGCTGTCTTAATCTTAGATTATCTGAGGGAGAGCATGCTGTCTCAATTCTAGATTGTCTGTGGGAGAGCATGCTGTCTAAATCTTAAATAGTCTGAGGGAGAGCATGCTGTCTCAATTCTAGATTGTCTGTGGGAGAGCATGCTGTCTAAATCTTAAATAGTCTGAGGGAGAGCATGCTGTTTCAATCCTAGATTGTCTGAGGGAGAGTATGCTGTCTCAATCTTAGACAGTCTGAGGGAGAGCATGCTGTCTCAATCTTAAGATTGTCTGAGGGAGAGCATGCTGTCTCAATCTTAGATTGTCTGAGGGAGAGCATGCTGTCTTAATCTAAGACAGTCTGAGGGAAAGCATGCTGTCTCAATTCTTGATTGTCTGAGGGAGAGCATGCTGTCTCAATCTTAGACAGTCTGAGGGAGAGAATGCTGTCTCAATCTTAGATCGTCTGAGAGGCAGCATGCTGTCTCAATCTTAGATTGTCTGAGGGAAAGCATGCTGTCTCAATCTTAAATAGTCTGAAGGAGAGCATGCTGTCTCAATCTTAGATTGTCTGAGGGAGAGCATGCTGTCTCAATCTTAGATTGTCTGAGGGAGAGCATGCTGTCTCAATCTTAGATTGTCTGAGGGAGAGCATGCTGTCTCAATCTTAGATTGTCTGAGGGAGAGCATGCTGTCTTAATCTAAGACAGTCTGAGGGAAAGCATGCTGTCTCAATTCTTGATTGTCTGAGGGAGAGCATGCTGTCTCAATCTTAGACAGTCTGAGGGAGAGAATGCTGTCTCAATCTTAGATCGTCTGAGAGGCAGCATGCTGTCTCAATCTTAGATTGTCTGAGGAAGAGCATGCTTTCTTAATCTTAGATTGTCTGAGGGAGAGCATGCTGTCTCAATCTTAAATAGTCTGAGGGAGAGCATGCTGTCTCAATCTTAGATTGACTAAAATGCTGTCTCACTTGTGGTGAAAAGATCTAAGCTGAACATGCTGTTTAACTGTGGTGAATAGAACCTAAATAGTCTTAGGCAGAGTGTGCGGTCTTAACTGCAGTGAATATAGACCTTAGCTGAGCATACTGTCTAACTGTGGTAAATAGAGAATTATAAAGTCTGAGACAGAGTGCGCTGTCTTAGCTGTGGTGAAAAGAGATCTAGCTGAGCATGCTCTCTAACTGTGGTGAATAGAGACCTTAGCTGAGCATGCTCTCTAACTTTGGTGAATAGAGACCTTAGCTGAGCATTCTGTCTAACTGTGGTGAATAGAGACCTTAGCTGAGCATGCTGTCTAATTGTGGTGAATAGAGACCTTAGCTGAGCATGCTGTCTAACTGTGGTGAATAGAGACCTTAGCTGAGCATACTGTCTAACTGTGGTGAATAGAGACCTTATATAGTCTGAGGCAGAGCATGTTGTCTCAATTGTGGTGAATAGAGACCTAAGGTAGGCAAAGCATACTGTTTCATTTAAGTTGAATAGTGAAATAAGGTAGTCTGAGGCAGAGCATACTGTATCATTTGTGGTGAATAGAGACCTTAGGTAGTCTGAGGCAGAGCATACTGTATCATTTCTGGTGAATCGAGTCATTAGGTAGTCTTAGGCAGCAAATTTTGTCTCCATTGTGGTTAATAGAGACCTTAGGTAGTCTGAGGCAGAGCTTTTTGTTTCCATTGTGGTAAATAGAGACCTTAGGTTGTCTGAGGCAGAGCATGCTGTCTCATTTGTGGTAAATAGAGACCTTAGGTAGTCTGAGGCAGAGCATGCTGTTTCATTTGTGGTTAATAGAGACCTTAGGTTGTCTGAGGCAGAGCAGGCTGTCTCATTTGTGGTTAATAGAGACCTTAGGTTGTCTGAGGCAGAGCAGGCTGTCTCATTTGTGGTTAATAGAGACCTTAGGTTGTCTGAGGCAGAGCAGGCTGTCTCATTTGTGGTAAATAGAGACCTTAGGTTGTCTGAGGCAGAGCATGCTGTCTCATTTGTGGTTAATAGAGACCTTAGGTAGTCTGAGGCAGAGCATGCTGTCTCATTTGTGGTTAATAGAGACCTTAGGTAGTCTGAGGCAGAGCATGCTGTCTCATTTGTGGTAAATAGAGACCTTAGGTTGTCTGAGGCAGAGCATGCTGTCTCATTTGTGGTTAATAGAGACCTTAGGTAGTCTGAGGCAGAGCATGCTCTCTCATTTGTGGTAAATAGAGACCTTAGGTTGTCTGAGGCAGAGCAGGCTGTCTCATTTGTGGTAAATAGAGACCTTAGGTAGTCTGAGGCAGAGCATGCTGTCTCATTTGTGGTAAATAGAGACCTTAGGTTGTCTGAGGCAGAGCATGCTGTCTCATTTGTGGTTAATAGAGACCTTAGGTAGTCTGAGGCAGAGCATGCTGTCTTATTTGTGGTAAATAGAGACCTTAGGTTGTCTGAGGCAGAGCAGGCTGTCTCATTTGTGGTAAATAGAGACCTTAGGTAGTCTGAGGCAGAGCATGCTGTCTCATTTGTGGTAAATAGAGACCTTAGGTTGTCTGAGGCAGAGCATGCTGTCTCATTTGTGGTTAATAGAGACCTTAGGTAGTCTGAGGCAGAGCATGCTGTCTTATTTGTGGTAAATAGAGACCTTAGGTTGTCTGAGGCAGAGCATGCTGTCTCATATGTGGTGAATAGAGACCTTAGGTTGTCTGGGGCAGAGCATGCTGTCTCATTTGTGGTAAATAGAGACCTTAGGTAGTCTGAGGCAGAGCATGCTGTCTCATTTGTGGTAAATAGAGACCTTAGGTTGTCTGAGGCAGAGCATGCTGTCTCATTTGTGGTAAATAGAGACCTTAGGTAGTCTGAGGCAGAGCATGCTGTTTCATTTGTGGTTAATAGAGACCTTAGGTTGTCTGAGGCAGAGCATGCTGTCTCATTTGTGGTAAATAGAGACCTTAGGTAGTCTGAGGCAGAGCATGCTGTCTCATTTGTGGTTAATAGAGACCTTAGGTAGTCTGAGGCAGAGCATGCTGTCTTATTTGTGGTTAATAGAGACCTTAGGTTGTCTGAGGCAGAGCATGCTGTCTCATATGTGGTTAATAGAGACCTTAGGTTGTCTGGGGCAGAGCATACTGTTTCATTTGTGGTAAATAGAGACCTTAGGTAGTCTGAGGCAGAGCATGCTGTCTCATTGAAGATGAATAGTGACCTTAGGTAGTTTGAGGCAGAATAGAGACCTTAGGTTGTCTGAGGCAGAGCATACTGTCTCACTTCAGGTGAATAGAGATCTTAGGTATTTTGAGGCAGAGCATACATGTACTGTCATTATTGTGGTGAATAGAGACTTAAGGCAGTCTGAGGCAGAGCATGCTGTTTTATTTGTGGTTAATAGAGACCTTAGGTTGTCTGAGGCAGAGCATGCTGTCTCATTTGTGGTTAATAGAGACCTTAGGTAGTCTGAGGCAGAGCATGCTGTCTCATTGAAGATGAATAGTGACCTTAGGTAGTTTGAGGCAGAATAGAGACCTTAGGTTGTCTGAGGCAGAGCATACTGTCTCACTTCAGGTGAATAGAGATCTTAGGTATTTTGAGGCAGAGCATACATGTACTGTCATTATTGTGGTGAATAGAGACTTAAGGCAGTCTGAGGCAGAGCATGCTGTCTTATTTGTGGTTAATAGAGACCTTAGGTTGTCTGAGGCAGAGCATGCTGTCTCATTTGTGGTTAATAGAGACCTTAGGTTGTCTGGGGCAGAGCATACTGTTTCATTTGTGGTTAATAGAGACCTTAGGTAGTCTGGGGCAGAGCATACTGTTTCATTTGTGGTTAATAGAGACCTTAGGTAGTCTGAGGCAGAGCATACTGTTTCATTTGTGGTTAATAGAGACCTTAGGTAGTCTGAGGCAGAGCATGCTGTCTCATTTGTGGTTAATAGAGACCTTAGGTAGTCTGGGGCAGAGCATACTGTTTCATTGAAGATGAATAGTGACCTTAGGTAGTTTGAGGCAGAATAGAGACCTTAGGTTGTCTGAGGCAGAGCATACTGTCTCACTTCAGGTGAATAGAGATCTTAGGTATTTTGAGGCAGAGCATACATGTACTGTCATTATTGTGGTGAATAGAGACTTAAGGCAGTCTGAGGCAGAGCATGCTGTTTTAATTGTGGTGAACACAATCATTCCTTATCAAACTTACTGATCAGGTACAATCATATGTATCATGTTGCCAATGAAGTTTGCAACCAGTGGGGAAAAAAGTATAAAACATAGTCCCAGCAACCAAAATTACACAATAAATGTTTAAATTTGGTTTGTAATTCTAGACTCGAAAATACTGACGAAATATCATATTCCAGATGCAAATTACATGTAGCTAATTCATAAGCTCCATTGAAATTTATGGGAGGTTATTTGATCATTATATAAAAAACTATGAAACATGTTACTGTAATAGTGTCATGATATGGTATATTTGAAACCTGCTGTTAAGAATGCCTTGAAAGAATCATATACAAACCTTAGTTCCAGTGACGTCCATGAGGACAGCAAAGTTTGTAAGGTGATCACATTGACATGTAGTGAACATTATGTTTGATTCGGCAACCCAACACCCCTCAGTGCTCCAATCTCCCTGTAGAGTGCTGCAATGGAACATAACACATTTAGTTGAAACAAATTCCAGCTTGGCACTTATACATAATTTTTAGCCCTAGCAGAAGATGATATTATCAAATAATATAAAATAAACCACATTTTCAAATAATTCCAGACAACTAAGAGTCAATGACTAAGTTGGCAACTTGTAGCACTATTGAATCATAGAACTAATAAATACACAGATTTAATTGAGCTTGATTGTTAAGACTGCTTAAGATGACATGAACTCCTGTTGAGTGTATTTCCCATGAGCTGGTGTAGCTTTTGTGGGGCCAAGAGAATGTGACCCTGGTGGAACCCGAAACAACAACGGATACATACACTTTAAGACTACTCTCACAATCAATATGTATAGCAAAGAGAATACATTAAAATCTTACATTTCTAAAATTTGACTTTGGAACTCACACTCTTGGTATTAAAATGAAAACTAAAAATCGGACATTTTCTGCATCTTGATTTGTTATGATTTGGTTCAAAAACAACCTAAGTTGTAATGAACAACCTGCATTTATTTAAAGTCAATCCATACTGCCATTATAAATTGTAAGGTATACAGTAATCAAAAACATGTCTGCAGAAGTAAAAACATGTCCGCAGAAGTAAAATCATGTCTGGAGAAGTAAAATCATTCATGTCTGCAGAAATACAATCATTCATGTCGGCAGAAGAAAAATCAAAGCGCGAGGCGCTGAAAGACTATCTGCGGGCAAATATGTGAGAGTTGCAAATTTTATTTGAACTATGGGAATGGGTGAAAGGCACAGAAATAAAAGTGAACAAGAGATGTTTGTCAAACATTATGCCCCCCCTGAGCGCCATGTTGTCAGGATTATATGGACAATTGAATGAAAAATATGCATGGACCGAAATGACAGCTGATTTGTTGCTGTTTTAAGATTATGACCATTAAAGTGTGAGGATAAAGTGTGTTATGACCATCATGACCTTTGACTCTATGAACTCAAAATCCAGAGTCATCAGCTGGTCACCAGAAACCTAAATGTCAAGTTTGAGGGCCATGGGTGCAGGCATTGTCAAGTTATCACAAGACAAGTTTTTTTCGTTCAAGGTCAATGTGACCTTGAACTTTGACCCGATGACCCCTTCAATCATAAGGGGTCATCTACAAGTCAGATGCAACTCCAAGTCAAGTTTGAAGGCCATGGGTTCAGGCATTGTTGAGTTATCACTCGGACAATCTTTTACCATTCAAGATCACTGTGACCTTGACCTTTGGCTCTATGAATCCTAAATCAATAAGGGTGATCTACTGGTTAGGCTTAACATCCATGTCAAGTTTAATGATCATAGGTTCAGGCATTGTTGAGATATCAGTGGGGGAAGATTGTTAACTTTTTTGCGTTAAAGGTTACTGTGACATTGACCTTGGCCTGATGACCCCCAAAGTCGATAGGGGTCATCTACTGGGCAGGCCCAACCTTCATGTTAAGTTTGATGACCATAGGTCCAAGAATTGTCGAGTTTGCTTTCAAGGTCACTGTGACCTTGACCTTTGACCCCTAAAATCAATAGGGGTCATCTACTGGTCAGGCCCAATCTCCAAGTCAAGTTTGAGGGCCATGGGTGCAGGCATTGTTGAGTTATCACTTGGACAACCTTTTATCATTCAAGGTCACTGTGACCTTGACCTTTGGCCCAATGACCCCTAAAATTAATAGGGACAATCTTCTGGCCGGGCTCAACCTCCAAATCAAGTTTGAGGGCCATGGGTGCAGCAATTGTCAAGTTATCACTCGGACAACATTTTACCATTCCAGGTCACTGTGACCTTGACCTTTGGCCCAATGACCCCTAAAATCAATAGGGACCATCTTCTGGCCAGGCCCAACCTCCAAGTCAAGTTTGAGGGCCATGGGTGCAGGCATTGTCAAGTTATCACTCGGACAACCTTTTACCATTCCAGGTCACTGTGACCTTGACCTTTGGCCATATGACTCCCAAAAACCATAGGGGTCATCTCCTGGTCAGGCCCAACCTCCATGTCAAGTTTGAGGGCCATGGGTGCAGGCATTGTTGAGTTATCACTCGGACAACTTTTTACCATTCAAAGTCACTGTGACCTTGACCTTTGGTCTGATGACCCCCAAAAAACAAAAGGGGTCATCTACTGGTCAGGCCCACCCTCCAAGTCAAGTTTGAGGGCCATGGGTGCAGGCATTGTCACGTTATCACTCGGACAACCTTTTACCATTCAAGGTCACTGTGACCTTGACCTTTGGTCTGATGACCCCCAAAAACAATAGGGGTCATCTACTGGTCAGGCCCAACCTCCATGTCAAGTTTGAGGGCCATGGGTGCAGGCATTGTTGAGTTATCACTCGGACAAGCTTTAAAATTATTTTACCATTAAAGGTCACTGTGACCTTGACCTTTGACCCGATGACCCCCAAAATCAATAGGGGTCATCTACTGGTCAGGCCCAACCTTCATGTGTAGTTTGATGACCATACGAAGGAATTGTTGAGTTATCACTCGGACAAGCTTTGGTCTACCGACGGACCGACGGACCGACCGACCGACCGACATACTGACATGCCTGTGCAAAGCAATATACCCCTCTTCTTCGAAGGGGGGCATAAAAATGTGCTGAGAGCGCTTGTGCTCACACTGGGCGAGGAAACAAACATATCTATATCTTTATGGCGTCTTGTGTCATTTTGTTTTTGTAAATGTCACTTCAATCGTCGTAATCCCCTATCCCCATGTATTTAGTGTTACAATGCATGCCCCATTTCAAGCGTTTCTAAAGGTTTTTCATTCTTTTGATTAGATACCATACGATAGGAAAATACAATACATCATATATATATCATTTCCTTTTATTAACATACACGTTTTGTTTAGGGAAAATCATTTTTTACAGGCAACTTAAGCAATAATTCCATTCAAAATACACAGCTTAGCACTTCAGTCGAGGTATCCCCATGTATTTGAAGTTACAGTAAATGCTCTTTTCAATCGCGTCTAAAGGTTTTAAGGAAAATGATTCTATTTTTACGAGCAACTTTAGCAATAATACCTTTTAAAATGCAGAACTTACCAGATGGTCGTTTTCCCGCGGTGAGGACAAACATGTGGTCAGTCAATGTATGTAGACACTATGTTTAGAATAATGGTCAGTTAATGTAGTTGAATCTATTTTTAGATTATTGGAACTTGTCTGTTTTATGAATGAGAATATGATTGTGCTTTTTAAAGTTTTTTGATAAATTTAATGTTATTAATGTTTTATGTAAGTACCTGTGTAGAAATAGTACTAGTGCTGTAATGAATGCTTCGTACTCTTTGGATGTTAAACAGGTTTAAACCGAACTATATATACTTTGCTTCACCAAACGTATGCATGACTCACTGTCGTATCAGGGCATGTGTGCTTATATAAATTGAAAGCCTAGTGTCTAAAACTATGCCAAGAATACACCGGAACAAAGCTTTTATGCAAAAAATGAAAACATCTCATTAGAAATATAAACGCCTAAAATCATAGAATGAATAGTATCTTGTTATTGTGTTGCAGGCAAATTACAATGTATAGTATTTGAAGCATTAGCAATGCGAAACCTGAGATACAACTATTTTAAACTTAGACAATTACTTTTGTTTCTTATCTCATAAAAGTCAAATAACAAGAGCTGTCACAGTATGTGACGAATGCCCCTAAATGTGACATTGACCTATGTCAAATACATATGGCAAGTTATTTTAAATTGGCTCTGAACATAAAAAAAGACCCATATTTGACAACCTACACTCTTTATGTCCTTGTATTCAGCATTCCATTGTGAATAAACACTAAGTGTACCTTCACCTTAGAGGTAGGGACATGGGTCTTGCACGCGACATGTCGTCTTATCTGTCCATACAAGAAAAAGTTACAGTCCGGACACGACAGCCTATACTCCATGTACTTAGCCTATACTCTATGTACTTAGCCTATACTCTATGTACTTAGCCTATACTCTATGTACTTATATGCAGCATTCCATTGTGAAAACTAAGTGTAACCTTGACCTTAAAAGTAGGGACACAGGTCTTGCAGGCGACATGTTGTCTTGGTATGTAGAACACATGAGGCAAGCTGTTTTAAAATCTGTCCGTACAAGGGAAAATTACAGCCTGGACATGACAACCTATACTCTTTGTACTTATATGCAGCATTCCATTGTGAATAAACACTTAGTGTGACCATGACCTTAGAGGTAAGGACACAGGTCTATCACACGACACATCTTCTTGGTATGTCTAACACATGTGGCAAGTTATAATAATATCTGTCCATACAAGAGAAAGTTACAGCATGGACACAAATTATTGAACCAGACACAAGGATGGACGGCCAGACAGATAGACGGACGGACACACAGCTGATGGGATTTTAATATGCCCACCTTCGGCGGCATAAAAATATACTGTTCAAACATGTTGCCTGGATAATCACTGACAGGACTTGTTACAGTTGCCTTCACACTGACAGGACTTGTCAGTTTCCTGCACAGTGACAGGACATGGTGATTGACTGCACACTGACAGGGTTTTGTTCAGTTGCCTGCACACTGACAGGACTTGATGACTGACTGCACACTGACAGAATTTGATTCTCACCTGAACACTGACAGCACTTTGTTCAGTTGCCTGCGCACCACACTGACAGGACTTGATAATTGACTGCACACTGATAGCACTTGGTACAGATATCTGCACACTGACAGAACTTGATAATTGACTGCACACTGATAGCACTTGGTACAGATATCTGCACACTGACAGGACTTGATAATTGACTGCACACTGATAGCACTTGGTACAGATATCTGCACACTGACAGAACTTGATAATTGACTGCACACTGATAGCACTTGGTACAGATATCTGCACACTGACAGGACTTGATAATTGACTGCACACTGATAGCACTTGGTACAGATATCTGCACACTGACAGAACTTGATAATTGACTGCACACTGACAGCACTTGGTACAGATATCTGCACACTGACAGTACTTTGTTCAGTTGCCTGCACACTGACAGGACTTGATAATTGACTGCACACTGACAGCACTTGGTACAGATACCTGCACAATGACAGGACTTTTTTCAGTTGCCAGCACACTGACAGGACTTTTTTCAGTTGCCTGCACACTGACAGGACTTTGTTCAATTGCCTGCACACTGACAAAACTATGTTAAATTGCTTGCACACTGAAAGAACTTTAAGAAATATACACAAACAACAAACAGTGCACCATCCAATAAAATCAATAAACAGCCTTAAGCTCTAAAAATCAAATATCAGATCACATTCAGCACCTTCAACTAATACTATCACTTCTTCCATCTAGGACAACATCACCACCCTTCAAATGTTACCAACCGAATGTTTCTTGATGTAAGGCTTATTCACTATCCACACAGAAGATAAGATTGTAGCTTAGAATAATCTACATGAAGTTTACAATAATCTACATGAAGTTCAATGGAAAAGTCTGATTATTAAATTTATCATTCAGTGAAAATGAAATTTCTTCTAAAGAATAAAGTGTATAATAATTATTTTAATCTATGAACCTAAAAAAAGAACAATAATTATCTTAGAAGTACCCATGTTAAAGACTTAATAAAATTTAAAATCTATTCCCTTGTTACTAATAGAAAGTAGTGGAATCTCCAACAAAAAGGGAGACCAAATAGCAAGACTTGCTGCCCTTGCTTCAAGAGTTAACTTTACATAACTATCAGATTTTAACAAAATGTATTTATAATGAACTTGTAACCCACAGGGTGAGGCCAATTTTTCTCCAGGGGCATAATTTGAATAAACATGGTAGATAACCAATATACAATGTTACACACCAAATATTTAAGCACTAGGCCTCATAGTATTTGCCAAAAACAGTTTTGTAATTTTTCTTTTGGGTCATCATAATATCACCTTGAGGAATTCGTGCTCAGGTGAGCTAAAAAAATCATATAAAACATTTTTATTCTATAAGATATATTCAATAAGATTTATCATTAACATGACTTTTACCTTGCATTATAGCTCCAGTAGGCACAGACAGGTATCTGATCTTTCAGGTCCTTGTCATTATGCGAGAGTGTGTAGGTCATTGGGCGTGTAAGTCGCGTTTTAGCATGACTGATCTTGGCCGTGCGGGAATGTTTGGTGACAGAGGCAGATATTACGTCAGAGTTGATGTAACGAGTGGTGTTTTCGCTTGTCAGGGTTGGGTTTGATGATGGGTCCATGAGGGTGTCTAAGTTGTTGTACTGTAGGTAAGTGACTGTCACATCATCTGAAAGTGGGAAATAGAGTCTCAACACTTCATTGATTAGACTGGATACTGTAAGATATTACTACAGTGAGAGGATTTAAAGTTTTACAGAGGTATTCTGAATACCATAAACATATATAGTTCACCCTGAACTTAGCTGATTAAACAAGAAAAAGAATATTGAGAATACCTGTTCAAGTTTAACAACTGAGAGAGAAACAAGGGCCCATGTTGAGAAACAAGGGCCCATGTTTATAAACAGTCACTAGTCTGAGAAACAAGGGCCCATGTTGAGGAACAGTCACTAGTCTGAAACAAGGACCCATGTTGAGGAACAGTCACTAGCCTGAGAAACAAGGGCCTATGTTGAGGAACAGTCACTAGTCTGAGAAACGAGGGCCTATGTTGTGGAACAGTCACTAGTCTGAGAAACAAGGGCCCATGTTGATGAACAGTCACTAGTCTGAGAAACAATGGCCAATGTTGATGAACAGTCACAAGTCCAAGAAATGAGGGCCAATGTTGATTAACAGTCACTAGTCTGAGAAACTAGGGCCCATGTTGAGGAACAGTCACTAGTCTAAGAAACAAGGGCCAATGTTGAGCAACAGTCACACTTCAGAGAAACGCGGGCCCATGTTGATGAACAGTCACTAGTCTGAGAAACAAGGGCCCATGTTGAGGAACAGTCACAAGTCCAAGAAACTAGGGCCCATGTTGATGAACAGTCACACTTCAGAGAAACGCGGGCCCATTTTGATGAACAGTGACAAGTCCGAGAAACGAGGGCCCATTTTGATGAACAGTCACTAGTCCGAGAAACAAGGGCCTATGTTAATGAACAGTCACCAGTCTGAGAAAACAACGGCCCATGTTGAGGAACAGTCCCTAGTCTGAGAAACAAGGGCCCATGTTGAGGAACAGTCACTAGTCCCAGAAACAAGGGCCCATGTTGAGGAACAGTCACTAGTCTGAAACAAGGACCCATGTTGAGGAACAGTCACTAGCCTGAGAAACAAGGGCCTATGTTGAGGAACAGTCACTAGTCTGAGAAACGAGGGCCTATGTTGTGGAACAGTCACTAGTCTGAGAAACAAGGGCCCATGTTGATGAACAGTCACTAGTCTGAGAAACAATGGCCAATGTTGATGAACAGTCACAAGTCCAAGAAATGAGGGCCAATGTTGATTAACAGTCACTAGTCTGAGAAACTAGGGCCCATGTTGAGGAACAGTCACTAGTCTAAGAAACAAGGGCCAATGTTGAGCAACAGTCACACTTCAGAGAAACGCGGGCCCATGTTGATGAACAGTCACTAGTCTGAGAAACAAGGGCCCATGTTGAGGAACAGTCACAAGTCCAAGAAACTAGGGCCCATGTTGATGAACAGTCACACTTCAGAGAAACGCGGGCCCATTTTGATGAACAGTGACAAGTCCGAGAAACGAGGGCCCATTTTGATGAACAGTCACTAGTCCGAGAAACAAGGGCCTATGTTAATGAACAGTCACCAGTCTGAGAAAACAACGGCCCATGTTGAGGAACAGTCACTAGTCTGAGAAACAAGGGCCCATGTTGAGGAACAGTCACTAGTCCCAGAAACAAGGGCCCATGTTGAGAAACAGTCACTAGTCCGAGAAACAAGGGCCCATGTTGATGAACAGCCACTAGTCTAAGAAACAAGGGCTCATGTTGATGAACAGTCACTAGTCTGAGAAACAATGGCCAATGTTGATGAACATCCACTAGTCTGAGAAACAAGGGCCCATGTTGAGGAACAGTCCCTAGTCCGAGAAACAAGGGCTCATGTTGAGAAACAGTCACTAGTCTGAGAAACAAGGGCCCATGTTGAGAAACAGTCACTTGTCTGAGAAACAAGGGCCCATGTTGAGGAACAGTCACTAGTCCGAGAAACGAGGGCCCATGTTGATTAACAGCCACTAGTCTAAGAAACAAGGGCTCATGTTGATGAACAGCCACTAGTCTGAGAAACAAGGGCCCAAGTTGATGAACAGTCACTAGTTTGAGAAACAAGGGCCAATGTTGATGAACAGCCACTAGTCTAAGAAACAATGGCCCATGTTGATGAACAGTCACTAGTCTAAGTTCAGACTCAGGACTCAAAACTGGAAATCTTCCCGTAAGTTCACTGTGATGTTCATTATTGTAAACTTTGCTTAAAATATTCTTACCTTTTTTTAGTATAGACATATATTTTGTGAAAAGAATAGAATGCAATTGACATAGTCCTTTAAAAAAAATGATTTGTTTAAATATGTTAATATATATTTTAAAAAGCTACTTAAAAACATGAATGGGTCAATGTTAAACACCTATAAGCAGGGCTTCTAAAAACCGGCAATTTGCCGGTCTGGACCAATTTTGACCAAGCCAGACCGATTTCAGTTTCAAAGTGTAAAACAAATCGGTCCGAAACTTTCGATTTTTTTTTGTAATTTCGGTCCAAAACGACTAAGCCAGTAAAAGATATAGACATTGTAATACATAAACATTCATGGGTCATTCACACATTCAAAACTACATCTAGCAATAACAACGTAACGTCGTTTTTTACACTTCCCTATTCTGCACAATGCTAATACCACTCCTCACTCCAATGGATATTACTCCTGCAAACATTTATACTTACTGCCGAAAATGGTACCAAAATAATCATGAATAAATTATCTATCAACTGTAGTACGGGTTTTATCTAATTATGTGAAACAAAATAAAACGAGCAAAAAGTTTCACAAGCATTTTTTGTAATATGTCGTTTTTCTGCCGGTCTTGGGACGTTTTGACTGTCATTTTATACTTTCGATTTCGGATATTTTAAGAATTGTTTTGATTGTCAATGACTTTACAAGGATACATTGACGTCTCCTGCATCGGTGAGTATAACTTTAATGAATTATTATGTATATTTTCTGCTTTTATTTTGACAAAAACTGAAACAGGGGATAAAACATGCTGAATTATAGGTCCAAATCGAAAGAGAACAACAATGCATCATCGAATTTCTGAAAATTCATTCATTTATCTACACAGTGATACTATCCATTTGATTCAGTAATCTGACGCATTTTTCCGCAAGGGCTATTTATAAACACATCGTTTCTGAGAGTGGCCAAAAACAAGAACAATTTGATGACTCATAAGGCATGCAACCTTAAAAGCCGAGAGTATCCGAATTAACCAGGAAGTGATTTTTGTTTACTTTTTAAATGCCAACCTCTGTAAATAGTAATTTATTTTGAGTAAACATTGAGGTAGGTTTATGCATATCATTGTTTTATTATATTTAGAATGCTATTTATAAGGGGTTGCCAATTCTTTTGCATGAACATTGGTCAAATGTTTTATAATTTGAATAAATAAGACATTTGCAATATTGTGATTTGTTTTAATGAAATAAACAGACCGGGTTCTTTAAGGATCTGGTCACTTTCGGTTTTAAAAAATGTAAATAAACTATTGGAGAATTGGCAGTTATTTTTTATTAAGCCATTCTATATTATTAATTAAGAATCTGTCAAGCTGAAGTTTGTTATTGTTTATGCGCATGTTTCTGCAACGGGCATTGACCGACAAATTCATATTAAATAACTTAAAAGAGCTCGACAACCAAAACCCAATTAATCAAATTACAACGCCAAGTTTCCATTTAGTGTTTTATTGGTTAATAAGAAAAATGCAGGCTGGCTTATATAGGCATTTCACAATTAAAGCTAAGAAAGTAAGCATTTTTTTAATCTTCTAAACAGTTAATTGGATGCCTACCAATTTTAATTGTTTATAGATCATACATTATCACCAAGTTACTAATACTTAAATAATAATTGGAAAGTTTCAAATTTCAACATATCAATGTTTTAATGTGTAAATTTTAGGAAACATTTTTATGTTCTGTATAGTTACTTGGATTATAAAATCACTCTCTGAAAAAATTATTCAACTTTTCAAACATTATTTGTCTTCAGATTTATTGGAATTCCTGTTATGATAGGATTTCAATTGCTGTCATTAATTTTCAACTCAATGTTTTGATTATTCATTTGAAATTATTTTAAACTTCACATTCCATAAATGGCTGTTCTTCCTTTTTGACTAAATATTTTGAGTATTTTTACACATTAGTATGTCTGCCAATTCATGGGTGGTCAGTTTTGTCATTTATTAGTCTTTTTCCCCTTTTTTATTTAATCTTTTCTTCCTTTCAGTGAGAAATAAAGCCATAGAATACATTCATACCACTCAAATTCAGCCAGTCAGAATGATGGGAAGGATTGCAGAACTGAGGTAACTTAGAACTATGATGCATATTTACCAGAGAATATCTCATAAACATGCCATTTGCTTAATTTTCTTTGAAATCATACCTGAAGTTATTGAGAACTCTTTATAAACTTTGACATTTTGTATGATGACATATTTTATTATTTGTAAAATAAATGCTTTTGACATTTTTTTGAGCTGTAAAGTTGAATTGATTCTTAAATTGATTCTGGTAAATACCAAACTGTGTATAGACATCAAACCTCATTACATATATATATATATATATATATATATATATATATATATATATATATATATATATATATATACATAGTTGTCCCTCTCTGAATAATACATAATTATCTATGTTTCTGTTTACTTTCAGTTTCACTCTCACCTGACTGATGCAGATTCAGTAACCTAAATGTATGTACTTTTTTGTCAAATTGTATTTATTTGCTCTATTAAAAATATAATGTTGACTTTTTTGAGGAATAATTTTGAAAGGAAAAATAAATTATTATAGAGAAAAGGTAATTTGTTATGTACAAAAAGTGGACAAAAATGTTGAACAGTATGAAGTTTTAAATTAGAAAATCCTTATTTCTCTCTGTATGTATGTCAACTTTATTAAGACAATATTAAGACAATATCTGGTAATATAATGTATTCTCTAAATTAAATGTGATAAAACCTTTTTACACTGTATGTATACATCTGTATATGTATGTTGCCATATAAACTGAATGCATGTAGTTTCTTTTGTGAACATGTGTATTAATTGAAATCAACACATTCCTTTGTTATATTTTCAGGCTCATGATGGTTTCTGAGAAAAAACAGCTTGGTGTAATTTGACAGTATTTTTCAGTATTTGACAGTGGTTCTATCATGCAACAGTCATACCATTAAGTGTCTCACAGATTCTCTCTCAATTCCTGCAATATCCAAGATTACAGTGTAGTGCAAAGAGGATTAATTTTCTTGCAATAAGAAGTATCTGCACTTCCAAATACCCCTGTACAGCATGAACAGTTCCTTCATTTTTTGAGTGATTATAGAGTGAAAATGTTTCCATATAAAATGTTTTCTTTTTATGTGTAAAACTTGTCATGAATGGTTACAAATACATGCATGGACATTATGATTCGAAATCTATGCACATTTTGATTCCAATAATTAAAGTATTTTAAATTTAGTTTGAAACAGAAATATTGTCCTTATGTTTGTTTCTAAACATTATCTGGTATTATTCGTGTTTAAAGTTTTCATGTCAATTTAAAAAAAAGTCGATTCTTTTAAAGATGCACTCTTACTCCCACATAAGATTTACCACAATTAATACTTTTGTTTTATTATTCCAAAAAGGATGAATAAATGTTGAAAACAATGGTTCTAATGAAGGATGCCTACTTCTACTTGAAGGAAATGTGCATAAAAGACAGTATTTCTACCATTTGAGATCATAGTAGATCACAGTAAATCTTTATGCATTCACCAATCATTTAATATCTTTGCTTTTTCAGCTTAAATACACGGTTACAATATTTTTATCAATACTTAATATTTTCCAAAAATGAATTATTAAGTAAGTTGTTAAAGGGTTAACAGTCAAAGTATATGTTTGTTATACATGTGTATGCATTGATACTGAATAAGAGTGTCACTTTAAACAGTTGCCATGGTAACTATAGAGTCTAGTTTTCTTAAGAAACTGTAATTGTTGTCTAAAAACCTTTGTATTTTCAATGTGATACTTTTTAGCATGTCCGCTTCAGTCAATGAAATATTTCTCTGTTATTTGTTAATCATTTGGTCATACTTTGTATACAATTATATTTATAATTTAACCTTGAAAATTGCTGACAATCTCATACTTATATTGAAATATTCAGAATTGCTAGATGGGTTGAAGTTCACCTTTATTACAACTGTCAGGCAAATCATGGCAAGATGTACATAATTCTCCTTTTTAACAAAAAGCGATGTTTAAAGCATTTTTTGTATTTTTATTGAATGGTTACCATGGCAACTATTTTTTTGTTTGCCTTTAATCTTCCTATTTATAATACTATTAATTGTAAAAATGCAACAGTCAAGCAGTGAATGGAAGAACGTAAATGTTCTTTGTCTTTTACCTTTTTCAAGCTCATTCTTCAAAATATAAAGGAATTTTAAAATTTCTTAAAAATGGACGTTTTTTCATCATTTTTTTTAAAGTAAAATAATTTTCTTAAAACTTTGTTTAGGTTCTGATATTTAGGAATGTGTATTAAATTTATAGAAAATAAACAAAATGTGTTGTTTGACATTATTTATTTCATTTAAATTCCGAAGTTTTGAATTTGACCTATTTTGGCAGAAAAATTGATAAAAATGTAAAATTAAAAGGGCCATAATTCTGTCAAAAATTGATGGATTTTGAAAAAATGTGCATATTTGAGTTTGTTATGACGTAACCTTTAAAATGATATATCACTTTAATATACCGCATTAAATCAATTTTTTACGTTGTTATTGCTACTACATCCAATGGGTCATAAAAGTGTCTTGGTCACCATGACGATGCGACCAGCTGCTTTTTCCGCTACGCTGATCACTCTATAGCCTATCTGTTAATTAGCAGACGCTTGTAATCGGTCCAATCACGTGTTTTGGTATAAGCAGAAGACACAATTAAACAAACTATGTGTTAATTATCTGCTTGCAGCTTTTCTGATTAAGTGTTAAAATCGGTTCATATTTTCACATGGCAATATGCTATATGTCGTCGTCGATCATCACATGATATCTAGAGGTGAAACGATTCAAAAAAATTTGATTCGATTCGATTTCGATTTTTGTTAGCACGATTCGATTATTTTCGGTTCGATTCAATTAAAGTTAAAAAATGCATTGACAAAGTTGTAAACATTATTTGTTTTTGTAATATCAGTAGAGTAATGCACAAACAATAGTGTGAACATACTTTTGTGAGAAGCCAGAGCAATGAGAGTATCCTAGTCACAGTCTTAAACAGAATGTATTCAGGAACAACTTTTGAAAAAGAACTTGAATTCTTCAGACCTTCAAATCTGAAATATTTAAATTCTTTTTTAAAAACAATTACATGTCCACATTGTCACTCAATAAGCCTCAGGAAATTGAATCAAAAAGCCCTTTTCTTCAGTATATCTTTCATTCATATTAACAGCAAGTAACAAAAGCAAATGAAGTGCTGACATAGTGAATGGACAGAGGCACATTCTTTGAACAACCACTTCACCTACAGGAATAAAGCATTATGGTCCATTTGAATACTTTATTCATTTAGGTCAGAAATCTTAAGATTTTTTTTCAAAAAAATTAGCATGTCCATATTGTCACTGCTCAGTGTGCCCCTCTGTGCATTCACAATGTCCCCAGCAGTTGAGAAAACCCGTTCACTAGCAACAGATGTTGCTGGGATGACCAAATAGCTGCTGGCGAGCTTGGAGAGGATAGGATAGTGACCAGCTCTCTCTTTCCACCACTGGAGTGGATCTGACTTTAAGGATACCACAGGCTCCTTCTCAAAGTCATATTAGTCGTGTTCCCAGATTTACACAGAATATCTGCGTAGCAAACTTTGCACGTCGGCTTATTTTCTTCGTCTGACTTTCCATCTCTGAATCCAAAGTATTCCCACACTTTGGAACGATACTTTTTTGGAGCGGCTCGTAATTTTACAGTCGGTTCCGACATCGTAATCAAGAATGAACACGCAGACGCTTGCCGCAATACAAATCAGATAACAGCAAGCGCCTTGACGATCAATAGTAGCGTCGTGAGTTACGCCCGATACGATTGGCTGGAACAGAAGTATTTAGCCAATCGTTGCGCCTCTATTAAAATACTCCCGATACCGTTTATTTTGGCAGCCGACTAGAAATTGACATCGGAATTTGAATGGTTTGTTTCGACAAGTAAATAATTATATTGCGAGCTATTTGACAATAAAAAATCGAACCGAAACTGACACCTTACGGATCGAATCGAATCGAATCGAATCGAGGCCAAAAAATCACGGTTCAATCCACATCGCGATTAATCGTTTCACCTCTAATGATATCCATTTGTTGATTACAAAACGGTTAAATTTAGATTGTTATAAAGAACCATTGCTGGTTAAAAACAGCATTAAAGATAAATGCATCTCATTGTAAATCCGTGAAAGCATTAAAGCTTGTTAGAAACGCCGCAGAACTCGATGAGAATCTCATTTGAATTAAACTTGTATCAATGACTATCCAAATCGGCTATGCTGGCTCTAGAGCCCTCTTACAAATTGCCACATCGCAAAAAATATTGACAAAAAAGACGTCGCGATAATGTATGCAATTTCTTTTTTTTGGGGGGGGGGGGGTGTCCTCGCCGGGTCCGGACCGATTGAGGTTCCAAAGTTTTAGAAGCCCTGCCTATAAGCATGCTTTTAGTATTATAAAACATTACCATCAACACAGTCTAAATACCCAAAAACTATGTTTCTCCTGTAACACTGTAATTTCTATGTTAATAATTATATCATTTTTTCCTTATTCAATTAATGTCAAGGTTTGTTGTTGTTTTTTGGCAGAAATGTCATAACCAAAGTCTGTATCCACTCAACTTTTAAATATAATATTTCAAGCCAATTGTTTCAGCCATTAAACATAATTTAATTTGAAATTGCCCAATCAAACTTCCTGCCAATCTAATTTCCTAGCATGATTAAGTGAACACACAGCAGAATGTGATTTTGAAAACATTTTGCTTAATTAATGTCCATGCCATGTTCAATTAAATCAGGCAATCAAACCTTTTACCTGGAATTTCATTTTTCACATGTTAATTAATAAGGCCATTTCACAAAGGATTGTTTTGGTCCCGAGAGTACCGGATCTTTTTTTTAGTCGATCAGCCCCAGCACTGCTTGTTGGTCCATGACCTTCACTGGCTTGTCAAAAAATGGTGAAAGGCTTCGATATGGCTCGATTTATATAGTCGGGCCACAAAAACACCGATCTCTCGCCGATCTGGGCAAATTTAGTCGGCCAAAGATCGTTTAAATCGTCCAAAGAACGTTCACTTTTGGGTTTCTGCGGCTACCTGCGTCAACATAAGCCTACATTTAGCCACTCTCGCGCGAAGAATGGAGTAAGAACAGCGGACATCGGCCGCAGAGCGGCCGAAAGCGTCCTCTCTCGAACCGGGATCGCCCATTTTTGGTCCCTCTCGGCTGAACAACGCGCAAACATCGCTCACTTGCGCACGAGATGCGGGTCTCTTCCGGGCCTTTGTCTTGTACCTGCGGTTACTTGCGCGTACTTTCGCATACTTGCGCCCCTGAAACGTGTTGATCACTCGAGGAACGTCCGTGAATCGTCCCTCGCCGTGGTTCATTGGTCGGGATTCAGTCAGCTTAAAAAATGGGGACGATTGGAGGCGATTCAGGACGACAATCTGGCCAATCAAAAAAATTAATCATCGGGGATAATCCGGTACAGATCGGGCCGATTGGAAAAAAACAATCGTTGGTGAAATGGGGTCATAAGGAATTGCAGTTGTTCTATTGCACTGCACATAAGTTTGCTTTCTGCATAAAGATGTGCTATTTTTTCATGAAAAAAAATGGATATATTATGGCATTTCATACTCAATTCCACAATTAAAAGTGGCATTTTACAATACAATAATTATCTGAAGAATGCAGAATACTGAAGTCTGTGACACATTTACATCTCACTGTTGAGTTTTACCATCATATTGGGACACCGAAATATTACCAGAGACTCCTACTTAAGAAACATGAAGGTTCCAGCCGACATTCCTAAGGAAAACCCTGATAATTACATCAACATTGTAAGTAATGCCAACAGTCACTAGTAAGTGAATTGTGCATGTATAAACCATACTTCTTAAAAATTCTGAGGTAAAAGTAACAGTATCCCACATTAATGGGTGGAAATTGTTACAAATGTTACTTATAACCACATAAAATCAGTGTAACAAAATTCAACATGCATTATAAATTATCATACACACCAGATGAGGAAATTCCCATGATGCTGTCTATGGGCAGGCTAACGTCATGTTGCCTTTCAGGGCTGTCGGTTGCATACTGCATTCTGGGAAGATGCATGTTTGTAGTCAGTGATCTCTCTGGTCGAATCACGCTTACCTCCATCACTTAAAACATTCACAAGTTAAATACTTACTATTTGAAGTATTGGCATGTACATCTTATAATGGTACAACATATTGCAAAATGGTTTAAAATCTGTGAAATTCCTGTTTAATTTCTAGCTGGTGGTTGAACACATCAACAAAATACATTATGCCAATATTTTTACCCTAAAAAACACACATTATTTATACATAATGCACACATGTGAGTCATTTTTAAATTCGCATCAATTTCTAAGAAAGAAGACTAGGTACGGATACATAACAGCAATGAAGATGTGTGATGTAGTTAGTCTATCCATGAACTGACATCCACTCTTACCTATGTTAAGTTCTGATGATGAAACAGTCTCTTCTGTGTTGATAGTAGCAGCCACCTCGAGTGCCATCTGTTCAAGGGATACTATCAACCATGTGGCAGACTGTTTGCGGGTTTTGGAATCCAACAACTGCCAGGATGAATGCTGAGTCTGGTCCAGCAGACTGCTGCCAGACTTCACTATGGCCTGAAATTATGAATTAAACAATAGTTAAAACATTTCTTTTTATTCAAGAAATAACTCAAGAATAATCATTAATCTGCATTAATTCTTTTTCGTTGTACATAATTTAAATAATTATAACCTGCTTTCCAGCTAGTTAAAACTGAACTTGAGATTGCTTTTTTGATTTTTTTTTGGACTGGAGAAGAACAAACATAGGGGTCATCTGCTGGTCATAACCAATCTGCATGCCAAGTATGAAGTTCCTGGGTCCAAGTATGAAGTTACTAGGTCCAACCATTCTTTAGTTAATGAGCGAAGAGAAGTGATGTTACAACTGGTGACCAACAAATTGTTTTTCACCTGAAGGTCACTGTGACCTTGACCTACTGACCTCAAAATCAATAATCAAGACCAACTAGCAAACCAAGTATGAGTTCCTCGGCCCAAGCGTTCTTTAGTTATTCAGCGAAAACTATTCTTTTACCTAAAGGTCACCTTGACCTTTGACCTACTGGCCTGAAAATCATTAGGGGTAATCGACTAGTCATGAACAATTTGCAAACCACATATGAAGTTCCTGGGTGCATGCGTTCTTAAGTTAATGAGCAGAAACCGTTTTTTTACTTAACGGTCACAGCAACCTATACTGCAGACTTGACCTTTTGAGCTACTGATCCTAAAATCAATAGAGGTTGTATACTGGTCATGACTAACATTTTTTCACCTCAAGGTCACTTCGACCTTCTGAACTCAAAATCAATAGGATTCATCTTCTGGTCATGACCAACCTGCATATCAAGTATGAAGTTCCTGGGTCTTAGTGTTCTCAAGTTATTAAGCAGTAACAAAGTGTGAGGTACAGACTGACTGACTGATGGACAGAACAAAAACAATATGTCTCCCCCATTCATTGAGGGAGACACAATTCATTTACTAGCATTCTGATTTAAAACATACTTCCAGAAAAAAAGGAAATTAAAAGACTGTTCACGAAGTATTGAAGTTTTGAGTATATCTTTACAATAACTGTACCCTGCCGCTCTATAAAACATCCTTTTGCTAATAAACATTTCCATACCTTACTGAAGCTGTGTACTTTATTCCTCCTGTCTTGCAGCGACATGTCAGACTGTATCTCTTTCTTCATCTTGGTAATCAGTCCCGGTAACACGTGAATTGTGGCCCTTTTTAGATCACCTGCCTGCAGTGATTTCCCTTTGATCTTACTGTTCAACTCTTTAATTGCCTCGTCAGCTGGCTGGTCAGTATCAATCTGCATAATATAAAAGTTTGGTTAAGATTTGTTTCAATTTCTCAATAATTGAATAGTGATTGTTTATGACAAGTTGTATTACTGTACACTCAAGGAGTAAGACCCACTTTTGGTTTCCCTCTGCGATTTTAGGCCATCAGTCGACCGACCAATTACGAATGCAGTGTTCCTCTTAGGGATTAACTCCATAAAACTCTGCAGATATTTGATAACAAACTATGCTACAGTAAATTGCTGTTATTCTTTTTCCTCTGCCTTTTTAAAAAAATCAGATCCACTTCCAAGAAATATTTAATTAACTTTAAAAACATTATGTTTTGCATATACAGTAAAAACCCTATATGAGACCACCCCGTTTTCACGACCAACCCGCTAATGAGACCAATTTTTTCAGACTCGATCTTTTTCCTCAATTTTCATTGGTCGTAAGACCCAAATAACGGGCACCCCGTTATTCAGTAATGCAACCATTTAATCCAATCTTTTTTTTTTAATTAATCACATATTAAATTGATCCGTTAATGAGACTGCAGGCAATTTATTGATAGGTACAATACATGTTTGTGTTCATAGTCCCATAGGTGGTCTGAATAGAGGGTTTTTACTGTAGCTTATCACAAGAATGCAAATTTGTATTTGCTTTGTTGACAATGACTGAATAATCTCATTTTATTTTGATATAGTATAAACATTGATTAATACTTTACACACAAAAAAAGGCTTTGTTACTATTTAAAAAAAAATCGGAAAATCACAATTGCAAGTGGGTCATGCGTTCAAAGTTCACAGTGCATGGTTGAATTCCTTCTCACTAGCTATTCTTAAGAACCAATAATAACAAGAGATGTTTGTCAAACATTATGCCCCCTGAGCGCCAAGTTGCCAGAAATATTTGGACAATTGAATGAAATATGCATGGACTGAAATGACAGCTGATTTGTCATTGGATGCATATGAGGCAGGTCATCTACTTATGATAACTTAAGAAGGCAAATAAATGCCCAACTAAAATAGTAACATAAAAGAAAATCATTTCTATACAAACATTTATACATCAATCCCAATCATCTGTGCATGCATTAAAAAAATATGGACAATCAGAAAACCTTTTTTCAGCTTACAGTCACACTGACCTTGACCTTTGACCCACTGACCTCAAAATCAATAGGGTTCATCTGCTGGTCATGACCAATAAGCCTACCTAGTATGAGGTCCCTGGGTCAAAGCGTTCTCAAGTTATTGATCAGAAACCGTTTTTCATGTTAAGGTCACACTGACCTTGACCTTTGACCCACTGACCTCAAAATCAATAGGGTTCATCTGCTGGTCATGACCAATACACCTACCAAGTATGAGGTCCCTGGGTCAAAGCGTTCTCAAGTTATTGATCGGAAACCGTTTTTCATGTAAAGGTCACACTGACCTTGACCTTTGACCCACTGACCTCAAAATCAATAGGGTTCATCTGCTGGTCATGACCAATAAGCCTACCTAGTATGAGGTCCCTGGGTCAAAGCGTTCTCAAGTTATTGATCGGAAACCGTTTTTCATGTTAAGGTCACACTGACCTTGACCTTTGACCCACTGACCTCAAAATCAATAGGGTTCATCTGCTGGTCATGACCAATACACCTACCAAGTATGAGGTCCCTGGGTCAAAGCGTTCTCAATGTATTGATCGGAAACCGTTTTTCATGTAAAGGTCACACTGACCTTGACCTTTGACCCACTGACCTCAAAATCAATAGGGTTCATCTGCTGGTCATGACCAATAAGCCTACCTAGTATGAGGTCCCTGGGTCAAAGCGTTCTCAAGTTATTGATCGGAAACCGTTTTTCATGTTAAGGTCACACTGACCTTGACCTTTGACCCACTGACCTCAAAATCAATAGGGTTCATCTGCTGGTCATGACCAATACACCTACCAAGTATGAGGTCCCTGGGTCAAAGCGTTCTCAAGTTATTGATCGGAAACCGTTTTTCATGTAAAGGTCACACTGACCTTGACCTTTGACCCACTGACCTCAAAATCAATAGGGTTCATCTGCTGGTGATGACCAATACACATACCAAGTATGAGGTCCCTCGGTCAAAGCGTTCTCAAGTTATTGATCGGAAACCATTTGGTATTCCGACCGACCGACAGACAGACAGACAGACAGACAGACAGACCGACCGACATGTGCAAAACAATATACCCCACTTTTTTCAAAAGGGGGCATAAATATCATATAATCATTATGCTTCATTGGATTGATCATGCGCATGATGTCAGAGGTCATTGTTTAGAATCATGTCAAATGTCGGCTGCTTTACGATGCAATAAAAACAGAGGCAGTATATCAATGATTCAATGTTTATTATTTACAAGTCAAGAAAATATTTAATTTGCACATATACAAATACAACGCTGGTAAGAAACTTATGCGACTTACAATGTACAGTTAAATTTTTACACTGCTATTCCAAACACCGTTTATCCGAAATTATCGCTATATCAAAATTATTTTTCGGTCTCGATTTAATCTGAAATCGCTATTCAGAAAAAATTGCTATTTCAAGATAAAAATTACAGTCCCAATATGGTATTTCACACCTATTTATCAATCCTTATTTCGACCTCGATCATGTCATAGTTTTAAACACCATACTGCAAATGCACTCATGCATTGAGGTGACAATGGAGCACAATTAGCGCATGTTAAAGAATGACATTGAGCACGCGTATGTTACAAACATTGATGTCAGAAAATGAGCAATTAATTTTGGTGATGTAGTGTGTTTATAATTGCTGGTTAACACAACCTGAATATCATTTGAAAATGTCTATCTCATCAGATTCGATGGCCGCATTGCTCACTCAACCAGCTACCAAACAATCCGGAGAAGGGCCCGATAACCAACCCGGGAAATGCTATTCTATGCTATTTAAACATGCTTTTTATAAACCATGTAATGCGAATGTATCGTATTGGTGACGTGTAACAGACATTGCAATCTTCACGACTTAAAAGTTCATCTAGAGTTCGCGAATGCTGTCATTTTCTGAAAATTGTTAATCTGAAATATTGATATTTTGAAATAATTTTTTGAGTCCCTACGATTTCAGATAAATTGTGTTCAACTGTATATAAGGATAAAACTAAAATAACCAAAAAATTCCTACTTATCTCAACAGACGCAGAGTTTCGCTGAAGGGTCATCAAAATCAATAATATCTGAAGATTTCTGATGCTACTAAAGAACTGATTTACAAAACATTGTTTTATCTTTGACATGTGAATAAAATGCAATATGTATATTTTATTATTGATTATATTATAATCTGTTCTAGACATGTTATATTATCAAGGCTTCCTGCTTAATCTTTCTTCAATCCTTAACGAAATTCAAAGTTGGATTCCTTTTTAATTGACACCAATTACTCGTATGCATACCTATTGTAAATGCCTTAAATATGTTGTCACAGAAATATGCACTTTGGTAATCCCTTGTTTGTTTATAGATTTCTTCTTTTACTTGTTACTTGTTTTTATCAGTCTCGAATTGACAGCCGTATATGGTTAGGACCTCCTAAGAGAATCATTTTTACTTAATATTTTTGGACTATCCATTTGGTGTTGTAAATATAATTGTGTTGGTAATCCAGCTTGTGAAAAAAAACTTGAAAAACGGTGAACAAGGACTTCCTTGAATTAGCATTAGTGTCGAAGACTCCCACACAGACCTTTGAGGGAACAACCTCTTCTGATAGAGAACTCTCCTCATAAAACTATTAATACTCAGCTGTAAACCAGCATTTCTGAGAAACTTTGAGGGATTTTAGTAAGGAAACAGTTCTACCCTCAAAATAGGAAAGTCTTGTCATAATCTTAAACATTGTCTATTGAGTATGATTGTTTGGCTCAGTGAGGAATGGTGGTAGTATAACATTGTCTATTGATAATGATTGTTTGGCTCAGTAAGGTATGGTGGTAGTATAACATTGTCTATTGATAATGATTGTTTGGCTCAGTGAGGTATGGTGGTAGTATAACATTGTCTATTGAGTATGATTGTTTGGCTCAGTGAGGTACAATGATGAAAGTATAACATTGTCTATTGAGTATGATTGTTTAGCTCAGTGAGGTATGGTGGTAGTATAACATTGTCTATTGATAATGATTGTTTGGCTCAGTAAGGTATGGTGGTAGTATAACATTGTCTATTGAGCATGATTGTTTGGTTCAGTAAGGTATGGTGGTAGTATAACATTGTCTATTGAGTATGATTGTTTGGCTCAGTGAGGTACCATGATGAAAGTATAACATTGTCTATTGAGTATGATTGTTTGGCTCAGTGAGGAATGGTGGTAGTATAACATTGTCTATTGAGTATGATTGTTTGGCTCAGTAAGGTATGGTGGTAGTATAACATTGTCTATTGAGTATGATTGTTTGGCTCAGTGAGGTACAATGATGAAAGTATAACATTGTCTATTGAGTATGATTGTTTGGCTCAGTGAGGTATGGTGGTAGTATAACATTGTCTATTGAGTATGATTGTTTGGCTCAGTGAGGAATGGTGGTAGTATAACATTGTCTATTGAGTATGATTGTTTGGCTCAGTGAGGTACAATGATGAAAGTATAACATTGTCTATTGAGAATGATTGTTTGGCTCAGTGAGGTATGGTGGTAGTATAACATTGTCTATTGAGTATGATTGTTTGGCTCAGTAAGGTATGGTGGTAGTATAACATTGTCTATTGAGCATGATTGTTTGGCTCAGTGAGGTACCATGATGAAAGTATAACATTGTCTATTGAGTATGATTGTTTGGCTCAGTGAGGTATGGTGGTAGTATAACATTGTCTATTGAGTATGATTGTTTGGCTCAGTAAGATATGGTGGTAGTATAACATTGTCTATTGAGTATGATTGTTTGGCTCAGTGAGGTATGGTGGTAGTATAACATTGTCTATTGAGTATGATTGTTTGGCTCAGTGAGGTATGGTGGTAGTATAACATTGTCTATTGAGTATGATTGTTTGGCTCAGTGAGGTATGGTGGTAGTATAACATTGTCTATTGAGTATGATTGTTTGGCTCAGTAAGGTATGGTGGTAGTATAACATTGTCTATTGAGTATGATTGTTTGGCTCAGTGAGGTATGGTGGTAGTATAACATTGTCTATTGAGCATGATTGTTTGGCTCAGTGAGGTATGGTGGTAGTATAACATTGTCTATTGAGTATGATTGTTTAGCTCAGTGAGGTATGGTGGTAGTATAACATTGTCTATTGAGCATGATTGTTTGGCTCAGTAAGGTATGGTGGTAGTATAACATTGTCTATTGAGTATGATTGTTTGGTTCAGTGAGGTACAATGATGAAAGTATAACATTGTCTATTGAGTATGATTGTTTGGCTCAGTGAGGTATGGTGGTAGTATAACATTGTCTATTGAGTATGATTGTTTGGCTCAGTAAGGTATGGTGGTAGTATAACATTGTCTATTGAGTATGATTGTTTGGCTCAGTGAGGTACAATGATGAAAGTATAACATTGTCTATTGAGTATGATTGTTTAGCTCAGTGAGGTATGGTGGTAGTATAACAATGTCTATTGATAATGATTGTTTGGCTCAGTAAGGTATGGTGGTAGTATAACATTGTCTATTGAGTATGATTGTTTGGTTCAGTGAGGTACAATGATGAAAGTATAACATTGTCTATTGAGAATGATTGTTTGGCTCAGTGAGGTATGGTGGTAGTATAACATTGTCTATTGAGTATGATTGTTTGGCTCAGTGAGGTATGGTGGTAGTATAACATTGTCTATTGAGTATGATTGTTTGGCTCAGTGAGGTATGGTGGTAGTATAACATTGTCTATTGAGTATGATTGTTTGGCTCAGTGAGGTATGGTGGTAGTATAACATTGTCTATTGAGTATGATTGTTTGGCTCAGTGAGGTATGGTGGTAGTATAACATTGTCTATTGAGTATGATTGTTTGGCTCAGTGAGGTATGGTGGTAGTATAACATTGTCTATTGAGAATGATTGTTTGGCTCAGTAAGGTATGGTGGTAGTATAACATTGTCTATTGAGTATGATTGTTTGGCTCAGTGAGGTACAATGATGAAAGTATAACATTGTCTATTGATAATGATTGTTTGGTTCAGTAAGGTATGGTGGTAGTATAACATTGTCTATTGAGTATGATTGTTTGGCTCAGTGAGGTACAATGATGAAAGTATAACATTGTCTATTGAGTATGATTGTTTAGCTCAGTGAGGTATGGTGGTAGTATAACAATGTCTATTGATAATGATTGTTTGGCTCAGTAAGGTATGGTGGTAGTATAACATTGTCTATTGAGTATGATTGTTTGGCTCAGTGAGGTATGGTGGTAGTATAACATTGTCTATTGAGTATGATTGTTTGGCTCAGTGAGGTACAATGATGAAAGTATAACATTGTCTATTGAGTATGATTGTTTGGCTCAGTGAGGTATGGTGGTAGTATAACATTGTCTATTGATAATGATTGTTTGGCTCAGTGAGGTATGGTGGTAGTATAACATTGTCTATTGAGTATGATTGTTTGGCTCAGTGAGGTATGGTGGTAGTATAACATTGTCTATTGAGTATGATTGTTTGGCTCAGTGAGGTACCATGATGAAAGTATAACATTGTCTATTGAGAATGATTGTTTGGCTCAGTGAGGTATGGTGGTAGTATAACATTGTCTATTGATAATGATTGTTTGGCTCAGTGAGGTATGGTGGTAGTATAACATTGTCTATTGAGTATGATTGTTTGGCTCAGTGAGGTATGGTGGTAGTATAACATTGTCTATTGAGTATGATTGTTTGGCTCAGTGAGGTACCATGATGAAAGTATAACATTGTCTATTGAGAATGATTGTTTGGCTCAGTGAGGTATGGTGGTAGTATAACATTGTCTATTGATAATGATTGTTTGGTTCAGTAAGATATGGTGGTAGTATAACATTGTCTATTGAGTATGATTGTTTGGCTCAGTGAGGTATGGTGGTAGTATAACATTGTCTATTGAGTATGATTGTTTGGCTCAGTGAGGTATGGTGGTAGTATAACATTGTCTATTGAGTATGATTGTTTGGCTCAGTGAGGTATGGTGGTAGTATAACATTGTCTATTGAGTATGATTGTTTGGCTCAGTAAGGTATGGTGGTAGTATAACATTGTCTATTGAGTATGATTGTTTGGCTCAGTGAGGTACAATGATGAAAGTATAACATTGTCTATTGAGTATGATTGTTTGGCTCAGTAAGGTATGGTGGTAGTATAACATTGTCTATTGAGTATGATTGTTTGGCTCAGTGAGGTACAATGATGAAAGTATAACATTGTCTATTGAGTATGATTGTTTAGCTCAGTGAGGTATGGTGGTAGTATAACATTGTCTATTGAGTATGATTGTTTGGCTCAGTGAGGTATGGTGGTAGTATAACATTGTCTATTGAGTATGATTGTTTGGCTCAGTGAGGTATGGTGGTAGTATAACATTGTCTATTGAGTATGATTGTTTGGCTCAGTGAGGTATGGTGGTAGTATAACATTGTCTATTGAGTATGATTGTTTGGCTCAGTGAGGTATGGTGGTAGTATAACATTGTCTATTGAGTATGATTGTTTGGCTCAGTGAGGTATGGTGGTAGTATAACATTGTCTATTGATAATGATTGTTTGGCTCAGTGAGGTATGGTGGTAGTATAACATTGTCTATTGAGCATGATTGTTTGGCTCAGTGAGGTATGGTGGTAGTATAACATTGTCTATTGAGTATGATTGTTTGGTTCAGTGAGGTACAATGATGAAAGTATAACATTGTCTATTGAGTATGATTGTTTGGCTCAGTGAGGTATGGTGGTAGTATAACATTGTCTATTGAGTATGATTGTTTGGCTCAGTAAGGTATGGTGGTAGTATAACATTGTCTATTGAGTATGATTGTTTGGCTCAGTGAGGTACAATGATGAAAGTATAACATTGTCTATTGAGTATGATTGTTTAGCTCAGTGAGGTATGGTGGTAGTATAACAATGTCTATTGATAATGATTGTTTGGCTCAGTAAGGTATGATGAAAGTATAACATTGTCTATTGAGTATGATTGTTTGAATCAGTGAGGTACCATGATGAAAGTATAACATTGTCTATTGATAATGATTGTTTGGCTCAGTGAGGTATGGTGGTAGTATAACATTGTCTATTGAGTATGATTGTTTGGCTCAGTGAGGTATGGTGGTAGTATAACATTGTCTATTGAGTATGATTGTTTGGCTCAGTGAGGTACCATGATGAAAGTATAACATTGTCTATTGAGAATGATTGTTTGGCTCAGTGAGGTATGGTGGTAGTATAACATTGTCTATTGATAATGATTGTTTGGCTCAGTGAGGTATGGTGGTAGTATAACATTGTCTATTGAGAATGATTGTTTGGCTCAGTGAGGTATGGTGGTAGTATAACATTGTCTATTGAGTATGATTGTTTGGCTCAGTGAGGTACCATGATGAAAGTATAACATTGTCTATTGAGAATGATTGTTTGGCTCAGTGAGGTATGGTGGTAGTATAACATTGTCTATTGAGAATGATTGTTTGGTTCAGTAAGATATGGTGGTAGTATAACATTGTCTATTGAGTATGATTGTTTGGCTCAGTGAGGTATGGTGGTAGTATAACATTGTCTATTGAGTATGATTGTTTGGCTCAGTGAGGTATGGTGGTAGTATAACATTGTCTATTGAGTATGATTGTTTGGCTCAGTGAGGTATGGTGGTAGTATAACATTGTCTATTGAGTATGATTGTTTGGCTCAGTGAGGTATGGTGGTAGTATAACATTGTCTATTGAGTATGATTGTTTGGCTCAGTGAGGTACAATGATGAAAGTATAACATTGTCTATTGAGTATGATTGTTTGGCTCAGTGAGGTATGGTGGTAGTATAACATTGTCTATTGAGTATGATTGTTTGGCTCAGTGAGGTACAATGATGAAAGTATAACATTGTCTATTGAGAATGATTGTTTAGCTCAGTGAGGTATGGTGGTAGTATAACATTGTCTATTGAGTATGATTGTTTGGCTCAGTGAGGTATGGTGGTAGTATAACATTGTCTATTGAGTATGATTGTTTGGCTCAGTGAGGTATGGTGGTAGTATAACATTGTCTATTGAGTATGATTGTTTGGCTCAGTGAGGTATGGTGGTAGTATAACATTGTCTATTGAGTATGATTGTTTGGCTCAGTGAGGTATGGTGGTAGTATAACATTGTCTATTGAGTATGATTGTTTGGCTCAGTGAGGTATGGTGGTAGTATAACATTGTCTATTGAGTATGATTGTTTGGCTCAGTGAGGTATGGTGGTAGTATAACATTGTCTATTGAGAATGATTGTTTGGCTCAGTAAGGTATGGTGGTAGTATAACATTGTCTATTGAGTATGATTGTTTGGTTCAGTGAGGTACAATGATGAAAGTATAACATTGTCTATTGAGTATGATTGTTTGGCTCAGTGAGGTATGGTGGTAGTATAACATTGTCTATTGAGTATGATTGTTTGGCTCAGTAAGGTATGGTGGTAGTATAACATTGTCTATTGAGTATGATTGTTTGGCTCAGTGAGGTACAATGATGAAAGTATAACATTGTCTATTGAGTATGATTGTTTAGCTCAGTGAGGTATGGTGGTAGTATAACAATGTCTATTGATAATGATTGTTTGGCTCAGTAAGGTATGATGAAAGTATAACATTGTCTATTGAGTATGATTGTTTGAATCAGTGAGGTACCATGATGAAAGTATAATATTGTCTATTGAGAATGATTGTTTGGCTCAGTGAGGTATGGTGGTAGTATAACATTGTCTATTGAGAATGATTGTTTGGCTCAGTGAGGTATGGTGGTAGTATAACATTGTCTATTGAGCATGATTGTTTGGCTCAGTGAGGTATGGTGGTAGTATAACATTGTCTATTGAGTATGATTGTTTGGTTCAGTAAGGTATGGTGGTAGTATAACATTGTCTATTGAGAATGATTGTTTGGCTCAGTAAGGTATGGTGGTAGTATAACATTGTCTATTGATAATGATTGTTTGGCTCAGTGAGGTATGGTGGTAGTATAACATTGTCTATTGAGTATGATTGTTTGGCTCAGTAAGGTATGGTGGTAGTATAACATTGTCTATTGAGTATGATTGTTTGGCTCAGTGAGGTATGGTGGTAGTATAACATTGTCTATTGAGCATGATTGTTTGGCTCAGTGAGGTATGGTGGTAGTATAACATTGTCTATTGAGTATGATTGTTTGGCTCAGTGAGGTATGGTGGTAGTATAACATTGTCTATTGAGTATGATTGTTTGGCTCAGTGAGGTATGGTGGTAGTATAACATTGTCTATTGAGTATGATTGTTTGGCTCAGTAAGGTATGGTGGTAGTATAACATTGTCTATTGAGTATGATTGTTTGGCTCAGTGAGGTACAATGATGAAAGTATAACATTGTCTATTGAGTATGATTGTTTAGCTCAGTGAGGTATGGTGGTAGTATAACATTGTCTATTGATAATGATTGTTTGGCTCAGTAAGGTATGGTGGTAGTATAACATTGTCTATTGAGCATGATTGTTTGGTTCAGTAAGGTATGGTGGTAGTATAACATTGTCTATTGAGTATGATTGTTTAGCTCAGTGAGGTATGGTGGTAGTATAACAATGTCTATTGATAATGATTGTTTGGCTCAGTAAGGTATGGTGGTAGTATAACATTGTCTATTGAGTATGATTGTTTGGCTCAGTGAGGTATGGTGGTAGTATAACATTGTCTATTGAGTATGATTGTTTGGCTCAGTAAGGTATGGTGGTAGTATAACATTGTCTATTGAGTATGATTGTTTGGCTCAGTGAGGTATGGTGGTAGTATAACATTGTCTATTGAGCATGATTGTTTGGCTCAGTAAGGTATGGTGGTAGTATAACATTGTCTATTGAGTATGATTGTTTGGCTCAGTAAGGTATGGTGGTAGTATAACATTGTCTATTGAGTATGATTGTTTGGCTCAGTGAGGTATGGTGGTAGTATAACATTGTCTATTGAGTATGATTGTTTGGCTCAGTGAGGTATGGTGGTAGTATAACATTGTCTATTGAGTATGATTGTTTGGCTCAGTGAGGTATGGTGGTAGTATAACATTGTCTATTGAGTATGATTGTTTGGCTCAGTGAGGTATGGTGGTAGTATAACATTGTCTATTGAGTATGATTGTTTGGCTCAGTGAGGTATGGTGGTAGTATAACATTGTCTATTGAGTATGATTGTTTGGCTCAGTAAGGTATGGTGGTAGTATAACATTGTCTATTGAGTATGATTGTTTAGCTCAGTGAGGTATGGTGGTAGTATAACATTGTCTATTGAGCATGATTGTTTGGCTCAGTAAGGTATGGTGGTAGTATAACATTGTCTATTGAGTATGATTGTTTGGTTCAGTGAGGTACAATGATGAAAGTATAACATTGTCTATTGAGTATGATTGTTTGGCTCAGTGAGGTATGGTGGTAGTATAACATTGTCTATTGAGTATGATTGTTTGGCTCAGTAAGGTATGGTGGTAGTATAACATTGTCTATTGAGTATGATTGTTTGGCTCAGTGAGGTACAATGATGAAAGTATAACATTGTCTATTGAGTATGATTGTTTAGCTCAGTGAGGTATGGTGGTAGTATAACAATGTCTATTGATAATGATTGTTTGGCTCAGTAAGGTATGATGAAAGTATAACATTGTCTATTGAGTATGATTGTTTGAATCAGTGAGGTACCATGATGAAAGTATAATATTGTCTATTGAGAATGATTGTTTGGCTCAGTGAGGTATGGTGGTAGTATAACATTGTCTATTGAGAATGATTGTTTGGCTCAGTGAGGTATGGTGGTAGTATAACATTGTCTATTGAGCATGATTGTTTGGCTCAGTGAGGTATGGTGGTAGTATAACATTGTCTATTGAGTATGATTGTTTGGTTCAGTAAGGTATGGTGGTAGTATAACATTGTCTATTGATAATGATTGTTTGGCTCAGTAAGGTATGGTGGTAGTATAACATTGTCTATTGAGTATGATTGTTTGGCTCAGTGAGGTACAATGATGAAAGTATAACATTGTCTATTGAGTATGATTGTTTAGCTCAGTGAGGTATGGTGGTAGTATAACATTGTCTATTGATAATGATTGTTTGGCTCAGTAAGGTATGGTGGTAGTATAACATTGTCTATTGAGCATGATTGTTTGGTTCAGTAAGGTATGGTGGTAGTATAACATTGTCTATTGAGTATGATTGTTTGGCTCAGTGAGGTACCATGATGAAAGTATAACATTGTCTATTGAGTATGATTGTTTGGCTCAGTGAGGAATGGTGGTAGTATAACATTGTCTATTGAGTATGATTGTTTGGCTCAGTAAGGTATGATGAGAGTATAACATTGTCTATTGAGTATGATTGTTTGGCTCAGTGAGGTATGGTGGTAGTATAACATTGTCTATTGAGTATGATTGTTTGGCTCAGTAAGGTATGGTGGTAGTATAACATTGTCTATTGAGTATGATTGTTTGGCTCAGTAAGGTATGGTGGTAGTATAACATTGTCTATTGAGTATGATTGTTTGGCTCAGTGAGGTATGGTGGTAGTATAACATTGTCTATTGAGAATGATTGTTTGGCTCAGTGAGGTATGGTGGTAGTATAACATTGTCTATTGAGTATGATTGTTTGGCTCAGTAAGGTATGGTGGTAGTATAACATTGTCTATTGAGTATGATTGTTTGGCTCAGTGAGGTATGGTGGTAGTATAACATTGTCTATTGAGTATGATTGTTTGGCTCAGTAAGGTATGGTGGTAGTATAACATTGTCTATTGATAATGATTGTTTGGCTCAGTGAGGTATGGTGGTAGTATAACATTGTCTATTGAGTATGATTGTTTGGCTCAGTAAGGTATGGTGGTAGTATAACATTGTCTATTGAGAATAATTGTTTGGCTCAGTGAGGTATGGTGGTAGTATAACATTGTCTATTGAGTATGATTGTTTGGCTCAGTAAGGTATGGTGGTAGTATAACATTGTCTATTGAGTATGATTGTTTGGCTCAGTGAGGTACAATGATGAAAGTATAACATTGTCTATTGAGTATGATTGTTTGGCTCAGTGAGGTATGGTGGTAGTATAACAATGTCTATTGATAATGATTGTTTGGCTCAGTAAGGTATGATGAAAGTATAACATTGTCTATTGAGTATGATTGTTTGAATCAGTGAGGTACCATGATGAAAGTATAACATTGTCTATTGAGAATGATTGTTTGGCTCAGTGAGGTATGGTGGTAGTATAACATTGTCTATTGAGAATGATTGTTTGGCTCAGTGAGGTATGGTGGTAGTATAACATTGTCTATTGAGCATGATTGTTTGGCTCAGTGAGGTATGGTGGTAGTATAACATTGTCTATTGAGTATGATTGTTTGGCTCAGTGAGGTATGGTGGTAGTATAACATTGTCTATTGAGTATGATTGTTTGGCTCAGTAAGGTATGGTGGTAGTATAACATTGTCTATTGATAATGATTGTTTGGTTCAGTAAGGTATGGTGGTAGTATAACATTGTCTATTGAGTATGATTGTTTGGCTCAGTGAGGTATGGTGGTAGTATAACATTGTCTATTGAGCATGATTGTTTGGCTCAGTGAGGTATGGTGGTAGTATAACATTGTCTATTGAGAATGATTGTTTGGCTCAGTGAGGTATGGTGGTAGTATAACATTGTCTATTGAGTATGATTGTTTAGCTCAGTGAGGTATGGTGGTAGTATAACATTGTCTATTGAGCATGATTGTTTGGCTCAGTAAGGTATGGTGGTAGTATAACATTGTCTATTGAGAATAATTGTTTGGCTCAGTGAGGTATGGTGGTAGTATAACATTGTCTATTGAGTATGATTGTTTGGCTCAGTAAGGTATGGTGGTAGTATAACATTGTCTATTGAGTATGATTGTTTGGCTCAGTGAGGTACAATGATGAAAGTATAACATTGTCTATTGAGTATGATTGTTTAGCTCAGTGAGGTATGGTGGTAGTATAACAATGTCTATTGATAATGATTGTTTGGCTCAGTAAGGTATGATGAAAGTATAACATTGTCTATTGAGTATGATTGTTTGAATCAGTGAGGTACCATGATGAAAGTATAACATTGTCTATTGAGAATGATTGTTTGGCTCAGTGAGGTATGGTGGTAGTATAACATTGTCTATTGAGAATGATTGTTTGGCTCAGTGAGGTATGGTGGTAGTATAACATTGTCTATTGAGCATGATTGTTTGGCTCAGTGAGGTATGGTGGTAGTATAACATTGTCTATTGAGTATGATTGTTTGGCTCAGTGAGGTATGGTGGTAGTATAACATTGTCTATTGAGTATGATTGTTTGGTTCAGTAAGGTATGGTGGTAGTATAACATTGTCTATTGATAATGATTGTTTGGCTCAGTAAGGTATGGTGGTAGTATAACATTGTCTATTGAGTATGATTGTTTGGCTCAGTGAGGTACAATGATGAAAGTATAACATTGTCTATTGAGTATGATTGTTTAGCTCAGTGAGGTATGGTGGTAGTATAACATTGTCTATTGATAATGATTGTTTGGCTCAGTAAGGTATGGTGGTAGTATAACATTGTCTATTGAGCATGATTGTTTGGTTCAGTAAGGTATGGTGGTAGTATAACATTGTCTATTGAGTATGATTGTTTGGTTCAGTAAGGTATGGTGGTAGTATAACATTGTCTATTGAGTATGATTGTTTGGCTCAGTGAGGTACCATGATGAAAGTATAACATTGTCTATTGAGTATGATTGTTTGGCTCAGTGAGGTATGGTGGTAGTATAACATTGTCTATTGAGTATGATTGTTTGGCTCAGTAAGGTATGATGAGAGTATAACATTGTCTATTGAGTATGATTGTTTGGCTCAGTGAGGTATGGTGGTAGTATAACATTGTCTATTGAGTATGATTGTTTGGCTCAGTAAGGTATGGTGGTAGTATAACATTGTCTATTGAGTATGATTGTTTGGCTCAGTAAGGTATGGTGGTAGTATAACATTGTCTATTGAGTATGATTGTTTGGCTCAGTGAGGTATGGTGGTAGTATAACATTGTCTATTGAGTATGATTGTTTGGCTCAGTGAGGTATGGTGGTAGTATAACATTGTCTATTGAGTATGATTGTTTGGCTCAGTAAGGTATGGTGGTAGTATAACATTGTCTATTGAGAATAATTGTTTGGCTCAGTGAGGTATGGTGGTAGTATAACATTGTCTATTGAGCATGATTGTTTGGCTCAGTGAGGTATGGTGGTAGTATAACATTGTCTATTGAGTATGATTGTTTGGCTCAGTGAGGTATGGTGGTAGTATAACATTGTCTATTGAGTATGATTGTTTGGCTCAGTAAGGTATGGTGGTAGTATAACATTGTCTATTGAGAATGATTGTTTGGCTCAGTGAGGTATGGTGGTAGTATAACATTGTCTATTGAGCATGATTGTTTGGCTCAGTGAGGTATGGTGGTAGTATAACATTGTCTATTGAGAATGATTGTTTGGCTCAGTGAGGTATGGTGGTAATATAACATTGTCTATTGAGTATGATTGTTTGGCTCAGTAAGGTATGGTGGTAGTATAACATTGTCTATTGAGTATGATTGTTTGGCTCAGTAAGGTATGGTGGTAGTATAACATTGTCTATTGAGTATGATTGTTTGGTTCAGTGAGGTATGGTGGTAGTATAACATTGTCTATTGATAATGATTGTTTGGCTCAGTAAGGTATGGTGGTAGTATAACATTGTCTATTGAGAATGATTGTTTGGCTCAGTGAGGTATGGTGGTAGTATAACATTGTCTATTGAGTATGATTGTTTAGCTCAGTGAGGTATGGTGGTAGTATAACATTGTCTATTGAGTATGATTGTTTGGCTCAGTAAGGTATGGTGGTAGTATAACATTGTCTATTGAGTATGATTGTTTAGCTCAGTGAGGTATGGTGGTAGTATAACATTGTCTATTGAGTATGATTGTTTGGCTCAGTAAGGTATGGTGGTAGTATAACATTGTCTATTGAGAATAATTGTTTGGCTCAGTGAGGTATGGTGGTAATATAACATTGTCTATTGAGTATGATTGTTTGGCTCAGTAAGGTATGGTGGTAGTATAACAATGTCTATTGATAATGATTGTTTGGCTCAGTAAGGTATGATGAAAGTATAACATTGTCTATTGAGTATGATTGTTTGGCTCAGTGAGGTACAATGATGAAAGTATAACATTGTCTATTGAGTATGATTGTTTAGCTCAGTGAGGTATGGTGGTAGTATAACAATGTCTATTGATAATGATTGTTTGGCTCAGTAAGGTATGATGAAAGTATAACATTGTCTATTGAGTATGATTGTTTGAATCAGTGAGGTACCATGATGAAAGTATAACATTGTCTATTGAGAATGATTGTTTGGCTCAGTGAGGTATGGTGGTAGTATAACATTGTCTATTGAGAATGATTGTTTGGCTCAGTGAGGTATAGTGGTAGTATAACATTGTCTATTGAGCATGATTGTTTGGCTCAGTGAGGTATGGTGGTAGTATAACATTGTCTATTGAGTATGATTGTTTGGCTCAGTGAGGTATGGTGGTAGTATAACATTGTCTATTGAGTATGATTGTTTGGCTCAGTGAGGTATGGTGGTAGTATAACATTGTCTATTGAGTATGATTGTTTGGCTCAGTGAGGTATGGTGGTAGTATAACATTGTCTATTGATAATGATTGTTTGGCTCAGTGAGGTACAATGATGAAAGTATAACATTGTCTATTGAGTATGATTGTTTGGCTCAGTGAGGTATGGTGGTAGTATAACATTGTCTATTGATAATGATTGTTTGGCTCAGTGAGGTATGGTGGTAGTATAACATTGTCTATTGAGTATGATTGTTTGGCTCAGTAAGGTATGGTGGTAGTATAACATTGTCTATTGAGAATGATTGTTTGGCTCAGTGAGGTATGGTGGTAGTATAACATTGTCTATTGAGTATGATTGTTTGGCTCAGTGAGGTATGGTGGTAGTATAACATTGTCTATTGATAATGATTGTTTGGCTCAGTGAGGTACAATGATGAAAGTATAACATCGTCTATTGAGTATGATTGTTTGGTTCAGTGAGGTACAATGATGAAAGTATAACATTGTCTATTGAGTATGATTGTTTGGCTCAGTGAGGTACAATGATGAAAGTATAACATTGTCTATTGAGTATGATTGTTTGGTTCAGTGAGGTACAATGATGAAAGTATAACATTGTCTATTGAGCATGATTGTTTGGCTCAGTGAGGTACAATGATGAAAGTATAACATTGTCTATTGAGTATGATTGTTTGGTTCAGTGAGGTACAATGATGAAAGTATAACATTGTCTATTGAGTATGATTGTTTGGCTCAGTGAGGTACAATGATGAAAGTATAACATTGTCTATTGAGTATGATTGTTTGGTTCAGTGAGGTATGGTGGTAGTATAACATTGTCTATTGAGTATGATTGTTTGGCTCAGTGAGGTACAATGATGAAAGTATAACATTGTCTATTGATAATGATTGTTTGGTTCAGTAAGGTATGGTGGTAGTATAACATTGTCTATTGAGTATGATTGTTTGGCTCAGTGAGGTACAATGATGAAAGTATAACATTGTCTATTGAGTATGATTGTTTGGTTCAGTGAGGTACAATGATGAAAGTATAACATTGTCTATTGAGTATGATTGTTTGGTTCAGTGAGGTACAATGATGAAAGTATAACATTGTCTATTGAGTATGATTATTTGGTTCAGTGAGGTACAATGATGAAAGTAGAACATTGTCTATTGAGCATGATTGTTTGGTTCAGTGAGGTACAATGATGAAAGTATAACATTGTCTATTGAGTATGATTGTTTGGTTCAGTAAGATATGGTGGTAGTATAACATTGTCTATTGAGTATGATTGTTTGGCTCAGTAAGGTATGGTGGTAGTATAACATTGTCTATTGAGTATGATTGTTTGGCTCAGTGAGGTATGGTGGTAGTATAACATTGTCTATTGAGAATGATTGTTTGGCTCAGTGAGGTACAATGATGAAAGTATAACAGTGTCTATTGAGTATGATTATTTGGTTCAGTGAGGTACAATGATGAAAGTATAACATTGTCTATTGAGTATGATTATTTGGTTCAGTGAGGTACAATGATGAAAGTATAACATTGTCTATTGAGCATGATTGTTTGGTTCAGTGAGGTACAATGATGAAAGTATAACATTGTCTATTGAGTATGATTGTTTGGTTCAGTGAGGTATGGTGGTAGTATAACATTGTCTATTGAGTATGATTGTTTGGCTCAGTGAGGTACAATGATGAAAGTATAACATTGTCTATTGAGTATGATTGTTTGGCTCAGTGAGGTACAATGATGAAAGTATAACATTGTCTATTGAGTATGATTGTTTGGTTCAGTAAGATATGGTGGAAGTACAACATTGTCTATTGAGAATGATTGTTTGGCTCAGTGAGGTATGGTGGTAGTATAACATTGTCTATTGAGTATGATTGTTTGGCTCAGTGCGGTACAATGATGAAAGTATAACATTGTCTATTGATAATGATTGTTTGGTTCAGTGAGGTACAATGATGAAAGTATAACATTGTCTATTGATAATGATTGTTTGGTTCAGTAAGGTATGGTGGTAGTATAACATTGTCTATTGAGTATGATTGTTTGGTTCAGTGAGGTACAATGATGAAAGTATAACATTGTCTATTGAGTATGATTGTTTGGTTCAGTGAGATATGGTGGAAGTACAACATTGTCTATTGAGAATGATTGTTTGGCTCAGTGAGGTATGGTGGTAGTATAACATTGTCTATTGAGTATGATTGTTTGGTTCAGTGAGGTACAATGATGAAAGTATAACATTGTCTATTGAGTATGATTGTTTGGTTCAGTAAGATATGGTGGAAGTACAACATTGTCTATTGAGAATGATTGTTTGGCTCAGTAAGGTATGGTGGTAGTATAACATTGTCTATTGAGTATGATTGTTTGGCTCAGTGAGGTACAATGATGAAAGTATAACATTGTCTATTGAGTATGATTGTTTGGTTCAGTGAGGTACAATGATGAAAGTATAACATTGTCTATTGAGTATGATTGTTTGGTTCAGTAAGATATGGTGGAAGTACAACATTGTCTATTGAGAATGATTGTTTGGCTCAGTAAGGTATGGTGGTAGTATAACATTGTCTATTGAGTATGATTGTTTGGCTCAGTGAGGTACAATGATGAAAGTATAACATTTTCTATTGATAATGATTGTTTGGCTCAGTAAGGTATGGTGGTAGTATAACATTGTCTATTGAGTATGATTGTTTGGCTCAGTGAGGTACAATGATGAAAGTATAACATTGTCTATTGAGTATGATTGTTTGGCTCAGTGAGGTACAATGATGAAAGTATAACATTGTCTATTGAGTATGATTGTTTGGCTCAGTGAGGTATGGTGGTAGTATAACATTGTCTATTGAGTATGATTGTTTGGTTCAGTGAGGTACCATGAAAGTATAACATTGTCTATTGATAATGGTTGTTTGGCTCAGTGAGGTATGGTGGTAGTATAACATTGTCTATTGAGAATGATTGTTTGGCTCAGTGAGGTATGGTGGAAGTATAACATTGTCTATTGAGCATGATTGTTTGGCTCAGTAAGGTATGGTGGTAGTATAACATTGTCTATTGATAATGATTGTTTAGCTCAGTGAGGTATGGTGGAAGTATAACATTGTCTATTGAGAATGATTGTTTGGTTCAGTGAGGTATGGTGGAAGTATAACATTGTCTATTGAGAATGATTGTTTGGTTCAGTGAGGTATGGTGGAAGTGCAACATTGTCTATTGAGAATGATTGTTTGGTTCAGTGAGGTATGGTGGTAGTATAACATTGTCTATTGATAATGATTGTTTAGCTCAGTGAGGTATGGTGGAAGTATAACATTGTCTATTGAGAATGATTGTTTGGCTCAGTGAGGTATGGTGGAAGTATAACGTTGTCTATTGAAAATGATTATTTGGTTAAGTCAGTAACCATGTAAGTGAAACATTGTCTACTGAGGACAAGAATCTATCGGCCAATCATCATATATATAAAGCATCAGGGACAATTTTGTGCACATGAACGAGTGGAGATATTGTGACATCACTATCGATGCATCATGAAGAAGGACGTTACTTTGGGCTTTTGTCTATAATAATGTTTCACTTTGCATGTTGCTCTATAATAACTCAAAATTGAATTTTCTGAGACGTTCTGCAGTCCAGTGAAAGTAGTCCCACATACCCAATATCAACAGTTCAGTATTTATAAAAATACAAATGGCCATAAATGTGGCAATATTTAAGCATAATTTACATAACTTGTCTAAAAGAGCTTAGTATTACTGTCAGCAGGTAAAGAAAGTCTGAACTTAATATCTTGAACGGTTTTCAATTTTAAATTATACAAAGGGCTATAAATGTAACAATATTTAAGTATAAGTTACAAAACATGTCACAATAGAGCATGTTATTACTGTGATCAAGTTAAAAAAAGTTTAACAACTCATATATTGAACAATTTTTAAGTTATTAACTACAAAGGGCCATAATTCAGACAATATTTAAGCATAAGTTACATAACTTGTCACAAAAGAGCATATTGTTACTGCGAGAAAGTTTAGAATGTATGAATTTGATATCTTGAAAGGCTGATAAGTTAATAACAATAAAAACATTAACAAGAACTGTCGTACAACATATTGACAGCCATTATGAGCACAGTGACAATGACCTTGACCCTAGGGGCCCCAAATGCAATCCCATGGAAGAACTAAATAAACTCTTCCTACATACCAAGTTTGGTCACACCAATATGTCAACCCTAACTATACCTATAATATAACTATACTTATTCAGAACCAAACAGTTATCTATTTCCTAGTAACAGTAACCTTGACCCTACGGGTCCCAAACAAAATCCCATGAAAGGTCTCTATAAACTCTTCCTATTTATCAAGTGGAGTTGCAATATGCCAAAAAAAAAGTTCTTGTTCCTGGTCACGGGCCTCAAAATCCTAAAGGTCAGTAGGTAGGTTTTTTTTTGGTTTTTTTAATAAACCTTTGGATCGGAATGTTGAATGAATTGTCTCCAAGCATTAGCACAGCTCTATAAGCTCCCTTGAGAAGGATCAAATGACTAAAGACTTGTTCATTGTAAAAATATCCAATTTCATTTATTTAATAAACAACAATATAAATCATCTAGTTCAAAGTACTATGATGTAGAACCTATAAATATCGGGGAAATACCTTTTGTTACTAAAAATGGCAACATCCTGTACTGGCCACCGAAATATGTTTGATGTTCGTAGGAATTTGTTACGAAGACTGGCGATTTATTTCAATGTTATCGAAGTTGTACCGGTAAGTGTTGAGTTAAAAAGGATGCATTAGTTATGTAATCCGATGCATCAAAATCCAATATGTGATGACATTTTTCTTGCTTTTACTTTCAGTTTCATTTTCACCTTAGGATTCTACCAGAAGTAAACAAAAACATTCAGCGTTCCTATTGCCAATATGCCTTAATTGTTCCTTTATAAAAATGGCAGAGCAATCAACATGTTATGTAATAGAACTTTACTATAATAAGACCAGGATTTACGTCAAATAGTTCTTCTTTCACTTTCATTAAAATTGACAGGAAGCAAACGTAAAAGCACCTGTTTCCGGCACTTTTTGGACCATGTGCATGCGCAGGAGAGCTAGACGAAAACTGTTTATTTTTTTACGCATTCACAAACTTCCAAGATTTATCTTTTATTTTTAGCTAATAGGTGAAATTGAATTAAATAGTATTTCAATTGTTGATATAAAAACATTGTTGTTCGTAGTTAGCTAAAACTGCCGAAGGTATCCATTTACATAATGGCAGTTATTCACGAAATTGAGTTTGACTGCTGTTAATTGACAGGGTTGTTCACTTGTCACTTCAGGCGTTAATTGCTATTGACATGTGTTTACTTTACAGACACTTTAATTGAATAAACAAACATTCAGCACATGGTTTGCGGCCCCATTGATCTTCAGTTTCAGGACTAACGAATCTTGCACTGAAATTCTCTCGGGTCAAAGGTGACACTTACTTACGAATTTCGGGTCTTTGATGATATCTCAAGAGAGGTAGGGTCCATTGAAAACCTTGGTTTAATATCCTTGTTGGATAGCATGGTTCATTTTTCGTATCAAGTACCTTTCTCCCAGGACTCGGGTCTACAAAAATTGATTTTGGTGCAAAAAAAAAAGTATGGTCGGTCGTTGTTTTTTTGGCCTTATTAAAGTTATTCAATACTAACTGTTTTTCTTTTTTTAGTAACAGTGACCTTGACCATGACTCTTGGAGCCCAAAACACTATCCCATGATAGGTCTCTATAAACTCTTCCTATATGCCAATTTCCGTCAATATGTCACACCTAAGGCCAGAGTTTTTTATCTTTAGATTTACGGGAGATTTTTCAAAAAGTTGGGTAAGGAGGAGGAAATAAAAATAAAATGCATAAAATGTCCCAAAGGAGAAATAAATAAAAATAAAACGGATTTTTCTCCGATTTTTTTTATTTTTTAAATCTTCTTATATCATGAAGACAAAACACACCTTACTTGTGTCAGCTATTTCATAGGCTGAAAAAAGGGTGATAGATCACCATAAAGTTTCAAAAGCATAATTAAAAGATCCTTTTAATCACTGAAAATATTGACCTCAACACTGTGAGTTCAAGCGCTCATTGAAATTAATTGTATATATTTGTTCGAATGCATCTATGCATATGAGGTGCATATATTATCAACCCATGGATTTTATGAAACATGTCAGTGTAATAAAGAAGTTTAAATGGCCAATTCTAACCTTTTGCCCACAATATAAGCATATCCTTTCCATTGTGAAGTAATCAAACATTGAACACAGTTTCAGACACGGTATAATAAGGAGGTCAAATGTGTTTTTCTGTCTTTAACGAAATAGCACCGTGACAATTTACCGTGATGTGGTTTTTATATAGAAAATATAACCAAAAAAAGTAGAAGCCCTGATGGAAATTCCTCTTCACTTCAAAGTTTGACAGGGCTTACGGATACACAGACAGTCAAAATCTACATTAATGTACTTCACCAAAGAAAATTCGGGAGCATTAAGATAAATTTTACAAGTGTTATATGTTTCAAAAAAACAGGTCTAAGAACTGATTTTAGAATCAGTTCTGAAAAATATCCTTCTAATTCCAACTATGCCCGTTGGCAATAAGCAACGGATAAGTTTGACTTCTTGCACTGACTGCCAGATATCTTATGTTCAGATTTTTTTTTGTTTTATCGGAAACACACACTATGGTATTATTACATCATTTTCAGTATTCTATAACGATTTAAATTCTAAATTATTATGAAACTAATTAACAACTACGAATATCAAGATACCTTGTGTTTTTCTCTTCAAATATGTGATCGTGAAGCAGTGTGTTCAATGCTCCCCAGAGTCAAATTCAGACAAAAATATCCATTTTGACTATGATGAACACGATATCATTTTGCAGTTTGTGTTTGTCAGAAGCTATACATTTTTGCGCTGTAATCCAATTCATCCTTGTTAATATACGACGTGCGCCAACGACTTTTAATAGACAAATATACAACCCACGAATTTCTGTCTCCTTATTTTGACCGGAAGTTTCGCAATCATTCCACGAAACGCGAACAACATACTGAATCTACAAAAAAATCACAATAAACACGCTCTAAGTTCACCACGGTTTTATTTAAATAATGAAACATAAACATCCGAACGTTTTGTAGTAAAACATTTCTATATAGCTGCAGAAATTGTGAGAAATAAGGGGTATGACAAAAAGTACTTTCACTTTTGACAGGACGTTGTTATGGTAACGGGTACCTGTTCTGTTTCCCCGCGTATTTCCGACTGGTTTACGTGGTTTGTGCAGTAAAAAGACCGATAATGAATGACAATTGGTACACCAGTTGGTTCTGAGATATGGGTTATAGAACACTAATTTTATTTTTTTCTTAACCTTCGTCGGAAAAAATAAAAATAAAACTACGAAAATGAATTTTATTTTTATTTGGGTTTTGCAATATTTAGGTACGGCGCTCCCGTAAATCTAAAGATATAACAAGAGGGCCATGATGGCCCTGTATCGCTCACCTGTAGCTTTGCTAAATAAAGTGAACATTCTGACCTATTATCATAAAGATCCAATGAAAAGTATGGCCCCTAGAGGCCACTCTTTTATTTGTCCCACTGACCTAGTTTTTTACCCCACATGACCCTATCAGTAGGCAATGCTTCAAACCAAATATTTAAGACCTAGTCCTTGTGGCTTCAGACAAGAAAATTTTAAAGTTTTTTCCTATATAAGCCTATGTAAAACTTGTGACACCCAGGGTGAGGCCTCTTTTCACCACAGGTGCACAAATTGAACAATCTTGGTAGCGGGCCACTAGGTTATGCCACATATAAAATGCCAATGTATTGTTGGTTTAGACAAGAAGTTTTTTGTTCTATATAAGCCTATGCAAAACTTGTGACTCCCCCCAGGATAGGGCCTCTTCTCCCCAGGGGCATAAATTGAACAATCTTTTGACCGCAGATGACCCAATATCGAACTTGACCTAAATTTTATAGAGATGATCATTCTGACCAAGTTGCATTGAGATTAGGCTAAAATTGTGACCTCTATTGTGTTCACAAGGTTTTTCTACTAATTGACCTAGTGACATAGTTATTGACCGTGACTGACCCAATATCAAACTTGACCTACATTTTATAGCGATGATCATTCTGACCAAGTTGCATTGAGATTAGGCTAAAATTGTGACCTCTATTGTGTTCACAAGGTTTTTCTACTAATTGACCTAGTGACCTAGTTATTGACCGCGGATGACCCAATATCGAACTTGACCTAAATTTTATAGAGATGATCATTCTGACCAAGTTGCATTGAGATTAGGCTAAAATTGTGACCTCTAATGTGTTCACAAGGTATTTCTACTAATTGACCTACTGACCTAGTTTTTGACCCCAGATGACCCAATATCGAACTTGACCTAGATTTCATAGAGATGATCAGTCTGACCAAGTTTCATAAAGATTAGGTCAAAATTGTGACCTCTATTGTGTTCACAAGGTTTTTCTACTAATTGACCTAGTGACCTAGTTATTGACCGCGGATGACCCAATATCGAACTTGACCTAGATTTTATAGAGATGATCATTCTGACCAAGTTGCATTGAGATTAGGCTAAAATTGTGACCTCTATTGTGTTCACAAGGTTTTTCTACTAATTGACCTAGTGACCTAGTTTTTGACCTGGGTTGACCCAATATGGAACTTGACCTAGCTTATGTTAAGATGATCATTCTGACCAAGTTTCATTAAGATAAGGCTAAAATTGTGACCTCTATTTTGTTCACAAGGTTTTTCTAATAATTGACCTAGTGACCTAGTTATTGACTGCGTATGACCCAATATCGAACTTGACCCAGATTTTATAGAGATGATCATTCTGACCAAGTTGCATTAAGATTAGCCTAAAATTGTGACCTCTATTGTGTTCACAAGGTTTTTGTACTAATTGACCTAGTGACCTAGTTATTGACCGCGGATGACCCAATATCGAACTTGACCTAGATTTTATAGAGATGATCATTCTGACCAAGTTGCATTGAGATTAGGCTAAAATTGTGACCTCTATTGTGTTCACAAGGTTTTTGTACTAATTGACCTAGTGACCTAGTTATTGACCGTGAATGACCCAATATCAAACTTGACCTACATTTTACAGCGATGATCATTCTGACCAATTTGCATAGAGATTAGGCTAAAATTGTGACCTCTATTGTGTTCACAAGGTTTTTCTACTAATTGACCTAGTGACCTAGTTATTGACCGCGGATGACCCAATATCGAACTTGACCTAGATTTTATAGAGATGATCATTCTGACCAAGTTGCATTGAGATTAGGCTAAAATTGTGACCTCTAATGTGTTCACAAGGTATTTCTACTAATTGACCTACTGACCTAGTTTTTGACCCCAGATGACCCAATATCGAACTTGACCTAGATTTCATAGAGATGATCAGTCTGACCAAGTTTCATAAAGATTAGGTCAAAATTGTGACCTCTGTTGTGTTCACAAGGTTTTCTAATAATTGACCTAGTGACCTAGTTATTGACTGCGGATGACCCAATATCTAACTTGACCTAGATTTTATAGAGATGATTATTCTGACCAACTTGCATTGAGATTAGGCTAAAATTGTGACCTCTATTGTGTTCACAAGGTTTTTGTACTAATTGACCTAGTGACCTAGTTGTTGACCGCGGATGACCCAATATCGAACTTGACCTACATTTTATAGAGATGATCATTCTGACCAAGTTGCATTGAGATTAGGCTAAAATTGTGACCTCTATTGTGTTCACAAGGTTTTTCTACTAATTGACCTAGTGACCTAGTTTTTGACCTGGGTTGACCCAATATGGAACTTGACCTAGCTTATGTTAAGATGATCATTCTGACCAAGTTTCATTAAGATAAGGCTAAAATTGTGACCTCTATTTTGTTCACAAGGTTTTTCTAATAATTGACCTAGTGACCTAGTTATTGACTGCGTATGACCCAATATCGAACTTGACCCAGATTTTATAGAGATGATCATTCTGACCAAGTTGCATTAAGATTAGCCTAAAATTGTGACCTCTATTGTGTTCACAAGGTTTTTGTACTAATTGACCTAGTGACCTAGTTATTGACCGTGAATGACCCAATATCAAACTTGACCTACATTTTACAGCGATGATCATTCTGACCAATTTGCATTGAGATTAGGCTAAAATTGTGACCTCTATTGTGTTCACAAGGTTTTTCTACTAATTGACCTAGTGACCTAATTATTGACCGCGGATGACCCAATATCGAACTTGACCTACATTTTATAGAGATGATCATTCTGACCAAGTTGCATTGAGATTAGGCTAAAATTGTGACCTCTAATGTGTTCACAAGGTTTTTGTACTAATTGACCTAGTGACCTAGTTATTGACCGTGAATGACCCAATATCAAACTTGACCTACATTTTACAGCGATGATCATTCTGACCAATTTGCATTGAGATTAGGCTAAAATTGTGACCTCTATTGTGTTCACAAGGTTTTTCTACTAATTGACCTAGTGACCTAATTATTGACCGCGGATGACCCAATATCGAACTTGACCTAGATTTTATAGAGATGATCATTCTGACCAAGTTGCATTGAGATTAGGCTAAAATTGTGACCTCTAATGTGTTCACAAGGTATTTCTACTAATTGACCTACTGACCTAGTTTTTGACCCCAGATGACCCAATATCGAACTTGACCTAGATTTCATAGAGATGATCAGTCTGACCAAGTTTCATAAAGATTAGGTCAAAATTGTGACCTCTGTTGTGTTCACAAGGTTTTTCTAATAATTGACCTAGTGACCTAGTTATTGACTGCGGATGTCCCAATATCGAACTTGACCTAGATTTTATAGAGATGATTATTCTGACCAAGTTGCATTGAGATTAGGCTAAAATTGTGACCTCTATTGTGTTCACAAGGTTTTTGTACTAATTGACCTAGTGACCTAGTTGTTGACCGCGGATGACCCAATATCGAACTTGACCTACATTTTATAGAGATGATCATTCTGACCAAGTTGCATTGAGATTAGGCTAAAATTGTGACCTCTATTGTGTTCACAAGGTTTTTCTACTAATTGACCTAGTGACCTAATTATTGACCGCGGATGACCCAATATCGAACTTGGCCTAGATTTTATAGAGATGACCATTCTGACCAAGTTGCATTGAGATTAGGCTAAATTGTGACCTCTATTGTGTTCACAAGGTTTTTCTACTAATTGACCTAGTGACCTAGTTTTTGACCCCAGATGACCCAATATCGAACTTGACCTAGATTTTATAGAGATGATCAGTCTGACCAAGTTTCATAAAGATTAGGTCAAAATTGTGACCTCTATTGTGTTCACAAGCAATTGTGAACGGACGGACGGACGGACGGACGGACGGACGGACGGACGGACGGAGGGACGGACGGATGGACGGACGACGGACGAAGATTGATCACAAAAGCTCACCTTGTCACTACGTGACAGGTGAGCTAAAAACTCTGGCCCAACTAAAATTATTCTATACCATAGGTGAGTTTAACTTAATCCTTCCACTGGCCCACCCTAACAACAACATACAAAATTCTAACAACCAGATTTCACTTGAAAACCCCGTTAAAAACATAAGATGTGCACGACAAAAGCAACTAGAGCCGTCACAGGAGTGACGAATACCCCCAAATGCCGCCTGGACACAGGAATGGCAAACCATTCCTTTGAAAAGAGGCCATAACTCCAAGGTTACTGCACACTGCATCTTCTTTTATCATGCATGTATTGTTTTATTTAAATCTGTTGAGTATTTTAGAAGTTACACTGCTGACAAGAAAAACTAGCCTTTCATGAGTTATCGTCAGGAAACCGTTTTTCTATTTTTAGTAACAGTGACCTTGACCCCACCAGCCCCAATATCGAACTTAACCTGTATCTTCTGATGTTACACCTGTGTACCAAAAATTGTTCAAATCTGTCTAGCCTTTCATGAGTTATCGTCCGGAAACCGTTTTTCTATTTTTAGTAACAGTGACCTTGACCTTGGCCCCACCAGCCCCAATATCGAACCTGACCTGTATCTTCTGATGTTACACCTGTGTACCAAAAATTGTTCAAATCTGTCAAGCCTTTCATGAGTTATCGTCAGGAAACCGTTTTTCTATTTTTAGTAACAATGACCTTGACCTTGGCCCCACCAGCCCCAATATCGAACTTGACCTGTATCTTCTGATTTTACACCTGTGTACCAAAAATTGTTCAAATCTGTCTAGCCTTTCATGACTTATCTTCCGGAAACCTTTTTTTCTATTTTTAGTAACAGTGACCTTGACCTTGGCCCCACCAGCCCCAATATCGATCATGACCTGTATCTTCTGATGTTACACCAGTGTACCAAAATTTGTTCAAATCTGTCAAGCCTTTCATGAGTTATCGTCCGGAAACTGTTTTTCTATTTTTAGTAACAGTGACCTTGACCTTAGCCCCACCAGCCCCAATATCGAACTTGACCTGTATCTTCTGATGTTACACCTGTGTACCAAAAAAATATCAAATCTGTCTAGCCTTTCATGAGTTATCGTCCGGAAACCATGAAAACCGACATACCGACCGACCGACCGACCGGTCACTCCAATATACCCCCTCAAACTTCAATTGTGGGGGTATAATAAAAAAAACTCAAACAAAGGCTATAATTTGTATTTAGGGTTAATATGGTGTTATGTAACCTAATATTGTATCATGACTACTGTGTAAAGTTTGAAGGCAATTGAATGTACAGTATTTGAGACCTGAGTCAAAGCGACAAGGTGCCAATGAACTTTAAAATAAGGTTGATCAAGGGCCATAATTTGTATAATATGGAGTAATGTAACCTATTTGTGTGATGACGGATTACAACTGTGTGAAGAATTAAGTCAATTGAATGAAGGGTATAGATGTAATTAGTCCTAAAACTTCAGTTCCTAAGTCAATCAGGGGCCATAATTTGTTTTTAGGATGAAATGGTGTTATATTACATAATTGGAAGATGTTTGTCAATAATTGTGTGAAGTATCAAGTCAATTGAAGGAAGGGTATAGAAGTTAGTAGTAAAAAACCCAACTTGCCCTAGAACTTTATCTGACACATATGTCCTAAAACTTAAACCTAAATCAATCAGGGGCCATACTTTGTTTTTAGGATAATATGGAGTTATGTAACCTCATTGTGTGATGGTCATAAACAACTGTGTGATTTATTAAGGAAATTAAATGAAGGGTATTTGAGTTATAAGTGAAAATGCCAACTTGCCCTAAAACTTGAACCAGACACCGACACTGACGCCAGGGTGAGTTGTATAGCCTCTTTATTCTTCAAATAGTTGAGCCAAGAATGTGGACGGATGGAAGGATGGACGGACAGGGCCCTAATGATTGTCTGGTTTAGTGAGATACCAATTATACTTCAACTGAGCACTAGAAGTAATATTGGATTATAGTCTATTGGTGTGGCTGCAGGTGAATAACTATCACCATTTAAGGAAAAGCTAATTGGACTTCACAAATGCAATAAATTGAAATGAATTTTTGACAAACAATGTATACACTTATAGGTTTTTATATCTGTTTCATTGGCTATACAAGACGTACTGACCATTGCCTGGATATTCTCCATCCACATTGAGACACAGTCAGAGAGATCAGGACTGCCCGCCCACTGACCATCAGACCCACACCGCCATGCAGCAGCACCTGGAATAACAGAAAACAGCATAAATCACTTAAATATTAATTAATAAAAAAGACACCATTTTTTTCAAAATTTACAAAGATTGTATATATCAAAAATACAGCTACTTTTTGTAGTGTCATTTAAATGAGGGAAAATAGGTAAGGACTGCAGTATAGTTAGTGGTGTTTACTGTACAAGAGCTAAACACAGACTGACAGAATTCTTTTTATATGTCTTCCATCCCCTGACATGCCTTATTGAACAGAACTCTGCAAAGTTATGCTCTACCAGATTCATATTCAAGATGCAGGTAAAAATAATTAAATACTTACATAATTAAGTTTTAAAGAATCCTATTTTCTTATCATACAAGTAGTGCTAAGGTAGCTTAGAACTGTTGACTGCTCTGAGTGAACTGGAAATCATGGTTATCTGGACATTTTTTAATCCCCCTTTAAAACTTTATCACATACATTGTATTTCAACATGGTGAAAAATATTTGCATACAATTAAGTTGAATTAACTATATCATAAATAACACGCCAAATTTGCCAAGCTTATACGCATTTATTATTACACAATACTTATACAGGATTTTCCAAAACACCTACCTGTCTGATCCTGGGGACATATCACCTTGTGTGTATGCCCCGCCATTGTTGACGGCCATATTAGCCCCGCCTCCTCCCGACCCTTACACAGAGATGACCCATTCCCATGGTCCCTGTCCCCTGGCTCTGTGGTCCCCACATGGTAATCCTGCCCCTCTGTGCTGACTGGGGGAGGTTGACCTGTTGTAACTTTTTGAGCGGTGGTGGAAGGGGCAGTCGATGTTCCATTTTCCTCAACTACACAGAAGCAAGAGGTATATTAAGACAAAAACATCAACTTTGGAAGCTAAATAAAATCACTTTTTAACAAATGAATTATGTTTAGAACAAGTTTTTTCTTTCCCTTAATTAACATCATTATATCAAAGACACTCATGGCATAGTGTTTCACAGAAGAAAAATATTCAAAGAACATCATCATTAGCTTTTTAATGCAAATCAGTCATTCAATAGAAAGATAGAAATATTAAGGATCATATTTCATTTTTTTAAATGCCAGTCTAAATAAATTTGAATTAAGCTTTCATACATATAATGTTACCAGTATCACGGACCTATAAACCATGGATTGGCAACTGCCCAATATCGGTGAAACGATAAGAAATAATAATTTACCCATAATCAATAGGGCGCGCTCGGCAAATTTTGGAAAATTCCACCGAATCTCCAATCCGTGATTAAAGGCGATCTTCGGTAACATTTCCGCCAGCTCTGCTGATAATTATTTTTAACACCGATTGACATGTCGCATGTAATATGTTTGTACTTTGTCATTATTGCATTTTCTCTAATTATCGAAGTATTAATCAGGACCTTATATGTTCCTGATTAAAGTTATATTTAGTTTCAATTAATGTTTTACTTCATGTATATATTCGGCCGATGTCGGACGTCTCGAAAACGACCACACAGTAAGATCTCGGAATGAAATCGCGCTGCAAGCGTGAGTTTGAGCCAATCGCATTAACACAGATGAGAGTTGCCAATCCATGGTTTATAGGTCCGTGCCAGTATGTAAAACTCACTTGTTCAATTATAATCAAGGTAGAAAATATATTTACTTTTTCACTCACAAAATGAAATAAATGTTCATGTCAACAGATTCAATTTATAACAAGAGATGTTTGTCAAACATTATGCCCCCCCTGAGCGCCATGTTGTCAGGATTAAATGGACAATTGAATGAATTATGCATGGACCGAAATGACAGCTGATTTGTTGCTGTTTTAAGATTATGACCATTAAAGTGTGAGGATAAAGTGTGTTATGACCGTCATGACCTTTGACTCTATGAACTCAAAATCCAGAGTCATCAGCTGGTCACCAGAAACCTAAATGTCAAGTTTGAGGGCCATGGGTGCAGGCATTGTCAAGTTATCACAAGACAAGTTTTTTTCGTTCAAGGTCACTGTGACCTTGACCTTTGACCTGATGACCCCTTAAATCATAAGGGGTCACCTACAAGTCAGATGCAACTCCAAGTCAAGTTTGAAGGCCATGGGTTCAGGCATTGTTGAGTTATCACTCTGACAATCTTTTACCATTCAAAATCACTGTGACCTTGACCTTTGGCTCTATGAATCCTAAAATCAATAAGGGTGATCTACTGGTCAGGCTTAACATCCATGTCAAGTTTAATGATCATAGGTTCATGCATTGTTGAGAAATCAGTGGGGGAAGATTTGTTAACTTTTTTGCGTTAAAGGTTACTGTGACATTGACCTTGGCCTGATGACCCCCAAAGTCAATAGGGGTCATCTACTGGGCAGGTCCAACCTTCATGTCAAGTTTGATGACCATAGGTCCAAGAATTGTCGAGTTTGCTTTCAAGGTCACTGTGACCATGACCTTTGACCCCTAAAATCAATAGGGGTCATCTACTGGTCAGGCCCAACCTCCATGTCAAGTTTGAGGGCCATGGGTGCAGGCATTGTTGAGTTATCACTTGGACAACCTTTTATCATTCAAGGTCACTGTGACCTTGACCTTTGGCCCAATGACCCCTAAAATTAATAGGGACAATCTTCTGGCCAGGCTCAATCTCCAAATCAAGTTTGAGGGCCATGGGTGCAGGCATTGTTGAGTTATCACTCGGACAACCTTTTACCATTCCAGGTTACTGTGACCTTGACCTTTGGCCAGATGACCCCCAAAAACCATAGGGGTCATCTCTTGGTCAGGCCAATTCTCCAAGTCAAATTTGAGGGCCATGGGTGCAGGCATTGTTGAGTTATCAATCGGACAACCTTTTACCATTCAAGGTCACTGTGACCTTGACCTTTGGCCCAATGACCCCCAAAAACAATAGGGGTCATCTACTGGTCAGGCCCAACCTCCAAGTCAAGTTTGAGGGCCATGGGTGCAGGCATTGTTGAGTTATCACATGAACAACCTTTTACCATTAAAGGTCACTGTGACCTTGACCTTTGACCCACTGAGCCCAAAAAACAATAGGGGTCAGCTACTGGTCAGGCCCAACCTCCAAGTCAAGTTTGAGGGCCATGGGTGCAGGCATTGTCACATTATCACTCGGACAACCTTTAACCATTCAAGGTCACTGTGACCTTGACCTTTGGCCCAATGACCCCCAAAAACAAAAGGGGTCAACTACTGGTCAGGCCCAACCTCCAAGTCAAGTTTGAGAGCCATGGGTGCAGGCATTGTCACGTTATCACTCGGACAACCTTTTACCATTCAAGGTCACTGTGACCTTGACCTTTGGCCTGATGACCTCCAAAAACAATAGGGGTCAACTACTTGTCAGGCCCAACCTCCAAGTCAAGTTTGAGGGCCATGGGTGCAGGCATTGTCACGTTATCACTCGGACAACCTTTTACCATTCAAGGTCACTGTGACCTTGACTTTTGGCCTGATGACCCCCAAAAACAATAGGGGTCAGCTACTGGTCAGGCCCAACCTCCATGTCAAGTTTGAGGGCCATGGGTGCAGGCATTGTTGAGTTATCACTCGGACAAGCTTTAAAATTATTTTACCATTCAAGGTCACTGTGACCTTGACCTTTGACCCGATGACCCCCAAAATCGATAGGGGTCATCTACTGGTCAGCCCCAACCTTCATGTGAAGTTTGATGACCATACGTCTAGGGATTGTTGAGTTATCACTCGGACAAGCTTTGGTCTACCGACGGACGGACCGACCGACCGACCGACATACCGACATGCCTGTGCAAAGCAATATACCCCTCTTCTTCGAAGGGGGGCATAACAATGACAAATATAAACTAGAGGCACAGGCATGGTTAAATGTCGAGTTGTGGAATTACAAGTGAGATGTGAAAGAAATGGCCTCCCCATAACAGCACATGCTTACTAACATGCCTAGTAAGTTTCATGAGTATACATTGTAGGTGCAATACTTTGGCTTCATGCAACACATTATTTTTAGACCATTTTGTATTTTAAATTCTAGGGCCATAACCCTTGTTAAACAAAGTGAAATGTGGGTCAATGCTCAACAACATACAATGAATTACCTACAAAGTTTCATGTGTGCAGGTGCAATACTTTTGGAGGTACATGTATCACAAGATTGTTGAGGGGTATGACATAATTCGATGGGATGACACAGGACATACACAATTCCTTTATATTTATCCCACTCCAAAAGTTGTTTTTCTTTAAAACATAAATATTACAACAAATAAGAGAACTGTTTTTGTTTGTATTTTATAAATATTACTGCAATTAAGAAAACTATGGCAACAAATTATACAAGTACTACTAATTGTACAGAAACACAGCAGGAATGGTACATTGCACCTGTCAATTTACATTCAAAGAAAGGTGAAATTAAAACAAAACTGCTTGAATCTGTTTCATGGCATTTATGATACAGTATTAACTTTCACTCTGTATCTGATTTATCTTTCAATTAATCAAGCGGTCTTCAAGTAAACAAATTGTGCAACTTCAATTTGAAATCAAGTGTTTTAAGAACATAATTGAAGAAAACAATCATATTATTTAACAAAACACTCATTTCTTTAACGATTTAAATGTCAACAAATGTCAGCCAGGTTAAACAAACAAAAAATGATTCAAATTTGAAATTATAAAAGTTGAAAAATAATCACAAACACCAGGAATTCATAGCATTAAATAAGTTATCTACCATGTTTCCTGAACTTTATGATAAAGTTTGGCTCACAACATTCTGGCAGAAAACTAAGTAACAGTCTCAATTAACAATCACCATGTTCAGTCCATTCTCAGGCACTTATTGACTGAAAATTATAGCTTTGAAAAAAGCAACCTGTGAAAAAAGCACCATTTGGAACTGATATGAGTTCATTTTAAGGAAAGTATTACTTCCTTTCTAATCTTTGTTCTAGATAATTAAACTGTGATTTTAATAGTTTGGTTACAAAAGCACATGTAATAAACTAAAACTAAAATATGTAGTTATACACCCAAAAAACACCGCTATCGGAGGAATAACTTTTTTTCGGGACAAACGGTGATTTTATCCACCAAATCAAAGTGATCATATACATGCCATATTCAGTGTTGAATTATTGTTTAATAAAACAACAGCATGCATGTAAAACAAAATGACAGCACATGAATGTATTAATTTAGTAACAAGAGCGGTCAAAGACAGCTATATCCCCCGCCTCATGGGGGCAATTTTTGTAATGAAAGCCAATCAATGGTAAGGGTAGTTTCTCAGAAACATAAGAAATGCGTAAAATTAAGAAAGGGCAATAACTCTTCCTAAAAGAATCCCTTCATGAAAGCCTGTAGACATGCCCAGCCTGATTTGATGCTAATCACTCTGTGAAACACTGGTAAAATAGTCATCAATCTGTGAAAGTTTGGTAGAAATCGCATGAAAAACGTAAGAGGAGTTGCGAAGAAACCAATTTTAAATGTAAAACAAGAAACGCCGCAATGCAACGAAACCAGGTTTTTAATGATTGACAGAAGAACTTCAGCCTGTGTCTGTTTTTCTATTTTTAGTAACAGTGACCTTGACCCTAGAAACCCTTAATGCAATCCATTGAAAGGTATCCATAAACTCTTCCTTTATACCAAGTTGTGTCAGGATATGTCAACTCTAACTTAATTTATTCAGTTTCAACCATTTTTCTAATTTCAGTAACAGTGACCTTGACCTTGAATCTAGGGACCCCAAAACGCAATCCCATGAAAGGTACCCATAAACTCTTTCTATAGACCTTACTAAAGTTATTCAGTTTCATAGGTGAGTTTGACGCCCGGCCACCCGCCTGCCCGAACAACGACGCTCGCCATTCTAATTACCATGTTTCACTATGTGAAAACCTGGTTAATAAGCAAAGGGCAAAAACTCTTTCAAAAATGGTTGAATTGGGGAAGCCGGACAATATGCCCTGCTTCAGACGCACGGAATCGCACCTTCCATAACTATAACCCCTCGCCTTTTCAAGGCGGGGGATAACAAAGCAGTTTATAAAAAAAACATGTTTAAATAAGTATATGTAGCACTGGGAATAAACTTAAACAAGAGCTGTTGTAGGACAGTGCGCTCGACTTAACACCGCTTTGTCATTGAAATGGTTAAAATAATAATGTAATTTGTAAAGTATACAAGAAATGCAACAATGTGACAAAACCAGATTTTCAATGATCAATAGAAGAACTTAAGTATTTGTTGTAAGATTCAGTTTTAACTCTTTTTTTCTATTTTTAGTAACAGTGATATTGAACCTACCCTAGGGGCCCCAAATGCAATCTGATGAGTCCTCCAATAAAACTTCCTATATACCAAGTTTGGTTGCAATATGTCAACCCTAGCTAAAGTTATTCTGTACTAACCTATTTTTTTTATTTTTAGTCACAGTGACCTTGACCTTCACCATGACTCTCAGAGCCCAAAACACAATCCCATGAAAGGTCTTCATGAACTCTTCTTATATACCAAGTTTGGTCACAATATGTCAACCCTTACTCAAGTTTTTCAGTACCAACCATTTTTCTATTTTTAGTAACAGTGACCTTTACCTTGACCATAGAGGCCCCAAACCCAATTCAATGAAAGATCTCCATAAACTCTTCCTACATTTCAAGTTTGGTCACCATATGCCAAACCTAACTAAAAATATTTGACACCATAGGTGAGTTTGACGCTGGCCCACCCAAAAAGGCATACACCATTCTCATAACAGGTTTCACTTTGGTTAAAAATATTAAAATATGCCTGTTTAAAGCAATAAAAAAAAAGAAATGAAAGAAAAAGTTAATCAGGAGTCATTATTTGTATTCAGGGTTAATATGAAGTTATGTAACCTAATTGTGTGATGGCTGTAACCAACTGCGTGAAGTATTAAGTCAATTGAATGAAGGCAGGCTTTTAAGTGACCAATAAAAAAAAAGTAGGGATAAAATAGGGATATTAAGAGCAAAAAGTAAGGATAGTGGGCTCTTTACTTTCTTTTTTTGATGCAAATAAAGACTACTAAAACTGTTCCTCAATTATGATGTACATGTTGTTATCTTTGATTAGAAACCAGTGCTTAATATAATTCAAGAGGGATTCAGCCACAGGATGAGCAGATGAACCTGGATTGGGTATCTCTGAATTGTCAACATTTACCACTCATTCCCATTATAGAACCCCTCTTGCAGCACTTGAGACCTACTGTATTAAACTAATCCTACAAAAATACTACAAATGGCTTCTTATTAAAATCAAGATTTAGAAAATTTCAAACACTCATTTTTACAAAAAAGTAGGAATAGTAGGGCTTTTTCAATACAAGAGGGCCATGATGGCCCTAAATCGCTCACCTGAGTAAAAGAGTTTAACATTTGTTATCAATATAGCTTGTTTCTCAAAGAATATTGAACAAGAGCTGTCGCAGTATGTGACGAATGCCCCCCGAATGTGACATTGACCTATGAACAAGTACATGAAAAGTTGATCTTGCCTTTACGTGTCAAATACATATGGCAAGTTATTTTAAATTTCCCATGAACATAAAAGAAATACCACCCATACTTGACAGCCTACACTCTTATGTCCTCATATTCAGCATTCCATTGTGAATAAACACTTAGTGTATCTTTCACCCTTAGAGGTACCCCGGCGAAATAATGACCATGGTCGACCATGGTCCCCTGGTTTTTGACAGTTTTTGACGGTCAACCATGTTTTATCATGGTTAACCATCAAGTACCGTGGGAAAATCATTGCCTGGACCACGGTCGACCATGGTCGACCGTGGTCGACCATGGTCTACCATGGTACAAAAAAATATCACCATGGTATACCATGGTTTGACCATGGTCGACCATGGTCTACCATGGTACAAAAAAAGATCACCATGGTATACCATGGTTTTTGAAGGTCAACCATCAAGTACCGTGAAAAACCCCACAGTAGACCATGGTACAAAAGTTTTACTCCGAGAGTCACCATTTCAACCATGGTCTACCATGGTACACCAAGGTTGACCATGGTCAGCCACTGTGACAGTTTACCATAGTCTACCATCATCCTTTTTTATCTGATTCTTTACTTTGGATAAGTCTAAAAATGATTTGTTGATTTTGGTAAATAACAGAAATAGCAACTTAATAAATGTGGTCTTATTCTTTACTGATATTTAGTAAACACACAACTTGTCAACAACAGAAGTTGTGTTTCAGTATTAACCCTTTACCAGCTGTTCTGCTAATTTTAGACTCATCCACAACGAAAGCATCTGATGGAAAGGAAGAATATCTATTGGAAAGGAAGAATGCCAAATTTGAAAACCTTTTAAAACAATTTGTGGGAAATAGAGCATTTGCTCATTAATGAGCATCTATGCTCCATTCCTCTGTGAAATGATGTTCTTGTGTTTAATTACTGTTCAAGAACTATGCAAAACTGTACTAGAACAGTAACTGATCACTTTTAAGAACAGTTGTATTTGAACAGTTCAAGAATACTTTTTAAGAACAGTTCTTGAATTTTTTAAAGACTATTGTTGTTCTAATACTGTTCTATATTAAAGTCTTAAGTACAATATAAGAACAGTTCATAAATAGTGTTTGCACTTAAAATGTTCTTGAACTGTTCATAAAGACAAGTTGGCACATTTAAAGAATAGTTTATGAACTTTTATGTTCTTAATATGTTCTTGAAATGTTCTTTTTAAACAATTTGGCACATCATAGGAACAGCTTATGAACATGGCAAGTTCTTAAAATGTTCTGCATATGTCTTTGAAAGGAAACTTGTACAAAAACAAGTAGTTGCATCAGCAACATGCAGGAAGTTGAGGTAGCTGTGGTTACAACTGGCTGGTGCATTTAGTGTAACACATTTGGCCCAGTTATAACCCAAAGATTATAAATAAAAAATAACAAACGTAAAGAAAATTCCATATCAAAATAATATGAACATTAAAATTAAATTTATTTTAATTAAAGCACCACATATATCATATGTATCATGTAAGGTGCCATGGATTGCTGGTCACATTGCCTGGATAAAGTAATTTATATTTTTTATATATATTTTTTTTAATAGATTTTTTTATTTATTTTTTGTCAAGATTTTGTCAAGTTATTAGTAACTTTTTTTCATGAAAAATGTGGAATATTTTTTAAAATGACATATATTCACTATCTTGTCAAAAAAAATAAAATAAAAATAAAAATAAATAAAAAAAAAATATTTTATTTTATATAAAATTACTGTATCCAGGCAATGTGACGAGCACCTGTGGTCAACACTGGTTAATTAGTTGTTAAACCGGTTAAATATAATATTTACAAAATACTATAGCCATATTCTAACGTAGCTATATAACTATATTCTAACGGTTACGCATTTAAGACGAAACGCTCTTCACTGGCGGAGATAGTTTCGAACGCCCGCCATTTTTGTCGAAATAATGCGCCAAATAAACTGATGTCTTGTTTCGTTTATTTAAGGTAAGTTCAAGCGATGTAAGGAGTATAATTCAGTAACGTTTATAACGATCTTTTACGCTAATATTATTGTTTAAAATAACATAGCAACATTTTGAAGTAATGAGCAAATATGTTTTGTTGTAATACATTTTCGCGACAAACATACGAAATACGTTTGTGTAGAAACACAGTTAAATGCTTGTTTTTGACTAGCGTTCAGCTAATACTTAATTTATATATATATTAAAGCAGATTTTAAATTTGTTTCTTAACGTTGGTAAGCTATTTTTGTCGAGAAAAAGGATCAATTGTAATGGGCCGGCAGCGATGCAAAAGTGGGTGGGGAAGGTCAAAAACTAAAACCTTTAAAAAAGTTTTTATTGTTTTGAGGAACGATCTTTTAGGGGAGTGAAACATATATTTTTGGCGACATGTTAGTAGGGAGTTAACAAATTTTACAATAGAATATTAATATTTTTTATAAAAAAAACTTTCACATTTATTCTAAAAAGTCTGTTGACATTATCACTTTGTTTTCATGTCAAAATGCTCCAGACTACCTATTTAACAATGTTGTGAGTTCGTTATTATATCTTGTCAAATAAAAAATAAAAGTTCCTCAGGTTAATAATGAAAAGTAGTGGATGAGAGATCATTTCCGGGTTACAAATATGTTAATATCTTTTTAAATATAGCTGCAATCAAAACAAAGACATTGTTGATTGGACAGTTTCAATAACTTCGACTCAGTCACAAATATACTCTTTATGTTTAAAGACAATATAGCTTTTTGATTTGAAATCTGATAAAATCTTATATCATAAAATATGCTCAAATCCTAATTACAGCTTCTCATGTTGCAATGGATAAATGGGTATGAATCATGCTTGTTAAATATTGAACCTCAAAACTAAGAAGAAATTGATTTTTTTAACATTTTTAAATTTTGGTCCTTCAATGGACTTTTGCATCGCTGCCAACCCTTGACCTTTTAAATAACCACTATGCAAGCAAATTATGGTTAAGTGTCTGAAATGTTGTTTCGTCTATTTTAGCCAACCCAAAGGAGCTAACAAATAAATCATCAGTCCTCAAACGAATCAACCAGTGAAGGAGAAAAACATTCAAAGCCGTAAATTGTCAAATCCATCAGTGAGTAGACTATTTTTTAAAGCAAATGGTAAGATTTTCATTCTGGTTTTGAAAACAATATGGTTGGATGTGTGGAGTGGATTTTATATGTAACAGACAAACACTAATGAGAATCTTTAAAAAAAAATCAGACTCAATAAATTTGAGCTCTTTGGTTCGAAAGAATTAAATAAGCTATCATTAATTTATATACCTGCAACATTGAAATCTTAATTCGCACTGATTTGATAACCAACTGGCCGTTAGTTATTTGAAAATGTTGGCAGTACAAATAAATAAAAGAAATATTTTTCAGGTTGGAAGATGGATGTCAAAGTCTTAGACAACGAAAGGCTTCCAGAGTTAAGAAAAGACCACTTCAACAAAAACAATCATGCAAAGAATGACTGCAAAAAATCTTTTTGCAGATGCGTTTCATCATCAAGTGTATAAGGAAAAGGGACCTGGGTACAGAGACTAGATGTAAATGTCAAGGACTGAAATGAGCAATTCAATGGTTTCTTACTAATTGTGTTTATATGCGTCATAAGAAATTAAAACTGTTATAAATGGATGTGTAGTAATGATGAAATTATCACCTTGTGTCGAATGACATTAACTATTCATGAATTCATTGGAAAAATAATGTTCATGAACTGTCAAGTTCATTTACTAAGCAGGAGTTCATGAACTTAGTGGGAGTTCATGAACATGATTTGTCAAAATTGTCATTCATGAATAGTTCATGTTATTCTCATCAAACGCTTGACGTCACTGACATGGATAAGTAATTTGCTGGACTAAAGAAGCTCGATACATGGAAAATGATAAATGCGAATCAATTAATACGCTGTCGTTCTAGAATCAAAATAACAACTGTATGACTAACTTTTGGTAAATACAAAACTGAGTTTGGCGCGCTGATGCAAAAAATTAAGTCATTAATAACTATGCATTTAAACGCCAGAATTACCTTTAAGAACCATTAATGTACAGGTGCATACTTTTTGTTTCTTAAATACAATAACTTTATCAACTGTGTTAGTTTGAATTTTTTATCCATGTTTTTATGCACATTGGTTAAAAGTACATGTTGGAAAAATATAATGATATAATTAAGGAGAGATAACAGTTTTACTTGCGTCTATGCTGTAAGAGCGCAGTAGGGCATGTGAGCAAATTTCATAAAGCATGTTAGAGCATCTTGGGTCATTTGCTTTCTTACCCTACTGCGTTCATACAGCATAAGCGCAGTAAAATGTGAGCAATACTTGTAACTTTAATACATAATCATAAATGAAAAAAATGTTCATTGTGGTAAAACAGAAGCAGTTAAGAAAAGTAATCTACTTTTCATGAAGAATTGAAATTGGTTACCTAAAACTGGAGCTTATAAGAAAGTGTTTTCAATTTTGTTGACTATTTTTTTCATAATAGTGGTTGACATTTTAAACAAGAAAGTTATAATGTAACAATTGTTCAAGAGTTGTTCCTAAAACGTTATCGTTTAACAATTGTTATCACATCTAGTCAGGAATGTACTGGGTAGATTTCAAGATTTTAATCCATGCAAGAACATTTCTAGATCCGTACTTGATCTATTCTTAACGTGTACAAGAACCACTAGAAAATGATAAGAACATTTTAAGAAATGTGCATGAATTGTTCTTGAACTGTTCAAGAACTGTACTTTTACTACTATTTAAGAAATGTGCATGAATTGTTCTTGAACTGTTCAAGAACTGTACTTTTACTACTCTTTAAGTGTGCAGGAACAATTCAAGTTCTTGAAATGTAACAGTTTCAGTTTAAGAACTATATTGAAGACGCTCCAATATTTTACATAATGGACAGTTTGAGGCCTATATCATACTAAATATATATATATATATATACTATAATTTTGTTCTAGTCAAAGTTTGGCGCAAGTTGTTAGCTATTGCAGAGAAATAAGACATTTTTTTTCCTTCTCATATACATGTAAATGGGATATCAACAGAATACAGTACTCGGCATGCTAAACTAGATGACGCCATAAACATATTTTAATCAATTCAATTCCATTTCACTGATTTTGATCTTTGTTAAGTTTGTTGTCAATCCTATTTATGTGACCATGGTCTACCGTGGTATGTGACCATGGTCTACCATGGTATGTGACCATGGTCTACCATGGTAGTTCATGGTCTACCATGGTAGTTCATGGTCATATACCATGGTAGTTCATGATATATCATGGTAGTTCATGATATATCATGGTATACCATGTAACGTCAAATGGCCGCCCCACGGTTTATGACCATGGTGTGCTACCATGGTCTACCATGGTGTGCTACCATGGTCTACCATGGTATCAAACCATGGTAAACCATGGTCTACCATGGTATAATACCATGGTCTACCATGGTGTGATACCGTGGGGCGGCCATTTGACGTAACATGGTAGTCCATGGTCATATGACCATGAACTGCCATGGTAGTCCATGGTAGTCCATGGTTATTGGCCATCATTTTCGCAGGGGTAGGGACATGGGTCTTGCACAAGACATGTCGTCTTGGTATGTCAAATACATGTGGCAAGTCATTTTAAAATTTGTCCATACAAGAGAAAGTTACAGCCCGGACACGACAGCCTATACTCCATGTACTTATATGCAGCATTCCATTGTGAATAAACACTAAGTGTGACCTTCAACTTAGAGGTAAGGAAACGGGTCTTGCACGGGACACGTCGTCTTGGTATGTTGAACACATGTGGCGCGTCATTTTAAAATCTGTCCATTCAAGAGAAAGTTACAGCCTGGACACGACAACCTATACTCTTTGTCCTTATATGCAGCATTCCATTGTGAATAAACACCTAAGTGTGACCTTGAGCTTAGAGGGAGGGACACATGTCTTGCACGCGACATGTCATCTTGGTATGTTAAACACATGTGGCAAGTCATTTTAAAATCTGTCCATACAAGTTATAGCATGGACAGGACAACCTATACTCTATATATGCAGCATTCCCTTGTGAATAACACTTAGTGTGACCTTGACCTTAGAGGTAGGGACACAGGTCTTGCACACAACACGTCGTCTTGGTATGTCGAACACATGTGGCAAGTTATATTAATATCTGTCCATACAAGAGAAAGTTACAGCACAGACATGAGTTATTGAGCCAGACACACAGAGGGACGGATGGACAGACAGACAGACAGACGGACGGACAGTGCGATTTTAATATGCCCACCTTCGGGGGCATAAAAACATACTGGTCAAACATGTTGCCTGGATAATCACTGACAGGACTTGTCACAGTTATCTGCACACTGACAGGATTTGTCACAGTTTCTTGCACACTGACAGGACTTGGTGATTGATTGCACACTGACAGGATTTTGTTCAGTTGCCTGCACACTGACATGACTTGATGATTGACTGCACACTGACATAATTTGGTTCTCACCTGCACACTGACAGGACTTTGCTCAGTTGCCTGCACACCACACTGACAGGACTTGATAATTGACTGCACACTGACAGCACTTGGTACAGATACCTGCATAATGACAGGACTTTTTTCAGTTGCCTGCACACTGACAGGACTTTGTTCAATTGCCTGCACAGTGACAGGACTTTGTTCAATTGCTTGCACACTGAAAGAACTTTTAGTATAGATACACAAACAACAAAAAGTGCACAATCCAATAAAATCAATAAACTGCCTTAAGCTATGAAAGTCAAACATCAGATCCCATTCATCACCTTTGAATGATATTATCACAATTGCCCATCTAGGACAACATCACATTCCTTCTTATGTTAATTATACTTATTTTTTTTATATAAATATTAAGTGAACAACACTATCTACACAGAAGATAAGATTGTAGCATCTGCATGAACAATAATCTACATGAAGTTCAATAGAAAAGTCTGATTATTCCATTTATTATTAAGTAAAAATGAAATTTCTTCTAAAGAATAAAATGTATAATAATTATTTAAATCTATAAACCTAATAAAAGAACAATAATTACCTCAGAAGTGACTATGTTGAAGACTTAAAATATAAAATCTTGTTACTAAAAATAGAAAGTAGTGGAATCTCCAACAAAAAGGGAGACCATATAGCAAGACTTGCTGCCCTTGCTTCAAGAGTAAACTTGACATAACTATCAGATTTTAACAAAATGCATTTATAATGTACTTGTAACCCACGGGGTGAGGCCAAATTTTCTCAAGGGACATAATTTGAATAAACATGGTAGATAACCAATCGACAATGTTACACACCAAATATTTAAGCACTATTAGCTTCATAGTATTTGCTAAAAAAAGTTTTGTATTTTTTTCTTTAGGTTGCAATGGCAACCAGAGTTCTGCATGGAATTCATTTCTTTGAACAATTTTGAAAAAGCACCAACCAAGGATCATTCCTATGAAGTTTCATCAAAATTGTCCAAGCGGTTAAAGAGAAGAAGATGATTATAACCAATTGTTGACGCCAAACGCCGGATGACAGACGCCGGACATAGACCGATCACAATAGCTCACCTTGAGCACTTTGTGCTCAGGTGAGCTAAAAATGAGTAATCATAAGGTCATTTTACTGACATTATTTGAGAAATGTTCAAACCAGCAGTGAATGCTACCTTACTTTTTTATCAAGCAATACAGGAACCAAAATCTACCAGGAGTGAAACTATTATGAAGCAATTTTTGTGCCAAATTGTCTTCTTAATATTTGTTGACTTTTATTTGATATTTCTTAATGCCTCTGTCCCATTAGTCAGATGTATATATTTTCTCTTTTGTTGTTCAGATGTAAATCTTTAATTGATATGAAATATATAATATTTGGTATGAAAATGATTGTCATTTTTATAAGGAATTCATTAATATTCTTTATAATATTGTCCCTATAAATTACATGCAATATTTAATACATTTCATTTATTTTCTTTAACATCTGAAGAGTTTCATAATTGATATTTATTCTAAAACAAGCTGTTATTTATTGTGCCTACATTTTGCCTATGATTTTAGAACCTTTATTATTTTATGCTCCAGATAAATATTTATCAAAGATTCCTTTTCTTTCTATAACTTTTAAAACAACAAGATGTTTGATATAAAAGCCTAAGAGCCACTTGTTTTCGAGACTTCGAACTGTAAAGTGCTCCATTACATTTTTTAAGACTTTGAGTGTCACCAAAGTAAGGACATTTAATTTGTGTTACAAATATATTTATTAGGAACAGTTTAATAAGGCATTACATATGTGTTACAATTTAATTAAACTCACACTTGTGCTACAAGAGTGATTTTGATGACATTGTATGAATTATTTCTACTGGTGTTCCATAGAACTGTATACATTTGTTTATCATGGAGACTATTGAAACTTTAAAAACATTCATCGTGAGTTGCGTCAGGACTGTATCCACACACTTACTGTATCCACACACAATGTCATAATAAAACTATAACAAGTGGTCCATGAGGGCCTATGCTCTACTGGCATGGTTCTTGTAGTCAAGGTCATCCGACAACAACATTAATTTTTGTTTACAAAACTGTACACATGGTCCAAATTTCATTGCTGTAGCTTCAAAAGTCAGAAAGTAGGTGAAAAGGTCATAGTAAATGTAATTCAGGCACAACATTGATATTTGTTTTGAAAACTGTAAACATGGTCCAAATTTCATTGCAGTAGCTTCAAAAATAAGAAAGTAGGTCAAAAGGTCACAGTCAAGGTCATCTGAGGACAGCATTGATACTTGTTTGCAAAACTGTACACATGGTCTTAATTTCATTAAAATTTCACTAAAAATTTAGAAAGAAGGTCAAAAGGTCACAGTCAAGGTCATCCAAGCACAACATAAATAATTTTTATTGCTGTAGCTTCAAAAATAAGAAAGTTGGTCAAAAGGTCACATACAAGGTCATCCAAAGACAACATTGATTAACTGTAAACATGGTCCAAATTTCATTGCTGTAGCATCAAAAATAAGAAAGTAGGTCAAAAGGTCACAGTCAAGGTCATCCAAGCATCACATAAATATTTGTTTTCAAAACTGCACACATGGTTCAAATTTCATTGCTGTAGCTTTAAAAATAATAAAGTAAGTCAAAAAGGGTGGGGCTAATATGAGCCTTGTGGTTTGAAACAAGAAGAATTTGAAAAAATTTCTGATATAAATCTCTAAGAAACTTGTGACCCCTGTGGCGGGGCCAAAAATATTTTCAAACATTTCCCATTTATAAGTATACCAAACTTGTGAACCCTGGGGCGTGGCTAGTATATAACATTCACAAGCAATGATGCTCAGACAGACGCAAGAACAACAGACCCTACGCCATCGCATAAAATCAACCAACCCCTTTAAACTGTAATTTTGATCTCTTTTTAACAAGGGCAAGGGAGAGTTAAACATAAATCCAAATGCACAAGCTAAAAACAAGTTGTCTCTCTTTTATTCTAGACTTGGCCAAAAATAGCTTCTTTTTTTTGATAATTTCAAGAGCCACAATACACTCATGCTTGGGCGGATGTGGTTGGTTTTCGAAAGGAACCTAGCTCTAATGGATATCTAACTACTGTACAAGTTTCATCAAGATACAATCAAAACTGCCTTTGGCCAGTAGAGCTGAAAACTGAAATGGTTATTTTCAAAACCAGCAGTGATAGTAATATGACATTTCAGAAAAAAACATACAAGAATAGCAGTCAGTCATGTCCTTAAAATGAGGAATTCATTAAGGTGTAAATTCAGTAATAAAGTCAAACAATAATCTCTACAGTAAAATAAACAAACTCAAAGCTACTGTTATCACAATACTTGTTTTCAAAATGCAATGAGTCATGCAGTCTAATAAAGCTACAAAGTTATTAGTATTGGGGCATGCAAACTTTAATACATTCAAAAGAAAAGCTATAAATCATGTTAGGTAGAATTACTACAATTACTACTATAATTCATCACAATCATGAATTTCTTTATGCATGGTTATGCATGATTTTGTTAATCAAGGGTAGGAAGGTTTGTCAGCACCTGCTGAAACGGATCAATACCTTCTAGGAAAACATCAACAAATCTTTCAATTGTTTTTACTTTGACCACCAGGAAGCAAAAGAGTTACAGAAAGTGAAAACTGGGTCTTTATCCAAATGATTTGAAGTAAAATGTACATGACTTTCCTGATCCTTAAATGTACATTTGTAGTTGAAAGCTAAATGGCTAATTTAGAATTTAAATAATAAATTAAAGTACAATATGATGATCGGTATCATTAAATAAGGGCAGACATTTGACAAGCAGATGCTTTAATTAGCTGGACGATCTTAGTAGCATACCTCAACAATTACCTTACTAAGCTGGTCAAGTAGCATACCTGAACAATTATTACCTTGCTCAACTGGTCAAGTAGCATACCTCAACAATTACCTTATATACTAAACTGGTCAAGTACATGTAGCATACCTGAACAATTATTACCTTGCTCAACTGGTCAAGTAGCATACCTGAACAATTACCTTACTAAGCTGGTCAAGTACCATGCCTGAACAATTATTACCTTACTAAGCTGGTCAAGTACCATGCCTGAACAATTATTACCTTACTAAACTGGTCAAGTACCATACATGAACAATTATTACCTTACTAAACTGGTCAAGTACCATACATGAACAATTATTACCTTACTAAACTGGTCAAGTACCATACATGAACAATTATTACCTTAATAAGCTGGTCAAGTACCATGCCTGAACAATTATTACCTTACTAAACTGGTCAAGTACCATACATGAACAATTATTACCTTACTAAGCTGGTCAAGTACCATACATGAACAATTATTACCTTACTAAACTGGTCAAGTACCATACATGAACAATTATTACCTTACTAAACTGGTCAAGTACCATGCCTGAACAATTATTACCTTACTAAACTGGTCAAGTACCATACATGAACAATTATTACCTTACTAAGCTGGTCAAGTAGCATACATGAACAATTATTACCTTACTAAACTGGTCAAGTAGCATACCTGAACAATTATTACCTTACTAAGCTGGTCAAGTAGCATACATGAACAATTATTACCTTAATAAGCTGGTCAAGTAGCATACCTGAACAATTATTACCTTACTAAGCTGGTCAAGTACCATACATGAACAATTATTACCTTACTAAGCTGGTCAAGTAGCATACATGAACAATTATTACCTTACTAAACTGGTCAAGTACCATACATGAACAATTATTACCTTACTAAGCTGGTCAAGTAGCATACATGAACAATTATTACCTTAATAAGCTGGTCAAGTAGCATACCTGAACAATTATTACCTTACTAAGCTGGTCAAGTACCATACATGAACAATTATTACCTTAATAAGCTGGTCAAGTACCATGCCTGAACAATTATTACCTTACTAAACTGGTCAAGTACCATACATGAACAATTATTACCTTACTAAGCTGGTCAAGTACCATACATGAACAATTATTACCTTACTAAACTGGTCAAGTACCATACATGAACAATTATTACCTTAATAAGCTGGTCAAGTAGCATACATGAACAATTATTACCTTAATAAGCTGGTCAAGTAGCATACATGAACAATTATTACCTTACTAAACTGGTCAAGTACCATACATGAACAATTATTACCTTACTAAACTGGTCAAGTACCATACATGAACAATTATTACCTTAATAAGCTGGTCAAGTACCATGCCTGAACAATTATTACCTTACTAAACTGGTCAAGTACCATACATGAACAATTATTACCTTACTAAGCTGGTCAAGTAGCATACATGAACAATTATTACCTTAATAAGCTGGTCAAGTAGCATACCTGAACAATTATTACCTTACTAAACTGGTCAAGTACCATACATGAACAATTATTACCTTACTAAGCTGGTCAAGTAGCATACATGAACAATTATTACCTTAATAAGCTGGTCAAGTAGCATACCTGAACAATTATTACCTTACTAAGCTGGTCAAGTAGCATACATGAACAATTATTACCTTACTAAACTGGTCAAGTAGCATACATGAACAATTATTACCTTACTAAGCTGGTCAAGTACCATGCCTGAACAATTATTACCTTACTAAACTGGTCAAGTAGCATACATGAACAATTATTACCTTAATAAGCTGGTCAAGTAGCAAACATGAACAATTATTACCTTACTAAACTGGTCAAGTAGCAAACCTCAACAATTATTACCTTACTCAACTAGTCAATTAGCATACCTCAACAATTATCCTTGCTATGCACAAAGTCAACCATTACCAGCACATTAACTTGCATTATGTTAATACCTTATACAGGTTTTTATCAGTTTTATGGCCAAAGGTTAAATTTTTTGCACAACACAAACCCATCCATCTGACAAAAAGTCTATACCTCCTTCATAAAATAGACAAATTAAAATTTTGAAACTTACAAATAGCTGAGTAGTTTTAATGCTTAAGCACCATGAATAAATTATATTATACACTATTATTATGTTATGTTTTAGCTGCACTATGCTCAGTTTACCTCTTTCACAGTAATATTGCACCTCTACATATTTTTTGGTTCCTGGACATGGATCACCTCCGAAAGTATCGTCAGACGCGCGGAACGAGCATTTTATCCTTCCGTCACACCTGGTTGGGACAGAAATGTATAGGGCATGCAATTGTTGTCTGCGTACAACAGATGTACATTCAATCAAATCTATAACTTGTGCACGCTATTTTGAGCGAATGTGTATTATTGATAATGATCATGCAGTATTATGAAGTGTACCTGATTTTTTTCAATTCAATTTTTTTTTTTTAATATTATTAAAGTAATGATATTCTTAAGACACTTATTAATTTCAGTGAAAGACATAAAAGATTCACATAAAATATTTAATAATGATCAAAATTTCGTGCACTAGTAATACTACAAACATGACATGACTGTGTGCATTACAATAAGGATCACATACCATCACATGCATTTTGTAAACTGGGGTGGAAAGGGGGGACGGAACATTCTATTTTTGGTATACTGTTTATTAAATTAACAAACATATTAAAAACAAACAGACACAGCAATGCATTATCACAACAACAAAAAAATCATACTACAACACAATGAATATTAAGAAGAAAACAAAGTGACAGTATGGTAACATATCTGAAAAGAAGACTGAATAAAGAAGCAATTTTTATTCATCAGGTAACAGCCCAGATATTGTGATGTTATGTTTTGCTGCTTTATTCTTCAGGGAACGGCCCAGATATTAGGATGTTATGTTTTGCTGCTCTATTCTTAAGGTAACAGCCCGGATATTACGATGTTATGTTTTGCTGCTCTATTCTTAAGGTAACAGCCCGGATATTACGATGTTATGTTTTGCTGCTCTATTCTTAAGGTAACAGCCCGGATATTACAATGTGATGTTTTGCTGCTCTATTCTTAAGGTAACAGCCCGGATATTACAATGTGATGTTTTGCTGCTCTATTCTTAAGGTAACAGCCCGGATATTACGATGTGATGTTTTGCTGCTCTATTCTTAAGGTAACAGCCCGGATATTACGATGTTATGTTTTGCTGCTCTATTCTTAAGGTAACAGCCCGGATATTACGATGTGATGTTTTGCTGCTCTATTCTTAAGGTAACAGCCCGGATATTACAATGTTATGTTTTGCTGCTTTGTTCTTAAGGTAATAGCCCTGATATTATGATGTTATGGTTTGCTGCTTTATTCTTAAGGTAATATCCCGGATATTACAATGTTATGTTTTGCTGCTTTATTCTTAAGGTAATAGCCCAGATATTACAATGTTATGTTTTGCTGCTTTATTCTTAAGGTAATAGCCCAGATATTACAATGTTATGTTTTGCTGCTTTATTCTTAAGGTAATAGCCCAGATATTACAATGTTATGTTTTGCTGCTTTATTCTTAAGGTAATAGCCCAGATATTACAATGTTATGTTTTGCTGCTTTATTCTTAAGGTAATAGCCCAGATATTACAATGTTATGTTTTGCTGCTTTATTCTTAAGGTAATAGCCCTGATATTATGATGTTATGTTTTGCTGCTTTATTCTTAAGGTAATATCCCGGATATTACAATGTTATGTTTGGCTGCTTTATTCTTAAGGTAATAGCCCAGATATTACAATGTTATGTTTTGCTGCTTTGTTCTTAAGGTAATAGCCCTGATATTATGATGTTATGGTTTGCTGCTTTATTCTTAAGGTAATATCCCGGATATTACAATGTTATGTTTGGCTGCTTTATTCTTAAGGTAATAGCCCAGATATTACAATGTTATGTTTTGCTGCTTTGTTCTTAAGGTAATAGCCCTGATATTATGATGCTATGGTTTGCTGCTTTATTCTTAAGGTAATATCCCGGATATTACAATGTTATGTTTTGCTGCTTTATTCTTAAGGTAATATCCCGGATATTACAATGTTATGTTTTGCTGCTTTATTCTTAAGGTAATAGCCCAGATATTACAATGTTATGTTTTGCTGCTTTATTCTTAAGGTAATAGCCCTGATATTATGATGTTATGGTTTGCTGCTTTATTCTTAAGGTAATAGCCCAGATATTACAATGTTATGTTTTGCTGCTTTATTCTTAAGGTAATAGCCCTGATATTATGATGCTATGGTTTGCTGCTTTATTCTTAAGGTAATATCCCGGATATTACAATGTTATGTTTGGCTGCTTTATTCTTAAGGTAATAGCCCAGATATTACAATGTTATGTTTTGCTGCTTTGTTCTTAAGGTAATAGCCCTGATATTATGATGCTATGGTTTGCTGCTTTATTCTTAAGGTAATATCCCGGATATTACAATGTTATGTTTTGCTGCCTTATTCGTCAGGCAACTGCCCAGATTTTACAATGTTTTGTTGCTTTATTTGTCAGGCAACTGCCTAGATATTACAATGTTCTGCTGCTTTATTCGTCAGGCAACTGCCTAGATATTACAATGTTCTGCTGCTTTATTCGTCAGGTAACTGCCCAGATATTACAATGTTTTGCTGCTTTATTCGGCAGGCAACTGCCCAGACATTACAATGTTCTGCTGCTTTATTCGTCAGGCAACTGCCCAGATATTACAATGTTCTGCTGCTTTATTCGTCAGGCAACTGCCCAGATATTACAATGTTCTGCTGTTTTATTTGTCAGGCAACTGCCCAGATATTACAATGTTCTGCTGCTTTATTTGTCAGGTAACTGCCCAGATATTACCGAGCTTTGCTGCTTTATTTGGCAGGTAACTGCCCAGATATTACAACGTTTTGCTGCTTTATTCGTCAGGCAACTGCCCAGATATTACAATGTTTTGCTGCTTTATTCATCAGGCAACTGCCCAGATATTACAATGTTTTGCTGCTTTATTTGTCAGGCAACTGCCCAGACATTACAATGTTTTGCTGCTTTATTCATCAGGCAACTGCCCAGATATTACAATGTTTTGCTGCTTTATTCGGCAGGCAACTGCCCAGACATTACAATGTTTTGCTGCTTTATTCGGCAGGCAACTGCCCAGATATTACAATGTTTTGCTGCTTTATTCGGCAGGCAACTGCCCAGATATTACAATGTTTTGCTGCTTTATTCGGCAGGCAACTGCCCAGACATTACAATGTTTTGCTGCTGGCAACTGCTTAGATATTAAATTTTTTGCTGCTTTATGCGTCAGGCAACTGCCCAGATATTACAATGTTCTGCTGCTTTATTCGGCAGGCAACTGCCCAGATATTACAATGTTTTGCTGTTTTATTCTTCAGGTAACTGCCAGATACAAAAATACAATGTTTTGCTGCTTTATTCTTGAGATAACTGCAGGTATTACAATTTCTTGCTGTTTTATTCTTTAGGTAACTGCAGCTCAGGTACATGTATATTATGATGTTTTGCTGTCTCATTTTTCAGGTAACATCCCAGGTATAATGATGTTTTGTCGTTTTATTCTTCATGATTATGTTTTGGTGCTTTAACCACTCTTCGGCAATAGCTGACATCTGATATTCTTAAATTGCAGAGAAATGGAGGAACAACAATGTGATTTGTAGGCATCAATATTAATGACATATATATATTGTTGATGGTGCTCCACAAATTTTACCACAAGGCAGAAAAAGTACCAGTATAATTTTATGATTGTATCTTTATGGCTAATGGGTGGAGAAAGGTTCTAATGATTGTGAAGACAGCTATAGGCTAACATGAATCACTCAGTCTGTTTCCTGGGAAGAAACCAGTAGTAGTGTCCAATAACTATGACATAGCATGTCAGTTAAACCAGCCAATCGATACCCAACTGACCAATAATTGTCCAGATAAGGCAGGGCCATGACCTCCAACAATCTGCACTTATCAACAATAGTGTTTTGCACTGTTTTATATATATGTATGCTTATAAACTGAGTAAAACAACCGCATAAAATTACAAGATGTGTTCTTAACTACTGAGAAAAGTTTAGACAAATTATGAAAGCAGAAATACTAAAATTTTCGCTAATTGTTGCTACGTAATTTTTTCATATTTGTTTAACACCAAAGTGACCATGAAGTTGAATAATTCAACCTCCAAATTTACTAATCAATAATATAAACGATATATGCAAAATGTTTTTTTAGTTTTAAAATAGGAAATATCATTACTACTACACAGAATCATTTTGAGTGTATAATATTGACACTATTTCTGATTCATTTACACTTTGACAAATTAATCTCCTTCCTGTGCGAAAAGAGTTAAATTTGATGCATATACAGATGCTTTTAAGAATTATTAGAAACACCCTGGTATTGTTTAAGGAAAAAAGACATCTCAGTTTAAAGAGATATAAATAACAAATGTTTCAAAAAGAATATTTAAGATCTTTTATTATATACCTATATAAAACACTGCATTTTTTAACTCAAAAATACAAAAGATCGGACAAAAAAAACATATTACACTCTGTGGCTTTCTGTTTCTGTATCACACACTAGACCGGGACTACTTTTTTCGATCGTACATGCTCGGTAATTTACGCCAATCTGGTTCTATTTTTAGATTTACCTGGTGATCTTATAATAAAAACAAATCGTTGAAATGGTATTATTGTTCAGTTGTAATGTATATTATCAGATAGCAGTTCTTAATTAACAGAGTTACAGATAAGCTGGGTATTTGTGTAAATACGCAGTTAAAATCATAAAAAACACAACTGTTTTAAAAATCGATGAGTAACAAAAAGCATAAGAAAGGGCAGAATACGCAATTCATTTAAAAGGGACACGTAATGTAATAAAAATGAGAATTGGAAATTCATTTTGTCTAATTCGGCGAACTCGATTCGGTCAATCTATTTTACTCAGTTAAAAATAGATAATGCTTTCCATAATTGGTCGATCATTTTCCGGAAGCAAGCTGGAAATAATTGGAGACCTCTGGGTTGGACTAAAGACACTCCCGTTGATTAACGAGTAAATAGGATGGTATACGATTATAGACGGATGCAGGCGGAAACTTAAGTGTTCATATGCAAGCTTTCCCGCGAATATGTAAAAAAAAAGAGGTTGAAAAAGGTATTACTAACTCAGTCAAACGCATTAACACATTATTTAAACCCACCACCATCGTCGAAGATAGTTGGTGACATATTGGATACATTAATTACAGAATCAGTACTGTCATGTGATGTTAAAGGCATCGCAGGGTCAATAATTGACCAGATTGTTTGTGGCATAGTTGTTCTAGACATTGTTAGTTTATGCTGTGTGTTAAATGTGTTTGTTTTAAAATTCTAGTTTATTTTGTAATGTGAACTTTAAACACTTAATACAGCAACTTAAAACACTCTGTTTCACTCATTTCTATTAATTGCATTATGAGTTATTGAATCCAATCACACTCATAAAACACAATTGCTCATTGGTGCTACTCAATTAGATCACAATGATGGGGTAATAAAAACTTGAAATACTCATTTGTAATGTGAGATACCCATTTTTTTTTCAAAAGTGTGGAGTTATACTCAAATACATTGGAATGTATCTGTAACTCTGATTAAGTAAATAAATGTTTAGCAATAAAACGTTGGCAGTACCGGCTCGATAGGATGACATCTCCGCCCAAATGCGATGCAATATTGCAAACCACATGTCCGAAGCAATTTCCACAAACACTTCAAAATGATCGGCTACTCAACTGTTACATCACTATCAACCACTGCGCCAGATCGCCACAGAAAAACAAAAACGTAGACGGATTTGTTTAATCAATATTGACAGTGATTGAGTGCCCTTAAAGTTATTAGTTCCATGAATAAAACTCACATTTAACAGTTCAACTGTTTCCTTTTTTTTTAAATGGCGGACGTTTACTTTCGTTTTAGTAAAGTCATAAGTTACGCCACACAATGGTGCGTTAATTAATTTATTAATATGTCATTCATATTTTGTATTGTACAAATATACTTAATTTGTACTATTTTGTCTAATTGCTTACGTGTTTGTGGGTTCGATGAAACGTTAACATGGTTTGCTGTTAAATTTATTCAGAAATAGTTTGAAGGTATATAATAAAAGGAAAATCATGTTAGTCGGTAAAATCATGTTAGTCGGTAAAATCATGTTAGTCGGTAAAATCATGTTAGTCGGTTGATCCGTGGTGTTGTATCACTTTGAGTTGCTTCGGTCTCGTGCGATACGGATTCTTCCACAAACAACTCGAAGTGAAACAACACCACGGAATCAACCAACTAACATAATATTTCCTATACATATTATGACTAAAATAATTTGTAACTTACATGTTGCTTGTAAGAACAGTTTTGCCTTTCATTTCAATTTGGTATTTAAATACATTACAAAGAAGGAATTACAGGAATCTATATCAACAATAATTATTTATTAAAAACGTGTACAACAGGTCAGGTCATTCTGACAAGGTCTGACAAGGGAATTGGATGAAAAAACAGCCAAAACTAATGATTTTTAACATTTTTTTAAACAGATGATAAAAGTTATTTTGTGGAATTTTGAAAGATAAACCTGTTGAAACACTAATTTTTAAGCTTTAAAATAGAGGCTGCGTTTCTATTGTAACAAAGTTCTGATGATATTTAGTAATATATTAAATCCTTTTAAAAATTGTCAGTATCGATTTTTCCTGTATAAGCTTGTGTGTACTTGTTGAAGGGCCCTTACTAATGGGTCATGTTACAAGGTAGACGTAGCCTTATTGCTATTGGCGTGGTGTCAATTTGAGAGGCTGAGAGAATCTAGTTCCCCTGCTGGGGTTCCAACCCACAACCTACCGGGTAAAAGGTGGACACCTTTATGGCTCACTCTCAAATGTCAAAGTCTGACATTACCATATTTATTGCTTCATGTATTGCTCCTTATATTTGTCAACTATGATGTAACAAAGATAAAATAATGTTTTCATTTTTTTTTTTATGAAAGGGGTGAATCACAAACATAATCACAAACAAATCTCCTTGTACATACAAATTAGGAAGAACACTAATCTTGCTTTTTAACATAAACCACATTACTTAGTTGTGGCCATATTAGAAATTCAGAATATGTGACCATTTTTTCCATAAATGTATATGATGCTGTAACCCTTCATAAACTTAGTGCTGATTGAACAAATATTTCTAAAAACATTGAAGTTTTTTATAATAATTTTCAAGATATTCACACTTCAATTTTCCAAACTTATTTCTTTCTTGCATTAACTTTATTAGGCCTTTTTTATTTGATTCTATGTTTTACGAACACCGCCGCTCAAAAAAAACTCATTTTTGAAACAAAATAAAATTGTGATTTCGTTTTTTTTTTATATCTGCCGATGAAACTTTATCGCAGCAAATCATTAAAAGCAGAGGACAGTAAAAATATTGGTGTAAACATTTCTGAAAAAGTTTAACCCAATGAAAAACATTCATCGGATTTGCAGGCTGGTGCTAAAAACCTGGTATCCGGTACCTGGTATCCCCTTGATTCTGATACCGAATTATGTTGATATCAGGGTTAATATCAGATGATAAATCCAAGTATCCACAGTCCGTTATTAATTGCTTTTTGACAACCAATGCATACTTTAAATAACACGGTATCAACATAGTCCGGTATCATAAACTATGATAACGGCTTTTATTGAAATCGATACCTGGTACTGGGTTTTAGCTCACCTGGATAATCCTTTGCGGTGACTTCCGGTTTATTTCCGGGTTATAACGAAGTATAATAAGAGCGATAAATTTGGACTAATTATCGTTCCAGGTTTGTTATTATTTATTTATTTCTATTAGATTTGTCATTTAAATGAGTTTATTTTACATTATTGTGATATAATTTGAAAGTCATGAGCTATAAATTGCTTGACTGTTTACCTGGACAGTTTAGTTCTGGTGGGTGGGGTAGATGGTTCAGAAAAGACTGCGGTTACTATTCTTATTGGAGTATTATTAATAACAAAAAATAACATCTATTCTAAAACCTTTGTTTTGAAAATTAACACAAATAATACATTAGGCTGTTTTACTATCTGACAGTGATAATCTATAATGAGGAATCTGTATGTACATTACCAGGTACTTTATAACTATGTAATAGTCTTATGAATGAACATTATATAAATCATCATCAATATAAATTATGATATTTATACTGCTCTGTGTGTTTTATTACTATGTACTAAAAATTTTACTTAGAAAGAGTAATTATGTTATGCTGTCACCTTTGTAGGGTTCTCGGCTTCTGAATGATTTGTTACTAGTTAGTTATGTTTAAACATTATGATGGCCACCGGACTAGTCACATACACCCAGGCCTGCAATTAAATCGGGGTCCAGATTGTCTTAAAACCCATCCATAAATAAGTCTGAGAGTAACTTATTTTTTTTATAAAAAATATACTTTTAATGTTCCATTCCTTTCTTTACAGATATGATTCAAATATGCTGATGTTATCTACTGAGACCATCACTTTCAATGAAGAGCATCACTACAATCGGTTGGGCTGCTAGATTGGTAGCAACATGATGTAAGCTAGTGCCTGTTGAAACTATTGTTGGTTGGGCATATATTGCTTACTGGACGGCTATATTGGATGGACCATACCTGTTGGTTGAACAACAGTTACTATAAATGGTTGGACCGGAAGTGTTGGTTGGACCACCAGTGTTGTTTGGACTGCTTGTTGGACAGAATGTGTGATGGACAACTAGTATTATTTGAATCACTGTTGGATAGACAGCTTTTGTTTTATCAGACAGCTAGAATCAGTTGATTTACAAGTTCCTGGATCGCTAGTTTCTGGCGGAAAAATATTCCCTGTATAGAAGGAAACAAAAAAGCTCTGTTGCTAACTGTAACTATGACATGGTTGGTGAATTGGTATCAGACAATTTGCAGCCAAGACAACACAGTGAAGTGATAGCCGATTCCTTAAACTCTAAATGGCAAATAAATAAATTTACTGAAAATAGTTGATTTTTTTATGTCACTTGTCTATTATAACATGCATTTACAAAGTTTAAAGAGTGATTAATGAAAATATGAAGTGAACTTGTCAGATAAAGCAAAAACAAATGTGCACACACTTACATAGTTTCTTGACATTAAAATAGAAAATCATAGAGAATACAGCATAGCTTTCGCTTTTCTGTGTGTTTTTTTCCGACCAAAAAATAAAATTCCAGAAATGTAATTTTATTTTTATTTTTATTTCCTCCTCCTCCGACACTTCACAACTCTGGCCGTTTGTAAAACATATAATTAAAAAAAAGGCCTTACGTAAAAATCAGTCTGATTATGAAATATCATTTAAGATGATTTTTTTCTTCATTTTCTTACAAAAAAAAATAATCAGAAATTAAGGAAAATATCCTAAAAGGTCAACTTTAAAAAGACCAAGCAATCAGTTTACATCTCACAAGAGACATCTTGGAACAAAGCCCTCATTAACTGGAAATGTGACAAACAGCCTTTATGCAAGACAGATTCTAAATTCCAATTATTCAAAATTAAGCCCCCAAAACTGACAGACAGATTGAGCTCGCCTTTGTTTGGGAGAACCCATAATCAAACAATTTGAAAGTCTGCTGTCCCAAAAGAACAAAAGATAACTCTAAAATTCCAAAAGCATTAGAAATGTGGCTCTTAATTAATTCCAATATTCTTGGAAAGGAGACTATTGGGTTTTTTTCTTTTAACAATTTCTTTACAAATGGATTTGCAATGAATTCCAAGCAAATTCTCTGAAAATGATAGGATTGGAAGAAAAAATCACAACACTTTAGATAATGTAATTAACAATATTTATTTCTGAAATTGATGTTTTCTTTCTTTCAGAATTCTGAAACAACTCATTGTTTACTCTTTCTGCTGCAAAGTTCATGCCCTCCTCCTATAAACATTGCTTATTATTTAAGTTCTTAGTATATTTACACAAGAAAAACAAACAAGGGAAACAAAGAATGAACCCTTCCCTGGCTTCATTAACATCCCCTACAATGCCAGGCAATATGGAAAGTGAGGATAGTTCAAGGTTCAAGTCCACCTTTTACTAGTGATGAAACAATTATCGAGTACAATCGATAAATCGTCGCTGACAATGCTATGTCGGCGACAATCGATAGTGGTTGTCCAAACTCGATGTCGCTAATGTTACTTCCGGTATCTACGTATTTTTTTTGTTTTGTAATTAAAGTCGAGTAAATGTCAATTTTTCCTTTCGGTAAATTCCTGTTAAGTTCATTTTTACAAGGATATGACCACTCTCTTAAACAACTGCGATGAATTCAAACACTTTAGCTTAAAAAATTACAAACTCTCCCAAAATTACAAATGTTTTTAATTGTTTGCATATTTCATAAATCTTCATCAATAACCTGTCTCTATGATGTAGATGGTCCGGTCCTACCTGCAAATACCGGAGATCCCGGTTCGATGCATTCTGTATTTGAAACCTTTTTTGATACCGTTTGTAATAAACTAATTAACTTTTTTTGTGGAAGATTTATTAAATTAAGATATTCTAATGAAATGTTTAATATAACAGGTTATTGAATGTTAAGCTGATGCACAAACAGTTACTATGCTTTAAAAGTAGAAAATGCTATGGTAACTTGCTTGATGCAGTGTGCATCATTTTGCAATAGATGTGCACTTATAAAGTATGTGTTGTGTTTTTATGTGTTTTTGTTAAGTTACTTCGGACAGAAAAAGGTAATGGAAGTGTAGTTTCTGTTGCAAAAAGCATGACTATAGCATCACCAATACTCATTCCAAGTTTAACCATTTAAATGATCATGAATACACTTTGTATAAAGAATGTATTCCTTACTGATAATAATATGAACTATCGATTATTGTCCGATAGTAAATCGAAGTGCTTGGTCCGATTCGATTCGATTATCGATAGCAAATGGAGTCCGATTTTCAAACACTACCTTTTACTGAATAAGTACAAAGTTATTTATTTGAACAAGTCATCAACATGATAAATTATGTTGTCCTGCTTGGAATTGAAAAAAAAAATGTAACAAATCCAGTTTGAACATGAGCACTGTTGTATTTGAGACTGTCTATTAAGTAAATAGGTATGTGCCCCAAAGCACAATTAATTCTTATTTTATTAATTTAAAACTTACCTAAAGTATCATTTCTTTAAATAATGTTCTCATGAAAGATTGCTTGGCAACACTTTCTTGAACAAATGAGAGAAATATTTTGTTGTTGTAGATCATCAGATGCCAGGTGGTACATTAATAATATTTATAAAAGGACATGATCTAAACATACCACCTACGAACCTTGGATTATCAATTAACAGCAGACTGATTTAGATCATCCTAATTTTCATCACCACCTGTTCCTAAATATGAATGTATAACATCAGTTTACTCTTTAAGCTGTATTCTATATACTTGAAACCAAATGTTTAAACCCAAAAATCTAATGATAAATAATTGGTCTAGTGTTGATTATTTCACTTTGGCTTTTCATGACCTTCACTCAATATTGATATGTTAGCTGATGGGCTTGTCTGCCATACTTTTCATTGCATTTGAAGAAAATTTAGTGATAAATCTCATTGCAACATTCAAACAAAACAAAAAAAAAAACCATTAAAATGCTACATGTACACAATTTAAAGTATAGCAATACTCAAATCTACAAAAGGTCACAATGGCCCATGCTTGTTGCTGTAGAAACATGCTTCTCAAGCAACGGACCTTACCCAGGTAACAAAAATAGGTAATCTGAAGGTATTTTGGCGTGTTAGGGCAGGGATCGCCAAATATGGCGCTTGAGGCCTGTACGTCACATGAACTTTTGTGATCACACCTAGAAGGATTAGGGAAACGCTCATTGTATTCATACTACAAATTTGTTATACCAATTCTGAAAACAGTTGATATAGCACTGTACTTACAACAGCTACTGCACCAGTCAATTGTTACCACAGCCCCCCAGGTCCGCGGGTATACCGGGGATAGCCAGGGAAATGGGCCATGTTTTTACCTTCCAGGTGGCCCCACAGTGCCGGGTGGTTTTGTCTTTGTGCCAAAAATAGCAGGTAATGGGTCTTATCTAGGGTCCCTGGTGTGGGGGGGGCATTTGGCGTGGATTCTACCAGCAGTTCGCCCCCGCAGGATGGGTATTTTACCCGGGCGTTGTGCTGGACCGAAAGTCAAAGTCCCCGCTATTCCCCAGGCCGGGGGGGGGGGGGGGGGGCGTGGTTACAATTGACTGGTGCATAAATAAGATGTAAATAATGTAATTTGCTTCTCATCAAAGTAATATAAAAATATAAAAGCTGGTTTGATATGTATAAATAACAAGTTGTAACACTTAACTTTATTTACACATATACTGAAAACAATCTCTTTAAACACCCTTTTACATTTTACACTACTTAAAGATGCACCCTTACACCCAATTAATAATTTTGTTTTAATATTCCAAAAAGGATGAACAAATGTCAAAAACAATGAATCTTATGAAGGTTACCAAGTTTAATTTGAAAGATTATATGACCATAAAACACGGTATTTCCACCTTCTGAGACTATATAGTAGACCACAGTAAATCTTTTTAATTCACCAATCATTAAATATTTTTGCGCTTTCTGCTATTAAATTCACAGTTGCAATCTTGTCATTAGTAGTAAATATTTTCCATAAATGCAATATTTATTACGTAGTTTAAGGTTTATCAGTGAAAATATATATTTGTTATACATGTGTATGTATTGATTTGGAATAAGAGTGTCACTTTAAACCTCTGTTCAGAAGATCTGCATATTATTGTGTTCATACCTTTCGTCTTCAAATATATTTAAAGCTTTTTTTATCCGAGTTCACATGATCTAATTTTATCTTACCTCTGGCTGATGATACTGATGGACTCCTCTGCACTACACTGCACATTCCAGTCTTTGTCGATACCACCCATACCGCAAACATACAAACTGAACCGCCCATAGTTTGCCAGCAGGATCCGGATCCGCTCCCCCGGAAGCTTGCATTGAAGATTGACGAAGCTGTTCTCGCACGCAAAATTCTTACGTTTCTCATTCTCAGGATAGCGGGCAGGGTCTACAATGTCATTTCAATAGTATATGTTAATCATAATGAACCAATGAACATTGAGAATTGTTCATTTTTTTTTAATTTAAAACCTGTAGAATGCTAGCTTGCTCATCATTTATAAAGATGGATGAGTCCTTCTAAATTGTGTAGAACATGAACAGTGCATTCCATGTAGTGTGTGCATGCACATTAAACCTTCTTTGGCTATTATTTACTCAACAAGACACAACTTTAACTCTTAGGCCACACCAAATTAATGTTTCGTTCCATTGAGTGTTATGTTGAAGAATCAGTTGGTGTATGAATCATGTTGGAATATGGTGTTGGACAAATCAGCAAGTGCATTGTCATTTCTTTGGAAGAAAACATTCGATTTGGATGAAACGTCTCTGTGGAAACGACAGTGGCGGTGGGTGGGGTAACGTGAATTTTCGCGGAAGGAAAGCCAGAGGACGCGAAAAGACTTAGTGTACACTGAGCTCTTTCTTCTGGACGTTGCTGGGTGCACTTCAATATGTTATTGTTTCATTTCCTCGATTTCATGTTTTGTCAGATGCTTTATGTCAATTCCAAATTTCGAAATAAAACGTCATCATTGTCATTTAATATTTCTTCAACTGTTCCATCCATCATAAAATCATCTACATTAAAATCAATCAAATTATCATTGCTTATTTTGTTTCAACCGCTTTACTGCAGATTACAGTTTTGAATGTTGCCAATAATTTTATGATTTCATTGAAAAAAATAGTTCCATACTAAATATGCCCCGACCATTAGTATTATTGCCCCGAATGACAGGACAGAACAAACGCACGCAATTTCGATGGAAAATGCCATTGCACTTTATACAGAAATAATGTGAAATTGATAAACAACAACCATCTTTAAGGAATGAAGTGTTAATGTAAATATTGCATGTTAATTCCCTGCCTAGCAAGATGGATTCAACATTGTTAGGTCTTATGATAGTTTTGTTTCAAAATGACTGTTCAAGCAATTGTGTCCCGTTCTTTCCTACAGATAGCGTATTTTATCAGAGTAATTGCAACATTTCAAGCACATTTAACACAAAAGATGAAACAAAATAATTATACTGCCCTTTAAAACTAACATTAAAATATAATGTATATTTAGAACATGACAACTTGACAATCATTGTTTTCCAAATGACCATAATAATACTGTTGACATTTATGGGAGTAAATTCTCCATTTAATAGAAGTTGGAAGTTAACAGCCCTTTGCTCCATTACAATTGTATATGTCGCTGTGCAACTAGGCAAAAAGATATATAATAAGACAACAAAGAAAAATAGAAGATCATCTAACTAGGGGCTTGTTGGATACTGACACCAATAATCTATTTGTATTCAACTGCAGGAGCAAAGTATAGTCTAAAATAATAGACCTGTTATACGGGATTCTTCCAATCCCTAATGTCTAAACGGGTTTGTGCAAAAACCGGGGGGGGGGGGGGGGGGGGGGGGGTGTGTGAAAAATATTGAAATTGTATTAAGGCCACACCAAATTAATAACTTGTTCATCGGATTTCCCGCACCTATTTCTTCAGAAAAGCAAAAAAAATATTTTTATTTTTTTATCACTTGCGCTAATTTGTTTAGTAGAATGTAGCCTTTTCCCTTATAACCGCGTTTTTCGATCGTAACAATTATCAAAACACCGGCTCAATCATGCAGCCGCTCTAAGAAGAGTCAATGAATTATATAGACCCGGATATAAGCGTCTAGATGATCGAGACTAAATTGGCATTTCACTTCCTGATTCTTGAAAATTACGTCAACAAAAGACAATTCTACAACCATTTAAAGTTTGATTAAATTTTGGACAAATGTGTTTGTTTTAATTTGGTTCACGCTAAAAATAAACGTATATATACTGGGCAAGTGCTGAATTTTATCGTGAATGACAGTGATTATCCAAAGTTTGAATTTGGTTCGGACACGTTTGACGGGAATTCGGATGACCGTTACAGTAAAAAGACAGTTTCCAACCGTTCATCTATACCTACTACACCTGTCCAGGTAAAAACTTCAGGTGTGTATTTTAACTTCTTTGTTCTTTTGCTGTTAATATAGCAAATATGATGTATTTTTTGTATTATTTGTTTCCTTCAAAAATAATTATATACAGTACATTTAATGATTTATGCATGTTTGTTTTTATTTTGCTACAGATCAGATTATAGTATTTATTGAATTCATATGCAATGCATGTACAGTAATAGAAAAATAAAGTTTGGCCAAGAAACGAACACCACCTTTCTTGTGTCATCATCAAACTGTTTCAGTAATGCATACTACATTATTTAAGGAATGAATTGCGGGGTTGATGTCATTATCGGGGATATGAACGCATTGGGCTGGTCAAAGTACGCGTGGAGTCATATCCCCGATAAAGACATCAACCCCGCAATTCATTCCTTATATTTACACCAATAGTTCATTATTTTATTCAAGAAACGTTAAAAAAATACTTCATTTCATTTTGGATTACCTTTCAGTAATCCTTTCTGACCCATTCTGTAAACAGGACGACCCAACTGTTACCGGAAACATTTTTCAAATGACGTCACAATAACGCGGGAAAAGATCAACCACTTGAAATCACTTTTAAACGTAAAATTGAAACACTTTTGGCAACAAAACGTTTAAAATATAATAACTTAGCACTTTCTAAAATGTTGATTTATATTTTACGGGACCTGCTGACACAATATAAACAAGAGGCACATCAGTGCCTGTGCTCCACTGGCCAAAAGGTTCAAGCAAAGACCACCTAACGAACATTTTCGTCAAGTTTCATAGAGATACAATCATCAATTTTACTTACACTTTTCGGCCATTTAAGTTACTAAAAATAGCTGTTTCATAAACTTTCAGAATGTCACTTAAACGAAAATTAATGTTCAGTCTATATATACTTTCCTATGTATAAATGTAAGGTTTTTAAATTGATCTTTTTGTGAGAACTTTATGCTTATATGTTTACTCATAAATTATTATTGTTTAAAAATTATTTAAAGATGCTATACGTGAAAAATTAAGACATTATTTTTTTTTCTATTAAAGGGAGGTAATTCAGTAGTAAAATGTAATCAAAGCTATTAAAGCATGGCATTTCTTTTCTAACCATGTTGATATTATTACAGTCTATTCAAGCAAGATGCCTTTTGTTTTTACATAGTACCCATAGGTTCTGAAAAACAAGGAGCACTATTCCCAACAGAAGGATGTCACTCCCTATCACTGCATGAGCATCATAATAAAGAAATGTTTACTCAAACTGCAAGCTGCTCAATTAAAATAGGTATTTACCTCAAGCATACAGTTTTATAATGTGGCAAAATAGTCGGACTACTAGATTGTCATTCGGACTAGTAAAATATGCCATTATGCTAGTCTAACTGGCTAGTAGGTTAAAATGTTTTTCGTGAAGACTGCGGACGAGAAGTCCTTAAAGGTTTTTCTATTTTTAACTCTCGCAGCCATGTTGTGCAGCGGACCGGAACCATTTGGGCAATTTTGGTTAAAGGGCATCCCGATGAACATTTATGTAAAGTTTCATCAAAATCTGATAATCGGTTTCTGAGAAGATGTAGTTTAACGTTTTTTTCTATTCTTAGCTCTGGTGCCCATGTTGTGCAGCAGACCAGAACTGTTTGGGCTATTTTGGTTAAGGACTACCCAAGTAACATTTCTGTCAAGTTTCATTGCAATACGATCATCAGTTTCTGAGGAGAAGTCGTTTAAAGGTTTTTCTATTTTTACCTCTGGGGGCCATCTTGTGCAGTGGACCGAAACCATTGAAGCAAATTTGATAAAGGACCATCCAAGGAACATTTCTCTTAAGTTTCATCAAAATCTGATCATCGGTTTCTGAGAAGATGTTCTTTAAAGGTTTTTCTATTTTTTTGCCCTGGCAGCCATGTTGTGCAGCGGACCGGAACCATTTGAGCAATTTTGGTTAAGGACCACCCAAGGAACAATTCTGTCAAGTTTCATCAAAATCTGCCTATCCGTTTCAGAGGAGATGTCGTTTAAAGATTTTGCTATTTTTAGCTGTGGCGGCCATATTGTGCAATGGACGAGAACCATTTGAGCAATTTTAATAAAGGACCACCCAAGGAACATTACTGTCAAGTTTCATCAAAATCTGCCGAACCGTTTCAGAGATGTCGTTTAAAGATTTTGCTATTTTTAGCTCTGGCGGCCATATTGTGCAATGGACCGGAACCATTTGAGCAATTTTGGTAAAGGACCACCAAAGGAACATTCCTGTGAAGTTTTGTCAAAATCCGCTTATCAGTTTCAGAGGAGATGTCGTTTAAAGTAAAAGTTTACGCACGCACGCACGCACGCACGCACTCACGACGGACAATCTGTGACGACATAAGCTCCATGGCCTTCGGCCAGTGGAGCTTACAATATCAAGATCAATACGCGTGTAGTTTTGTTATGCGATGAATTGCGATCCGAACATATCCGAAGATGTTGCATTCATCGATTGATGAACGCAATTGCCGAAAGGCAGTTCATCTAAGGAATGGAAGTTGAGGTGTAAATATACTACAATGAACATTTATGTATAAATTGCTTATCAAAATTTCAGATTCATCCAACGCAGCGGATCATGAAATTCCTGTCCCGATGAGGCAACAAGGGCATGCTTGTGGTGGAGGCCTTGGTCGCCGATGAGTCAATGTTCATGGACAGTAGGATGACGCTAAAATTAACCTGACTGACATTTAAATGTGCTTCATGCAATCCCGTGAGTTTTACCATTCACACAAAAACATCAAACAAGCCGGATTGTGTATATTTTGTAAATATTAGTCAAAAAGGATAAAAAAAATGGTGCCTGACTGTGTGATTGGAAAAAGGTATTAATCACGCTTTGTGTTGCGAATAAATGTAGATTTTTTAGATGTTCATGTGTTTATTTAAACTATATATATATGAAGACATTCAAGTGTTAAATATTTATGCTGATTGGGGTTTTTTTATGAAAAAATATTGCATATTCTTGTATTTTCTTGAAATACTTTTTTGCCATATATGAAAACTGACACAATCAGTATTTGCAGTACAAAAGAAGTAAAAGCGTCTTGTATTTATGTATATGTTTTATATTACTTGTCTAAATTTGAATAAGATATCTAAAAAATTAAGGAAAATCTGCAAATTTAAAAAAATAGGCATTAAATTCTGAGAAAGCCTAAAATCAAACTGGCGCTGGCATGAATTTTCTGTGACATATTTTCAGCTGAAATGATTTACAATAAGGTGTAGGATTTTTGTAAATTCTCTTCCAGAACTTAGATGGCTACCAAGGCCAATCATGTAGTCAAAGCAAGAGTGATACATGTAGCTGTAGTTTATATTTGACTGCAAATGCCTATATTCATTTTGTGAGTTATTTTTCAAGTCACCTTGTCTAGTCATTTCCATGGCATGAGATATGACAATGTATTTTAATAGATAATTATTTTTAACCAAGTTTTCCTAAGGAAAAGTGGAAAATCTAGTTAATAGATTTGGATATGCCATGTGCAGGCAGGTGGCTGTGACCATTGGCGCTTGTGTCCAGGCTTTTACTTAGCCATGCATAGGGTTTTTTGAAAAAACTTTTCAAAAAGGTTTAAAAAACTGGAAAACTGTGGTTTTGAGTTCTCTCATTTATGAAATAGTTTAAAGAAATACATTTGCTTGATCTCAAATAGCATTTGTTTGATCTCAAAACTAATATTTGTATAGAATTATCTTTTAGTGTTATCATTCTTTCACTGGATGTTATCCTTGTTTGTTTAGTTAATAAGTGAATAAAATGTGAGCAAAAGTGAGTTAAATCACTATATATATTTGTTCGCTCTTCGCTCGCTCCTCTTTTTTGCTAAATGCAAAACAAATATTTTTATCATTATTTCGCTCGCTCGCCCCGTTATTTTTTGGGAAAAAATCCGATGAACAAGTTATCAATTTGGTGTGGCCTAAGTGAAGTATTTTATGGCTTAAATTGATCATAAAGGTTTATCTTCATATTTAACCATGTAAGTGAAAAAAAATTTGCACAAAATGAGCATTTAATGCATTAAAACACATTATTTACCTTTCCAATAAAACGAAAGTTGACTGACACAGACAACAATTATGCCAAGCAGAACAACTCGACCCAATCGTAATAACTCGGCCACCTCCGACAAGCTTCGAGATAGACCTTGTAAATACAATCGTAACAACTCGGCCATAGCCGAAATGTTCTGATTGTTTAAAAACTGTGCCCTAAAGCCTTGCAGGTGCCCTTCATGTATATATCGTTATGTTTTGACAGAATGAAATGGAAAAAACCCCCGCAAAACTCATAATTATTCGTTGGATATTTATTTTTTGTGTACAGAACTAATATAAAATAACATTATCTGGTAATATTTCTTGTTTTTATGATTATTTATAGACGCAATATGCTTTAACCTGGAATCCCGATCGGAATAACTAACCACTTTTGATACTGAACAATTTGTACGTGAAGGATTTGCCATATCAAAAATCATAAAAAAAACGTCAACGTACAATTATTTGGACTTAGAGCAAAGTATTGTATATAGAGGACTCAGACACTATTGATTTGATGTCACCTCTCAAATAACTCAAACATAATATACCACATTGTCATTTTCTGACTTCTCTTTCAAAAACATTCATTTCTATCTGTTTTTTTTAAAGAAACAAAGCCCATGCAATCAAAGCCAATTCCAAAATCACTGCATGCGGATCCATTTCTTTTCAGCTGACATACGTTAAAAATATTATGATGTGTGTTATGCTACATATATTGTATCTTTCAATGAACTTTTAAATACCTGTAATTGATTTTTTAACTAGATTTCTAATTTATAATAAAACATTTTTTTCTTCTTTTAAAACTGTGTAAATAGATATATTATGATTAGTAATGGTTTGGTTTCTATTATGATAAATAGAAGAGCAAGCATGCCATTCATATCCAAATTAATATCACATATTTGGCCAGATTTTTGTGGTAGCTGTTACATCATCTAAACAGTACAGAATGTTATTCTACACACAGAATGAGATGACACGCAGCCTGTCAGTTTGGGACACGAAACAATTTTCAGTATCAATAAAATGGTAACCTGAACGGAATATTAACTAAACTTTTGTCAGGGTATTTTTAAATAGGATTAGGAGATAGGGAAGTCATAGATATATATATATTATATATATACGACTTTACCCTATGTTTCCATCTGATGAAGTTAGATTTTCATCTAAAAAAAATTATGTACATCATGGCTGCCTTAATCACGTAACTTTTGTTTTGATAAAACAGTATAACAACTTTCTGCTAATTCTACCAGTGCTGAAAAGTTTTTAATGTTTGATTAGTACAGTACACTCCAAGCGGAACTACCACTTTCCTCAGTCACTCAGAGGGTTTTTAATTTATCACAGACATCTGCCGAGTATCGCCACAACATTTCTACAACATTTTCAATCAATCTTTTTACCAAAATTTTTATTAAATTTGTATGATATATTTTTATTTTTTTGTTGAATAAATTTACACTAATTCAGCTACAACAACACTGTGATGTTAGGGAATTATTTGTTTACCAAAAAAACACACCCTATCTAGTAGTCAGAAAAGCTTAACAAAAAGATAGTCCTAATTGCTTTACAGGGGGGTAGACACGTATTCCGAATCTGCAACAGTTTAAGTGAGGTTTTGGAGTCTGATATGTAAGATAGCGGCAAAACAATGACAAAATAGGATTTTAGAAACCTGCATTCGCCTGGTAAGTAGTATAAAGTACATGTTTCCAAAATATCATGATGTACATTCGGCTCTACAATTACCATTACCCCCCTGCTTTATATAGCTTAATTAATGTCATTAAACCTGTCTTACTAAAACTCAGTACTGTATGTTTTCACTTATTGTTTGTAAAAATTGTTTCCTCAGCACTAGTTTAAAATCTTTGCCACAAACGGTTCAATGAAAATTGCCTGCGATCTTTGATGAGAAAACGGGATATTACTGATGTTTACATAGACACCAAGTAACGATTGTTTTGTGTTAGTATATTGTATACTTACACCGCTTCCACGCTAACATTAGGTCAGACACAACTAATACATGAACCAATGTTTTTTACCGATTTATTCATAAACTACAGTATCTATTTTCCTGAATCTTGTTGTATTTGATTCCTATTTTTTGGTCTGTCAGAACCAGTCTTTCCTTCTTTACTGATCACTATTTGTGACAAGATACATTACAAAACATATTTACCTACAGTGGCTCAAATTTTGGAAATTAAATGTTATTATTGATCATAAATGTGTTGTGACCATGCTCATTGCCTTGGTTCATCACTTGTTATGCAATATTATAGCTACCAGTATACAAGGTACACATTTTTATATTGCATAATTAATGATCATGTTGTGGATGGAATGATGAACAATGACTTCGAGCATGGTGACATTACACATTTATTGTCAATAATAACATTAAATTTCTCAAATTTCAAGCCACAGCTAACTGGAAGCTGCCATTTGTGTGAATTTATTGAAACCAATGCTAAACCGGTTGATATACAGTATACTTAAATTCTGCGCAATTTGGTTACTTCTCTTTACAAGACTATAGCAGCTTCGTAGGAAATTTTATAATTGATTATATTACAGCTTATAAAAAAGCTAATTACCACAAAAAATATGGTCGCTGTCAAAATATGGGTTATTAAAAGATTATTTTTTTACATTTTAAAAAGAAAGGGGCGGTAAATCCGCGGAACGAAACATCAATTTTGTGTGGCCTTAGCTCAAATATACCTGCCTGTTAAGATTATTCTATTTTAGACAGCAACTGTTTAAATTTCTTCAAATTACATTACCTTTTCCTGGTCTACCTTTGACTACAACTTAAATTTACAAAGTTACAGATGATTACAAGTTTTCCAATGTGATTGAGTATTACTCCACATTTTTGAAAAGAATTGGGTATCTCACATTATAAACGAGGTCTTCCATTACTTCCAGCTTGCTTACAGGAAATGATCGGCCATTTACGGAAACTTATCATCTATTTTAACTGAGTTAAATAAATTGACCGAATCAACTTCGCCAATTTAGGCAAAATGAGTTTCCAACTTTCATTTTTAATTCATAACGCATCCTTTTTAAATTAATTGCGTATTCTGCCTCGTCATATGCGTTATGTTACTCATTGATTTTTAAAATAATTAGGTTTTCTATGATTTTTATTACGTATTTACACAAATAGGCACCTTATCTGTAACTCTGTATTAAGTTTAAAATTAACAACTTAAAATAAACACAGTCGTTTGGTCTAAAAATAAACATTTGAGACTGCCATAAATAATGAGTAATTCTTCAAATATGCATACAATTTACAATTATATAATACACAATAAAGCAAGTGACATCTTTATTTCAACATGTAGTTGTAACAAATACTTCAGTTTTTCTCTGTTCGTCAATGGGAAAAAAGTGTTTTTAATGGCCTGAGTGATAGAATTCCTATGCATATCACAATAATTATTGTTAACTAAGTTTCTTTTGAATAACTTTTAATGGCCAACATTAAATTATTTGCATTAGAAAAATGATGATGCGGACAAAGTTGGAGATGCAAGCAAATTACTACATACAAAATACATACAAAAAACAACTTTAGTTTTCATTGTATTTTATGACAATACATAATAGGAAGAGCAGACAATCATACTTACATTCTGCTGTTAGGCACTGCACCACTCCCAAAAGTAGAATAAACCATATAACGTATCCTTCCATGACGACTTCCAGTCAGGTCTACATAATCCTCAGGAAAAAAAACCCAAATTTTACACTCTATTCTTTCCTTTTAAATATTCAAGACTGAATAAGTTCCTTTGAAAACCTATAATTAATAATCCTGCTGTGACTCTGTTATAAGATTTCTATATCTTACACGGCACTTTTGAATTCAATTTGGCGTCAAATACAAACTACCAACTGTCGTTTTCAAAATGCGTCACCTGGTTTTCAATTCTTTCCACCTGTGCTTTCAATAAAATGCATTCTCTTCAACTAGGCACCTGAAAAAAACAACACAATTCAATCAATTTCTCAACAAGTGAAGTTCAATTTTTTACATCTCCTTTCTTTTATTTTATTGGACATCATTGAAAAAAATAGAGCTATCACAGACATAATGACTACCTCAGCATACTGCATGCCATACTACAGGATGTAATTGCTTAACTCAGGCAAATATTAAAATAAACATCATAACATATGTTTAAAGATTATTATAAAGAAGGAAAATAATTCATATTTGCCACCAAATCAATGAAAATCTTCAATATAGCCCAGGTGTTAAAGGGCACATAACTCAAACATGTGCCCAAACCTTGACCCAGGAATGCAAGTGACCTTCAAGTTTAAGAACTCAGGTGTTGTCTTCTTATGATGGTCAGTTCTTTTTTATTTAACCATGCAGGTCAATTATGGACCAGACAAGAACAACTATCATCAGTAACACTTGTATAGCAAAACTAAAAATGTTCAGAGGCATGCAATGACCTTGGGTTTAAAGTTGAAGGTAGCTGCTAAACCAGTGTAGAATCAACTTAACTCCTACGCATTGGGAACCCTTGACATATGCGAACGGAAGTAATTAAGCGCTGTCCAGTGTTTTTATCGATTAAGTTCTGCTTTCAGGATCAAGCCTATTGTGTTTGTAAAAAACATTCAATGTGGCAGTATAGTGGACTTCAACAATCTCCATAACACTTTATTGAATGAAACCATAAGCTACAATACGACAAAATTACATATGAGCATAAAATACACTTTGAGTAAAAGAGTTTTCTCCCACCCCAGATAAGTAGATCCAATATTTCAACCATGCTAGAAATTCTTATCTTGCCCACGGGCGAAGATAAAATGTTCGTGTAAGATAGGTTCATCCCGACCCTCGCACAGGGTGTGTCTTATACTCTCGGCCATGGTAGATACTTAAAATCTATAGCTCTGATGGTGCAAAATTATTTCTTAATCCCACCCTGAATGACTAAGTTTAATGGACCAGACACAAACCACTTTAATATATGGCAAATTAAACAATGTTCAGAGGTGTGCAGTGACCTTGACCTTGAAGCTTAGGGGACCCGATCCAATCTTGAGCAAAACATGTTGTCAGCTTATGGTGGTCACTTCCGCCATATAGAAATCCCAACATGAATAACAAAGTTTTGGACAGGACACTAAAGCGGAATAGATGTAAGGGACCGACGGCCAGCTCATGGACATGATTCCTATATAGCCCCCACCCCACTTTGGGAAGTGGGGTATAATATGTATGGCTTGCTGTTGCCAACTGTTGTCATGAACATTTCAGGCCAGTTAAGAACATTTCTTGAACTGCAGTCATCATTAGTTCTTGAGTTACATAAACTGTCCTTTAGGTGTTCAAAAGCAGTTCATGAAAAAATGAAGAACCACAAGAGTTCAAGAATTCTCCATGATCAGATCAGTGACATTTCATAAACCCAAACAAGAGATGTTTGTCAAACATTATGCCCCCCCTGAGCGCCATGTTGTCAGGATTATATGGACAATTGAATGAAATATGCATGGATCGAAATGACAGCTGATTTGTTGCCGTTAAGGCAGTTTTAAGATTATGACCATTAAAGTGTGAGGATAGAGTGTGTTATGACCATGACCTTTGACTCTATGAACTCAAAATCCAGAGTCATCAGCAGGTCACCAGAAACCTAAATGTCAAGTTCGAGGGCCATGGGTGCAGGCATTGTCAAGTTATCACACAGACAAGTTTTTTTCGTTCAAGGTCACTGTGACCTTGACCTTTGACCCAATGACCCCCTAAATCATAAGGGGTCATCTACAAGTCAGATGCAACTCTGAAGGCCATGGGTTTGAAGGCCATGGGTTCTGGCATTGTTGAGTTATCACTCGGACAACCTTTTACCATTCAAGATCACTGTGACCTTGACCTTTGGCTCTATGAATCCTAAAATCAAAAAGGGTGATTTACTGATCAGGCTTAACATCCATGTCAAGTTTAATGATCATAGGTTCAGGCATTGTTGAGATATCAGTGGGAGAAGATTCGTTAACTTTTTTGCGTTAAAGGTTACTGTGACATTGACCTTGGCCTGATGACCCCCAAAGACGATAGGGGTCATCTACAGGGCAGGCCCAACCTTCATGTCAAGTTTGATGACCATAGGTCCAGGAATTGTCGAGGTCCCTTTCAAGGTCACTGTGACCTTGACCTTTGACCCCTAAAATCAATAGGGGTCATCTACTGGTCAGGCCCAACCTCCATGTCAAGTTTGAGGGCCATGGGTGCAGGCATTGTTGAGTTATCACTCGGACAACCTTTTATCATTCAAGGTCAATGTGACCTTGACCTTTGGCCCAATGACCCCTAAAATCAATAGGGACCATCTTCTGGCCAGGCCCAACCTCCAAGTCAAGTTTGAGGGCCATGGGTGCAGGCATTGTCGAGTTATCACTCGGATAACCTTTTACCATTTCAGGTCACTGTGACCTTGACCTTTAGCCCAATGACCCCTAAAATCAATAGGGACCATCTTCTGGCCAGGCCAATTCTCCAAGTCAAGTTTGAGGGCCATGGGTGCAGGCATTGTTGAGTTATCACTCGGACAACCTTTTACCATTCAAGGTGACTGTGACCTTGACCTTTGGCCAGATGACCCCCAAAAACAAAAGGGGTCATGTACTGGTCAGGCCCAATTCCAAGTCAAGTTTGAGGGCCATGGGTGCAGGCATTGTCAAGTTATCACAAGGAAAACCTTTAACCATTCAAGGTGACTGTGACCTTGACCTTTGGCCCGATGACCCCCAAAAACAATAGGGGTCTTCTACTGGTCTGGCCCAACCTCCAATTCAATTATGAGGGCCATGGGTGCAGGCATTGTCGCATTATCACTCGGACAACCTTTTACCATTTAAGGTGACTGTGACCTTGACCTTTGGCCCGATGACCCCCAAAAACAATAGGGGTCATCTACTGGTTAGGCCCAACCTCCAATTCAATTATGAGGGCCATGGGTGCCGGCATTGTTGAGTTATCACTCGGACAACCTTTTACCATTCAAGGTCACTGTGAATCTAGACCTTTGACCCGATGAGCCCCAAAAACAATAGGGGTCAGCTTCTGGTCAGGCCCAACCTCCAAGTCAAGTTTGAGGGCCATGGGTGCAGGCATTGTCAAGTTATCACTCGGACGACCTTTTACCATTCAAGGTCACTGTGACCTTGACCTTTGGCCTGATGACCCCCCAAAACAATAGGGGTCATCTACTGGTCAGGCCCAACCTCCATGTCAAGTTTGAGGGCCATGGGTGCAGGCATTGTTGAGTTATCACTCGGACAAGCTTTAAAATTATTTTACCATTAAAGGTCACTGTGACCTTGACCTTTGACCCGATGACTCCCAAAATCAATAGGGGTCATCTACTGATCAGGCCCAACCTTCATGTGAAGTTTGATGACCATACGTCCAGGAATTGTTGAGTTATCACTCGGACAAGCTTTGGTCTACCGACGGACCGACCGACCGACCGACCGACCGACATACCGACATGCCTGTGCAAAGCAATATACCCCTCTTCTTCGAAGGGGGGCATAATAATGAGAATATTTATTGAGATTTCATGAACACTATATATACATAAGTATACATATATAAGCAGATAAAACATTTCAGGAAATATTAAACAGAATGATGCATCTGTATAATTATTTGAAGTACATGAACAATGTTAACCCCATAAAGTATTTATTTTTAGGTTCATTACTTTCATCAAATCACTGTATAACAAAGGGCATTAACTGTGGATTTATCATCACAATTCTGACCTTAAAAGCATTTTAACGTTTCAAATAATTGTTCTGTTTATAGTAAACATGACCATACAATATATGGAAATGAAATTATAAAAGTATTTGTTTTACTGTTTATTTGGTTATTTCAAAATAGTTTTCCCATATATCTATTATAATACTATATTGTTATGCAACTGCAGTCACATTTTTAAGTCAAGGAATTTCTTTGTCCTTCAGGGACATTTAAAGACTTTGAGTCATGAACTGATCATTCCAGTCCCTGATGTGAATATCTGAGTTATTTCAGGAATTTACTTAACTGTCTTTTTTAAGAAATATTGGGAGATTTTTCTCATTTGCAGGAGTTATAACAAAAACAAGCAAATTTGTTGAATTGATATCCCCGCCTAATTGGGCTAAGTCAAGGAATGGAAATCAATTGTTGGTGAAATATGTATAGGGGTTTTAGTTTGATTGCAACTGTTTGAAATAAAAAATATTGTATATAATGTATCATTTAGAATTGACCAAGAAACCTAGTTTATGACTCCATGTTACCCAGTTCCAAACTATTCCAAGATTTCATCAAGGAAAATATTCTGATCAAGTTTCATGAAGACAAGTCCAGATATATTGCAAAAAATATAGCCTCTAGAGTGTCCACAAGGTTTTTTGAAGATTTAACCCAGTGACTTCATTTTTTACCCCACATGACCTACTAGTTTCAAACTATTCCAAGATTTCATCCAGGCAAACATTCTGATTAAGTTTCATGGAAATTAGAGCAAATGTATTGCCTCTAGAGTGTTCCCAAGATATCTGTAAGAAATGACCTAGTGACCGAGTTTTTGACCCCAATTTTAAAACTCTTGTAAGATTTCATTAAGGCAAACTTTCTGACCAAAATGTGAACATAACTGACTATTCAATACCAATGTTTGGTTTGGGACACAATTTTTCAAAGATTTCACCTACTGACCTGGTTTCTGACTCCATGTGACCCAGTTTCGAACTATTCAACAACAATCAAGGAAAACAGTGTGATTAAGTATCATGAATATTAGATTGCCTCTAGTGTGCAGACAACGCGAAAACTTTTTCTCCTTCACAGGACATTGCGACAGGTAAACACTTAAATTTTACCTGTCGCAACAAAATTTTACCTGTCGCAATGTTACAAACAGTATTCGGTTACATCAGCCTAAACCTTGATTTTAAGCCTCTTTTTTTTAAATAAGTTTGTAATTCCCCATTATAACAGGTTTAGATCTTTTTGGTTAGATTTGTCCTACAGTACTATAATAAATTACAAAAAAAGTTTGCCATTGTCCAATAAGACACATGCTGTTTTTGTGTTAATATCATTATCAACTAAAACATCCATTTTCAACTCGAATCTTATGTCATAATTTTTTTCTTCCCTTAGCTCCCCAAAAAAAACTCATATCTGGTTCGCCTACCCATGGAACAGCTAGATCTTACTCTTTTAATTCATCTTTAAATTAAAGATACAGTACAGTTATAAAATGTAACGAATTGTACTACAAGTCAAACTCAGGCACAACATTTATGCAAAAACGAAAGTAGATTTCTTGTTATTGGCAACGTTAAACAGAGCGGAAAGAAAGTCAGCTTGGTATATTAATCATCATATTTAAATTAACACGATTGCCGGGAACCACTTTGCCGAAAATAATTTCCGAACATTTCCGTAAAATAAAAGTATTATAGTACGAGCTGAGATCGGAACCTTACGCGTTTTATCGGCTTTTACGGAAACATGTCGAAACGGGGTTTACAAATAGTGATACACGGATTAACACGCTGAATAATCATGATGTAATAGTTAAAAATAACTCTGAACGTTTATTTAGAAACTGAAAGTAAATTTTCCGAAAATTAAACGGTGCTGACTGTAATTTTTCACCGGACATTGTGACCGACCAAAACAAAAGTTTCGTCGGTCAAAATGGAAATATACCGGACATGTCCGACTGTCCGACGGACATTCGCATTGTCTGAGTGTGTTCCCAATATTTTTTCTAAGATTTGACCTACTGACTAAAACACAGTCAAAATTTAACCCAAGAGAACATTCTGACCATGTTTGAACATAATCCAACCAATCACCACCATAAAATAGTTTCAGACAAGATTTTTTAAAGATTTGACCTAGTAACCTAATTTTTTATCACATGTGACCCAGTGTAAAACATGTCCAAGAGTTCATCAAGGAAAACATTCTGATCAAGATTCATGAATATTAGACCATAATGCCTCTTAGTGTGTTTCAGAGAGTTTTCTAAGATTTTACCTAGTGACCTAGTTTTTGACCCTATGTGCCCAACTTTTACAAGCGGTCCATCTTTCATCAAGGGGTACATCATGACCAAGTTTGAACATAATCCAACCATTCATTTCCACTCTGGACAAAAAAAATATAAGATTTGACCTAGTGACCTAATTTTCGATCATATGTGACCCATTTTTGTATAAGTCCAAGATTTCATCAAGGAAAACATTCTGATTAAGTTTTATGAATATTTGACCTAGTATGTCCTAAAGATTTTTCTAAGATGTGACCTAGTGACTTAGTTTTTGACCCCATGTGACCCAATTTTACTAGTGGTCGAGATTTTTTTCAAGGGGAACATTCTGACCAATGCCTCTAGTATGTTCCAAAGATTTTTCAAAGAATTGACCTAGTGATCTAGTTTTTGACCCCATGTGATCCACTTTTACAAGTGGTCGAGATTTGATCAAGGGGAACATTCTGACCAAGTTTGAATATTTTCTGATCAATGCCTACCAAGATATGGTATCAGACGGACGGACGGACGGAAGGACGGACGGACAGGCAACGCCAAAACAATATCCCCCTCCCGAAACCTTCGATTCGTGGGGGATAAAAACATGATTTGTGGATGTGAAAAATTCATTAATATTTCATGAACTGTACCTATTCCTTTCACAGGGGACTTTAGTCCATCATTTATATTATTACTGAAAACGACAGCTTAAAACATACCAAATTTCTCAAAAGATTCTGTTCACTTTCTTACAAGGTACAAAATGTGTAAGCAAATTCACATATATTAAAGCAACATAAATACCAACAACTTTATAATCATGCAGAAGAGTTATAAATAGCTTTTGCTGATATTTTTACAGTGTTGACTGTCTTAAGTTATTTGATCGATAGGTCACGCCGGTTCAATTTACATATTTGGTCATTTAAATACAAAAGGCCAAGCCTCAAATGACGCTTTAACTCTAATCTTGCTGATAAAGGACTACAACGATGAATCATAAATATTTATCAATATAAATAGCAAGGTTCCCAAAACCATCAGAGTAAGTTATTTAACTGATAAAGTTTGACAAGCGTAAAATGACTAATACAATAATCTCTAAAATTTCACTGGTATTTTTATATATGTTTCATTAAGTCAACATTCCATTTTAATTACACAATTTTAAGCATCATTAGTCTTAAATTGAATGAAAATAAATGCCAGATCTATAATTCATTGAATCTGTGTTAACATCATGTTAACATTTCTTGAGAAAAAACAGGTATTTGTTATAAATATACATGCCTTTAATTTATATAGCACATGATGTAGGAAACTAGATCTTTCTATAATCAAATCATTGTCATCATATTGTCAAACTAAAATTCAGGTTACAGTCAATGTGTGCCCTATCACTGTCAAGATACTCTGAGTCTTCATCAATCTTAATTCAATATTGTGATTATATCTTCAATAACTTTAACCTACGGAAGAATTAACAATGCAAAATTTATCTGACAATTTAACATAAACATACAAATATTATTCAAAATGAAGATCCATGACAGTAACCCAATTAAAATACCATACTAAAATGCCCCATATCAGGCAATTATTTCAGCAGCAATTTGCTACATTAAATTAAATGATTAAGTTTTCAAGAAATCAAATTAAAATTCGAAATTTCAAACCTTGATTGGAAGACACTGTTAAGAATTTGTGTGTTTATTATTTCAGCATAAATCCACACACTGAGTATAATCACAGTCACTATGTATCTGAATGATCTGTTCACTCTCACGGTAAGGTTGGTTATGAATGCGCAGGCATGCACAGTAAACTGGTAATGTTCCCTACACTGCTTTAACAAATGTTGACTGCTTTTGGCTGTAATCCAATAAAATCACTCACTGGCACAGAAATTTGTCATAAAAACCTTGGGAGCTCAAAATGTCAACACTAAAATGTTGGTTTGAGTATCGTGAAATGGTTGTGTTAAATTTATGTATAACAATATAATCTTCATAAAACATATTATGTACAATCAAATATTGTGGATGACATTGTGTTAAACTTGATGAATCTTATTATTGTGTCAATCTCTTTTTTCTTTAACAGTAACAGTAATGTTACTAAATGTAACTAAATTAACTACTCTGGTAATATATGATATGTAAAACCCCTGTGCTTTCCCACAGAACACCTATCTGCTTGCAGTGGAATCGCAAGCATTGCCGCGGCAATGCAGTGGTATCACCAGTGAACGCGTTGGGATCGCATAGAACGAGCAACGGCGTGCACTTTGTGCATGCCAAAAACATATGCCATCGTTTGATGTTTTGATAAGAGCCCAAGGGATCACCGTGAGGTCGCCGTAGCAGTTAGGTCTCCTACAAAGCCACAGGATCACCACAGAAGCGCAGAGAGGTTGCACAATGGTTATTGATTTAATTCAACGCCAATTATTGTTGAGTATAATATAAGTCAACCATCCAAAAAATTAACCTATCCTTATCAATGTGCAATGTGATTTCTGAAATTTACTCCATAGAGTCAAAGCAAGATTCGGAAGAAATCAAAATGCAAACAGTTCTCGTTGATGGACCGACAAAAGTGGACAGAATAATTTCTCTGGGTGTTCTGAAAGGATTTGGGTTTGTTTAGAACTCTTTTTTTATTCTTGACTATGTCACTGCAGTTTTTATTATATTCTTGGTTTTATTTCCAACCTGACAAGTAAAAAACATGTAGGATTTTCATTTAGTTGACATTCATTAATTTAATCCTTGTTAAAAGTTGTTATAATTTATAACTTTTTTTGTAAGGATTAAATTCATGAATATCAAATGTAAAAACCCAACAACAAAACTTGCCAGTCTCACCAGTATGTATCTCCATTTAAATCCCAAGGATGTCTAAACAGAAGTTTTGTGTGACACTGTCAGATGTTTGAGGGCTCTTGAACAGCATTTTCTTGTTCTGAATATCAGCCTCAGTACCGGCATTAAAATAGTCTCTACTCAAGCAACAAACACACCGAACATAAAGTATCTCCCAAATGAGTGATATTCCTGCTCGGTAAGGAAATGTATACCTCAGTTAATGTGGTAAGATAATAAAATTGCATTTTCGATTAATATCGTTTAATGATGAAAAATAAAAGAATGTTTCCCTTCCAATGTTTTGTTGTTGTTTTTTTTTTTTTGTAGAGCACTCAATATTAAGAATTTTATTTTTATTTAGCCTTGCAGACCCAAATGCTTTCAAAGAATTTATGTGAAACACTTGATAAAAAAATGCTAGCCTAACTATCCCTATCAGACATGTTTTACTTCTAATTCCTATCTCTCCTTATCTTTCCCTCCCACTCTGGCCCATTGACAAAAGTCCAGGGTGTACTTTATCAACTTTTTATCAATGTTTTTACTCATTTATTTGGAATCCGATACATAGGAGAAAGACAACCAGCAGAAAAGCCTGTACAGAATTTGATGTGCAATTAAGGTGGAACGCGACTATGATTTTTTTTTCGAGTTACTGTCTGAAAATTGGTATACGAATAGAAGAGCATATGCCCAATTAGGGACTGTTTTTAACATTTTCAATATTCGGAACAGTTTTGAAACTATGTCTTCTCAAAATATACCACTGACGTCAATTTCGAGACGTCTCTCATATTTTTGCGTTCCAGCTACAATAACTGATAGTTTCACCAATTCTTCGTTTACCGCTAAGAAATTTAAACCTCAAGTGCGTCTTGTGAAAACGTTCACGCACATATATTTTTCGTTCTCTTGTTTTACGTTATTTATTTAAAATTTGTCTTTAACGTCATTTTTCGCGGGAAAAACGGCGTCGTGTTTCGCTGAAAAAAGTGCGCCTTTCTTTAATTCTTGAAAAAACTGCTCGTTTAATTTTTGATTTTTTTAAATACATGTATTCAATGTTTTATTACAAATCGCCTGATATCAAAAAAAGGGTACCTCACCGACTTCGTTTTTGCGCAGTATCAAATAATCTAACCCCTATACCTGTTTCTTTTTCATTACGTATTGTTATAAAACGTTTAGCATGACGTAAATCAAACTATTATTTACACTAATAAAAGCTTAGTTTTGAATAAACCACTGATCAATAACATATAACAGTTGTTCTTAATTTTAGTTAAATTGATAATTCAACATTGTTTTCTTCTGTTGAATTCCGAATAGTTAACATTATTAAATAATTAAAGCACTGATTATAAATGTACTATAGTTAAAGTGACATGCTTATCCAAAATCCATGCATAAACATGTATAACAAGATCAATTTTGTCTAATAAAACTTTAACTTCTTACTCAATTATGCATTTATGGAAAATATTAATTACTGGTTACAAGATTTTAACCGCGTGTTTAATAACAGAATGCACAAAAACATTAAATTATTGGTGAATGCTAAAATATTTACTGTGGTATACTCTAATCTCATAATGTAAAAATACCATGTTTTATGCTCATTTCTTTCAAATCAACTCGGTATTTCTCATAAGAACCATTGTTTTCGACAAGATTTCTGCATCCAAGCGTCAGATCACACACGACCTTACTATCATGGAAGTCAAATAGACTTATTTTATTTGCATGTAGAATGTAAGCTTTTTATTTATACTTATATTTAGCTATATCCTACCTATATAAATATTTTGACAACAATATGCTATAATTTTTAACTGTACTATTACTGTATATAATATTATTTATGTTCTATGTCTATCAATGTTTGGATATATTATGAATATGTCCAGCCATGGGGAAAATTTATGATATTGAGTTGAGTTGATATGGGAGAGTAAGTGTGCATCTGTAAATAGTTACTATAAGCTCATTTTGTTAAGGGCTGTTATAGATTACATACAAACACACGCATATAACGTACACCTGCGCATGCGTAAAAATGCACCCCACACACCATACCACACTCAAGCATGCTTGCACACGCATGCATATATGCGCACGCGCTCGCGCTCCCGCACACAAACACACACACACACACACAGACACACACACATAAGCGATCATACGCACGCCCATACACACGCACACACACGCACGCGCACACACACGCTCTCACACACATGTACGCTCTCACACGCAGGCGTGTTTGTACACACGCTCCCGCGCTCACACACACGCACGCCCGCACACACGCGTGTACAATACGCACGGCAGGGACATTCGGTGCGGGATAAGGTAGCTATGTTGGCTTCTGTATCATAGGCATTGAATGCATCGCCGAAAGTTGTCTCATGAAGTTGCTTGTACGCACGAGAAGCTTTGATTGCGTGGTCAAGTCAGGAAAACAAAATAACTCGTTATGGATTAAAACAAACAATGCATTGATTAACAAAATTAAACATTTTACTGCACTAAAACATTAACTTTAAGATCATCATTTGAGCCATTTGGAACATATATTTTTATCATAGTGTGTGTGTGTGTGTGTGCGTGTGCGTGAGTGTGTGCGTGTGTGTGTGTGTGTGTGTGTGTGTGTGCGTGTTCGTGTGTGTGGGCGTGCGTGCATGTACGAGTATGTGGGCGTATACGTGCGTTCATGTGAGTGCATTTGTGTGAACTATAACAACCCTTAATAAGATGAGATAATAGAAACAATTCAATGTGATCATTTACAATCAGTGCAAACACAAGTATTAAACACAAATACGATTTACCACAACTTATACTATTGTTTTAATATGCCTTTAAGAATTAATACATATCGAAAACAATGGTTCTTATGAAGAATACCGAGTTTAATTTGAAAGAAATATGAGACCATAGTAAATCCTTTAGCATTCACAAAAAAAAAATGAATCATTTTTGCGCTTTCTACTATTAAATAAACAGTTACAATCTTGTAATCAGTGAATAATATTTTGTATGAGTTTATTATTTAGTAAGAAGTAAGGGTTTATCAGTCAAAACTAGATCAAAGCATTCTCCTGATATTGCACGGAAATATTTTTTTATATTAGAGGTCACAGCGACGTTGACCTTTGACCTTGTGACCCCCCAAAATATAGGAGTTTTCTAAACCTCATGATCAACCTCCCTACCAAGTTTGGTGAACCTAGGTCAAACCATTCTCAAGATATTGAGCGGAAATGTTTTTTACATTGGGGGTCGCCGCGACCTTGACCTTTGACCTAGTGACCCCAAAAACAATAGGGATCTTCTACACCTCATGACCAACCTCCCTACCAAGTTTGGTGAACCTAGGTCAAACCGTTGTCAAGATATTGAGCGGAAATGTTTTTTACATTGGGGGTCGCCGCGACCTTGACCTTTGACCTAGTGACCCCAAAAACAATAGGGATCTTCTACACCTCATGACCAACCTCCCTACCAAGTTTGGTGAACCTAGGTCAAACCATTCTCAAGATTTTGAGCAGAAATGTTTTTTATATTGGGGGTCGCCGCGACCTTGACCTTTGACCTAGTGACCCCAAAAACAATAGGGATCCTCTACACCTCACGACCAACCTCCCTACCAAGTTTGGTGATCCTAGGTCATGCAGTTTTCCAGTTATCGATCGGAAACGAAGTGTGACGTACGGACGGACTGACGGACTACCGGACTGACGGACAGGGCAAAAACAATATGTCTCCCCCAGAGAGGGGGAGACGAGGGGGAGACATAATAAATGTTTGTTATACATGTGGAATATTGATTTGAATAAGAGTTTCACTTTGAAATTTTAGTGTGTTTTAAATTAACGCTGATTGACCCCGTTATATATTGACCACATGAGTCATTTTCTTTCTGTTCAAAGAATGACCGATCATTTTTTAACGTCAAGAACTGACCATCCCGCACCCCTCCCCAAACCGTTGCGAAACAAATGACCCTCGTTGAAAATGTTCAAGAGTTATATTCACTACCAAACTTAGTCAATAATATGGTTAACAATATAAGTGGAATTTATTAATTGTATATGGTTTTATTCAACTACATCAGACTTAGATTCAAGTCACTGAACTCTATAGTCATGTATTTTATAGATCTGTATACTATTACATTTTTCTCTGATAGTGACATACAGCAGAAAACTTGGATGATTTTAAGGGGGGGAGGGGGGGCTGCACCCCCTCTTCTGCCGGGATCTGTTTGTGCTTATTACAATGCAGATTTCTGTCGATTATCATTTTTTGGTTTGTTAGTTATATTTTGTGTATGAAATGAGTGTCACACACTGGATTTACTATGCTTTTGCTTAGTTTAGAGCCTTATAACTGCAGATCTCTACAGATACTTATTAAAGAAATTGGTAACTAATAAAGTAGTAGAACCGTTTATTGTTGTGTTATTACTGTACATGTATAATTATATAAAAAAACAAAGCACTAATCAGCATAGTCACAGCTCATAGCATAGTGACTGGAACGATTATTGATGTGTATTATCAAAATATTATAATTCAGCAAATGAGATTGCTTAATAATTAAGAAAGCCTCTCATTAAAATAGCCGCCAGATTTAAGTCATTGATTTATAAAGCTGGTTATTCAGCGCCCGTCTTGTGTGGAATTAGATATTTTGTGCAACAACAATAACAAATATCCCTAACATAAAACTGATCAGACACTCTAAGAATTCTAATCTTTCCATTTAATAAACAAAAGCAATTCGATTAACGTCATGCTAAATGTTTAAATACACTACGTTTTGAAAAAGAAACAGGTATAGGGTTTAGATTATTTGATACTGCCCAAAAACAAAGTCGGTGAGGTACCCTTTTCTTGATATCATGCGATTTGTAATAAAACATTGAATACATGTATTTAAAAAAATCAAAAATTAAACGAGCAGTTTTTTCAAGAATTAAAGAAGACGCACTTTTTTCAGCGAAACACGACGCCATTTTTCCCGCAAAAATGACGTTATAGACGAATTTAGAAACAATGACGTTCAACAAGAGAAAGAAAAATATATGAGCGTGAATGTTTTCACAAGACGTACTTGACGTTGAAATTTCATAGCTGTAAACGAAGAATTGATGAAAATATCGGTTATTGTAGCTGGAACGCAAAACTATGACAGACGTCTCAAAATTGACGTCAGTGGCATATTTTGAAAACTCAGAGATTCAAAACTGTTCCGAATATTGAAAAAGTAAAAACAGTCCCTAACTGGGCATATGCTCTTCTATTCGTATACCAATTTTCAGACAGTAACTCGAAAAAAAATTCATAGTCGCGTTCCACCTTAAATGCTTTTGTAGTGTCATTGCGCTTCTAAAATGTATTATGCACAATTTGAAATAAAAAGCGCAGGCAAAATACATTTTAAAATTAAGCCAGAAAAGATGGTTATGTAAGCAGTAAATGTGACTAAAAACTTCAAATTCCATACGATGTGATCACACATCTTCCGTACAAATATTCTTGTTCATGGTATTTATAAAATAATTTTAGCTATCCTGACCAATTTTTGTCACCATGTTATTTGAATAAACTGTAGGAATGAAGTCTTTGTTGTCCACTTATCATTCATTTGATTAATGTCACATATTGACTTAATATAACACCTGCAAAATCAACCATTATATACTCCTTGACAAAAAAATCACAAAAAAGTGTTTAATTTGATTTTACACATTGAGCTGCAAATGTACTTTTGTATTTATAGAATTTTGGATTATTCCATAATGGTTGTAAATTAATTATAAGATAAGATTTGATAGATTGTTGTGTAAAATAATTCCGTATTTTACTAAAGGCAGGATGTTTGTTGCGAAATATAGCCAATACTTCTAGTTATGAACTTGAATATAGTATAATATATATTATTTGTAATCTTGCTTTTTGTTCTTTTTATAAAACTGAAATAGATTTATAATACAACACAAATATGCGCCTGAAGATGGGTAACAAATTTATACAGTAAAGCCTCCAAACCATTTTGTCGAAGCAGACAAAGTGTGTTCTGGTGTTCACTTATTTTTAAATAAGTATATTATATTCTAAACCCTTAGTTTTGATATTTGTTAACAGCAACGCCCCCCCCCCCCTCGCTCAACAAAACAACAACAATAGAAAAAGTTCATTATTCTACATGGTTTCAAACCCACTTCCTTTCAACTTCATAGCCCGGCACTTTGCGCACTCCTCTTGAAAGATATTCATGCTAAATAACGTACTCTTACCTGTTTAGGTATGTAATAATAGAATATAAGTCCAAAAGGTTAGTAACAGCTTGGGTGTCAAAATCTGACTATATAAAGTCTCAACATTTAAAGACATCTACAATTAAATTCATTGAGTAAAGAAGGTTAAAAGTTAAAAAGAGTGGTAACAATTAATGCCTACATCATTAAAATTCAATAAAAAACAACTGAAAAGTCCATCCATTAATTTAAAATCGCTGAATGGTCAACAGCTCATAGATGCAAATCATAATATACCCAATTATTACTCTTCAAAAGGAAGAGTATCCAAGCTAATTTTTCATTGAAAAGAATTCTCATCCCAACTGTCAGAACCCCAAGGACCAAACATTACTTTTTCTCCTTCAAAATTTTGTGAGAGCGCTGTACCCCTGTCAAGTTTCTGATGGCCAGTATCAATGTCAGGAGATCAGATCGACTTGATGATGACCAGTGATAGCTGGGACAATTTGCCAGTCAATTATCCTGCAAAGTGGCTCTTCAAGAGTAACAATACCCTGTCACCATCCTCAGATATCTTAACTGAAGATGGCCATAATGAATACAAAAGCAAACATCCACTCTTTACCTTATCCAATTACATGAACTTGAATGTATGGGCTGCTACACATAAAATAACATTGTGGGTAGAAATTAGCAGAATTCCATAATGATAAACCTGTAGGTGTGGCCTTGACATTAGAGGTAGGGTCGTGAGTCTTGCATGTGAAACATTGCATTCATGTACCGAACACATGCGCCAATTTATTTCAAAATCACACTGTGCATGACAAAGTTACAGCCTGGACACGACCAACTGCACTGTATATGCATATATGCATATTTCAATAATGATAAACCCGTAAGTGTGACCTTGACCTTTGAATTTGGGACGTGGATTTTAAAATACCTCCATGCATGACAAAGTAACATTCTAGAAATGAGAGAGGGTATTTTAAAATCCCTCTGTCCATGACACAGGAACAGCCTGGACACAGAAAACCAGAGGAATGCACAGACTGTGCAATTTCAATATGCTCAACACTTACTAGTTCCTACATATTTGGCATTGAATATCAAATCATTCATTTCATACTTTAAGTGTATACATAACAAGAGCGGTCACAGACAGCTATATCCCCCGCCTCATGGGGGCATTTTTTGTAACGAAAGCCAATCAATGGTAAGGGTAGTTTGTCAGGAACTTAAGAAATGCGTAAAATTAAAAAAGGGCAAAAGCAAATTGCAAAAACCTGACAATATGCGCTGCGTCACTATATAGTCATCAATCTGTGAAAGTTTGGTAGAAATTGCATGGAAAACATAAGAGGAGTTGCGAAGAAACCAATGTTAAATGTAAAATAAACAAAGGACAATAATTCTTTCAAAAATGGTTGAATCGCAAAAGCCAGACAAATTGCGCTGCGTCACTATATAGTCATCAATCTGTGAAAGTTTGGTAGAAATCGCATGAAAAACATAAGAGGAGTTGCGAAGAAACCAATTTTAAATGTAAAATAAGCAAAGGGCAATAACTCTTTCAAAAATGGTCAAATCGCAAAAGCCAATCAATATGCGCTGCCTCACTTTATGATCATCAATCTGTGAAAGTTTGGTAGAAATCGCATGAAAAAATGTAAGAGGAGTTGCGAAGAAACCAATTTTAAATGTAAAATAAGCAAAGGGCAATAACTCTTTCAAAAATGGTCAAATCGCAAAAGCCAGACAATATGCGCTGCATCACCTTATGATCAGCAATCTGTGAAAGTTTGGTAGAAATCGCATGAAAAACGTAAGAGGAGTTGCGAAGAAACCAATTTTAAATGAAAAATAACCAAAGGGCAATAACTCTTTCAAAAAAGATCAAATCACAAAAGCCTGACAATATGCGCTGCGTCACTATATAGTCATCAATCTGTGAAAATTTGGTAGAAATTGCATGGAAAACGTAAGAGGAGTTGCGAAGAAACCAATTTTAAATGTAAAATAAACAAAGGGTTATAACTCTTTCAAAAATGGTTGAATCGCAAAAGCCCGACAATATGCGCTGCTTCACTTTATGATCATCAATCTGGGAAAGTTTGGTAGAAATCGCATGAAAAACATAAGAGGAGTTGCGAAGAAACCAATTTTAAATGTAAAATAAACAAAGGGCTATAACTCTTTCAAAAATGGTTGAATTGCAAAAGCCCGACAATATGCGCTGCTTCACTTTATGATCATCAATCTGTGAAAGTTTGGTAGAAATCGCATGAAAAACGTAAGAGGAGTTGCGAAGAAACCAATTTTAAATGTAAAATAAACAAAGGGCCATAACTCTTTCAAAAATGGTTGAATTGCAAAAGCCCGAAAATATGCCCTGCTTCACTTTCTGATCATCAATCTGTGAAAGTTTGGTAGAAATCGCATGAGAAATGTAAGAGGAGATGCAAAGAAATGAATGTGGGACGGACGGACGCACACACAAAAGCACGCACACACACACGCACACACACATGCACGCACGCACACACGGAAAAGAGCCTACCATTACTATATCCCCTCGCCTTTTCAAGGCGGGGGATAACAAAGGCATCAAATACATTAATATAAAGTTAAATCACCTTTTTCCCCCCATCATATAAACATTTCATTGAAAGACTTGCACCTAGAAACAGCAGACAGATGTATATTCCCCAGGTAAAATGCTTCCATTTTTCTGGTTTACTTCATCAAAGAAGTTAAATTCTGATGGCAATTAATTCAGTTGCAGCCACTAATGTCAAGTACCAATTTTCTTGTAATAAATCATACTTATCCTGTACATTTTGGGACTTCAAGAAAAACATTTTAACAAAATCCTGCCTAACAGTTATAATGTTATAGATTTGGAGAAAATGTATAAACAAAAATCATATTCAATTTCATTTGAGGGGTTCAAATTTTAGATTTCAGAAAAAGGTATATTTAAAGTGAGTAAATTATAAGTAGTACATCTAATGTTCAGGAAGAAATTTCAACCAGACACTGAACCCAAAATGAGTGGCAAACAAGCATCAAAACCCATCAGTCAGCAAGTGAGTCCAGTTCATCTGTCATCCAGCATGAGTGACCCTTGTCAAGTTTCACACCTGGTCATTTAGAGGTGACCACTCAATCACTTGACATTACAGCCACATTAAAACTAATGTCCACTTCACAATGGCAAACACTCGACAGTAAACACCAAATTTCATTAAAATCTACCCACTTCCTTATAAAATAAACAAATATATATATGCAGACTTCATATGCTAGATAGAAGTTTCTCTAAAACATCATAGTGGGACTGAAACAGTCTTAAAATAATTGAATTAGAGGACAGAGGAATTTATTTAACTTTTTATGCAATGCATATCTACTCATAATGTTAATTTTGAAACAATGCACCAAAGAAATCCATAAGATCAAGTTCTGGAAATAAAAAAAATTGGCCGGGACAAACTTTGTGACAGTGAATATTTTTGTGAATGGGGCCTGAGGGCCCTTAGCATAGTGAACAAGAGCGGTCACAGACAGCTATATCCCCCGCCTCATTGGGGCATTTTTTGTAACGGAAGCCAATCAATGGTAAGGGTAGTTTATCAGGAACATAAGAAATGCGTAAAATTAAGAAACGGCAATAATTCTTTCAAAAAAGGTCAAATTGCAAAAGCCTAACAATATGCGCTGCGTCACTATAAAGTCATAAACGTAAGAGGAGTTGCGAAGTAACCAATTTTTAATGTAAAATAAAGATAGGGCAATAACTCTTTCAAAAATGGTCGAATCGCGAAAGCTCAACAATATGCGCTGCGTCACTATATAGTCATCAATCTGTGAAAGTTTGGTAGAAATTGCATGAAAAACGTAAGAGGAGTTGCGAAGAAACCAATTTTAAATGTAAAAAAAAAGGGCAATAACTCTTTCAAAAATAAACGAATCAGGAAAGCCCGACAATACGCGCTGCTTCACTTTATTATAATCAATCTGTGAAAGTTTGGTAGAAATCGCATGAAAAACGTAAGAGGAGTTGGGAAGAAACCAATTTTAAATGTAAAATAAACAAAGGGCAATAACTCTTTCAAAAATGGTCAAATCAGGAAAGCCCGACAATATGCGCTGCTTCACTTTATGATCATCAATCTGTGAAAATTTGGTAGAAATCTCATGAAAAACATAAGAGGAGTTGCAAAGAAACCAATTTTAAATGTAAAATAAACAAAGGGCAATTACTCTTTCAAAAATGGTCGAATCGGGAAAGCCCAACAACATGCACTGCTTCACTTTATGATCATCAATTTGTGAAAGTTTGGTAGAAATCGCATGAGAAATGTAAGAGGAGATGCAAAGAAATGAATGTGGGACGGACGCACGCACACACGCACGCACACACGCACGGAATAGCGCCTACCATTACTATATCCTCTCGCCTTTTCAAATGCCTAAAACTGTGAAAGTAAATTATATATTTCAAAGAAAAAAACAACCTTTTAAGACCCTGCATTTGCAAACTTTTAAGAGAATAAGGCAGACTTTTGTGAAAAAACGTCTGATTGTGAATGGGCCCGAAATTCATTAAAAAAACAACACTGCAGATATAACATAAAATGGGTTACAATGATGAACCTATAAGACAATATAATTTTCCCTATTAAATGTCACTATTTTAGATAAACCTGCATGTACATGGGTCCCTAAAATTTAATTCAGTTAACTCAAATAAAATGGCAGAGTAGGCTATTGCTTTTGCATGTCTAAATATAGTCTCAAAACTAAGTTTGTAGTATTCAATCAACACTCCTAATTTTATACAAGCAATAATTATTGCAATTTAAAAACATAAGTTTAATTCTGTTTTAGAAAAATGAGTTTTATATTCTCAGCATGGAAGAAATACAAAGAATAAAGACCACATTTGCAATGTTATAAAATGTAATAATAAATTAAGGTATCTAAAATCTTTTACTAAAGCCGCAAATCCTAAAACATAATCTAGCTCTGCAGAGTGAATGCCATTATCTGCTGGGTTCCAGTCAGAAGTATTTTAGTTATGGCTATGGTTACTTTGTATGCAAACAAAACACAGGGTGCAAAGGGTATTACAATACAGGACTTTTTTCTTCATAGAAGAGACAAGCTAAAAATTCTCATTTTAGAACATTAAAGCATCGCCAGTGATAATGGTCTAGCAGTACATATGTGCACCTCTCACCCAGTGACAGTGTTCTAGCAGTACATACATGGACCTCTCACCCAGTGACAGTGGTCTAGCAGTACATACGTGCATCTCTCACCCAGTGGACCTCTCACCCGGTGACAGTGGCCTAGTGGTACATACATGCACCTCTCACCCAGTCACAACGATCTAGTGGAACATATGTGCACCTCTTTACCGGTGACAGTGGTCTAGCAGTACATACCTGCACCTCTCACCCAGTGACAATGATCTAGCGGTACATACGTGCACCTCTCACCCGGTGACAGTGGTCTAGCAGTACATACGTGCACCTCTCACTCAGTGACACGATCTAGTGGTACATATGTGCACCTCTCACCCAGTGACAGTGGTCTAGCAGTACATACGTGCACCTCTCACCCAGTGACACGATCTAGTGGTACATATGTGCACCTCTCACCCAGTGACAGTGGTCTAGCAGTACATACGTGCACCTCTCACCCAGTGACAGTGGTCTAGCAGTACATACGTGCACCTCTCACCCAGTGACACGATCTAGTGGTACATATGTGCACCTCTCACCCAGTGACAGTGGTCTAGCAGTACATACGTGCACCTCTCACCCAGTGACAGTGGTCTAGCGGTACATACGTGCACCTCTCACCCGGTGACACGATCTAGTGGTACATATGTGCACCTCTCACCCGGTGACAGTGGTCTAGCAGTACATACGTGCACCTCTCACTCAGTGACACGATCTAGTGGTACATATGTGCACCTCTCACCCAGTGACAGTGGTCTAGCAGTACATACGTGCACCTCTCACCCAGTGACAGTGGTCTAGCAGTACATATGTGCACCTCTCACCCGGTGACAGTGGTCGAGCAGTACATACGTGCACCTCTCACCCAGTGACACGATCTAGTGGTACATATGTGCACCTCTCACCCAGTGACACGATCTAGTGGTACATATGTGCACCTCTCACCCGGTGGACCTCTCATCAGGTGACAATAGTCTCGCGGTACATACATGCACCTCTCACCCAGTGACACGATCTAGTGGTACATATGTGCACCTCTCACCCGGTGACAGTGGTCTAGCAGTACATACGTGCACCTCTCACCCAGTGACAATGATCTAGCGGTACATACGTGCACCTCTCACCCAGTGGACCTGTCACCCGGTGACAATGGTAAGGCAGTACATACGTGCACCTCTCACCCAGTGACAATGGTCAAACAGTACATACGTGCACCTCTCACCCAGTAAAAGTGGTCTAGCTGTACATACATGCACCTCTCACCCAGTGACAATGGTCTAGCGGTACATACGTGCACCTCTCACCCATCAACAGTGGTCTAGCTGTACACACGTGCACCTCTTACCCAGTGACAGTGGTCTAGCAGTACATACGTGCACCTCTCACCCAGTGACACAGTGGTCAAGCCGTACATACTTGCACCTTTCACCCAGTGACAATGGTCTAGCGGTATATATGTCACCTCTCACCACGTGACAATGGTCTAGCTGTACATACGTGCACCTCTTACCAAGTGACAGTGGTCTAGCAGTACATATGTGCACCTCTTACCCAGTGACAGTGGTCTAGCAGTACATACGTGCACCTCTCACCCAGTGACACAGTGGTCTAGCCGTACATATGTGCACCTCTCACCCAGTGACAAAGGTCTAGCGGTACATATGTGCACCTCTCACCCAGTGGAACTCTCATCAGGTGACAATAGTCTAGCGGTACATACATGCACCTCTCAACCAGTGACAAAGGACTAGCGGTATATACGCGCACCTCTCACCCAGTGACAAAGGTCTAGCAGTACATAAGTGCATCTCTCACCCAGTGGACCTCTCATCAGGTGACAATGGTCTAGCGGTACATACATGCACCTCTCACCTGGTGACAATGGTCTAGCAGTACATACATGCAACTCTCACCCAGTGACAGTGGTCTAGCTGTACATATGTGCACCTCTCACACAGTGACAATGGTCTAGGTGTACATACGTGCACCTCTTACCCAGTGGACCTCTCATCTGGTGACAATGGTGTAGCAGCACATGCGTGCACCTCTCACATAGTAGACCTCTCACCCGGTGACAATGGTCTAGCCGATCATATGTTCACCTCTCACCCAGTGACAGTGGTCGAGCGGTACATATGTGCAACTCTAACCCAGTGCCAATGGTCTAGCAGTACATATGTGCACCTCTCAACCATGACAATGGTCTAGCAGTACATATGTGCACCTCTCACCCATGACAATGGTCTAGCAGTACATATGTGCACCTCTCAACCATGACAATGGTCTAGCAGTACATATGTGCACCTCTCACCCAATGACAATGGTCTAGCAGTACATATGTGCACCTCTCACCCATGACAATGGTCTAGCAGTACATATGTGCACCTCTCACCCAGTGACAATGGTCTAGGTGTACATACGTGCACCTCTCACCCAAGCCGTTGGTTTGTGCAACACCAGGTGCACATTCTGTAGAATTGTCAATGGAAAGCAGTTGGAAACAGACACAAGGAGAGTGGGTCATATAGTCTCCCCAATCAAACTATAATAAATTAGTAATAACTAAATCTATTCAATAATTAAGTTAATGTGGACAAGAAAGAGACAACAACTAAAACCATTCAATCCACCACATTTTTCTGAAAATATTCCCAACCATATAATACGTAATAGAACTCATAGCAACCCACCTACAGAATAGTGGGTGATTTAACTTTAATGGCTGCAGTTTTTTGAATAGTCATGACTATATGATAAAACACCAGGAAGCGTATAAACTGTTTTGTAATTGTCAGTACTTGGAACACTACTGAGTATACTTGATAAAGAAAGCACAATTTTTTTTTTACTCTCACACAAAATTCTTCCTTGTCTCTTTAATAGCTTCAGTCCAGTCAAATATAGCCTTAAAAGGAACATAAATCAAATTACCATTGTTCTGTTGCTCAGGCGTAAAAAAATGTTTGTTACCACTAACCCAACCGATTTTTTTTGCCTCTCAACCCTACTTTTTTTTGGGCTGTAGAGTGTTGACTTTTTTTCCATAAGTGCCTAAAAACTGTTCATTTATGAGTGAACATGATAATATTTGACCATTTAATGAATAAAACCTTCTACAATAGCAATATACCATGATATAGGTCTGTATTGTACAGAAATCCAGGTTCTCAAAAAAGATAAAATTAAAAAAAAGTAATGCCTACCTACCGACCTTATTTTTTATAAGATGTTAGTGGAAACCAAAACTAACGAACATTTTCTCAAATATTTTGCTGTGAAAATTATATTTATATGTTTCCCAAAAGAACAGAGTTCAATATGACTATTTTCTAGCATTTCCAATGTTCATGATTGTAATTAAATTGTTTGAAACATGATTAACAAGAGCGGTCACAGACCGCTATATCCCCCGCCTCATGGGGGCATTTTTTGTAACAAAAGCCAATCAATGGTAAGGGTAATTTCTCAGGAACATAAGAAATGCATAAAATTAAGAAAGGGCAATAACTCTTTCAAAAAAGGTCAAATTGCAAAAGCCTGACAATATGCGCTGCGTCACTATATAGTCATCAATCTGTGAAAGTTTGGTAGAAATTGCATGGAAAACGTAAGAGGAGTTGCGAAGAAACCAATTTTAAATGTAAAATAAGCAAAGGGCAATAACTCTTTCAAAAATGGTCAAATCGCAAAAGCCAATCAATATGCGCTGCCTCACTTTATGATCATCAATCTGTGAAAGTTTGGTAGAAATCGCATGAAAAAATGTAAGAGGAGTTGCGAAGAAACCAACTTTAAATGTAAAATAAGCAAAGGGCAATAACTCTTTCAAAAATGGTCAAATCGCAAAAGCCAGACAATATGCGCTGCATCACCTTATGATCATCAATCTGTGAAAGTTTGGTAGAAATCGCATGAAAAACGTAAGAGGAGTTGCGAAGAAACCAATTTTAAATGTAAAATAAGCAAAGGGCAATAACTCTTTCAAAAAAGGTCAAATTGCAAAAGCCTGACAATATGCGCTGCGTCACTATATAGTCATCAATCTGTGAAAGTTTGGTAGAAATTGCATGGAAAACATAAGAGGAGTTGCGAAGAAACCAATTTTAAACGTAAAAAAAAGGGTAATAACTCTTTCAAAAATGGCCGAATCGCGAAAGCCCGACAATATGCGCTGCGACACTATATAGTCATCAATCTGTGAAAGTTTGGTAGAAATCACATGAAAAACGTAAGAGGAGTTGCGAAGAATCCAATTTTAATTGTAAAATAAACAAAGGGCAATAACTCTTTCAAAAATGGTCGAATCGGGAAAGCCCGACAATATGCGCTGCTTCACTCTATGATAATCAATCTGTGAAAGTTTGGTAGAAATCACATGAAAAAGGTAAGGAGTTGCGAAGAAACCAATTTAAATGTAAAATAAGCAAAGGGCAATAACTCTTTCAAAATTGGTCAAATCAGGAAAGCCAGAAAATATGCCCTACTTCACTTTATGATAATCAATCTGTGAAAGTTTGGTAAAAATCGCATGAAAAACGAAAGAGCAGTTGCGAGGAAACCAATTTTAAATGTAAAATAAGCAAAGGGCAATAACTCTTTCAAAAATGGTCAAATCACAAAAGCCAGACATTATGTGCTGCTTCACTTTATGATCATCAATCTGTGAAAGTTTAATAGAAATCGCATGAAAAAACATAAGAGGAGATGCAAAAAAAAAAAAAATTTAAATGTAAAATAAGCAAAGGGCAATAACTCTTTCAAAAATGGTCAAATCAGGAAAGCCAGAAAATATGCGCTGCTTCACTTTATGATAATCAATCTGTGAAAGTTTGGTAAAAATCGCATGAAAAACGAAAGAGCAGTTGCGAGGAAACGAATTTTAAATGTAAAATAAGCAAAGGGCAATAACTCTTTCAAAAATGGTCGAATCAGGAAAGCCTGACAATATGCGCTGCTTCACTTTATGATCATCAATCTGTAAAAGTTTGGTTGAAATCGCATGAAAAACGTAAGAGCAGTTGCGAAGAAACCAATTTTAAATGTAAAATAAGCAAAGGGCAATAACTCTTTTAAAAATAGTTGAATCGGGAAAGCCCGACAATATGCGCTGCTTCACTTTATGATCATCAATCTGTGAAAGTTTGGTAGAAATCGCATGAGAAATGTAAGAGAAGATGCAAAGAAATGAATGTGGGACGGACGGAAGCACCCACGCACGCACACACGCATGCACAGACACACACACACGCACGGAATCGCGCCTACCATTACTATATCCCCTCACCTTTTCAAGGCGGGTTATAAAAAAGGACATATTCTTGGGTAAGATGAGAACATTGTACTGAAAGACAACACTTGTCAGATAACAAGGAAAGCGGACTCCAACACTTGTCAGTTTACAAGGAAAGCGGACACCAACACTTGTCAGTTAACAAGGAAAGCGGACTCCAACCCTTGTCAGTTAACAAGGAAAGTGACTCCAACACTTGTCAGTTAACAAGGAAAGCGGACTCCAACACTTGTCAGTTAACATGGAAAGCGGACTCCAACACTTGTCAGTTAACAAGGAAAGCTTACTCCAACACTTGTCAGTTAACAAGGAAAGCGGACTCATACACTTGTCAGTTAACAAGGAAAGCGGACTCCAACACTTGTCAGCTAACAAGGAAAGCGGACTCCAACACATGTCATTTAACAAGGAAAGCGGACTCCAACACTTGTCAGTTAACAAGGAAAGCGGACTCCACACTTGTCAGTTAACATGGAAAGCGGACTCCAACACTTGTCAGTTAACAAGGAAAGCGGACTCCATGCTTGTCAGTTTACAAGGAAAGCGGACACTAACACTTGTTAGTTAACAAGGAAAGCAGACTCAAACACTTGTCACTTTACAAGGAAAGCAGAAACCAACACTTGTCAGTAAACAGGGAAAGCGGACTCCACGCTTGTAAGTTAACAAGGAAAGCAGACTCCAAAATTTGTCAGTAAACACAGAAAGTGGACTCCAACACTTGTCATTTAGCAATATAAGCTGACTCCAACATTTGTCATTTTGCAATGTAATTTGACTCCAACATAATTTTTGTCATTTAGCAATGTAAGCTGACTCCAACATTTGTCAGTTTAAACTGTAAGCGGACTTTCAACATTTGTCAGCAAGCAATGTAAGCTGACTCTAACACTTGTCAGTTAATACTGTAAGCAGACTCCAACACTTGTCAATTAATACTGTAAGCTGACACAAACATTTGTCAGTATGCAATGTAAGCTGACTCCAACAATCGTCAATTAGTACTATAAGCAGATGCCACCATTTGTCATTTAACACTGTAAGCAGACGCAACACTTGTCTGTTTACATTCTAAGAGGACGCCAACAATCGTCAGTTAGTATTTTACACTGAAAGAGGACGCCAACAATCGTCAGTTAGTATTGTAAGCAGACGCCAACACTTGTCTGTTAACACTGTAAGCAGACACCAACACTTGTCTGTTAACAATGTAAGGGGACGTCAACAATCGTCAGTTAGTACTGTAAGCAGACGCCAACACTTGTCTGTTAACACTGTAAGAGGGACGTCCACATTCGTCAGTTAGCACTGTAAGCAGACGCCAACATTTGTCTGTTAACACTGTAAGCAGACACCAACACTTGTCTGTTAACACTGTAAGCAGACACCAACACTTGTCAGTTAACACTGTAAGCAGACACCAACACTTGTCTGTTAACACTGTAAGCAGACACCAACACTTGTCTGTTAACACTGTAAGCAGACACCAACAATCGTCAGTTAACACTGTAAGGGGACGCCAACAATCGTCAGTTAGTACTGTAAGCAGACGCCAACACATGTCTGTTAACACTGTAAGAGGGATGTCAAAAATCGTCAGTAAGTACTGTAAGCAGACACTAACACTTGTCTGTTAACACTGTAAGAGGGACGTCAACAAACGTCAGTTAGTACTGTAAGCAGACGCCAACACTTGTCTGTTAACACTGTAAGGGGACGTCAACAATCATCAGTTAGTACTGTAAGCAGACACCAACACTTGTCTGTTAACACTGTAAGTGGGACGTCAACAATCGTCAGTTAGTACTGTAAGCAGACGCCAACACTTGTCTGTTAACACTGTAAGGGGACACCAACAATCGTCAGTTAGTACTGTAAGCAGACGCCAACACTTGTCTGTTAACACTGTAAGGGGACGCCAACAATCGTCAGTTAGTACTGTAAGCAGACACCAACACTTGTCTGTTAACACTGTAAGGGGACGCTAACAATCGTCAGTTAGTACTGTAAGCAGACACCAACACTTGTCAGTTAACACTGTAAGGGGACGTTAACAATCGTCAGTAAGTACTGTAAGCAGACACCAACACTTGTCTGTTAACACTGTAAGGGGACGTCAACAATCATCAGTTAGTACTGTAAGCAGACGCCAACACTTGTCTGTTAACACTGTAAGGGGACGCTAACAATCGTCAGTTAGTACTGTAAACAGACCCCAAACTTGTCTGTTAACACTGTAAGAGGGATATAAACAATCGTCAGTTAGTACTGTAAGCAGACGCCAACACTTGTCTGTTAACACTGTAAGGCGACGCTATCAATCGTCAGTTAGTACTGTAAGCAGACAACAACACTTGTCTGTTAACACTGTAAGGGGATGTCAACAATCGTCAGTTAGTACTGTAAGCAGACAACAACACTTGTCTGTTAACACTGTAAGGCGACGCTATCAATCGTCAGTTAGTACTGTAAGCAGACACCAACACTTGTCTGTTAACACTGTAAGGGGATGTCAACAATCGTCAGTTAGTACTGTAAGCAGACGCCAACACTTGTCTGTTAACACTGTAAGGGGACGCTATCAATCGTCAGTTAGTACTGTAAGCAGACAACAACACTTGTCTGTTAACACTGTAAGGGGATGTCAACAATCGTCAGTTAGTACTGTAAGCAGACACCAACACTTGTCTGTTAACACTGTAAGGGGACTCCAACAATCGTCAGTTAGTACTGTAAGCAGACGCCAACACTTGTCTGTTAATACTGTAAGGGGGACGTCAACAATCGTCAGTAAGTACTGTAAGCAGACGCCAACACTTGTCAGTTAACACTGTAAGGGGATGTCAACAATCGTCAGTTAGTACTGTAAGCAGACGCCAACACTTGTCTGTTAACACTGTAAGGGGACACCACCCTTCCCTAAATTTGCCAGCAACTTCCACCAAATGCCACGGATTTGGGTGGCATTTGGTGGAAAATGGGTGGCACTTGGTGGAAAATGGGTGGCACTTGGTGGAAAATCAAGAATTTCACCAACTGCCATGAAATTTCCACCCAACTGGAGGTGGCAGTTGGTGTAAAATTGAACTCAGTTTTTTTTTTTCATGTGGCACTTGGTGAAAAAGTTGGACTTAGTTAATTTTTCATATGGCAGTTGGTGGAAAAATGAACTTAGTTAATTTTTTGGGTGGCATTTGGTGAAAAAAGACTTAGAAAATCTCAAGAGTTCTGTAAAATGGAAGTCAGCAAATTTCACCATTAATTATCATCGCGGAATAAGAATAGCATTCAGTTGCTGTTGAAGTTCATGCTGCTGTTTTAGCATCATTACATATGCTACTATTTAACTGGTAATACTACTTTTGGGGATTTCTCCCACTACTACTATAACTACATGTCCTACTACTCTTCATCATGTTGCTGGTTCTATTGATGATGATTACGATGTTGGTGGTTCCATTGATGATGATTATGATGTTAGTGGTTCTATTGATAATGATTTATATTGATATTGGTGGTTCTATTGATGATGATTATGATGGTGGTGGTGGTGGTGGTGGTAGTATTTATGATGATTGTGGTGGTGGTGGTTGATTTTGACAATTGTGGTGTTGTTGGTGGTTCATTGTGGTGTTGGTGAATATGATGATTGTGGTGGTATTGGTGATTATGACGACTGTGGTGGTGGTGATAGTGATCATGATGATTGTGGTGGTGGTGACAACAACAACATGTTGTTATTGATGATGATGAATGATGATGATGATGATGATGATGATGATGATGATGATGATGATGATAACAACAACAATGTGATGATGATTATCATGATCATGATAATGATGAGTTAAACTACCCCGGCGAAATAATGACCATGGTCGACCATGGTCCCCACGGTTTTTGACAGTTTTTGACGGTCAACCATGTTTTATCATGGTTAACCATCAAGTACCGTGGGAAAATCATTGCCTGGACCACGGTCGACCATGGTCGACCGTGGTCGACCATGGTCTACCATGGTACAAAAAAATATCACCATGGTATACCATGGTTTGACCATGGTCGACCATGGTCTACCATGGTACAAAAAAAGATCACCATGGTATACCATGGTTTTTGAAGGTCAACCATCAAGTACCGTGAAAAACCCCACAGTAGACCATGGTACAAAAGTTTTACTCCGAGAGTCACCATTTCAACCATGGTCTACCATGGTACACCAAGGTTGACCATGGTCAGCCACTGTGACAGTTTACCATAGTCTACCATCATCCTTTTTTATCTGATTCTTTACTTTGGATAAGTCTAAAAATGATTTGTTGATTTTGGTAAATAACAGAAATAGCAACTTAATAAATGTGGTCTTATTCTTTACTGATATTTAGTAAACACACAACTTGTCAACAACAGAAGTTGTGTTTCAGTATTAACCCTTTACCAGCTGTTCTGCTAATTTTAGACTCATCCACAACGAAAGCATCTGATGGAAAGGAAGAATATCTATTGGAAAGGAAGAATGCCAAATTTGAAAACCTTTTAAAACAATTTGTGGGAAATAGAGCATTTGCTCATTAATGAGCATCTATGCTCCATTCCTCTGTGAAATGATGTTCTTGTGTTTAATTACTGTTCAAGAACTATGCAAAACTGTACTAGAACAGTAACTGATCACTTTTAAGAACAGTTGTATTTGAACAGTTCAAGAATACTTTTTAAGAACAGTTCTTGAATTTTTTAAAGACTATTGTTGTTCTAATACTGTTCTATATTAAAGTCTTAAGTACAATATAAGAACAGTTCATAAATAGTGTTTGCACTTAAAATGTTCTTGAACTGTTCATAAAGACAAGTTGGCACATTTAAAGAATAGTTTATGAACTTTTATGTTCTTAATATGTTCTTGAAATGTTCTTTTTAAACAATTTGGCACATCATAGGAACAGCTTATGAACATGGCAAGTTCTTAAAATGTTCTGCATATGTCTTTGAAAGGAAACTTGTACAAAAACAAGTAGTTGCATCAGCAACATGCAGGAAGTTGAGGTAGCTGTGGTTACAACTGGCTGGTGCATTTAGTGTAACACATTTGGCCCAGTTATAACCCAAAGATTATAAATAAAAAATAACAAACGTAAAGAAAATTCCATATCAAAATAATATGAACATTAAAATTAAATTTATTTTAATTAAAGCACCACATATATCATATGTATCATGTAAGGTGCCATGGATTGCTGGTCACATTGCCTGGATAAAGTAATTTATATTTTTTATATATATTTTTTTTAATAGATTTTTTTATTTATTTTTTGTCAAGATTTTGTCAAGTTATTAGTAACTTTTTTTCATGAAAAATGTGGAATATTTTTTAAAATGACATATATTCACTATCTTGTCAAAAAAAATAAAATAAAAATAAAAAAAAATAAAAAAAAATATTTTATTTTATATAAAATTACTGTATCCAGGCAATGTGACGAGCACCTGTGGTCAACACTGGTTAATTAGTTGTTAAACCGGTTAAATATAATATTTACAAAATACTATAGCCATATTCTAACGTAGCTATATAACTATATTCTAACGGTTACGCATTTAAGACGAAACGCTCTTCACTGGCGGAGATAGTTTCGAACGCCCGCCATTTTTGTCGAAATAATGCGCCAAATAAACTGATGTCTTGTTTCGTTTATTTAAGGTAAGTTCAAGCGATGTAAGGAGTATAATTCAGTAACGTTTATAACGATCTTTTACGCTAATATTATTGTTTAAAATAACATAGCAACATTTTGAAGTAATGAGCAAATATGTTTTGTTGTAATACATTTTCGCGACAAACATACGAAATACGTTTGTGTAGAAACACAGTTAAATGCTTGTTTTTGACTAGCGTTCAGCTAATACTTAATTTATATATATATTAAAGCAGATTTTAAATTTGTTTCTTAACGTTGGTAAGCTATTTTTGTCGAGAAAAAGGATCAATTGTAATGGGCCGGCAGCGATGCAAAAGTGGGTGGGGAAGGTCAAAAACTAAAACCTTTAAAAAAGTTTTTATTGTTTTGAGGAACGATCTTTTAGGGGAGTGAAACATATATTTTTGGCGACATGTTAGTAGGGAGTTAACAAATTTTACAATAGAATATTAATATTTTTTATAAAAAAAACTTTCACATTTATTCTAAAAAGTCTGTTGACATTATCACTTTGTTTTCATGTCAAAATGCTCCAGACTACCTATTTAACAATGTTGTGAGTTCGTTATTATATCTTGTCAAATAAAAAATAAAAGTTCCTCAGGTTAATAATGAAAAGTAGTGGATGAGAGATCATTTCCGGGTTACAAATATGTTAATATCTTTTTAAATATAGCTGCAATCAAAACAAAGACATTGTTGATTGGACAGTTTCAATAACTTCGACTCAGTCACAAATATACTCTTTATGTTTAAAGACAATATAGCTTTTTGATTTGAAATCTGATAAAATCTTATATCATAAAATATGCTCAAATCCTAATTACAGCTTCTCATGTTGCAATGGATAAATGGGTATGAATCATGCTTGTTAAATATTGAACCTCAAAACTAAGAAGAAATTGATTTTTTTAACATTTTTAAATTTTGGTCCTTCAATGGACTTTTGCATCGCTGCCAACCCTTGACCTTTTAAATAACCACTATGCAAGCAAATTATGGTTAAGTGTCTGAAATGTTGTTTCGTCTATTTTAGCCAACCCAAAGGAGCTAACAAATAAATCATCAGTCCTCAAACGAATCAACCAGTGAAGGAGAAAAACATTCAAAGCCGTAAATTGTCAAATCCATCAGTGAGTAGACTATTTTTTAAAGCAAATGGTAAGATTTTCATTCTGGTTTTGAAAACAATATGGTTGGATGTGTGGAGTGGATTTTATATGTAACAGACAAACACTAATGAGAATCTTTAAAAAAAAATCAGACTCAATAAATTTGAGCTCTTTGGTTCGAAAGAATTAAATAAGCTATCATTAATTTATATACCTGCAACATTGAAATCTTAATTCGCACTGATTTGATAACCAACTGGCCGTTAGTTATTTGAAAATGTTGGCAGTACAAATAAATAAAAGAAATATTTTTCAGGTTGGAAGATGGATGTCAAAGTCTTAGACAACGAAAGGCTTCCAGAGTTAAGAAAAGACCACTTCAACAAAAACAATCATGCAAAGAATGACTGCAAAAAATCTTTTTGCAGATGCGTTTCATCATCAAGTGTATAAGGAAAAGGGACCTGGGTACAGAGACTAGATGTAAATGTCAAGGACTGAAATGAGCAATTCAATGGTTTCTTACTAATTGTGTTTATATGCGTCATAAGAAATTAAAACTGTTATAAATGGATGTGTAGTAATGATGAAATTATCACCTTGTGTCGAATGACATTAACTATTCATGAATTCATTGGAAAAATAATGTTCATGAACTGTCAAGTTCATTTACTAAGCAGGAGTTCATGAACTTAGTGGGAGTTCATGAACATGATTTGTCAAAATTGTCATTCATGAATAGTTCATGTTATTCTCATCAAACGCTTGACGTCACTGACATGGATAAGTAATTTGCTGGACTAAAGAAGCTCGATACATGGAAAATGATAAATGCGAATCAATTAATACGCTGTCGTTCTAGAATCAAAATAACAACTGTATGACTAACTTTTGGTAAATACAAAACTGAGTTTGGCGCGCTGATGCAAAAAATTAAGTCATTAATAACTATGCATTTAAACTCCAGAATTACCTTTAAGAACCATTAATGTACAGGTGCATACTTTTTGTTTCTTAAATACAATAACTTTATCAACTGTGTTAGTTTGAATTTTTTATCCATGTTTTTATGCACATTGGTTAAAAGTACATGTTTGAAAAATATAATGATATAATTAAGGAGAGATAACAGTTTTACTTGCGTCTATGCTGTAAGAGCGCAGTAGGGCATGTGAGCAAATTTCATAAAGCATGTTAGAGCATCTTGGGTCATTTGCTTTCTTACCCTACTGCGTTCATACAGCATAAGCGCAGTAAAATGTGAGCAATACTTGTAACTTTAATACATAATCATAAATGAAAAAAATGTTCATTGTGGTAAAACAGAAGCAGTTAAGAAAAGTAATCTACTTTTCATGAAGAATTGAAATTGGTTACCTAAAACTGGAGCTTATAAGAAAGTGTTTTCAATTTTGTTGACTATTTTTTTCATAATAGTGGTTGACATTTTAAACAAGAAAGTTATAATGTAACAATTGTTCAAGAGTTGTTCCTAAAACGTTATCGTTTAACAATTGTTATCACATCTAGTCAGGAATGTACTGGGTAGATTTCAAGATTTTAATCCATGCAAGAACATTTCTAGATCCGTACTTGATCTATTCTTAACGTGTACAAGAACCACTAGAAAATGATAAGAACATTTTAAGAAATGTGCATGAATTGTTCTTGAACTGTTCAAGAACTGTACTTTTACTACTATTTAAGAAATGTGCATGAATTGTTCTTGAACTGTTCAAGAACTGTACTTTTACTACTCTTTAAGTGTGCAGGAACAATTCAAGTTCTTGAAATGTAACAGTTTCAGTTTAAGAACTATATTGAAGACGCTCCAATATTTTACATAATGGACAGTTTGAGGCCTATATCATACTAAATATATATATATATATATACTATAATTTTGTTCTAGTCAAAGTTTGGCGCAAGTTGTTAGCTATTGCAGAGAAATAAGACATTTTTTTTCCTTCTCATATACATGTAAATGGGATATCAACAGAATACAGTACTCGGCATGCTAAACTAGATGACGCCATAAACATATTTTAATCAATTCAATTCCATTTCACTGATTTTGATCTTTGTTAAGTTTGTTGTCAATCCTATTTATGTGACCATGGTCTACCGTGGTATGTGACCATGGTCTACCATGGTATGTGACCATGGTCTACCATGGTAGTTCATGGTCTACCATGGTAGTTCATGGTCATATACCATGGTAGTTCATGATATATCATGGTAGTTCATGATATATCATGGTATACCATGTAACGTCAAATGGCCGCCCCACGGTTTATGACCATGGTGTGCTACCATGGTCTACCATGGTGTGCTACCATGGTCTACCATGGTATCAAACCATGGTAAACCATGGTCTACCATGGTATAATACCATGGTCTACCATGGTGTGATACCGTGGGGCGGCCATTTGACGTAACATGGTAGTCCATGGTCATATGACCATGAACTACCATGGTAGTCCATGGTAGTCCATGGTTATTGGCCATCATTTTCGCAGGGGCAAGTTTTCTGTGTACATGTTCTCTGTTGCTATTTCTCCGAAGGTACAGGGACCCCATTAATGTTTGATTTAAACTTGGAATGACCTCTCTGCTGGAAAATCTCCTCAAAATATTTGAATCTTCTGAGAGTTACTAGCATTAATTTTGTGGAACTTTGAATAGAGACAAAAAAAAATTGTGCAGTTTTGTTTAATTAAATGGATTGATTATAAGGTAACTGGTTTTTTTATCATATTAACAACCAAAAAAGATCATGACTTATCATTTTATTTTATTTTTTTACACATATTAGGCTCTTTGTCTTTGTTTAAAGTTTGACTAAGAGATAAGCTTTATGCATGTACTGTCAAGTATGTTTCACTTTTTTCCCAAAAGAAATGACAAATACTCAGTCAAGGAATGTACTAAGTTTGAAAAGTATCATTCAATTTGTACAATGAAGTTGAAGATGTATAAAGAAATGTTATACACATTTTTTTCCAGACAAAACCCCCCATAACGATGACAATGTACTCGGACAAGATTCTAAGACCTATTTGGTAAATATTTGAATATTACAATAACTTAAAATGAAGACTGACCTCATACTATTATCATATTTTATTAAGTATAATACTTATTTAAAAGTACTAAGTGCTAAAAAGGGTGAGATAAACAATATTAAATGACAGTCAAGAAAAGATGTAGAAGATGTATATGATCTAAAGGGTGTGTGTATTTTTAAGAAAAATCGTTGACAAAGCCTTGGTGTTATTCATGTTGTTGGTTGCATGATTTTGAAAAAATAGAGATATTCAAGTGAATCTTGGTGTACACATGTTTACAAAGACATTTGTAGAACAAATTGTAGAACAAAAAACATTCTGCTGTGAGGCAAACCCTGTTATATTGAACAGATTTATTAAAATGTTCCCTTTTTCAGAAACAAATATGAATAGAGGACTTCTGTAGCAGAATAAGTATAGCCAAACTTGCAGAAAACAACAACCGGATGTGCATCACTAAAGAAAAGAAACAGGTTATTGACATTTCGATATTAAAATACCAAAACCGGTAGTTAAATTAACTTTTTACCTGTACATGTATTGTCATTGCTAATACAACAGTGGAGTGCTCTTGTAAAACATATTTGCAATGATTCAATGTATAAGTCTGGATTATATATTTTGTTATGGTATAACATTTTGTTGTAATACTTGGTATTACTCTGGCTAGGCCCAAAGCTGAAAAAACGTATTTAAGAGTATGTTTTTAATGTTGTAATTTTAAAAAAAAATTTGAATAATGATAGCTAAAATGAAACCTCCAAAATAAATAATACTAAAACTGTTTTCAGGATTTCTCCAAATGTAGAAATGCAGACAGCTCTTCACCATCAACTGTGATCCTTTGTAATTTTGTGTACATATGAAACTAAATGACTGCAAAGAATTTTTTTTTTTTGTTCTTAGGTTGTTGTATGCATACTTCATTATAAATCCCATGATTTTATTTCCACCAAGTGCCACAAAGTTTCCACCAAGTGCCACATTGGCATGGCATTTGGTGAAAAAAAGATCAAAGAAACTGAACATGGCATTTGGTGGAAAACGTTCCAATACTCCACCAACTGCCACGTTGGGGTGGCATTTGGTGGAAAAATTTGCCACGTGGCATTTGGTGGAAAATGTTCCAATACTCCACCAACTGCCACATTGGGGTGGCATTTGGTGAAAAAATTTGCCACGTGGCATTTGGTGGAAAACGTTCCAATACTCCACCAACTGCCACGTTGGGGTGGCAGTTGGTGGAAAAATTTGCCATGTGGCATTTGGTGGAAAACGTTCCAATACTCCACCAACTGCCACGTTGGGGTGGCATTTGGTGGAAAATGGTGAAAAATTATATCAAAGTCCCATTTTCTTCTGTTTTTCATCGTTTTACACCAAGTGCCATCCGTTCCAATACTCCACCAACTGCCACCCATTTTCCACGTCCAATTCATGGCAAATTTAGGGAAGGGCAACAATCATCAGTTAGTACAGTAAGCAGACGCCAACACTTGTCTGTTATCACTGCAAGGGGACGTCAACAATTGTCAGTTAGTACTGTAAGCAGACACCAACACTTGTCTGTTAACACTGTAAGGGGACGCTAACAATCATCAGTTAGTACTGTAAGCAGACACCAACACTTGTCTGTTAACACTGTAAGAGGGACATCAACAATCATCAGTTAGTACTGTAAGCAGACACCAACACTTGTCTGTTAACACTGTAAGGGGACGTCAACAATCGTCAGTTAGTACTGTAAGCAGACGCCAACACTTGTCTGTTAACACTGTAAGGGGACGCCAACAATCGTCAGTTAGTACTGTAAGCAGACGCCAACACTTGTCTGTTAACACTGTAAGGGGACGCTAACAATCATCAGTTAGTACTGTAAGCAGACACCAACACTTGTCTGTTAACACTGTAAGAGGGACATCAACAATCATCAGTTAGTACTGTAAGCAGACACCAACACTTGTCTGTTAACACTGTAAGGGGACACCAACAATCGTCAGTTAGTACTGTAAGCAGACGCCAACACTTGTCTGTTAACACTGTAAGGAGACGCCAACAATAGTCAGTTAACACTGTAAGGGGACACCAACAATCGTCAGTTAGTACTGTAAGCAGACGCCAACGCTTGTCTGTTAACACTGTAAGGGGACGTCAACAATCGTCAGTTAACACTGTAAGGGGACACCAACAATCGTCAGTTAGTACTGTAAGCAGACACCAACACTTGTCTGTTAACACTGTAAGGGGACGTCAACAATCGTCAGTTAGTACTGTAAGCAGACACCAACACTTGTCTGTTAACACTGTAAGGGGATGTCAACAATCGTCAGTTAGTACTGTAAGCAGACACCTACACTTGTCTGTTAACACTGTAAGGGGACGCCAACAATCGTCAGTTAGTACTGTAAGCAGACACCAACACTTGTCTGTTAACACTGTAAGGGGACGTCAACTATCATCAGTTAGTACTGTAAGCAGACACCAACACTTGTCTGTTAACACTGTAAGGGGACGCCAACAATCGTCAGTACTGTAAGCAGACACCAACACTTGTCTGTTAACACTGTAAGGGGACGCCAAAAATCGTCAGTACTGTAAGCAGATGCCAACACTTGTCTGTTAACACTGTAAGAGGACGCCAACAATTGTCAGTACTGTAAGCAGACGCCAACACTTGTCTGTTAACACTGTAAGGGGACGTCAACAATCATCAGTTAGTACTGTAAGAAGACACCAACACTTGTCTGTTAACACTGTAAGGGGACGCCAACAATCGTCAGTTAGTACTGTAAGCAGACGCCAACACTTGTCTGTTAACACTGTAAGGGGACGTCAACAATCGTCAGTTAGTACTGTAAGCAGACACCAACACTTGTCTGTTAACACTGTAAGGGGACGCCAACAATCGTCAGTTAGTACTGTAAGCAGACACCAACACTTGTCTGTTAACACTGTAAGGGGACGCCAACAATCGTCAGTTAGTACTGTAAGCAGACACCAACACTTGTCTGTTAACACTGTAAGAGGGATGTCAACAATCGTCAGTTAGTACTGTAAGCAGACACCAACACTTGTCTGTTAACACTGTAAGAGGGACGGCAACAATCGTCAGTTAGTACTGTAAGCAGACACCAACACTTGTCTGTTAACACTGTAAGGGGGATGTCAACAATCGTCAGTTAGTACTGTAAGCAGACGCCAACACTTGTCTGTTAACACTGTAAGGAGACGCCAACAATCGTCAGTTAACACTGTAAGGGGAAGCCAACAATCGTCAGTTAGTACTGTAAGCAGACGCCTACACTTGTCTGTTAACACTGTAAGGGGACTCCAACAATCGTCAGTTAGTACTGTAAGCAGACACCAACACTTGTCTGTTAACACTGTAAGGGGGATGTCAACAATCGTCAGTTAGTACTGTAAGCAGACGCCAACACTTGTCTGTTAACACTGTAAGGAGACGCCAACAATCGTCAGTTAACACTGTAAGGGGAAGCCAACAATCGTCAGTTAGTACTGTAAGCAGACGCCTACACTTGTCTGTTAACACTGTAAGGGGACGCCAACAATCGTCAGTTAGTACTGTAAGCAGACGCCAACACTTGTCTGTTAACACTGTAAGGAGACGCCAACAATCGTCAGTTAACACTGTAAGGGGAAGCCAACAATCGTCAGTTAGTACTGTAAGCAGACGCCAACACTTGTCTGTTTACACTGTAAGAGGACTCCAACAATCGTCAGTTAGTACTGTAAGCAGACGCCAACACTTGTCTGTTAACACTGTAAGGAGACGCCAACAATCGTCAGTTAACACTGTAAGGGGAAGCCAACAATCGTCAGTTAGTACTGTAAGCAGACGCCAACACTTGTCTGTTTACACTGTAAGAGGACGCCAACAATCGTCAGTTAGTACTGTAAGCAGATGCCAATACTTGTCTGTTAACACTGTAAACCAGGGCTCTCACTAGGCTGAAAATTTTGGGAGAAAGTCAAATTAGGGAGAAGTTGGGAGACTTTAGGGAGAAGTGATACTTTTCGGAACACCTGATACAAAAACTATGCCATACCACACACCTCATTTATATTCACATTCAAATTGATTGCTATAACTATATAAAATGTTCATAAAATGATGTATCATTTTTGGCTCAGCAAAAGTGTATTTGTCAGTGTCACATAGTTTATCTCCAAATAGCATCGAAAATGAAACAAAAACCAAGACAGCTAAGCATTTGAAACAATCAAAATGACCTTATAAATGAACTGTCAAAATACATTAAGTGCAGGGGGTGAATCTTATTTTGGTACATTCGGGATAGGGTACAAATGTCACATTCAGCTATGCTGTTATTTACTTGTCTCTGGCTAAATAAGTTTCAATATGCTGACATTTAAGAACCAAATGACATTTAAATCACTGTCCTTGATGAAAAAAATACCAATACATAATGGGAGGTTGAGAAATTAACTCGGAAAATTGTTCTGACAAAATGGTGATCTTGCCGAATTTTTTGACATCATAAACAGGAGAAAAATACTGTTAGTAAACTCTACATAAAGCAAAAAAAAAATTGTGGTAATTACAAAACAATTTTTTATCACGAACATTTCACTATAACCAATCAATTATTTGTTAATACGTCATGTTATTGATTTTCTTAGCAAGACCTTGCAAATGACCCGAGATGGCTATGACCGTCTGCTTCAAAAGCAACAATCTTGCTTTATTTGTGCAATACATAATTATATCAATTATTTTTTAACTTGATTTGTGCTTGACAAGATTTTTCATAATTATGTCGTATTTTCTATCACATTTTAACAAACTAATATCATTTGATCAGGGTCTTCTCAATGTGCATTCTGATTGGTTAACTTTCAATATCTCCACCTGCTGGCGATGTTATGGTAATTGGATGTCACGGCCCAACTATCGGATTACCAAATTTTATGACTGGCTAATTACGGTTTTTGGACTTATGGGACAGTGGCCAAATACTCACTGATTGACACATTTATAATGTGCTAAAATTTTCAGCAAAGTCAATGTCGCTTTGATTATACAAATGGGCGAAGCCTGGGAGTTTTAGGCGCCCAATTTGCCCAAGTTGCCTCCTCGCAAGAGCCCTGTAAACTAAAGCTGAATTCTATCATTCAAATGTTCTATGCTTTGGCCATATTCTAAAAAGTATATTTTTAGAATCTCAGGTGATCTTATTTGAAAAATTAGACAATCTGAAGAAGACCATTGAATATTTGTAGGCAATGTGTGACTATTCGGGGACAGCTGAACATATTTGAACATAATCTGGAAAAAAGAAATTACACAAATACCTCACCAACACCTTGCAAGGTAAATAAAAATTATTTCTTGGTCATAAAAGGACAAGCTTCTATAATCAAAAGCAATCCAACTAAATTCTCTTCAAACAAGTAACATCTGATAACTGTAAAACGCTACTACTGGACCCACTGATCAAATATTAACAGTGATAGTCCTCATATTATCCTGATGTTATCCTGATATTTCCTGGAATCTGGCACTGACATTTTTCATTCTCATTCAATACCACACAAGGAAAATTAACGACATGAGAGCAAGAAACTGTCAACTTGTCGTTTAAAGCAGTTCTTCCGGATATTTGTTCTTAAATAAAGTAATCTCCTAAGAACAGATGGCTTCAGACAGGAGGAAAATTGATTTTCTCTTTTCTTCTCTTTTCTTATTTCCTTTAAGGCAAAATCACAATTATTTGGTCCAATGATTGTTCATAGCCAAGCAATTTCTTTACAAACATTATGATCTCAAATTTTGACTACTGTGAAATGCTGCAGGAAATTATTAAGAACAAAATATAAACTTCATAAAAATGAGCAATAATTGAAACCTCAACTAATGAAATTGGGTGTGCTTGCCCACAACACTTAAAAAGATATGGTTTAAACGGTTTTAGGGGGATTTGGGGGGTCCCCTTAAGAAATGTTTGTCATTTTTAGTGTGAAATGCTGCATCTTATTTTTTCTCAAATATTGACATTAAAAGGTCACTTGGACAATATAGGTCTAATACAGTTAATCTGTATGATAGTATAATTTAATTGCACACATGCTCATTTTCTTGTAAATATCTTTAGGGGTTTATGACCAACATAAAATAATTTCATTCAACTGCAACAGACAAAGACCACTTCAAAGACAACTCCAAAGCTGTTATCTTTTCCAAAGAAAAACATACAAGCTAAATAACACCTTTCTCATCAATCGAAAATAGTTATTTACAAACCAATCTTTTGGCTCACTAACTATGGATTCTGTTCTGAACACCAGAATTTGGCGACGGGCTATAAAATGTTTTGAAGTGCAAATAATTACAGAGTACACCCAACCTAGATCAACAAGGATGATAACAAGCAAGCATATCAGGCATTTTGGTAAATAAACTTATAAGTCACACCAGGGGGGAGCATTTTTTTTATTTTATTTATTTATTTTAAATAAAAGCATGCCAATTTGCCCTAGATTTATAGTCCAATCAGTTGGCTAGATATGCAATAAATACACATGTCTATTTCAAATAGACCTTCTAGCTTCAACAGAATTTTTCATTTTCTCTGCCTGTATGTAAAATAAAAAATCTTGGTCCACATTTAAATAGGTTAGGAAAAAGGTTAGAGGTAGGGACATGGGTCTTGCACACGACACGTCGTCTTCATATGTGGAACACATGTGGCAAGTTATTTTAAAATCTGTCCATACAAGAGAAAGTTACAGCCCGGACACGACAACCTATACCCTATGTCCTTGTATGCAGCACTCCATTGTGAATAAACACTAAGTGTGACCTTGACCTTTGAGGTAGGGACACGGGTCTTGCACGCGACACGTCGTCTTGGTATGTGGAACACATGTGGCAAGTTATTTTAAAATCTGTCCATACAAGGGAAAGTTACAGCCCGGACACGACAACCTATACTCTATGTCCTTATATGCAGCACTCCATTGTGAATAAACACTAAGTGTGACCTTGACCTTTGAGGCAGGGACACGGGTCTTGCACGCGACACGTCGTCTTGGTATGTGGAACACATGTGGCAAGTTATTTTAAAATCTGTCCATACAAGAGAAAGTTACAGCCTTGACACGACAACCTATACTCTATGTCCTTATATGCAGCACTCCATTGTGAATAAACACTAAGTGTGACCTTGACCTTTGAGGTAGGGACACGGGTCTTGCACGCGACATGTCGTCTTGGTATGTGGAACACATGTGGCAAGTTTTTTTAAAATCTGTCCATACAAGGGAAAGTTACAGCCCGGACACGACAACCTATACTCTATGTCCTTATATGCAGCACTCCATTGTAAATAAACACTAAGTGTGACCTTGACCTTTGAGGTAGGGACACGGGTCTTGCACGCGACACGTCGTCTTGGTATGTGGAACACATGTGGCAAGTTCTTTTAAAATCTGTCCATACAAGAGAAAGTTACAGCCCGGACACGACAACCTATACTCTATGTCCTTATATGCAGCACTCCATTGTGAATAAACACTAAGTGTGACCTTGACCTTTGAGGTAGGACACGGGTTTTGCATGTGACACGTCGTCTTGGTATGTGGAACACATTTGGCAAGTTATTTTAAAATCTGTCCATACAAGGGAAAGTTACAGCCTGGACACGACAACCTATACTCTATGTCCTTATATGCAGCACTCCATTGTGAATAAACACTAAGTGTGACCTTGACCTTTGAGGTAGGGACATGGGTCTTGCAGGCGACACGTCGCCTTGGTATGTGGAACACATGTGGCAAGTTATTTTAAAATCTGTCCATACAAGAGAAAGTTACAGCCCGGACACGACAACCTATACTCTATGTCCTTATATGCAGCACTCCATTGTGAATAAACACTAAGTGTGACCTTTGAGGTAGGGACACGGGTCTTGCATGCGACACGTCGTCTTGGTATGTGGAACACATGTGGCAAGTTATTTTAAAATCTGTCCATACAAGGGAAAGTTACAGCCTGGACACGACAACCTATACTCTATGTCCTTATATGCAGCACTCCATTGTGAATAAACACTAAGTGTGACCTTGACCTTTGAGGTAGGGACACAGGTCTTGCACGCGACACGTCGTCTAATGGTATGTGGTACACATGTGGCAAGTTATTTTAAAATCTGTCCATACAAGAGAAAGTTACAGCCCGGACACGACAACCTATACTCTATGTCCTTATATGCAGCACTCCATTGTGAATAAACACTAAGTGTGACCTTGACCTTTGAGGTAGGGACACGAGTCTTGCATGCCACACGTCGTCTTGGTATATGGAACACATGTGGCAAGTTATTTTAAAATCTGTTCATACAAGGGAAAGGGAAAGTTACAGAGCCGGACGGACGGACGGACGGTGCGATTTTAATATGCCCACCTTCGGGGGCATAAAAAGTACGTAGTTACCGGAAGTAACATTAGCAACATCGATTTTGAACAACCACTATCGATTGTCGCCGATAAAGCATTGTCAGTGACGATTTATAGATTGTACTCCATTATCGTTTCATCACTACTGAATTGCCCGTGTAGAAATCTGTGAAAAACTATTTAAGTAAAAAATTTAACACAAGAAACCTTTTAAATACAACTACATAATTATTTATGGTATTAAAAGGCTTTTAAAAGTTTTAATTATTTTTTTTTTCATTTATTTATTCAAAGATTTTCAGTAAAGGAACTATTTTAACTTGACCTCACATTTTATAAGTACTACATACTGTCATATTCATACTATAATGTAATAACTTTATATAATTTTCTCAACTTATAACTTAATATGTAAAGTGACTGTGATACAGCTACAACTACGGCAATATTTATTTTAATGCATATATATCAACTTTAAATATACTTGTGCAATTTCGATTACAGCCATATTATTATTTAAATATGCAATGCCTCCCTATGCCATGCCGCCAAAACAAAGGACCACAATGGAAATTAGAGTTTTCTCTTTTTTGTCATCTTTGGTTCGGTGTGCCTGTCATGGCTATTGATAATATCATGTATGTATAATTAAATGTCCATGTATGTGCATTCCTTACTGAAATAAATCTATCTATCTACATGTAAAAATCTTAACTCACCTTTCAAAATACTCCTTCCCGCCAGCCAGTCGGTTTTAGATGAATCTATCTGTCAATCGTGCCACACTCTTCCCCACTCCACAAACTAGCCCATACACCTCCCAGCTTCTTACTATTGTGCTATCTCTTCCAGCGCAAAATCACCAAGTCTTTGTCAATGCCTGAAATGGGGGGGGGGGAATATGAGGAGAAAATGTAATTATCTGTTCTGCAATGGGAGTTGCTTCCCAATCAAGCCGGAGTAACGATATTACAAGACGTGAGGAACAGGGTCTCTGGAGATCAGAACCTAGAAATAATGTTGACACCAAACATAGTCATGTGACAGTGTTGTAACAGCTCTGGAGTGAGGAAATTGTAGACAGAAATACATCATGTGTCTGCGGATCGATTTGTACTTTGGGAGGAAATCTAACATGAATAAGAGCGGTCACAGGAACTTGAAAAATGTCCCCGATTTGGCCCTGTCAGAGCGATAGCCAATTGACCTCTACGCTAATAATATTGGCTATATAATGAAGCAAAAGCAAAATAAGACAACACTGCTATAAATCAATGAAATGTAATTTGAAACCAAAAGAAAAATGCAACTTTCGGTAAAACACAACTGTGAATTGACAAACCATCATGTGTGTCCTTGACATTTTAGATAAGAGCATAAATGTGAGTGACATGGTGCTCTACAATTCTGTGAAGTTTGATTGAATTACAATTAATAACCAAGTTATGGCTGAGACATGAATTATTACTATGAAATTCATATTATATAACACTGACCCCAAGTGTGAGATTGACCTTAGAGATAAGAGCACAAATTTTATAAGCACTCACCTTCAATTAGTGCTCTACAAGTATGTCAAGTTTGATTGATTTCCAAATAAAGGTTCAAAGGTTATGCCATGGCTGAGTTCAAACTAGAGCTAGCACTTAAGGTGATAAATACCCCTGAACGCCGCCTCTCATTATGATTTATCATTGTATGAAGTTTTCTGAAATTCCATCAAGTAGTTTTCAAGTTACTGTACGGACAAAAGATTGACTAAAAAAAAATCACAGAAAAAGGCAATAACTCTGTAAATTGATAAAATTGTGTAATAATTCATGTACAATGAACTCCTTCTCATTGTGATGTACCATTGTATAAAGTTTTATTACATTCTATCTGGTAGTTTTCAAGTTATGCTCCGGACAAGAAAAAAGTAACAAAGGGCAATAACTTTGTAATTGGCTGAAATAGAATTGCGGTTCCTGTACACTGCACTTCCTCTCATTATGATCTATCACTTAATGAAGTTTTATTAAATTCCATCCAATAGTTTTCAAGTTATGCTCCGGACCAGAAAAAGTAACAAAGGGCAGTAACTCTGTAATTAGCTGAAATAGAATTGCGGTTCCTGTACACTACACTCCCTCTCATTATATCTATCACTGTATGAAGTTTTATTAAATTCCATCCAATAGTTTTCAAGTTATGCTCCGGACAAGAAAAAGTAACAAAGGGCAGTAAGTCTGTAATTGGCTAAAATAGAATTGCGGTTCCTGTACACTGCACTCCCTATCATTATGATCTATCACTGTATGAAGTTTTATTACATTCCATCCAATAGTTTTCAAGTTATGCTCCAGACAAGAAAAAAGTAACAAAGGGCAGTAACTCTGTTACTGGCTAAAATAGAGTTATGGTTCTTGTGCACTGCACTTCCTCTCATTGTGCTTTACCATTGTATTAAGTTTTAATAAATTCCATCTAGTAGTTTGCAAGTTAATGTCGGGAAAAATATTTGACAGCAAAAAAAAAACAAATAAAGGGCAATAACTCAGTAATTAGCTAAAGTAGAGTTATGGTTCTTAAACACTGCACTTCCTCTCATTGTGCTTTACCATTGTATGAAGTTCCAATGAATTCCATCCAGTACTTTTCAAGTTATACTCCGGACAAACAAAAGTAACAAAGGGCAATAACTCAGTAATAGGCAAGAATAGAGTTAATGTTATTGTACACTGCACTTCCTATCATTATGCTCTATCATTGTATGAAGTTTAATCCAATTCAATCCAGTAGTTATTAAGTTATGCTCCGGACAATGGTAAATTGCAACGGACCGACCGACAAACCGACCGACCGACCACAGGGTGACTCCAATATACTCCCTTCAAACTTCGTTTGTCGGGGGTATAATAACTTGCTATGAAATCCATATCGTATAACAATTGACCTCCAAGTGTGACCTTGACCTTTGCGATAAGAGCACAATGATTATTGCTGAGATGAGAATTCGACAGAGGGACACACAGTCGGAAGCACAGATGTTTTTATTAAATTCAGAGCAAAGTCAGTTTTTTAAAACATTTTTCATCAAATTTATACAGTAAAATATATATTGGATAAGGTGAATCTATTACAAGTGAGCGCCGTGATATATTCCATTAAATTAAAAATAATAATTATGAAAGATAACAAATTTACAGTTTGACCTATGAGGACTGCATACAGGACTAGAGATTGCTTTTTTGAAAAAGGGATCGTCTCCCCCAGTGTGAGGTCGTAGGTGAGAAGTATTCAATGATGGACATGACATTTGTACTTTTGGACTGGAGACAAACAAACATAAGAATCATCAACAGGTTATGACCAACCTGCATAGCAAGTATGAAGTTCCTGACTCCCAAGTTTGAAGTCACTGGGTCCAAGCGTTCTTTAGTTAATGAGCGGTATAAAGTGTGACGTACAAACTAAATTGATTTTCATCTGAAGGTCACTGTGGCCTTGACCTACTGACATCAAAACCAATAGGGGTCATCTACTGATCAAGACCAACTAGTAAACCAAGTATGAAGTTAGTTCCTGGGCCCAAGCATTCTAAAGTTATTCAGCGGAAATCGTTATTTTACCTAAAAAAATCACCTTGAACTTCGACCAAATGGCCTGTTAATCAATAGGGGTCATCTACTAGTCATGACCAACTTGCATTCCAAGTATGAAGTTCCTGGGTGCAAGCGTTCTTAAGTTACTGAGCGGTAACCGTTTCCTCACCTCAAGGTCACAGCGACCTTGACCTTTGACCTACTGATCTCAAAATCAATGAAGTTCCTGGGTACAAGCGTTCTTTATTTATTGAGCAGAAACCATTTTTAAGCTTAAGGTCACCGCCAACATATTGTTTTTTACCTGAAGGTAACCGCGACCTTTGACCTTTGACCTTTTGATCTCAAAATCAATAGGGGTCATCTACTAGTCATGAACAACTAGCATACCAAGTATGAAGTTCCTGGACCCAAAGGATCTTTAGTTATTGAGTGGAAACCATTTTTTCACCTCAAGTTTACCGCGACCTTGACCTTTGACCTACTGATCACAAAATCAATCGGGGTCATCTACTAGTCATGACCAACCAGCATACCAAGTATGAAGTTCCTGGGTGCAAGCGTTCTATAGATATTGAGCGGAAATGAAGTGTGACGTACAGACTGACTGACTGACAGACAGGGCAAAAACAAAATGTCTCCCCATGAATTGGGGAGACATAAAAAATAAATATCTGATTTTCTCCAACTCTGGGCATTTCATGAGAATTAATTTGAAACAAAATACATTAATTTCATTTGCAAAGAAAGAAGGGGAAAGGTCAATAAATATATTGCTTCATTAGCATTTTCATTTGTATTGTAACTCACGTAAATGAATGCTTATTATTTATGCTATTTCAAAAGTGTAGCGGCACTATGGCTCCAAACATATAACTTTATACAATTGAAATTATTTTAGACCAATGGGATGGCAATACTTTTCAACACATTTGACTTTCAGATTCCTTATGGATTGATGTTTTAGATGCCATACTTATATATTGGTTGAATTGCTATAATATCGGCGTTTATATTATATATATTTTAACATTATTTTTGAAAGGAAAAAGCTTGTCAGTTATTTTATGATAAATGACTTTTATAACAGCGCTGTAAGAAGTTACAAATGCAGGTGTTGCTATAATGTGGTTCTGCTTAAAAGATTACACAGTATGTTTGAATGCAAAATTTGGTTTGTTTGGAAACTGACTTTTACTATTATGAATGAATCAACACAAAACTTTGTATGTAGATGACAACACTTGAATTCCATACTGTTCTAAGTCGATTTTGGGGTTATTTTTAGATTTTTGTATCATTAAAATTGTTTTTTCAAGCCCTTTCATTTGGTCTAACTTAGAACAGTCTATCTATTATGTATAGAGAGTTATTTTACATTCCTTTCTGTTCTATCTCAAAATCTCCTGCTCTCATAACTTCCATCTACTTATCAAGTCTTATGGTGTAGTCACACTCTAGCGTATGATAGAAACGTATACGCACAGTTTTCGAGCGTTTAAACCCCAGCTATCGACGACAGTCCTTTACAAACGTATGAATAGCGTGTGAACAGCGTTTGTATAACGTATAACCGACGTACAGGTAGAGCATGAGAAACGTTTGGGTACGTGTGTAAGCGTATGTCAACTTAAGTCACCGGCAGTGTATTGTTTATCACCGTGTGGGTAGCGTATGCAAGCGTATGAGTAACGTATGCATGACGTATGTGAGCTTATGAGTAATGTTTGAGCTAAGACTGCAAATGCTGAGAAGCAGAAAGACCTTGAGGAGCCTAACTCTGTCCATTCATCGTCTAGAAAAAGACCTCAGAATCCAGACAATGACATCCTCGAGTCCTTGCAGAAGGGAGTTGCTGAGTCTGGCAGCATCCTTAAGATGGCAAGTTCCACTTTTTGAGGAATTTGACAGATATGTCACGCCATCCCTCTGGAGTAGTAGGGGTAGTTCATCACCTCAGGCAAATACTCATCGATTATGGCTTGGCTTTTGGCCTCTCTAACAACGACTGACATGGTGTTATGCGGGACACTCCATCCATACTGCATGTTTGCATAAGTGCTTCCAGAGGCAAGATGACGCAAAGTCAATGCAAGCTTCAGACCGGGCTTTAGGGAAGGCTTGTACCTAGTATGATGTTTGGACCCACCCTCTGTAGCAGCTCATCATACATCTCAGAGGGCATACGCAAGAAGTTTTTGAACGATCTCTAGCTGGTCATACAGGCCAAACTGACGTCGTCGTCAAATCAATGGTCTCACCCAGATTTGGCGTCTTATTCTCCTCCTCCTTCTTCCTTGTCTTCTATTTTGTTGAGCATAATATATTGTTAAATTTATAAGTACGTAATGGTGTTGGAGAAGATCTACGTCCATAGTCTCTCTGTCGATCTACAACTGACGAAGATGAGGAAGTGGAACCCTATATATATTTACAGCTCAACAGACCACTTTCATGCCATCGTATCAGATGCATACTTGACATATGAGTAACGTACCTTTAGCCTCACTCTAGCGTATCAAGCTTATGTCTAGCGTACGATGAGCATATGCATAACGTATATGCTATACGCTCGCATACGCTAAAAAAATTTAACATGTTAAAAAAAAAATTTGGCCTCTGCGTATAAGAACACACACTGACGTATGTCAGCGTGCTTGGAACGTTAACAACTTATGCCTAACATACCCCGTATATCAGCGTATGAGCAATTTTTATCGTACGCTCACATACGTTAATGCCATACGCTATAGTGTGACTGCACCATTAAATTGGCCAATGAAATCATGGTGTCTATCTTAATTAGAACAGTATTGAAATCATTGAACTTAACAATCGCATGACATTTGTGGTCATTTTCGTTTTTACAAAAGTAAATATTCTAAAAAATAAATAACTGCACGTTATTGATTTTTTATATATCATGGACACATTGCCTTTTAAATGGTCTGTTAAAATTTGGCGAAATTATGTTTACAAACAAAAAAGTTATAACACTTTAAACTCATTTTTCTCAAAACACTAACAGATGCTGTTAGAACAGTCTAGAATTCAATCGACGACTTGTTGTTAGTCAAGGAGCACAAGCCAACATCTATTTTGACCTGATATTAAACTTAAAATAAAACAATGAAATGGTATTGTTTGACTTCAGATTTATAGTCAGGTATGGGAGTAGTCATTAACTGATTAACTGTTTTTAAGTAATGTTCAACATATTTTTACTGATGACTACCTATAATCATTGAATATAGGACGCCTGCATATAAAGGATGCAGGCAAAAGTGTGAAAAAACGGATTAAAAACTTTAAATCATTTATACATGGTATAAAGGACGCAATGAAAAAATGTCAAAATAGGGAACCACCATATTTCTTCAAATTGGCAGCCGCAATATTTGTTTTGAAGAATTTTATTGAATCATGAAAATGACAAAGGTTATTAAATAGTACAACACATGTACATAAATGATAAAATATATTGAAATAACGATGATACACATCACATCAATAGTTATTGCAATACTGTATTAAGTAATAAAAAACAAACAATTAAAATCTGTTATCATTATGTTGCTCTCCGTCAAATTATTTGTTGTCTCCAGGAATTGTATAATTATTTGTTGTCTCCAGGAATTGTATAATTATTTGTTGTCTCCAGGAATTGTATAATTATTTGTTGTCGCCAGGAATTGTATAAGGAACAGCTGTATATTGTACCCCCTTAAATGTTCTCAACACCTAAGTTAAGAATTCAAACTCATGGTATAATGGATCGAACAACACTGTCATTGCAACAGTTTGTACTATTAGTTGTATGCCAGCAGCCGTACGGTACATGTAATTGTAGAGGAAGTTTTTCACACCTTCACATATCAACAGTGCACAAAGATTTCACTTCTCATGGTGCATGTCTATTTGTTTTAAATACAGAATCATACTACATACAAACTCTTCAATTTCGAAACTTTAAAAGGATTAACCACTATCATTTTATTGTCGTCTGCTGATGCTAACCGTACCCGATTTTCTACAGCCGTTATACCTAAATCCATTTATCAATGTGAGTAGTGTCCCTTTGAATAGTGTCTGCTTGAAATGGACTCTGGAAAACAATGTCAAAAGCCTAATACTGAATATAAGACTCCGTTGCTGTCATCATGCATGGAAAACATGTGACCTTAACCTTTGACCTGATGAGCCCCAAAAACAATAGGGGTCAGCTACTGGTCAGGCCCAACCTCCAAGTCAAGTTTGAGGGCCATGGGAGCAGGCATTGTCGAGTTATCACTCGGACAACCTTTTACCATTCCAGGTCCCTGTGACCTTGACCTTTGGCCCAATGACCCCCCAAAACAATAGGGGTCATCTACTGGTCAGGCCAAACTTCCATATAAAGTTTGATGACCATAGGTCTAGGCATTGTTGAGTTATCACATGGACAAGCTTTAAAATTATTTTACCATTCAAGGTCACTGTGACCTTGACCTTTGACCCGATGAGCCCTTAAATCAATAGGGGTCATCTACTGGTCAGGCCCAACCTTCATGTGAAGTTTGATGACCATACGTCCAGGAATTGTTGAGTTATCACTCGGACAAGCTTTGGTCTACCGACGGACCGACCGACCGACATACCGACATGCCTGTGCAAAGCAATATACCCCTCTTCTTCCAAGGGGGGCATAATAATTAATCAAATCAACAAACGGATATATCATGTAATGATCGACGACAAAGAATATATTCATATTGCCATGTGAAAATATGGACCGATTTTAACACTTAATCAGGATAGCTGCAAGCACACAATTAACACATAGTTTGTTTAATTGTGTGATTGCAAGCATCTGCTAATTAACAGATAGGCTATAGAGTGATCAGTGTAGCGGAAAAAGCAGCTGGTCGCATTAGTCACATGGTAACTAAGACACTTTTATGACCTATTGGGGGTAGTTTTGAATGTGTGAATGACCCATGAATATTTGTGTATTACAATTTCTGCAACTTTTACTGGCCTAGTCGTTTTGGACCGAAATTATACAAAAAATGAGAAAATTTCGGACCAATTGTTTTTACACTTTTTGAAACTGAAATCGGTCTGGCTTGGTCAAAATCGGTCCAGACCGGCAAATTGCCGGTTTTTAGAAGCCCTGATTATCATTTATTTGGAGGTCTTTATGAAAATTAGTAGTTCCCCAGCTGACCTCAATGAAAGAGGGGTGCCTTGTCAGTAAAAAACAAGAGTGCCAACTGTCAAAAAATACCCCCATCCTATTTTAAGAACACTAAGTTTGGTGATAACTGGTTGTACATTAGCCAAATTTAAAGAGTGGACACTGTAAATACAGTTTTTGTCATTTCAAGGTGCATAACTCTGAAGTGACTTGGGCAACATGGCTGGTTATCGAACCTGACTGAGATATTCTGCCAATACACATTCTGACCAAATTTGGTGATGATTTGACAAAAGCTTCAGAAGTTATTGATTAAACAAGACCAAATTTTGGTTATTTCTAAATTTAAAGTGTCTCCAGCACTATGGCTTGTTCACAAACTTGTCCGAGTTATAATGCCGAAACCAATTCTAATCAAATAAGGTGATGATTGGACAAGGCTTCATAAGGTATTGATCACAAAAGATCAGTTTAAGGTAATTTCTATAATTTATAGGGCCGTAAAACTGTAGTGACTCTTGAAAGAGATATGGCTTGTTAACAAATTTGTTCGAGATATTATGACCATGCAAATTCTGGCCAAAATTGGTGATTGGAGAAATGCTTCTAATGTTACTAAAATTGGGCAAAATACTGGACGCCCCCAAAAGTATGCAGGTAAATTTATAGTAGGTCCCCTTCTATGAAAGGGCGTATAAAAATGAGCTAACCATTATATACATTATCATTTATTTGGAGGTCTTTATGTTAATTGGTCTAGGCTTGAAGGTTTATTTTCCATACAGACATCCATATTCACAATAACCTATGACAGAGTCGCATTTATCAAACATTAGATTCTAAGACTTGGTCAATTATCAAGAATAGCAGATCAGGAAGTTATCAAAATTGAATGACACTGTCCAAGAACTGAGGCCATATGGTTCAATATTGCACCGCTGGTACAGGGTGCACCTAGGCACCATTAAACATGCGCCAGAAACATGCACATGATGACAGATCAAAAGGACACAGATCTGTGGAAATGTCACATAAATGTCTCTCCAATTATGTCAAAATAGCTCAGACATTGGGAGTTGAAAACAGCAGCAGCTAAACTGTCAAGTGATTACTTATTTCACAGTTCCTTTTTCATTTCAGCATCATTTTTTTCATTGTAAAATGACAAATGATAACAGATATTTATATGTCAGAAAAGTAACCTTTCGACTGCAAACACAAATAATGTTTAAGAACTTAAAAATTGTTAATTCTTTAAATTTTACATATAACTTCATTATTTTTTTAAAATGAAAATCATCAATAATTAGTCCAATTAGTCCAGCAGAAGGCAACTCCTGAGGTTTGTGGTTTTGTGTTCACAAATTTCACAGAGAATTTCTATTGTAATTGTTCATCCTCTTCAACATGCCAGCTACACAACTCCCCGCCCTGATACTAACCCACAGATGGCTGGGAAATAAAGAAACCTGATAAACAACATATCTGATAGCATCTCTCCCTCCCAAGACCTATGTTATTAACTCATTAACTTACAGAAATACATTAAATACGGTATTTCATGTTTCTGGGATTTTATGTGCTAGTGAGTTTTTTCTCTATGCATCCCATGACCCATTCCAAATATTATTTAAACCAGGGCAGGGCTCAGACTGCCATATCCCCTGCCAAATAAAGAACAAGATCAACTATGACTTACTACGAAGGATGACAATTAAACAGTGGACAAATAACTCAAACATGAGGCCCAAAAGGGCCTATGCTCTACTGGCATGGCTCTTGTGGTCATTTTCAATCCAGAGCATGTACGTTTGAGTTATAGGCAACAAATATATAGTTCACTTTTAGTGTTTGGGTTAGCTGAAAACGCTGCACATTCAACATCTGAGGACAGGAAGTGTTGTAAGAAGATTAGTTGCATGAACTGTTTTAATATGAGCCAAGTCAAGGTAATCTGAGGATAAAAAATATTTGCTTTCAAAACTGTACTCATCGTCAAAATTTCATTTCTGTAGCTTTAAAAATAAAAAGTCTGTCAAAGGTCAAAGTCAAGGACATCCGAGGACAACATTAATGCTTGTTTGCAAAACTGTTCACATGGTCAAAATTTCATTACTGTAGCTTTAAAAATGAGTCAAAGTAAGTCAAAAGGGGTGGGGCCAGCTTTTGCCTAAGGGGCATTATTTCAAAGGTTTTCATTTGCATCATATGATGCTCCACAGCAAATATCAAAGGTATGGGCCTTGTGGTTTGAAACAAGAAGATTTTGAAAATATTTCTTAAATAAGTCTCTATGAAAATAGTGACACCCAGGGCAGTGCCAGTTTTGACCCAAGGGGCATAATTTGAACAACCATGGTAGTGGACCAATAAATAAAGCCTTGTTCAAAATAGTAAGGATTTGCATAGTGGTTTCAGACAAAAAGGTTTTTAACAACTCCCAATTTAAGGGGGGGGGGGGGGGAGTCCGTCCCTTACAAAAAAAAGAGAACTCTTCCCGGGGCCTCCGTCAACGTCACCGAGGTTGTTTGCATTTGACAATCTCCGTGGGGGGGGGGGGGGTAGTAATGACCCCAGGGGCATAAATTGAACAAACCTTCACAAGCAATTGTGACTTGACATGTAAACTTGGCTAAAAATAGACTTCGCTCATGTAGACTTGGCTAAAAATAGACTTAGCTTTAAATAGCATTTTGTATACTTTCAAGACCCATAATCCAGGCATGCATGGGCAGATCTGGCTGGTTTTCAAAAGGACCCGAGTTGTAATGGATATCTAAATACTGTCCAAGTGTCATTGAGATACAATCAAAACTGAAGACTGTATCATGTCCACAAGCAATTGTTTACAGATGAACTGATTTTTTAATACTTTCAAGGCCCATAATCTAGGCATGCATGGTCGGATATGGCTGGTTTTCGAAAGGAACCGAGCTCTAACGGATATCTAAATACTGTACAAGTTCCATCGAGATACAATCAAAACTGAAGACTGTATCGTGTTCACAAGCAATTGTTTACAGACGATCGGACGCACAGAGGCACATACTACGTACACATTATCATGACATAAAAATACTTCACTGAGAGTTATGGTTCTTGTGCACTGCACTTCTCGTCAATGAGATCTTTGTGTATTAGAGTTGAAATGATTTGCTCAGATGCATAGAACAAGAGCTGTCACAGAGACTCGACTATTCCGCCGCTTTTCAGTGTAAGGATTGAAAAGTTTTGGCGAAACATGCATGGATCATTGTATTAAGTCTCAATTCAATAAATCAAGTAGTTGGTGAGATATTAACCCACTAGAATTTCTATGTCGAATAAAAAAGGGCCATTATTTGAATTAAATGCAAAATAGAGATATATCTTACTTGGTTATTTAAGTAGAATGGATGGTTGAGTTCCATTGTATAAAAGTTCAATTATACAATACATCAAGTAGTTGCTGAGATATTAACCTATGTATGCTTACATGCAAAACCTTAACCAGAATGTCTAAGTCATATAATAAAGGCCCGTTATCTGCATTATATTCAAAAAAGTGTTATCTCAATTCATTAATTTAGTACATATCTAAAGTTTCAATGCAATACATGATGTATTTGCTGTGATATTGACTTAAATGTGGTTACATGCAAAACCTTAACCAGAATTTATAAGTGGAATAATAAAGGGGAATTATTTGCATTAAATGCAAACTAGAGTTATCTAACGTGGTTAATTAAGTAGGTTGGATGGTTGAGTACCATTGTATAAAGTCTCAATCCAATACAACAAGTAGTTGCTGAGATATTAACCTATGTGTGTTTACATGCAAAACCTTAACCAAGGTGTAATGCCGACGCCGACATAACGGTGAGTAGTATAAAAACCAGTTTTAAACTCGCCTATTCGATTTGATACAAAAAAAACGAAATCGGTTTGATCCGCATATTAAGCATGTATAGCACAAATTGGCTTGATGTATCAGCATTCCAAACATGTCGACTTTTGTAACGTGGCATATGATAGGTTAATAGTTAATCTGGCATCCAATCAATAATAGATTTCCATTCTTCCAAACCAGGTAACCTACATGGCGTCTCCCTCATTGAAAGATACTTCTAAAAGTAAGACAGTGGGCACATTTCGGACTCTGCGAGGAATTGATACAAAAGGCAACATGTATAATTTATTTCCATGGCGTTAGTTATCCAAAGTCCGGCAGCTCAACTGATCTCATGCAGCATTTGAAAATGAAGCACTCCGCCAACGGTGTTTAAAATTAAAGTATTCCAAATCATTGAAATGCGACAAGTACAGAAAAACACCACACATCAGAAACTATCTGTGTGTGATGTTTTTTTGTTATTCAACTTTGTTAACAGAAAGTTTTGTTAATTAAAATTTGTTCTTGATAGAACACTGTCATAGTTGTTCATAATTGCGATGATTAAACAACCTTTGAATACACAGCTTATATTATATAGCAGCAATAAGTCAAGTTACATGAATCGAATCGAAAATAATTGAATCAACATGTTTGATATCGAAACAAGCTTTAAGTGAATCGCTGCAGCTCTTTATTGTGTATATGAAGTTTGAAGCAAATACCTCAAATACTTTCAGACAAAAAATAAGTATGAAGATAACAAAGTGCAATTATTAAAAAGATAATGCAGCCAGAGTTATGGTTCTTGTGCACTGCAATTTTCCTTAATGAGATCTTTAATTATATGAAGCCGACAGTTGAGGTCCATTCAATGTGTGTGGGCTGACTAGGTCACATGTCGGAAGGTCCGAAGAAGTCTACAGGTACTATACCTTATATAATACCGCACAATAATGCTTGGAACTTAAATAAAGCGTTTTCATCAAGGAAAGACATCTTAATCTGTAAAACAAGCAAATATTTCAGATGACAGTCCTGTTTGTAAAATGTTTTCAGCAATTACACACAACTAGTCTTCTAAGCAGGCCTGATGAAAAAATTGTGACTGGTCAGTATTTTTTGTTTATATGGCCCACTTAACATGTTGAAAATAAAACTGTTTATAGGCCTGCCGTCACTTATATAACAGTGATCAAAATAATCACAAGCCCGCAAGCCCTGCACTGGAAAAATGTCTTCCGGGCTTGCTCAAATTCTGAATTTTATACAGCAGGGCTTGTTCAAAAATTTGATGCCAAGCAATAGTATAAGAATTTGGGCTTGTACATCCAAAAGTCTAATTTCAATGACTGTAAGGTTTAATATTTAAAGTGACACTCTTATTCAAAATTAATACATACACATGTATAACAACATAAATTTTGAGTGATAAACCTTTTAACTACTTACTAAATAATGCATTTATGGAAAATATTAATTACTGATAACAAGATTGTAATTGTGTATTTAATAGCTTAAAATTAAAAATATTAAATGACTGGTGAGTGCTAAAAGATTAACAGTGATCAACTTTTGTCGCATAAGGTAAGAATACCATGTTCTCTGCACCTTTCTTTCAAATTAAACATTCTTCATACCAGATGAACCAACGAAGAACCATCTTTTTCGATAATTATTCATCCTTTTTGGAAAATTAAAATAAGTGTATTAATTGTGGTACATCTTATTTGGGAATAAGAGTGCATTTTTAAAATTGGTTTGTTAATAAATCATTAATACAAGACATGATCCTTGATTCAGGTCACAGTAAACAATGTCATCTTTTATCATTTTAACTTACATCCTCGGCACCCCAGCGTATCATAACCTATATGATACCCTGGGCAAATTGGCTAGGGAAACTTCGTAAATCTTGAATATTCATATAAGCATTTTCTGACCAATGTAAGCCGATAACAAAAGGAAAGAATCTCCTTTGTGAAGAGCCACCGGCATTTTTATACAATATCCTGCCTAAAACGATTTGTAAGCCGTGATCTCATTGGATTATTTCGAAGCCAGATTACATCCGTAACTTCTCGGCCATTTCCGCCACCGCATGAGGTGGATTTCACCTTATTAATTATTCATGAGTACAAGATTTTTACAGCTGTTTTGCCCAGGGTATCTTATAGGTTATGATAAGCTGGGGTGCCGAGGATGGTTTACTATTCAAAAATGATCTAACATTGGTTTCAGATAATGATAACAAAACTATAGTAATGAATAAAAGGGACAGTATCAAACAATTATTGCTATTTTTAACTAGTGGTTTAGTGAAAAATAGTCAAGTAATTTGCGTCAAATGTGTAATTGCTTCTTGTTTAACTTGTACATTTATTTGAGCTATTTTTTATGAGCCTTCCTCTGTTAAGGTTTCTTTTTCGTGAGTATATTGTTTACACAGTGTCTATCCAATTATAATCAAGAATTATATGTAACTAATGTAGTAATGCACCAGTCAATTGTAACCACGCCCCCACCCCCCCCCAGGACCGGGGCTATACCTGGGAAATGGGCGGAGTTTTTAGCTTCCAAGTGGCCCCGGAGTGCCAGTTGAATGCGTTGGTTTTGTGTTAGCGCCAAAATTAGCGAGAAATAGACTTTACTTTGGGGGGGGGGGGGGGCTTTGGGGTTGTTTCAATTGACTGGGGCATAACTATTATGTATTTAATATGAAACAATCTGTATATTGTTGTTTGTTGTTATTATTTAAACTTTTTATAACATTACATAATAAAATATATTCTGATTGGATACAAAAATAAAATGTTTAATAAATAAAATCCCTATGAAACAGAAAAATGTGAATTTGTGATTTGGTACGGAATTGGTCCAGTCCCTGCAGTCTTTCATACCAAACCCTTCCATAGTTGGGTTGCTCTATTTGAAACAAGCATATCAATATAGCCCCTTAGGCTTAATGGTTTAAATCTCATACAGTAAACAGTTGATAAGTGGGTATTTTCCCTCGACAGTTGGGGAATGCAATAACCATGGCACATTTGGAACAGGACCCCCCCTCTTAAGAAGGAACATAGTTCTTGCAAATGGATCCCATAGGCATAGCACATGGTTCAAAGGAACCTGGTCAAATAGCCCCCAAATCAAAAAGCCCCCATTTTGGTCAAATAGCCCCCACATTTTTGGTCAAATAGCCCCCACTTGGAAAAAATTGGTCAAAATGCCCCCATTTTGGTCAAATAGCCCCCACTCCTTTTTTCATTTGAAATTATATTTGAAGGTAAGTTGTAATATTTTTAAGATATTTTAATGTAAGGTGTAATATTTTTAAGATATTCGAATGTATATTTGAATGTAAGTTGTAATATTTGTATTTATATTTGAAGGTAAGATGTAATATTTTTAAGTTATATTGCATTTACATAATTGCTAATCAAACAATAACATTTGTTGATAATTAATTAAGGAATGAATTACGGGGTTGATGTCATTATCGGGGTATGAACGCAATTGGGCTGGTCTAAGTGTGTGGAGTCCGAAGGACTCCACGCGTACTTTGACCAGCCCAATTGCGTTCATACATTGACTTGGGGGCTATTTGACTAGGAAGCGATTCAAAAATGGGTACAAAATGCAACTCAAGATATATTGAATCTATTATTTATTCAATACCCAGGTTTTTTATTCAAGTTATACTTGGTGTGACCTTCGTCAAGTGAATTGCATTTTATCCGAACTATTGCTTATCCGAACTATTGAGTACTTACACATATATACTATCGTACCTTAGCTATCGAGTCGTTTCAATTTAAGGAATCGTATAAAAAGGTTTTTTTTCCTCCCGTTTATTTTTTAAAAGGTCTATAAATAATTACATGTTTCCCATTATTAAAATTATCGCAAGATATTCCGAAATGAACTCACCTGTCAACTCGGTGACACAAGGGAAGTTAATTTGTTATATGATGTGACAAAATAGTAAGACTGATAAAATGGTAAGACCTAGAGTTGTCCCCCTGTCTCCGTTTATTTTTCTTATTCTTTACATGTGTAAAATAAAACGTTGGCAAACTTCTTTATAAATTCTTCTTTGAAGAAAGATAAACACTTCTTAGAAAAATTATTACATGTAGTATGACTGGCACCTTCACTACGGTTGTGACCCATTATATTATACATGCACATGTACCACCTAGTCTAAAATAATAGACGTGTTATACGGGATTCTTCCAATCCCTAACTTGTACGTGAAGGATTTGCCATATCAAAAATCTAAAAAAAATCCGTCAACGTACAATTATTTGAACTAATGTACCACCCCGACACGTAATCAAAGTGCTGAAAGCACTGATGGACTACGGCTTCATTCAGGGGAATGTTGACAGCCATGTTCTAAGCATTGAAAAAATCGGCTCACATCACAAGGGGTCACTGTGCTAGCTTAAACTTTAGACTAAAACTGCTTGCAACCTGCAAAGGAAATTTGAAAAATCTAGTTAAGTGTGTGTAGAGTGACGGGGGGGGGGGGGCTAAAGCGTTAAATCAGATAAAGTCATAGTTCTTTTGAATTTCTCAAAGTCGTTAAATAAGACTTGTACAAATTAATTTACGTGGTTGGCACACATACTTCTTTAATTTAATCAAATCCGTTTATATCAAAGGACTGTTTTTTGCAGTTTCAGAGAAGATTTTCAATGATGTAATTATATACTATATAGAAAATCCGTCACCTCTTTTTCAGGGGAGCTTTAAACCACAGGGCCATACTTTAAACAATCTTTGTAAAAGACATCTACATTGTACACCTATGTCCGACTGCATACACAATGCTATTAGGAAGTAGTTTTTATTTAAAAAGTGAAGAATTATTTTCTCCCTCTTAATTTGTGCTTGGTATCCAATTCATATAACATGTTACCATGATAACTTAGTGCTGTTGATAAATATTAGGCACTGCCTTCTGTCTTATGCTATTCATATTACTGCTGCAGACTATTGTACATAGCAAAGCAAGTTGAGTAGACTAAGATGAGATGAATATCGTTTTTAAAGTATGAAATATTGAAATGTCTTTTAAATACTTTGACCATCAAATTTCATAACATGGTGTCATCAGTTCATCACACTGCTAGAGATAATGGAATACCAAACATAATTTTATTCTTTATCTTATACCTATCATCAATCCACATACAATACATATCACAAAATACTTTAACCCATATTCCGCTCCAGTGCCATATACCACTCTTGTGACGTCCCGTCATAACAAGTATGTTGCGCAATATTAAATTGACGTCATTAAACCAATGAGTGCATCCTTAAAATGAAATTTATTATGCAAAGATGTGGCTTCTAAGTGATCTAATCAGTAATGTATATAATAAAAGGGTTATTAGTACTGCGTTTTGATCCGGATATGGCGGAATGTCATATTTGATTCTGGTAGTTTTTTTGTAGATTTTGATTTTACTCAGCTTATGCCTTGTGAAATCCGAATCTGCAAAAATCTACTTGAGTCGAATACAACCTCCTGGATCAAAACGCAGTACTTATAACCCTATTATGTACAAAACCTGTTACCCCGTGGGCAGAGCATCTTTAACCCACAGAGCCATTGTAACTTTGAACAATCATTGTAAGACAACTACATACATGTACAAGATGCTTAAGGAAGTAGTTTGGAAAAATTAAGAATTATTTTCTCCGTCTTAATTTGTATGCATTAGATAACTCAATAAATGCAGCAGTTGGCCATTTTTGTATTGTCCTCTGTCACTGTCCTGATAGCTCCCTATCTCAATAGATGAAAAGGTTGTAGGTTCATGATTCTCCTGGTCCAATATGTCATACAGAAAGAAGATGTTGAATGTAGAATCAAGAAGCTTTCTTTTCAGGCACTCCAAATTGAATATTACTGTAACTTTTGGAGTGCCAAGAATTTGTTGGATTCCTAGGCAACAGGTATCTGGTGTTGCAGTACATTTGGCAAATACTTTTCACCCGTCCTTGTAAATCTAAAAAAGCTTTCATTTCGCAAAAGTAGGTCATATAACTATATTACGGTTGCTAAATCAGAGTTTGAATAATTCTGAAAACTAGATGTGCCTTTAATTGCAGCAATTCGAACTCCAACTCATTATGTCAATTAAGCTGGTTATGCATTACTGCAGTTCCTTGGTGTGTGGATTGCTTTATTTACTTGAATAAACAAACAGTTCTTGCGTTGGAAAGTACAATGTATTAACATGCATTTTTCTTGCCCTGGCTCCATCCAAGCCTTAAATCTTAGATCAACATGTACTTGGGGCTATGTGTAATATCAATGAGAACTATAAATTTAATATGTTCAATTTAGTGCCACTTATGATATTTCATTCCACATACAAAAGCACTAACATGTTCTTTAAAACCAATACCCTATGTTATGATAAAACCATTGCCAAGTTTGTAATTTGAAAAGACAATAAATTATATCTGGTCAGGGTTTGACATAGCCTTCTAGATAGCTGGACTTGTTTTGCAGTTACTTTGAAAATCTTCAAAAGCTAAACTGAACAAGACTGGAGCAAAGAACTAACAATACCAAAAGGGGTTTTAAAGACTTACGAGATCATTCTCACATCACCTATACCATTAGTTCTTATCTACAAACTTAAGTCAACATAATAATTAATGTTTTACATAAATATTGCAATGAATAAAACATATTCAGTGAGTGCTCACTATGGCAGCTATGATACCAAAAGCGAAGGACATAGCGTTAGAGTTTGAGCCGCCTGGCGACGACGATAAAACAGGTGTTAAGGTACCTGTACAATGCGGTGAAAATGTAACGGACTGTGACCCAGACATCACGGACAATACAGGATTAAACTTGTCTGGGGTTGCCCAAGAGGACAAATTCTACACGGAATACAACAGATTAGTTGTTCTGTTTCAAGATCTACCGGAGGGAATGTTTGTGTCTCAAATAGTCAGAGACTATGCTTCCAGTGAGGTAGAGCTAGAGACTACGAGGGAAATGCTTTTCATATCTCTTAAATCGAACGAGGATTTTCCCTACGACGACAATGCGGAGTTAAAACGCAGAATTGCTAGTCGTAAAGGCGATAAAGTGAGTGTTAAACTAGCAAATGACATACACACCATTATCTCAGTAATGGAAGGCGAAGATTACTCACTTATTAAGGACTTGCTAAGTGCGGCCAGGAAATCAACTTCTGATGTCTCGAACCAGGCGAAGAAGCCACGTAATACAGACACTCGTACTTGTGATACTTACCCCTGTGAAATAAACTTATTGAAAGACAGTGTGTCCTCGCTACAGGCGGATATGCTTAATATGAAACAGACTTTCGTAGAAGCGGAGAAAACAAGACTGGAGCAAATGAACATTACTTTGAAAGCAGTGAATAATATCAAAGATGACTTATACAATTACAGTAAAGCTCTTCGGAACACTGTACAAGAGATCAAATCGATCAAACCATGCGTAAATCAAAGCACTGAAAGTGCTGAGGGACGGTGCCTCTGGTGTATGTGCAGAAAAATATACAGGGAGAGCTGCCTGGTTTCAAAATCGTGTCGTTGTTATCAACTATTGACAGTTTGGTTATTCCAACTTTCGTCATGCATGACTATTTTTTATCAATGCATGTTAAGCAAGCGATCACTTCGTACGAAGTTGCATACGAAGATTTCTGCGACCGTTTCATTAACGCTTTCGTACGTAATTACTCTTCAAAATGGGGAAGGATCGAACGAAGATGTAAACAAACCGTAGATGTGAGTATACTAAAAAAATCGCAAAGAGTGATTTGATCTGCTTCGCTTTTCGAATAATCAAAATAGACATTTACTATTTATTTTAATAAATATAGTGGGTGGTAACGTTTTGTCGACTACGGTTGCTACGGCATGGTTTGACTCGTTTTAAACAGCTGTTTCCTGTGTACATTGCAATGTTTTCAGGTTATGACACATTTCGATACCAACTATATTCATTTATTATCGCTTGTATTGTGTATAATAATTGTTATGGCGTTAACATGTTAAATAATCACATCCCAAAAGGTAAATGTACTATAACAAACGTTCGTTAATTCTTTGTTCTATTCGACTGAAAACCCCGGAAGTACAAATTTAAGAAAGAGTTTAGTTAGCGAATATTATTTGAACTGTTTCCTTAAGGTATGTTAGTTTACACACTCAAATATGTTTTAATATACAATTCTATATACTAACCAGTATACAAATGACATTTGTCATTACAAATAGGTAGACCTATTGTCAATTACAGTATCCTCTTTGTTTATTATTGATATGATTTATTAAGTTTTTCATTGCAGGCAATCTTTTGAAAGAAAACCTCAGTCATCTGAGATGCAGTGTTGCAGCACTGAAAAGCATTGGGTATGACTGTATATCTCAGCGTACGATTAAACCAACTATTGCAAAAACTATGCAAACAGTAATCGGGGAGTAGGATTATTATTATATTTTTTAGTGTTATTAGACCCAGTCTTTCAAAAACAGATGCAATTGCCATTATAACATAGTATGAAATAAGAAAATACTTGCTACTGCTTCTTGCAAACTACCGATTTTTTACCAATATATGTAATCTTAATACAAAATATCACTGTCAAGGCAGGCATTTCATTTGAATTTGAGAAATGGCTTTTACAATACAAATTTGTACTGTAGTGTTTTTTATCTCTTAAGGTAAATGTGTACTTTTACATGAAATATTATCAATAATTGTATTTGAAAAAAATGTTAAACCATTTCTTTTTTTTATTTTACTAACAACTTTCACGTTTTATGGATAATAGTAAAGATTATGTATCTTCTATTTTACAGGTGCCCATCAAAGAGTGTTTCTCTTTGCCTGCAATCAGGATACATCAACTGACCTTTGAACTGTGTTTTCCAACTTGGGATTCAAACACATGCCCTCTTGGGTAGGAGAAAGTCAGATAAACACCTGTGGCTATATCACTATACTTCTTCAAGTCTTGCTCTATGAGTGATCATGATGTGAAATAAAACAAAATGCAGTCATCTTTTTGTTATATTAAATAAGTTATGAACAAATAAAATATTTCAAATATTTTATTAATTCGTTATTTTGAAAAACAGTATGAATAAACATGTATACCATTAGACAAACAAATAAGTGACAAAGAATGGGCACAAAAATATGAGAATATTAAAGTTGGAGATTTATTGTTAATATTGATTGTAATGTGACAGAAAATGCCCCAATTTGCCAAAAAGCATTGAATATCAAATGACAATGCTTGGATTTACAAAATTCTGCCCAAATGCGTATAGATCTGTGAGTTGCTGTTTGGTATTTGTTCATAAAAGTCATGATATATAAATCAAAGTTTAAAAAAAAAATGTTGCAAACATAAAACAGTGGAGGATCTGATGTTATGTTGAAATGATATATTTATATAAGCTATTTAAACTGTATATGAGCAGATTCTTATGGAAATATGAGCTTTAAGTATTACTTTATTCCAAAATGGTGACCTAGAAGGTTTAGTTCCTTGTATTGGTCAATGTTATATTGCTCACTTAACAGCTTGAGGTACACATGTAAATGCAAGATATAATACAGTCAAGTTCAGAAACTGCTGAACAGTTATAATAATAAACCCTTCCTCTCAATATGGTGTACATGTGTGGGAAGTTATATCAAATCCTTCAAAAGGTTAAAGAGACATGGAGCAGACACATTTTGTTACAGACGGACAGACAGGCAACTGGAGCTAAAAGAATTAGTCTATTTCAGGAGGAGACATACTTAGCCAAATAGTTCTTGAGAAAAAGTCATTAAAAATAATTTATAAAAAGTACAATAAACAGGCAGTCACAAAAGTTAACATGAACACTAACTTAGGCTTAGATGAGCTGGATGAAAAAATGTCTTAAACAAAATAATTGAGAAGTTGCGCAAAATGTTACAGCTTCATGTAAGAAATGAGCCAAGTGTCAACAAGCGATGTTTGTCAAACATTATGCCCCCACCTGAGCGCCATGTTGTCAGGATAATATAAACAATTGAATGAAATAAGCATGGACCGAAATGACAGCTGATTAGTCACTGACATTGGATGCCTTTGAGGCAGTTTTAAGATTATGACCATTCAAAGTGTGAGGATAGAGTGTGTTATGACCATGACCTTTGACCTCAAAATCCATACGAGTCATCAGCTGGTCTACAAAAATCTAAATGTCAAGTTTGAGGGACATGGGTTCAGGCATTGACATGTTATCACACAGACAAGCTTTTTTCAATCAATGTCACTGTGACCTTGACGTTTGACCTGATGACCCCTAAAATGAAAGGGACTCATCTACAGGCCAGACACAACTCCAAGTCAGATTTGAGGGCCATGGGTACAGGCATTGTCAAGTTATCACTGGAAACATTTTCGCAAGGTCATTGTGAACTTGACCTTTGACCCAATGACTCCTAAAATCAATAAGCGTCATATCCTTTTCAGGACCAACTTCCATGTCAAGTTTGATGATCATAGGTTCAGGCATTATTGAGATATCCCTGAGAGAGGATTTGTTATCTTTTTTGCATTAAAGGTTATTGTGACCTTGACCTTGGCTTGATGACCCTCAAAGTCAAGAGGGGTCATCTACTGGTCAGGCCCAACCTTTATGTCAAGTTTGATGACCATTCAGACTGAATGGCATGATTGGTCCAGGAATTGTCGAGTTTGCTTTCAAGATCACTTTGACCTTGACCTTTGACCTTGACCTTTGACCCCTAAAATCAATAGGGGTCATCTACTGGTAAGGCCCAACCTCCGAGTCAAGTTTGAGGGCCATGGGGGCAGGCATTGTTGATTTATCACTTGGACAACCTTTTACCATTCAAGGTGATCTTTGGCTCGATGATCCCCAAAACCAATAGGGTCATCTACTAGTGAGGCCCAAGTTCCATATCAAGTTTGATGACGAAAGGTCTAGGCATTGTTGAGTTATCACTCGGACAAGCTTTAAAATTAATTTACCATTCAAGGTCACTGTGACCTTGACCTTTGACCCGATGAGCCCTAAAATCATCTACTGGTCAGGCCCAACATTCATGTCAAGTTTGATGACCATACGTCCAGGAATTGTTGAGTTATCACTCGGACAAGCTTTGGTCTACAGACGGCAGGCGGTACCGACCGACCGACCGATATGTGCAAAGCAATATACCCCTCTTCTTCGAAGGGGCGCATAATAAAAAAATGTCGTATTATGCACAGCAGTAATTACATTGGCAGAGACATTTTTCCTTTGAAGTATTTATAAATTGAGTCAGTAGCTGAGTCCTTGGATGACATAACAGTGAAGTATGTTGGTTATAATATTTGTTTCCTTTTTAAAAGATATGCCAGCATGTATAAAGATGGTCTCTTCTTCCTGTATAGAGTCAACATCAAAGTCCACAGTAAATAGATTCATGTGAGTTGCACGAAGACAGAATTTTCAAGTTTAAACAATTTACAATGTTGAATTGATGTAAATAGTTGCTCAGATCACAGCATGGGTAAACTGAATCAGAATGAATCCATTGAAGGTTTTGAAACAGTTTCTGTTTGAAGGCTGTTCAACTCAAGCACAATCCTTTGATATGAGATGGTGGCATAAACTGTTTTGTGAATTCTGTCCTTGAAAAGTCTTTGGTAGTCTTAAGTATCACCTTGAAAAACAGTTAAGATGAATTTTGTAGAGATTGGAAAGTCTATTGCTCTTTCGGTAACTTTCATTCTAGGTTCTGAAGTATTTGTGACATGGCGCTGAGTCTCAGAAACGAAAAACAAAAATTATTTAAGAGCAAAAAAAACAATGATAAAAAAAAAATTGAGTACATATACAAAATATTTTAAATTTACACCTTTTAACAGTCACAGAATATTTCACAGAGCCACTTGTAAAATACGTATAATAAAACATCAGTTGTTTTCTCAGTTAAATAAAGGGCACAACTCAAAATCACTTAAAGCCGGATTTATAGACCTAATAATTAGGACCTATACATCATATACAAATATAATACAATGACATTAGTGTATTGTCTCTGACATGACAGACAGCTATAATGATACCTTGAATTTGGTTCTTTGACAACAGACTTATCTGCTAGAAATCATTAAAAGCCCTTTTTATTTCATTTGTTTTCTTTAAGGCCGCACTCTTACAGATTAACAGTTTTAATAATATGTTATCTTTTGTCCAGGAATGAGCAAATTTTGTGTAAACATCTGAAAACCAGCGATACAAGAATGCCGACAAAATATTTTATCGCAGTTTTTCATATTTCTGTCGCAAATTAATGTTTTTGAAAAATGCATAAAACATCAATTTTTGAAAATAAATATGAAAACTTGCAATGTGATTTTTTCAGCAGTCTTATATCACTTGTTGCTATGCATTTTCACATGCAATGTTACATATATACAGTATCCAGTGATGTGGATCATTCCATATATATGCTGCACATCTTTAATATTATAATGCACATCTTTAATATTATAATTATAGAATGTGCATCAAACTATATGCATGATAAGCTTAAGTTTGTATTAAATTGAGATTTGGTAAAAAAAAATGCTACAAACTGACGGTAAATAATGCATAATGCACGATTTCCACTTGATTCGCTCTTGCGGTGTATTTACTTTTATCTTGCTTATAAATAACACAAGTAAACCGGAAATATGGAAATTTAGTTACCCATCCAGAAACCTGCAGTTCTGTGTAACTATCAGTCCCGCCTAGTTACCAGCATCTTGGATCCATGTCAAGATCTGAAATAAAAATAGATATGTTCATTATCTAAAATGGTTGAGACCCAGTGATCATTATGAGTGTGATGAATTTGGGTAGCGGGAGAAGTTACTGGATCCATGGGTAGTTTTAAAATCCACCTACCTTCTTTTTCGAGCCGAACAGGCACCTTTTCGGGTAATTGTAAGCCATGAATCGAATTGCCAAACTGTTTTTTTAAGAAGAATATTAACAGCTTGTATATGATTTGACGAAATTTTTCGGTTAAGTAATATATCATCCTTGTCCGATTCTTTTAAATTGAGATTTTTTTTCCATAAGTTATTTTCTTCACCAGTTTCATCATCCCTACTAATTTCAAGTTCTAACATGTCGTCATCAAAGGAAGTTTCGTAAATTTTGGGAATTTTTTCTATTTGTTCATCATGGAATTGTAATTTTCTTTTATTTCCAGTATTTCTCACAGTCTTTTTGAGGATTGATTTCGGTGTTGATTCGCCGATTCTAATTTTAGGTGTTGTTTTTACGAAATCTGACTTGTTCAAAAATGAATCGTCGTGTATGTTAACAGATAAATTATTTGACAAAGTACAAATTTTTTTAACAGCGGAAACCTACCTTCTTTTCGCGTTTTTGCCTGAATGTTTTTATCTGCCTTGTATTACTTGGAATTGAAATGCCCTCAACAAAATCTGCGGAAGTATTAGCTTTCATTGTATCATAGACTTTTTGAGGATTTTGATCATGTTTTGTTTTAATTTCTTTTAATAAGGACGGTTTAGACCGTTTATGTGGTCTTGCATTTCTTTTGCGATTGCCATGTGCGGAAGATTTGTAAGCTTCGCTGTCTCCTGTGTAAACAATAACGGTTTTCGAGTTATAACTATCAGTGAAACGAAACGCGTGTTTTTGAAATTTATCGCTAATTTCTCCCTTGTTGATAATTCTAAAACTATGTTTTTCAATTACGACACCCTCGCTTTCATACAGTTTTTTTTTCCATAATTACGCCATGTGAAACCATCAGCTCGCCAATCATCTTTCTTGTCATGGTCACCCTCATCGCTATATACATAAACAGTACCAGCTACAGGTCGATATGGGGGGTCGGAAGTTATGCTCTCCTTAATGTTTTGATTTAGAATGTCAGCTGCCTCGTGGTGAGTAAAAAAGCGGTCAGTTTTAGAAAAAAAAGGCACTTCCTTCCCACCCCCACTAACTTTTCTGTACAATCATCACCACTAAGAACATATTTGGTACTAGTCTCAATTAAATAAATGGATTTAGAATAATACAACACAGATTTTACTTTCTTTTTCTACAACGAAGGAACAGGAGATGACTCCGGCGACGGAATAGGAGACGACTCGGGTGGCGGAACAGGAGACGGGCCTGTTGGAGTCGGCATAGATGATCGTACCGGTGATGAGCTGGGTTTCCTTCGCTTCTCTCTAGGTGACCCTGTTGGAGTCGGCATAGATGATCTTCTCGGTGATGGTCTTGGTCTTCTCCGCTTAACTTTAGTCCATACAAAGAATGGGAAAAAATCAGAGGCTCCAATTAAGTAATACAAGTCAAAACATTTTGCTGCATTATTGAAAAAACAGGTGACATACGTGGGGTTAGTCGCATGTACTTTCTCGCACAGCTCCTGTAAATCCGACAGGACGTCTTCAAGGCCAGACCTCGGTATGTCATTGGCACCCGCCATAACAACCACCACCTGCAATGAAGCATGCAGGGGATTTCTGAATTTTATGACTGTTATTATACGGACGCGTGTCAAATATTAGCACCGGTCCCTGGTCAAGTATATGACAAACGGATTAGCACGTTTATTGATAAACACGGACAGCTTCTGTTGGTTCATGAGTACGTCTAATTAAGTCAAGCGGACAATAGTCAGGTTATATTAAACAGGATTTGTGTAAGGCTTTTATGAACAGAACAGAACAGAATATTTATTAGCTTATCGTCATATTAACACATATACAAACACAAAACATATATATGTATATATATAGAGAGAGAAATGAGAAAAACGAAGATATCTGAGTATCAATGTTGGTTATACACATTTCTAATAATAATATTTCTGTGTCCAGATTTGTGCAATTGTATGTAATTTTTTAATTTGCATCATATTCGAGAATAACATAACAATGTTAAAAGTCATCATTAATAGCTCGTATTCTGTTTAAGGCCTAATACTAGAAAACTTCTTAAACAAAAAACAACAACATGAATATAAGTGATTGAGCTACTTACCGACACCGATTGTTGTTGCGTTGTTGGTTTAGTTCTTACAAGAACCTGCGGAATGGGTTAGATTCATAAGATCTCAAATGGAGTTACATGTTTATTCATTCATACCCAAGCATCAAGTGAAATACAATACTACAGGCATAGCTATTTATGTAATTGTCCAAGGTCAAAGTTATGTTATGTAACAGGAAAGTCGAACTAGTATGGATTGAAGGAAAACAAACACCGTTTGAGCCATAAATAATTTTATGTTTGCATAAAATTGCATATATGAAACATAGTATTCAGTATGAATAACTACAATATAGAAATATGCTGTAGTATATAAAGAATTGTGTCCCTTAGATACATTAAGATTAAGAATGCAACATCTCTCTTCTTTTAAAAAGAATTAGTAAATTTATGAAGAACACATTTAATCTAAAGTAATTTGGTCAACACCCTAGCGTTATCATTATTTTCAGCTGAGCAGAAAATCTTCTTGACAGATTAATTGTTTCAGCAGAGTGTATCTGGAAATTAATGAGAATTTCTTCTAACTAAATGTTAACAGTTCAGATAAGGACACTTGAATCCTCCCCGAAATGTCATCTGAAAGTGTATTGTTTTCATACCGCAGATAGCTGTTGATATATCCAATTAACATTGTAGAAATATTGTCCACAAATATCTTTTTCACACGGTTACAGGATATAGGCGATTATGAATTTCCTTCACAGCACAGAATATTGAAGAAATGTTTTACATTTGAAATATATTGAAGTATCACAAATATATATACAACATAACACAAAACACATCATAAATCAGTTCAAAGATCCAACCTTTGAGGTACTTTGACCTGTCTTCCTGATCTAGTGACGTACATGTTAGAGTTTTGATCAGTATTGCCAGCAACATTAGTTGGTGCTGATGGTTGTTGTTGTTGCGACTGAGTGTTATCATGAGAAAAGTTTCGCTCTGATTGATTTTGTATGTTTCTGTCACTGTCATTTTGTGATTGATCAGTTAGACGAATGTCGTTGCCATTGCATGGATGTGCATCTATGATTTGAAATGGTTTTTCATTTGTCTTTAACAAATGATTTCTGTTTCGTCTATAGACACCACCATCATTAGTTTCAACAATGTATGATCTGTCATGCACTTGTTTCCTAACAATTGCCTGTTTCCAGCGTTTACCTTGTTTGATTCTAATTGTTTCTCCTTGTGACAATTGTGTGAGTGGCTTGGCAGATTTATCAAACCATGTCTTTGATTTGATTTTTGATTTTGACATTTTGCTTTTGACTTCTTGCCTATTTTGAACTTTCGGCTCAAGGTGTTTGCGTGTTACTGGCAAAATAGACCTAGTCTCCCTACTCATTAGTAATTGTACTGGTGATTTGCCACATGAAAGCGGTGCATTTCTGTATTCGAGAACTGCAAGATATGGATCTTTGTTATCTTGTAGAGATTTTGTGAAAATCTTTTTGATTGTTTGAATACATCTTTCAGCAACACCGTTGCCTTGTGAGTGTAACGGCGATGACGTTACATGTTCAAAATCCCATTCTCTAGCAAATTTGTCAAATTCCTGACTACAATATTGTCCTGCATTGTCACTAATGACTTTTGAGGGTATTCCATGTGTAGCAAAATAGCCCTTCAATTTGTGAATAACCGTGTCAGTTCTCATATTTCTGAGTAACCCGCATTCAAAATATCTGCTATACAGATCAACTACAACAATGTAGTTACTGTCATTCCAGTGAAAAATATCAGTAGCCACAACTTCCCATGGCCTGCTGGGAATCTGATTAGGAATCATTGGTTCCTTGACATTGGAGTTTCTGTGTTCAAGACATATGGGACAATTGAGTACTTTGTTCTTTATGTCTTTGGTCATATTGGGCCAAAACATTACACTTCTTGCACGCTGAGTACATTTCTCTATGCCTAAGTGTGAATCATGAACTTTGTCCAGCATCATATGTCTCAAATCTTTGGGAATTATAACATTGTTTCCTTTCAACAAAAAATCGTCAATGACTGTTAGTTCGTCTCTGAAATTCCAATATTGTAAAATACTATTTGGACAGTTCTGTCTCTTATCAGGCCAACCTGTTAATATTGTGTGTTTCAGAGTCTGCATCTCTTGATCAGTCTCAATTTTGCTTTTGATCAGGGTCATTTTCTGATCACTCATAGCAATATTTTTCATGACAGAATGTACATGAACATCTATGTCTTTACATATATCAATCTGTTCATCTTGCAAATAGTTGCGACTTAGTGTATCAGCTACTGGAATGTCCTTTCCAGGTACATGAACAATTTCATAATCGTATTTCTGTAATTGCAAAATCATCTTTTGCAATCTTGGCGGAGCAACATGCAAACTTTTGCGTGTTATACTCACAAGTGGCTTGTGATCACTTTGGACTACAACATGTCGTCCATATGTCATTTGATGAAACTTGGTCATGCCATACAATACAGCATAGAGCTCTTTTGTAATCTGGGCATAGTTTCTTTCTGCAGACGTCAATGCTTTCGAAGCAAAGAAAACTGGTTTGTCGTTTTGAAGCAAAACACAACCAAGTCCATTTTGTGATGCGTCTACTTGCAGCACAACTTCAATATTTGGATCAAAGTACGAGAGTACCTGTCCTGGGTTTTGAGTTATTACCCTTTTTATTTTGTTCAAGGCAATTTCATGTTCCGGGTCCCACCGGAAAATACTGTCTTTCTTCAGCAACTGTCGTAACAGACTAGTCATTTCTGCAAGATTGGGTGCAAATCGTTGCAGATAATTCACCATTCCTAATATAGTCTCTAGCTCAGACTTTGACTTAGGAGACGGCATTTCCTGGACAGCTCTTACCTTTGAAGGATCAATTTTCAGTCCGTCTGACGTCAGTAAATGTCCAAAGAAAGGTATTTCTGACTTACCAATCTCGGTTTTGTCAGCATTGAGTTTGAGACCTTTTTGTTGACATCTTTCCATAAGTTTGTCCAAGTTTCTGTCATGTTCTTGTTTGTCTTTGCCATAACAAACAATATCGTCAACAATGACCTTGACGCCATTCAAACCTTCAAGACAAGACTCCATTTTCTGGACGAAGACGTCTTGAGCATAATTTACACCATAGGGAAGTCTCAGATACCTATATCTGCCAAATGGAGTATTGAAAACTGTCAGAAATGATGATTTCTTGTTCAGTTTAACAGACCAATAACCGGTTCTCGCGTCAAATTTGGAAAATACGGTTGCACCTGTCAAGTCAGGCAAAATATCATCTATTGATCTAGATGGATAGTGTGGTCTCACTATTGCCTCATTCAGGTCTTTAGGGTCTAGGCATACCCTTAAAGAGCCATTGGGTTTTTCAACAGTTACCATACTGTTGACCCATACAGACGGTTCTGTCACTTTGACAATGACTTTGTCTTTAACCATTCTGTCTAATTCTGTTTTTAGTCTGTCCTTAATTGCAATAGGTACACGTCTTGGAGGGTGTACTACAGGTATTGCATCCGATTTTATATGTATGTCACATTCACCTGGAAGTGTTCCCAGACCAGTAAACACATCATGGTATTTTGAAATAACTTGGTCTTTTGTGTAAGAAACGTCAGGTTCTACTGCTGATACAAATTTGAGTAGATTCATTGCAAGGCAAGTGTCAAGACCTAAAATTGGACATGAGGGTGTATCTACAATGTAAAATTCGTTTCTTGAAATTTTACCATTGTACACGCATTGAAGACTAACTATACCGTGTACTTTGAGTGCTGTGCCATTGTAAGCTGTCAATTTGCTGTTTGTGTGTTTCAACTGAATTTTGCTACCAAGTGATTTGTACATGTGGTATGGTATGATATTAACTTGTGCACCAGAATCAATCTTGAATTTGAATTGTGTGCTGTTGTTACCAACTGAAATATTGACAAAAGCTTGATTTTTGTGTTTGTCATGAGTAACAGTATTAACAAAATAACCATCACAGTTGTCACTTAGATCTGAGGAAGAAAAATCATTTACCTCATGCACTCGTGATTTGTTCTCTTCCTTTTGCTTTTTGTAGCATACACTAACAAAGTGATTTCTTTTCCCACAGTAGTTACAGTCTTTCCCTCTTGCTGGGCATATGTCCTTGGTCTCGTGTTTTGATCCACAGTTTGAACACATAGCCTTCTTCGTGCCAGCGTTAGCATACTTCAGTTTGCCTCTCGACCTTTGTTTTGGATTCCTCTTTGCCTCTGGGTGGTGATATGTCCTTGGTGTAACGGCATTTACACTTTTATTGTTGTCCATTTGTTGAATGTGTGATTTTGTAAGTTCATACGTTCTAGCAATGTCCAAAGATTTCTGTAACGTTAAACCGTTCCCTTCGCTTATGAACTTTTCGCGGAGTTTCACAGATCGAACGCCAAATACAATGTGATCCCGGATCATGTCATCAAGAATGTCCTCTGGATAATCACATTCTTTGATGAGTAATCTCAAGTCCGTAACAAACTGTTCAAACGATTCGCCATCTTTTTGTATTTTCATTTTGAAAATGTATCTTGAATATATACGGTTTGATTTTGGTTTACAATAGTTCTCGAACTGGTTGTAGAAGTATGTAAGATCTTTTTGTTGATCGTCTGTTGGTCTCCAAGTGCTAAAAATGGAACGACCTTTTTCTCCAACCCACAGCATTAGGTAATTACACTTCACTTCTTGTGATTGTTCCTTTAGAGGACCCTTAAACATAAAGTCGGAATGTGACTTGAACGACTTGAATGACTGTGACAAATCTCTGCTGTCCCAGTCCATTTTGGGTGTTTGTCCTTGCATATTGTTAAAGCTTGCCATTTTGTTAGAATGAGCTTCACAATTACAATTTAATTATTCCATTTAATTTCAATTTAATCCATATGAATCAGTTCACCAACTTCTGACACCATGTTGCGTTGTTGGTTTAGTTCTTACAACAACCTGCGGAATGGGTTAGATTCATAAGATCTCAAATGGAGTTACATGTTTATTCATTCATATCCAAGCATCAAGTGAAATACAATACTACAGGCATAGCTATATATGAAACATAGTATTCAGTATGAATAACTACAATATAGAAATATGCTGTAGTATATAAAGAATTGTGTCCCTTAGATACATTAAGATTAAGAATGCAACAAAATCAAGTCAAACACAATATCCAGGTCCATAAAGTCTTTGATTTTGTATACTGGATAGCATAATGTCACTATATTTTCTGAGTCAATGTACTGGTGTACTGGGGGGGGGGGGGGGTTAAACTCAAATTTAATTTGCGGTAGTTATGTCCGTTTGTAAAAAAGTTTGAGAACAGAATGACTAAAACTTTACTGAAACATTACCAATCATTCCAGTCTTGATTTGTTGAGTAACGAGAATTATTTAAATTACAAAAGAAGTTGTCAAAATATAATTTTCACAACACATCCTTTTCTCATTGACGCACTTTTTCAAAGCCTTAAAGTTTGTGTTCGTCCCCAGTTTCGTTCTCATATATGTTTACAGTGTGTAATCAAGACGTGTTTATATAAAATAAAGCCCGAGAAAAATGCCAGATTTAGGTTACATCAGTAGTTTTCTAACTGAAACGTTGTTTTTGTGTAATAAGAAGAGATAAGATAAGATAAATTTTATTCCAATCATGGGTCATGTTTTATGACATATAAATCACATATTACATAATGTAGAAAATAAATTGAAACAGTAAGGCAACATATTTAGTGAATGCAAATAAGGCTTCATTTTGATTTTTTTTAAACACAAATAACATAAGCTTATTTGGAAAATTAATAAGCATGTTTCCCATTTCTTTTTGTATGCCTTAAAGTAATGTAAATGTACTATTTAAATACAGAGTTGATGTTTATATGTGATTATAACTTACAAATGGGAATCATGTTTAAAATCAATCACAAATTAGTATCTATAAACCATTTAACAGGAGACAACAGCAAAAAGAAGGAATTCACTCATAAATTGACAATCATTATTAAATATAATATAAATATAATATAATATTAATATAATAATTGGTTTCATCAATATCACATTATTAGATAGCAGTGTAATAAATAAAAACTGTACCGGTAATTGCAATTAATGTACAACTCGTTTCAGTTTGTAACGAAACTGTTTATTTATTTTAGTCTTTGTTTATTTGCTGTGTTTTATTCAGTTATCATGTTTGCATGTAGTAAAAAAGCCTTTTGAGCAGTTCTACATGCCTTACAATGAAAATAAAAAATTTGGGTCAGGATTTCGTGACTTTTCAGTTATAGTCATTCTAAAATGCCGTCCAGGCTTTTTTTTAATGACGGTTAGCCTGGACGTCATTCATAACAAAATTCGTAAACATGTTCAAAATGCCGATCAGAATTTGGTCGCACATTTATTAAGAATTTTCCAATTTAGTCTATTTAAACAAAAAAAGAACACTGTACCTGTTAAAAGTAATCCTTTTTACATCAATTGCACTATATATTATAAGATAATCACGTTCCGAATTGCTAAAACAACATACATTTTCAAACACCATCAAAATTCACCAAACACCATTGTTTTTGTTAACGAATGTAGCCGAGAATATCCAAATGCATTTTCTTTTCTCTGCTTAAGGTTACACATGACTAATAGTTACTTTAGTACAGCTCAGTACGAGCTGTAGTGTCATGAAGCTGTAGAAAACAAATTTTAAAGATATTAGTTTTTTTCATGGTATGATGCCACAGCACCATGCAGATTTGTTTTCACTTTTATATCAAAGAAAGTAACTCGAGCACAAATTTTGTAGATATGTGGACTCTGTTGATAGAAGTTCTGGGAGGCATTTTTAGGCTTGAAAGAGCATCATTTTAAAGTTATATTTTTATCATGTCCCTTGAATCTTGGGTATAGTTTGTATTGTATTTGCATTTTAAAGACATTGGCTTCAACAGACCCTAATGAAATGAAGGAATGTAATTGCTTACTGAAACTGTTATAAGCGACGTCATAAATTGAAGCAATTTTAACATAATGAATATGCATTTAACTAATTTAAAGCGGTTCAAAATTAGGAAATTTGAATTAAGAATGTTGTAGGCCATTGGATACATGATTAAGTAGGGCCAATATATTTGTGCTTATTATAATCACATTTATCCTTCTTCATCTACCTTAAAGAGTGTTCATCATTTGTATGAAATCATTTAATCACGTTTCATTTGAATGAACTTTGCGGTAGTGTTTGCTTGCTTCAGTTACGTCACCGACAGTCTTGCAGCGCTTTCAGCGCTTTGATTAATCATAGGCTGGCGAGATTCATTAATTATGACCAACAAAGCCTTGGATTCATACCTGAAATATATAGACTCTTACAGAAGTATAATCTCATAAATTATATTAGTTATTATATATTCTATGGTACATTCCCGTCGAAATCATGTTGGAAGACCATATTGAACAAACATGTAATCTATGCTGAGAAACGGCGACAGTTGATGTACTTGTGCTCGCGTGATGACGCTGGAGAGTTAATGTCCAAACTTTTATGTGACAATAAACCAGCATATCTTTGGTTGCTTGCCAACAAAGGCAATAATATTAGATTCATTTGTAAACAAATGATGAATATCATTAGCCCAACAACTGAAAGGGACTATATACGACAATGCACTAATTGTGATTTATTAATAGACAATTTAGTTGTGCATCGAATTTGCTTCTGTAGTGCTCATGATGCGAAACGGCATTTGATGTGGAGATATGTTCCCACCAACTCTGACACTCCATTGAATTATGCTTATTTCATTTCGTTAAAGCCAGTCATACAGAGCAATAAACTGATTGAATGTGCTGTTCATTGCCTCATAAGAAACACGTCTGTATATCTTGTGAACCTTATTTGCAGCTTGTTCACATAGTTTTCTGAGAAATTTTATAAACCAAGACATGCTGGCACATCATAACTGATATATCGTTATGACTATATATTATTTATGTGTAGAAAGGATGTGATATTCATTAAAGAAATTTATCTAGATATTTTGCTTTCGTATCTAGGAAATGCATGCAATGTGGATATTGTCTTAAAGTGTGTATATTTAATATTAGTCTTTAAATTGTGCTTTATGTTTACTTATAGAGTTTAGTAAATATTGATAAAGCAATATGAAGTGTGAATGTTGTTTAAATATTTCTCTAATTGCAAACTGTCATGTTGTAAACTTGTTTGTTGTACATTTATAAACTGTAGTTTTGCTCTTCATAGCATTATGGAGGAAATAAAAGTATATATATATAATAAATAATGTTACTTAACATTTTTTTTCATTTTTTACACAAGCTGGAAAAATGGTCTCTTTTTGACTACTTCACATATTTCATGGCTTTCATCATTCAAACTAACATTTCGCTTGTTATTTCAATATTCATTGATTGTGTAAACATTCATAAATGATGGTTAAAATTAACATTCACGTTAATCATGCCTACCAAAAGCACCTGACTGACCAATCAGTATCCAATTTTGGCAGGGCTAATTGGTGGTTCATTGAAATCAACCATGACCTCCCACAATCTGCACTGATCAACAGTAGTTAATGAATTGTTTCAATTGTTCTTATTTTCATAAACTTATAAAACAACTGCAGTGAATAAAATTTATTCCTCATCACTGAGAGAAAGTTTAGAAAAATGAACGAAACAGAGTTACATCTAGTAGGATATCAAAACCTACAAATGTATTAATCATTTTATATAACCATATTTAGTAAATGTTAAATTTTTGAAAGTCTAAAAAGTTTCATTTTTTTGTACTGTATATCAAAGAACATTTGTGTGTATAATTTTGATGATATTTTGTGACTCATTTAATTTCATTCTCGTTTCATTTAGTGTTCAATCCCAAGCTTTCTTGTTCACATTAAAGTGCAAGAAAAGTCACTTAATTATAATCTGAATAAATTCATTATAATGTAAGGTCACATAAACGATATATTGTGCTTTTTAAAAATAACATTTTTTTCATCTGTTTAAAATTATGTTAAATGTAGTGCATTGAAATTTTATTACAGTATGAGTTTAAAGCTGCACTCTCATTTTGACAACTTTTTTATTTTTTGTCTTGGAACGAGCCAATTTTTGCGAAAATCCATGGAAACCAGTTATATAAGACTTCTGACCAAAATTTAGATGGCAGATTTTTATATTAAAGTTAAAAAAATGATGTTTTAAGCATTATTCTTAAACTGTTAGTAACGGTTTAAGCCATAAAACATTAATTTTCGAACGGAAATATGACAAACTACGAGCTGATTGTTTGTCAGCAATCTGATATCATTGGTTTGAAGACGTTTACGCAAAAATTTGCTCTTTCCAAGACAAAAAAAAAAGGTGTAAAAACGGTAAATCTGTGAGAGGGTAGCTTTAAACTATGACAGGAATAATTCAAGGGAATGATTTTTTTGTGATTTCTAGCATAAAAATTGTCTGAATCGCATGAAAATTTATAAATTATGTAAGGTATTCTCACATTGGTCACACTTTTTGAACTTTGTGCTGTCTTTTTTTGTTTGTCTCAAATTAATATGGCTTCACTTGTTGGCGCCGCTCTGAAGAGCGCGTCTATTATGGAATGGGAATTTATTTTAGTTAGTGGTAGGAGCGGTTTTTAAGTTGATTGACAGTTGGGTTTTACTGTTATTTTATTATGATTAAAAATGCAAATGGATGGCGATTGCATGGTTGTTAAAAATGCTATTTGTGGTTGAATAGATTGTCTTCAATTTATCTTCAAAACATTATATTTGAAGAACGACAAATAAGTTTAATAACTGTTCCCGTTTCGTTTACGTTTTCCGATTGGTAATATCATGTGCCGGTGTAACGTTGTAAAGTGACCCCCATAGAATAATGACCCCCCGGTCATTATTTTATATAAAATAATGACCATTTTCTATAAAATACTGACTCCCCTTATAAAATAATGACCCCCCGATTTTATCTGTAAAATATTGACCCCCCCCCCCCACTTAGCCTGTTACTAACATATCTATATCAATTCAAGTCACTGTCGTGTTTCTATGGCTTTTATATTTGTTGTTGTTGTTTTTGCTTCTGGAGCCGCTGCATGTTACTGCTGCAGAAGCTGCTGTGTCTACATCTATTGAAATGAAATATAAAATTGCTTCCATTTGAATTTCATTTAAATTATCATCAATGTAATACAATATACATAAGTCGCTTTAACGTAGCTGTATATGATTCAACTTCAAAGACAACATTGTTCTACTTCATCTGACGTTAGATAGCCTTTGTTCATACCGTGGAGGCATTGCTTAAAACGAATGTGTTAAAAATGCAAGGCTTTGAGGAGCTATTTAAGCAGTCACTGTTCGTGCCATGACTTACATCAAAGTCCATGATGTCACTGAGCGGTGTTTTTTATGTTTTATGCAGACTGCATCATTTCTAAAAATAGTTCCTTTGATTTACCTCAGAAAAGCCGCTCGTTCAACATCAAAGAAAACGACAGCGACACCGAAAGCAGTTCTACGTAAACGCGTGTATATATAAAGGTCTGTGGTAAGCAGTCAGTCCAACCTTGCAGCATGGACGAGAAAGATTACACAGATGTTGTAGAGTTTGTAAAAAATGGGAAGTATCCCGTTTCTGTAAAAGACAAGAACAAAAAGAGGAATTTTCGTAGAAAGTGCAAACCTTTTATTTTTGATGACGGGTTGTATTATAAGAAAACCAGCTCATCAAAACGTTTGCAAGTTGTTAAGAAAGGGAAGACAGATGACATCATTCAGAGCATGCATGCATCAGATCACGGAGGACATTTGGGAGTTTCAAAAACGTAAGTTTGATATAATGATTTCATTATCATGACCAAAAAGGAACTTGTGATTCCTGTGAGCCTGTGTTAGATATGACATTTAAGATTATTTAAATTAGTACGAAAGCTGAATAACAAAAGCGTCAAAACGTGACTGAACTCGTAATAACGAGATAAATATCTCGTAAAAACGACTAAGTATCTCGTTATAACGAGACAACTATCTTGTTATTAGACTTGTACGGATTATGACGGACACGGACACTGAGAGCGAACAACCGACAGGCAGGGGATACTCTCAAAGTTATTTCATGCTTTAAAACAGTCATGTATGTATAAATAAGGCGTATCAGATGAGTCGTTTTACAAACTAACATTAAGCTCTAGATCTTTGTATCAGTTATGATTAATTTTCGATTATAATAACTGTAAATATATTGTGAGAACAGTCCGAACGCAATATTTTGGTTTTCGCTGACAAAACCATTATACTGAAAAAGGTAAAGAATATATAACGGTACTTGATTTTAAAGTTTATAATATAGGTGAACAGGTCTTTGGATCATTCCATTATTAGATAAAACTGAAATAAAGTGTTTTGTCTATATATTGTCCGCTTTTCATGCCAATAGTAAATGATACTGGTTTATTTTGATATGCAGTGTGCAATATTAAAGTATAGTCCGTTTAAAAAAGCTGATTATGAGATACGAGTTTATTGTCAATAAATAGGGGTGTAATGATCGGATGACTCCAGGTAAATGTTATTGTTTTGATAAGTATTTTATTTACTTGATGCATTAGCATATTCACTTTAATTTAATTGTCCTCTAAAATGCTCTGTACTTAATGAAATTACAGATATTAATTTCTCATATAGAGTCGCTGGCCCAGTGGTATCGTTCAGATCTATGACGATAGCGGTTGTGGGTTCGAACCTCAAGTGAGGAAGTTTTTTTTATGCCCCCCCCCCCCCACAAAGTGGGAGGCATATAGTGATTGCACTGTCTGTCCGTTCGTCCGTTCGTTCGTTCGTCCGTCCGTCCGTCCCGTTTCGTGTCTTCGTCATAACTTCTTAACTGTTGAATGGATTCGAATCAAACTTCACAGAATTGTAAAGCACCATGAGAAGGTGTGTCGCGTCCAACTCTCAGTTCCCCAGGTCCAAGGTCAAGGTCACACTTAAAGGTCAAAGTTCAAATCTTTCGTGTCTTGGCCATAACTTCTTTACTATTGAATGGATTTGAATCAAACTTCACAGAATTGTAAAGCACCATGAGACGGTGTGTCGCATCCAACTCTCGGGTCCCCCAGGTCCAAGGTCAAGGTCACACTTAAAGGTCAAAGTTCAATTTTTTCGTGTCTCAGCCATAACTTCTTTACTATTGAATGGATTTGAATCAAACTTCACAGAATTGCAAATTTTGAGTTCAAACATTTCAAGGTCAAGGTCATCCTTCAAGGTCAAAGGTCAAATTAAGGTCAATGTGCTAGGGGGGCATTTGTCTCTTACAGTGACAGCTCTTGTTATTTCATTTTTGGAAAGAATTACATAGTTTGTATTTAGTAATGTTATGTAAAAATCTAAATCACGAGAACCTCACTTATCTCGATTTTGCATGTATAATTCAAATAAGGTCCGAGTACACATAATAAGTAGACAGTATCCTCCAAGTAAACTATAAGAATGCCAGGAAAGTATTTGAATTCCGCCGAAAAGGAAAAGGTTGTATCTGTGCACTTATGAGGATCGAACCCATGATCATAACATGTGTAGTGTTCCGCATTCTTCCATTATACCACTACGCCACAGTCATTGAAAGTTGCTTATGTAAACTCAAAACTAATTCTAATAATTCTATCGTCATTTAGAACATTTAGAACAACATGTATTGGATTTCAACTTGTCTCAGGTGCATCCATGGCTAGCTTTATTTTTAGTAATGATACTACAGTGAAACTGGTAATAGGTGACTTTCCGTGAGACCTTAACAAAAAGGTCACGTATGACTGGGAGTCTTTTAATTCAGGTCCACTAACGTCAAGTGTTTCAATTTATTATTTGTTCTTGTAAATCCTGATGCCTGTCTTTTTCTTGGATTATGGTATTTAAATTGATATAAGATATTCCCTATTTAGAATATGTATACGTATTTGCATTATTATTTGTCTAATTCCTTTTTACTTGTTTTGCAAGCCATTTTGTCTGCCGTGATATCATATTACTGCACATCGGTTGAGTTTTCAAATCCCGCGTTTATTCATCGGGTAATGGATAGGTTTATATGAGATTATATTTCCATCATATTTTATTATTGTTTGGTAATACTAAAAGGAGCAGGGATTTTGAAATTTCGAAATTTTAATTAGGTTGGTAGCTCCAATTCGATTTTCTCACAAGAAAAGTTGTTCGTACGGATTATATAAAATGAACTCGTGCATCCACAGATCGTCCAATTTTGGACATATTAGAAGTTATGGTTAAATTGACTTAACTCAGATAATAAAAGAGAAAAATAAACATTTTTGCCATAGCACACAGTAAAGTTAACACGCTGGTAAGAAATCCAAGATCCGAAGCGCTATATGTTAATGACTGAAAAATGCATGAAATTCGTTTAATTAAGCCATATTATCATCACGGGGTGCAAACATTACGGTCGTTTGTGGCGTCAGACAGGGAGTCTTTTAATTCAGTCAGTGACTTTATATAGATTTTTTTACGTCAGGCGGTCGTAAACAGGGTCGTATACGGCAGGAAGTTGTCTAAATCAGTGAGTCGCTAAGGCAAGGTTGACTGTATTTTGGTAACTTATCTGGACTAATAGTTATGTTTGCTTTGTTTCAGATGGGAAAAGATTTCGACTAGGTTTTACTGGAAAGGATGTTTCGAAGATGTACACACGTTTATACAGAACTGCGACAACTGTCAAAGAAAGGTGAACCTGAAGAAAGCAAAGAAGCCACTGCGACCTATCACAGTTCCCGCCGAGGCTTTCAAGCAAGTGGGCATGGACCTTATAGGTCCTCTAGAAACCTCTTATCAGGGTAAGTTTTGTCTGTCGGTTTGTTGGGCTGCTTTGGTAGACCCTGGTGACTTTGACTCGTAGACAATATATGTCGGGGCATTGTGGTGCCGCATAGCGGTGTTGCTGCATAAAGATGGTCAAACAAAATTATGCGGCGATTTTCAACGCATGCAGAGGGCATGTTTAGGCGGCAGAAAGGCCCCCTTTCGCCGCATAAAGAAACCCATTAAAACATAAACGATAATTACTAGTTACTTCTATGAAGTTTCAACCAGACCAGGATCTAGTTTTATGTACTCACTCTCTCTTCCTCTGAAAAAGTCTTAAGTTCCGAAGGTCATTCCATCTTAAGTGGGGGCATATTTTATTCACTATACATTATATAGGGAAAAAAATTGTGAACGCAACTTCTCCTACACCGCTTGGTGGATTTTGTTCAAACTTTCACAGATGATCAACCTTAATGTGTAGATGATCGTAAAGACAGGAATTTTGGCTGTGATTGGTTTTAGCAAAATTATGGCCTTTTGATGTTTTATTCACTATACATTATATATGGAAAAAAAATTGTGAACGCAACTCCTCCTACACCGCTTGGGGGATTTTGTTCAAACTTTCACAGATGATCAACCTTAATATGTTGATGATCGTACAGACAGGAATTTTTGCTGCGTTTAGTCTTAGCAGAATTATGGCCCTTTGTTGTTTTATTCACTATACATTATATAAGGAAATATTTGTGAAGTAATAATTTTGGTATTAATATACTTATTAATTTCATATTTGAACACAACAAAGCTTTGAACTGGACCTTCAAAAAATTAATATGAAGATAACCTTGGCCTCTGAATGACCTTGACCTTCAAATTTAAAGCCTCATAAGGCCTTTGTGTTTGGAGTGGCTGCCACTATTTTTGTGACTAAAGTATACTAAAGAAATTATATATTTTTCAAGTTAAATTATATAAGAAATAACTGTTTTCTTAAAGCTTTTTAACAGATTTGTATATCCAATAAGCATTATAAGGAAAACAAAATATTTTATTACCTCCCTTAATTCTTTTTACTATATGTTTACATGTAGGATAATTAAAAGTGAGTGTTTCTTTACGTTTTATTGTTGACATTCCCTATTTAGACAAATGTTAAACCCATTTTTAACATAAAAATAAAAGCCTTATGGGACTTTAAAGTTTGAAATTTCCCAAAAGTGACTAAAACTTTGCTATTTATTTATTAGTTTTCTTCATGCTTGAGCACAACAACCTTTTTAAGACAAACTTAATATGCGCTAAAGATCAAATGATATAACATGTTACTAAGCATCATGTAGGGGTGCACCAGTGTCCTATGGACACATATCTAGTTGTTTTATGCGTGGCATGTCGCCGCATAAAGGTGGTCACCCTCTATATGCGTTGAAAATCACCGCATAAACGAGTCCGACCACCTTTATGCGGCAACACCGCTATGCGGCACCACAGGGCATAATAATGTTATGACCCCCGTAATAATACTATGACTGGGGGTCATAATACTATGACCGGGGGTCATAATACTATGACCGGGGGTCATAATACTGTGACCGGGGGTCATAATACTATGACCGGGGGGTCATAATACTGTGACCGGGGGTCATAATATTACGACTCCTCCACACATAGGAAAATGAGTCTCACACAAACCACTATATGAGGGTTATTTTCTGTGTGAGGCAGAGTCATAATATTGTGCCCCCGGTCATAAACTGTGACTGGGGGTCATAATTTTACATCTCCCCTACACATAGAAAACGCCCTTCACATAGTACCAACGGTTGCACTGCTCATTTTTAGTCACTATTATGCATAAAAGTAATGATGCGACTCATATTTCTATAAGGATCAGTTTGCTAAGTTACAATATACTTATATTGATAAAATCACCATGTCCAGTCTTCACGTGGTTTGACGGTGAAGTTAATGCTAAATGATGGTGGAAAACAACCTACTGGGTATTTCACCTCTGTACCACCGTACTCATTTGAAACGTTGTAATACATTGTAGTCAGTTTAACTTGAGATTTTTAGTTACTGGAGCGGTAGAGACGTATCGGTAATGCACCTGTTGAGTGGTGGTAAACTGAAATAGATTTTACGCAGTTTACGATTAGTTACAAGCAAAGCGACCGCCCATGTGAAACAGGGCCATGTGCGAAAGCAACTGCATTTCTTTTTAAGCACTGTAAATATATGTCGTATTTTTACGGGAAAACCATAGTTTATTAAATTAAATTTTGATAGTTCTGTATTTTTACGGGAAAACCATAGTTTATTAAATTAAATTTTGATAGTTCTGTAACTTAAACGCCGTCGACGGTTGCCAGCTGATATGTCAATGTACCAGCTGTTTATGACCTGTCAGTCAAATATGATCAGGCTTATTAGTCCCCTACGAGGACTATAGGAATGCCCTCCGTCAGTCTGTCCGTCCGTCCGTCTGTCCGTCCGTCCGTCCGAAAATCTGGATCCCGCGATATCTTCAAAATACTTAAAAAAAATTCATGAAACTTGGAATAGTGATAAAGGGCAATATGGAGATTATGCACGTCTTTTTATTTATTTATTTTTTTCGTTTTTGCGTCCGTCTGTCTGTCTGCTTTAAAAAACATTCAACACATCTTTAACCTAACTGGATTCCACTATATCTCCAAAAGTACATTGAATTTTTTTATGGAACTCCCCTACCGGTGTAACCGAGATAGGATTGCCCTCCGTCCGTCTGTCCCGTCTGTCCGTCCGTCCAAATTTTGTTTCCGGGCTATTTCTTGAAGACTATTGGCCAGATTTCAATTATTTTTTTTAAGAGTTATAGCATTTGACTAGCAATTTGCAATTTTCAAGCGAAATGAATGGGGGATTTTTTTCTTAAAGTAGTTTGTATAGAACATATCAACTGTAAACTTGAGAAAGATATTATTAAGAAACAGAGTAGTGCTTTTTTATTTTCCTTCCATTTTTGTCGAGCCCACCTTCGGTGAACTCGACCCTTAGTCGCCAGGTTTTGATGTTCGCTATATGTGCGTGCATGTGTCCGTCCTGATTTTTACGGACCATAACTCCAATTTGAATGAAAATGGAGGAATTTCTGTAAAAACTTCACACAAGTGATCACCTCCATGAGTTCTAGTTCTGCGCGCATGAACTGGGTTTATGGGTCAAAGGTAAAGGTCTTCTTAGAGATCACTGATAAATGCTTGTGCAGGGCATATCTGGTAACTGCATGAAGAGATTTTTTTTACTATAACTTCACACAAATGTTAACTACCATGAGATCTAGTGTCGCACGCATCAACCAGGTCTCCAGTTAAAGGTAAAGATAACAGAGGTCATTAGAAGTGCTTTTCTAGAGGATATCCTATATGCATGAGGGAATTTTTATGCAACATCTTAAAACTGCGATGCTGGCCCGTAGACATGCAGAATGAAATTCTAGTTTCTATGCAAACTCAAACTTGAAAAGAAACATCTATCGGCTGGGGATATACTAGTATTGTCTTTGACAATGCATCGTTGATTAAAATAAGTATTGTAAAATGCTTACATTTATACATTTCAGGAAACAAGTACATTGTCGTTATAACAGAATATTTGACAAAATGGGTAGAGGCAGAAGGGATTCCAGACAAGTCATCTGAAACTGTACTATCAGTATTCACAAAGTTTGTCACGACACATGGTTGCCCCAGCGTATTAATAACGGATCAGGGGAGAGAATTCTGCAACGACTTGAATGAAAAGTTTTGCAAGCAGTTTGGGATAGAACATAGAATTGCATCAGCATATCACCCACAAACAGGAGGACATACTGAAAGATTTAACAGGACTTTGTGCGATATGCTTGTGCACAGTGTAGATTTGTCGCAGAAAAATTGGGACATTAAGTTACCATACGTACTGTTTGCCTATAGAACGTCTAAACATGAGTCGACGAAACAAACACCATTCTATCTTGTGTTTGGAAGGCACGCACGCTTACCAATAGAACTAGACTTAGCAATGCAATCGGATGATAACCAAGACTCTGAATTGTCACTAAAGGAAAGAATAGACTCGTTCATTAAACTGTCGTGCAACAGAAAAGAAGCATCGTCCAATATTAAAACGGCACAATCGAAGCAGAAGAAATATTACGATTCTTCACTACCTAAAGACGATACAGCAGGTTTTGAAGTCGGCGACCAAGTCCTTCTTCATAACACCAGAAAATTGACGAGAAAAGGAGGGAAATTGGGTCTAAAATGGAAAGGACCATTCAAAATAACAAAAGTAACTGGAAAAGGCACTTATTTCCTAGAAGGAATGAAAACAAGTGTAAGTGGGAACAGACTGAATCGCTATAGGCAGAGTAATGACGATGCTGCTACAGATAACACAGAAAAGCGACCAACTGAAGGTCCAAAAGATGACCACAGTCTAATAAACAAAGAAACAGGAACCCAAGCAAACGAGAAAGCGTTTGAAAGACCTGCAAAAAGAAACGATAAATCTGACGACTGCAATCTCCCTCCAAAAAAGAGAAGAGTATCGCGAGAAGATGTTGCAACACAACCTACCAATTCTACAGAATCTACTAATCAAGAACCCCAACCATTTCAATTCAGACCATCTAATCAAGAATGGCAGGAACAAATCTCGAGTGTATTTAAGTCGGCAGTCAAAAACACGTATGCATCCGGTCCAGACAAATATATACGACGAGACGCCAAACCTACTAAAACTGTAAACATGCGTGGGGATGGCAATTGTTTGTTTAGAACATTCAGTTATTTAGTTTTTGGCGTACAAACACACCATAGCTTGATAAGGCAAGCGATTGTTGACTTCATGAAAGAAAACGAAACTCTAATGAAAGGCATTACACGTGATTCGGTTTCCAGATATCTAGACACGTCAATGATGGCCTCCGAAAACACTTGGGGAACAGAAGTGGAGATATTTGCTTTTGCAACTCTCACCAGAAGCGTTGTGTATGTTTATTCACAGTATGGCAGTAAGGAACAGTGGCGTTGGTTAGAATACAAACCGTTAGGCCTCATTGGTGGTAATTTAAGGGGTCGAGCAGTGTACATTCAGAATTCCAGCGACCATTTTGTCCCGGTGCTAGAGGTAGATGGCGAAGAGTTCTCAAGAAAGCCATACAAACGAATTCGGAACCACATTCCAGAAAGATACCACGCCCTTATAAGTGATGACATATTAGATGCTGCTTTAGTGAATTGTTACGCAGACGAAGCCTTGCTATTAAAACTTGACAAAAGTGTAAAGACTGTATATGTGAAGGCTTTTACTAACACGCCTTACAATGTAGAAGGGCTGCGTGGGTTATCTGACGAGGTGGATGCAAATATTTTCAATATAGTATGTGACTGGAGCGATGTCGAAAACATACTTAATTGATAAGTGACACGTGCAAGAATAAATCAACAACTCAGTGGAGAACGATACAATTTATGCTAAATTTGGTTTAACATATTGCATCTGATGAGCATAACAATGCGTGCTAAATATACCTTGTGTGATTTACTAACTAAAATAATAGCTTAAGATATAAACATATGTGACATGTAGTTTTACCAAAGCACAGGTCAACACCCTGGGACGTTTTGTTGGATTCGCCTCTATATTCCATACAGTTTTAAATAAAAAGTCCTTTCGTTTATGAAATTGTCCTTATTATATACCGAACAACACTCCCGAACCACGGATATATAGGATCTCACATGAGTTGTCATATGATATAAGATTTTATTAAACGAGCTCAAGAAAATGTTACATAGCGAGCCTCGGGCGAGCTTTATAACATTTTCTTGAACGAGTTTAATAAAATATTATATTTTTTGACAACGAATGTGAGATTCGTTTTATCACATGACTTAAAACATAAAAATAAAACATATAAAATAAACCCTTTTTAACGCTATGAGTACGCACGCTTTTCACGCCTTTTTTCTATATGGAATGTATTGGCGGAAATGAGTCACGTCAAAGTTATATTACACGTGTTAAATATAAAGAAATTCGTAATGATTATATTACATGAAAAACAAGCGATGTCATGTGATAAAATCAGATCTAGCAAATTCAACGATAATGCTACCAAGACCCGTATCTATATTCACACAAAAGTAAAAACACTCTAGAGGCCACATTTTTATATGAATCTTTATAAAATTTGGTCAGAATGCTAGTTAATTCGAGTGAGTTTAAAACTGAGTCATATTAGGTCAAAATTAGAAGTATGTCCGTCCGTCTGTCCGTTTGTCCGTCCGTCCGTCTGTCTGTCTGTCTTCCGGTAATGTCAAACACCCCCGGGGACGTAGACATGGTTGCGCGTCAAAATCGCAAGAAGGTTTAAAGAGTAGTTTAAAAAGATTTAAAAGAATGTTTAAAAGGGTTAACTAGAAATACATTCTGCATGCCCACGGGCAGATGTCGAGCCCGCTTTGTAGGTTTAAATTTTCACAGAAAGATTCATAATGGACATTTGTGAAGATGAAAGAATGATAATGACCTTGACCTTTGATATTGTGACCCCAAAAACAATAGGGGTCATTTACTCAATATGGGTGATCATCCTATCAGGTTTGGCAGCTGAAGGTTGAACAATAATTAAGTTATTGAGCGGAAACCGTTTTCAGTTTTAAGGTCTATGTAACCTTGAACTTGTTATTTGACATTTGACCTCTAAGTGTGACCTTGACCTTTGCCACAGAGACATAATTTTTTCGCGCGACACACCGCCTTGCCATGGAGAACATTTATGCCAAATTATATTAAAATCCCTCCATCCATATAGAAGTTATGCTCCGGACACGGATTTTGCGCCGACTCCAAGTGTGACCTTGACCTTTGACGAGCGGATCTGGGTGGTGTGCGCGACACGTCTTCTAATTAAGGTTAAAATATATCTCAAGTTAATGTTAAATTCCTTCAAAAAATGAGCGAGATATTTCGTCACGCAATCTGATTGGCACATACGAAATAAACAAGTCTCCGTGACGTCATATGGGCTGGCCACCGCTCTTCCGAATAACGGACGCGATCGTCGTGTTAATAAGATGCAATCGATTTTCTTAGAAGATAATCCAATAAATCGACTATTATTCTTTTGATATAAGTAGAAATAATATAAATGATAATATAAATATAAGAAATGAACGCCTTCTCGCTATAGTTCAACGGGTATATGAATACAACAAGTAGCGTGCATAGTTAACGTAAACCCCTTCGGGGTTTACGAACTATGCACGAGACTTGTTGTATTCATATAATCGTGAACCGACGCGAGAAGGCGTTCATTTCTTAAATATAGCTGCACTGAACTGCTCAGGGGTAGGGAGGAGGGCAACAGTAAGTGGTAGGTTGTTCCAATGGTACACAGTCCTGGGGAAGAAAGAACATTTATGATAATAAGAGGTTGCTGTAATTAACCTGTAACTCAGATCTTTTGCATGAATTGCTTATCCTTTTTGTGCTAAATGATTTCTAAAACCACTTTTCGAATGGTCATGAAAAGAAAAAAGGGATAATATTTTTAAGTCATTCATCATTGCTAGTTCCATTAATCTGTGTGGGACGTTTAATCACTATACAACTTTGATGACTACGAAAATGATTCAAATCACTAACAAACACTTGTCACTTACAGTGCACTTACAGTGATTCTGCTTGTATAATTAATAATTATTTAATTTCAATCGCAGAGAGGTTTATATAGTTGACTCCTAATCCAGTTGCACAGATTCGATTCTTAGGCGAGGAAGCTATCGAAGTATGTTACATCAGATCAGGATTAGACGAGTTCTGGTAAGAAGTCCAACGATACTAGATTGAAATCCAGCCACCCTCGCCCCCTGAAAACTAGCTAGTTCTGTGATTATAAATATTTTTGATTGTTGATATTCAAACAGGCCGTAAATTACAACAAGTAGTTGCGTATTTTGTTGATGGAACGTTCCTATGCAGTCCATCGCCTATGTTTTAAATGATAAACTGAGCAGCGCACAGTTTGTATGCCTGTCACCCATACACGACCCTGGTAGGCGTCGAACTCACAACGGTGAGGGGCAAGTGATTCTCGGTCGGAGACTTTAACCATTTTTTCTTTCCACACAAATAGGCATCGGTAGTGGTAATCCCTGAAGCTTGGATCAATTCCATCTAACTGCGGTCAAAAAAAAACGTGCAGTATGGACGCATGCACGGACGGGTGCCATCTCTCCTCCGATGTCTATGGATGAAGATAATTATGTTGTGCAAGTGTACCTTAGATAGGTTAGGTCAAGGTTTGGATTGGGGGGGGGGGTCCTTATTCTATAGGGGGTCACATTTCTACGTGAGGGGTCATTTTTCTACGTGTGAGGAGTCATAATATAATGACCCCCCAGTCATAATATAATGACCCCCCGGTCAATATTTTATATAAAATAATGACCGGGGGTCATTATTTTATATAAAATAATGACCGGGGGGTCATTATTCTATGGGGGTCACTTTACAACGTTACACCGGAAATGTAAATATTCGGAGGAGTTCCGAATGAAATGTAAAATGTGTGGACCGGTAATTATGTGAATGGGAATAATTATGTTTTATGTTGTTTTGTTATGTTTACTGCATTAATAAACAATGAGTTAAGCTGTTTTCTTTAATTTAATCGATATTGGATTAAATCATCACCTAACTTTATTTTTTAATGTGTTGAAGGTGACATTAGTAAAATTGTATTACGATTGCCCCCGAGTTGTTTTATTTTTAGAACACTACACATATCCGGATGTTGCTATTTTTAGAACCAGAAGGTATTTCCCCGCTATTCATAGGTCAATAATGGAATTTCTACATCGTCGATTAATAGTTGGAAACTCGGTTTTGTCATGAATATAGTTTAAAATAAGTAAACACTAAAGTGCACACTGACAGTTGATTACGATACATCTAACAATTTGAGTCATTACAGTAAAACATGGATTATAAGTGAATTATACGCGTAAGAGAAGATTTTCTGTCGAAAAAACTAATGTCAACAATCAGCATGGAATTGGGATATTCGTATCAAAGGGCTATTCATGTAAGTATCCTTGAGTAGTTGTGTAAGTTTATGTGTTCAAAAATGTTTGTTTTTTAATTTCTTTGGAATTTTTAAATCATTTTTATTTGCTAAACGTTAAGACAGCGTTTTAATATTTCTACATGTACTATAAATATACATGTTACATACTTTACATCTACTTATAATGCACCAGTCAATTGTACCCAAAGTCCCACCAGGTCCGAGGAATAGCTGGGACTTTGACTTTCTGTCCAGCCAACCCCGGGTAAAATCCTCGTCCTGCGGGGACGAACTGATGGTCAAATCCTCGCCATATGCCCCGTACCCCAGGGAGCCTAGGTAAGGCATATTCCCTGCTATATCTGGCTCAAAGACAAAACCACCGTATTCACCCGGCACTGCGAGGCCACCTGAAAGTTAAAAACACACCCCATTTCAGGGCTTTTTCTATATTACCCACGGGTCCGACTATCGGACCCATTCCCAAAGCAAAATATAAGATATTTTTCCCAATTTTCATAAAAAAATCCCAATTTTTTTTTTTTTTTTTTTTTTTTTAGAAAGTCTTTTTACATGTACTGGATCATTTTCAACATCATATCAATTATGTGATGTTAAGTTTTTTTGATAATTGAATTCGGAAATCATTGATTTTCATCACATTCAGATATCTGTATGAAATATTATCTGTCATGATCGATTTATTGCAATAGATATTTACACCCAAGGATTGATATTTCAGCCATTTTGGGTCTTTTAAAGGGAAATAAACTAATATAAACCCTTTCCTAATTCGCTGGAGACTAGACAGATTTTTCTTTTAACTGTAAAATTTCCCAATTTCGGCATTTTCACGACGCAAAATTTCCCAAAACGTCTAGGGTCTTTTTCCCAAATTGGGCAGAAAAAGCCCTGCATTTCCCCGGCATATCCCCAGACCTGGAGGGCCGTGGTTACAATTGACTGGTGCATTATGTACATGTTACATATTTTTAAATGTACTTATGTACATCATTTATGTATATGATATGAGTATGTAATCTTTTATTTGATTGTTTTATCTTAGAAAAATATTAGACTTAAAAATACCCATTATTTGTTTACAAAGAAAAAATATTAGACTTAAAAATACCCATTATTTGTTTACAAACTGCATATTTTCAAAATAAACCTGTATTAAAAGATGTACATGGTTTCGGGCTGGAAGCCACAACAGCTTAGACACAAGCGACATTCATTTGCTTGGTGTAGGTCTCGTTGAACGCCATACTGTTGTGAATCATTATCAACCATATGCACAACATCTACACATTTGTGCCTACCAACCCTTACTCTTGGCTAAAACGGATATTAGTGCAGAATGTATAATTAATACATGTGCATTTGTATGTACTTATGTACATCATTTATGTATATGATATGAGTATGTAATTTTTTATTTGATTGTTTTATCTTAGAAAAATATTAGACTTAAAAATACCCATTATTTGTTTACAAAGAAAAATATTAGACTTAAAAATACCCATTATTTGTTTACAAACTGCATATTTTCAAAATAAACCTGTATTAAAAGATGTACATGGTTTCGGGCTGGAAGCCACAACAGCTTGGACACAAGCGACATTCATTTGCTTGGTGTAGGTCTCGTTGAACGCCATACTGTTGTGAATCATTATCAACCATATATGCACAACATCTTCACATTTGTGCCTACCAACCCTTACTCTTGGCTAAAACGGATATTAGTGCAGAATGTATAATTAATACATGTGCATTTGTATTTTACGGTTGTAGTTTCTGTTGGTTGATAATCAGAAGTCTAATTTCTTTCAGGCAGGAAAAGGACTGAATATTACTATTATATGAAGAATTCCAGCCTGCATTAAATACTTTGTTGGATCATTGAGACAGATTTGACATCCATGTCTATCCACAAGCCAGTCACATCTGATAGAGATGATGTGAGTATTTCATATAAAACATATTTGAGTTGGTGTTTGTTGTTTTATAAACTCACTGTTTTCAATAATCCAGTGGTGGTGGTGGTGGTGGTGGTGATGGTGGTGGTGATGATGAATTTTATTGATAAATTTAGTAATTTTCTTTATATTATATACATGTATGTATCAGCTTATTGTTGTTGTTTTTAAATAATGTTGAGAAATATTAAACTGTTTGTATTTTATTTTGTATATGTATGGCAGTATTATTATCTATACAAATTAGTTAGAAAGTATTTTTTTTTCTTTTACAGCACTAAACATTCTAGATGGGTAAAGAACCTGAAGGGGCATGAAAACCAAATCAGCATTGACTCAGCATTGAGTAGTTATCATCTGTGCACACACTACAAGTACAAACGCATGGGAACAAACCAAACTTCAAATGTTGAAGAGTGAAGAATTATTGTGAAAAATTCTAAATGTTAGAATGCCATTGACTAAATAAAACAAATAGACATCGATTACCAACAGAGACTGTTTACATGTTATAATATTAAAAAGACATTAGTTGAGAACTTTCACTCTGACATTTTTGGAGGGGCATTACCGCCTACTTAGTGTTCTTGTTTCTTTACATATTTTAATTTAAAAGGACATTCATTGTTTTTAAATCTGAATTCTGAGTTAGTATCACAAGTAAAATTCATTTATTTGAATGATTACATTTTATGAATAAGTCCAATTAAGCTTTTTACAAGAAAAAAGTTAATTTTTAAGCATTTTATTAGTTATACATAATGTCATGTAACTATACATTTTTATATTTCCTTCAAAACTGAACGGTAAACTATCATAAATTGTCTTTTAAATTGTTCATTAGACAATATTTAAAATGATTTCAGCAGGTTGTCTTGTTATTAACTATTTTTATGAATTTATTAATTCGCTATATATTTTCAAACATCGAAATACTGCTCTGTTCCGAAGACTCACAAGATCAATCAAAATGATTTTTTTCCATGTGTATCAATAATATGTTCGGTTGAACTTAATTTTTCTGTTAACTGAAGTTTATTTTACCCGAAACTGTTGTGTTAATTCATAATCTCTGATAATGTGAAAAAAAAATCAAATATAGACAAAATATTTTTAATTCACAGTAAAAAATCTTCAAAATTTGGATAAAAGTCCCATAGTGTACCATGATAATAACTATGTTGTCGGTAAAAGCTTTATAAAAGTGTGTATTACTTATACCTTAATTCAGTTTAAATAATTATGGCCTTTACGGATTTGTGTTTTCATATAGATTTCCTGTTATATTGAGCTTTGTCAATTTTTGTTGTTGTTTTGTATTATGTACAATTACTACTTCTATTTCCTAACTTTTCTCTCATTTGTCAAATTGAATTGTTACATATTTAAGTGAAAAAACACACACACACTATTTTTAAAGATGCACTCTTACTCCCAAATAAGACTTATGATAATTAATATTATTGTTTTCATTTTTCAAAATGGGTTGATAGATGTCAACAACAATGTTTCTAATGAAGGATCTTGAGTTCAATTTGCTAATTAATAAGAATGAACATAAAACATGGTATTTCTGCCTTGTGATACTATAGTAGACCACAGTAAATCTTTTAGCAATCACCAATCATTTAATATTTGTCATGCTTTCTGCTATTATAAACAGGGTGACAAGCTTGTTATCAGTAAACGATATTTCAGTAAATGCATTATTTAGTAAGTAGATATTGTTTTTTCATTCAATTTGATGTGTGTTATAAATACAATTATATGTATTGATTTCAAATAAGAGTTTCACTTTAAAGATGCTCATTTAAAGATAATGAACAGACAAACAAAAACTAGACACATTTGATACTAATTATATGATTGATTATTGTTTTATATATAGGTGACCTCTGATTTGTTTTGGAGATATTCATAAATGGGTGTTATTCTTTATTGTCTTCAGTTTCTTATACATTTAAGGATTTTTATAATTGCTTTTCTGGTATATATTACAATGTAATTTAATGCAAATGAAAACACACTTTAAACTAGACACATTTGATACTAATGATATAAATGATTATTGTTTACATGTACTCTGATTTGTTACATGTACTCTGATTTGTTATGAAGATATTCATAAAGGGGTGTTCTTCATGTTATTATACATTTTGGACTTCATTTAGTATTGCTTTTCTGGTATATATTCATTTAATGCACAAAGAAATTGTTTTAAGTGTTCAGTATCACTTTCACACATTGTTTACTATTATTTATGTTTTTGCATATTTGGCCTATTTATGCTTATATGTGCATTGTTGTATTTCAAAACCTTTGTGAAAAACAGTATTATTTCTTTCATACATAGTCTGATACATATTCAGTTTGAATGCGTTATTTTTATCATACTAGTATTTGAAAAAATTGCCATTGTCCAATGAGACACATGCTGTTTTTGTGTTAATATCAACTAAAAACATCCATTTTCAACTCTTTTTTACTATGTAAATGAAGAAGTTTATAATAACTCCATTGACTAGATTTTTATGCACTTTTACATTACATTTTAGTATTATTAAACAGCTAAAAACAAGGCATGTTATGTTATAAATGCATTTCATCTAGTAAACAATGTTCACTTTTTATATAACAGTTCAATAATTATGTTCTATTTATGTTTGCAACTTTACAGTTCAATAATTATGTTCTATTTATGTTTGCAACTTTCGGACGAAATGATAATGTTTATTTAAGTACTACAAAAATTGTTAAATTGTTATTTCATATCACTTATTCTTCCCTACAAGTTGTCATTCCAGCATGGTGACGTTGCCCCCTCCCCCTATACGATTAGAACTGCAGTGTACATGAACAATAACTCTATTTCAGCGTGTTGCTGAAGGGTTATTCCCTTTGTATCTTTTCCTGTCCGGAGCATAACTAAAAACTACTTTTTTTGGAATTTCATTAAACATCATTCAATGGTATTTAGCACAACGAGAGGAAGTGCAGTGCACAATGACTATAGCTGTTTTTAAGCTAATTACATAATTATTGCCCTTTGCCGCTTTTTCTTGACCAGAGCATTACTTTAAAACTACTTATGGTATTGAAATAAAACTTGGTATATGGGTATGTGGCAATGACAAAAAGTACAGTGCACAAGCACCCTAATTCTGTCTTGTTCATTAATGTACCCCACCCCTAATGAAATGTTCAACTTGAAAATCTTCAATTTCAATGCTTTTGCCTATGTTGTCATGCAGAAAACTACAAACATTTTGAGAATTTCATAGATGCGGTTCAATGCACCATAATATGCTTGTTGGCCTTGACATTCCTTGTTTTTCAACATATAACAAGTGCATAAACTATTAAACGGCGCCCTTTGATGCTTTGCATCAATGGTCTTTCTTGTTGTTTATGAAAGGGACTGTACCACCAGATTGGCACCAAAAAAGTTGTTTTTTTTTCCTGGAATCTATGGACACTTTTTGAATAAAATATTTTACTCTTTGATATCGTTATTGTAAATAAAATACCAAAATTAAAAAAAAAATGCAGTAAAGTGTCGTATCCACTATGCTATGAAGACTTACTTTTACTGGGAGGAATTTTCCACGGCAGATCACGCATAAGGAATGAATTCTACTCGGTAGACATACCTAGATATCTTTTTGTAATGGAAAAACACGAAATAAATGCTATTAATAAATCATTTGTAAACAATGGGGATCATCAGTTAGTAAGTTTCAATGCATTAATTGTACACATCGATACCAAGTTTCTACAATTTTCTTTAAATTTTTGCCTTTTCATCATTAACTGAGTACAGCCCCTTTAATCTGTACCTTATAATGTCTGTGACTTATCAAATATTTAAAAGTAATGGTCTACAACCAAGATTTGTTTTAATTATCCAGGTTTCAAACTGCATTGTGTATGCGATTGGAAAGGTAATCTTGAAAGCTCACTTAGTATAATTTTTACAAATAACATTCACCCTGCAAGGTACTCATATTTGGATGATACATAAAGATTTGCACAGTCATTTATGTATACTTGCATTTATTGATCAATCAAGGATACCTTTTTCAAATCTTTGATTTAGATTGCAAAGTATAACTTATATAAATAAATATATATTCTTAACTTTGTCTGAATACACAAGCTAATGCATCAGTCAATTGTAACCATGCCCCCCGCCCCCTGGTCCCGGAATAGCGGGGACTTTAAACTTTCGGTCCAGCCAACCCCAGCTAAAATCCCCGCCCTGCGGAGATAATCTGATGGTAAAGTCCCCACCAAATACCCCGCACCCAAGGGACATTAGGTTAAGCCCCATGCACACTGTATTTTCCGGGAAGACCTGGCACTGCGGGGCCACCTGAAAGGTAAAAACATGGCCAATTTTGCAGGCTATCCCCGGTATACCCCCGGATGTGGGAGCCGTGGTTACAATTGACTGGTGCATAATGATCCATAGTAATCCAATCTCATGCCAAGATGATTTCTGGTCTGACATCGCGAGGTTAGTTATTCTTAAGCATAAAAAGCCTGGACAGCATTTGAGAAAGACTGCTGTGAGGTTAAATCTTCATTACTTTACTATTCCACAACATTGGGCGATAAGGGAACTTTATTGAATATTTTGATTTTAATTTTGTTCCCTAAACGCTACAAGTCAACTGATAAATTAATACAAATTCAATTCTATCTCCACAATATTCGGCACTGCATTGTTAAATAAAACTCAAAAGTTACACTTGTAAATTATTTAACCAAATACCTTTCCCTCAAATATTTCACAAATTTATATTGATCTATCAACAACAATGCATCACCATACTGTATCTCTGACTGATTTTTGATTTTCCTTCTTGGCTAGAAAACAAAAAGTGAGCACAAAGAAAAAGAACTTGTAAAGTATGCACCAGTCAATTGTAACCACGCTCGCCCCCCCCCCCCCCCACACCAACTTTCCGTCCAACCAATCCCCGGTAAAATCCCTGTCCTGCGAGAACGAACTGGTGGTAAAATCCCGTGAATAACCCCGCACCCCGGGGATCTAAGGTAAGAGCAATTCACTGATATATTTTGAGGGAAGAAAAAACCACCGCAATCACCCGGCATTGCGAGGACACTAGTTCTGGCTTCCATAATTTTAATGTTGATATTTATTTTTTTGATGTTTACAACACGTCCAAAAAGGTAATGCAACGTGTGACGCCAAACAAACACCAGTTAGCCGAGCTTTCTGGCGTAATGAAACAAACACCAACAGATCCCTTCAGGGAAAAGCATGCTCGACCCTGAAGGGGTCCACTCGTCTTTATATACACTAACTTCTCTATTCTCACATAGCCCGGGCTTTGCTAATTTGCATATTACCAAGTTTACATCTGGTATGAACATACTTCCGTTTTATACGGAATATAATTATCAATGCACCTTCGGCAACTTAAGCGGACCGTTACAGTAATATATAATGTGTTCGCTGAAGTTCTTTAGCTACGAGGACACCTGAAAGGTAAAAACACAGACCTTTTCGCTGGTATATCCCCGAGGAGCCGTGGTAACAATTGACTGGTGCATTATAAGAAATCAAAATTAAGCATGCAAGATTGTTTTATCAATGGCGATGGTTTATCACAATGTCATGTACTTACACTGAGAGTGGCTCCAAGACTTTTCTATGCACATAGGTAAACAATCATCTTATTCACAGATACTGTGCACATAATCATACATTTGGCTTCATTTAGAATGAAACTTCATAAATAAGTATGCGCATATTTGATATCTCCAGTTTGCAAAATTGATTTTTTCAAACGAACTTGTATTGCTTGAAAATTGACGTGTCAAATTAAAAATGCTACCCACGGTAAGATGAAAATAAATCCGTTTGATGGTGGTAATCATTCAATGGCGGCTTTATTGATAAATTTCCTCAATAAAACACTATGAAATTCACATCATCAGCATCCGGAAGTAGTGAAAACATACATGTCTGAATCATTCGGCCGCTCTGATCAGAGTAAATTTTGAGGTCAATAAGTAGACTGGTACCCTGATTTACTTTTCCTCAAAAATATAAAGTTATACAGGTACGTGGCATATGGTTTTTAGTTAACATTAATAGTATTTGAACAATAAATACCAAAAATCATGTAGTATTTAAAAAAGTGCTAAGTGCCATGCGATGATTAGTTAAAAAAACTTTGTATCGAAAAGAAAATATCACGGAAACATGCAAATTATGTCGAAAAAAAGAACAGAAACCGACTTCGGAATACCAACATTGTATACAAAGGATAACAATACTTTTTTTAAACCAACTTTCCTGGTTGTTTTCTACTTAGACCGCACGCTTTATTCGCTTTACGTATGAATTCATAAGACATTTCGAATGCGCGACGGGCACCACGGTTAGCTGATACTGGTTTCTTTTCGGATAAAAGAGAAAGAGGGTACCAGTCTATCAATACAGAGCATTGAACGGAAAAATTTCGATGCATACTTTTCCAATATTTGCATATAATCTGACCGTATGCAAGAACATTCATGTTGTTAACCCGATTAACTCCGTCGCTACGTATGAATTTTTTGTGCTTCATTAAAAGAACATACAGTTAGTTGAATTGTTAGGAGAACTATTTTTATTGTATGTTTTCATTGTTATCAGTTTTGGTACTGCTTTGATTATTCAAATTCGCTAACGGCAATCCAATCAAAATACAGCGTATGAATACATTACGTCAGTGAACCCCCAGATGCGGCTTGAGAATGCAGATAGTGTGTTTATGGCTATGAACTAGGCCACAAGTGCCCTAGTCCAAAAATTAAATACAGTATGGATTTTGATAAAGGAGAATTTGGGAATCCCGAGAATTACGCAACTTCCGCGCATGCGCAGTTGCGGGCCGTCAATCTATCGGCCAAATCGCCATTGTTGTTATTATGTGAACCGTAAAAGTTTAAAGGTCATGGCTGAAAAAGTACGGGAAATCTTGACAGATGTGTCAATTTATGTTAAAGGACTTGATAGTGAAGCGAGAAAAAGGTATTCTCCAAACTGATGTTTGATAAAAGTCTGAAAACTAATTTTAATACATCTTTTTGGATAATGCGGACGACAAAGAAATAGAAAAAATCTCAACAAGTATGTATATATGGTTCATTTTTTTAAACATGTTTCTAAAATCATTTTCAGGTTGGGTGAAACATGTAGCCATGTAGCTGCCATTCTCTTCAAAGTCGAGCTAGCTGTCTGAAGGAGATACACAGAAAAGTCTTCCACAGATGTCGGTCGGATGTGGAATCAGCATTTCAAACAGCAGGTAAATTTGTGATAGAAGTTTCATTTTCAATTTAAAGATGCTTTGTCAGTAGGAATCAAATAAGTTGGGAGTATAAGTGAGAAATCCAGTAAAAATAAACTGTTTTAGTTATTTTATTGGTACCAAGAATGTTTCATTCTCTACCTAAGTTATTGAAAAACTAAGAAGCAAAATAATACATGAGCAACAGTAATTGCCCTTGTAGTTTTTTCGGTTATGACATGTTCAAGATTGTAAAAATAAGCGGTATTCCCACGCTGTACGATAGTGGTAATCAGATGCCGAAAATTTGAGTACGGTTTACACTGCTGCTGTAGTTTGCCGGTGTATGATAGAGGTAATGGAGACACGCGAATTTAGGGTCTGCATCAGATGGCTATGGTAGCGGATATATCTCTGTGGAAAACAGGTAAATCCCTAATGTGGGGCAAATTTTGACCCCAGTTGCATTATTTTAAAAATCTTGGTAGAGGAGCACCATATCATGCTACATACCAACTTTCAATGGTATGGGCCCAGCTGTTTCTGACAAGAAAATTTTCAAAGATTTCCCTATATATATCTATGTAAAACAGGTAACCCACCAGGTATGGTCAATTATGAACCAAAGGGCATAATTTGTGAAGTTTCTTGGTGAAATTTCATCTTAATTGGCTACCGCCTGTTTAGGAAGAAATGTCGTTTGAAGCAAATGTTGACAGTCGCCCCGATGCCGGGCAATGGGGAAAAGCTCACCCTACGCACTATGTAAGCTAAAAACTAGTATCATGCTTCATGTCAAATCTTAATTTCAAATCCACGAACACTGCATATGCCATAAGTTCAAATCCTTCCATTCGATCCATGAATGAACATTTATAAATGCATACCACAATATCTCATGCTTCTATCATAATGAAGGTCTAGGCATTGTTTAGAGCATCAACAAGCCTTTGACCTCCAAAATTCCAATATCACAATAATTCATTGGGTCTTTCATGTTCAGTTTTTCCTTTCAGTTAACACTGTTACAATACATGCCTCTAAAAGAGGTCCCATTATTTCAAATACCAAATGGGTACATCCTTAAGCAAGTTCCACAGCCCCAGTCAAGGCCAAATGATCTGCTTTTTACAACACATGTCTAAAGTAGGGTCCATTTCGCAAATATCAAACTGTCACCCATGTTCAACTTTTTGTAGTCCCCTCTCTGGCCAAGCGGTCAGCCTGTTCGTTCCCTTCTATTCCCTGGTGACCCCGCACATGATTCTGTAAACAAGGTACAATGTTTTATTGAAACAAATGTGTTGCAATCCCAATAATGTGCTCAAAATTTAGTTTATATTAATGTAGCTTTTATTGGCATAATTTGCAACAATGAAAAGTTCTTTTTCATTTATCAAAAATAAACACAAATGCTATTTTTTTTTTAACAAAGCACAATACTCCTGTCCTTTCAAACAAGTAGTAAATGTATCATTAAGAAAATAAACTACACTCACCAACCTATCTTACTTCTGTAGATAATTTATATACACCAGGGCCCTACCCATTTAATGTTGATGCCATTACTGGCCTTTATCAGCGCCTCAAAGTCCTCTTTGTTGATCACATCCTCGCCCGATGACTTTTTCCAACCATTTCTTTGCCAACCTTTAACCCACTTGGTCATTGCTGAAACAGAGTCAATTGGGGTCAACTACTGGTCAGGCTAAGCCTTCATGTCAAGTTTGATGATCATAGGTACAGGCATACTTGAGATATCACTGGGAGAAGCTTTGTTAACTTTTTCGCGATAAAGGTCACTGTGACATTGACTTTTGGCTGCATGACCCCTAAAATCAATAGGGGTCATCTACAGGTCAGCCCCAACCTCCAAGTCAAGTTTGAGGCCCATGGGTGCAGGCATTGTTGAGTTATCACTTGGACAACCTTGTATCATTCAAGGTCACCGTGACCTTGACCCTATGACCCCAAAAATCAATAGGGGTCATTTACTGGTCAAGCCCAGCCTCCACGTCAAGTTTGATGATCATAGGTCCAGGCAATGTTGAGATATTACTGTGAGAAGCGTTGTTAACTTTTTCGTGTAAAGGTCATTGTGACCTTGACCTTTGGCCCGGTGACTCCCAATATCAATAGGGGCAATCTACTGGTCAGGCCCAACCTTCATGTCAAGTTTGATGACCATAGGTCTAATAATTGTCGAGTTTGTCTTCAAGGTCACTGTGACCTTTGACCACATGACCCCTATAATCAATAGGGGTCATCTACTCCTCAGGCCCAACCTTCATGTCAAGTTTGATGACCATACGTCCAGGAACTGATGAATTATCTCTTGGGCAAGCTTTGGTCTACTGACGGACGGATGGACTGACCAACCAACATGTGCAAAGCAATATACCCCTCTTCTTCAAAGGGGGGCATATTAAGGCTTTCAGAGTTATAATACGGCTTGCAGAGTTATCAGCCTGTATGAGGCAAGTATAATAAGGCTTGAAGAGTTACCAGCCTGCATGAGGCAAGTACAATGTGGCTTCGTAGTTACCAGCCTGCATGAGGCAAGTATAACAAGGCTTGCAGAGTTACCAGACTGCTTGAGGCAAGTATAACAAGACTTGCAGAGTTATCAGCCTGCATGAGGCAAGTATAATAAGGCTTGCAGAGTTATCAGCCTGCATGAGGCAAGTATAATAAGGCTTGCAGAGTTATCAGCCTGCATGAGGCAAGTATAACAAGACTTGCAGAGTTACCAGCCTGCTTGAGGCAAGTATAACAAGACTTGCAGAGTTACCAGCCTGCATGAGGCAAGTATAACAAGGCTTGCAGAGTTATCAGCCTGCATGAGGCAAGTATAACAAGACTTGCAGAGTTACCAGCCTGCATGAGGCAAGTATAACAAGGCTTGCAGAGTTATCAGCCTGCATGAGGCAAGTATAACAAGACTTGCAGAGTTACCAGCCTGCATGAGGCAAGTATAACAAGACTTGCAGAGTTACCAGCCTGCTTGAGGCAAGTATAACAAGACTTGCAGAGTTATCAGCCTGCATGAGGCAAGTATAACAAGACTTGCAGAGTTACCAGCCTGCATGAGGCAAGTATAACAAGGCTTGCAGATGAACCAGTCTGCATGAGGCAAGTATAACAAGACTTGCAGAGTTACCAGCCTGCTTGAGGCAAGTATAACAAGGCTTGCAGATGAACCAGTCTGAATGAGGCAAGTATAATAAGGCTTGCAGAGTTATCAGCCTGCATGAGGCAAGTATAATAAGGCTTGCAGAGTTATCAGCCTGCATGAGGCAAGTATAACAAGGCTTGCAGAGTTATCAGCCTGCTTGAGGCAAGTATAATAAGGCTTGCAGAGTTATCAGCCTGCATGAGGCAAGTATAATAAGGCTTGCAGAGTTATCAGCCTGCTTAAGGCAAGTATAATAAGGCTTGCAGAGTTACCAGCCTGCATGAGGCAAGTATAAAAAGGCTTGCAGATGAACCAGTCTAAATGAGGCAAGTATAATAAGGCTCGCAGATGAACCAGTCTGCATGAGGCAAATATAACTAGGCTTAGAGAGTTACCAGCCTGCATGAGGCAAGTATAATAAGGCTTGCAGAGTTATCAGCCTGCATGAGGCAAGTATAATAAGGCTTGCAGAGTTACCAGCCTGCTTGAGGCAAGTATAATAAGGCTTGCAGAGTTATCAGCCTGCATGAGGCAAGTATAACAAGGCTTGCAGAGTTATCAGCCTGCATGAGGCAAGTATAACAAGGCTTGCAGAGTTATCAGCCTGCATGAGGCAAGTATAACAAGACTTGCAGAGTTACCAGCCTGCATGAGGCAAGTATAACAAGGCTTGCAGAGTTACCAGCCTGCATGAGGCAAGTATAACAAGGCTTGCAGAGTTACCAGCCTGCATGAGGCAAGTATAACAAGGCTTGCAGAGTTACCAGCCTGCATGAGGCAAGTATAACAAGGCTTGCAGAGTTACCAGCCTGCATGAGGCAAGTATAATAAGGCTTGCAGAGTTACCAGCCTGCATAAGGCTAACATGTCTCACTAGTTTATACCCAATTGTATTTAGCTTGTTTGAGAAGACAGCTGTTCCCAGTTCAAATCAGTCTTGAGTGGAGTCTCATGGAGTCTTGGTTAGATACCATAACTCAGTCTGTTCTGGATATTGAAACTAGAGCTATCACTGAAGGTGATTAATACCCCCGAACGCCACCCTGATATGAAATTGCAGTCAACTATTTGGAAAGCCAACCTATAAATGACAACTTTATGTAATGGACTATTGTCAGTTATTCATTTTTTGATTATGTTTTAAAAAAAAAAGGCTTTAAACAATATCAGTGATGCTAATACTGAGATGTTAATGCTGATATATTTGATGTTCTAAAGCACAGAATATACACAGACAAGAAAAAAGTAACAAAGGGCAATAACTCTGTTATTGGCTGAAATAGAAATGTGGTTCCTGTACACTGCACTTCCTCTCATTATGATCTATCACTGTATGAAGTTTTATTAAATTCCATCCAATAGTTTTCAAGTTATGCTCCGGACAAGAAAAAAGTAACAAAGGGCAATAACTCTGTAACTGACTGAAATAGAATTGCGGTTCCTGTACACTGCACTTCCTCTCATTATGATCTATCTCTGTATGAAGTTTAATTAAATTCCATCTAATAGTTTTCAAGTTATGCTCCGGACAAGAAAAAGTAACAAAGGGCAATAACTTTGTAATTGGCTGAAATAGAATTGCGGTTCCTGTACACTGCACTTCCTCTCATCATTATGATCTATCACTGTATGAAGCTTTATTAAATTCCATCCAAAAGTTTTCAAGTTATGCTCCGGACAAGAAAAAAATAACAAAGGGCATTAATTCTGTAATTGGCTGAAATAGAATTGCGGTTCCTGTTCACTGCACTTCCTCTTATTATGATCTATCACTGTATGAAGTTTTATTAAATTCCATCCAATATTTTCAAGTTATGCTTCGGACAAGAAAAAGTAACAAAGGGCACTAACTCTGCTAGCTGAAATAGAATTGCGGTTCATGTACACTGCACTTCCTCTTATTATGATCTATCACTGTAAGAAGCTTTATAAAATTCCATCCAATAGTTTTCAAGTTATGCCCCGGACAAGAAAAAAGTAACAAAGGGCAATAACTTTGTAGATGGCTGAAATAGAATTGCGGTTCCTGTACACTGCACTTTCTATCATTATGATTTATCACTGTATTAAGTTTTATTAAATTCCTTCCAATAGTTTTCAAGTTATGCTCCGGACAAGAAAAAGTAACAAAGGGCAGTAACTCTGTAATTAGCTGAAATAGAATCGCGGTTCCTGTACACTGCACTTCCTCTCATTATGATCCATCACTGTTTGAAGCTTTATTAAATTCCATGCTCGGGACAAGAAAAAATAAAATAAAGGGCAATAACTCAATAATTAGCTAAAGAAGAGTTATGGTTCTTGAACACTGCAGTTCCTCACATTGTGCTTTACCATTGTATAAGGTTTCAATAAATTCCATCCAGTAGTTTGCAAGTCAATGTCTGGAAAAAAAAGTAACAAAGGGCAACAACTCAGTAATAAGCAAGAATAGAGTTATGGTCATTGTACACTGCACTTCCTCTCATTATGCTCTACCATTGTATGAAGTTTAATCCAATTACATCCAGTAGTTTTAAAGTTATGCTCCGGACAATGTAAATTGCAACGGACCGACCGACAAACCAACAAACCGACCGACGGACCGACCGACTGACTGACCAACCACAGGGTGACTCCAATATAGCCCCTTCAAACTTCGTTTGTCGGGGGTATAAAAGATTGGGACTCAAACCTTAGTTTTTGATTGAAAGGTGCACTCTTAGCACACAACACCACTCATAGCCTCGCAATTTCTGATTTGTTTCGCAAACATTTTTTTTTCTTGTGAATTGTAAACTTGACATTTAAATGAAACAAAAATTTAAGCTCAATTAAGCATGCGCTAATCATTTACTTACACAACACAGAATGCAGAAATTTGAATTGTGTTTGTTGTGAAATAATAAGTTCCATCAAATCCTTGCTTTATAAAGTTCATGAACTGTGTTTGTGAAATAATAAGTTCCATCAAATCTTTGCTTTATAAAGTTCATGAATAACTTTATTATTTTGTTACATACAATTGATGAGGAATTGACTATCGGTATTGACTGTGAGATCTTTGACTCCACGACCACTGGCCTGTTCTACTGCCTTTACTACAGCCTGAAACATATCATTGATAATACAAACAGCAAGATCAAGCATGTAAATACAGTTATCAACATGTTGACTGTTGTCTCCTTCTCCAAGAGTCTGTACTTGCTCTTCTACCTTAACCATGGTCTATATGTAATTGAGTATGATTAACTCACTGGTATTTTATGATAACATACCAGTAACTGGGAAAGCAACTCAAGTTGCAATACTTGCCCCTAAAATTAAGAAATAGCTCATAAAATTTGCAATTGATGTGGTCTTTGTTACACCCATTTTTGGTAAAGTTTGATGCTTTTTTAGTATGAATGCTTACTGTAAAAATTACAAAAAGAGCTGCCGTATAAACCAATACTTTTCAACTGGTTTAAATGTTTGCATTACAGAACGATCCTTGATCGCTTATGTCTCTAATGTCTCTAGACACATCTTTGATAAAAAATGAATCTTTATCAACCAGCAGCCAATTGTTTAAAACTGGTTTCTTTTTTGGTTTGGTTAAATTCAGCCAAAAAGATAATTGATTGGTACATATTTATCCAATAATTACTTTTATCCAATTGAAACATTTAATATGCAAACAAGCCAAAAGATAACATTGACAAGTTAACACACATTTTAAACAATTGGTTGTAGACGTTCGGCGTTATTTCAAAGAAGTGTCATGATGTATCAACCCTTATTAAAATTATTCAGTTTCCACAATTTTTCTTTTTTTAGTAACAGTGACCTTGACCCTGACCCCCAAACACAATCCCATGAACGGTCTCCTAAACTCTTCCAAAATACCAAGTTTAGTCAATTTATGTCCATCTTATTAAACCGGCTTTTATTTTTTATTTTTAGTAAGTGACCTTGACCTTGAGCCCAGAGGCCCCAAACGCAATCCCATGAGAGGTATCCATAAATTCTTCCTATTTACAAAGTTTGGTCTATGTATGTCAACCCCAACTAAAGTTATGCCCACTATGTGAAACCTGGTTAATGATGCTGCTGATTCAAACCCTGTAACAAAAGGGCCATGATGGGCCTAAATCGCTCACCTGAGTAAAAGAGTTTAACCTTTGTAATCAATATAGCTTGATATTTGTTCTCAAAGAATATTGAAAAACATACTGGTCAAACATGTAGCCTGGATAATCACTGACAGGACTTGTCACAGTTGCCTGCACACTGACGGGACTTGTCACAGTTTCCTGCACACTGACAGGACTTGGTGATTGACAGCACACTTATAGGATTTTGTTCAGTTGGTGCACACTGACAGGACTTGATGATTGTCTGCCCACTGACAGAATTTGATTCTCATACCTGCACACTGACAGGACTTTGTTTAGTAGCCTGCACACTGACAGGACTTGATAATTGACTGCACAATGACAGCACTTGGTACAGATACCTGCACACTGACAGGACTTTTTTCAGTTGCCTGCACACCAACAGGACTTTGTTCAATTGCCTTGCACACTGACAAAACTATGTTAAATTGCTTACACACTCAAAGAACTTTTAGTATAGATACACAAACAACAAACAGTGCACCATCCAATTCAGCACCTTCCACTTATATCATTGGTTCTTCCATATAGGTCAACATCACCTTCCTTCACATATTTAAAATCATTTTTTTCTTAAATACATCAAGGCTTATTAACTATCCACACAGAAGATAAGATTGTAGCTTAGAATAATCTACATGAAGTTTACAATAACCTACATGAAGTTCAATGGAAAAGTCTGATTATTAAATTTATCATTAAGTAAAAATGAAATTTCTTCTAAAGAATAAAGTGTATAATAATTATTTGAATCTATGAACCTAATAAAAGAACAATAATTACCTTAAAAGGGACTATGTTGAAGACTTAATAAAATTTAAAGTCTATTCCCTTGTTATTAAAAATAGAAAGTAGTGGAATCTCCAACAAAAAGGGAGACCATATAGCAAGACTTGCTGCCCTTGCTTCAAGAGTAAACTTTACATAACTATCAGATTTTAACATTTTGGCCATTTTGTTGTTGTTGTTGTTGTTGTTGTTGTTGATCAATCATGACCCCTTGTTGTATTTTTGTAGAGGTTCACCCAAGAGCTTCCTGTAAAGTTTAATTGAATTTGGACTGGTAGTTTTAGAGGAGATGTTTTTTTAAAAGCAAAATAGGAAGTTGGCCATTTTGTTGTTGTTGCTGTTGTTGTTGTTGATCAATCATGACCCCTTGTTGTATTTATGTAGATGGTCACCCAAGGGAGCTTCCTGTAAAGTTTCATTGAATTTGGACTGGTAGTTTCAGAGGAGATATTTTTTAAAGTAAAACAGGAAGACGGCAATTTTGTTGTTGTTGTTGTTGATCAATCGTGACCCCTTGTTGTATTTTTGTAGATGGTCACTGAAGGAAGCTTCCAGTGAAGTTTCATTGAATTTGGCCTGGAAGTTTTAGAGGAGAAGTTTTTTAAGCAATTGTTGACAGACAGACTGACTGGCAGATGCTGGAATGACGGAAGGACGCTGGACAAAGACCGATCACAATAGCTCACCTTGAGCACTTCGTGCTCTGGTGAGCTAATAAAAATGGTACACAGTGTAAATCTTTACGAAACAACAAACCAAACTCCAATAACAGGTGACTCTTCAGCAATGAAATGTTATCATTTTTCTTTCCTTAAAAACAGGTAAAATGTGATTTTGAATCAATTTTGAACCCACCTCCCCATCTACTTACTGTATGTTAACAATTGTTCCTGAAGTTGACTCTGTGTTACAAAAAAAATAAAAAAGTGAAAATAGTAAATATTGACCACGGTTACACTATACTAAACACTATGCCAACAATCTGTGTTGTTAAATGCAAAAATTAAGTTTCAAATATTTTTTAAACATTGCAAGAATATTGTGTCAAGCCATTTCAATATTGGTTTGAAAGGGGAACAATATCCAAAATATCTGCATTTTATAATAAGCAAAATTTGAGAAATAAAAAGAAGAATTGTCAGCATTCTTCGTGTGCTTCTATAGTTATTTTTAAAGTTATCTTTAAAACCATTTTTAAACCGATGCAATAGTTCTATCTATACATGCAGCAGAATTTCATGTAATGATCAGCAGCATAAGCCATTTGATATATGACATAATTTTGTTTCATTGTGTCCCCTTTTTTCTTGCATACCGGACGTGTGTTTCCAGTCATGTGTCCAGTGCTGGAAAAACTCCTCTTACACCCCCCCATGTAAGATGAGTCATGCGCAACAACGCGCCACATCTTATTTCTTTTACTGTATGGTTTATGAAAAGTATATTATGCAATTTCGATAAAGTACAATTAAAAATATAAGTATGCATTACTTTTAAAATTGAAAATAAATAATCGTAAAAGTGCATTTTTTAGAGGAACTATTTGACATCAATGGAGATTTAAAATTACTGCGATTTATAACGTCAGTACTCAACATCGCAGGCTCTTTTTGGTGAAATGTACAATATTGCGTTTTCTACGTCAATTTTTCCACCAATTCATAATTTTAGGTATGCAAGAAAAAATATCAATCAAGTTTTTCCAGTCCAGATCGAAGAATCCGACCCTCATGCACGCTGCGTGGCCGGTAACTCGGCAAGCCTCGTAACCGGCTTACGCGCGTGCCCTCGGGCCGGATTTTTCGATACGTACCAGAAACACATGATAGATACTTGTAATCTACCATGTGTTTGGACCGCCAATGAACAGATATCAATTGATCTTTGTTTCATATTACCACTGGTCTTGACATGTTTATTGGGGTATTTAATAATGTTTGAAGGACAAACAAGGTTTTCGTTTTACATTTTCTACTGACTTAGTCATTTTGGACCGCAATGAAAAAAATCAGACAAAACCAGCAAATTGTCAGATTTAGAAGCCCTGTGAATTAAAGTTCAATTCAAGCATTTAAATAAACTCGTTTCTAGCTTTAAAATTGCGCGTTACTGAATTCTCATAAAATTTGGAAAAATTCAATAATTTTTTGAAAAATCTGATAGATTGATGTGATATTTTCTTATCAGTTACAAATAATTCAAATTCTTTGCAGTATCAAACTGCCTATAAGATTACAGTAAAGGTTTAGAACGTTGTAGAAAATCAGAACGGGAAAATGTAATAATTTCCTGATATTTTACATGTATGTGAGGACGGAGGCACACCTTGTCACATAGCACATTTAAGAACAGAAGATGTGTTATCTCACATGAATCTCGGCCCTGTTGTTAGTTTGTCTCCCTCTCAGCTTTTCACTGACATTTCTGAAAATGTAGTCAATACGCAATGCATCACCATTAACAAAATTGTTGTCCAATATTACATATGGCGATATCATCTAGAAGGTATGAGAGCAAATATAACTTGCAGTCAACGCTGTTGCTTAATGTGTACACTTTATTTTTCCATTATATTTTTAATTCTATTTTATTTATATTTCATAATATATATTATCATATTTACCACCTAGTTGTCAGTAAAACAATATGACATCTGAGCCCTACTCACTGTGGGTGGTTTGGCCCCCAATATACTCCAATGCCGGCCTGGGGGTTACCAAACCCATTGTTGCTACAAGCTCCATCAGTGTACACCTCCGCATAATCAGAATCTGTCCAACAAACAATCAAATGATATCAAAGTTATTCCTTCACAGATGAGATCAAAGTGCTATGAGGTTTGCACTATGTTACAACATAGTAATCATACATTTGAATGTAAGGCAGGTATTCCATGTACACCCATTCTGTAGTCCTTTGCACATGCACCGGTTTTTCTCTGCTGAAAACAAATCGGCGATGGACAACAAGCCAGTAAATATTAGCTGCATCATAATTTCTTTTTTTTTGGAGTTTTGGAAATAATTGGGCGGCGGATCTGTTGACCAATTTATTAAAAAAAAGGCCTAATAAACATTGAAAGCAACAGTTTTCTTTTATTTTGATAAACAAACATTTGTGGACTGCATATTAAAAAAAATAATATTTTTTTAAAATGAAATCAGATTTTTGGGTGCAGTCCTTCTTACTCTCACTCTAGACTGATTTGCTTCCATGTCATATTTCAACTTCTTACAACATTCAAATTAGAAAGTTTTAACAAACTAATTTTCAAGTTCTGAAAATATAAATTTATTACACCTTTCCAATTGAATTATCAAAAGAAATGGACTTAAATAAAACAATGCCTGGGATTGAACCCGTGACCTTTTGTTCCAAAAGTGAAAGCTCTTACACTAGGCCATCAAGACCGTACTGTTTTATGATCTTCATGTCAACAATATGAATACTGCCAGATGTGATAATGAATGTGAATAAATAGGGCTAGTAAAATACTTCCATTTTATTAAAAACCAAAGTGAAGTAAAGGTTTAAGGTAGCGCTAGTAAAATACTTCCATTTTATTAACAAGAGGCCCAAGAGGGCCTATGCTGTACTGGCATGGCTCTTGTGGTCATTTTCAATCCAGAGCATGTATGCATGGTTAATAGGCAACAAACATATAGTTCACTTGGAACGTTTTGTGCTTGGTTAGCTGAAAACATTGCACGTTTAACATCTGAGGACAGAAAATGTTGTAAGCAGATTAGTTGCATGAACTATTTGAATATGTGCCAGTGACAGTAGTTCATATCCAAATTATGTACATACTAGTTAAAGCACACATTCAAAGAGAACCATATATGTTTTAAAGGGACTCGCTCATGTTTTTGGAGCAAATATTAGTTTTCCCGGTAATACATCTGACAACACATATGTTATCATTATTTTACTCAATGATACCGAGATTGCAGAAAAAAATACAACTAAAGTATAAAAAAGTATTTCGGTTTTAGTGGGTTGCGAACCCACGCCATTTAAGTCAAGAAAAAATTTGAAAACTGACACCTAAAGCACTAGTCCACAAGAACATATACAACAATTGATTGATAATTTGACCTTTGAAGAATGCCATGACAACATCATGTGATAATGTCAATTAACTCATCCTACAACGAATCGCTTAAGTCCAAAAATAAGTAAGTAGGTCAAAAGGTCACAATCAAGGTCATCAAAGCACAACATTGATATTTGTTATCAAAACTGTACACATGGTACTAATTTCATTGCTGTAGTTTCAAAAATAAGAAAGTAGGTAAAGAGGTCACAAACAAGTTCATCAAAAGTAAAAAATAAATATTTGTTGACAAAACAGTACACATGGTCCAAATTTCATTGCTGTAACATCAAATATTAGAAAGGTCAAACGGTCACAGTCAAGGTCATCCAAGATCAACATAAATATTTGTATTCAAAACTGTACACATGGTCCAAAGTTCATTACTGTAGCTTTAAAAATAAGAAAGTAGGTCGAAAGGGGTGGGACCAGCTTTGGCCCCAGGGGCATAATTAACACTGTCTTGGTAGAGGGTCATCATATGATGCTCCACAACAAATATCAAAGGGATGAGCCTTGTGGTTTAATACAGGCTCAGTCATCAAAATTAGACTTTTGGATGAACAAGCCCGAACTCTTGTTTTATTGGATGGAATCATATTTATGAACAAGCCCTGCTAAATAAAATTCAGAATTAGAGCAAGCCCGGAAGACATTTTACCAGAGCAGGGCTTGCGGGCTTGTGCTAATTTCGACCACTGCAGGCTTGAAGACAAACGCAAAGAGTTTGTCTGTACAAGCCCTCTTACGGTTTGTACGTGTATGCAAGGGACTACTTCTTTTTGCCGGAGTGATAGGCATTAAAAAATTTGGGCACCACTGAACCATGAAACATAGAAAAGCTTGTCATACATTGTTCATATAAAGCGTGTGCATGCCGGCAAGCAAATTGTACATGTTTGGGGCGGGGTACCCGAGGTACATGTACAATCCACATTCGGCACTTCCATAAAAGGAGTGGAGAACAGTTATTATGAATACACGTCTAAAGAGTACTTCTTTTGACCAGAAATTATATTTCATAACTCTGCAATTATAATACAAAACGAACAGGGTTTGTCATAACAATTGTTTTTTAGGCCAGAGTTTTTATATCTTTAGATTTACGGGAGCGCCGTACCAAAATATTGCAAAACCCAAATAAAAATAAAATTCATTTTCGTAGTTTTATTTTTATTTTTTCCGACGAACGTTGCTCCAATGTTAAGAACAAAATAAAATTAGTGTTCTATAACCCATATCTCAGAACCAACTGGTGTACCAATTGTCATTCATTATCGGTCTTTTTACTGCACAAACCACGTAAACCAGTCGGAACAGAACAGGTACCCGTTACCATAACAACGTCCTGTCAAAAGTGAAAGTATTTTTTGTCATACCCCTTATATCTCGCAATTTCTGCATCTATATAGAAATGTTTTCCTACAAAAAAACGTTCCGATGTTTATGTTTCATTATTTAAATCAAACCGTGGTGAACTTAAAGCGTGTTTATTGTGATTTTTTTGTAGATTCAGTATGTTGTTCGCGTTTCGTGGAATGATTGCGAAACTTCCGGTCAAAATAAGGAGACAGAAATTCGTGGGTTGTATTGTCTATTAAAAGTCGTTGGCGCACGTCGTATATTAACAACGATGAATTGGATTACAGCGCAAAAATGTATAGCTTCTGACAAACACAAACTGCAAAATGATATCGTGTTCATCATAGTCAAAATGGATATTTTTTTCTGAATTTGACTCTGGGGAGCATTGAACACACTGCTTCACGATCACATATTTGAAGAGAAAAACACAAGGTATCCTGATATTCGTAGTTGTCAACTTGTTTAATAATGATTTAGAATTTAAATCGTTATAGAATACTGAAAATGATGCAATAATAACATAGTGTGTGTTTCCGGTAAAACAGAAAAAATCTGAACATAAGATATCTGGCAGTCAGTGCAAGAAATCAAACTTATCTGTTGCTTATTGCCAACGGGCATAGCTGGAATTAGGATATTTTTCAGGAATGATTCTAAAATTTGTTCTTAGACCTGGTTTTTTGAAACATATAACACTTGTAAAATTTATCATAATGCTCCCGAATTTTCTTTGGTGAAGTACATAAATGTAGATTTTGACTGTCTGTGTATCCGTAAGCCCTGTCAAACTTTGAAGTGAAGAGGAATTTCCATCAGGGCTTCTACTTTTTTTGGTTATATTTTCTATATAAAAACCACATCACGGTAAATTGTCACGGTGCTATTTCGTTAAAGACAGAAAAACACATTTGACCTCCTTATTATACCGTGTCTGAAACTGTGTTCAATGTTTGATTACTTCACAATGGAAAGGATATATGCTTATATTGTGGGCAAAAGGTTAGAATTGGCCATTTAAACTTCTTTATTACACTGACATGTTTCATAAAATCCATGGGTTGATAATATATGCACCTCATATGCATAGATGCATTCAAACAAATATATACAATTAATTTCAATGAGCGCTTGAACTCACAGTGTTGAGGTCAATATTTTCAGTCATTAAAAGGATCTTTTAATTATGCTTTTGAAACTTTATGGTGATCTATCACCCTTTTTTCAGCCTATGAAATAGCTGACACAAGTAAGGTGTGTTTTGTCTTCATGATATAAGAAGATTTAAAAAATAAAAAAAATCGGAGAAAAATCCGTTTTATTTTTATTTAATTCTCCTTTGGGACATTTTATGCATTTTATTTTTATTTTTATTTCCTCCTCCTTACCCAACTTTTTGAAAAATCTCCCGTAAATCTAAAGATAAAAAAACTCTGGCCTTACCCCTCATCTTAAAAAATACCATCTAAACCGGATATCTAAATAATTGAGATAAATGCATTTTTGCACATTCTACGACATCTGAAGTAAACCATGATTTGCATATATCAATATCATGATGCAATAACACGGATTTAACGTTGCTTTCACGGTGAGTTGAACTAAGAATTATACTTGTTATTGTAAATTCAATCATTCAGATGTTACTGTTTGGACACCATAATAAAATTTAAAAATGGGCATAATAATGCTATCTCTGCATTTTCTACATCATGTAGCCACCTCATACATGAAAACACTAGCAGTTGTCGTGAATCTTTCAGTTTTGGTGTTTTTTTTGCCATTTCCTTTGTTGCGCCATTGCGGCGTCCCAGAAGCAAACAATTTGACATATAGTGGTGTTTAGACTGTCTATAAACACATGATCACTAAATTTCTTTTGTTAAACTGAACAGTTTTGTTACCTTTGTATATAAGTTGACCAGAAAAGCAAAATTTTGACACGTTGAGGCATTTCAGTTTGGCTCTAGGTAATTTTTTATATAAAACACTAAGCCGATGAAGTGGAAAAACCTTATTTTGCTTAGAAAAAAATCTTAAAAGAGTAGGCAGGCCATTTTTTGTGGTCTGTTCTATGGACACTATTAAAAGCTACAAGAAAACTTTACTTGGTCAAATTATTCCAATGCATAAGGAAATAATGGCTCTTCAAAGGTTTGCGGCTTACCATTTGACATGCTTTTTTTATGAAAATACCACAGGTGCTAATACTTGTCTCATTCATTTAGTGTGTCTCATTCATTTAGTGTTAAATATATCATTGCCAAACTTCCAGTTTGTGTTGCATATAGCCTGAAGTTGAACTATAGGAGTTTTGAAGTCTGTTTCTGAAAAAATAATGTTGCTTGAATTGGCTCAAGACCACAGTTAACTGCCCCCCCCCCCCCCCCCCCCCCCCCCCCGTTGACCAAGATCAAGATGTGAATACAGAAAAAAGAGTGCTTGTGTTCAATATTTTATAAGTTGAATGAAAGAGAAGAAACAGGTGGCCTTTTTGCTTAGAGCTTAACATAATTTGACACTGTATTGCAAAAACTGATAGTTTTCAGTGTAAAATTTGGAAAAAATAATTGCCTGTGGAACTTTGTATATTGGTTGTTTGTAGCCTTATTCCGTCTTGACCTCAGGGTCATGTATTAATACTCAATTTTGTGAGAAAACGCGATGGTCAACCCTGTTTTCTTGTGATTAAATTTTGTGTCTTTGATTGTTCGACAGCAGCCAGTTACTTGTTTTTTCAATTGGAACTGTTTTAAAGTGAGAAAGCAGGTTAGTGTCTATATGAAACATGTAGTAAAAATAACTGTGGTCTCACGCCACATAGCACGCGCGAATGATCTTTTGTCAGCAGTCTTTCATCACTGGTAAGCAGATATTTACACAAAAAATCTAATTCCAAGACAAAAAATAAAAAAAGTTGTCAAAACAGTAAATCTGTGAGAGTGCAGCTTTAAGTAACAGCAACACTTTAATGGCATTTTGATATTTTCCTCCATAATCAAATGTGTGCAGAAATGACAACCTCATAAGTGGATTTTTCTTTATTTTATACAAATGCTTTAAAGGAAAACAATCAAAAGCAAAAAGTACCCAGTACTTGCTTTAGTTCATGTACAAACAGGAAAGTTATTAACAACTTCTAAACTTGCCGAACATGTACATTACACTCCTTAATTAAAACCATGTAGTTACTTTCAATCCAATCTTTTTCAATAGATTATCAGTTATTCTTAGTATAAGCCTTAAATATATTTTAGCATTAACTTATTCATTCACTTATGTTGCCCTCCACATTCAAATGATAAAACATTTTCTGTTGAAAATTGTAAGGCTCACTTTTGTTTTCATTTTCAATTAAAAAAAAAATCCATGCATTTTTTCTGTTACTTTTTATATATATTTATTTTCTAATTACAGACTTATTTTACAATTATACTATAAACGAAACACTTATGTGATGGAAATATATTGCAGATATTGAAATGTGCTTTAAAAATATGCTAGAACTTTACTAGTTTTTGAAAAAAAGAAGTAAACCCCTTAAATCTTTTGATTTGAAAAAATGAAGTTTTAATAAAAGTTGAGTAATGTTCTTATGTTTGACCCTTCCCTCAATGGGCAATTTATTGCATTCATATTTTTTATAAAAAAACTTCCTTAACTATTGTTTTATTTGTATTTTTTTCTGTGTAAACAATATAGTTTTTTTTCAAATGTGATAATGCTTTTGACATGTGATATTAAAAAGAATGGTTTTATTTACTGTTAATCAGGGATTATACTCATGCATTTGGTCAAAGGAATGTTTTACTGATGTTGCAGTTAAATCAACATATTTTATGAAATGGATAGTGTTGAAGTCAAATCTTCAAATATGAGTATTGAATGTTATTGTTACAAGAATATATATTCATCTTTTACTTTTTTTAAAGATGTCTTTAGTATCAGCTGAATGCTCATGTTTTATCCTCATTATAATTATATGCTACCTAGTTCTTGTTTATGATAATTAATAATTTGTCTACTGCAACATTATGAACTGTATGAATTTCACATTACTCATTTACAATGGCCTTGTGCATATTTATCTTATATTTTATAGCTTTAGTATATAAATGTATGTAGATAGTGTATCTATGTAAATTAAGAACTCATAAATAGACTGTGAAATACTTACTGCTTGCTTTATGGAAGGTGTGAAAGACCAATACTTATAAGGATTTACATCTGGTAATAGGAACGATTTCCTTCACACTACTTAGCCGATTTCTTTCACTATGGTCTTAATTACTTATCAAAACACTGAGAGATCATGCAAAGTATGTGGCAAGGAAGATGGCGAACAATGGAGATATGCCTGTATTATCATACTAGTATTCATTAAATCATGGACAAATAATGATCTGTATCTTTTACTTCTTTAAAAAATGGTTTTCTGGTAACTGGACTGTAGACCCGATATCAAAATAATTATACAGCCGAAAAGCACATTCAAAAAAGCCTCTTCGTCCATGCCATATGAATATTCATAAATTAAGGCCCTGTGCTTAACTTTAAAGAACAAGTACTGAAAAGTTTGCGACTTGTCTATATAAAACAGCTAGTTGTTCTTGATGGCCCGAGATGCCAAAATGCCGGCCGCGATGTATTGTAAAACATGTGTTTCATAAAAGAACTACGATACCGGCAATAACACTTCAAGCCCGTAGAGGCAGCGCCTTAGTTCATATTATCTTCTTGTTTCAAACCACAAGGCTCATCCCTTTGATATTTGTGGTGGAGATTCATATAAAAGTTTTTCTTATATAAGTCTCTCGGAAACTTGTGACCCCCGGGGCAGGACCAGTTTTGACCCCAGGGGCATAATTTGAACCATCTTGGAAGAAGACCACTAAATGATGCCTTAATTCAAAATAGCAAGGGTCTGGGCCTAGCGGTTTCAGACAGAAATATTTTCAAACATTTCCCAATATAAGTACTATGGTATACCAAACCTGTGAACCCCGGGGTGTGGCCAGGAATAACCCCACCAGCATAATTTGAAAAGTTCACAAGCAATTGTGTTTAGATGGATGCACAAAGGACAGAAACTTCTGGTCTTTGGCCAATAGAGCTAAAAATCAACCAACCTCAACTGTAATTTTGATCTGTTTTTAACAAGGGCAAAGGAGAGTACAACATAAAACCAACTGCACAACCAAAAAAAGTTGTCAGTCTTTAATCCTAGACTTGGCTAAAAATAGCATTTTTGTTTATACTTTCAAGGGCCATAATCTATTCATGCATGGGCTGATCTGGCTGGTTTTCAAAAGGAATCGAGCTCTGATGGATATCTAACTACTGTACAAGTTTCATCGAGATACAATCAAAACTGAAGACTGAATCGTGTTCACAAGCAATTGTTTACAGACCCACTGACACATGGACGCACATACGACATACACATTGCCATCGCATAAGCACTTCTGGCCTTTGGCAGACTTACATACTAGTTTGGGTATCTCAAATGTAAACTTATATAATAGTATGGGTCTCTGAAGTGAAGATTTACATACTAGTTTGGGTCTCTCAAGTGCAGACTTACATTATAGTCTGGGTCTCTAAAGATTTAACTTGCAGAATAAAGAGGGTGATCAAATTGAGCTAAATATGTTTTGGGTGAAACTCAAACCTACAACACAATATTTGTAGTCTGCACTCAGATATGCTTCCAAAAGACAGCTATGAAGGATTACATAATTTGATACTGAAAAGTTTGCTTGAACTTCTAAAACTTAATCTCTGTCATGATGTGATTGCGGAGCATCAAGATGCAGTACATGATCAAGTGCACAGCCTAATTCAGTACAGAGGATATCTGATAATGCAACAGAAATTTACCAAACCAGAGCTGATACTCACTTGAAGAACTGTGTGAATGTCTCATTGGTACATCATCAAGCCTCTGGGTCACCCTAGTCTGCCTCCATGAGGCGCTTGACCCTCGAGGCTGGTACGGGGATGCTATGTGGCTCGAATAGCGCTTCCTAGGGGCCTTGTTTACACCACCTGTAATAAATGTAAAATGTTAACTTTTTTCATAAAGATTTATTTAAACTTTGTATTGATGAAAATGTAAGAAAGGCTACGTATTATAGCAACAAACACATTTTGTGTATTGAATGCAAAAAGGACTTATAAGCCATCTTATCATAAGTAAATTGACCCTTTTGGCAATCAGTCAACGTAATACAGTTTAATGTGCTATAAAGAGGGTTCTGAATAACCTTGGGCTGAACAGTCTCAAAATGAAATGTTGCCGACTATTATGATCATTCTTTTTGCATTATATTTTGTTACAAAATATTGAATAATGTCTTTAGTACAATAAAAAATAAACATTTAAATTTAAGATTGACCTATCATATTTAGTATAGAAATGATTGTCTATTGATCTAGAATTGACTCAGATAACTCACATTATCATTTCTTGATAATTTCTTGATATTATAAACATATTATGTTATATTTTGTATTTTTGTCATCATATTTGCAACTTGCATAACTTCAGAAATTTCTTAAGCCAACACTAAATTCTTACTTTTGACTGTTGTCACTACATTTTAGCACCTTTTTTGTTCTATGGTTTTGCTAATCATAAGAATTAGGCTTAAACACCTATGCAAGCCAGACAAGTTGTGATAACCATATTAGATCAAAGAAACAAAGATTATCTCAAAGGAAACTCTTAATTCTAAGCCCGGTAAAACTCTTAAGATGACAATGTCAGTTGTTGGCAACTTAGCCTCAAATTTAGTACCGTAAATGACTGGGTATTAAACGCCCTTTTTTTCCTCAGATTTCGATGCAAAAAAATGCCTGCGTATAATACCCAGTAACAATTTTTTTAACTTTTTTTCTGAGGTCGATTTCAAGCCGAGAGTTTGTTTAGATTTATGTAGAAAGGGATGTTACTCGCGTCATATTAATCGAGTATAAACGGCAGTTGAAGATCGGGATACCGTATATTGTAAGACGTTTATAATTTAAACAAAAATATTTTTTGATTAAAGTTATTTACCCGTAATTCACCTAAGAGTTCGGACACCTTAAATTAATTTTTTTTTTCGCTGTCAGAATACATAGAAAATTACCATTTTTACATTTTATTTACATGTTTGTTTAACCTGCCTTTTTTCTTCATGTTTGCATTTTACCACTTATTAATTTATCCGTAGTAATCAATGGTCATAAACTTATTTATTACGCCTATAAGTGTAAATCCTTTATCAAGTTAATTAAAACACCATTTTATACATGCATTGAACTGAATAAACACATTCTATCGGCTTCAGATCAAAGAGTCACACTGTGTGACGTCACATAACTTACAGTTATACCCACGAGGATCTCGTGGAGAGCATGGACATTGCTATGCAGGATTAATGTATAACTGTACGATTATTGCTTCATACAGTCTTTAAGTGTGGTACAAGTTTGAAAGTTTATTGGCAGATCGTTATACAAACATGTCATGTCTATGTTTTCTTAATCCCTTGATTGCCCTTGTTGTTTCTTTAATCCTCCAATAAATATATCACACTTCCTTTTCAACAGGCAATAAATCGTTTAGGATGGGTAGTAACTAATTAACTTGGCACAGTGGTGTATACAGTTGAGTAATCTAGCCAGGCATTGTAAAGATAAAAATCAATAATCTTCGTCTGTGAAACTTGGAAACTGTGAAAGTTATGATTGATGTCCTTTGGGTGTCCGAAAATTAGGTACGCAAATACCGTTTAAACATACCAATACTACAAACTGTTGCGATAATGGTCTTGTTTTTTCGCACTTTGTCACATACTTTATTCTTTTATGTAGGTGTTGACATTTTGAGAGCAAACCCGTACAATATAAGGTTTTTGCATAACTTAACTTTTCATAACCAGCATATACCGCCCCCATCTCTGGTGGGGGTGGTTTAGGAAACTAACTAGTGAGAAATCTGTCATTTAAAAAAAAAAAAAAAATTCTCACTAGCTAGTTGTTATAATGCCAAGGATACGTTGTATATATAAACAATTACTATTGTAAAGAATTTTAAAATTCAGACATCTTTTTTTTTTTAAAAAAATGTAGGCTGAGCCTAAAATGTTTGTATATGATGTATTTGAAGTGTTTGATTTTAATGCGTATGTGATAGATACTTAAGATATTATTTAAATATTGAATTTTTAACCAAAGATTTATACATACTGTGTAGGAATATTTTTATATATACAGTCCAAAGCACCCACGCTACGATTAAAGACGAGATGTTTTAAATGTTATTAAATCTGTGGAAATACTGTAAAACGTAGCGTGCTCGCCGAATGGGTATAACCCGATGGCGAGGGTAAATAAGCTCAACCCCCCCCCCCCTAACTTTTCATTCTCGACAGTTTATCATTGTATGGTTTTAAAGATAACTGTCGCCATTTTCACGAAAAAAAGTTTTTTTTGTCACTATCAACAAACATGGTGGCCAAAAATGCCAGACGATTTGACATCTTTTCTATGCGTCTTTTAACCAAAAACATAGATTTAAAGTTTTTTTCTTGGACTTTTCACATATTTTTTTCCCTGCGTCTAATACCCCCTATCGTCTTATACCCAGTCATTTACTGCATTTAAACCCATGACTTCTCAGTCCAGGTTGTTGTTAGATTGTTATTATATTTTTGAGTTAAAAGCTCGGAATTAACCCTTTAGCACATAGACAAGTGGCCAGATTACACCTCCCAGTCAATAGCCATCTTACTGATAAGCAGTCCTTATCTGCATAGGTACTTTTCTGGATATTTGAAAATGAGAAAATGAATACAGCAGCATGACCTTAAAATCAATGTTACTCCAAATAATTGTGTCCAAATCTTTTTTATGTGAATTCATTTTTTATAGATAATTAAATTATCTAATAAATGGTGTCAATGATGAAATATTAAATTATTTTATTTCAGCTGTGAATGTATTTTCAAGATGGATTTGTAACATTTCTTTGAAATGTCATAATTGCATTAAATCAAAGGGTAATAAAATGCTGGGATCGATCTAATTTTTATTACCCCTATCATAAAAAAGACCCATCTGGATTAAAAAGCCGACAATTTATGTTCTTGTGTATTAATACATAGAAATATGTCAGGAATATCCGGTGTCATCCAGCTGAGAGATCCAGTCCAAGGTGTCTGTTTAACTTTATTACCCCCTCATAAAATTGTTTACAAAAAAAGAAAGCCGATAAATGATTTTCCGGTATGAATAAAAAGATCTAGATCAAACAAAACGCTTGCACATGACCTATTTTACAGCCAAAAACTATGATGGACATTATATAAGCTTCACAGAAAATTTACCCATCATTTTCTCATTTACTAAATGTTTCTTTTGTTTGTAAACAAAATATTACCTTTAAGTAAATATAATCTCAATTGATTTTAATGGTAAACTGAAATGACGTAATATATTTAATGATTTACGCATCAGTGAATTTGGGGGAAATTCCATACAGTACTTAGCTCGTGGTCTTATTACGTCACAATGGGATATCACACCTGCGATTGGGAGTATAAACACCTTCTCAATTTAGCAGACGATATTTTCAAGGGAAAATCAATACACAAAAGGTTAAACTTTAATTTTACAAACATCCGGGATATTGTTTACAAAAAGAAAGATGCAAAATTGAAATAATGAAATGACCCTTTTGAAATATGCGGGCCATGCGTTTACATCCAGTAATGGATACGGTCGGCCAAATGCGCGTATACATCTGGTAATGAGCTATGTCGGCCTATCTCGTATACATGCGCTAAAGGGTTAAGTAGTAGTTTGACGTTCCAAAATTAGCGTCATAATAATACTTTTAAAAGAATGGTAAATTTTAACAAATTTGAACCATCCATTTTTGCCACCAGTTAGTTATTATTGAGAACCCTATATATAGATAACTAATAACCAACCATTCATAGAGGATAACCATTTCTAATCATCAGGAAATCTTCCAGCATGGATCAAACATCCAATCCTTTGTTACAGAGTCTGACACCAAGGCTAGGACAAGACCAGGATGGTTTTTTTCCAAAGTCAGTGGAGACATGACCTGCATGAATTGACTACCCACCCCTGCCTATCCCTGAGACCCTCTGCTGTTTCAAGTTTCTGAGCTCTGCCCGCTTCTCCAGGTATTTCAACTTTTCTGTCTTCGCCATCATCTTCTGCTGGAGAACCTCTAGTTCCTTCTTGTGCACAACAAGGTCACATGATCCAACTGATATGTTAACTGATGTATTTTACAGTTTGTACAAGGTTGTTTATTGATTTGTCTTACATTTTTATGTCAACTTATTGTACATGTATTTAAACATCCTAATAAAAGGCTGAGCAATGTCAGGAGCATTAATCAACCATTCATGGTTCATACAGATTTGTCATCATCAAATTCCAGGACTTTTCCAGGACTTAAAATATTTTTTCCAGGAGTGTATACCGTGTGATGAAACATTGTTATTTTGATCTCTCGACATGTTATTTACATGCTTATCTCCCTTCGCATGCGATTTCAGTGCAGCTTCTCCCATATTTGACATGTCAAACAGTTTATCGCAAACAATACAAAGCGCTTTTGTCTTGTCGGCCTTAAATGGACGAAGCCATCGTCTATAGTTTTCATTCGCCTCCCATTCACTTCTAAACACACATTTTCCTCGCGAAGACATTTTTATCGGATTATCGGAAGTAATCAACAGGAAACATGCTATTCTGCGCGCGGCACTATAAAGGCAGTGTTAAAAAAACAGGTTTAAGATCGGGAAATCACAGCGCTTTTTACGGCGTCTATTTCGTCGATGAAATTTGACTTCCGATGGTCAGCAATGTAAATATTCATGATTATTTTGAATAGACAGTGTTTGTCCGACCAATTTCAAGGAGATTTATAAATTTTCATGGGAAATTTTTATTATTCCAGGACATTTCAAGGATATTTCTGACAATGTCATTTTCAAGGAGTTTTCCAGGACTGATGCCGAATTCAAGGAGTTTTCCAGGACTTTTCCTATCCTGTGCGGACCTTGCCATTTCAAATATAATTAATAGTGTCAAGTTTGTATCCCATTGGGATAAGAGGTACTACGCATTGTGTTTGATCTATTGTTGTCAGTGTTGTACTGCAAATTGTGTATTGTTGGGAATGTCAGGTAATGCACCTTGTGTATTGTTGGAAAATGTGAGGTATTGCACATTGTGTATTGTTGGCAATATGTGATACTGCACATTGTGTATTGTTGACAATGTGAGGTAATGCACATTGTATTTGTTGACAGTGTCAGGTACTGTACATTGTGTATTGTTGGCAAATGTGAGGTAACGCACATTGTGTTTTGTTGGCAGTGTCAGGCACTGCACAGTGTGTATTGTTGGAAGTGTAAGGTACTGCACATTGTGTATTGTTGGCAATGTGAGGTACTGCACATTGTGTATTGTTATCAATGTGAGGTACTGCACATTGTTTTTTGTTGGCAATGTGAGGTACTGCACATTGTGATTTGTTGGCAGTGCCAGGTACTGCACGTTGTGTATTGTTGGCAATGTCAGATACTGCAAATTGTGTATTGTTGGCAGTGTCAGGTACTTCACATTGTATATTGTTGGCAATAACAGGTACTGTACATTGTGTGTTGTTGGCAGTGTCAGGTACTTCACATTGTGTATTGTTGACAATGTGAGGCTGCACATTGTGTATTGTTGACAATGTGAGGTACTGCACATTATGTATTGTTGGCAATGTCAGGTACTGCACATTGTGTATTGATGGCAATGTCAGGTACTGCACATTGTGTATTGTTGGCAATGTCAGGTACTGCACATTGTGTATTGTTGGCAATGTCAGGTACTGCACATTGTGTATTGTTATCAATGTGAGGTACTGCACATTGTTTTTTGTTGGCAATGAAAGGTACTGCACATTGTGATTTGTTGGCAGTGTCAGGTACTGCACATTGTGTATTGTTGGCAGTGTCAGGTACTTCACATTGTGTATTGTTGGCAGTGTCAGGTACTTCACATTGTGTATTGTTGGCAATGTGAGGTACTGCACATTGTGTATTGTTGGCAATGTGAGGTATTGCACATTGTGTATTGTTGGCAATGTGAGGTACTGCACATTGTGTTTTGTTGGCAGTGTCTGGTACTGCACATTGTGTATTGTTTGCAATGTCAGGTACTGCACATTATGTGTTGTTGGCAGTGTCAGGTACTGCACATCGTGTATTGTTGGCAATTTCAGGTACTGCACATTGTGTAATGTTGGCAATGTCAGGTACTGCACATTGTGTATTGTTGGCAATGTCAGGTACAGCACATTGTGTATTGTTGGCAGTGTCAGGTACTGCAAAGTGTGTATTGTTGGCAATGTCAGGTACTGCACAAAGTGTATTGTTGGCAATAACAGGTACTGCACATTGTGTATTGTTGGCAGTGTCAGGTACTTCACATTGTGTATTGTTGACAATGTGAGGCTGCACATTGTGTATTGTTGACAATGTGAGGTACTGCACATTATGTATTGTTGGCAATGTCAGGTACTGCACATTGTGTATTGTTGACAATGTGAGGCTGCACATTGTGTATTGTTGGCAATGTCAGGTACTTCACATTGTGTATTGTTGGCATTGTCAGGTACTGCACATTGTGTTTTGTTGACAATTTGAGGTACTGCACACTGTGTATTGTTGGCAATTTGAGGTACTGTATATTGTGTATTGTTGGCAGTGTCAGGTACTGCACATTGTGTTTTGTTGACAATGTCAGGTACTTCACATTGTGCGTTGTTGGCAGTGTCAGGTACTGCACATTGTGTATTGTTGGCAATGTCAGGTACTTCACATTGTGCATTGTTGGCAATGTCAGGTACTTCACATTGTGTATTGTTGACAATGTCAGGTACTGCACATTGTGTATTGTTGACAATGTGAGGTACTGCACATTATGTATTGTTGGCAATGTGAGGTACTGCACATTATGTATTGTTGGCAATGTCAGGTACTGCACATTGTGTATTGATGGCAATGTCAGGTACTGCACATTGTGTATGGTTTGCAGTGTCAGGTACTGCACATTGTGTATTGTTGACAATGTCAGGTACTGCACATTGTGTATGGTTTGCAGTGTCAGGTACTGCACATTGTGTATTGTTGGCAATGTCAGTTACTGCACATTGTGTATTGTTGGCAGTGTCAGGTACTGCACATTGTGCATTGTTGGCAGTGTCAGGTACTGCACATTGTGTATTGTTGGCAGTGTCAGGTACTGCACATTGTGTATTGTTGGCAATGTCAGGTACTGCACATTGTGTATTGTTGGCAATGTCAGGTACTGCACATTGTGTATTGTTGGCAGTGTCAGGTACTGCACATTGTGTATTGTTGGCAGTGTCAGGTACTGCACATTGTGTATTGTTGGCAATGTCAGGTACTGCACATTGTGTATGGTTTGCAGTGTCAGGTACTGCACATTGTGTATTGTTGGCAATGTCAGGTACTGCACATTGTGTATTGTTGGCAATGTCAGGTACTGCACATTGTGAAATGTTGACAATGTGAGGTATTGCACATTGTGTACTGTTGGAAAATGTCAGGTACTGCACATTGTGTATTGTTGGCAGTGTCAGGTACTTCACATTGTGTATTGTTGACAATGTCAGGTACTGCACATTGTGTATGGTTTGCAGTGTCAGATACTGCACATTGTGTATTGTTGGCAATGTCAGGTACTGCACATTGTGTATGGTTTGAAGTGTCAGATAATTCACATTGTGTAATGTTGACAATGTCAGGTATTGCACACTGTGTATGGTTTGCAGTGTCAGATACTGCACATTGTGTATTGTTGGCAATGTCAGGTACTGCACATTGTGTATGGTTTGAAGTGTCAGGTACTTCACATTGTGTAATGTTGACAATGTCAGGTATTGCACATTGTGTATGGTTTGCAGTGTCAGATACTGCACATTGTGTATTGTTGGCAATGTCAGGTACTGCACATTGTGTATGGTTTGAAGTGTCAGGTACTTCACATTGTGTAATGTTGACAATGTCAGGTACTGCACATTGTGTATGGTTTGCAGTGTCAGGTACTGCACATTGTGTATTATTGACAATGTCAGGTACTGCACATTGTGTATTGTTGACAATGTCAGGTACTGCACATTGTGTATGGTTTGCAGTGTCAGGTACTGCACATTGTGTATTGTTGACAATGTCAGGTACTGCACATTGTGTATTGTTGGCAGTGTCAGGTACTGCACATTGTGTATTGTTGGCAATGTCAGGTACTGCACATTGTGTATGGTTTGCAGTGTCAGGTACTGCACATTGTGTAATGTTGACAATGTCAGGTACTGCACATTGTGTATTGTTGGCAGTGTCAGGTACTGCACATTGTGTAATGTTGACAATGTCAGGTACTGCACATTGTGTAATATTGACAATGTCAGGTACTGCACATTGTGTATGGTTTGCAGTGTCAGGTACTGCACATTGTGTATTGTTGGCAATGTCAGGTACTGCACATTGTGTATTGTTGGCAATGTCAGGTACTGCACATTGTGTATGGTTTGCAGTGTCAGGTACTGCACATTGTGTATGGATTGCAGTGTCAGGTACTGCACATTGTGTATTGTTGGCAGTGTCAGGTACTTCACATTGTGTATTGTTGACAATGTGAGGCTGCACATTGTGTATTGCTGACAATGTCAGGTACTGCACATTGTGCATTGTTGGCAGTGTCAGGTACTGCACATTATGTATTGTTGGCAATGTCAGGTACTGCACATTGTGTATTGATGGCAATGTCAGGTACTTCACATTGTGCATTGTTGGCAATGTCAGGTACTGCACATTGTGTATTGATGGCAATGTCAGGTACTTCACATTGTGCATTGTTGGCAATGTCAGGTACTGCACATTGTGTATTGTTGGTAATGTCAGGTACTGCACATTGTGTATGGTTTGCAGTGTCAGGTATTGCACATTGTGTATGGTTTGCAGTGTCAGGTACTGCACATTGTGTATTGTTGGCAATGTCAGGTACTGCACATTGTGTTTTGTTGGCAATGTGAGGTACTGCACATTGCATTGTGTTGGCAATTAGAGGTACTGCACATTGTGTAATGTTGGCAATGCGACATAGTGACAATACTGACAAAAACATCAAGGCTATGACAATATCATGGAGAGTTTATGCAAAACAGAAATTAACCTGAAAATATCTGCCCATTGTAATCATCATCATCATCATCATCCCAACTGTCATGGCCTGAGGCTTGCTGGATAGCTGAATTGTTTCCACTTCCAAAACTACTGCTTGATGATGCCTGGGTGTAATTAGATGGTTGAACTGAGGAAAAAGCAACAGTTAATTAACATCAATTTAAGGAATGAATTGCGTGATTGATATCATATCAGGGTGTGAAAGCAGCTTGGCTGGTTATAGTGTGTGGACTCCACGCGTTCTTTAACCACCCAAACTGTGTTTATATCCTCAACAAGAGATGTTTGTCAAACATTATGCCCACCCTGAGCGCCATGTTGTCAGGATTATTCGGCCAATTAAATGAAATATGCATGTACCTGCAAGTCAAATTTTAGGGCCATGGGTGCAGGCAGTGTCAAGTTATCACACAGACAATATTTTTGCGTTCAAGGTCACTGTGACCTTGACCTTTGACCCAATGACCCCTAAAATTAAAAGGGGTCATCTACAGGTCAGGCCAAACTCCAAGTCAGGTTTGAGTGCCATGGGTGCAGGCATTGTCGAGTTATCACTCGAAACATTTTCGCATTAAAGGTCACTGTGAACTTGACCTTTGACCTAATGACTCCTAAAATCAATGAGGGTCATCTCCTGGTCAGGCCCAACTTCCATGTCAAGTTTGATGATCATAGGTTTAGGCATTATTGAGATATCACTGGGAGAAGATTTGTTAATTTTTTGCGTTTAAGGTTACTGTGACCTTGACCTTTGACCCGATGACCCAAAAAATCAATAGGGGTCATCTACTGGTCAGGCCTTATCTTCATGTCAAGTTTGATGACCATAAGTCTTCAAAGGGGGACATAATAATAATAATGACATCAATCACGCAATTCATTACTAATATTTTCACCAATAGTTCATTATTTATTTCCAAAAGTTAAAAATATACTTAATTTCATTTAAAAAAACCTTTCAGTAAATCTCTCTCGCCCATTCTGTAAAAAGAATGCCCAGATCATAATCGAAAACAGTTTGTCATATGAAGCCATAACAACGCAGGACAAAATAAACATCTTCATAGTTGATTTTAAACATTAAATTGAAGCACTAATGACAACATTTTTTTTAACAAATCATAAATTAACACTTTTAACATGTTGATTCAAGTTTTTTGTAGCCTGCTGACACAATAAAAACAAGAGGGCCAAATGGCCCTGAATCGCTCACCTGTCATATATTGCACATTCTTCCATTATCAGGGATGGTAAAATTCCGGATTAATCCGGAATTCCGGATTTAAGGTCTCGCGGATCGATTTTGAGATTAATGTAAATCCGTTAAGTTTTTTCTAGGGGGGGGGGGGGGGGAGGGGTACAGGGAGCGATTCTAGCTCAGATCGAACAATATAGGTACGAAAGGTGAGTTTTCCGGAAGTGTAAAGCCGGAAATAATCGAACCTATTTACTTCTTGGCAGTCGAGCTATATGATTGGTTAAGCTATCATCGGGTGATTACGGAAATTACCGATGGGACTAGAAGACAGTATCCGGATATGACAGACGACGAAGACGAATAAACGAGTATTGGAAAAAAACGACCACCACCAACTTCTAAAAACATTGATTCGTCGATTTAAAGGTATATTTGCTATTTATTTTTAAGAGAAATTCCCGAAACGCTTTTTTTAAGTTAATAGAATGTGATCAAACTGAGAATGGCTTTTGCGCATGTAGCAATATTTCGGACATTGCGATTCGGATTGTGTCATAATAATCGATTTTTATTTTACAAATTTTATTTGACCGATTGAAGTTTAAGCTGTTAAACTGTTTCTTTATTGTTCCCATAATGTTTGAAGCATTGTTCTCAATAAGAAGTGGCTGTTGACTATATATAATGGAAGGTTCAAATGAAAATTAAAAAAAATGAATACATATTTTGTAGTAGTAATATATATATTAAGTAGGAGCAGTCAGTTTATTTTCTATTTAAGACAGTTTAACAAAACTTCTTGAGGACCCAGTTTGAGTGAGATTTAATTTCTATAGTTGTAATTTGAATTTCCAGGTATGTTGATCGTTCCAAAAGTCAGGGATGAACAGACTCCTCGGCCAGTGCATCCAGTTGTTCCTGTCAATGACTGACAATTCAATCCAGAGGCCATGATACTTGGATTTATGGCTGAACATGACCTTCCATACTCCCTGGCACCACATGTAGTGAGTCTTACTTAAGACACTTGCCAAAGATACAAAAGCTCTCAGCGAATTAAAACTTCAACGGTGTACAGCATCATATAAGATGACTTAGGGAGAGGCAAGCCATTTCAATGATGAACTTGTGGAGGAGTTAAGTGAAACTCGGTTTTGTTTGAACTTAGACGGGTCAACAAACACAAACAATGAGAAAACTGTTGCAGCTATTTTTCTGCTAGAAAAAAATAGTGTTGAGACATTTGGCCTCCTTAAAAATCACAAGGGCTGATTCTGAATCAATTTTCAAGGAATTTGAAAGCCTGTTTGCGAGACATGAACTGACGTGGGACAATCTGGACAATCTAATTTGTGTGCTACTGGACTCATGTAACACCATGAGGGGAAATTGTTTTGGCTTTGAGACCAGAATACGTCAACTTGTCCCTCACCTCATAGACATTGATGGCGACACAGTCCAACATGACCACAACGGCTCACTGCCAAAGCATTTACAGTCCCGTTTGGATATTACTTGGAATAATAATTAATAATATTATATTCTCATCAAATGTGCAGATAATGGAATAAATACTCTTTATGATATATATATATAAAAATTGAATAAATAACACTTTTACAATAAACATTTGCAAGCTTGATAATTGATATGTTGTTCATTATTATAAATCAAACATCCCACAGTGTAGACTGTTCATACACAGGCATTTGATCATAGCCAGTTGAGTTTTATGGGAAGTGGACAACTGAACCAAAATGTCAGGTACATGTCTTATGCCTGTGACTTCAGGTAAAAAAGGGTATGAGAAACCCTGAAATACTGAAAGCTTCGGGGGGCTTTGCCCCCCTTGTCCCCCCACAGGGCTTTGCCCTGGACCCATAGGGAGCCTTTAGCGGCCCCTTGAACCCCACGCAGACATTTTCAGGATTGGCAACTTGGCTCTGTTATCATCCCTGCATTATATACAAATATTGAAAACCTAAGCCTATGAACACGGGGCGTGGCCAATTTTGACCCCAGGGCTAAAGTTTGAACAATCTTAATAGTGGTCCGATAAACGATGCTTCATACTAAATATCTAAGGCCTTCGCCTTTTGGTTTCGGAGAAGAAGATTTTTTAAGTTTTCATCATATACATGTATAAGGAAACCCATGACCGCCCGGGTGGGGCCATTTTTTGACCCCAGGGCCAAAGATTGAACAATATTGGTACAAGTCAACTAGATGATATATCATGCCAAATATCTAAGCTCCTGTCACTACTTGATTTTATGTGTGTATCTATATATGTATATTTGTTATTAATTGATGTATGTGGCCCATATTGAAAATTGGTATGTGTACTAAATATGTTATCCAGTTTAAATTAAGACGTTACTTGTCTTTGTGAGTTTGGAGAAGATTTTTGAAGTTTTCACTATAACACATATAGAGAAAACCCTTCAGCCCCGGGATGTGGCCAATTATGACCCCAGGGCCATAATTTGAACAATCTTTGTAGAGGTCCACTAGACGATGAATCATGCCAAATATCTAAGCTCTACGCAACATAAGTTCAGAGGAGATGATTTTTGAAGGTTTCACTATAAACATATAGAGAAAACCCATGACCCCCCAAGGGGGCGGGGCCAATTTTGACCCCAAGGCCATAATTTGAACAATCTTTGTAGAGGTCCACTAGACGATGAATCATGCCAAATATCTAAGCTCTAGTCCAAGTAAGTTCAGAGAAGAAGATTTTTTAAGTTTTAACTATAAACATATAGAGAATACCCTAACCCCCCGGGGCGGGGCCAATTTTGACCCCAAGGCCATAATTTGAACAATCTTTGTAGAGGTCCACTAGACGATGAATCATGCCAAATATCTAAGCTCTAAGCAACGTAAGTTCAGAGGAGATTTTTGATTTTTTTTTTCTATAAACATATAGAGAAAACCCATGACCCCCCAGGGGTGGGGCCAATTCTGACCCCAGGGCCATAATTTGAACAATCTTTGTAGAGGTCCACTAGACGATGAATCATGCCAAATATCTAAGCTCTAGTCCAAGTAATTTAAGAGGAGAAGATTTTTGAAGTTTTAACTATTATAAACATATCAAGTATACCCATGACCCCCCGGGGCCGGGCCAATTTTGACCCCAAGGCCATAATTTGAACAATCTTTGTAGAGGTCCACTAGACGATGAATCATGCCAAATATCTAAGCTCTAGTCCAAGTAAGTTCAAAGGAGAAGATTTTTGAAGTTTTCACTATAAACGTATTGAGAAAACCCATGACCCCGGGGCGGGGCCAATTTTCACCCCAGGGCCATAATTTGAACAATCTTTGTAAAGGTCCACTAGACGATGAATCATGCCAAATATCTAAGCTCCAGTCCAAGTAAGTTCAGAGGAGAAGATTTTTGAAGTTTTAACTATTAACATATAGAGAATACCCATGACCCCCCGGGGCAGGGCCAATTTTGACCCCAGGGCCATAATTTGAACAAACTTTGTAGAGGTCAACTAGACGATGAATCATGCCAAATATCTAAGCTCTAGGCCAAGTAAGTTCAGAGGAGAAGATTTTTTAAGTTTTCACTATAAACATATAGAGAAAACCCATGACCCCCCAGGGGCGGGGCCAATTTTGACCCAAGGGCCATAATTTGAACAAACTTTGTAGAGGTCCACTAGACAATGAATCATGCCAAATATCTAAGCTCTAGGCCAAGTAAGTTCAGAGGAGAAGATTTTTTAAGGTTTTCACTATAAACATATAGAGAAAACCCATGACCCCCTGGGGCGGGGCCAATTTTGACCACAGGGCCATAATTTGAACAAACTTTGTAGAGGTCCACTAGACGATGAATCATGCCAAATATCTAAGCTCTAGGCAAGTAAGTTCAGAGGAGAAGATTTTTTAAGTTTTCACTATAAACATATAGAGAAAACCCATGACCCCCCGGGGCGGGGCCAATTTTGACCTCAGGGCCATAATTTGAAGAATCTTGGTAGAGAACCATTTGGTGATCCTACCTACCATATATCAACGGCCTAAGCCTTGTGGTTTGGGAGAAGAAGATTTTTAAAGTTTTTCCTTTTGGTTGCCATGGCAACCAGAGTTCTGCATGGAATTGAATTCTTTGAACAACTTTGATAGAAGACCACCCAAGGAACATCCCTATGAAGTTTTATTAATATTGGCCCAGCGGTTAAGGAGGAGATGTCTTTTAAGTAAATTGTTGACGGACGACGCACTACGCACGACAGACGCCGGACAAAAGACGATCACAAAAGCTCACCATGTCACAAAGTGACAGGTGAGCTAACAATAACAATATGAACAGAACAGTTTACAATTAACATGTATTAGGGCTGTGTATCGCCGGGCAAAAGGTGATTCACGATTAACTTGGTTATAAAACAATACATATTTTGAAAGTAAATGAATTATAAAAGTATAACAAGCGCTTCATTTTTGTTTAGTTTTCATTTTTTGTCATCCTTTAATTCAAGCCCGAAATATTTCCAGATTTTAGAAGAATGCTGGGTCATTTCTATATGGAATTTATGTTTTTGTTGACGGGATGCCATGCTGACATTAAATTGCAGGCGAAAATAAATGATAGCTGTACATAAGTTTCGTATGTTATTTTATTATTGTAGATCTATTCTTTATAATTTCATTAATTCCCTTTGACTTTTTATTTCTAATTTTTATTATTTGTATTCTTTTTAAAAACATTATATTTCCTTAAAACCTTGACAAGAAGCATTCTATTCGAACACCACACACTGAATTGAATGCTAGCTCTGTATGAATTAACTTCCAGTTACGTCAGTGTAAAGTATTTCTGACATTTCGGATAAACAATGCATAATATTTTTTATAAAACAACCACAATACCTGCTGGAATTGAATTAAATCATTTGGTTTTATTCTTTTATTAAATTTTGCACTTATATCGCGATCCAGCGATCTCAGCAATGGCGAGTATTTGTGTCGTATATTTTGCTTTGACTCGCGATTACTTGGGTACTTGTTACAGCCCTAACATGTATATCTATACGCCATCATTCGCGATCCCGGTATATCCGAAGATGTTGCGTTAATCAGATGATAATCACAATTGCCGAAAGGCCATTCCTTTAGGGAATGGAAGTTGAGGTGCAAATATACCAGCGATCAAATACGCCGCTTTGTCTTAGAAATGAATACAATAATGATGTAATTTGTGCCTGTCAAAAGAAATAAAAAGTCAAATTAAAAGGTAAACAAGAAGCGCTGTGATATGACTAGGTTTACAATGATTGACAGAACTTCAGCCTTTGTTGTGAGATACAGTTTAAACTGCTTCTATCTATTGTTAGTAACAGTGAGCTTGACCCTAGGGGTCCAAAACACAATCCCATGGAAATCCCCCATAAATTCTTTCTACATATCATGTTTGGTCACAATACATCAACCCCACCTAAAACAAGAGATGTTTGTCAAACATAACCATAGGTCCAGGAATTGTCGAGTTTGCTTTCAAGATCACTGTGACCTTGACCTTTGACCCTTAAACTCAATAGGGGTCATCTACTGGTCAGGCCCAACCTCCAAGTCAAGATTGAGGGCCATGGGTGCAGGCATTGTCGAGTTATCATTGGACAACCTTTTACCATTCAAGGTCACTGTGACCTTAACTTTTTGCCCGATGACCCCCCAAAACAATAGGGTTCATCTACTGGGCAGGCCCAATTTCCAAGTCAAGTATGAGGGCCATGGGTGCAGGCATTGTCAAGTTATCACTCGGACAACCTTTTACCATTCAAGGTCACTGTGACCTTGACCTTTGGCCCGATGACCCCCAAAAACAATAGGGGTCATCTACTGGTCAGGCCCAACCTCCAAGTCAAGTATGAGGGCCATGGGTGCAGGCATTGTCGAGTTATCACTCGGACAACCTTTTACCATTCAAGGTCACTGTGACCTTGACCTTTGGCCCGATGATTCCCAAAAACAATGGGGTCATCTACTGATCAGGCCCAACTTCCATATCAAGTTTGATGACCATAGGTCTAGGCATTGTTGAGTTATCACTCAGACAAGCTTTAAAATTATTTTACCATTAAAGGTCATTGTGACCTTGACCTTTGACCCAATGACCCAAAAAATCAATAGGGGTCATCTACTGGTCAGGCCTTATCTTCATGTCATTTTTGATGACCATACGTCAAGGAATTGTTGAGTTATCACTCGGACAAGCTTTGGTCTACAGACGGACGGACGGACACACCAACCTATCGACCGACATGTGCAAAGCAATATACCCCTCTTCTTGGGAGGGGGGCATAATAATCATTAAGTACCAAACGGTTATCTAATTTTAGTAACAGTGACCTTAACACTAGGGGCCCCAAATATAATCCAATGAAAGGTCTTCATAAACTCCTATTTACCAAGTTTGGTCACTATATGTCAAACCAAACTAAAAACTATTGGATATCATAGTTGAGTTTGATGCTGCCCTCCAACTGGACTGCCGGAACAACAACGCAATTTATTCTAATACCTAGTTCTCCCTTTGTGAAATTCTGGTTAAAAATATGTAAATGTGCCTTTCCAAAGAAAAAAGTCAATCAAGGGCCATAATTGGTATTAAGGGTTAAAATGGAGTTGTGTAACCTAAATGTAAGTCGGTCGTCAATAATTGTGCGAAGTATTAAGTCAATTGAATGAAGAGTATAGAAGTTAATAAACAAGAGCTGTCACAGTATGTGACGAATGCCCCCGAATGTGACATTGACCTACGAACAAGGTCAGTACATGAAAAGTTGATCTTGCCTTTACGTGTCAAATACATATGGCAAGTTATTTTAAATTGCCTCTGAACATACCACCCATACTTGACAACCTACACTGTTATGTCCTTATATTCAGAATTCCCTTGTGAATAAACACTGTATCTTCCACCTTAGAGGAAGGGACATGGGTCTTGCACAAGACACGTCGTCTTCGTATGTGGAACACATGTAGCAAGTGATTTTAAAATCTGTCCATACAAGGGAAAGTTACAACCCGGACACGACAATCTATGTCCTTATATGCAGCACTCCATTGTGAATAAACACTAAGTGTGACCTTGACCTTTGAGGAAGGGACACGGGTCTTGCACGCGACACGTCGTCTTGGTATGTGGAACACATGTGGCAAGTTATTTTAAAATCTGTCTATACATGGGAAAGTAACAGCCCGGACACGACAACCTATACTCGATGTCCTATATGCAGCACTCCATTGTGAATAAACACTAAGTGTGACCTTGACCTTTAAGGTAGGGACACGAGTCTTGCACGTGACACGTCATCTTGGTATGTGGAACACATGTGGCAAGTTATTTTAAAATCTGTCCATACAAGGGAAAGTTACAGCCCGGACACGACAACCTATACTCTATGTCATAATATGCAGCACTCCATTGTGAATAAACACTAATGTGTGACCTTGACCTTTGAGGTAGGGACACGGGTCTTGCACGCGACACGTCGTCTTGGTATGTGGAACACATGTGGCAAGTTATTTTAAAATCTGTCCATACAAGGGAAAGTTACAGCCCGGACACGACAACCTATACTTTATGTCCTTATATGCAGCACTCCATTGTGAATAAACACTAAGTGTGACCTTGACCTTTGAGGTAGGGACATGGGTTTTGCACGCGACACTTCGTCTTGGTATGTGGAACACATGTGGCAAGTTATTTTAAAATCTGTCCATACAAGGGAAAGTTACAGCCCGGACATGACAACCTATACTCTATGTCCTTATATGCAGCACTCCATTGTGAATAAACACTAAGTGTGACCTTGACTTTAGAGGTAGGGACACGGGTCTTGCACGCGACACGTCGTCTTGGTATGTGGAACACATGTGGCAAGATATTTTAAAATCTGTCCATAGAAGAGAAAGTTACAGCCCGGACACGACAACCTATACTCTATGTCCTTATATGCAGCACTCCATTGTGAATAAACACTAAGTGTGACCTTGACCTTTGAGGTAGGGACACGGGTCTTGCACGCGACACGTCGTCTTGGTATGTGGAACACATGTGGCAAGTTATTTTAAAATCTGTCCATACAAGGGAAAGTTACAGCCCGGACACAACAACCTATACTCTATGTCCTTATATGCAGCACTCCATTGTGAATAAACACTAAGTGTGACCTTGACCTTTGAGGTAGGGACACGGGTTTTGCACGCGACACTTCGTCTTGGTATGAGGAACACATGTGGCAAGTTATTTTAAAATCTGTCCATACAAGGGAAAGTTACAGCCCGGACATGACAACCTATACTCTATGTCCTTATATGCAGCACTCCATTGTGAATAAACACTAAGTGTGACCTTGACTTTAGAGGTAGGGACATGGGTCTTGCACGCGACACGTCGTCTTGGTATGTGGAACACATGTGGCAAGATATTTTAAAATCTGTCCATAGAAGAGAAAGTTACAGCCCGGACACGACAACCTATACTCTATGTCCTTGTATGCAGCACTCCATTGTGAATAAACACTAAGTGTGACCTTGACCTTTGAGGTAGGGACACGGGTCTTGCACGCGACACGTCTTTTGGTATGTGGAACACATGTGGCAAGTTATCTTAAAATCTGTCAATACATGGGAAAGTAACAGCCCGGACACGACAACCTATACTTTATGTCCTATATGCAGCACTCCATTGTGAATAAACACTAAGTGTGACCTTGACCTTAGAGGTAGGGACACGGGTCTTGCACGCGACACATCATCTTGGTATGTGGAACACATGTGGCAAGTTATTTTAAAATCTGTCCATACAAGGGAAAGTTACAGCCCGGACACGACAACCTATACTCTATGTCCTTATATGCAGCACTGCATTGTGAATAAACACTAAGTGTGACCTTGACCTTTAAGGTAGGGACATGGGTCTTGCACGCGACACGTCGTCTTGGTATGTGGAACACATGTGGCAAGTTCTTTTAAAATCTGTCCATACAAGGGAAAGTTACAGCCCGGACACGACAACCTATACTCTATGTCCTTATATGCAGCACTCCATTGTGAATAAACACTAAGTGTGACCTTGACCTTTGAGTTAGGGACACGGGTTTTGCACGAGACACGTCGTCTTGGTATTTGGAAAACATGTGGCAAGTTATTTTAAAATCTGTCCATACAAGGGAAAGTTACAGCCCGGACACGACAACCTATACTCTATGTCCTTATATGCAGCACTCCATTGTGAATAAACACTAAGTGTGACCTTGACTTTAGAGGTAGGAACACGGGTCTTGCACGCGACATGTCGTCTTGGTATGTGGAACACATGTGGCAAGTTATTTTAAAATCTGTCCATACAAGAGAAAGTTACAGCCTGGACACGACAACCTTATACTCTATGTCCTTATATGCAGCACTCCATTGTGAATAAACACTAAGTGTGACCTTGACCTTTGAGGTAGGGACACGGGTTTTGCACGCGACATGTCATCTTGGTATGTGGAACACATGTGGCAAGTTATTTTAAAATCTGTCCATACAAGGGAAAGTTACAGCCCGGACACGACAACCTATACTCTATGTCCTTATATGCAGCACTCCATTGTGAATAAACACTAAGTGTGACCTTGACCTTTGAGGTAGGGACACGGGTCTTGCACGCGACACGTCGTCTTGGTATGTGGTACACATGTGGCAAGTTATTTTAAAATCTGTCCATACAAGGGAAAGTTACAGAGCCGGACGGACGGTGCGATTTTAATATGCCCACCTTCGGGGGCATAAAAAAATCCAACTTGCCCTAAAACATTTACCTGCTTAAAACCTTAACTTAAGATCCTGAGTCAATCAGGGACCATAATTTATATTAAGGATAATATGGAGTTATGTTAATGTGTGATGGTCTTGAACAACTGTGTAAAGTATTAAGTGAATTGAACGTAGGGTATTGGAGTGATGATAAGTGAAAATGCCAACCTGCCCTAAACTTTAACTGGACCCCGGTGCTGGAGCAAGTAATAAAGCATCCTTATTTTTAGAATAGTCGAGCTACAAACCAACAGGCTTTAACTAATACAAAAAAATAATGAGCAGCTTAGGCAAGGTACATTGTCACATGCAATTATATGATAATACCTTATTTTTTATGTATATTGCCTTATTTTAAGGGCATTACCTGGTTTATCATGTCCATTCACAAAATTCATAGCTTCCTGTTGCGAGATAAACTTCTTGTAGCTGGCTTTAGGAAATTTGTCAACTTGTGCCTTGCATTCAACCCTGTACAGAACAAAAAAAGAAAAACATCTGATTCCTGTAAAAGGTTTTCACAAAATAAGATAGGACCACAATCATATCACCTTTCCCAAAATCGATTTCTTGGGATTTTTTGATTTGTTAACCAATAGAATTAGACTATAAGTATCTATCATGTGTTTCCAGTACAGATAGAAAAATCCGACCCGATGGCACGCGCGTAAGCCGGTAACGAGGCGTGGCCGAGGGTCGGATTTTTCAATCCGGACCGGAAAAAACATGATTGATATTTTTTCTTGCATACCTAAAATTATGAATTAGTTGAAAAATTGACGTAGAAAACACACTTTTGTACATTTCACCAAAAAGCATGTGCAACATTGTGTAATGACGTCATAAAGCGCAGTCATTTTAAATCACTATCCACGTCAAAAAGTTCCTATAAAAATTGCGCTTTTAGGAGAATTTATTTTCAATTTTAATTAAAAGTATTGTATTCTTATATTTTTGATTCCGCTTTATCAGAGGCGGTAATCACGTGGTACATTGTTAAGATACCAAGCACTAAAAAAATGCTGCGCCCAGTGAGACGGTATGTATTTTTGTTTATTTTATCTCCATAATTAAACAATTAAATTTCCTAACATCAACCATGTTCCATTTTCCCTGTAATATGGTACCTTAATTTTGTCAGAAAGTTCTGTAGTTTACTTGGAATGCGTGTCACAAGTTTTCAATCGAGGCGAAATATGCTGCGGAAATCCAACTCCAGACTTCATAAGATTTATTCATTGATTGTAACATTTATCAATAAAAAAAAATTGGAAAAATATATTTCCAATGAATTTAATGTAATATAAATGTTACTTATCCTTAGGAACAACATGTTTCTTGATAGTTTCTCTTTAATATACACGGGTACAGTGATTTTTTTTCATGAAATTTCGCCGAATAACGGCTGTTTCCCCTCGCCGAAAATCGTCCAATTTTCCAAAAAATATAGTCATATTTTCCCAAAAAAAGGTAATCAATTCCCCCCAGAAATGAATAAACAAGAGGCACATCAGTGCCTGTGCTCCACTGGCCAAAAGGTTCAAGCAAAGACCACCTAACGAACATTTTCGTCAAGTTTCATAGAAATACAATCATCAATTTTTGAGGAGAAGTTATTTAAAAAAAATTTTTACTTTAATAGCTCTGGCTGCCATGTTGTGCAGTGGACCAAAATGATTTGGGCAATTTGAGTAAAGGAGCACCAAACAAACATTTCTGTCAAGTTTTATCGAAAAAAGGTCATCGGTTTCGACGACAAGTCGTATAAAGTTTTTTTTATTTTTTAGCTCTGGCAGCCATGGTGTGCAGTGGACTGGAACCATTTAACAAATTTTGGTTAATGACCACCCAAGGAACATTTCTGTCAAGTTTCATCAAAATCTGATCATCGGTTAACATTTAATCTGAATAGATTATGAAGCAAATATCTAACCTGAACAAGAACTGACGAGATAGAATCGACTTGGTGTTTCACTTACACTTTTCGGCCATTTAAGTTACTAAAAATAGCTGTTTCATAAACTTTCAGAATGTCACTTAAACGAAAATTAATGTTCAGTCTATATATACTTTCCTATGTATAAATGTAAGGTTTTTAAATTGATCTTTTTGTGAGAACTTTATGCTTATATGTTTACTCATAAATTATTATTGTTTAAAAATTATTTAAAGATGCTATACGTGAAAAATTAAGACATTATTTTTTTTTCTATTAAAGGGAGGTAATTCAGTAGTAAAATGTAATCAAAGCTATTAAAGCATGGCATTTCTTTTCTAACCATGTTGATATTATTACAGTCTATTCAAGCAAGATGCCTTTTGTTTTTACATAGTACCCATAGGTTCTGAAAAACAAGGAGCACTATTCCCAACAGAAGGATGTCACTCCCTATCACTGCATGAGCATCATAATAAAGAAATGTTTACTCAAACTGCAAGCTGCTCAATTGAAATAGGTATTTACCTCAAGCATACAGTTTTATAATGTGGCAAAATAGTCGGACTACTAGATTGTCATTCGGACTAGTAAAATATGCCATTATGCTAGTCCAACTGGCTAGTAGGTTAAAATGTTTTTCGTGAAGACTGCGGACGAGAAGTCCTTAAAGGTTTTTCTATTTTTAACTCTCGCAGCCATGTTGTGCAGCGGACCGAAACCATTTGGGCAATTTTGGTTAAAGGGCATCCCGATGAACATTTATGTAAAGTTTCATCAAAATCTGATAATCGGTCCCAATATCTTGTTGTAGTAAGGCCTAAACAAAAAATAGGTTTGTTTCTGGTTACCCGACCGACTCAATTTATTTGCCACCGACTCAAAATATTTTATTGCCAAAAAAAATCACTTGCCAAAAAAATTCGGTATCCGGAAAAAAATTGTCCGAAATTTATGCCATTTGCTAAATTTCACAACTAGATATTTTTCCAGCACCAACCGGTGCATTAGTCCTTTTTTCCTGACAACAAAATGCCCTTTGAGTAGATCGGAATGGCGACGAAATTAACATGCCTGATTGCAGTAAATGTATACCCTTGCACTAACCCCTGTGCTTGCATTCATTGTGCATTGGGATTCAAACAAATAAAGTGTGTAGAAAAAGGACAACCTATAAAATACCTTTTCGGTCAGTTACATGGCAGAAGAGAAGATGTTGAAGTTGACTGCCAGAAAAAAAAAAAAAAAAAAAAAAAAAAACCTGCCTACCGACCCAATATTTTTGGGGCATGTAACCAGAAACAAACCAATTTTTTTTTTAGGCCTAAATCGAAAAGATCAATATTAACAATATTATATGCTGGTGAATTTTCTGGCCATATGTAAAGCCCAGCTAAATATATATCTCTATCAAAACAAAAGAAATCTTTAGATAGCTTTAACCACACAATAGTATCGTGCCTATTCAAAACTATATCAACTCCTTTGTAAATCGAGTTCTTAATGTATAATACGAGACCGCCACTACATCGTTTAGCCCGCTTATGTTGAAACTTTCTGTAAAAATTGAAACGTTTATAACCTTCAATATCATAGCAAGAATCTAAATTGCCTCATGATTCATATAAAAATATTACATCATAATTGCACAGCTTATTCAAAAAATCTGAATCAGTTAATTTATCATGTGTAAGGCCATTTATATTTCATGACACTACATTCACACCTGTCCACTACGCGCCGAATCAATGTTCACTTGCTCGTCCCTCCCTATGCCGCCACGCCCCTGCTTGGCGTGCCGCCCCTATTTGGCTGGCCAGTTCGGTGGACACGCTCAAACTTAAAGCTATTCACTGTGTCCCCTTCAATTTGCATTTCTTGTGTAATAAATCCTCTTAATATGTCTTCTGTTTGTGATGGTCTCTCGTTTGGCAGTTCGGCCATATTACTAAAAACTAAATTGTTCCTCATGGATTGGGAGGTAATGTAATTCATCGAGTCTTTAAGTTCAGTATTATGTTTGTAAAGTTGGTCAATTTCAGACATAGCCTTTACCATCATGTTTTACGCAAGATTAAGCGTAATAAAGATTTAATGCTCAATTAACTGATGTGATATTTAATTTTTTCTAGTAGTCTGACGGACTATTGACTTAAACCTTCTTGTAGTGCGACCAAAAAAATGTTAGTCTAACCCCCCCCCCCCCCCACCCCCACCAGTGAGGGTTAACTAATAAACCAAATAACTGTCAAATTCAGATTCAGGATAAAATTATAACATTCCAGACCACATGCCTTGCCATTTGCTAGCAATTCCCTCCTCATCGTATATGTAATTTCTTCTCTACCAAATATACTTTCAACCACTGAATCACTCAGATCCTCTGAAAACAAGAGCGGTCACAGACAGCTATATCCCCCGCCTGATGGGGGCATTTTTTTGTAACGAAAGCCAATCAAAGGTAAGGGTAGTTTCTCAAGCACATAAGAAATGCGTAAAATTAAGAAAGGGCAATAACTCTTCCCAAAAGAATCACTTCATGAAAGCCTGTAGACAATTTTAAATGTAAAATAAACAAAGGGCAATAACTCTTTCAAAAAAGGTCAAATCGCAAAAGCCTGACAATATGCGCTGCGTCACTGTATAGTCATCAATATGTGAAAGTTTGGTAGAAATCGCTTGAAAAACGTAAGAGGAGTTGCGAAGAAACCAATTTTAAATGTAAAATAAGCAAAGGGCAATAACTCTTTCAAAAATGGTCAAACCAAGTAAGCCCGACAATATGCCCTGCTTCACTTTATGATCATCAATCTGTGAAAGTTTGGTAGAAATTGCATGAAAAACGTAAGAGGACTTGCGAAGAAACCAATTTTAAATGTAATATAAGCACAGGGCAATTACTCTTTCAAAAATGGTCGAATCGGGAAAGCCGGACAATATGTCCTGCTTCACTTTATGATTGTTAATCTGTGAAAGTTTGGTAGAAATCACATGAGAAATGTAAGAGGAGATGCAAAGAAATGAATGTGGGACGGACGGACGAACAGACGCAGGGAATCGTGCCTTCCATTACTATATCCCCTCGCCTTTTCAAGGCGGGGGAAAATTAAACATCTAACTAAGATTTCTGTGGTTCTAGACATTTCAACTGCAGCTAACTTATCCCGTTTTAACAACCAAAAGAAATATCTGGACCTTTTGTGACGTTTAAAACATACAAAATTTTACCAAAGGTACATGTAAAATTCATCAAAATAATGGAATATTTTTAGCAGTGACATCACCGCAAGCTTGTTTCAATTTGTTTTCACCTGGTATACACGCGTATACAAAAATGAATGTTGCGTTACGGTAAATGATAATAGGACTAACAGAAGGCCAGACATGCTCATGTTGCAAACTTACTATGCTGTTTGGTGTGTGGAAAAAAATATTCTTTTTTTCACCCTCAATTGCTTCACAAATCATTAACTTCAAAACATCCCCAGAGGGGGATCCGACTAATGAAGTCATTATCGAGCTAATGTTATTGCATTCGGAACACTGGGAAACCCAAACCTAGAACTTGAAAACATCCCAGAGGGGGATGCCACTAATGACGTCACATATTGAGCTAATGCATTCGGAGCTCCTCGGCCATTTTTTCAAAAACAACGTTTTTGAAAAAATGGCCGAGGAGTTCCGAATGGAGCTAATGCTGTATTGTAGTCCGAACGTGCGGAAACCAAAATAAACAATACCAACAATCGGGGTTTTAAAGGGATGTAAACATAAAAACATGACAAAAAATAACAAATTTTATTTTTGTTGATGCGGGGAAAATAGCCAATTTCTACAACCCTGTCTCGGACTACCGTTAGTGTCGAACCCTGACTTATTGAAGTGTTAAAAACCTCAAAATTCTATTAACCATGCTAAAATACCATATTAAACTGTCACTTTAAAGGACATGGTGCAATAAACAACTTGTCAAATCACTTCACATTTCAGCCGAGATCGTTGTTAAGTTACCAGTACAGTACAAAAGACCAGTCCACTAATAGCATTCTTTGTTAATTGGCATCCTTCTAATCAGCAGTTTTGTAAATATCAAAGACATTTTAAAACTGTCAAAACATAAAGAAAACAACATTTCCAAGGTGTTATTAATTATCTACAGTGTATAAATTTTTACGAAATGGCGGGAAAATTTACATACACAATTCTGCAGTTGTCTGCACTTACACTCGGACCTGTTTTGACAGTCTGATTTGATTTTAATCAGCTTTTCTGAATATAAACTTGTTTTTACAAGTCAGAGGTAATATTTCTTCTGTTTCTCAATCAAAAACACAGACATTTGACAAGTCTTTTAACCATGACGTATTTTATGCGTATTTTCTGAAAATAAAAAAATAGTAACAAATATGAAGTTTTTGTTTACATTGTTTTCATCATTGTTTTTGACTGAAAATTAAAGGAATTAGAAATTCTACCGCTTTTGAACCCAAACTACCGCTTCAGACCTTAATCTACCAGGTACAGGGTGATACAGGAATTCACGTGAAATCCACTCAAAACGTGAAATTCACTCAGAACACACTTTATTTTAATTAATAATTATTATTTTTTGTTTACATATTGGAAAGTGTCTCATGAAGGGTTTATATTTCAAATTTTATTGAAATTGGTAAAAAAATGAAGAAGTTAGAGCAATTTTTCATTTTTTTTCGAAAATAGATTGGAAATCGAGGTGAAATCCAGATTTCGACAAGTACCGTATTTTCTTGACTATAAGACGGGGAAATTTGGTCCTGATTTTAAACCTTAAAGTATGGGGGCCCGTCTTATACGCGAGTCTATAAGAATTTCATATAGAATAGAGTCATAATCAGGAATATTCAACATAAGGTATTCAACTGACTGGTTTATTGTCTGGGGATGACACCCCCATAAAAGTGACACGATCACACCGATCGGATTAGGACGACCATAGATCTGCTTTGTTTCGCTACGATGAACACTCAATATAACACATGTTATCGGTCCAAACACATTGTTTTCCACAGGTGACTTATTTTGTTACCTTTAAAATAAAAATATTTTGACAATTTTTTTTTTTTTTTAAATGCAGACAATGCGAATGTCCGTCGGACATGTCCGGTATAATTCCATTTTGACTGACAAAACTTTTGTTAGGTCGGTCACAATGTCCGGTGAAAAATTAACAGTCAGCACCCTTAAATTTTCGGAAAATTTACTTTCAGTTTCTAAATAAATGTTCAGAGTTATTTTTAACTATTATATCATGTTTTTCAGCATGTTAATCCGTGTACCACTACTTGTCAATCCCGTTTTGCACATGATTCCATAAAAGCAGTAACACACGTAAGGTTCCGATTTCAGCTCGTACTCTAATACTTTTTAATAGACGGAATTTAAGGAAATGTTCGGAATTTACAAAATTCCGTATGTATTTTTTTCTGCGAAGTGGTTCCCGGCAATCGTGTTAATTTAAATATGATGATGAATATACGAACTGACACTCTTTCCGCTCTGTATAACATTGCCAATAACAAGAACTCTACTTTCGTTTTTGCATAAATGATGTGTCTGAGTTTGACTTGTAGTACAATTCGTTATATTGTACTGTATCTTTAATATAAAGATGAATTAAAATAGTAAGACCTAGCTGCTCCATTGGCAGACGAAGCGGATATGAGTTTTTCTGGGAGGCAAGGAAGGAAAAAATATGACTTAAGATCCGAAATATTGATTTTTTTTACCTGATGTTTAGCTTCTTTTTTGTAATTTATAATAGTAGGACACATCTAACCAAGAAGATCTAAAGATGTTATAATGGGGAATTACAAAACTTATTTAAATACGAGGCTTAAAATCAAGGTTTAGGCTGATGTAACTGAATACTGTTTGTAACATTGCGACAGGTAAAAATTTGGTGTGACAGGTAAACTTTCAGTGTTTACCTGTCGCAATGTCCTGTGAAGAAAAAAAGGTTTTCGCGTTGTCTGAAAAAATGCATTATTATTTTTTCTATGTCGTAAATAAAACTTATTTTTTCCTTACTATAAGGCTTTGCATATATCATGCACATGCGTAACTAGCAGATTTCAATACATATTTCATTAATCGTTACATTAATTTATCCGCAATCATCAATGGTTATTTATTACTCAAGATTAAAGTCCCATCAAGGCCACACCAAATTGATAATTCGTTCCTCGGATTTACCACTCCTATTGTTTTGAAAATGTAAAAAAATTTTTTTATTTTGTTGGTGCGCACCTCCATTTTGATCGCCCAGCAGATTTTTTTTCAGGTAATGATTTATTAAAAGGCTAAAAATAATCAAATATAATTTTTCTACGCTAGTTTTCGTGTTTTTTTAAAGGGAAGTTACCGATGCGTAGTGTTTTTATACTGTATCGCGATCGGTTTAGCATGGGTTTCAATAAATTCAATCAAAATGGAGGCTTCCAGTATAAACAATGTGGCTCGAAGTTTGGAAATTAAATCTTATTTTTGACAATAAATATGTTTTGAGCATGCGTGAAGTCATTGTTGATCGTCTCATGCACAAAAGGATCATTATTTAAAGCAATCATTATGCAATAAAGCATGTGTATCTGAGACTGGTAGCAATTATATTGCGTAATTTGTGACTTGTTTTGAATAGAAATTGGAATGGTCAACTTTAAGTACTATTTTATTCAAGTCATAATACAAAGGACCAAAATTTTACCTCGTTACGACGATGCTGAAGATGACAGCTCAACTTAACTGGAACATGAGTCATTGTTTGGTCCAAATTGATGTATCAAGCTCATTTTTGATCAAATTCTGACAAAACAACAGTTTTGAACAAATATCTTTTCACAAATAGCGATATAAACACTGGTCTGGATATACCTCAACATAAGTAAGCCTAAGTTTATCACCTTATATTTTGTTTTTATTTGCAGCATAATCCGGGATTGAAATGCACTTGTCAATTGTAACCACTGCCCCACCCACCCCTTGCCCTTGTTCCAGGGGTATACCAGGGACAGCAGAGGCAATGGGCTGTGTTTTTACCTTTCAGGTGGCCCCGCAGTGCCTAGTGAATATGGTTTTGTCTTCATATTGAAAATAGTCGGGAATGGGCCTCACATAGGTATTCGGGGTTGCGGGGCCATTTGGCAGGGATTTTACCAGCAGTGTGTCCCTGCAGGTCGGGTATTTTACCCGGGTTTTGAGAGACCGGAAGTCAAAGTCCCCGCTATTCCGGACTGGGGGGGGGGGGGGGCTTATACAATTGGCTGGTGCATAAAATCATCTAAATAACCGAAAAAAGTACTCTGAAAAATACCCTTGTTCTTTTTGTTTTAATAAGCACATGTTGTTGCATTTCCTGTGATAATAAAAACAAAATTTAGTCTATGTTATATGGAGTTTGATGATGCCTGTGTAAGTGATCATTTTTTACAAATCCAAAATCAATCAAAAGTTATGTCTAAATACAGTTGCATATGATGTTAAACTGATTCAGGTAGATTTATGTAAGTTGTTTCAAGCTTTTTACTAAAAGCATGGTTATTTATTATTATGAATGATCGTCATATTAAAGTACGTTTTAATTATATAAGAAATTAGATTTATCCATATAATGTTTGTACTAAACACCGATGAATAAATAGTATGAATTCCGACATTTTCCCAATGTCCATTAGAGGTTCAGTTCAAGATGGCATTAAAATGAGTTTAAGGGCAATTATTTTGAACAATCTTTTTTATAAATTTATATTGAATATAAGGAAAAATACATTTTTCGCTCTTCGCTCGCTTCGGTTTTTATGAAAACTGAAATTTTACTTTTATTGTTTTTTCGCTCACTCGCTCCAATTTATTTTGGCAAAAATCCGAGAAACTAAACATTAATTTAGTGTAGCCCAACTGCAACCCAAACAAACACTTGTGAAAATATAACTCATTAACACATGTAATGGAATTTGTTTTGTTTGTCGGCTGCAGATCAAACAGTACAATTTGTGATGTCACAGCACCAGCTGTGTAAAGATCAAAGATGCAATGCAATGGTTTGTATTTAAATAACTCATTTATTTTTAAGAAATATTTATTTTTGTTGATCAAATAACCTAAAAGGCATCATAATAGGTTTATATTTCAAATTTTATTTAAACTGATCCAAGAATAAGAAATTTGTTGACATATTTTAAAAAAAGATCGTAAATCGAAGTGAAATCCACTCATAACTCATTTATTTTAAAAAAAAATCTTTATGTTGAACAAATACTTGAAAAAGCTTGATAATCGGTTTATATTTTGAATTTTATTAACAAAAAATAAGAAAGTTGTAAAATATTTTGAAAAAGAGACCAGATATTGGAAGTGAAATCCACTTTTAGAGAAGTGAAATTCTCTCATAACTCATTTATTTTTAACAAATAAATATTTTTTGAAAATATAATGAAAAAGGCTTCATAATCGGATTATATTTGAATTTTATTCAAATTGATCAAAAAATAAGAAGTTTAAGAAATATTTTGAAAATTGATCGGAAATTGGAGTGAAATCCACTTTTTGAGAAGTGAATTCCATGCATAAATCAATTATTTTGTAACAAATATTTTTTTTAATTAAACATTTAATTGAATATGCATCATTATCGGTTTATATTTGAAATTTTATTGAAATTGATAAAAAAATTAGAAATTAGATATACTTTTTTATTCTTGGGCGTCTTCATAGACTGTAAATATAATTTCAACAAATTAGAACTAAAACATGTAAATCCTTATTTCATATTATATATAAATATCAGCAAAAGTTGAATAAATTTATTTTTTCAATTTAACGGCTTACATAAGATTGATTTATGTCATTTAATGTTTATAGAAAATGCCATACGGAAACTATTAATTTGTCAATATATTAAATGCATTTCACACCCCCAATAAATTGTCCTGTAACTAAACAAACATCGTCACTTGATATGCATGTCTACAAGGTTCTGACTAATAATAAGCCGCGATAGCAATTACGAGGGTTGAAAGCGAAAAGGTTCTAAGTGACATTAAATAAAAAAAGCAGATAGAACCTTTTTCGCTTTCACCCCTCGAATAGCTGATTACGTTAACGTACAAACGATTCTACTTTATTAATATCCAATACATACTTGATTGTATTTATTTTGTTATACTAAAAAAATTTCCTTCTCCAAAATTGGATTTCACTTCTCAAAAAGTAAATTTCACTTCCATTTCCGATCTTTTATCAAAATATATTTTCAACTTTCTCCTTTTTTGACCAATTTCAATAAAATTTGAAACATAAACCTTCTATGAGGCTTTTTACATTTTTATGTTCAATGAAATAATATTTGTTACAAAATAAATGTGTTTCAATTGAGTGGATTTCAAAATATTTGTTACAAAATAAATGTGCTATGATTAAATTTGAAATATAAATCAATTATGAAGCCTTTTCAATTATATGTTTAACAAAAAAAAAATTGTTAAAATTAAATGAGTTATGAGTGGATTTCAAATCTCAAAAAGTGGATTTCACTTGTCAAAATTCAGATTTCACCTCGATTTCCGATGCTCTTACTTCTTCATTTTTTTTACCAATTTTGATAAAATTTGATATATAAACCCCTTATGAGGCACTTTCTAATATCTATACAAAAAAGAAAAACATATTAATTAGAATAAATGAATAACGAGTGGATTTCACTTGTCCAAATCTGGATTTCACCTGGATTTCCGATCTATTTTCGAAAAAGATCGAAAAATTGCTCTAACTTCTTTATTTTTTTACCAATTTCATTAAATTTGAAATATAAACCCTTCATGGAACACTTTCCAATATGTATACAATAAAAAATATTTATTAATTAAAATAAATGAGTTTTGAGTGGATTTCACGTTTTGAGTGGATTTCACGTGAAATCCACTGGACTCCTGTATCACCCCGCAAAGAAATCTACCTCTCTGTCATTGCAAAAGGTTCACATGTCTGAAATCCCTTGGGCCTGTGAAGAGCCTTTCAAAAATATGGCATGTATGTAATGTTATTATTTCTTTTAATACATTAAAAACAAAAATAATTGAAAAAAATATTGATAACGACAATGTGAACGACATTAAAATAATTGTGGTGGCCTCAAAGCCAGTCCGATCATAATTAGGTTTAGTCGATATAAACAGCCGCTTCAGAGTCTTTGACGATTTTTGATCTGGCGACTCTACGTGTCCATATCCCACTTGTTGTTTTCCTAGCCAAGAATGACAGATCCCAGTGCGAAGTATATTGAGCGGAAAGAGGCACCTGCTAAATGATTAAGTATTGTGGAGTAACAGTTGAAGAATATATTTTACATTGAAATGAATAAGTCGACTTGTGGCGTTTAGGAACAAAATAAATATCCAAATGTTAAAAAAGTTCCCAAATGCGCATTATTGTGGTTAAATTAGGTTTAGACAACTGAGCCAACCACCGGGTCTATCCGATTTTGTTCTTTATCCGAAAATCAATCGATTTTGTAGGAATATCTGTTTATTTATATGTACCATGTTGAATAAAGTCCAGGACATCTACCATTTCGTACAGCATAATATGGCATATCGGTAGCTCTTGTGAACAACGGCAACGATTTGCAGACAGATTTTTTAAACAATTGCGTTTTTGACAGGAGATGAAATTTTCCTCGACACCACATTCTTGACTGGTTTTTCTAGGTTATACAATACTAACTAATTTCGCAATTCATTCAATTTTCCGTAAAAGGCAATCTTCGGATTGGAACAAAAATGCAAGTTAAAACACATTCTCGTGTTTGACGAAACATATTTTGAAAGACACACAAGTTTCTTTATTATTTCCTCGAAAATACTGCAACATAAGGGCCCAACATAATATCGCTACAGTATGTGAACAACAGTTGTATCAAACGCTGATGTTTACATACTGTGCTGCGGGTCGGTGGAACTACCGAGAACCACGGAAAACCCGGAATCCCCATAATTTTTCATAAGAATATACATTAGAGTATTCGAGGTGGTTTGTACGCCGCAATTAATGTCGCGGTTCTGGGTGGTTGAAGAGGGGTGTGGTGGGGGCGATGAAGAAGTCTCAAATACTACCTTTAGATACTTCATTTGAAAGTGTAAACATATTGGAGGGTAGGGCTCATACTTTACTCTTTGTGAGGTAAGAATGCTGTGTGTGTGAGGGGAAGGGTGGGGATAGTTGTGGCTGGGGCTACTATACTATCCTCTGTATGCCAGTTGTGGGGATTGCTGTGGAGGGTATACTTCTTGTACGTGTGAGGGTGTTGGCTACGGGGTGCGTGTTAGCTACATATAGAAGCGTCGGTGACTTAAAAATGTCTAAAATCGCCATGAAAACACCTTCATAATACTTAATAATTTTATTATTGGATAAAGTGATAAAAATAAATGCGGTATGATATTTATGCTTGGTGAATGTCTCTTATAAAATATCCAGTTCTGCACCGGGCAACACCAAACTGCATGGCAAGACACTCCAATCTAAGATCTGATCATCTGAGCCGGCAATAAAGATTAAGAGCAATACACAACAACACACACAAGTTTTGTACTAGTCACGGATTGGGGTTATTGTGTATTTAACGAGCAATTGAATGAACTTTTTTTTCAAACCGTAAAGGCGCATATACTTTGTTTCGCGGACAAATACATGAAATAAACCATACATCAGCTTCCGCGCGATACCAATACACAACTATTGCACAATACACCATAACCCCAATCCGTCTACAATACACAACAGCTGTGTATTGATCCTAATCTTTATTATCCAATCTCAGATCTGAGTGTCTTGCTGTGCAGTGCAGTGCGATGCAGTCCAATACAGTACTTCACAAGTTTTATTAGAGAAACTGAATGAACAAAGCAATTTATCATAGTTCGTTAATTTGATCACGTTTTCCAACAATAATACAATTAGTGTTAAATGCTTAAGACAAAGAATAAACACAATGTTGTAGATGTAACTGGCCAGTAAAATGAAATAAAAAATGAAAAAATACGATAACTCGCTGTATCATTAAAACCATTTAAATTAGCCACAACCCTCCTCCTCTGGCTTCAACAACCCGTCCCACTCACACAAAACATACTCTCCTCGTAGAGAAAATGGTGTAAGCATCAGCTTTCAGCAACACCCTAAGGCACTATGATGGGGAAATTGAAAGTGTTTTGCAGTAGTTAACTATAGCTTCCCAACCCCCTCTCCAACCACTTACTACCACGACATACAACCCACGAGAACACATTGCAGTGTCAAACCCCGGCGTACAAACCACCGCGCATACTCTAGTGTGTGTACTTATGAAAATTAAATTAAGGGGTTTCCGGGTTTTAGCCACCCAAACCCCTCCTCCTTCTCCGGCTTCCCCACCCCCTCCCCCTCTCCAACCACTTACAACCACGACATACAACCCACGAGAACACATTGCAATGTTAAACCCCGGCGTACAAACCACCTCGCATACTCTATTGTATGTACTTATGAAAATTAAAATCAATTTCCGTCTGTACACTAATGATCGTTATGACTAGCCAGAGTAAGTGACTTTTTTCAAAAATATGGGTGCACCCATAGTTTTCTAAACTAGATAACGATGCATTCGGGATTTCATAAAATAATTACGAGTGTACCGTACATATTTTTTATGGTAGCAAGTTGCAACCTTATATTATGGATGTAAAATGCTCTCTTGAAACAATGTTTTATTACATGTACATGTTTATAATCATTATTGAATTTATTTATGCGTTTGTGCATACGTTTGTGCTGTTTATACAAACATGCTCAGTACATTGACATTCGTATCTATAGTTGTAAATTAAAACTTGGATACAAACATTCTTCAGTTATTGAACGAAATCGGATTTTCAGCTTAAAGTCGCCACGACCTTGACTTTTGACCAACTGACGTCAAAATAGTAAAGGTAGTCAAGTTTGAGGGACCTCTACCAAGTTCGTGGTCTTACGGTCACAACGTATGATCACAACGACATCACCCTTGACCCACTGACCTCAATAGTATTTATCTGCTGGTCATGACCAACATGTCTATAAAGTTTGAGGTCCTTGGGCCATAACGTTATTCAGTTATTGGTCGGAAACCGATTTTCAGCTTAAGGTCACCATCAACTTGACCTTTGATTCACTGACCTCAAAATTAACAGGGTGCATCTACTGGTCATGACCAATCATGCTCCCTAAAATGAGGTTCCTGTTACAAAGTGTTCTTCGGGTATTGAATGTAAACTGATTTTCAACAGAAGGTTACCACGACATTGACCTTTGACCCACTGACCTCAAAATCTATAGAATTTATATCATGGTCATGACCTACCTACCTAGAAAATTTAAAATCCCTGTGTCTAAGTGTTCTTCATATATTGATCGGAAGCCGATTTTCAGATGAAGCGAGGTTATCTCACCACGATAGTGACCCATGACCACCACGATATTGATCTTTGACCAAATGACCTCAAAAATCAAAAGGCTTTATCTGCTGGCCATGACCAGCCTGCTGTAAAAGGTTTAACCCTGGGCATTAGCGTTCTTTAGATGTTGCTAGGAAACCGTGGGGCGAATGGATGGACGGACAGAAGATCGGATAACTTTGTTCACCCTTTGGGCCATAATAATCCCATGTGCTGTAATACTAACAATTATAAACTTAAGGTTTAATATTTTTAGCTATGAGTTTGACGCAAGCTTTGGATGAATAAGAGCAATTCTATACTCTTCCAGTTTATAAAGGGTATGGTTATACAAACAGAGCTGATGTTCATAAAATATAAAAACATTTCTTCACTTTAATTTCCTAAAATGTTCATGGTCAAAATAAGAAAAATGCAATTTTTTTTAACATAGCGTTATGTTTATTATATAAAATTAAGAAAAATGCTTAATTAAGAAGATGACTTAAGTTGCTCAGGAGCATATATGGGAAAAAATATTCAAAGTAGCTACTAAAATTTTAATGGTATCAATTATAAAAAAGTGAGCATTTATTATATAAAGTTCACGTGGTTGTATACTTGGCACATAATTAATAGTAATATTCACGTATTCATCTAAATTTAACCACAAATATCCTATATGTTCAAAGTTCCAGTCCCAATATTTGTTAGTAATGTAAACTTATCGAAATGTATGAATTTCCAAATGACTTCTTTTTACCTTTTTGACATTTTTACACCCAGTTTGATATTTTTTTACAATAATCGCAATAACAAACATGTCATAAAACCGAATGTATAGTCTAAATTTACCGCGCACAGAGACTCTTCAGAATATGCATTTCACGTGACTTTTTTAATGCGATGAATACCATATTGCTTTATGTATACTAATACCTTTCACGTTTTGAATTATTTTAATTTGAAGAAAGGGAGGTAATAAGACAATGATACGGCAATGCTTTATCTATTGCATAGTTGGGTTACGTACAATTCCTACATTTTATCACTCAAACTGTTATATGTAATGAATTGCCATTGATTTTTCAAGTTTACCCATTTATTCAAAATCATATTATTTGGAATAAGCAAAACATCTTTCAAAACTTTTGTCCCGAGCTTTGATGAATCGGGTCCTTAGGTTCGTAAACCATGCTATAAAAAGACCGTAGCCTATAAGTGGGGACAAGTTATTGGATACCCATTATGTGTCCAAATGTTTACCATAACGGTATTAGACATACATTTTTGTATCTTAATGTTTCTATTTCTTTAAACAGTTTATACAATTGTTTGTTCATAAAGTTTGTTTTATCAAACACATTTTATATTTTTATTTTACAATTATAATGTTGGCTGGTCCATTTTGATCGCGTGACCCTCCATGGTTACCAGGGAACATGTACGCATACAATAATAAACATACTTATTTAATTAAAATCAAAAGAAGTAAATACCCTTATTTATTTTTTATCGCCGATATTTTCAAAAGCCCAACACGTCGGAACTGTGTCTCGTGTCTAGATACATGACACGCGACGTGCTCCATCAATTTATTCCCGTTGGAACGGCATATCAGGAAATTTAACCCAATGCGTCGCAGCTCTCTTCACATTGCTTAGTCAATATGTTCATTGAGTACCGACAATATGTTTCTTAGATTTGGCAGTTCTTTACTGTATGCAACGTATACATGGTATGGTGGCTGTGTTCCGTCATTATATATAAACGCGAAAATACTGAACTGGCGGGCGAAGATACGAAAATATAAAATGCTGCACATTTTCACCCCACAACGTGGCTATTACCACCCCACCATATAGTGCATTTGCATCCCGCAATGTGGCAAGTTTTCGAATTTAAAATCGAAATTGCAGAAATATGTCACCATAACATGGCCTAAATAGTCCGCCGTGAAAACCTTGTTCGAAGCCATCTGGACTGTTTATCTTCTTGTTTTCTTGCAGAGAGCTTTTGTTAGGGTCACATTTTTCCAACCTGTGTACAGTCAATTTAATACTCCCGTCATTGTCGAAACACGTTAAATATAGTTATAAAAAACACATAATTTGTCCTTCCTTTTCGCTGCTCCAAAACGGTTCTCCCGATATTAGGTGAGGCAATTTCAACGGAACCAATCATTAAGCCTATAACCGGGGTATATGTCAACAGTTCCTTAACAAATTCTTAATACGGATGCAGCCGTTGCCTTTGACATTGCATTGTATTTGACGCCAGCCCTAATTAAGTTCAAGGTTAAATGATCCTCAAATCGCTCTTATCGAATTTTTTTTATCATTTTCTGTTGTTTTTTTCTTCATACTTACCCTTTAATTTTGTTTTAAGTGTACCCTTTGGTCAAGTCAAGTTCATTAGTTGTTGGAATGTCGATGGGGCCAAATAATCTTGGGTTACCCAACTAAGGAAATGCCGCGATTGCCGATGGATCGAAGTGTCTGTGTTAAACTTGTCTCTGTTAAATCTAGAATCTACTCTTTCGGGAACAGTAACATGCTGGAGATGCCAAGTGTCAATACAGTAACATAAGGTTTTCGGTTTAAAGTTATCCGGGTATGGAAGAGGCTACCTTACTGATTCACGTACAACCATGGATTTCAAAGAATTAAAAGGATTGATCCATACCTGGAGTGGCTACAAGCGCAGATGTTCTAAGTGTATATGGTTTCAACCTCTCTTTGTAATGCCCCGTGTACATGTCCTCGCGTTGTTCATAGTTCCAACCATTGCCTTAGTTTGGTGGCATGTCTATGTTACACGTAGCTCTAATTGTTTGTTTATTTTTTATCTGTGTGCTATGCACGCTTGGTACAGTTTAGTTTTAAAATGTACCGTTCTATACTTCTGCGTTCTGTTTATCATTTTCATGTTTGTAAACAACAGTTTTATTCTCCTTGCATTTTTATATGCTTATGCATGCCATTTTAGTTTGCTGATTATGATTATAACCGTAAATTACATTGATATACGTTCTCATTTTTATATATTTTAGACCATTTGTAATTTCTTGTTACTGGATACTATATATACCGGAAAATAGTTATAAGCTAGTGTTATAATGTTTATCAAAACCGACTATAAATAAAGATTATCCAATATATTATCTTATCCTATAAAGGGATACAAATACAATTTAATATTGAACAGTTTAATTCAATGCGGGTTCTCTATATAGTTATATTTCTTGCATTTGTATTATGCACTGGAACATTTTAAGTGAAATCACGTCATCACCATAGCTGACAACGATTAGACAGCGTTTTATGAACATGTTCAGTGGTGTAAACTTAAAGTGTGAATATTTAATGAATACTACTGACCAGATAAAAAATATGTCAAAAACACTTTTTTTTAATTTCTTCGCCACCATCTTCGAAGTGAGACTCGGGAACCTTTTTTAAACCGACGCAGATTCAATTCTAGTGTATCCTTGTGATGTGCATGTCTTTCCGACTTAAAGTTCGCCGTTTGACTCAATGACGCATTGCCTAACGAATACAGTACTGAAATATTGTGTTCCAGTCCATCTATAATGTAACTTCCTTTTCCGTTATCGCCATACATAGACGGTACTGACTTACTACCTAAGTATCCAAAAATCAATCAGAATCTGCCATTGGCCGAATGGATAGTAAAAATTAACCAGAGTTCGAAAATGATATGAAACCTTTTCAAACATTTATAAGTTGGGTACCTATTATAATTCATTACGTGATATTGTATGAGGTTTAGTCATGAACTGGTATGGAATTGAGGGTTGTACATTGTATTTAACGTGGGTTGGTCTGTTTACAGATGTATTCGGCGAGAGCTAAGATTGTGAAACCTCAAGGCGAGAAGCCTGATGAATTTGAATCGTCCATCTCACAGGTAAGACGGTATTTGCCTTGATTTAATGTTGTTTTTGTGAGAAATGCATTTTTTCTGGTTCGATTTTGAGACATTTTGTACCTTAATAAATCAGCCTCTCATGTACATGCTGTACATGTTTTTCTTTAACTAACACTAGTTTTGTATGTGGTATTTGACTAGTAAGACGGTATTTGACTCATAATGTTGTTTGTTTGAGAAATGCATTTTTTTCTGGTTCGAATTTGAGACATTTTGTACCTTAATAAATCAGCCTCTCATGTGCTGTACATAATTTTCTTTAACTCACACTAGTTTTGTTTGTGGTTTTTGCTTAGTCCAATTCATTGTATGTTGACAGATTCTTTTATGAATTTTGATATGGTAAATCCTTCATTTACAAATTGTTATGTACCAAAAGTGGGTTGTTATTCTGATCAGGATTTTGGGTTAAAGCATATTGCTTCAATAAAATATCTTGAAAACAAGAAATATTACAAGATAATGTTATTTTTCATTAGTTCTGTACACTAAAATAAGATATCCAACAAATAATTATGATCATAATATAATATATAATAATTTCATGCTGTCAAAACCAAACGATATATAAACATGGAGGGCACCTGCAAGGTAGCCACAATAATGCGCGTTTAGAGAACTTAACATTTGGAAATTCATTTTGTTCCCTACACGCTACAAGTCAACTGAGCCGTACCAATGTAAAATATAATCTTCAACTGTTACTCCACAATACTTGGAACACTTCTTTGTTAAATTAAAACACAAATGTTACACTTAAATTATTTAAGCCAATACCTTTTTCTTATTACACTAAGTGTTTTATGAAACACAAATAATTAGTTTGGTTTAGATCGACTTCTGTCAATAAAGTATCGCCATTTTGAAACCATCTAGTAGGTGCCTGATATCTTTCCGCTCAATATACTAGGGCTGTAACGAGTACCCGAGTAATCGCGAGTCAAAGCAGTGATAATTCTAGTAAGCGATTTCCGCGATTTCTCGCATAAAAATCACTGAAATCGCATAATTGTGAGGTATTCTCGCACTTGATCGCAGTTTGTGTATTTTGTGCCTTTTTCCCCTTTTGTTGTTTTACAAATAAAGCATCGTAGTCGCCGATGGCTTCTCATTTACAGTCTTTGAATTACTGACGAACTGTCTCCCCTACTTTGAATGCATTTGTCTTATCAAATGTTTCGATCGATATCGTCCACGCACTTGTTTTCAAGCATTTTGGCGACCCGGAATAATTTTGTTTATGCGGGTTACCACTGCATTGTAAAGGCGTCTACAATATCGGAAGTGTCAAAATGTCAAATCAGAAAACGTTGTTTGCATTCCTTGAAATAAAGATCAAAATAATTTAACAAACTTCAGATGAAGACAACATTGGAAAGCCTTCATCTCCCTAAAAAAAGTCGGGCATCTTTCAGCTAAAATGGTTAAATCCTATTTTTTTCTCAAGTATGATGAGTATGAATGTTCATGTTGTCTGAACTGTTAACAAGTGTTCCCTTCAAACAAGTGTACATATTATATCTATATATCTATTTATTGTAAATTTGTAAATATATTGATATTTATGCATATATTGTTATGCATTGTTTTATCACTGCGTTATCCATGTTTGATAAAAAATCTCACTGAAATTAAAATTCTCTCAACAATTTTGGACAAATGGGAGCAATTTCTCATTGAAAATTTGACATAGAATTATCCCTGCAAAGCAAAATATTCGACACAAATACTCGCCAGTGCTGAGATCGCTGGATCGCGATTCAAGTGCAAAATTTAATAAAAGAAAAAAAAAAAAATGATTTAATTCAATTCCAGCAAATATTACATGGTTGTTTTTAAAAAATATATAATGCATTGTTTATCTGAAATGTCCGAAATACGTTACACTGACGCAACCGGAAGTTAATTCATACAGACCTAGCATTCAATTCAGTGTGCGGTTTTCGAATAGAATGCTTCTTGTCAAGGTTTTAAGGAAATATAATGTTTTAAAAAGAATACAAATATAGAAATAAGAAATAAAAAGTCAAAGAGCATTAAAGAAATTATAAAAAAAGATCTACAATAATAAAATAAAATGCGAAACTTATGTACAGCTATCATTTATTTTCTTCTGCAATTCAATGTCAACATGGCATCTCCGTTAACAAAAACATAAAATCCATATAGAAATGACCCAGATTCCTATTCTTCTAAAATCTGGAAATATTTCGGGTTTGAATTAAAGGATGACAACAAATGAAAACTAAACAAAAAAGAAGCATTTGTTATACTTTTATAATTCATTTACTTTCAAAATATGTACTGCTTTATAATCAAGTTAATCGTGAATTGATTTGTGGATCGCATGTCAAAGATTGTGTTTCAAATCAGATCACCTTTTGCCAGGCTATTCACAGCCCTACAATATACTTAGCGTTGGGATCTGTCAGTCTTGGCTGGGAAAATAACCTGTGTGATATGGAGTCGCCAAATAAAAAATCGTCAAAACTCTGAAGCGGCTGTTTGTATGGACTAACCTGCAAGGCTGCAATTCAGTTTTACAACAATGTGAACACCTCGGAAATGGCCAAGTTGTAATGATTGTATTTATGAGGTTAAAACGAGTGGAATACTTGTTGTCTGTGTCAATCAAGTTTCGTTTTATTGGTAAGGTAAATCCTGTGTTTTAATTTAAAGCTTGTTTTGTGCAAAATATATTTCCACTTACATGGTAAAATATGAATATAAACCTTATTATCTATTTCAAACATAATCTAAACAAATACAATTTCAATATTTTGCAAAAAACAGGCAAAACCCCGTTTTTGCGCAAACCCGTTAAGACTTTAGGGATTAGAATCCCGTATAACACATCTACTATATTAGACTAGTGTGTGCCAAGTTTAAACAGAAAATGTATACTCATAAAAAGCATTTTTAGGCACTGGACTGCATTAAAATGACTGGTATTTTCCGAAGGCTTTTTGGGACTGGCTAATGGAGAGGGTATGGGAGGGGTGTCCTTGTCCTTACATCGAGATTTTTTTATAATTGTAGTGCAAATGGTAATGGTGCGATTTTCTACATTCTTAGCTGAACTAACTTGCTACATAGATCAACTGTTAGTTGAAAACGAAGTTTGAAGAGGGTATATTGGAGTCACCCTGTGGTCGGTTCATTGCAATTTACCTTGTCCGGAGCATAACTTAAAAAACTACTGGATAGAATTGGATTAAACTTCAATCAATGGTAGAGCATAATGAGAGGAAGTGCAGTGTACAATAACCATAACTCTATTCTTGCTTATTACTGAGTTATTGCTCTTTGTTACTCTTTTTTTTGTCCTGAGTATAACTTGAAAAGTACTGGATGGAATTCATTGGAACTTCATACAATGGTAAAGCACAATGAGAGGAAGTGCAGTGCAAAAGAACCATAACTCTATTTTAGCTAATTACAATGACGATAGTCCATAAAATAAAGTTGTCATTAATAGGTTGGCTTTCCAAATAGTTGACTGTAATTTCATATCAGGGCGGCGTTCGGGGGTATTAATCACCTTCAATGATAGCTCTAGTTTTTATTTTTTTGTATCACTCAGAAGATTTTTTTGCTGAACAATTTCGCATGGGAGTGAGTATTTTATGTGTATATTGACACCGATGAGGTACCAAGTGGAATGGGTAAAACGCGGTTCCCCGGCGTCTGCCGTCTTTGTACATAAAATGCAGGGATCATGTAAACCATGCGATTGTAAATAATGATTATGTGCAATAAAGTTATAAATCGAACGCTCATTAATTCAGAAAGGTGACTATCATTGTAGGGAAAATGTCTCATACTCAATTATATAACAGCGACAATATCGCGAGCTTCACGTTCATACCAGCTGACTAAACGTGCACTCGCGTGCATGTATTTGCTTAACCCTTCAGCACATAGGCAAGTGGCCAGATTACACCTCCCTGATAAGCAGTTCATATCTGTATACGCATTTTAGGGGTATTGAATAAGTGCAGATTTATACAGCAGTATGACTTAAGATCGATATTACTTCCAATAATTGTGGCCAAGTCTTTTATGTGAATACATTTTTACAGATAATTAAATTATCTAATAAATGGTGTCAATGATGAAATATTAAATTATTTAATTTCATCTGTGAATACATTTTCAAGATGGAATTGTAACATTTCTTTCAATGTCATAATTTCATTAAATTAAAGGGTAAAAAAATGCTGGGGTGGATCTAAATTTTATTACCACTATCATAAAAAAGGCCCAACTGGATTAAAAAGCCGACAAGTGATGTTCTAGTATATAATACACAGAAATATGGCAGGAATATCCTGTGTCATACAGGAGATTGATCGGTCAAGGGGGTCTGTTTAACTTTATTACCCCCTCATAAAATTGCTTACAACAAGAAAGCTGATGAATGATATTTTTAGTATGAATAATGCATCTAGATGATTCAAACGCTTACAATTTTTGCAAATGTATTTACTGTACCTGACCTATATTACGGCTGGAACCATGCAACATGTATCAGCTTCACAGCTAATTTACTCATTATTTTCTCAGCTACTTTTTTTTTTCTATGTTTTGTAATCAACATATTATCTTAAAATAATTATAATCTTTATTTATTTTCATGCTAAATTGAGCTGACATATATGATGATTTACGCATCAATGAATTTGGGGGATTTTCCATACAGCAGTCGGCCTGGTGGTCTTTATTACACCACAATGGAATATCACACCTATGATTGGCAGTATAAATAATTATCTTCTAATTTTATGAGATGATATTTTCAAGGGAAATTCAATACCCATATGGCTATGCTTTACTTTTATAAACATAGGGATATTTTTTACAAAAGGAAAGATGCAAAATTGAAATATTAAAATGACCCTTTTGAAATATGCGGGCAATGCGTTTACATCCAGTAGTCGATAGTCGGCCATATGCGTTAACATCAGTTTAATATTGGGCAATGTCCGGCAATCTCGTTTAAAGGGTTAAGTCAAATGAGTTAAAAATGATAATGCTTTAAAATTAAAATAAAATTTTTTACATCAACCTTACGATGTTTACGGAAGTAATTTTACCAAACCAAAATTCAATAAGTGTTTTCTTCACAGGCTCTCCTGGAGTTGGAGATGAACAGCGATTTGAAAGCCCAGCTCCGTGAACTCTACATCACAGCTGCCAAGGTAAAAAAACAAGTACATGGATTCTTAATCTTCATTTGATTTAAAAGAAAATGGTCCCAAAGTCACCATTGTTTGCAATCTTTCAGCCTCGCTTTTTATGCCTCCCAAAGGGCGGCATTAAGTTATCAGACTGTTCATCCCTATGGTTACTTATCAAAACCTGCAAATGCTGAGGCAGTTTGGTCATGACCAGTTGATGAAACTTTTTGAAATTTTGAGGTCAATGGTGACCTCGATGCAAAAACTTTTCTGGTCAATAACTGAGGAAGGCTGGGGCCCTGTGACCTTAATTTGATAGGCAGGCTTAAGATATCAACTTCAAACTTCATGAAACTTGTTCACAGTAACAATGTTCTGTTTTATGAAGTGTTATATACTGTAACTCCCAACTTATATATTGTAAGAGGTATGGCCCTTTGTACCTTATTGAACAATACATATTTATGTTTTAATCTGCCTTTTTAAAAATGGAAATAATTAATAGTTTCACATGCAGTGTGCAGACGGGAGGTGTCCAGTATAATATCCGATCAATGACTTTATAACCCTTTGTTCGATCAGGTGAGCTGTATAGGGCCATCTTGGCCGTCTTGTTATATAAATATTAACTGTTGAGATAATTATATGATACTCAAGTTTCTTTCTTGTGTAGATAGTTGATATTATTGTGAAGCTTAAACACTGGTATTCCTTTTGGCATTATTGGTGACAGCGGCATCAGGAAAACCTTGATCTGCAGACAATAACTTAGTGTTATTTTCTTAAATTCTAGTGTTTTACCATGACGTTTACATTTCATTATGATTTTCTGTCATAGAAATTCATTCATTGATAATGAAATGTGTTACCATAAATGTCTATGTATAGAACTCATCTATAAATAGGATGCAGGCAAAAAGAAACACAGTTGAACACCGTTTATCAGAAATTGTAGGGACCCAAAAATTATTTTGAAATAGTGATATTTCGGATTAACAATTTTCATTCATTGGCGAATTATAGAGGACGTAAAATATTAAGGCGCAACTATTGCAAAGTTCGTTACACATAACCAATACGATACATCCGGTTTGAGTGTTCTTTCATATACATGTTTGTTGAATAATTGTTTAATAATTGACAATCTATTCTTATACTTCTTTATCAAAACAACATTAAACACCCTTCCCTTTTATTACCGATCCTGATATCCTCCCGGGTTTGTTGCCGGGCCCACCTCTGGATTTTTCGGTTGTGGGTCGAGTGAGCAATGAGGCGATCGAACCTGATGAGATAGAATTTTTGGATGATATTCAGGTTGTGTTAACCGGCAATTATATAAACATTATGTCACCCAAGTGAAACGCTCATTTTCTGAACTCAATATTTGTAACATTCGCATGCTCAATGTCATTCTTTAACGGGTGCTTTCGCAAAATTCTGCGAGTGGCTTTTTCTAGACCACAAAATGTTTAAAGGAAAGTAGAATAAATATGAACTTAATTCCGCTGCGTAGTCGAGTGTAAACAGCCTATAAGTGGCATGTTTACACTACCAGTATAAAAAAGACACTACGGAGTCGCGCTCTAGTAAGTTTTCAAAAATATAACAAATACGGAAAAGGCCAAGTTTTATCTCAAATTTTTCCGAGGCGTGCATAATACAAAGTGAATACAAATGACGTAATCACCGCGTACTATATGTAAACCCCATCAACCTTTGATATATTTCCGCCGAACTGCCAAAGTGAATAGACTTCGTCGATCGATATATTTCATGGTCCAGAGCATCCTCGCTAGATTTATTTTACTGTTTCTTTCATTTATTTTAAATTTATAATGTTATTGCTTTTAATACTTATAGACTTAATGAAATCTGTACCGTGCTTGCCGAATGGATATTACCCGATGGCAAGGGTAAATATACAAAGTGAACAATGTCAAATTATTGGACAGCTTTGTAATCAAAAAGCGTCTAGCATCTGATGAGTCTTTCCGTACTCCCCAAAAAGAAAAAGCCATCAACAAGGTCTAGTAGTTGAGTTACTCAAGATTGATACGTTTTAATATTCATAATTTGTCTTAGGTGTAAATTTCTACTTAAATTAGACAATATTATAAGGGAATAAAGCAAATAATAAAATTGCAAGTTGATTTTTCATTTTGCGAGTTGCCTCAAAAAGCACTCGTAAAATTTTGCGAGTGCTCCTCGAAGTTAAATTCGAACCCTGAAATAAGGATTGATAATTAGGTGTGAAGTACCAAATCGGGACCGAAATTTTTACTTCCAAATAGTGATTATTTAAGACTAGCATTTTCAGATTAAAGATTAACATTTTAGTTAAATGAAGAAGGAATAAAATCGGGACTGAAAAATACTTTCAAATAGCGATGTTCGGAATAGCTGTGCTGTATGTGAAAAATTTAAAATTGAGGAAAAAATCTTAAAATTATTAAATCAGATAGCAACGATGTTTGTTTACAGTGCCATTTTTTATGTATCATGAAAACCGCATTGGTAAACCATGTGATATTAAACACACAAGCAAGGTATGTTTCTTTGTTTATGAACATGTCAACACCTTTACCCAAAAGAATGTAGCAAAGTGCAAAAAACAAAACCTTTCGTCGTATCAGTGTGTACTATTGATATTATACTCGTGCATTGAGAACAGCATTGACTTTGCACAATGATGCTACCGTACTTCACAGTATGCATGTTTATTTTAATACAGAATGATATTACATTAATTCTTCAAATTTTAAAAAATATGAAATATAAAGATTTTTTATAAAACTGGGTATTTTTATCTTGTCATATCCTGATTTTCCACTGCCAATATATATCTTGAGGGGATGCGAGTGTGAGTTGCGTCTCCTTGAAATAAAGTAAACAAATCAGTTTTCCCCATTGATACATCTGCAGCCAAATAATGGCCTGAAATTGCCTTCGAAAGATTTGTCAGAAGCTTAATACCGTTGATAATACGCATGCATTGTTTTCCTGGTAATTCTAGGGGGAAAAGTGTCCTATACACAGACATTTACGATAGTTGTGATTAAAGTCTGTCCATAATTCCATTCTGTCACCAGGAAATCGATGTTGCGGGCAAGAAGGCCATCATGATATTTGTGCCAGTGCCCCAGTTAAAGAGCTACCAGAAGATCCAGACTCGCCTCGTCCGAGAGCTTGAGAAGAAATTCAGTGGCAAACATGTGGTATTCATTGCACAGGTATTGATCAAATTATGTTTATGGAAAAAAAATGAAGACTTCATTAGTGCTTCAATATTTTTTTTATTACATTAATTTAACCACAAAATATTTGATGTGTGATGAACATACAAAGACAAGCATATAACTGATCTCCTATGTTGACATCTTGTTCTGAATTTCACATTTCAAATGTTTTTCTTATTAGTAAGTCTTAATGTGTATTTGTCTCTCAGGTATTGAGTTTCCAACGGAGGTTTACTTTTAAAGGTTTCTCTTTTCAACAGTCTGTACGAAAGTCATTATCACATTGCAGGACACGAGGTCCTGCAATACAGTTTACATTGCAGGACCGATAATTTTATGTACATTTAGTGTAAGCCAGGGCTTTCAACAGCGTCTAAAACCCAAGACTGAGATCTATTGTTCAAGAGTCAAAATCTGATCTTCAAGGGACAATGGCCGTTTTTTTTCTAATTTTTTGGTCTTTCTTCAGGGCTCAACCTACCAGGAGACTTAGGCGATTAAGTCGCCCTGCCCGCTGCAACTTCGCTATTTTCTAAGATCAAAGCGAAGTCAACTTCGCCGACTTTTTCAAAGATCAAAAAGTCGATATCGCTAAGAACTAACGCTTGTCAAAACAGCAACTCCGCCTCCGGCCTGTCAGCTCGATTGACAAACAGCCAATCGCGTTAAACCTAGTAAATATGCTCCATTGACTTCGGCCAATGAGAACGCTTGTTTTATTCAATCGAGCCACGTGTTTGCACCATTGACTTTGTGTACATGCGCTACGTCATTGATGTAATAAAATTGTAAGGGATTAATATTTACACTTGCCGATGTTTGTAAATGTCAATTAGTGCCAATTAGGATTTATACTTTATGACAATAACGGTTTAAACGATGTGCACTGATGACAAATGAACTCAATTGGGGGTGATTCCCGCGAATTTAGCGAGAAGGGCAAGTGCGAATCACAGATCGAGGTTTGTTGTTTTTTATTTCAGAAATGCTTCCATTGTTATTTTTTCTTCGAACGGTTCACATCAATATTCTATATATGAGATATTTTGCATTCTGTTTAATAGTAATCATGCTTTCTACGTGGCTTCTGCGGGATTCCCCAGGCCTGAAACGTAAAGCTGACGATGTTGATAGTGATAACATGATCGACAGTTCAAATAAGAAATCATTCAAAAAGTCAAATTATCAAAATAATTTCAGTTGGTACAAACAAGATGCAGATAAAAAATGGCACTGCGAAATTTGTAGATGTGCTAAGTTGGACAACACCTACGCTCTTGGACATAACCAACCAGCAAAAACAACCAATCATCAGAGACATGGCTTGTGTAAGTATTTATTAAAACAATAGAAGCATTGGTTAGTCCGCAGATAAATCAATTCAAAGTGGTATTAATTTTAAGGTGTCTGGCTTAATATATATTTTAAAACATGTTGTAATATATGCCCAAATTATTTTAAATGACAGCTGAAAATGATGAGATACTGTGAAATATTTTAAAGAAATATTTTGTGTATTTTCAGCAAATCAGCACAAGGCCGCATTGGAGAAGACAGTTCTGCGTTCCCAGGAACCCATGAAGAAAATCGTACTGGCCAAACTGTCCAAGGATGACGAGTTTGGGGTCAAGCTCCTTAAGACTGCCTACCACCTGGCCAAGCGGGAGCACCCCAAGGAGGAATTTCAGTACCACCTATAGCTTGCCGGGGCCATAGGTGCTGATCTCAGCCATCTCATGAATGGGCCCTCACCCTCTTACACATCAAAAAAGAGTGTTACTGAGTTACAAGATGCCATCAGTGTTATCATACTTGAGGACAAAATTAAGTGCATAAAGAACTCTTAAGAGTATTTTCAATTGATGTCATGTTGTTTGATTTCAGCTAGTTTTGTTTGTATTTATTGGCTTATTTTATTTATTTATCATGTATTTAAATTCTGATAAATATTTATGCGTGCATGATAGGGCCTAAAAAAAAAAATTGTTTGGTTAGGGTTACATCCTTTTCAAAAATAGGTAGGGTAGGTAGGCTTTTTATTTTATTTTTTTTATTTTTTTTATTAGGCTTTATATGAGAATATCATTTTCATCATTTGAGAATGGTGTTAAAGCAATCTTCTGTATAAGCATTTAAGGTTTAAACTTCATATTGAAAAGCAATTAAAAAAAAAAACGATATTTTTTTTTTTTTTTTAGTGTTTCATATTTTTTTCAAACTGACTATAAAAACGGTAGGGTCGGCGCCTATTCCGTAGGTAGGGTCGGGTAACCCGAACCAAATGTATTTTTTTTTTAGGCCTAGGTTTGCATGTAATAAAATGTTTGAAACTTGACTTTTTTTTAAAAGTATATACAACAATTTAATTCCAACTAAAAACAACCAGTATGACTATTTTAAAACAATTTAAACACCTATTTAAATGCATAGAAAAGTTGTCAAGGACACACCAGAACCCACCATTTGACATTTAAAATCTCAAAATTTTCCGACCTGCAAGAGACCCCCTCATGCACCCTCCACTGTTCTCACTTCTCCCTAAAATTTCTGTCTAGGATGAGCCCTGTTCTTCATAAATAATAGTTCTCGTCTGTCATAAATTAAGATGGCATTGCAAGGTACATGATTATCTATACTTTGTTTATTAGTTCCCAAAACTTAAATAAAAAAATTCCAATTTCCAGCTTTATAAAGATCAGCTGTATTAATCCACTTCATTCTAGTATTAATCCACTTCATTCTAGAAAAATCTCAAGTAAGAAGACAATTGTTCAATATAACTTAATAGAATACCTTGTCTTATTTCCTTCTCTTAGGTGGTTAAAAAATTCCCAGAGTCAAGACTTGGAAAAATATGTTCTGACTCTTATTAACGAATTATTTATTAAATTTATGTTCAGTGAAACAGGAATTATGCATGTACTATATGTTATGTTACCCTGTGCATCCTTGTCAGAATCCTATGTGCACAAGCATTTAATTAAGTGCAACAACATTTTTCTCACTTTCGCTTTCAGTTTCACTTTCCTGTTTTTCATTTTTAGCTCTACTGGCCAAAGGCCAGAAGATCTTGTGCGATGGTAATGTGTACGTAGTAAGTGCATCTGTGCGGCTGTAAACAACATGTTAACACGATGCAGCCTTCAGTTTTGATTTTATCTTGATGAAACTTGTACCTAATCTACATATCCTTAACCCTTTCCCTCATGTCAAATCAGCCATATTAGGCCTGCCACTGCATGGCTTATCAGTACATTGATAACCAGTAGCCAATAGATAATAAGCCCCTATAAGTACCCCTACTGCATAGGAGATTATTGGAGAATATTGAAAAATTGCCCCCTATGCATTTCTAACTTACTTTTCTAGTATTTCTTTTGGTTTAATCAATTATAGTTCAATATAAAGTTTGTAGGTAAATGAATTTCCAATCCAGTGGTATAATTTTTATTCTGTTGTCTAAATTATTTGGTTGAATATTTAAAGAGAAACACAACTCCTGTGAAAAATTGAAGATGTTTCAATTGATTTCATATTATACTATATTTCCATTGACACCTATGCATAACAACTTTAATATTTTGTAGTATTTCTTTTGATTAAAATGATGTTAGAAATTCAAATAATGAATATAGTATTTGTAGTGTATTAAATTTCGAATCTAGTGATCATAGTTTAATCTAAAAAGGTTTTGACAATAAACAAATATTCAAATCACAGAAATCATGCATTGTTAAAAAATAAACACAATTTAATTGGGCAAACAACAAATGTTATTTCAGATTCATTGTTCTCATAAATAAAATTTGCATGTCCGTTGTTTTGAAATGAATTGAATAAAATAATTGTAAATATCAAAATAAAAGTCTGGGTCTGCTACTGGCACAGTTTTAAAAACTTTGGGAACGTACTAGATGTTGCCCTCAACAAGCCGAACAACTCGAATTTTTAATAGTCAGAATCCCTATTTAAATTAAATTTAGTGATTCCGTAATCATATCATAATTAAAATCTGTCAACACAAGGCAATAAATCAAGGTCTAAAATGCATGCACAATTACGACAACATTCTTGTGTATTTTTCGAGATCGAGAGAACACGTGTTTTAACAGCTGTCAAACTGGGTCATATCACATATAATTTTATTATTATCCGTGTATTCACAACAAAAGACTAACTTTGATTAACAGACGTAAGGGGACATTTTTATTACCGGATTAACATTCCATTTTTGGAAACAGAAGTGACAAATGACATGTGTTTATTCAAGCCAGACTCTTGTTTACTACATCGTAAATCAGCCATTTTGACACATTTCTAAACCATGACAGGTGACGTCATTAGAGCGTGATCAATAGGATATATTTATATGATATTAATTATTGGTAGTTTTGAATAGCTAGTGACGTGTATGGGTATTTTCCATTAGAAAAACGAGACAAGCACGCGTTAAGCATGCGCTGTGAACTTTAAAGGCGTGTTTGACCTCTGTCTCTTTTAGTCGCGATTTTCCAAAAATCTTGAATAGTAACATCATCTTTTTTCATTATTTATATAATTATCGATGTTTATATTACACAAAAATGCATTTGTTGCGAAAAAATAAGCAACAGTTATGTTAATAAATGACCGTAAATAAGCATGGCACATTTTGGAACAATCATGCGGGAATCGATAGAGGGACATTTTGGAACAATCATGCGGTAATCGATAAAGGGACAATTTGGAACAATCATGCGGGAATAGATAAAGGGGCAATTTGGCACAATCATGCGGGAAAGGGTTAAGAGCTTGGTTCCTTTTGAAAACCAGCCAGATCCATGCTTGCCTAGATTATGGGCCTTGATAGTATTAAAAAATCAGTGTGTCAGTAAACAATTCCTCGTTAACACGATACAGCTTTCAGTTTTGATTGTATCTTGATGGAACCTGTACAGTAAGTCAATATCCATTAGAGCTGGGTTCTTTGAAAACCAGCCAGATCCGCCCATGCATGCCTAGATTATGGGCCTTGATAAGATAAAAAATCATGTAAACAATTGCTCGTTAACACGATACAGCCTTCAGTTTTGATTGTACCTCGATGAAACTTGTACAGTATCTACATATCCATAAGAGCTTGGTTCCTTTTGAAAATCAGCCAGATCCGCCCATGCATGCCTAGATTATGGGCCTTGAAATGATAAGATTATGGGCCTTGATAGTATAAAAAAATGCTATTATGGGTAATAAAATTAATGCTTGCGAACATGATACAGTCTTCAGTTTTGAGTATTCAGATACCCACCCATAAGGGGTTGGTTCTTTTCAAAAACAGTGATGTTGACCACAAACCCAGCCAGTAGAGCATAGGCCATTTTGAGCCTCTTGTTTCCGGAAGTAATCAAGTATTGAACGTTCCTATTGTCAATATTGATTCTATTTTTCATTAATGGCTTAACAATAAAGCTATTTTGCCATAGAACTTTACTGTATACTGACAACGATTTACGCAGTTCTCCTTTCACTTTCATTAAAATTGACATGAAGTAAGCGTGCACCTTTTTCCCGCGCTTTTTAGATCATGTGCTACATAAAATGTTTATTGTTCTGTTACACATTATTTTGAGTAAGACCAGATTTAAAAAAAAAACTAAAACAAAGTATTGTTAGGCATGGTAACGTTGTTCTTCAAGTCATCGTACTTAGGGAAAAGGCCAAAGGTATCCTTTATTTTGCATAATGGGCGGAGTTACTATGTCATTGAGTTTGAGTGCTGCTAATTGACATGGTTACCAGTCAGATTCCATGGTCGATCATCACTTGTCACTTCGAGTGTTAATTGCTCTTGACTTTAATCAATTAAAAAAAACATTCAGATCATGCCTTGTGGCTCCTTTGAAATGATGCCGACACTTGCACTGAAATTCTCCTGAGTGAAAACTGACACATAGTACAAATTTATGATGCGTCGATTTCGGGGCATATACCAAACAAGTTTTGTGCAAACCGAAGCGCTCGGGTCAATTAAAAGCCCTGACTAAGTTGGTTCGATAAACAAAGGTTAGTTAATTAAATTAACAAGATTCACTGTTGACACATATTTATAAAATAATTGATTTTCCCCGAACATTATTGCCGGACATGCGGGCCTACAATAAACATGCGATTGCCGGACCTCATCATTTATTATCGGCGGGAGCCGAGGTCCGACGAACTTTCGTACAGACTGTTTCAAAGATCATGAAAATAATGAGACAAAATTGAATTCTTAATTTCATGGGTGCATGCTTTAGGAATAGTGCCACTGGGAAAAATGCAGGTACTAAGTGCATATAGGGATTACAGAGTGTGCACATGGAGTCATGGAATAACAGCCTTAAGAGTTTTGCATGAGAAAATGAAATAAGTTAGTTTATTTATATAGAGGATAATTTTAGGTTTGTACCAAAAAAAGTATTATAATGATAAAAAACAAAACAATGAGCATATGTCTGACCAAATCTCTTAAAAATCAATATTCTGCACATAATAAACAGTGATACAAGATAATTGTGTTTTTGGAAATGTTTACCGAAATAAAAACCAGCCTCAACATGACAGCAATGGATTGATATTGGAAAATAAAAGTTGATGTTGCATATTTTCAGAGAAGAATTCTGCCGAAACCAACCAGAAAGACCAAGAGAAAACAGAAGCAGAAGAGACCACGAAGGTAGGCGAGGAAACTGAATGCATGGGTCTTAAACTTAATAACTGTAACAGTGAATATTTTATATAGCATATTTAAATTTATAAGTGTATGTATGGATACATTAATATTGCCCAATTACAATGAGGTTGAGGTTCTCATGGGCTTTCGAAATTGTCACCAAGAAGCATTATTTTTCATCTTTATGTGGCCCAATAAAGTAAACAATCTGAACAAAGAAATTTGTGTAATCCAGCCGTACTCTGACGTCTGTCCATGAATCTATCCTGGACGACCTGTGTTTCCCTTCTGAGATTGTTGGCAAGCGGATCCGGATCAAGCTGGATGGATCCCGTCTTATCAAGGTCCACCTTGAGAAAACCCAACAAACAAACATTGAGCATAAGGTAAACACACACTGGGGAAAATTTCTGGGTTTAGAGTTATCAGGTATTCCATCTACACATTCCATCTACACGCTTTTCAGCTTTCAAATAATGTAGGGGTTTAAAATCAGGATTGAGAGCTTTTAACTTCAGACTATTGTACAGGTGTTTTTTTGCTCAGACATTCGCATCAAAATCAGTAGGAAGTACGTTGAAATGATTATAAACTGTTTCAAAAAGGGTGTTCACCAGGCATCTAGATAGTCAATGATAGATAAAATGCCTCCAGTTTCTCTCACAAAGAAATATAATGTGCAGCAAAATATGGCAAAATAGCTGATATAGCCAATATTCATGTATTTAACTTGCGTATGTATACACAATATTGTATAAGAGATTGTTGTGTAAAACCCTTGTTGGTATTTCAAAGAAAATACAATTTTTATTTATTTTCAAAAACAGTGTCTACCAAATTACGAAATTATGATTTTTGGGGAATATGTGTTATCTTCATTTTTGACAGATCTCACAAGAGGTTTGGATATTTTGACAATATTTCAAATTTGAACATGTATGTTAATGAAATGATGAATCATTTTTGACAAGCATATATCTGAAAATTATGTCGATAACTGATTCTGATCACTCTCCGTGTCATTTCATACTTAAATATTTTAACTGCATATTTTGAATTTGAAGATGTATGTATATGAAATGATGAATCATTTTTGACAAGCATATATCTGAAAATTATGTCGATTTCTGATTCTGATCACTCCCCATGTCATTTTATATTTAAATATTTTAACTGAATATTTCAAATTTGAACATGTATGTATATGAAATGATGAATCATTTTTGACAAGCATATATCTGAAAATTATGTCGATAACTGATTCTGATCACTCTCCATGGCATTTCATACTTAAATATTTTAACTGCATATTTTAAATTTGAACATGTATGTATATGAAATGATGAATCATTTTTGACAAGCATATATCTGAAAATTATGTCGATTTCTGATTCTGATCACTCCGTGGCATTTCATATTTAAATATTTTAACTAGTGATGAAACGATAATCGAGTACAATGATAATCGAGTACAAGTGATTAAACGTCGCTGACAATGCTTTGTTGGCGACAATTGATAGTGGTTGCCCAAAATCGATGTCGCTAATGCTACTTCCGGTAACTACGTATTTTTTGTTGTGGTAAATGTCCAGTTAATGTCAATTTTTCTTTCCGGTAAATTTTCGTTGAAGGCATTTTAATGTGGGAGGTCACTCTCTTACACAAATGCGGTGCATGTAAAATCTCTCCCAAAATTACAAATTGTTTTTAATTGTTTATATAACAGGGATGATAAAATTCCGGATTAATCCGGAATTCCGGATTTAAGGCCTCACGGATCGATTTTGGGATATATGTAAATCCGTTGAGTTTTTTCTAGGGAGGGAGGGGTACAGGGAGCGATTCGAGCTATGTTCGAACAATATGGGTACGAAAGGTGAGTTTTCCGGAAGTGTAAATCCGGAAATTAACGAACATATTTACGTCTTGCCAATCGAGCTATATGATTGGTTAAGTAGTGTCGGGTTATTACGGAAATTACCGATCGGACTAGAAAACAGTATCCGGATGGTTCGTATCCGGATATGACAGACGACGAAGATTAATAAACAAGTATTGGAAAAACACGACCACCACCAACTTCTAAAAACATCGATTCGTCGATTAAAAGGTATATTTGCTATTTAGTTTTAAGAGAAATTCCCGAAACGTTACTTTTAAAGTTAATAGAATGTGTTAAAACTGAGAAAGGCTTTTTGCGCATGTACTGATGTAGCAATATTTCGGACATCCCGATTCGGATTTTGTTATAATAAATGATTTTTATTTTACAAATTTTATTTGGCCGATTGAAGTTTACGATGTAAACCGTTTCTTTATTGTTCTCATTATGTTTGAAGCATTGTTCTCAATAAGAAGTGGCTGTTGACCATAATGGAAGGTTCAAATAAAAATCACTATCCCCACCCCTGACACATTCAAGGTGGCTGTAACAACCATTAAGCATTAAATAAGCGAGCAGTGTTTTTATCCTTTTACCAGTTCACCAATCACTTTTTATCATGTTACCTAAATTGTGTTCTCTTTTTTACCCTAGTTCTTACTTTTCTGATGTGATTTGCCTCATCAGTGTTTTATTTTTTTCACTTACAAGCCGGTGCACACCGTTCATGTCAGTAACACTCGGAAGAGGGGTTGAAATTAAACTGAGATAGATAAATAGATAAAATTGGGTTGTTTAAAATCTAAAGAAAAAATGAATTAATATTTTGTAGTAGTAATATATATTAAGTAAGAGCAATCAGTTTATTTTCTATTTGAGACAGTTCAACAAATCTTCTTGAGGACCCAGTTTGAGTGAGATTTAATTTCTATAGTTGTAATTTGTATATCCAGGTATGTTGATGGTTCCAAAAGTCAGGGATGAACAGACACCTCAGCCAGTGCATCCGGTTGTTCCTGTCAATGACCGACAATTCAATTCAGATGCCATGATTCTTGGATTTATGGCTGAACATGACCTTCCATACCCCTGGTACCACATGTAGTGAGTTTTACATAAGACACTTGCCAAAGATACAAAAGCTCTCAGCGAATTAAAACTTCAAAGGTGTACAGCATCATATAAGATGACTTCCTGAGAGGCAAGCCATTTCAATGATGAACTTGTTGAGGAGTTAAGTGATACTCGGTGTGTGCTACTGGACACCTGTAACATCATGAGGAGAAAAAATCCGGCTTGGAGACCAGAATACGTCAACTTGTCCCTCACCTCATAGACATTGATGGTGACACAGCCCGCCATGTCCACAACGGTTACCCTGCCAAAGCATTTACAGTCCCATTTGGATATTACTTGGAATTCCGAATAATAATTAATATAATATATAATAATTAATAATATTATATTCTCATCAAATGTGCAGATAATGGAATAAATACTCTTATGTCTGATATATAAAATTTGAATAAATAACACTTTACAATAAACATTTGCAAGCTTGATATTTGATATGTTATTCATTATTATTTATCAAACATCCCACAGTATAGACTATTCATACACAGGCATTTGATCATAGCAAGTTGAGTTTTATGGGAAGTGGACAACTGAACCAAAATGTCAGGTACATGTCTTATGCCTGTGACTTAAGGTAAAAAAGTAAATTTAACTTTGTTCAAAGACAAAGGTGTTAAACTTCACTGCTAAGATTCCTGATAATTGTCCTGATTGCGGAAGTCTCCTGTTGGACATAATTATATCTACCAAACGGAAAGGTGAACTCATTGAACACTATTCTAAGACAAAAAAGGGTATTAGAAACTCTGAAATACTGAAAGCTTCGGGGGGCTTTGCCCCCCTTGTCCCCCCACCAGGGCTTTGCCCTGGACCCATCGGGGGCCTTTAGGGGCCCCCTGAACCCCACGCAGATATTTTCAGGATTGGCAACTTGGCCCTGTTATCATCCCTGTATAAATCATAAAACCTTCTTCTATAACCTGTCTCTATGGTGTAGTGGGTCTGGTCTTACCGGTGATCCGATGAATTATATTTTTAAAACCTTTTTTAGTATCGTTAGTAATTCATTAATTTACTTTTTTATGAAAGTTTTATCAAATTAATATTTTCAAATGAAATTTTCAATATAACAGTTTATTGAATGTTAAGCTTGTCCACAAATATTAAATATGCTTTTACGTGGATAATATGCTAAGATAACTTACTTGATGCGGTGTGCATCATTTTGCAATTCATGTGCAATTATTAGTATTTGTTGTGTTGTTATGTTGTTTCGTTGAGTTATAAAAGACAGAAAAAGGTTATGGAAATTTACTTACTGTTGCAAATGAAATGACTATAGCATCACACGAACTGATCTATTTAACGGTTTAACTATCTAAATAACCATGATGATACTATATATAAAGAATGTATTGCTTACTGGTATTATTAACTTTCGATTGTAGTCCGATAGTAAATCGAAATGCTTGGTCCGATTCGATTCGATTATCGATAGCAATTGGAGTCCGATTTTCAAACACTGATTTTAACTGAATATTTCAAATTTGAACTTGTATGTTTATGAAATGATGAATCATTTTTGTCAAGCATATATCTGTAAATTATGTCGATAACTGATTCTGATCAACTCAGTGGCACTCAGCACGTTCGTCACATACTGTTAAGATTACAGCAATTCTCCAAAGAATTCATAAATAATGCAAATGTGGTTTTATTGTGTCACAGGAAAAGGTGGCATATAGGCATTACTTTTGGTGTTGGCATCAGTAAAATCATGTACAGTTTATAACTAAAGTATGTATTACTCAATTATAATGAAACTTGTGACGGTGTTTGTGATAATAATGTCTCTGATCATGGGGTAAATTGCATTATTGACTCCAGAGTAATGCCCCTTTTGCTTTAAAAAGTAGTTTTGTCTTGTGCAGACAATACCCTAATCAGTGGTTGAGAGTAACTATATTTACGAGGGATCCTGAAGTAACAACGGGTTGAACTCAACTGTCACCAGGCATTGAAATACGAGTTAGTATGGGATTGTCTTTACAAAGAATTTCACAGAACTTAGGGTGTGGAAGGGCTCTAAATTTTTTTAGTTGAGCATTTTAAAAGTGTATATATATATATATATATATATAAAGCAACTTAAGCATTAAAAAAATCACATACACTTAGAATCCTTATTATAACATGAATGCTATGAGTAGGACTCCTGTGTATGGAACACATAAGAGTATGCAACAGGGTTTCAGTGTTGGCAAGGGAATTTCATCATTATTTTTTATGCTCGAAAGTTTAAATCTAGTGTATGTTAAGGAATGACGTCACCATTACGTCATATGTACATCCGTTGTGTGGAAAATTCTCAATAAAAAAAAATGTTCTTATGATTGATAGACATGTTTTCACATGCTCAATACACTGTAAATAAAAAATATCATTATTCCTGAAACTTTTATACCTTAAGTATATATTCTTGCTTAATTTATCATTTAGAGTAGGGATTAAAGCATAAACCGCTGCCCTATAGTTGAAAGGTCATTTTGGAAGAACTGTCCTGGCGGACGGTGCAATTTTTAGAGTTTGTTTTTCAAGTGGAGTGATTTTTCTTAGGAATAACTTGACCCCCCTTTTTTATTGGCTTAAAATGTAATTTAAAGCTTGTACTTTAAGAATATATGTGGTTATCATAGCCTGCATTCGCTCGAAATGCCTTCAAATGTTGTCTAAAAATTATAATTTTACATTGAATTAATAGGGAATAACAATGGTGGTGTGTAACCTTGAGCTGTTTTCTTCCAAAATATAAAGAATTAATTACAAATGAAATTCCTAGTAGAATGAAGTGTGTGCCATTATTTTATCTACAAAAAATGATACCGAAATTTGACCAGCAGAACCAGTGGTGTGCACTTTATAACCTCCAACAGCAAATAATCTCCAAAAAACCCATCTTGCTCAATTGTTAATTTATTTCTCCATAATTCAGAGTATGCAGATAAAAAGGAGCAGTTTATGTCTTATGCATGTATCTTCCTATCATGATAAAACTTCAACAATGTTTGTGGGCATAATGTCTTTGTCAAATTGGATTGTTGGGTAAATAATATCAGTTACTTAAAGGCCTGGGTAATAGTATACAGGGCTCTCACTAGGCTGAAAATTTTGGGAGAAGTGACTTCTCCCTTCAGTCAATTTAGGGAGAAGTGGGGAGACTTTAGGGAGAAGTTATACTTTTTGTAACACCTGATACAAAATCTATGCCATACCACACACCTCAGTTTATATTCACATTCAAATTGATTGCTATAACACTATATAAAATGTTCATAAAATAATGTATCATTTTTGGCTCAGCAAAAGTGTATTGGTCAGTGTCACATAGTTTATCTCCAAATAGCATCTAAAATGAAACAAAAACCAAGACAGCTAAGGATTTGAAACAATCAGAATGACCAATAAATTAACCGTCAATATAGTAGGGGGTTGAATCTTATTTTGGTACGTTCGGGATAGGGTATGAATGCCACATTCATCTATGCTGTTATTTACTTGTCTCTGGCTAATTAATTTTAAATATGCTGACATTTAAGAACCAAATGACATTTAAATCACTGTCCTTGATGAAAACTTTACCAATACATAATGGGAGGTTGAGAAATTAATCTGAAAATTGTTCTTACAAAATGGCGTATCTCGCCGATTTTTTTGACATCGTAAACAGGAGAAAAATACTGTAAGTATTAAAACTCTACATAAAGCAATTTTTTTATTTTTTTTTGTGTTAACAAATTAATTTTTTATCATGAACATTTCACTAAAACCAATCAAATATTTGGTGATACGTCATGTTATTGATATTCTTGGCGCCACCTTGCCCTGGGCCCAAGATGGCTATGACCGTCTGCTTTAAAAGCAACAATGTTTAAAATGTTTTGCATTGTTTGTTCAATACATATATCAATTACTTTTTAACTTCATTAATGCATGACACGACTTTTCATAATTATGTCGCCTTTTCTATCTCATTTTAACGAACGTATATCATTTTATCACGGTCTTCTCAATGTTCATTCTGATTGGTTAACTTTCAATAGCTCCGCCTACCGGCGATGTTTTAGTAATTGGATGACACCGCCCAATTATCGGATTAGGAGATTACCAAATTTTATAAATGGCTAATTGCGATGTCTTGACTAATGGGACAATGGCCAAATACTCCCTGATTGACAGATTTACAATGTGTTATAATTTCGGCGAAGTCAATGTCGCTTTGATGATGCAAATGGGCGAAGTCTGGGAATTTTAGGCGCCCAAGTCGCTCCCTCGCGAGAGCCCTGGTATAAAAGGCAGAGAGTCAGAAAAATGGCCACTTCACTTGACCTCACAGAGCTGTCTGCTAGTACAGACTGCCAGTACATTTTTTCAAATATTCAAATAATTAACAAACAAATATTGCTAAAATTTGCAAGACGGTTTATTGAATTTATCATACATATCTTGTGAATTTCAAGTCTCACAAACAGTTATAAATACTACTTTCAAATTATTTGTTTTCATAACTGTCAAACAAATTCAAATTTCCCAGCAATGTTGATTGACAGATCTTGAAAGTTCATGACCCTGTAACAGCCAACTGAATTTCACTACCAATTCCTGTTTACTTCAGGTTTACTATCATATTATGAGAATGTTACTGCCATATAGTGGGAAACATCCATTATCCAGCATGATATAAACTATCAAATGGCTTATTATAACACAATTCGTGGAAGTATTGGTCAAGGTATATGAGACTTTATTTATCTAATCTCAAATTCTTCTATACCACTATCAGAATCAAAAACACCACAAGGCATGTAAATGTTTACAATCAAAACTGCTGACCAGAACAGACCTCATAAACCTGATTAACCACGCTTCCTCTGCCAAATAGGCTCAATTGCTGTCCGGTAGGATATTTTGGGTCATGCACCCTGGCCTTGAGTTATGCTCCTATAACATTAAAAAATAATAAAAGTTTTCTTCTTTTGCAGATAATTTCTTTAAGTATTTATTATCCAATCATGCTAAAACTTGTTGTCTGCATTTGATCATGGAGTGAATCAACGTGATAACTCTGAGTTATGCCCATTTTAGATTTTAAAAAGGTTAATATCGCGTGCAGACAATAACTTCAGTATTTATAACCTAATCCTGTTGACTGATAGGCATACTATCTGGGTTATGTTTGAGAGTGTGATAAATCGTCTGTGAGGTTACACAATTTTCTACAATGTGCTACTTTTTCATTGAGATTTGTATATAGTTCTACTATGATGGGCATTCAAAACAGGGGACACATGTAATTCTGCAGAATTCTAGTATTTATGCCTATTGCAAGCTGTTCCAGGTCCTGGTTTTATTTTACATTCATAGCCTCGGTATCATTGATGGCTGCAGTGTTGACTTGTCTACAAAATCTCTGTATAGGTTATGCCCTTTGATAAACTTCAGAAAACAGGAGAACAGATGAGTTTTGTCTTATATTTGCAGTGCTTCCTGTTTCATTTTGTTTCATACGATAAATACTTGTAGTCTTGAAGGCCGTATATATTTTGTTTTCCTTATTTTTCAGTTGGACACATTCACTGCAGTGTACAAGAAATTGACTGGCAAAGACGTTAATTTTGAGTTTCCCGAATAGATGCTCTTATTTGTACATTCAAAATAAATTAATTGGCGAAGAACATTGTGTTATGTTATTTGGTAAGTTGGTAAATGTGAAGTTTACTTTTTAAAAAATATGTGAAATATTAAAAAAAAATTCTTAGATTACTAATGACGGGCTACTGTTACGTTGTTGGCAAACCTGTGGGCATGTTGTCGTTAAATACTGCAGCAGCTTAGAGCTACAAAAGCAGGGATATAGTTTGTCCGAAATCCAAAGGCACCATGGAACATTTGTTAATCTATAAATCCGGAAAATAAATTGGGGTGGGAGGTGACCCAAGTTACTGAGATCCTAGATGTTAACTATCAGTTAGTGCCCGGATTTCAACTAGAGCTGAGATATACACCTAGCATAATCATCTTTCATACACATTCTCATTGGTCAAATCTTTCCATCTAGTCCAATTAAATTGCTTGTTATATATTGCGAAGCCGCAACAATGGCGTCTTCTGAAAAAATGCGAAGACATAATACATCTTTTGAAGCAGAATGGCATCTGTATTAAACCGAGGAGTTGATGCTGGGGAAATCCTTTGGGTTGATTCAAATAGTAGTAACAAGTGGCATTGGCTGGAAACATTAATGAATGGGACCAGTATATCATTTTAAATCTGCGAGGTTGACATTGACTGAAAAGCAAAGTGATTGGTTTGTAATCTCTTCATCACCTACGGATCAAGCAGTATAACCGCTCTTGTTGAACACATGAACAACCAAAAACATGCAAAATTACGCAAAAAAAATTGTTTTATCAGGGTTTGCAGCATTGAAAAGGTTTTTAAATTTAAGGCTGCTGGATGAAAAGGCCTTAAATTTGCTAAAAACTTACAAGCTAATTTCAAGGTAAAATAATTCAAGAAGCTGTATTTAATACTAAGCAATGTGTAAACATTTCATTTATGTTATTGTCATCAGTTTAATAGGTGATTCTGTCCTGAAATCCCATGTAAAAACCTGAAAGGACAACTACAGGTTACTATGTCACAATAATGTGTTATTTTTAGCTCACCTGAGCACAAAGTGCTCAAGGTGACCTTTTGTGATCGGTCTATGTCCGGCATCAACAATTGGTTATAATCATCTTCTCCTAAACGGCTTGGACAATTTTGATGAAGCTTCAAAGGAATGATCCTTGGTTGGTGCTTTTTCAAAATTGTTCAAAGAAATTTATTCCATGCAGAACTCTGGTTGCCATGGCAACCTAAAGGAAGATGTCAACAATTGGTTATAATCATCTTCTCCTAAACCGCTTGGACAATTTTGATGAAACTTCATGGGAATGATCCTTGGTTGGTGCTTTTTCAAAATTGTTCAAAGAAATTAATTCCATGCAGAACTCTGGATGCCATGGCAACCTAAAGGAAAATGTCAACAATTGGTTATAATCATTTTCTTCTCCTGAACCTCTTGGACAATTTTGATGAAACTTCATAGGAATGATCCTTGGTTGGTGCTTTTTCAAAATACTTCAAAAAAATAAATCCATGCAGAACTCTGGATGCCATGGCAACCTAAAGGAAAATGTCAACAATTGGTTATATTCATTTTCTTCTCCTGAACCTCTTGGACAATTTTGATGAAACTTCATAGGAATGATCCTTGGTTGGTGCTTTTTCAAAATTGTTCACAGAAATTAATTCCATGCAGAAATCTGGTTGCCATGGCAACCTGAAGGAAAAATTACAAAACATTTTTGACAAATACTATGAAGCCTAATGCTTAAATATTTGGTGTGAAACATTGTCGATTGGTTATCTACCATGTTTATTCTAATTATGCCCCTTGAGAAAAATTGGCCTCAGCCCATGGGCTACAAGTTCATTATAAATACACTTTGTTAAAATCTGATAGTTATGTTAAGTTTTTTCTTGAAGCAAGGGCAGCAAGTCTTGCTATATGGTCTCCTTTTTTGTTGGAGATTTCCACTTCTTTCTATTTTTAGTAACAAGGGAATATATTTTAAATTTTATTAAGTCTTCAGCATAGTCACTTCTGAAGTAATAATTGTTATTTTTTTATATTCATAGATTCAAATAATTATTTTACACTTTTTGTGTTGCCTGAAAAGACGACATATAGGGGTTACTTTTGTCGGCGGCGGCGTCGGCGTCCCATTTTCGCTTGTCCGGGGTATATCTCCTAAACTATTAGTGGTATCAACTTGAAATTTCATATGTAGATAGATCTAATTGAGGGCAAGTGCAGTGCACAAGAACTGTTACTCTTGCTTCCATATTTTTAGAGTTATTGCCCTTTGTTATTTTTCATGCTTAAAGTTTTGTCCGGGGCATATCTTGTAGAATATAAGAGTTATCAACTTGATCTTCATATGTAGGTAGATCTCATGGAGGGCAAGTGCAGTGCACAATAACAGTAACTCTTGCTTTCTTATTTTTAAAGTTATTGCCCTTTGTAAATTTTCATGCTTTAAGTTTTGTCCGGGGCATATCTTGAAGAATATAAGAGGTATCAACTTGAAACTTCATAGGTAGATAGATCTCATTGAGGGCAAGTGCAGTGCACAAGAACCGTTACTCTTGCTGCCATATTTTTAGAGTTATTGCCCTTTGTTAATTTTCTTGCTTAGGTTTTGTCCGTGGCATATCTCGTAAACTATAGGAGGTATCAACCTGTCTATAAATGAATAAAATGCCAATCTAACAGCTATAATGTCGACAGTAAATAATTCGTCAGGCGACACATCCGACTCGCGGAGTTCTAGTTTTAGAAGAAATTTCATTTTTACTTTATTAATTTAATAATCAGACTTTTCCATTGAACTTCATGTAGATTATTGTTCATGCAGATGCTATAATCTTATCTTCTGTGTGGATAGTGTTATTCACTTATAATTTATATAAAGACAATTTATTATTAACAACAGTAGGAATGTAATGTTGTCCTAGATGGGTAAAGGTGATAATATTAGTTGAAGTTGTTAAATGTGATCTGATATTTGATTTTTAGAGCTTAGGAAATTTATTGATTTTTTTAGGGTTGTGCACTGTTTGTTATTTGTGTATCTATATTAAAAGTTATTTCAGTATGAAAGCAATTTAACATAGTTTTGTCAGTGGCAGGCAATTGAACCAAGTCCTGTCAGGGTGCAGTCAATTGAAAAAAATCCTGTCAGGGTGCAGGTATCTGTACCAAGTGCTGTCAGTGTGCAGTCAATTACCAAGCCCTGTAAGTGTGGTGCGCAGGGAACTGAACTAAGTCCTTGGTGCAGGTGAGAATCAAATTCTGTCAGTGTGCAGTCAATCATCAAGTCCTGTCAGTGTGCAGGCAACTGAACAAAACTAGTTACAGCCCGTACACGACAGCCTATACTCTATGTACTTGTATGCAGCATTCCATTGTAAATAAACACTAATTGAGACCTTGACCTTAAAAGTAGGGACACAGGTCTTGCAGGCGACATGTCGTCTTGGTAAGTGGAACACATGTGGCAAGTTATTTTAAAATCTGTCTATACAAGAGAAATTTATATCCCGGACACAACAACCTTTACTCTATGTCCTTATGTATGCACCATTCCATAACAAAGGTTAAACTCTTTTACTCAGGTGAGCGATTTAGGGCCATCATGGCCCTCTTGTTATAGCTTGCTGTTCAGAAAGTTTGAACACATGTGTTAATATTTGTTTATCCCTGAAAAGAAGGGTCCTTGAATTCTTGTTTAAAACTCATTGATTTTTTTGCTAGTCTGGCTGTTTAACCCTGGGTATTGTCACTTCAGGATTACTCAAAATTGAAGTCAGGAGAGCCCTCAAGAGGACTTCTAAAAGCAAAAATTTGCTTCGCAAACGGGGCGTTTCCCCCTTGAACCCCTCGCAAAAATTGGTTTCAGCTACTAGGTCACTCAGTTGGAGATAAGTTGGTCAAATGTAGTTAGTGTTTGTATGGCTGTCGACATACTGGTGGGACTTATATTTGTATCCTGTCAGTCAGTCTTTATTTGGTTTCTGATCAATAACTAACAACCAAGTCCAAATTTCGCAAGAAAGTTGATCGTGACCAGTGTATGACAAGGTCACATTGACCTTTTGCAATTAATTTGATCGGTTACTTAATGACAGCCTGGTTACTCCCAATTTGTTTTGAAGGTTGGTCATAACTAGAAGACCCCTATACAAATATTTAGGGGTCAAAAGTCGCAGTGACCTATAATTTCAAATCAATTGGTACTGCTTTTAGAAGGGTGGCATTGACATTGGCTAAACTTGAACTGCCATTCTGCGCTAAAACCACTTACGTTATTGACTGTTCACCAGTACAGCATTGACTTCAAAAACATTTTCAAAGCTGTTAGGAATGTGGAGTCTGATATTCTAGTTTTGGCTCATCAGTGCAATAATGAGTCGTGTTAACAGCCTGTTCACTGAACAAGATCAAGATATCAAAAGCCCTTCGAGGGCCATAACTCTCGAGTAAATATTCTTGCATACCGGACGTGTGTTTCCGGTCATGTGACCAGTGCTGGAAAAACCCATCTTACATACCCCATGTAAGATGATTCACGCGCCACTTCTTACTTCAGTTCTTGTATGGTTTATGAAAAATAAATTATGCCATTTCATTAAAGAACAATTAAATATATATGTTTGCAAGACTTTTAATTAAAATTGAAAATAAATAATCGTAAAGAAACGCTATTTTTAGTTTCAGCGCTCTATGACGTTGGTAAACAATGTCGCACGCGATATTTGGTGTAATTGTTCAAAAGTTCGTTTTCAACGTCATTTTTTCACAAATTGATAATTTTAAATCGAAAAATCTGACCCTCGGGCACGCTGCGTGGCCGGTGACTAGGCAAGCCTAACTATCTGCTTACGCGCGTGCCCTCGGGTCAGATTTTTCTATCCGTACCAGAAACACATGATAGATAATTATGTTATTTGGTTGTCTATTGCACTTTGTCAAAATATTATGCCATATTGGAACCAAGTTTGGTAAGGATCAGGTAAGATACCTTATGATCAAGTCGGACAGTGGGCAAGGTGAGTGTTGTAAAATCTTGACAATTCAATGGCCATAACCAAAGTAATTGTGATCTGTAATTCCAGTAATGTGCCCATTAACATTGAAAACACGTCCGGTATGCAAGAAAAAGTGATAAAAATGCATGTATGCTAGGTAAAAAAAAAACATGATAAAAATGTGTATCTGCTTCAGTTTTATATAAAGTTATATCTGGTCATAAAGTAGGTCAAAAGATCACATATATAACCCCTTGAGGCCATTTCAACCAAATTTTCAAGAAATATTTTTTATTTTTTTAATATATTAAATCTAGGACAAGTTTGAATATTGGTCATGTCCAGTTAAATGTAGGTCACCAACCTCAAATTATAAGAACATGACTGATTTATGAATAGTTATATATGAAAAGTGTTGTATTGCACAAGCACAAATTACCACTAGTCTTGTGTAGTATCCTCTTAATATACCACATTTTTATTTAATCTTTATGGAACATAGTGTTCTCTAGTACAAAATCTAGGTCAAGTTTGTAATAGGTCATGTCATGTTACAAGGTAGTTCACTGGTTCAAATGTCCTAAAAAATACCAAATTCTACCAAATCTTTACAAAATTATTTCATAATTATGTTGCTGGATTATAAGTCATTTGACTCACTTGGACAAAATTCTCTTATATGAAATCTTATTAAATGGTCATAGGTCATATCACAAAATAGGTCACAAGATTAAATGTTCTGAATTTTTTTATTCTACTTAACCCCCACATTTTCTATCAGATTGTGGCAAAACTTGGTTAGAATGGTTATCTATATTTCTTCTTTGTCAAGTTGAATTATGGGTAATGTCAAGTAAAAAAAAAAGTCAAATGTCAATCACTAGGTCAAATATTGAAAAACCTAGTAAACACTAGAGATCAAGATCATAGGAACACAAGGCATCTTAAGATAATTGTAACTTATTGCTCTATTGACAATTTCCCGATCTCCCCTAGAAATGATACAAAAGTTGAGGTTATTCTCGGCATACACTGAGCAAAACATTATTCATGTTATATCCTAGTTTATAACATACATGCTCATTTAACATACATGCTTATTTTCAGCAAAAATGTTTCATGTTTGGATATCTGAAATTAAACAAACATTATCAGAAGCCAAAGTTTTGCTACTCTCCAAAAGCATTCAAGTATATTTCATCCCAAAATCAAAATTCTGTGTTGTTTTTTTTCAAATCATTAAATTCAATTCCACTCAAAACAATGTTGTTCTTTCATATGATATTTTAAATTATATTTTGAAACATGTATGCATTTACCAAAAAATATTTAATTCATGATTTTTTTAAATGGTTCAATATTATCAGCTTTTTAAATATGTAAAAAATAAATTGTAACCTAATTTAGCCATGCTAAATCCTTTTTTATTTTACAGTTAACTGTAATTTCCAGATGTTAATTTTCATGATGTTGAAGTTTGTTGTTTGACATTGAAAGGGTTATTGAGAAGAGTTATCTTCATCTTTGGACATTTCCTCAACTAACCCTAGAACCGGGTCACTAGGGTTTGTAGTGTCCAAGCTTGCTTCACTGTATAAATTGGTTTGCATTTGATTTTCAAAGTTCATAGCACTTGGTGACTGGTGTATTGACTGTAGTCCAACACCAGACTGGTTTGTGAAATCATTAGTAGAGGGTAAGTTTGCCAATGGCATTGACCCATGAGGTTGTGCACGAGTCTGATTGGATGCTTGTTCACTGAAAGACTCCAGTTCATTGTTCACAGGATAGTTGGAGACCTTGGTGCCCCGTCTTCTGCCCAGGACTTTCACATAATTTGCTGGGACAATCCCAATGGTTTTGCTATCAACACTTGCCAACAGCCAGCCTTTCATACGAGGTTGTAATTCTGAAATAAATATATATGATTGTATTTCAAATTAAACAAGAGCGGTCACAGACAGCTATATCCCCCGCCTCATGGGGACATTTTTTGTAAGGAAAGCCAATCAATGGTAAGGGTAGTTTCTCAGGAACATAAGAAATGCGTAAAATTAAAGAAGGGCAATAACTCTTTCAAAAAAGGTCAAATTGCAAAAGCCTGACAATATGCACTGTGTCACTATTTGGTCATAAACGTAAGAGGAGTTGCGAAGAAACCAATTTTAAATGTAAAATGAGCAAAAAGCAATAACTCTTTCAAAAATGGTCAAATCAGGAGAGCCCGATTATATGCCCTGCTTCACTTTATGATCATCAATCTATAAAAGTTTGGTAGAAATTGCATGAAAAACGAAAGAGGATTTGCGAAGAAACCAATTTTAAATGTAAAATAAGCAAAGGGCAATAACTCTTTCAAAAATTGCCAAATCGGGAAAGCCCGACAATTTGTGCTGCTTCACTTTATGGTCATCAATATGTAAAAGTTTGGTAGAAATCGCATGAAAAACGTAAGAGGAGTTGCGAAGAAACCAATTTTAAATGTAAAATAAGCAAAGGGCACTAACTCTTTCAAAAATGGTCAAATCAGGAAAGCCCGACAATTTGCGCTGCTTCACTTTATGATCTTCAATATGTAAAATTTTGGTAGAAATCGCATGAAAAACATAAGAGGAGTTGCGAAGAAACCAATTTTAAATGTAAACAGAGCAAAGGGCAATTCCTCTTTTAAAAATGGTCAAATCAGGAAAGCCCGACAATATGCGCTGCTTCACTTTATGATCATCCATCTGTGAAAGTTTGGTAGAAATCGCATGAGAAATGTAAGAGGAGATGCAAAGAAATGAATGTGGGCCGGATGAACGGACGCACACACACACGCACGGAATCGCTTTTCAAGGCGGGGGATAAAAAAGAGTGGCAAAATGTCACAAAATACTCAAGTCAAATTGTGAATGTTTCTGTAGTTTGAGAAATTCACAGGCCATCATGGCAGAGATATTCTGCCAACACATAATATATTGTCCAAGTTTGCTGATAATGGAACAAAACTCCTGGAGTAAAGCCAGATGCCAGCCCAACACTATAAGTATCTATCATGTGTTTCCGGTTTGGATAGAAAACGCAGCGTGCCAAAGGGTCGGATTTTCCAATCCAGACCGAAAAAACATGATTGATATTTTCTCTTGCATACCCAAAAATTTTGAATTTGTGGAAAATTTGACGTAAAAAACGCACATTTGTACATTTCACCAAAAAGCGTGTGCGACGTTGTGTACTGCCGTCATAAAGGGCAGTAATTTAAAATCGCTATCAACGTCAAATAGTTCCGTTAAAAATCGCGCTTTTACGATTATTTATTTTCAATTTTAATTAATTGTATTGTATACTTATATTTTTGTTTCCGCTTTATTGAAATTGCGTAATATACTTTTCATAAACCACACAATAAAAGAAATAAGAAGTGGCGCGTTGTTGCGCATGACTCATCTTACATGGGGGGTGTAAAGACGAGTTTTTCCAGCACCGGTCACATGACCGCAACAAGTAAATGAAACAGCATATTTTAATACTTAAGTTTACAACCAAAAAATAGAAGTTTGCTCTTTAAACCTTTTGGAGCCACAAGGATATTGTCCCCAGCCTTGAATGACAGCTCATCATTTCCCTGCCCCTCATAGTTGTACACAGCCTTGGCTACAAAATGGTCTTCTTCACCGGTGGCCCAACCCTGTCCCGTTGCTGAATAATGCAAGGAAATACAATGTGTGGGAAAAACACTAAAGTAGGAAAGATTTGAAGAAGGCTTGCTTTGTATATAAATATCATGTCTATAACTAATCACTCTGACATATATGATCTGCTCATGTGAGTTTTGTTAAACCTATTACATTTATATATCAAATGTTTTGGACTGTTGTATACAGGTACATTTGTATTCCAAAACAACTGCAACTCCTTATACAAATTTCTGGCATTTTATTATTATATGGTGACTAATACCATTAAACCAACTGTAGTAATACTAGTAATACAAAGCATGAAAGTATAATCTTTAACTTAAATGGAGCTACAGAGCCTACTGAAATACTAGCCTTACATTACATATACACTTAATAATGCTCACCACCAGAGAAGGTTGACTGTAGGAATTTCCAGATCAGCCATGGTCCACCCATGATAATTGCAAAGAACATGAGGACAGGCCAACTACTTTTGCCATTCCCAGGGCCTTTGCCCGCAGAAGCTTGGGCGATTGTATCTCCTGCCTCAACCCAAGCCTCTTCTGCATAACCTTGAGGCCTTAACCGTAGCAACACAAGTAACTTTCTGTACAAATATCTTATTGTCCGGAAGATGGCAAAGGCCGAAAATATTTGACCAAATTGCATCTTCATTCTACTGAAATTGTCAGCAACTCCTACCACAGCTCGAAATGAGTTATACACTGCTTGAAATGTGGAGTCTAGCATCATGCTTACTGATGAAAAAGCTCCAACTATGCTTTCTATTGACTGAAAAGCTGGTCTGGAGCTCTCTTCCGCCATTCTTGAGAATGAATTAAACTCATTTTGCTGTCCATATCTATTCATTCCATATCCACCATAACCTCCACCATACATGCTAGAGCCGTACATTCCAGAGCCATACCCGTATGTGCTACTACTGTATGGGCTGCTGTAGAGGCCCCCTCCATAACCACCATAGGTGCCCCCACCATAGCCCCCTCCATACCCTGACGAGTAGCTAGAGTACTGGCCAGTCTGTGTAGGGCGAGAAGGAACTGGGGGTGGAGAATCACCCCCTCCAATTGTTGGCACAGATCCAGACAGTAATGGTGAAAACCCTGCTGGGGTCCCTCTAAAATAAATGATAGAAGTAATCTTCTTTCATAATTGTATATTGATAAACAAGTAACATGAGAATTTTTTTTATTTAAGTGACAAATAAAATCACAAAAAGTTTTATTTTCAGCAATGTTTACATCTACATGCATATAATATACAGCATATACATTATAAGTGATTTAAAAATCCATTTAGCGCGGGTGATAACCAATACAAATCACAATAATTTACTGTGCATCAATGATTGCCAAAACTATAAAATGTGATCTTACATGGAACCATCTGATGCAGAGTTAAATAAACATTAGTCTACCCCTCCACCACGGCCACTGATAACTTACTAGGCTTAACATTGAATGTTTCCTCTACTATTACTGACCTGAAAAAGCCAGCTCAACAAAAATAATTTTATTGCCTATAATTTTATTGCCTAAAGTGTGTTGAAATGCTATGTACAAAAACTCATCGTTTCAACAGCATTCTAGGCCTATTGTTTCTGCTAGCTTTTCTCACTCAAGCTTACATATTAAAGCATATATAAAGGTTTGTAATCATGGCTATGCCACTCATGATAATATAGCCTTTGGTGCGCACTTCATGAAATATAGTACGATCTTAGACTGAAACAAACAATTATCCTCTATATGAACATCTATACATAATACACTCAGTATAAGCATCACCAGTATTGTTTAGCCCCAAATTAACTTATTTTTAACTTTGAAAGAAAAAATCAAACACATGATAAAAACTATTTCTTAATGCAATAAAAAGGTTGGGGCCAAATAAATACATAATATTTTTACGCCCTATAAAGGTCACTTACATAACTTTCTATGTCAACCATATTTAGCATACGTTGTACAACACCAAAATCTGCTGTTGATTGATATCTTTTCGGAGCTTGCAGTTTATTTCAAAATAAATAGTTCAGTATACTCTCAAATTGTGAATGTGACTGACTTTGTATAATAACTTCTACTGTACTGGTTGAAAAGCAGTTTTGAACAGAAAGCTGTTCCCCACATATTGCTTTTTCAGGTACTTTCTTCAGATCTTCATAAAGAAGGTACTGCAATTCAATTCTATGGTTACTTGTTAAAAGGCATTAAAATGCTGGAGTTTTACTGAGACGGATTAGTTATTATTACCATTTAAAGTCTCGTGTTTGTTTTTAATTTTGTACACGTGGAGGGTTGTCCTATCCACTGAATTGCCCATGTGTGTGTACCTTATTTGCATATCTAATAATAACTACAAGATTTAACTGAAATGACTCGTACAAACAATTAATAATGTGTACATATTTGCGAACAGTATTGTCCAACTATTTTCACACCCGCATTTGTTCAGTCTAAACTTATTTATTTTACAACAATTGTGAAACAAGTTATTACAACATTATATTAATCACTCTCATTGGCACGATGTTCAGCGAGAATGCGGTTTAGTGTTGTGCGCATTTATTTTAAACAAGTAAACCTGTAAAAACTGTCAAACACTGCTTCCAAACCTGTACGGTTTCAAATAGTACATTTGCATGTCTGTTATCACTACTAAGTAAACTAGAGCAATTACTGAAGGTGATTAATACCCCCTAACGCCGCCTCTCATTATGATTTATCATTGTATGAAGTTTAATGAAATTCCATCTAGTAGTTTTCAAGTTACTGTACGGACAAAAAAACAGAAAAAAACAATAACTCTGTAATTTGCTAAAAAAACTGTAATGATTCATGTACACTGAACTCCTTCTCATTGTGCTGTACCATTGTATAAAGTTTTATTACATTTTATCCAGTAGTTTTCAAGTAATGCTCCGGACAAGAAAAAGTAACAAAGGGCAATAACTCTGTAATTGGCTGAAGTAGAATGGCGGTTCATGTACACTGCACTCTCATTATGATCTATCACTGTATGAAGTTTTATTAAATTCCATCCAATAGTTTTCAAGTTATGCTCTGGACAAGAACAAAGTAACAAAGGGCAGTAACTCTGTAACAGGCTGAAATAGAGTTATGGTTCTTGTGCACTTCCTCTCATTGTGCTTTACCATTGTATTAAGTTTTAATAAATTCCATCTAGTAGTTTGCAAGTTAATGTCGGGGAAAATATTTGACAGCAAAAAAAACAAATAAAGGGCAATAACTCAGTAATTAGCTAAAGTAGAGTTATGGTTCTTGAACACTGCACTTCCTCTCATTGTGCTGTACCATTGTATGAAGTTCCAATGAATTCCATCCAGTACTTTTCAAGTTATACTCTGGACAAACAAAAGTAACAAAGGGCAATAACTCTGTAATAAGCAAGAACAGAGTTATGGTTATTGTACACTGCACTTCCTCTCATTATGCTCTATCATTGTATGAAGTTTAATCCAATTCCATGTAGTAGTTTTTAAGTTATGCTACGGACAAGGTAAATTGCAATGGACCGACAGACGAACCAACCGACCACAGGGTGACTCCAATATACCCCCTTCGAACTTCGTTTGTCGGGGGTATAAATTAAGCATTAAGCTTTTTCTCCTTTTTTGACTGATTAAGTTGGGTATTTTTACAATAAATTACTTTACATTCTATACATGTACTAGTGTTTTGTCTATTCTGGAAAATAAACAATACTTTTCATGAACTGACGGAGCCACAAAATCCAGCTAGGTTGTGGGGAATTACCGAGACTTTGTACCACTTCAATATCGTACCAGGAGACTTCGCACCATTTGGCTGGGCCACTGGAGAGATCGTACCAGATGTATATATTGCATAGTTATATAAATTTATATTATGCTTTTGATAAATGTTGTTTTTAGAAAATGTGTAGGCAATTAAGCAAACATGAAATATGATGAATGTGTCCGGAAATGTTTTAAACAATACAACAGTAGATATAAATACAAAATTTAGGATGCTGGTTTTGAACACAGGAAAAGTTCAAGTTGTGTCAAGTTCCTGTGGTTCTGAACAATGTTTTTTGATTGGTAATTATTTTAATGTTTTATTAAGTGTAAAACAAAATGAACTTGGAATTACATGAATATTGTTTTATTTGTTACTTCATATAATAGATGAACAGTGTGAACCATATTCATTATTACCAACTGCTGCATACCATTTTGATTTAAATGAAAGTTACTTTTTTGAAAGAAAAAAATTAAAGAAAACATATAAAGCTTACTTTTGCATTTATAAGCATAATTGTATTCACACCAATCTTAACTTCAAGCATCCTAATTGTCTCCTTTAACGACCACGTTAGCACCTACTTATCGCCTTTGAAAACCTTATATAAAGGGTGTCTCAGGTCAACTCGGCCCAATTACCTTTTCGGCCTGGTCCAAATCGGCCAAATCCTTTTCGGCCTTCTTTTAAAAGGACGCGTGCCTATGGAATGCTGATTGGTATTATGTTGTTCACACCTAATTAAAGGATTATTTTGAGCCGTTAATGTGTTACTGTAGAGTGTTAAAATAAACCTTTGATAATTGAAAATTTCAAAAGATGTTTATGATGTTTAAAATTTTATTAAAACTACTGAATTATATTGCTAATAACTAAAAAAGTTGAAACACACTTTACAATATTGAAATGATATAGAATCACAAAGGCAAATAAGTAAAAAGGGAGAGCAATACATAAATGTTGTTAAAAATATTAATATTCATTGAAAACTCATTAAAATAAAAGTTATATCATTGTTTGTTATATGTTCAGTATAAATTATCATTTATCCTTGTATAATGTGTATAATGAAGTAAGGCAACATCAACAGGCTATGGACTGTGACTGGTGCCAGAGATGCAGCACAGAACTTGTGAAACAGGTAAGGAAGAAGTGTTTTTTCATGAAAATATTGATATTTGTAACTATTTGTAACTTTATGTATTCAGACGTATAAATCTAATTAAATCTCTATTCTGATCTGGTCATGAATAAGACTGTTGCTAAGCTACTTTAAGTGCATAAAGTTTATGGTCATAAACGATTATGTATTGCCACATGTCAGTGACAGAATGTCACTTCAATATTGATGCCACAACTTGACAAAGTACAAGGGACAGGGACGCCAATATTGCATGTTTCACCTGATTATTACAGACAACGCGAAAACTTTTTTGTCTTCACAGGACATTGTGACAGGTAAACACTGAAAGTTTGCCTGTCGCACCAAATTTTTATCTGTCGCAATGTTATAAACAGTATTCAGTTACATCAGACTAAACCTTGATTTTAAGCCTCTTATTTAAATAAGTTTTGCAATTCCCCATTAAAACAGGTTTAGATCTTCTTGGTTAGATGTGTCCTACTATTATAAATTACAAAATAAGAAGCTAAACATCAGGTAAAAAAAATCAATTTTGTAATTTCCGAACATTACAGTAAAATTCCGTCTATTAAAAAGTATTAGAGTACGAGCTGAAACCGGAACCAGAAGTTACGTGTTTTTTCGGCTTTTACGAAAACATGTGCAAAGCGGGGTTTACAAATAGTGATACACGGATTAACGCGCTGAATTTTCATGATATAATAGTTAAAAATAAATCTGAACATTTATTTAGAAACTGAAAGTAAATTTTCCGAAAATTAAACGGTGCTGACTGTAATTTTTCACCGGACATTGTGACCGACCAAAACGAAAGTTTTGTCGGTCAAAATTGAAATATACCGGACATTGGCATTGTCTGTAATATTATTGAAGTCAATATTAGAGATCAGAATGTATTTTAAATAAAAATACATGCGTTAAACAATGCTATTTTTAGGGATCTCCCAGACCGCAAAGTCACATTTTGTATCCTTTTGGACTTGAGATCACCCATACGTGTTATGCATTTATGTATTTTATGTATTTCTTTCTTTCTGAGTCCAATTTTTCTCTTGAAGAAATAACATGTGTGTTAGTATTCTAAACAACATCGATGGCATCTACTATATAAATAAATATACATACTTTATATATTATTAATTCATGATATAATAATAACTTAAGTATCAGAGTAATAAAAATAAAAGTAGGCCGAAAAGGACAGGCCGAAAAGCTGGGCTGAGTTGACCCGGATTCTCAACATGCATATGATTGTGGTACAATGTCTCCAAAAATGGTACGATATTGAAGTGGTACCAAGTCTCAAACATCTGTTGTGGGAAGGGAAACAAAGAAAATTTTAAGTCAGACTTGCAAATCCATGAAATATGAAACATGCTAAGTGCTATTTTTATGGATTCTTATTTATAGCCACTTAAAACCCTTTCACTTGTATGCCTTAAGCTGTTTATTAAAAGTTCATAAATTGGAATGTATAAATTTATGTAAACTAACTACATACATGATACTTCATACATGTTTACCTAGTAGTGTAGGTTTTGTACAATTTCAAATATGAATGGCTAATTCATTGGACAATTAAACCGTTAAAACCTTTAAAAGTAAACTTATCAAACAAAACAACAATAACTACTTTACTTTTACTTCAGTGTCTCCAAATTATTCCAAAAAAATAGTGTGCAATGTTGCGGGTCTAAAATTGTCAATAAACGTATTCAACGATTTCAAAGGCAACAGTGCAGAAAGGTTAGATAACTAATAAACTTTACCCAGACATATATGTAGAAGGTAGGGTTTCATCCATTTGTCTGTTAACACCAGCTTTCTCCCAGGGTTTCAGAGGTGCTGCCATTCCTATTTTCTGACATTTTACACTGACTGGTTTTATTGTTTCAACAAATTAACTCAATTATGTCGTCAAATTCAAGCAAACCAGTCAAATTGGGGTCCCTAGACTTACCGAAATACGAGTATTTACCGAAAGACGGATAAAATTACCGAAGTACGCATGAAAGTTACCGAAAGACGCCTTCCAATGCATTTATTTTTAAATAATCTTGTATATATAATAATTATACGCATTGTAGCCAAAAATTATAAAAAAATATTTAGAAATAATGACTATTGACAAAAGAATTTCCCTTTTTTAGTCAAAAAGAGTTATCTCCCGTCGTCAACCGAAATACGATTTATGGATATTGTTAAACTGGAGTAAACATGATAGAAATTTACCGAAAGACGCTTGCTATTGTATTTATTTTTAATATGTATATATATTTGATGATTTTACACATTGTAGCCAAAAATTATAAAATAATATCTTGAAATAATGAGTTTTTTGACAAAAGAATTTCCTTTATTTAGCCAATAAGAGTATTCTCCTGTTCTCAACCAAAATACGATTTATTGATATGTTTAAGGTGAAGTAAGAACATGACAAATATATACAGTTAACATAATACTATTTTTTTTATTTTATTTTTCATCATTTCTCTACATACATGACATGTACATCTGATTAACATCGAACATGGAAGGCTGCATAAAACATAAGTCATACACATAATAAAATTACATGAAATATTGAACGCTGCAAATACAAAATAAAATGATTAACTTACAATATGTATTTAAATCATTGACAAAGACATATACATGGGTATCACGTGATATGGAGCTGAACGGACGTGTTTTTGAGTGCGGATAAATTTTGTGGATTTTTTTAGGTCTAATTCATAATCTAACACCTGGATTTAAACAAAATACCATTGAGCATGTTACTATTGTGCATATGGATGTATTGTGTGTTTTTAAATCATGACTAAAAAGAGGAAAGATAGAAATTCTAGTGGAAATAATTCAAACAAAAGCAAATCATCAAAACCGAGAGGCCCGTCCGAGGAACATGAAAATAGTTTTTCAGTGAGTGAAGTATTGGGAAGGGCTAGTGCTGTACTATTTCAAGATACTAACGAATCTGCATACGACGATACAACTGAAGTTTTTGCTACATCTACAAAAATCGAATCTGATAGTTCATTCAAAATGGCGGAAGGCGGCCGTGAGCCGACTAACAAGGACCTACTGGACTGTATGAAGAAAATGGGTGAGAAGCTTTGTGTAATGGAAAAGAAACTCAATTCAATCGAGGCCCTCGAGCGCAAGGTAACAGACTTTGAGAAAGATTTACGTAAATTGTGGATTGCTCTAGAGGACCGTGTTAAACGTACCGACGATCGGGTTAATAAACTTGAGGACAAGGTGGAATCGGCGGATGTTGATGCAAGTGTGATGGCTGAGAGGGTGACTATGCTAGAAAGACAGCGGGAGGAGCTACGGGATGACATAGCGTACCTCAAATCTCAGTCAATGAGGAACAATTTAGTTTTCACTAACATCCCTGAAGACAACGCGACTGGAAGCGAACCTGCCGATGTCACCGAAGCAAAGCTACGGAACCATCTTCATGAGACGCTCAAAATCGCAAAGGATAGATAGATAGATTGTTTATTTCCTCCATAATTGGAGAGCAAATACATAGTTACATACAAATGTGACATAGATACAAAAGTTTGGTGACAAATAAGCACATATTAAACATTACATACAGCAAATAAATAGTATACATGTAAAAAACACAAAGCAAATACATAGTTACATACAAATGTGACATAGATACAAAAGTTTGGTGACAAATAAGCACATATTAAACATTACATACAGCAAATAAATAGTATACATGTAAACAAACAAAGTGTGCAAATTAATAATACTTAGAGCATAACCTATTAAGACTATAGGAAAATATAAGTAATTATTAATTACAAACAAATACGTGTAAGTTCAATAATAATCAACCTAAACATTCTAGGGTCGAAACGAAATGTACTAGACATGTTCTATGACATTAAAGAACTATTATCACATATTTTCAAATATTTTATATGTTTAATACATTGCACCTATATTGTCCTAAAATGTGCACATAGCGTACTGCAATTTTAAAGCAGGACACACGTTTCATATCATTCATGCTAATGTGAACGAACCCAGATAGTAGTTCGAGCATTTGTTCGTCGGGTTCAAGACTCACAAACTGTTGGTAGTTTTTCGCACCCATGCATTTGTATATATGTTTCCACATTTGCTGTTTATACTGGTCCGTTTTTCTACAATAGAGTATTGAGTGTGCTGCTATGTTTTCAGTCAAAATGTTACATTGGTGACATGTTACAGTATATCGTCGTCCGAAGAATTTGCAGAGGACTCTCATTGATGAGCGGCAGTATAGAAGCTGATCGCTGTAGATTTTACTGAAGACCCACAGAATCGATGAGGAGTAGTCACAGTGTATTGTTTTGAAAGTTTCTAACTGTGTATCGCCTCCTCTAGACTTGTACTCTTGACATACATGAATATGAATCGCTTTTCGGACTGCTGTTTTCCACGCGTTTTCATTTGGGAAGTGTGAGGTCGCCATAAATTCTTCGAGTACAGCTTTCAATGAATATTTACAAAATAGTCTATACAAATCTGGAACAAATCCAATTTGATCACTTGGAGAATTGATAAAGCTGAAAAGCCGGTATATAAATAGGCGCTTCAGATTTTTGTCAGAATTGGTCCTGCATAATTGTCCAAAGAACAGTAGCTTTCTCTTGTCTATATATGTTTCTAGTGGGTATACGGCAAGACAGCTAAGTGTTATGTCCGATCTTGTATGTCGTGGCATACTTTGAATATTCTTCACACATGTGCGGTGTGCCCGTTCTAGTTGCAATATTTGTGATGATGTCAATCTGTTCCATACTTCGCAGCCATAGAGTGCTTTAGGTAGGACTACACTTTCGTAAAGACGTTTTATGGATAATGGATGTACAGTGTTACTGTTAAGGCCCGTTTCACCAAGACCAAAATAAGTTCTTCGTAGCTTTGCACAACATTCATCTATATTTACATTTAGGGTCGAGTATTTGTCTTTTGTTATCCCAAGATGAACGTAGCTCTCAGCTTCTTCTACGATGTCACGACCAATTAACCATTGTAGTTTCTGTTGATTTGGCTTTGGTTTAGAGTCATTGTATACTACAATTTTACATTTACTGGCGTTATACATGTAGCGATTTTTTCTAGTGTATTCATAGCATATATGTAACATACTTTGTAGACCGTCTGGTGTTAATGAAAATAGCATCATATCGTCGGGGACTGTTGGGCATGCGAACTTTGTGTCGTTAATATGGAGACTTATTGAGGAACCACACTATACGAGTATACGAGGTAGTAGAAGGAACTGAGACACTGGCCCTGCCTGGCCCCTTTTCTGATCGGGAACCAATCTGACGTAATCGGACCTGATCTGACGCAGCTTTGTACCTCAGCCTGTAGATTAATGCGCTATGCGCTTTGAGCGCGTGCATCGTTCCCCGGGGCAACCAGTGGTTGGCAAGATCCGTAATATTGTGGCAAAGTTCACTTTTTTCAAGGACAGAGAGGTCGTGCGACGTCAGTGGAAACACCTGGCAGGAACGGGCTGCCAAATGTTTGAACAATTCCCTCCGGAAGTGCTCGACAAGCGGCGCCGACTCGTCCCGAAGATGAAGGAAGCCCGGAAGGACGGTCACCGCTCGTGGATCGTGTATGACACGTTGTACGTGGACGGGAAGCCAGTGAAGCTGTAGGGACACGAGGAAGGTGAACTTCGAATTTTATCGTGGAACGTTCACGGACTATCCCGACAGAAGAAGGAAAGTTCTGGATTTGTTAATATTTTAGAACAATATGATATTTGTTTTTTATATGAATCTTGGTGTGATTCCGATAGTAAGATCGATTTAAATGGTTTTAAATCACATAATTTATATCGCAAATTTCAAAATAGATATGCTAAACGTAATAGTGGGGGATTGGTTTTGTATTATAGGGATTATCTAAGTGAAGGAATTGAAATTATTAAGAATCATTATGATACGATTTTATGGCTAAAATTAGATCATGCTTTTTTTAACACCGCTGCAGATATTTATTTATGCGGAGCTTACATTTGGGGAGAAGATTCACCTATATATAATGTAGTCAATGTTGATTTATTTGACATATTAGAAAATGATATATCTTTATATGATGATAAGGGCTGTGTTTTTGTTTGTGGTGACCTTAATAGTAGAGTTGGTAATAAAAAGGATTATGTTATACATGATAAGTTTAATTGCTGTATTGACAGCCAAGATGACAATTTTGATTGTTCTCCAGATAGGGCCTCCATCGACAGGTCAAGTAATAGTCACGGAACAAAGTTGTTAGATATTTGTAAGGGGTCAAGCCTTCGCATTGCTAACGGTCGTTTAGGTAATACAGATCAGTACACTTTTTTGTCTCATAACGGCTGTTCTGTGATTGACTATTTATTAACAAGTGAGCGTAATTTTACTAAGATAAATCAGTTTACTATCGAATCATTTAATGAATGGAGTGATCATGCCCCTTTAAATATTTCATTGTTATGCAACAATAAGATACCTGACGCCGAATTTCATTCAGAGATTAAATATAAATGGAATGTATCATTTCGGGAACAATTTCGTTCAGGGATTATAGCAAAATTGCCAGTGTTTAATAATATTGTTAATAATGAAGATTGCTCGCACAGGGATTCGGTGAATACTATGTTAACTATGTTTACAAATACAATACGAGATGTAGCCGACCCATTGTTTGCTAAAGACTGTTTAAGGATAATGTATTTTTTGACAATTGTACAGTTAATGATAAAAATTGGTTTGATCAAGAATGTTCAAATGCCCGAAGCTTGTATTTAGAGGCACTTCGAACTTTTAATAATTGCAAATCTGATGAAAACCGACTGATACTTTGTGACCTTAAATCGATTTACAAAGCAATTATAAAAAGAAAGAAAAATGTTGATTATAGAAAAAGAATGAATGACATCGAAAATCTGAGAAAATGTAAACCTAGAGATTTTTGGAAGCATTTTAAAACAAAAAGATCCAACAAATCCAATAAAATTCCTCTTGACGAATTCCATAAATACTTTGAAAATATAAGTAACAATGATTTTGGTAATCATAACTTAGAAGCGGAGGATTTTAATGAACAATTTGATTTTAATCAACCAAATACACTTTTCCCAGAACTTGATGAAACTATTTCTGTTGAAGAAATTAAAGTTGCTGTTAAATCATTGAAAAGATGTAAAGCATTTGGGAATGACTTTTTACTAAATGAATACTTTATTGAAACCGTAGACATTTTATCATCGCATATTTGTGACCTGTTTAACAATATATTAGATTCGGGGTTTTTCCGAGATCAATGGACGGAAGGTATTATTATCCCCCTGCACAAAAAAGGTTCTGAATCGGATGTTAATAACTATAGGGGAATAACATTAGTTAGTTGTTTATCAAAAATATTTACTTCTGTCATTAATAAACGTATAGATAAATTATGTGACGATCATAACATTATTTCGGATGCTCAATTCGGATTTCGAAAAGGGCGATCTGCAACGGATGCCATTTTTATACTTTATTCATTAATTCAGAATTATTTGTTTGAGAAAAAAAGATTATACGTTATTTTTGTCGATATGATGAAGTGTTTTGATACTATTTATAGAAATGCACTATGGTTAAAGATGTACAAATGTGGAATACAAGGGAAAATACTTAGAATTGTTCGCGACATGTACAAAAAAGTCAAATCTTGTGTAAAATCAATGTCTTCATATTCTGATTTCTTTTCTTACGCTGTTGGCTTACGCCAAGGAGAAGTTATGTCTCCTTTATTATTTTCTTTATTTGTAGATGATCTAGAGTTGTATTTACAGAATGATGTTAACTCTGGTCTGCACTTAGATCATATTATTTTAATATTGTTATTATTTGCTGATGACATGGCCATTGTAGGCAAATCTCCTGAAGATATTCAAATTCAATTAAATAATTTATCAAGTTATTGTAATGCATGGGGATTAAAGGTAAATACTGATAAAACAAAAATTATGGTTTTTCGAAAAAGAGGCGGGCTTTTGCCTAACGAACGATGGACTTATAATGGTCAGGATATACAAGTGGTTAACGATTTTAATTATTTAGGTGTTGTATTTAATTATACTGGTAATTTTAGTTTGAACCAAGAACATTTGATTGGAAAAGCCCTTAAGGCAATGAATGTTTTATTTCATAAGTGTAATGAATTTGATTTTAAACCCAAGATTATGTGTCAACTTTTTGACGCCTTTGTTGGTTCCATATTAAATTACTCAGCAGAGGTCTGGGGATTTACTAAATCTAAAGAAATAGAGAGAATTCACTTAAAGTTTTGTAAATGACTATTGAGAGTTAGAACTAATACTTGCAATGCGTGTGTTTATGGGGAATTAGGCAGATACCCTTTGTATTTGCATAGATACATTCATATATTAAAATATTGGTTCAAGATTGTTACCACTGACAATATTATTATCAAAACAGTATATAACCGAGCTGTGTACTATTGCACTAAAGGTTGTCGCAATTGGGTTTATAATGTTAAAAAAATGTTAAATGATTTTGACTTTAGCCACGTCTTTGATAATGTTCTAAATATTGATGTAGCTGTGTTTATTGAATCTTTCAAGTGTAGATTATACGATACTTTCAAACAAGATTGGTTCAGAACAGTTGAAAATAGTAGCGCATTGGATATATATAGAACAGTTAAATCATGTTTTGCATATGAAACTTACTTAGATATTTTACCAGGAAATTTAAGATTTTACTTTAGTCGATTACGTCTATCTATTCATCCGCTTCGTATTCAAACTGGTAGATATGACAGAAATAACATACCTAGAGCTGAAAGATATTGTCAATGCTGTAATTCTTTGGATATCGAAGATGAATTTCACTTTATATGCATCTGTTCTCATTTTGATGCTCTTAGAAGAAAATATTTAAAGAAATACTATTTTGTAAGCTAAGTGCGAAAGGCGCGAAAGTAACGGCACGTGAGAGTCGTGATCCTCGTCTTTGATAGATATAGATCAAAGACAAGAGTAATTAAACAAGGTTCACAGAATAAAAGGTCATTCTACCTGCCCTGTACCACTACTTAAATACAGAGACAAAATTGCTAAAAATCCCCTTGAAAAGGCTCAATTTTTAATAAAACATTACAAATCAATATCTAGTGATAGTAATCTTCCACCTGAAACTTTGGCCTTCCAAACACGGTTCGAGAAAGAACATAAAGATATTTTAAACGAGCCAGGGGACAACTCAACACCACTAAATTTACCTTTCTCACTCAGTGAGCTAAGGTCAGCCATTGCTAGCAGGAGAAAGTCCGCCACTGGGGCTGATAGAATATCCTATCTGATGTTTGGGCACATGCCGGATGCAACCCTTCAAATCTGGCTACATCTGTATAACATGGTCTGGCGGGGTGGGGTGGTTCCTTCCGAGTGGAAAACAGCCCATGTTGTGCCTCTTCCAAAGCCTGGAAAAGACAAAAGCGACCCTAAGTCATACAGGCCCATTAGTCTAACATCTCATGCGGGCAAACTTCTCGAAATCATGGTTAAAAACAGACTTGAGCACGTGCTTGAATCCAATGGAATTCTTAACCGCTTTCAATCCGGGTTTCGGAAAGGACGGATCACATTGGATCAGCTTGGTCGTCTACAACACGATGTCACATATGCCAAAAATAGAAGTCGCTATGTCCTTGCTATTTTTCTGGATTTGCAGGCTGCGTTTGATTTGACATGGCATTTTGGAGTACTCCATTTTGGAGTACTCCAAAAGCTGCGGAAATATGACATAACTGGCAACTGTTTTCACTATCTCAGAGCTTTTCTAGAGGGCAGAAAGATCATGGTCAGAGTTGGGGGAGAGATATCAGATCCTGCAGAACTATCACGAGGAACGCCCCAGGGGTCTGTGATCTCCCCCATTCTTTTCTCAATCATTATCAATGAACTCCCTGAAATAATGAAAAATTCAGGTATGGTCATTAGCCAGTTTGCCGATGACTCCGGCACATGGCGAATGGGGTCCAACTTGAAAGACCTGAAAATAAGAGCACAAAAAGGCCTGGACTCCATTTGAAATTGGTCCATAGATTGGGGCTTCAAAATTTCAACAACAAAAACTGTAGGCATGCTGTTTGGCAACAATCCAAGGCAAACCGTGGACGTATTTTTAGGAGGTCAAAAGATCATCTTTGAAAAAGTTGTACGTTTTTTAGGCCTTTATCTTGACCCACGTCTTTCATTTGTACAACATTTTAAGATCATAAAAGAAAGATGTGAAAAGGACTTAAATCTAATGAAAATGTTATGTGGAACAGATTTTGGGTCAGACAAACACAGTCTACTGGTCATATATAAGTCCTTAATACGTTCAAAAATAGACTATGGTGCTCAAGTCTATGCTAATGCCTCGCCAAACCGTCTTAAGATCTTGGAAAATATACAAAATAAAGCCCTTCGAATAGCTCTGAGAGCCCTTCCCTGTACCCCTGCATGCATGTTCGAGGAAGAGGCGGGGATACTTCCCTTGGCCCTGCGGAGGAGACAACAAATCATTAACTTCTGGGCTAGGGTACAGTCCCGGAAAATAGGTAACCCTGTAAGTGACCTCTTTGGGACCGGCTTCTTCATCAAGGCAAAATATGACAATGGTAAACATACAGCGATGTCTTTTGGCGCTTACACCCAAAGCATTGTTGAGGAGGCTGGGCTCAAAGATGTAAGTGTGGCAGACCTGAGGCCGTCTAAGGTTCCTCCGTGGACCCTCCAGGACCCTTCAGTTGACATTTCTATCTCTAAAAAATTAACGAAATCAGACTTGCTGCACCTCGTCAAAGCTGAAACTCTCTCTCATATTGATCAAAATTATGCTGAGCATTTAAAAATTTACACAGATGGATCTAAAAACCCAGAAACCGGCATAGTTGCATGTGCCTTTTATATTCCATCCAAAAATATCAAAAATATTAAAAGACTCAGCAACCATCTCTCCATATTTTTGGCTGAACTTTTGGCAATTAAAGATGCACTGGACTGGGTTATCAGTAACAAGCCCATACATACTGCTATCCTCTCAGACTCGCTATCATCATTGCAGTCTATACAAAACAGAGGTAGCAGCTCCAGACCTGATTTGATAAAAGACATTTTGGAACAAAATAATAAGTGTCTGGAGAAAAACTTAAAGGTTACCATGGTATGGGTCCCAGCTCATGTCGGCCTGAAGGGGAATGAAGTGGTTGACGGGCTTGCAAAGGAGGGCCTCAGGCGTGTGGAGGTGAATGATCCGGTCCCTCTTGCACCCACAGAGGTCTATTCACTAGCCCGCCGGCACGTCATAAATGAATGGCGGTCGGCAAGGACACCTAAAACATACATTAATACATTTGATAGGACCTCTGTGAGTCTCCAGCCTCCAAATAACTATTCTAATTTCTTTAGAATTGATAAATGCATAACGAGGCTGAGACTGGGCACATCACTTCTCCCAGGAAGTGCTGGGAAATATATTCTCAAAAGTGATCCGAACTGTGCTCGGTGTGGAGTGACCTGTGACACTTCCCACATTCTGTTACACTGTGACACTTACAGGGGCCAGAGGGCAGAACTTAGGGCAGCCCTAACTTTTTCTGGTTTGGATTATAATATAAACAATATTCTAAACCCCAGCAAGGCTGCCCAAAGGTCTGTCTTCAGGTCACTTGCCAAATTCCTGGTTGACTGCCAGATAACCGACAAAATTTAGACATAATATACAATGTGTTGTATATCATAATATACAATATGTTACATTATTTTTAATTATATTTTTATTTTTATTTATAAAGGTCGGTTGTCTGGAAGCTGTCGGCACTTTTAATTAATTGCCCCATAACTGGATTTAGCATTCTCTATTAAATACTGTCAGGAACAGTCTACTTTATATGTTGTTCATTTTTGAACATCATATATATATAATCTAAGCTATTATTTACATATTTAATTTATATTTTATCTTATTTAATTATTAATGTTACCCCTTTTACCGGCAGCTTTATCCTACCCAGGTCAGGTGTCGGGAAGGTTCCGTTCAGTACCCCAAGACTCCTAGCAAAAATAACATTTAATTATCTATCATAAATTGAAAAACTAAGTGAATAATACAAGGCCTAGCCAAATATTCTTAGTAACAAATTATACAGGTTGGAAATTAGTAACAAAACTTTGACCAACCACAACTTAATCTTAAAAGCTTAAATAGTAGGCTTACAATTTTGTTTACTATAATCTTTATAGTATTCACCGTGGGAAACACATTCCAACGGTCACGTGATTTTCATTGATCAAGTTTGTTTATACTCTCGATCGTGAGAAATACCTATCGATCAGTAGTATATATCGTTCCTTTACGGACTCCATGTTCCTTACAATAAACAACACATAATAAATGCAAAATTTCATTTATTGATTTGAAATGTGTTCTAGCACTCGAACGTATATGACTGGTGCATACGTGTATACATATATTTTAAATCAAATGATACTTTGAAATAAACATATATCATTGACAAACAATACATCAGTTCCATATCAAACATATTTCGAATAAATATATGATATTTAAAACTGATCCAAACAAATTATTATTAAACTAAAGAAAACATTTCTTAAAAATTAACTTAGTCTTGTCCAGTCAACGTCTCGAAGCTGAATGACCATTTACCGCCTAAACTACTCGTGCATACATTGCACGCCACCTACTGGACATTACATCTAATCAAGGAAAATAATTTTCTTCTTATTCAAATTTTCAAACGCAGAAAATTATATTTCCTTTACGGACTCCATGTTCCTTACAATAAACAACACATAATAAATGCAAAATTTCATTTATTGATTTGAAATGTGTTCTAGCACTCGAACGTATATGAACGATAAAGAACGGGTACTAATAAACGTTTTCAATATAATAGTATTGAAATAAAATAGACATTACCAAAAATGATTATATTTCATTAACTAACGTTTGGATCAGCAAAACTCAAACAAATTATCAAAACACAACATTGTGTAACACATTTATAAACCTAGACTTAATGAGACTTTCAATCTCTCGTCAATATTGTCTTTCACATAACCATCCTTAGCAGATTCGCTAGCCCACCGACCATGTCTCTTGAACATACGATCTGCAATTCCGTTGTTCGCTGCAACGGATGCACCGCCTGAGCGTAAAGAATGCACACAAAACTTCTTAACATTTTCCACATGAGGCTTTAATGCCTCTATGAACACATCGCGTAAATTAGAATAAGACATTTTCCTATTCACGTTTCTCACTTTATATCCAGATTTTGTCGCACTCAAATTACAAAGTAAGAAATCATCCCCTTTCAAATCTGCCCAATTTATGAATTTCAAAGTATTTTCAACAGGACAAAGGGGCGTGCCAGTTTTTGCAACTAATACCCAAAAACCGTCTCTATATCTATCTGTCTTGCTGCTTTCCATAAATATTGCCATATAAGAAGAATGAAAAACAATATCTGATACCTTAATATTTAACAATTCAGAACTTCGTAAAAACCAGCAAAACCAATCAAAATCGCACAAATAATTCTTTGACTTTTTAAATTCTTGTATTCATATAAAGTCTTATAAATTGATGCAATAATATTTATGGTAATAGGTTCTTTCTTTACAACAGGTTTCCCTAATATTCTTTTAGCAGCTTCCAAAACATTTTCAACTAATTTTGAACTAGTAGGAGAAACCAACCCATTTATTTCATGGTGCCATTTTATAGAATAAAAAGCAGCAAGAACTGGACTTGTAGAATTTACAGTTTGTATAAGTGAAGCCAAATAAATTGCTACTACGAAAGCCCCAGCGGGCAAAGCGTCCCTACTTCCCATCCCATTACACATAATCCATTTTTGAAAACGCACAAATGTATGGAAGGGTATTTAAGTAAAAAATCAATTCATGTACATGCATTATTCTTGTATGTAAATTACATTAATATTATGGTAAATTTATATTCTATCATGACTGCTAACATGTGTATTCATACTAGTGACATGTGTATTCATACTAGTGACAACTGCATAGTCTCAAATGGTAAATCGACATTCTATTATTATTACCAAGATGTTTATGCATGCTATTGCGTGTAAATAATAACCGTCTTATTCGTGCATGTAATTGAGCGAGTTCATTGTGTTGCTTCATTACTTCTGCATGCAGCATAATCAAACTTTCCTTCAACATGTAGATTCTAATGTTAAAATTGCACTTCTACCTTATATCAATTAGAAATACACAAATTCAATGTTCTGATTTTTGCAATATAAGCACTCATAACGCACAAAGCATTGTGCATTGTGTTATTCGAGATATGGAAGGGAACCAGTAATAAAAAAACAAAATTCTAGCGCAAATTGCTATAAACGGGAGGTCACTCTGTCAAGCATCTTCATAACTTCGGGATTTTCCGTGACAAGACGGTGCATGGATAAACATTACCCGATTCCGGATTCCTACAGCCCCAGATAATACGATGAACAACGACGATAACAAAACAACACATATTATATACACGTCGTATGAGGTAAATATCAATAAACATACATTGTACATTGAAAAATTACATTAAACAAGCCGCAACATTCCTACGTCTTAATCAGGAGTATATATTTGTCCAAATAGAAGTTTATATTTGTCGACCGCAAGCATGCAATTCGGATACGTCAATCCGGATACATTGGACTTGCAACTTGTGAGAAAGTTTTAATGTTTTACTTGCAACTTGTGCGAAAGTTTTAATGTTTTACAAATTGGGTTGTACACGTTAAATGACTCATCGCAAACTGGAACAATGACTATTTATCTCACAGTTTCTATATAAATTTAAAAATCTGAAGAAGCAAAATCGTTCTACAGTGTTCAAGGGAAATCGACATTGTCTGGTCAGTGCAAATCTTATAATCAATTTTAGTTTTGCACTAACCGATCGGTATAAAGTTCTGTTTAGACGTAAATTGTACTTCTATGGAGATATACCTAGTGTAGGACAATGATTTGAACCCACGTCTAACTTGCAAGACTGGCCCCCCTTACCTAATCTGAGCCTACTCTGCCCCTAAACCAGCTCTTTTTACGATTTTTGATATTTTATGTGGCTGGTGTAGGGTCAGAGGAATTTCTATAGTGAAAATGTGGGACTTTGCTCCCCCTCGCAGGAGAGGAACTTAAATCAATATATCTCTGTAACCATGCATTGGATTAATATTTCAATGTTACAAATATATTATCAATATATTTATTAACTTATCTGAACTTTAACTTTTGTTTTTTAAACCATTAGGTCTTAGTTAGAGGCAATCCAATTCAGAGTTATCTGACAAATCAAATGCCTCATGTATAAATGTACTTATGCCATACATATTTGCTGTAACCTTTACCACAACATATCTGAGGTGTACAAAACATTTTTTTCTGTTCAGATAGGTTCAATAATATCTAGATAACAGATGCATAGTGTTAAAATGTTTATTAAATGATGTTTTACAAAGATATAGTGGTTTAAAGTTCCTCTCCTGGGAGGGGGAGGAGAGTCCCACATTTTCACTATAGAAATTCCTCTGACCCTACACCAGCAACATGAAATATCAAAAATCGTAAAAAGGGCTGGTTTAGGGGCAGAGAAGTCTTTGAAATTATGTAAATTCATGCCGTTACTAACTGAGCCACTGTTTACTCTGAGGTCCCCAGCTAGCTCAGTTAGCGGTAGAGAGCAGGATTTCTAGTTACACGGGTTCAATCATCACCAGGTATATATGCATTACTGGAAAAATAATTAAATATCTAACCAAGAAATCACAAATGGAGGGGGCAAAATTTAGCTCAACTATTATTGGTAAATACCGCCAAGACACACAAGCTAGGACACAAAGACACTAACAGTAGTGGGTAATCTATTTCAAAGCTTTAAAATATGTACTGAAAGACATCAATTATAATGTTTTAGTCCGTCAAAATCTAAATAACGTGTTTTAATAGTGTTAAATAGTCCATGCATATTATGAGTGCCATGAGAGGTACTGTTTCATAAGAAACACTAACAGTTAATTGGTTGACGACAAACCTAAATAACCACTAGGATTTAGGGCCAGGGTAGGGTTAATAAGGGTTAATAAGATCAATTTCTACTTGATCCGGCAAGGTTAATAACATAGAAATAGACATTCTAAACCAGACAAGACAAAGGGGAACATTTGGTTGAGACTTTGAGCCCTTTCTACATTTTTGTAATTATTACAAACAAAAACGGTAACCGGTAAAAATGATTTTATGTGATATTTTTTTTTAGTTCTTAACTGCTTAATACCTAGTACAGTGCTTTAAAGTAGCTTTCCCTTAAAGTTGAGGTGTCTTTGCATGTCCTTGTGTGTCTTAGCGGTCCTGAGGTGGCTATTTCACAAAGATTATTTGCAATGGTTCTTTTGTAACCCTTTAATAAGTTGAGCGATGTAGGACCACTATGTCTCTTGTCTAAATTAAAGATGGGAAGAGCCTAACTTGAGCTAAAATGAGTTGGAATATTGAAAATCAGTAAAACATTAAGCATTTTACTGTTTTAATCTTTTGAAGTTTGATCATACGATTGACTTGAGCATGAACAAATTTTCATATTTACAGGCCTTATCTGTTTATCCAGATTTTTTCTTATTATCTATCGTAAAATATGTTGTTGTTTTTTAAATTTATGATAGACAATAAGAATTATTTATATTTTTCTTATTTGTCCTATAATTACATGAAAACACAAGTAGTAAGTTTCTTACAGTCAATCATGGTTTTTGCTTTACTGTAATTATGTATAATTTGTTTTCGTATTGTCTATCATAAAATATATTTATTAAAATTTATGATAGACAGTAAGAAAAATATTTCATGATAGATATTAATGAAAATAATTCCTGATAGACAGTAAGAAAAAAATTCATGATAGACAATAAGAAATATTTAATTTAAACATATGTATTAAAATTTATGATAGACAGAAAAATATTTCATGATAGACAATAATAAAAATAATTCATGGTAGACCATAAGAAATATTTTTCATGATAGACAATAAGAAATATTAAAAAAAAATTCTTATTGTCTATCATAAAATATGATAATATTTATGATAGACAGTTAGAAAGATTTTTCATGATAGGCAATAATAAAAACAATTCTTGATTGACAGTAAGAAATATTTTTCATGATAGACAATAAGAAATATATATTTCATGATAGACAATAAGAATATTTTTTCTTATTTATCATTTACATAAAAAAATATTGTCTATCATAAAACATGGTTTTCTTAATTGTCTTTCCTAAACATATATATTTTATTTATTTTCTAATATAAAATGAATCTTTCATACTGGGATTAATCTTATCAATAAAAAAAATAACCATTGTTTATCTGCCATCATATGGCTTCAAGATAAGTTTAATGAATTTTATTATAATAATAAGGTAATAAGTGATACTGGTTATGAAAGTTTATCTTAAAAGCAGGGGAGAGTTCAGGAATAGACGTTAGAGAGGGCATACCTAAGGGGCGTACTCCGCTCCCCAAGAAAGGGCATACCTAAGGGGCGTACTCCGCTCCCCAAGAAAGGGCATACCTAAGGGGCGTACTCCGCTCCCCAAGAAAGGGCATACCTAAGGGGCGTACTCCGCTCCCCAAGAGAGGACATACCTAAGGGGCGTACCCCTCCCCCAAGGGTCCGCTAGACGTAAGCAATTTGTGAAGACATCAGAAAGACATACAAGTGAACATAACACATCGGTGGCCTTCAAGTAGTGGTGATATTGACTTCATGGCATATCTTGCACATGTTCAAGGATTGCATTCTGCTACAAGACTGGAGAAAATAACTTTTTTCTCAGTTTTATGGCATGTATGCTTTTCTTGTTTTCAACAAATATCACACGGATGATGGATACATTTTCACCAGTATTGGAAATTGTTGGAAGACGTGGAAACTGTTGTTTATATACGGATGAAGAAACATCAAGAGGACATAATTAAAGGAGGTTGCGCTGTTTGAATTTGTTGTTTTTATGAGTTCACATCACCTGCACATGATGGCATTTGAAAGGTGTAGTTTATTAATTTCCACTCCTTTGAGATAGAATGCAAACTTTGAAGACTTTAGTGATGGGGCATGTGCCGGGTGTGCCATCCCCCCTCCCACGGAAGCGTTTGTGTTAACTGTTGGTCATTGCAATTGCTCATTGATCTGTGATAGACTGCAGACTGTGAGCAGAAATTATTGATTGGCAATCGAAGCCAATTCTATTTCTTTCTCACTTACACTTGTTTGATCAATGTACTTTTCTTTATATTATCAAAGAACATATTTGATGCAAAAAATAAAATATATCAATTGATTTTGTTAATATGTACCTTCAAATGTCCATAAAAGAAATGGTATATGATAGGGTTATTTTTGTATGACATACATAAATATCAATTAAAATATTTCTTTGATAGACACTAACAACTTCGTATTAAAAGGTACATATTATTGAGATGCGGACAACAGTTTCATAAACGTGATACTTTTAAGCCTAAAATCTGTTTGCTCAATAGCCTATTTCGTCAAGCTAAATAATCTGTGATAGACAACAGTTTCAACGTATTTATAAACGTTGCATTAAAATAGTTCATGATCGACTCCTAAAAAAGTATGGAATATACTATAATATAGTAATATTGCCTTTCCTTTTATAACATAAAAGGAAAAAAAAAATATCACGACAAAGATGAACGACATTAATAATTCTGATGGCCTCAAGCAGGTCCGATCATAATTTAGGATAGACAACTGGGCCGACCAGAGGGAACACGCTCCTCGCGGTAGGAATTTGCCGTGGTATTTTTTTCAGGTAACACCGGTGCGCACCCATTCGGAACTCCTCGGCCATTTTTTCAAAAACAACCTCGGATGTATATGGACGGTTTACATACTTAAAAAGTGGTACGTTTAAGTCCGCTGCAAATAGATCGCGTAGTAATCTTATTTAGTAGTTAAAATTTATGACTTAACTCTTGGGAATCGTAATTATGTTTGCAATAATACACTTCACTGGCAATCAGTTTAAACTGAGAGCAATGAATACAACTCTTAAACACTACATTTAATTAATGCTTTTATTCAAAAAAATACGGACTACTTCAACAGATGTACCGGCATACATCCGAGGTTGTTTTTGAAAAAATGGCCGAGGAGTTCCGAATGGTGCGCACCTTGCGAATCACGGAAACAACCGAAGATAATGGTCCCCAGCTTTATATGAATTTAGCTTCGTCACGGATTTATACAAATGCTTGTTGTCTACTGCTTGCTGGCTGTGTTATAGTACTGGATGTTTTCGCTTAGCATAACCTTAACTTATTAATTTGAATTATAAATAAACTATTCGTTCAGATTCACGCAAGCAGTTATTAGGCAGTAGTCAGCAGACATTTGTCAGTCTGTAGATAAAATCTAAAATTAACAAGTTTCTAATATATGGCAGCAATTTGGAATTAAGAAGTAGTAAAATCTCTAAATGTGCGTAACATTTGTATGAATGCACATGTAAGCAGTAATGATAGAACAAAGATTTACCATAATATCAATGTAATTTACATACAAGAATAATACATTTATATGAATATCATATATGGCAGCTATTTGTAACTAAGATGTAGTAACATCTCTAAATGTGCGTAACAATAGTATGAATGCGCATGTTAGCAGTAATGATAGAATATAAATTTACCATAATATTAATGTAATTTACATACAAGAATAATTCATTTATATGAATTGATTTTTTACTTAAATACCCTTCCATACAAATGCTCCGTGATATTTGCTAATGGTGGAATCTGCCCTGGATTTCTTCAACAAATCCGGAAGTAGGTGCGCCCTGTCCGCCATCGCTTCCGGTAACTCATCAATTTCGTTCTTATGGACCTGAAAAAATACATGTGTAGAAAAATAATAATTATTATTGCATCAGCTTGAAATACGCAATAAAATGAAATGATATACATGTATAACTTAATACAGAGTGGGCTGCCTTTAGATATATGTCTAAATATCAGTTTTAATCATAAAATTGCATTAAATAATATCTACAATACAAAACAGTATCGAATACAACCAAAATTTTATGCATGATTATTTTACATTCAAAATCGACATATATCATGTTATTTTACATGCAAATATAAACCAATTCTGGCAATGTTTTATCTCCAAAGAAACATTAATGACATTCGAATCGTATCTACATCCAAAAATTGCAATACTGCCTCTGCTTTGTTTGCATGACTGAATTATATAAATACAGCGCCTTGCAATACTGCCTGCGCTCTTTAAATAGCTCAACTAGAAAAACTGCATATTATGTTTATCTATCATGCATTTTTGTGCCTTGCAATACTGCCTGTGCACACTGTTTTCATATGTCTAAATGAATCAAATACAGCGCCTTGCAATACTGCCCGCGCTCTTTTTAAATATCAAATTGAATCAAAACCAGCGCCTTGCAATACTGCCCGCGCTATGTACATGATTAAAATAGATTTCCGCGTCTTGCAATACTGCCCGCGGTCAAACAAGGACAATACTGTCATATTTCTTAGACCAAGCAACATTAGATCAAATCGTGCAATACTGCTTTTACTATATACAAAGACCACATATCAATACGTAACGTAAATCATTGCCTGTTCATTTACACAGAGAAATCGACTTTTAAAGCCAACATGCGGAATTTCAAATCCGTGTTACCAAACATGCCTTTACCGTTTCTGCAAGGGACATAATACTGTCTCCTAGTAGGCAAATCAAACCAATCGGTTACCTCCCTTACAAATGATCCATTCGGACAAATAAACGGCCAAAACAATGCCGATTTCCAGCATGGAACAATCAGAACTCCTGATGCTCTATCAAATGACATTTTCTTGAATACATGTGTAATCATTGTGATCGGGGGCACAAAGAGACCAACATGATCTCCCCAAAATTCTGAAAATGCATCAACCCCTGCACATGTAGGGTTCCAGAATCTCGAATAAAATACTTGCAATTTTGCATTATAGTCCGAGGCAAACCAATCTATTTGCAATTTGCCAAATCTTTTTTTAATCATTTCAAAAATATCATTCGAAATACCCCAATCATCAATGTCTACTATCTTTGACAAGTAATCTGCAATCTCATTGCTAGATCTTGGAATCCATTCCAATTCCAAAGTAATAGATTTTGCAATACAAAACTGAAATATATCTATTGCTAAAACCTGCAAATCAACTTTCATCGAGCCCTTTGCTACTATGGCTTTTACTCCCTGGTTGTCTGTAAACCATTTTACCCTCTGACCTGCCAATACATGTACTAAAGACTGTAAAACCCTGTAAACAGCGGCTAACTCTCGCCAAGTAGAAGACCTAACACTCTCTTCCGTAGTCCACGTACCATGTGATACACCGTTTCTCGTGCTTACAGCATACCCTGCAAACCCTGTACAACTAGCATCCGAATACACAATTTTTGAGCACTTAAAAGACTCAACAATACTCTTTGTGTTTAAATTTGACATATTTTCCCGCCAAAATTCTAATTGCGATTTACTTTCATCCGAAAGTTTGATATACTGTTCCCAGCGGCGTGCAACAAGAATATCGATACTCAAATTTCTAGTCATGATTAATGAAATTTGTCCAACAACAACTCTCATAGAAATAATCTGACCTACACAACTTGCAACCTTCTTAACATGTACATGTCTGTGAGTCTTGAGATTATCAAAAATCTCTGATATTGTACCCAAACATTTATTTATTCTACGATCTGGAATAGAAATAAGCCCATTTCCCGAATCTAGCGTGACTCCTAAAAACTCTAAAACCTGTGTAGGCACCCAAATACATTTCGTTGCGTTCGGAACGAAACCAGACAATAAAAGATCAGACTTAAGCTGTTGACCAAATGACATTGCACCGTCAAATGTTTGTGAACTTCCATAGCCATCATCTAAAAACATTGTAACAAATTTCCCCTCTCCACGCCATTTTTTCAACAAAGGTCTGGTCAATTTAGTAAAAAGATAACATGCACTTGAAATCCCAAATGGTAGCACTAGAAATCTATAAAACACATCCGTTCCTTCTGGCGTTTTCCAAGAAAACCCTAAATATTCTCTATGAGGCTCAAAAATATCAACAAAATGATAGGCACTCGTCAAATCAAATTTTATCTGATAACACCCAGCCTTGAAAAATGACAATGCAACTTTAATGCCATCTACCGCAATACAGAGTTACCCCGATTGGAAAGTTCGAAACGAGTTGCGCCCCTTGCGTATTGGGTAGTTCCGGTCAGTTTTCAAAAAATATCGATTGTGCAGATCATCAGTAACAACAGAGCTTTAAAATTATCGCCAATTCCGTTAGTTCAAGCTAACTACGTGTGGAGGGTGACAGTCAGTTCCATTTGAGTAAGTACTTTTGGGATTTATTTACAAAATGTCAAAAAATTACGTTTTTGAACGAATTATTTGTTGAAAATCATGCATTTCGGATACGACGGGATTTCGGATACGATTTCCATTGTTCAAATTTTAGTGACAAATGTTTCTTATATACATCTTCTTTTTCTTAGGGAGTAAACACATGTACAAAAATGGGATGATTGTATGAAATATTAATTTCAAATGATTTCAAAATGGATAAAATTATGTTTATTGAATGTATCCCGGAACAACCTATTTTCGACCACAACCTATTTTCGACCGCCTCCTGAAAATGTGTAAAACACTTCTATTTTGCATCACTTCCGGTAAAAATAAGCTCCAATTGTTAACCATAACAGTAGAACTGTCAGAAAACTTCATTTGAAAAAGAATGGGAATGGAAGTGTTAAAAAACTTCAGTTATACTTGAAACAACACCAATTTGTCATTTTTAATTAATGCCAAATTAGACCCTTCGTTTAAAATGATTTCACATGTAAAATACTTCTTTAAAATCGTGTTGTTTTGGTTTGCCAGATCTTACATATCTACCAAAGCCTAAAACCTATGCCCTATCGTTTTCTTAGTATAGTGCACAACATTAAAAGCGCATCAAAATATGGTATGTTGCTTATTCTAAAATTAATGAAATTTATCTACAGGTTACTATATTGAATTGCATTTGGGCGCTCAGTTACCATAAACTTATACATATTGCAGCCTAGGCAGGTCATATGAGGCTCATTCAGAGTTGGACCAGTGATAACAGGGTTCATGATGGGTGAATTTATCATTTTGTACCCATGTGAAAGCCATTAGAAGGGATTATGCATTCCTTTGCCTCTCTTGTGGTGATAGGTAACTAAAAAGTGTCTGTATGGCAAATATGTAAATATTTAATTACTATTTCTTAAAATAAAATACATTAAACAGTCTAAACATGTTATACAAATTAAAATAAAAAATATTGTGCACAAACTTTTGTTGCGAAGTATAGTTAAAGGTCATGGTCGAAAGCATGTTGTATCTAGGTCAAATACAACATGTGACAGCCGCCATTTTGGATCCAAAATGTAAACAACAGACGATTGAAACAGATTTTATTTTTTTTGTTTTTTGAAAGATGAATGATTGCTTTAAATGGTACACACAAATATTTATTTTTTATTATCACTTATTTATGATTAAACTGTAAATAATCCTTAGGCGGTCGAAAACCCGTTGTTCCGGGATATGTTAAAATGAAAAATCTGATTTAATAGTATTAAATGTCTAATTGACCTACGATAGTTGCAAGTATTTCAGCAATCAGTAAAACATGCACCTACCATATAATGTGAGCCAAAAAGAAAAACAGATAGACTTATATTTGTACATCATAAGACTATTTATTTCATATTTTCAAGAAGTTAATGTGTTTTATTTCTACTTATCGCACACATAACCTGTATAAATTTGATTTCATTCTTAGTCTTCAACAATTTATTGACATGTACTTCACATATTTATCCTATTAAATGTGTAATTGCCAAGTTTATAGAACTACATGTAGCATTGTGTTTTGAAATATTAAACAGAAAAATTATTTCTAATGCACCATTGCCATTTGTTTTTGGTAGTAACAGGGTTTTTTCTGTAGTACCAGACCCATTCATGAAGAATCATATAAGATGATGTTAAGTTTTGGGGGTATTTGAATCATTCATTTACCATTGTGTGTATACTGGCACGGCTTAAATTATGTCATATATGCTACGTGGGAAGGCAACATTTTTGCTTAAAATGAACACTTAAAACAAAGATAACTTCTTTTACTACACTATTTTAAATGAAACAAAGGGCAGTCTATGCCGCTTAAAGAGGCCCGCCTTTGTTTTATTACCGGAGTTTGACGAACCTTATTCCCAAATAATGGTTTGACTGTGCTCCGAGGCCATATTGTGAAAAGGTTTGTCGAAGTGTTTTAAGAAACTAAGCTCTCTTTCAAACTCTGGTAAAAGACCGAAGGCGGGGCTCCGTAAACGGCGTAGACTGTGCTATGTGTCAATTAAAATGGTGAAGTTATCTTTGTTTAAAGTCTTAATTCGAAGCAAAATATTGCCTTCCGACGTAGCATTTATGACGTAATTTATCATGTGGTATGTCTAGGGTCTTTTTCCCAAAAGGGCAGAAAAAGCCCTGGTTCATAGATGCCAGATTGTCTTTCCGTTCATCCCTCTGGCTTTTCATGTCCAGGCTATTTCTTAGTAACCGATTGCATGGCATAGATATTTCTCAGTAACAACTTGCACTATTTCATTGAAACTTCATAGGAAATTATTTACCATTTATATCAAGCGGTGAGCTTGCATTGTTACCAACAATACTCTTCTTCACATTATGATTATAAAGGATGGTTCATTTTCATTTATTGTTTTAATCTTTTACATTTCAGCATGGATGAAGAAGAGGTGGCGCATCGTATTGTAGATGAGGCAGTGGATGAGGAGACATTGGCAACATGGACCAAGAAAGAACTGGTGATTTGGCTGGTGAACCACAGACAGAAGAAGTCTGGAAACAAACAGATCCTCATAAAGAGAATACTCCGCACTGTGCAGTTTGACGACACTGACTCAGATTGTGAGACTGATACAGACAATGTATCTGATGAGATTCCGGATATAAGTAGTGTTAAAAGTGAATGGCAGCCACTAGCAACTGACAACTGTCCACCAACAAGAAGTGAGGATGTGGAGAACTATTTTATATACAACAAGAATCCAGTGTCTGGAAAAACTCAGGCCTGTCATAGACAGTTAAAAAAAGCTAGGAAATTTGCCAAGGAAGGTTATGTGTATGACATGGACTATAATGGACTGGACAATAGCAACTATTGTTTAATTAAAGCCAAGTGTAAACCAAGCATGAAAGAACTTGTTACTGTGGAATGTGGACAATTGGCGAGATATTATTCACTACATGCTGTTTTGATTAAAAGTACAGGAAGAATCGAGGGTGGCAAGTGCAATTGTAAAACTGGTTTGACTGGTTTGTGTAGCCATATTGGGGGCCTTCTTATTACAGTTGTGCAAATTAAGAATGCCTGTACAACAAAAGGCTGCGAATGGCTGCGGCCACAGACTGACCTGCAGCTGAAGCCGCAAAAACTTAGAGACATCAAGTTTAGTAGTAATGAGGAAGCACCCATAAAGCCTCACCCAGAAGTATACCAGGCAGGGCCGTGCCAGGATCCTGAAAGATTTCTTGAAGACATCATGGCCGGACTTGGAAAGGTGTACCCCCAGTCCGTCTTATATCAGACCATAAATCCTGAGATTACCGACGTTTCAGATGTCATCTCCAAATACAAACCCCCATTTAAGTATGATGACAGTGTGGACTTAAGTTCAACTGTGTGCCAGTCTGAATTCAGAAACTTTGCTGCTGGAATAGAAGTCAGCGACAAGGAAATAGAAAGAGTGGAAAAGTCTACGAAAGGACAAAGTGCCAATCCAATTTGGAAAGATGTAAGAACAAACATACTTACAGCTTCAAACTTTGCGTCTATATGTAAAAAACGACCCGAAACAAAACCTGACAATCTTGTTGGTAGATTGCGTGGTTATAGGAGCAACTTTGATGGGAAACCCCTACAATATGGGAGGAAGAAAGAGAGTCAGGCACGCCGAGACTACACACAACACCACATGAAGCAGTGTGGAAGAGTTAATGTTGAGAAAACCGGACTAATGATTTCTCAGGACTTTCCATTCCTTGGTGCTAGTGTGGATGGTCTTGTTAGATGTGACAAATGTGGGCTGGGTGTATTGGAGATTAAATGTCCATATAATAACAGAAAGACGACACCAAGGGAACATAGCCAAGTGAAATCATCGTGTTTGGAGATTCGTGATGGTAAATTAAAGCTTAAGGACAACCATGATTACATGTACCAAATCATGGGCCAGATGAAAGTATTGGGGTTAGACTGGTGCGACTTTGTTGTGTGGACAAAGAAGGGGATACATGTTGAAAGAGTGACATTCAGTCAAGATTTTTGGGAAAATAAGATGCTCTTCCAGCTGAAATTTTTCTATAATTCATTCTTTCTTGCGGAGTGCTTTACTGACCGAATTAAACGTGGAATAGATTTATTTCATTCAGATTAGAAGCATAGAGATTCGAAATCATAAACTTGTTGTGACGCTTACTGTTACTGAGATTACTATTATTCTGCTCTGTTTTTACTGTAAAACTTTGTTATCTCAATTTCAATCCAATAAAGGGTCTTGTCAAAAATGTAACAAATTTCAAACATCAGACTTTTACTCACAGTACCATATGCTCCTTAATGACAAGTTATATAACTCTGGCTTGAATATTGTCAAAGTTGTGGCCCTTTGTAAGTGGCCATTTATTGAATTTCAACATTTTTTGTCTATCAAGATATTCTTTAAATATGGAAGTTCGAACAAACATTGCTAGAGATAATGCAAACATGTTTAGCGTTGTCCATAATTCTGGCTTTTATTATTATTGATTTAATGAGTTACATGTATGCCCCTTTTTAGCTCCACTGGCCGAAGGCCATGGAGCTTATGTCGTCACAGATTGTCCGTCGTGAGTGCGTGCGTGCGTGCGTGCGTGCGTAAACTTTTACTTTAAACGACATCTCCTCTGAAACTGATAAGCGGATTTTGACAAAACTTCACAGGAATGTTCCTTTGGTGGTCCTTTACCAAAATTGCTCAAATGGTTCCGGTCCATTGCACAATATGGCCGCCAGAGCTAAAAATAGCAAAATCTTTAAACGACATCTCCTCTGAAATGGTTCGGCAGATTTTGATGAAACTTGACAGTAATGTTCCTTGGGTGGTCCTTTATTAAAATTGCTCAAATGGTTCTGGTCCATTGCACAATATGGCCGCCACAGCTAAAAATAGCAAAATTTTTAAACGACATCTCCTCTGAAACGGATAGGCAGATTTTGATGAAACTTGACAGAATTGTTCCTTGGGTGGTCCTTAACCAAAATTGCTCAAATGGTTCCGGTCCGCTGCACAACATGGCTGCCAGGGCAAAAAAAATAGAAAAACCTTTAAAGAACATCTTCTCAGAAACCGATGATCAGATTTTGATGAAACTTAACAGAAATGTTTCTTGGATGGTCCTTTACCAAAATTGCTCAAATGGTTCCGGTCCATTGCACAATATGGCCGCCAGAGCTAAAAATAGCAAAATCTTTAAACGACATCTCCTCTTAAACGGTTCGGCAGATTTTGATGAAACTTGACAGTAATGTTCCTTGGGTGGTCCTTTATTAAAATTGCTCAAATGGTTCTGGTCCATTGCACAATATGGCCGCCACAGCTAAAAATAGCAAAATCTTTAAACGACATCTCCTCTGAAACGGATAGGCAGATTTTGATGAAACGTGACAGAATTGTTCCTTGGGTGGTCCTTAACCAAAATTGCTCAAATGGTTCCGGTCCGCTGCACAACATGGCTGCCAGGGCAAAAAAATAGAAAAACCTTTAAAGAACATCTTCTCAGAAACCGATGATCAGATTTTGATGAAACTTAACAGAAATGTTCCTTGGATGATGGTCATTAACCAAAATTTGTTAAATGGTTCCAGTCCACTGCACACCATGGCTGCCAGAGCTAAAAAATAAAAAAAAAACTTTATACGACTTGTCGTCGAAACCGATGACCTTTTTTCGATAAAACTTGACAGAAATGTTTGTTTGGTGCTCCTTTACTCAAATTGCCCAAATCATTTCGGTCCACTGCACAACATGGCAGCCAGAGCTATTAAAGTAAAAAAAATTTTTAAATAACTTCTCAAAAATTGATGATTGTATTTCTATGAAACTTGACGAAAATGTTCGTTAGGTGGTCTTTGCTTGAACCTTTTGGCCAGTGGAGCACAGGCACTGATGTGCCTCTTGTTCTACTTTATTAGAAGAAAGTACGAGCTCTGGCGTTTGCTCCGTGGCAGTCTTGTTAAAAGATATGAATTGGCATATAGATTTGCTATATTGATTTCATTCTGAAAAGCATAACATTTGTATAAAAAGAATTATCACAAGAGTTGACGCTTTCATTTCAGATCTGTCGTCTATCATGCTTGCATGTATTTATAATAATGATTTAACTTAGCTGATCCATATAGCTAGAATGAAACCCCGCTGTGATAAACTCTTAGTATAGATACTAGATTATAAATGTTTTGATTTCTATTGATGACTTCCCTAGCTTTAGTCAACTTCATTTATGGAATTTTGATCTAGTCATGCATGTATAATTATTGTGTACATGTACATATGTTGTTTGTGTTGTGTTGAAAATTAATTAACTTATTAGATACTGATTGTTTAAGGAATTCACTTAATCTTCCAATCTGGTTTATAATGAAAATTAAATGTTATTATAAAGTTGTGCTGTTTGTTGTAGTCTGAACCCGGTCACCTTTGATAGAAGTAAAAACACTTTCCCCTTTAAATATCTCTTCAGCAAAGGCTACAATTGTCCACATAAGGTCTTCATTACCTTGGCCTTTGATAAGAAATCAAGTTATTGAACCAGAAATCACTGTTCCGAAGTCACCATCACCTTGACCTTATGACGAAAATTACTATAGGTTAATCTTCTGTCCAATACCAACCAGTATACCAAGTTTGGGAGTAAACATGACATTAAACCTGGCGTGACCTTGACTTTTGAGCTACAAATTTAGTTATTGGACATTTCATAAACAGTATCTTGCATCCCTGCATTGGATTTGGCTGATTCAACTGTTTCATCATTTCATCAATGATATATTAACATTTGCCTACACTTGTGGTTCAAAATGTATAACACACGAGTTATGATGTCATTGTTAATTTCAATATTGCGCTCCGGTTGGATTAGCTTGATGTCATATAACCAATATAAGTTTACAAAAATCAGCTATTCTTTTATTCAAATGAATACTCAATGACAGAAGATACTGCTATTTTTTAACCGTAATAATTTATATTTTTAAAGCTGCTCTCTCACAGATTTGGCAGTTATGACATTTTTTTTTAAATTTGCCTCAGAATCAACTGATTTCAACATCAATGCCTTTTATTCAGTCAAATGAGATGACTCGTTTTAGAACAGATCGTAATTGTTTGAAAAAATGCCTGAAATTTATTTTTTCTTAAGCATTGTTAACACTTTTAGCCATAAAACATCTATTTTCGAACGTAAATTTATATGGAAATCTGTGATCTGATATTTTCCCAGCAGATTTATATATCACTGGTATCCTGGCATTTGTGCAACAATTCACTCATTCAAAGACAAAAAATATGAAAGTTCCCAAATAGGTTAAACTGTAAGAGTGTAGCTTTAAAATGTAAAAGTATTGATTTTTCAAAAATGCAATCAACTATCCATAAACAACACAAGAAAAACCAATAGTTTATACAATGCATTATATTTCATTTATATGTATTCTTATTTCATATACATATATATTCAACTATTTAGTAAATTACAGTAATTCAAAACAAACTTGACCACTAGACCATTCAGTGCTACATGGTTAAAATTTGTATGTGCAGATATATATAACATTTAATCTCATGTGTTAATAACATTTTTTAGTATTGACAACATAATTGTTTACAATAAGTACATATCTTTCTTTATCAGTTTGTGTCTTTCATTTTGGTTTTAACCCACAGTAAGCAATCCACAATTTTGAAAGAATATAAACATTATCGGTCAGCACGTGAACACTGTTCAAAGAGTTAATACTGCTACTGGTAAGTATTTGTACAGTAAAAAGCAGCCCACATTATCTACATCTACTTAAGCAAGGGCTCATACAGGTTGGTCATTGCAGTGCATATCACAATCATTTGCTCTGCCAAGTGGGCTTCTGTAATTGGCAGCACTGTCTGTAACACTCTGAAATTTTTTATTTGCTCCATTTTCATTTCAACTACTATTCGGGCTGATGCGATCTGCTGAGTTTTGAAGAAATCATGTTTTGACATTTGTTTAGACTTTGATATGAATGGCGGCATATTCAGTCCAATGTCTGATGGTAACAAGTCAGCCACAGTGAAACCTTTGTCGGCAAGAATTATATCCCCCGGCTCCAGCTTTGGTATAAACATGTCGAGGGCTGAACGCAATAGTGTCGTAACTCCATTTTTTTCACAAAATGATGTTTTTGCATTTTTGACATGCTTTAACAGTTTTCCATCTGTCATAAAAATATTTTTGAAAAATATTGATTTTTAAGTACTTAAAATGAAAAGTTGTCCAAAAGTCGTATCTTAATTTGACTATTTTCATTTATGCAACACTGTCGTAACTTGAGTTACATACAGTGTTGCACTAAAAACTATGCCAAGTTCGATTTAAAAAAATATGCAACACTGTAGTAACTCAATGAATTTCAATAAAATGATGTCATAATAATGATGCCATAGTGCTGTGATTTCACAACAGTAAACATATACATGTACATGTTAAAAATTATAAAATCCAAATAATTTTGAAGATTTATTTGCGCCACATCTGAAGATTACAGTAATTAGGTGTTTTTATTTGTTCTTTTTTTAAAATACTTATGAAATATTCCTTATCCTAGTTATGTATTGTAACTTGTGCTTGAAGAAGTTAAATGATTACCTTAATATTTGATATTCTGAGGCGATATAAGTTATTGCAGTAGCATCTTAAGTGCATTAATTAAGTCTTACCCTAATAAAACTGAATTTTTCCATAACTTACTTATCAAACTTATAGGATATTTATGGTGGCATTTTGATAAATAAATGAGTCTTACTTACTTCTGTACCATACTAGTTAAAATAGCTTGCATTTTTAATGTGGTATTGAAAATCTAATATTTGTAGAAAAATAAAGACTTAAGGCCACAACAAATTGATCATTTGTTCTACGGATTTTGCCCAAAAAACGTAGGAGCGAGCGAGCGAAAAAAAAATTAAAATACTTTTTTTTAAATTTAAGGCAATTCAGAGGCGAGCGCAAGGCGAAAAATAAAATAAAAATTAAAAAGTTTATTTCTTACTAAATTTATCATGCAATATGTCAAGAAATGCTTTTTAATTGCAAACATAGGTTCTTAGTTTAAATATAAATGAAAAGGTTTTGATTGTATCACATGAAAATCTGTCTCAATATATAACAAATGGCAATAAGATCCAGTGCTTTACTATTACTTAAGACACTGCCGATTAAATTGCGGGACAACACAATTGAAGCAGTATTAAACAAATCTGCAAATGTGGCACCGGTCATTATATTAGAGCAGGTGGTGGAATAAAGATGTTTCCCTTTCAAGACCTCGCCTTTACCACGAACCAATGGTTTATAGGTCCGTGCCTTTAAAAAAAAAAATCATGACACCCTCCATAGCTTCAATGCCCGTAAGAAACAGGCCACTTTAATAACAGGCCACTGTACTACAAATCGATCAAAGAAAACAAGTGGATAAGAACAAAGAATTGAGAAAATTAAAACAGTCATTTTACTTATAAAAGGTTTTATTTTCTGATTTTACTGATGTTATTTTTATACTGTACATGTATGTGTAATGCACTAGTCAATTGTAACCACGACCCCCAAGGTCCGGGGAATAGAGGGGACTTTGACTTTCGGTCCAGCCAACCCCGGGGGGGGGGGGGCATGGTTACAATTGAATGGTGCATAAATACGGGTCACGGACACTACGGACCATGGACATTACGGGCCAGATTTAGGGACACTACGGACCAGATTTAGGGACATTACGGACCATCTACAGAAACTTACGGACCATCATTTATAATGTTTTTAAACATTTGTTGTTGTGTGTATTTACATATTCATATTTTCCTTGAAACTGATACCGTTTTCGAGAACACTTCTGCAATGTTCCCAACATGTAAAAAATACTTACGTTTGAACAAGATCAACGAATTACACTCGACTGGTTTTTAATGTCAGCATGCCATAACCTCATTTTCCGCTAAATCTGAGCCAAAATGATAAATGGCACTGTAACCTACCAGTCGGATTATATATTGAGCCGTGGGTTCAGTGAAAGTGCGCCGTTACAATGGGTTTTCACACTTTTATGATTGCCAATTAAAGGTTGTCAGTATAATGTTTGTTTCTTTTGTAATATACCGCCGATAATTACGGGTACAATTATAACTAATAAACACTAATTAAGGCAACAGAAATTGCCAGTTTTAAACATCAGTTTGCAAGAATTGCAACAAACACACATCGTTTTTTTAATAAATGCTCGATTTATTTTGGTAAATAAACTGTTTTGGAAAATATTTCTGCTCGATTTATTTTGGGAAATAAACTGTTTTGGAAAATATTTCTTCTGTTGCTTTTAACTGCCGATCTTTCAAATTCCGTTCATTATTGTTCACATTATTGTTATAAATGCATAGGTCTTTAACACCTTTTGGAATTTCACAAGATTTTATATTGAACCATTGATCTATTCGAACTACACGGGATTTTTCACAGTTTTATGGAAGATATAACGTCATACTGAGCACTCATATTCAAGTAATTATTAACAAATTAAAAATTAATGAGTGATTAATTAAAAAAAAAAATGTTTAAATCATGGTCCGTAAGATTCCGAAGATGGTCCGTAATGTCCCTAAATCTGGTCCGTAGTGTCCCTAAATCTGGTCCGTAATATCTGGTCCGTAATGTCCATGGTCCGTAGTGTCCGTAATTCATAAATACAGACTGTTTCTGAAACATTTACAAGTCCTTCTATTTTTAACAATTACGAGTATAAAACTGAGAAATGCATTTTAGAATTTAAAAAATAACTCACGAAAACATGTTCATTTGTTGTAAGTCGAGTGTCCGTGTATTTTAATATAAGTTTTGCACTCAAAATCTGATTAAGTTATTATTTAACACTAAATTTTGAGTACAAAACAATGAATTACTTAAAACACACATAAATAATTATTGCCTTCGACGCTGTGAAACTGTTGTTGTTTACTGAAGACTATAATCCATTGACTATGACACTGATTTTCAATTAAAAATGTGTATTTTTATATGTGTACGAAAACTGAAAGTATCCAAACTCCGCGCAGTGTTACTTCCCTTGCAGTACAGTAATCACTGCCACCACAAGATTTTCATCCAAAATTGGATGAAAACTTTTAATGGCATTTTTTTAAATCATATATATTTATTCTTATATCCTTTCTTAAATAATTACTTTACGCCAGTTGATAGGCATAATATGTTTTATAAAAAAATAACAATTAAAAAAAACATTCGGAAATGTTCGGTCTTTTTTCAAATTGAAAGTAGGATTTACAAATTACAATATCAACATGGATGTGTTGTTAGCTATTCAGACATGTATCGAACGTTTTGAACCAGGATTGCAAGCAAAACCAAAACAAATCGAATGTTGGCGGCATGTTCTTGCAGAGGAAGACAAAACATGTTGCTGGAATTTCTTTTAAAGGTGTTCCGTCCATTTTGTAAATTGCAATCACGTGCCGTTTTATCTATCATCACGTGATATTTGTGAAGGCAGTGATTACTGTACTGCAAGGGAAGTAACACTGCGCGGAGTTTGGAAAGTATCCTGCAAATTAATACCGGAAATAGATAACAACGGTGCGTCCTGCAAAATATTCCCGACAAAAAAGACTGTCAACAAATATCGGCTGTTTTGCGGTTACCCGGACCTGATTTTGTCCTGACACGAGAAAAGTTTGCTCGCGGAGAATGTAAAGCATGGAAATACCTTCAAAAAAGGCGAAGTCGACGCTGCAGGTTCAAATTTTAAGTAAAAAAACTTCAGATAATAGAGGAAATTCAGAAGTAAAAAAAATAAATAATATGCGCGGCCAAATAGTAAGTGCGGGCGCAAAAAAAAAGTTTTTTTTTTTTTTTTTTTTTCGTTTTTCGAATTTTAGGTGCGGCAAATCCGACGAACAAATGATCAATTTGTTGTGGCCTAAGGCAAAATATTGTGATTTGGATAAGAAATTTTGCTCCCTGAAGTTGATAAGTCAAAATGGTTGGGAATCAAATAATGCTGATTCAAATACAGTTCTTGTCAGTTTTTTGTAATCAATCTTTAGATTTCACATCATGTTCCAAGCAAAAGCTACTAGGCATCAAGGAAGCAAAGTGTTTTGTAGCAGAGGGAGACCATGTGTAGCAAATTAGTGCGCATTAGTAACATCCTATACAAATCTACCAACAAACTGGAATGAGGAAACGATGGATGAAATTTTATTTAAGGGTGACAAACTTATAGCGATGTCAATTTGAAAAGGCCATACTGGTCAACAGATGACATTCCTGATGTTCTGGACTTCGTTAACATTAACGGAGTCATGGCTCAGGAAGTGTCAGATGTATCAGACATCAGTAGTGAAGAATGTGGTTGTTTAGATGATGAGGACACAGACAGCTACATTTTTTCTAAATTGGGCAATGGCAGACTTAAATAACATTTCAAAATTCCTTCAAACATTTCATTTGAATACTTTAAGAGATGCTTCTAAAAATAATGTAAATGTTTGTAAAAGCTTGTACAATGATGATGTTACTGTTACATCATGAATAACAGCATTGATGGGCATGATATGATGGTGATGTTGAGAGTAATGATGTTGAAGGGAGTGGTATTGATAGTAATGTCGTTGATGGGAATAATGTTGGTGGGGATGCTGTTGATGGGGTTGATGGCAATGATGTTGATGGGGGAGGTGTTAATGGTTGTGATGCTGGTGTGGTTGATGGCAATGATGTTGATGGGGGAGGTGTTAATGGTTATGATGCTGATGGTGTTGATGGCAATGATGTTGATGGGGGAGGTGTTAATGGTTATGATGCTGATGTGGTTGATGGCAATGATGTTGATGGGGGAGGTGTTAATGGTTATGATGCTGATGTGGTTGATGGCAATGATGTTGATGGGGGAGGTGTTAATGGTTATGATGCTGATGTGGTTGATGGCAATGATGTTGATGGGGGAGGTGTTAATGGTTATGATGCTGATGGGGTTGATGGCAATGATGATGATGATGGGGGAGGTGTTAATGGTAATGATGCTGATGGGATTGATGGCAATGATGTTGATGGGGGATATGTTAATGGTTATAATGCTGATGTGGTTGGTTGCAATGCTGTTGATGTGGTTGATGTTAATGATTATGATGATGGCAATGATGCGGATGTTGTTGATGATGATGGTGGTCTTTTTGAGGAAGATGATGATATACCTTTGATTTATCTTGTTGACAAAGGGGAAATTTCATTAGCTTATGAAAGTCAAAGCCCAATTTAAAAACCAACCATTGTAATAAACATATTTATTAAGCTTGTGCCCAAAGCAGATCATTCAAGATGCCCACCACTCCTCTTTCCTCCTACTCTCACATGACACTGCAGTTTCAAAGTCCAGGGTAGCCTTTGCAAGTCTTATTTGCGAAGGCTACCCTGGACTTTGAAACTGCGCTTGTCTCTCCCATTGTGTGGTCATAGGTGTAAAAAATCCAATGATGGAATTGAAATTTTTACTAATGGAATGGATAAGAACAAACATAGGGGTCATCTACTGGGCATGACCAACCTGCATACCGAGTATGAATTTCCTGGGTCCAAGTGTTATTGAGCAGATAGAAGTGTGACAGACAGACTGGTGACCAACAATTGTTTTTTACCTGAAGGTGACTGTGACCTTGACATACGGACCTCAAAATCAAATTCATACCAAGTATGAAGCTCCTGGGCCCAAGTGTTCATTAGTTATTTTGCGGAAACCATTATTTTACCTCAAGGTCACCATGACTTTTGACCTACTGGCCTGAAAATCAATAGGGGTCATCTACTAGTCATTACCAACTGACATACCAAGTATGAATGTCTTATGTGCAAGCATTCTTTGAGCTATTGATCCCAATTCCAATAGGAGCCATCTACTAGTCATGACCAACTAGCACACCAAATATGAAGTTCCTGGGTGCAAATTTTCTTTAGTAATTTATATTGGAAAATGTTTTTCCCCTCAGGGTCATGAACCTTGACCTCTGACCAATTGACCTTAAAATCTATAGAGGTTATCTACTAGTCATGACCAATTGGCATATCAAGTATGAAGTTCCTGGGTGCAAGCATTCTTTAATTATTAAGCGGAGAATGTTTTGTCACCGCAACCTTGACCATTGACCACCTGATCCCAGAACTAGCATACCAAGTATGAAGTTCCTGGGTGCAAGCGTTCTTTAGTTATTAAGCGGAAACCGTTTCTTCACCTCAAGGTCATGGTGACCTTGACCTTTGACCTACTGATCTCAAAATCAATTAGGAGTCACCTAGAAGTCATGACCAACAAGCATACCAAGTATGAAGTTCCTCAGGGTCTAAGCGTTCTATAGTTATTGAGCGGAAACAAAGTGTGACATACAGACTGACGGACTGACTGGCGGACAGGGCAAAAACAATATGTTTGATTGTTTTGTATTGATGCTTGAAACACATGCATTCAACACATTGTAGTCTGAAAATAGTGTTCAGTCATCCGAAAAAAAATGTTTTACTTGGTGTTATGCTGCTTTGACTAAAACATATTTTCTGGCAATGACCTAAAGTGTTTTTTAACCAGTTGAGTAGAGCTCATAGGACAAGTGAACTTGTGTATATTAATAAGAACTTCCCCTTTATGGAAACAAACCAAATATTTGAAAACAATGGTGAATATTATCATTTAAGATTCCATTGACGGTCATGTTTTTTTTATATTTTTCAAAAACATTTTTGCTGATTTTTTAAAGAAATTTGATCAGGCAGTCAGATGGAATTATCAAGAAATTTGCCAATTTTTGTCAGTTATATGCATATAAAATGAAAGCATTTTAGAACTGAATGACAGTATTGAGTGTGCTTAGCTTTGCGAAAATGATCTGTTTTTGAATTTATGTTTAAATCATGTATCTATTCTTCGTTAAAGCTTTAAATAAACATTGTTGTTAAATTTGAGATACAGGATGAACAAAGTCTTGTTGTGAAAATTAAATACTTGAGTGATTAAATGTTCAAAAGTAATACAGACATGTTGTGTTATGTTCTGATTTATGCTTCATTGTTTTAAGGATCATAGAGCCTGACCCTTTCCCATTATTTAGGTGTAAAGTTAGACCTCTATTCAACTCAAATACAAGCATTTTCAATCATGACGCACTACGGGTTGTAATAATTATCATAATTATATAAAAGTTGTCCATTAGAGTTTAGTAATTAACCATATTTCTCATTGATAATGACAAAAATAAAAAGTGCAACAGTTTTGCATAAATATATTTTCTCAAATTGAAATAATATCAGGTGGAAAACTGTCGTAAGTCAAGTTACGACACTGTTGCATAAATATATACTTTGATGAAATCTGACTTTTGAGGTGGAAAACTGTAGTAAGTCAAATTTTCATCAAATTCATCTTTTGTGTTCAATGGTTGAAGATAATATATCTTTTGGTTTAAAACTATCATACAGTACAAAATTGTTATGTTCAAATACTTTAAATATATCCAACACATATAAATTAAGAAAGTTTTTTCCTTCTCCTGAACAATTTTGAAAAATGGAGTTACGACAGTATTGCGTTGAGCCCTCGATGTGTCCATCCTCTTGTGTTATATGCCTATCTGATGTGTGACCACCCCACACTGTTGAGATAAATGTTACCAGGCCATTTGGTGCCACACCCACTAGAACCTTGAATGTATTATGGTGCTTGTATTCACTCCATGTCACATTCTGGGATTTCAGAGAACTAGGTTTTTCACAAAAAAACTCAATGGCATCTATTACAATCCTAGAATCTGAAATTTCCTGAAAGCACTTTGGTAGATTGGTCAGAATTTGTTCCTTTGTTGGCCATGGAATGAGACCTTTCATGTGGTCATACATAAAGTTTATCCATGTACTCATGACTCTTGAAACTGTCATAGTTGACACACAAAACAAATCGGCCAAATGTTGCTGCAGAAGTCCGAGTCTTAGTCTCACACAGACCATGAAGAATTCATCTATTGGTCGAAGTTTTCGTTTCCTGCCTGGTTTTGATGGTAGCTCTTTTTGGCTTTTATCTTGTAGTGTTCGTTTCTGACCTTCCCAGTAAGTTAATCGATCAGCACCATGTTTTATGAAAGTTTGAAAGAAAAGCATAAACACTGCATATGTGGGAAAACCTGTGTAAAACCGAGTATTACCGTCATTGCCTGCTATAATGTCTTCTGGCTTATAGCCACCACTGGTCTGAGAGGTGTCTGTCTGTGTTGATGATTCCTCTGTTGTTGCAAATTCTCTGTTCTTACTATAGCCATGCTCACAAGCATTTATCTGAATGGCTTCTTCTCTGTAACACAATTTGGTGTCCTCAACCTCAATAGTTGCACAGTTTTCTAAACTGTCTTCAAAAGTTTCTGGAAGGCAGTAATTTTCAATTTTCCTTGCAAAGAAAATCTCCCTTTCTGGCTCTGCAAATTCTGTTTCATTAACATGTTCCATGTTATCAAGATTAGCGTCTGTATTCACACGCTTGAATAGTGGACGCCTTAATCTGCTGTCAATGTTTACTTTAGTTTTTCCTAGATTGTAATATTTAGGTACAGATTCACTGCGTACACACTGTCGATTTTCGAAGTGAAGAGAACATATTCTGGTATTGTCATTTACATTGAGATTTGGCCGATGAAGCTTGATACCTCTTAACCAGGCCTTTCTTCTAGATACTTCATGCTTTGATTGGCCGCCAGGAATGCGATGAAGGGTCACACGAAAGTCATCATCAAGGATCTGATTGATGGCACAATGCACAATATCGTTTTCCTCCAGATGAAGCTCGTTTCCTTAAAGTCTTGTTTGGGGGGAGGTTTTCATTGTTGTCCATCATTCATTGACGTCAGGAGACAGATATATGCTGAAAACATGAACTAATTTAATTAGGAATGGCTTCCGATAAATTAATATCGTTAAAATGTAGAACTTTTTGCAATGCATCCGAGATTAAATCAAAACAAAAATGTCCGAATTGTCCGAAACATTCGTAAATCACTCAGTGTATTGCGAAATAACATTGACAACACACGGACAATACTCACGTTGTAGTTGTTTTCATTGGTTGACAGCTTTTAACGTTGTGAGATAGCAGAATTATCGCTTTAAACTTATTATTTGTTAAATTATTGATTTTCTTCTCTTCGTTCTATCTGTTTTGATTTTCAACCGGAACTACCCAAAGCAGGTGCCCGTAAAATCAGGCGGCGCAACTCTTGTAAATTTACGAGACAACTCTTGATAGCGGTAGTCCCCCATTTCCGGTGCGACTTCCGGTTTAACGTCCAACGGTTCCGTTGGCAGACTGGTTCCCGGCACCGGCGGCTGAAGCGAACGCAGCGGATCTATACTTGGGACAGTTCCGCCGGAAGTGGTCGGGGTCCCCACAAGCGTAACAGGATCCGGGCGGGAAACTACCGGAAGTTGCTGAGATGAAACCTGCTGTATGGTGGGGGCCTCGAAAAAACCTCCCGCGGTTACTCGGAAAGGGTCCGTATGGCTTAGGACCGGCAAAACTGGGATTCCAAGTCGAAACAGCAGCGTTACCGTAAGAGCGACGTAGGCCGCCTCGTTGACGAGTCTTCTGCTTCTTGAGGGCCCTGTTTTCTGCTTTCTGGATCCTCGACTCATCGTCCGAATCACTGGCCACTGGATTCGTCTCATACTGCCTTACAGTCTCCCAACCCCCTGTTGAGGTATCCGCAATCCTCACAATCTTATTTCTCTTGTGAGTTTTTTTCCAAAAGTTCAGTCAATTGTTCTTTTACGTAATCAAATTTCTCGTTCTCTATACCCCAAACGCACTGCTTAGCTATGTCCGCTATTTCTTTATTGAAATCATACTGATGTTTGTTTCCAGTGAAACGCCACACAAGGTCCTTTTCTGTTTTTAACTTTTTAACTTCAGTAGCCACACTCAATGAATTGCCTTGAACATCCTTTTTTAAATTAGACAACTCCGACAATATAGCATTTAATTGCACTTGAATATTTGGAGAGTCCTCCATACTCAAAACAATGTATATACAAAACGCGCACAGTTCGACACGTACATGCAAGACTAATATCGGATTAACTTAGTCTTGTCCAGTCAACGTCTCGAAGCTGAATGACCATTTACCGCCTAAACTACTCGTGCATGCATTGCACGCCACCTACTGGACATTACATCCAATCAAGGAAAATAATTTTCTTCTTATTCAAATTTTCAAACGCAGAAAATTATATTAGTCATATAATTGTACACACTCTGACCCGTATAAATACTACTAGTGGTGTGTGTTTTATTTAACAATCATTGTGAATTTAACGGTAAAATTACCCTACGATAGTCCGTCTGTTTAATCCTCCGCCATTGAGTGAATTTGTCACGTGACACTTTCCTCCCACATGGTATCTCCTTCAATGGAGAGTATTCAAGTAGCCTAAATCATGGCACCCGGCGAACACGTTCTTTTCTCTATCCCGGGGTGGGAAAAATAGTAATACTGAACGGAGCCACCTCTGTAGAATAGCACAAGCATTCACATTTAATTCTTTTTTTTATTTTTCAAGCATTAAACCCCATACATTTATGGGAAGAAGGGCTTAGGGGAGTTTGTTTATATGTTGTTTTAATAATTCACCAGCCGTTGTATATTATAAATTTACCGTTCCTCCGGGGTGAGAATCCTTTTTATGTAAATAATGTATATAACATTTTAAATTATTATATAATATTTTAACAGTGGCCCTGAAAAGGATCGTTTTCTTTCCTATAGTTAGTAAAGTCTTTGTTTATGCCAGTACTAAACTACCATCCGGAAACGGCTCTAATATTAATAGCGATATTTCAAATACACCCTAGGGCCACTCCTTTTTTATTTTTTGGTTTACAAGATTTTTTGGAAAAAATGTCCACCGGGTGGTCGAAAAAAAAAAAGAAAAAAAGGAAAAAAGTCACAAAACTACGGTGGCACAGAGGTGACATCCGCAACACTTAATTTATACTGTGGCCACAACTTAGTAAATTGTGGCCACAACTTACTAACTTGAGGCCACGACTTAGTAAATTGAGGCCACAACTTAGTAACTTGTGGCCACAACTTAGTAAATTGAGGCCATAACTTAGTAACTTGTGGCCACAACTTAGTAACTTGAGGCCACAACTTAGTAATTTGAGGCCACAACTTAGTAACTTGTGGCCACAACTTACTAAATTGTGGCCACAACTTAGTTTAGCCAATCAAAACATTCGTTCCATTTTTGCATATTTATGGTAATAACAGTTAGTACCCCTGATACTAAAACGCCATTTGTAGTCAACACACGTGAATAATATGGACGAAGACAGGGATAGCCTTAGTTACTTTCAAGAAGGCCTTTCTTATTCTAATATTGTCACCGTTTTGAGGGGAAGCCATGGAATTCAAATCAGTTTACGTCATTTGCACAGAATACTTAGATCGTTGACGTTGAGACGAAGCGTGTACAGTGACGCTCGTTCTGTTGTTGACTTCGTTGTCAACTCGATCGAGAATTCTGGACGCAATCATGGCTACAGAATCATGCGTCAACGATGCGTAGCGAATGGATAGATCGTACGGACACACGATGTGGCCACCATCCTCCGTATATGCGACCCTATAGGTACGTATTACGGACTGGCGAGAATAATCCATTACATCGACTTTAGTTGAAATTGTAAAACTAACATTGTGTGCTACACAAAGCGGCATATATACCGTCATTTAAAGGTTTCATAAGTGTTTATCCATATTATTTAGTTGCAATAATGCTAAAAGATGCCCTCATCATTGAAATTGGTTTAGCCCAGTGACATCATGGAAAGGGCTATTGATAGCAACGGACATCATCGGAGTTCAGTCCGCGTTGATAATCCTTTGCCGTGATAGACCTTTGTACTTTAGTTTTAGTATGGAGTGTGATAGCCTGGTTTTTACCGGTGATAGTACGGTACTACGGTTACCCCGGATTTCTCAAACGGCAGTCATTGGTGTGACCCAGTAATAACACTGTGTTACGAAGACTGGTGGTTCACGGAGGTCCACCTGCAGTCATGGATATCAGTTGTCACACAATAGAAGAAACCATATTGGCAACGTTTGTCCTGCAAGCTATTTGTCCGGCATATTTCCCGGGGAGTTAACTGTGTTATTACCATAAAGCGGCTGAGATGAAACGGCTGTTTTGATTGGCTCAACTAAGTTGTGGCCACAATTTACTAAGTTGAGGCCTCAAGTTACTAAGTTAAGGCCTCAAGTTACTAAGTTGTGGCCACAATTTAGTAAGTTGTGGCATCAATTTACTGAGTTGAGGCCTCAAGTTACTAAGTTGTGTCTTCAAGTTACAAAGTTGTGGCCTCAATTTAGTAAGTTGTGGCCTCAAGTTATTAAGTTGTGGCCACAATTTACTAAGTTGTGGCCTCAAATTACTAAGTTGTGGCCTCAATTTACTAAGTTGTGGCCTCAATTTATTAAGTTGTGGCCACAATTTACTAAGTTGTGGCCTCAATTTATTAAGTTGTGGCCTCAATTTACTAAGTTGTGGCCTCAATTTATTAAGTTGTGGCCACAATTTACTAAGTTGTGGCCTCAATTTACTAAGTTGTGGCCTCAATTTACTAAGTTGTGGCCTCAATTTATAAAGTTGTGGTCTCAATTTACTAAGTCGTGGCCTCAAGTTAGTAAGTTGTGGCCACAATTTACTAAGTTGTGGCCACAATATAAATAAAGTGTTGCGGATGTCACCTCTGTGCCACCGTACAAAACATACTCTTAAAGGGTGGAAATCAGAGAACAACATATAAACATTAAAAATTTATATCATTTACTTGACATTTTAAATTTTTAAACTGCTATTAATACATGTTTTAATACACTCAAAGTTTCATAGTTCTAATTAAACACACAGTTTAAATCTTACATACTGTGCATATAAAACATCAATGAAATTGAGTATAAAACATGTTTGAATGTATAAACTACACTTTTTTTCAAAGATACATTGAATATCACTCAGCAAGACATTTATGTTATGCTAAAGTTAAAGTGAATGCAGAACAATTAAAAACTGACCAATATTAAATTGAAAAAAAAGAAGGCAAATTTTACGCATTTAAATACACAAAAATTGCACTGTATTAAAACAATACATTACATTTTCTAAACATTATTTCAGTTATTTCAATATTGGAAAACGTCAATAAAGTCCGGATATTTTCGGCCCGGGATATTTACAATGGGATGTTCACCAAATCCATTTCAAATTCAATTCTTGCAGCAAATTACCAGATCAGTACATAAAAATCACATAGCAAAATAATAAATCTAGTATGTGACGTAACTTTATGTACCATTGATAGTAAACTGACAGAGAAATCCATAATTATGTATCGGATATTTTCATCTTCTCCCAACTCCGCCATTTTGTGTAAACATGCGTTCACAGGGCATCTATATACTTCATGCTTGTTTATTTTTCATTTTAAAGAGTATTCCTTAGTTACACCAACAAATCTCATTTATAGTGAAACGTTAAGTTCATTACAAATTGAAATGGACTTATTCAAAATAGTTTTCCGTGTTGTTTTATCTAAATGTTTTGCACACAACTCCCGGCATTAGTAAATGTCACGGACACATGTGTTCAACTCTTTCATTGTTTTTACTCTACTATTAACCCAATCATGAATACACATGTAATCTAAATAAACACAAGCTTTACATTGACTCAATGACAAGTATTTTCAAACCATTCTGTGATTTAAAATCCATAAACACCACCGACCGAACTTGTGAAACTAGGTCACCGGTGTCAACTTAGAAATTTTACTTTCGATTTCACCACTCACACTTAGTGCACTGTTATTTGATATTTAACCATACAAAAATATGAAATGTTTTTATCACACATAATTTACAGATATTTGTGTCCACTAATTCGATGGCAGCCGCTGACACCTATAGTTTTTATCTATAAACAACAATATTTTCATGACCCTAAATTGGCGGGGAAAAACAACAATTACGTGACAGTTACTGTTTGTGTCTGCTGTTAAATTTGCCATTGTTTATTGCTATTATTATTTTAACAACTCCTGCATATTTTATTTAATTAATTATTTCATACAAAGAATGACAGCTATCGTCAATTTCGCCATTGCCAACGGCGCTGCCATAACAGATGACTTGCTCACATACTATCACTATAGACTAGCGAATACGGCTACATTACAACAAACCAGTCGAGATAATACTGCATTCGTACTCATATCTGTTCGTTTTTCTTTCGTTTCGCACCAAAATCAATACGGTCGGGAAAATAATTTTGAAAAAAAAAGTGAAATTGATTTTTTATTTTTTTGTACTTTTCGGAAAATTAGACCCGCCGGTTTTGTAAACCAATTTATATAAAAGTAGTGGCCTGGAGGATCAACCAATTTATATTTTATTTCATAATTTAATCAATCCTTGGCAACGCTTTCACATATTGTAACACCATAGGATGGAGTCTTAAGCTGGGAATTGTTATATTCTCCATCCTGGTTTGCCTGGTTACACAGCGATACTAGTCCAAAAAAAAAAAAGAAAAAAAAAAAAAAAAGAACAACAACAACAGTTGGACACTTATATATACATGTATAACACACTTTTCTTTATCTTATTTTTTTTTTTTATTGAATATCGCTGTTGTATTATAAACAAGAAAAAAAAAGAATTCACTCAAAGGAGAAAGAAAAAAAGAAAAAAGAAAAAAAAATCCAGGCAAACGCACTGAGGCATAGTCCTCAGTGCAAACCAGCATATACCGCCCCTATCTCTGGTGGGGGTGGTTTAGGAAACTAACTAGTGAGAAATCTGTCATTTAAAAAAATAAATAAAATTTCTCACTAGCTAGTTGTTATAATGCCAAGGATACGTTGTATATATAAACACTTACTATTGTAAAGAATTTTAAAATTTAGACATTTTTTTTAAAATGTAGGCTGAGCCTAAAATGTTTGTATATGATGTATTTGAAGTGTGTGATTTTAATGCGTATGTGATAGATACTTAAGATATTATTTAGATATTGAATTTTTAACCAGAGATTTATACATACTGGGTAGGAATATTTATATATATACAGTCCAAAGCACCCACGCTACGATTAAAGACGAGATGTTTTAAATGTTATTAAATCTGTAGAAATACTGCAAAACGTAGCGTGCTCGCCGAATGGGCATAACCCGATGGCGAGGGTAAATAAGCTCCCCCCCCTGCCCCCCCCCCGTAATTATTAAACGATATTATAGAACTAATATATTGGATAGTGGTTACTTACAGTAAAATACACACCAAAATATTGCATCTCAACTGATTCAGATATTAGATCTAATGTTATATAAGAGATCACGACTAAAACGGATTAAATGATACTAATGTAAGTAAATAAAACATAAAAACATTAAAATATAATCATCGGACACAAACTACTACTGTATTAATATTAAGATTCTTGATTGAAATTATTTCTTTACACTTAGTAGATTTCTTTCCCAAATATTGGATTTCACTTGTCAAAATGTGGATTTCACTTCGCTTTCAGATCTATTTTCAATATATTTATCTAACTTCTTCATTTTTGGACCAATTCCATTTAAATTTTAAATATAAACCGATGATAATGCCTTTTCAATTATTTGTTCAACAAAAAAAATAATTTGTTAAAAATAAAAGAGTTATGAGTGGATTTCACGTCTGGAAAAGTGGATTTCACTTGTCAAAATGTGGATTTCACTTCGCTTTCAGATCTATTTTCAATATATTTATCCAACTTCTTCATTTTTGGACCAATTCCATTTAAATTTTAAATATAAACCGATGATAATGCCTTTTCAATTATTTGTTCAACAAAAAAAATAATTTGTTTAAAGTAAATGAGTTATAAGTGGATTTCACGTCTCAAAAAGTGGATTTCACTTGTCAAAATGTGGTTTTCACTTCGATTTCCGATCTTTTTTCAAAATAGGTCTACAACTTTCTTATTTTTGGATCAATTTGGATAAAATTTGAAATATAAACCCATTATGAAGCTTTTTCAATTATTTGTTCTACGAAAAGATTAATTTGTTAAAAATAAATAAGTTATGAGTGGATTTCACGTCTGAAAAAGTGGATTTCACTTGTCAAAATGTGGATTTCACTTCGATTTCCGATCTTTTTTCAAAATAGGTCTACAACTTTCTTATTTTTGGATCAATTTGGATAAAATTTGAAATATAAACCCATTATGAAGCCCTTTCAATTATTTGTTTAACGAAAAAAATAATTTGTTAAAAATTAATGAGTTATGAGTGGATTTCACTTGTCAAAATGTGGATTTCACTTCGATTTCCGAAAATTTGCTCTAACTTCTTCATTTCTTGATATATTTCAATAAAATTTTAAATGTAAACCCTTTATTAGGCACTTTCCAAAAGATATACAAAAAAATAAAAATTACTAATTAATATAACTGAGTTGGGAGTGGATTTCACTTCTCGAAAACTGGATTTCACCTCGATTTTCGATCTATTTTCGAAAAATTGCTCTAACTTCTTCATTTTTTGACCAATTTCAATAAAATTTGAAATATGAACCCTTTATGAGGCACTTTCTAATAAATATACAAAAACAGAAAATTATTTATTAAAATTAATGGGATATGAGTGGATTTCACTTATCGGAATCTGGATTTCACCTCGATTTCCGATCTATTTTTGGAAAAAATAAAAAAAATAGCTCTAACTTCTTTATTTTTTGACCAATTTTAATAAAATTTGAAATATAAACCCTTCATGAGGCACTTTCCAATATGTATACCAAAAAATAAATTATTAATTAAAATAACTGAGTTCTGAGTGGATTTCACGTGAAATCCACTGGACTCCTGTATCACCCCTCACCGGTCAAATTGTGATCCGAATGATTCCGAATGGAACAGGTGCCCGTCACTTCCTGCATCCTGATAGTTGTTGTTGACAATTATGACGCTTTTCATATCAGCCTGAATTAAATTTGTGAGTTTAGATTTGCTTCTTCGGTAATTTATACGCATATTTTGTTCTACAGGAGTGACCCTACATCATTTAACATTTCAGGAAATGTCAAATTAAAAAAATGATTGAAATATTTTTATTTTTTTATCAAATTTTATTTTTAAACTTCTTTGCACAAAATGCAGAGCCACAATTTTGGATGTTTATCACTTATGGGACTCAATACAATAACTTTTCACTCCACGTCATTATTTTCACGTAAATGTCGAGTTTCGTTTTAACCTAATCATGAAAACTTAGCCCAGGATAGGCATTCAGTCACTTTTTTAGTTTTCAGTTCCATACAGTATACGTATGTTCCCATCTCTCCATGTATTGCATGTGGATCTAGCCTAGACAATGCATATTTCACAATAGCAGCTTGTGTCAGTCATGTATGTTTGAATGTACTGTAATGTTCCTGGAATCATGTAGTCCGGAGCCGGGAAAATAAACGTTTCTGTTTTAGTGTTAAGGGTTTTGCCGTTTTCGCTATTACTTCTGTAGGATGGTTTTGTGTATTTAATATTAATGTTATGGTTTTAGTATTAAATGTCTAAACTTAGCTGTTAAATTATAAATTAATACAAATGCGGTTGTATTCTTAATAGTTTACTTCTTTTCGTAAGATTAATGAACTTGACACCCCTAGTCTGTAATGTAAGTTGTATGTAATGGTTTCACCTATAGGGTTTGTTAAAATGGATCATTCCATTTTGGTCACGTGATTTTAGGGTATATAAGCAGCGAAAGGCATAGAAATGGTTAGTACGTGTCTCGACGCCGATGGGAGAACATCACGTTAATATCTAGGGAAGCTTTGAAGTATCTTCTTGTACTGTTTAGGGCAGGCTCTGAACTATTGGAGACTAGGAGAATTAAAGTGAAGCATTGCACTACAACTTTTAGTTTCCAGGTTTGGACATCCGTTGGGTTTCTTTTTGGCCTCTTAGTAAGCCTCGATCATTGCGATACAGACAGAACAGGGTCAATGGTTTGATTCCCTGTACAAGCTATACAATTAGAACTACGGGTTTCACTGATATATTTTGAGATTGGTTTATGAAAGTTTTGTATGCTGGTCCTGTTTGAAGATAATGCATAGGTGTTGTAGTGTTTCTGTTTGTGCGTTCTTGGTTTTGGGATAATTAAAAATTGATTCTTGAACCATAATAATTATTTCCAATCATTTGGTTTTATAAGCAATCATTGTAAATCGCGTGTAAATATTACTGATTTTATACTTAATTTTTGGGACAATGCAGTCGGAGAATAGGTTTTTTTCGTTTTGGAATCACTAAGAGGTGATCCTTTTATTTATAAAAACATATACAAATACAAATCATAAACATGACAAATAATAAACAAGAAAATCATGATATACAACAATTTCATCTTAAAACATTGCATTTTACTAAAGTAATATAACTTGTGTTTTTTTAACAAAATAGTCTTAGTTGCTTTTAAATTTCATTATGAACCTATTGAGAAAAGGACAATGAATTTCTTTATTCTTATATAATGTTTGAATAATCAAAAGGTCGGCATTTAATAATGCACATAAATTAACAAATTTCTGCCTTCTTTCAGATAAAAAGTATGATTTGTAAATACAGTAACCTATTTGAGATAGAATAGTATTATATTATATTCTTTGTGTTCAATTTTATATCCAATTATAAGTATTTCGAGGCTTTTCATCTGTTTATGTATATTACAATGTTTAAAAGTGGCATTTATCTTTGACCAAAAATGAGAAAGATACGGGCAATTAATAAGAAAGTGGTCATAGTCTTCGACTTGGTTGCAGTGATTACAAAGAGAACTTGCTGAGATATTCCAGCGGAATAGGTTTAGATTTGTAGCCATGATGTTATGTAGGAGTTTGAACTTGAACTTTTTAACTTTATTTTCTGGAATTATCCAATGTAAAATAAAATACCATGATCGCCAGTTGATTGATTTGTTGAAAGTTTCTTGCCAGTATTTATGTATGAAGGGTTTTTCAAATACAGCGTTACAAAAAATATGCTAAATATCTTTATTGGTGAGATCGTCTAACTGCTTTTGACCGTATTTAAGATTTAAACACGTTTTAACCTGTGTGTTTACAGATTGAGTCAATTTAATTACAATTTTCCAGTCGTTTGGGATAGCTTTTATTATTGTGTTTACCTCCGAAATCCAGTTACATTTCACCTTTAAGGTTTTCACATTTCTTCTCATGTCCTAGGTTAGTAGTTTAATTCAAGCTAGCTTGGGAAGAAATGTTAAAGTACGTTCTCTTTAGCCCAATACAGGGGCCTTAACCATTGCTGACTTTCCAATAATTCCATGTTCCATTTGTTATAGATTATGGAATATTACCTTGTATCTGTACAGAGATGTAGAGTTGTCCGTCCAGTTCTTGATGCGTTTCCGGGTCAAAACGTTTTACTTCTGGAATCATTTTATCAATGAATGTTACTTCTGTCCTAGCCTTTTGACCCATTTTACCTGTAATAACAACTATACTCTATACTTATATGGAGTAGTTTATTGGAATATGTTGACTTGTAATATATCACTATTGGATGTAGAGTGACGCTGGTTTGGTTACAATATGCTGGTTACATCATTTTCCTCACAAATTTCTACTGTCCTTTAAATTGGTCTATAAAATCCATTGGCCTATGACAATTTTGTCATACTAATGTTGTTCTCAATATCCTAAATTATTTCAACTTTATGATCAAGCATCTTTTCGCCATTCATGTAGAGTATTTTTCAATTGTTGTTTGGCTGCCTTAAGTGTCAGGGACATGTTCTGATGTCTGGTACACATGTATGACCCTGTCCCTTGTGTAAAAATGTCAGAAGTGTACACTATTGGCTAATTCTGCAGAAGGGTGTGAACGACAATTTGATGCTTGGGTTTTCACTGAGAAATCTTTGGCACAACAATGACATGTTACCTGTTAGAATGCTCTTTTGACTTTTCTCTCAAACCTTAATTTCTAGGTTGATTGATTTTGTATGATTACTCCATTTTTAACACAATCAGTGCTCCAGCCAGGCTTCAAAAAGGGTGCTAGGTCAGAAAGGGTGCCTTTGATGTGCCTTAATGGGGCCCTTGCAAGGGCCAATGTTCAATCTTTATTGTGTATGTGTATATGTTCACTTTCAAGTTTTTTATGAATACCTTAACCGTTATCTTAACTTCAGTGTCAAAACTATATATACTTATTATTTTTATACTTATTTCTGAAAATTGACTCTGCCAAACAAAAGGGCACAGCAGCATGTAGTAAAAAGTCAGCATGGTGCTCGAAAAGGGCAGCGGGGTGCCCCACCCTGCTATCTAGGCATAGCTGGAGCACTGCAAAATGTTTAATTAGCATGACTGGATTATAGCCCTTGAAATTGTCTAAACTGCTTTAATATAAAAAAAATAAAAGTTTCCAACTCTCCAACCTACTTAATTAATCAAGTTAGATAACTCCTATTTGTATATAATGTAAATTATGGCCATTTATTATTCAACATAGATGTTCTAGTTTAGGTTTTGCATGTAATCATGCATAAGTCAATATCTGGATGCTTTGTATTGAATCTTTATTCAAGGCCTAACCATCCAACCTAATTCATTGATCAAGTGAGATAACTCTATTTTGCATATCATATAAATTTGCCCAGTCTTTATATGATACTACTTCAGTGGTCGAAATTAGCACAAGCCTGCAAGCCCTGTACTGGTAAAATGTCTTCCGGGCTTGCTCAAATTCTGCATTTTATATAGCAGGGCTTGTTCAAAAATTTGATGCCAAGCAATAGTATAAGAATTCGGGCTTGTTCATCCAAAAGTCTAATTTCGATGACTGCTACTTGCATTTATGAACGTGAGTATTTCAGAAGGCTGTTGTGTGCACCAGATTTTTAATGGTTGTTGTTGTTGGAGCTCAATACGTGAAATAAGACAAGTGAAGATACAGCATTCTCAAGACTCTGAAGACTTGATCATAAAGCCTAGTATTGAATACACTAGCAGATTTAGGGCAGGGACTTTTTATGTAAATTAAAGTAAAACAAAATGGATAAAATTCACCAGAATGGACCATTTCCAGAATGCACCATTTTAGACTGAAAATAGCCAAAACTCTCCTTGGGGAAGGGCCCCTAAATCCCTTACCATATTTAAACCATTTTTCAAAAACCTTAAATATGCTAGATTGCAACTTTATAACAACCTTTATTTTCATTGAGGTCTGGTATAAATTTGTAGTAAAAATATTTGTTTTAGTTTATTACTATCATGTTTCTTCCTGATAAGAGACCCAAGACCTGCAAAATTATGGGAACAGCCTCCAGTGTGCAGCCAAAGCAAGGTGCTCTTGCAAATCCACGAGTTGTGTATACAAACAGCCTTGGGAAGAAAAAGAAAAAGGTACATGTTTCAATCTCTCTTTATATTAAGTAGCCAGGTATTTCATATTATATTAACTGCCACCTCACCAAAGAAGACAATCTGCCACTCCCACAAAGGGTTTCCTCTTTTTTAAGTCTATCAGGTGAAAGCAACTAAGTATAAAATTATTATAAAATAAACTATTAAAATTATGACGTCATGACATCATGACAGTCACATCTCAATTTGAGGTATAAATTATGGCATGAGGGTAGCATAACCAGTTTGTATACATTTACTAGTGCCATAATTAGTTTTATACCAAATAAGTAACATTTTTTTAATGTTATGTTTTAGTAACATGCACTATACAAGTAAGTAGATGTGGAAGATGAAATGTCACTATAGAAAACAGCTAATTAGGCAAAATGCATGTATAAATGACAGCAACATATCTTGGTGCTGTTATTTATATTATATTTTAATCTGCAAGAACATACTGTCTAGCTCTTTTATAACAACTGCTATGCAAGGGATGGTAGGTTTAATTTATAGCAAATATTGCAATCTTCAACATTTTGCATTAAGATAGTATTTTCAAAAAGTATCATTCTTGCCAATTAAACTTGAGCTAGAAATCATAGTTCGAATCATTTACTGAATTATTTTTCAGCAACTCCAAATAGACACACCTGTGTTGATCGATCTGAATCACGGGTCCATCCGATATCGCTATGAAAATGAGACTGGGAAGACTCCATCAATGATGACAGAGAGACCATTCGAAGGAAATCAGAAACAGAACAAGGGACATTACTTTTACCACCCAAGATTGAATGACTTCAGTGAAAGTAAGCTCCCTTGTATCATAAAAACATGTATGTTTGCAATAACCCAATCCACACCTTTTTTCATTCAATCTAAAGGGGATGAGATTTTATAAAAATCTGTGAGATGACTCAACACATAAAATTATGCTAAATGCACATGGTCAATGTGCTGATTTGTGGTAAATTAGAATCTCATTGTTGATGTATTTATTTTAAAATCAAACTATTAAAGCCCCACTCTGTGTTGGCCAGTGTAATTATTTATATTGACGAATATAAATATATTAACACATTAAATTTGGCCACTTGAATCCCTTTCTTTTCGTCAAAGATTCATACTAAGCATTTTTCCAGGTTTCACCAGTTAAACTGGTTATCTTATTTGGAAAGTTATGGATGAACAGCAGTTTTTGTATGAGTTTATCACAGTACAAGTTTATCACAGTTCTTCTGGTAATGTGGATGCCTGTTTAAGGGCCAGCCACAGTGCAAAAGTGGGTGGGGAAGGTTAAACAATTAAAATGTTTCAAAAGTTCATGTTTCATTTAGTTTTGAGGAACAATCTTTTTAGGAGTAAAACATAAATTCGTGGTGACATGTTTTGGGGTAGTAAGGAGTCGAACAAATTATACAAAAGAAGATTTTGGATCAAAAAGCATTCAGATCTTTCGGAAAAGTCTGTCGACATTATTACTTTGTTTATGTGTCAAAATTCCTTTGTCTCCCCAATCAACAATATCTTGAGAGTTCTTGATGATATCTTTTCAAATAAGAAAGTTATTCAAAAAAATGGTGGATGAAATTCATTTTCTGGTTACAAAAATGCAAATATCTTTTTTTTTAAATATTTGCAATCACCACAAAGCCTCAAGACAATGCTGATTAGGTAGTTCTGATAAGTTTGACTCATAAACATATTCATTTTTGTATTAAAACATTTCCAGGAAAACGTAATTGGTTTTTGATTGGAAATTCAAATCTTTATTCATTAACTCAACCTCAACTCCTTATTACAGCTTCACATGTTGCAACGGATATATGAATTATGCTTGCTAAATATTAAAACTCAAAACTAAAAAAAAATGGATTCTATTATAAATTTTGGTCCTTCAAACGACGTTTGCACTGTGGCTGGCCCTGGAATAGGATCTTAGTTGTAACTTCCGTAATTTTAAGTCTGTAGAAACGACAAAGGGCAAAGAGTTGATTTATTTCCTAAACTATGATCATTTATAAAACTGGTTAAACTGGTCAATTCACACCAAGTTATTTTGAAAATTAATAACTGAGGAGCGTTTATATTGGTTGTGCATTGCATTGCATTGCTTGTGTCTTGGCAGAAATGGGTTTTTTTAGTCCCTGAAAATATTTCTCCTTGTCATCAATACACTTTTTGAGGCATGAAATTCAGTCTGAAAAATGCATTTTTACCGGTAAATTATTCTTTTGGAGTTCTGGTAATTAAACACAGATAGGGGACTGTGAGTCTCAAAATGACATTTGCATAGACACAACTTGATGTTGGGAATCAACCAGAAGTCAAACTGTGAGAGGTCTTGACTGTGGGGTTGGTGTTGCAAAACTTTGAGATTGTGCTTCTGGGTATATTCTGTAACCAGTGCAGAGTGGTGCCAGGGTGCTTTATCAAGGGAGAAATTGACACTAGCACCCATGTACATGGGCGCTTGGTATTCTAGTGGTCAATATCAGCAGAGAGAACACAATTCAATATAATATGCCTGTGACTCTACTATATTCAGGTACCGTGGCTCAGGTTACTGTTCCATTGCTGTAAAAAAGAGCATAGGTCATAAGTCCTGCCCTGTTAGTTCCTCCTGATGTGCTTAGCTATTACAGGACGCTCAATATTTTCAGCCACCCTCATTTTGTTATTTTCTTTGCTGGTGGGCTCAAACAGAATAGAGCCATTACTTTTCAACCACTGAGGGTCCTTGTCTTTGATATAAGAGATCAGTGCAGACACCTTTTCAACACATGTCAGATTCTGTTCTGGGGCCAACATGTATGGTATTCAATGTGTGCAAACCTTGGGCATTTTTATGAAATGAAATACACCCCTGATGAAGTTATCTCTTAAATTTGACTGTTCAATCTTTCACTTTAAGACGGGTATCTTGCTTTACAATGCAATACTTTTTTGTAGTCCTGCATCATCTTTGTCAGAGCCCGCCAGTCTAAGCTGGCCAGGCCAGAACTCTTATTGAATGCTTATTATTCCTTCTTTTAAACAAGGATACTCATCTTGAAACAGTTCATTATAGATTAGCCATTTAGCCATACACTTCATCCAGATCTGTTTTAATTTCTTATGTGCTTTTACCCAGTAAGCTGCATATCTTCTAACATGTTCTTTCCTCTTCTGAGTTATGTTGTTTCAGTATGAATTTATTGTGAATTTAAAATAACATGAGGCTATGACTGTGTGCAAGTTGAAAACATGTACAATTTGGAAAGACTTATAAAAAAATTAATACTCTTTTCAGCGATTTGCTATACATGAATGTGCTCGTGGAGACCGTGATGTTGCATTTGTGTTGCTAATAAGTTTCTCCTCATCTAGTTTATAATAATGTAAAGCAATATTGACAGGGTTTCGCACAAACTTGAAAAGGTTGCTGGATAAAAAGTCCTTAAATTTGCTAAAAAACTCATTAAAACTACTTAAAATTTTATTTTGCCTTGAAAACTGCTTGTATTTTCAAAAATTGTCCTTAAATTTTCTTGTTAGCTCTAAATAAAGTGTCTGTAGTAAAATGTTCATCTTTACAAAACAAAATTGTCTATAGTGGATTCTTCGCTTGTAGCTCTTTGCTAATTCTCTTTTCACTGGTTGACCTTGAAAATAAACGAAAAAACGATGGGTATATATTGCACAAAAGTTTTTATTGACATCAGTTCAATGGGCAAGTCTGCCCTGAAATCGATGTAATGGTGGAAAAACACAAGATAAATTTGCTTACCAGTGCTACCATTTTTACCTTATCAAATTAATCTCCTTGAACTCTCCTTGAAGCATTTGCCAGTCTGGCTGTATGAACCCTGAATTAATTTTACCCCCCTTTCAACAAGAGGGGGTATATTGCTTTGCACATGTTGGTGGGTGGGACAGTCGGTCCTTCTGTAGACCAAAGCTTGTCCGAGTGATAACTCAACAATCCCTGGACCTATTGTCATCAAACTTGACATGATTGTGGGGCCTAACCAGAAGATAGCCCCTATTGATTTTAGAGGTCATCAGGTCAAAGGTCAAGGTCACAGTGACCGTTATAGGGAAAATGTTGTCAAAGCTTGTCCGAGTGATAACTCAACAATGCCAGGACCTATGGTCATTTAACTAAACATGGAGCCTGAGCCTGAACATAGATGACCCCTATTAATTTGAAGGGTCAAAGGTCAAGGTAATAGTGACCTTGAATGTTAAAAGATTGTCGAGTGATTAACATGACATTGTGTGAACCCATAGCCCTCACACTTAAGTTGGAGGTTGGGCCTGACCAGAAGATGACCCCTATTGATTTTAGGGGTCATCAGGTCAAATATCAAGGTCACAGTGACCTTGAATGCAAACTCAAAAATTATTGGACCTATGGTTATCAAACTTGACATGAAAGTTGGGCCAGACCATTAGATGACCCCTATTGATTTAAGGGGGTAATCAGGTCAAAGGTCAAGGTCACAGTGACCTTTAACACGAAAAGATTGACAAAGATTTTGCGAGTGATAACTCAGCAATGCCTGGACATATGGTCATCAAACCTTACACAGAGGCCGGGTCTGACCAGTAGATGACCCCTATTGATTTTAGGGGTCATCAGGTCACATTCAAAATGCAGGAATCAATTTTAAACTTAATGATCGCAGTAACACTATGCTCTCCGAAGGTGGGCTCCGAAGGTGGGCATATTAAATTGCACTGTTCGGCTGTCTGTGTGTCAGGCTCAACGTCTCGTGTCTTCTAGGGCTGTAACTTGTACGTACAGATTTTTAAATAACTTGCCACATGTGTTCGGCAAAAAAGACAATGTGTTGCCTGCAAGACCTGTGTTCATACCTCTTACAGTCAAGGTCACACTTAGTGTTTGAATACTATGGACTGCTGCACTTAAGGATATAGCAGAGGCGTAGCCAGCATTATGCATTGATGCATGTGCGTAACTTCAATTTGAAAAATGAAAAAATAAATATGGCCAAAAATGGCATCAAAGTCAAGGGCTAAGCTAAAAGATGATATCAGAATAAAAGGAAGATCAGCTCAAGTAAGCATTTCTTCTCTGTGCTAGATAGCTTAGTGAGCCTACAGTTTGGAACCTCAACCGGTGTTGCCCCCCCCCTCCACCGTCATCTATAAGTGTTTGATATCAACTACGATTTTTTCATTCAGAGCTTCTCAGCCATTTTTATGTCTTCGATAAAAATGACCGAGGAGTTCAGAATGCGATTTTTTCATTACATTTTCTTAAAATGACCTAAGCGGTTCTTCTCAGCTTTCAGACTCTGTAGTTAATCAAGCGTGTCGCTGTTGATATTGGAGCACAAGTAGGTTAATTAATTCAGAATTTTTATGCTTTTGCAGATTAACAATAATAATTTCATTTATAATATAATAATGGATTTTGTTCCATGAGAAACAGACGGTGAATCTTACATCACTTTGATGAAATGAAAACAGCAAAGTCAATAAGCACAGGTTGTAATCGCCCTCAAGGATAATAATGTCCCCTAGCTATATTATAGGATGTCTCCTGGTAGTTAAGGATGTGGTATGATGACAAACACTGTTTGTATATTACAATTTCTGTTTTTTCTACAGACTTAGACATTTTGGACCGAAATGGAAAAAAAAATAAAATTTCAGGCCGATTTTTGAGCCATTTTCTGTAACTGAAACCGGTCTGGCTAAATCAAAATCGGTCCAGATCAGCAAATTGCCTGTTTTTAGAAGCCCTGCTCCAAATAAACATCAGAGCTCAACATGGTAGTCCCATTTTTTCCCTGGGGAGGTCCCCCGAACCCCCAACCTGCTACAGGGATATTCCCACACCCTAACCCGCCCCCTTTTGTGCGTAACATTCTGTTAAGCCTGGCTACGCCCCTGCACAGAGTATAGGTGGTTGTGTCTGGGCTGTAGCTTTTTCTCTTGTATGGATAGATTTTAAAATTACTTGTGAAATGTGTTCCACGTACCAAGACGATGTGTCGCGTGCAGGACCTGTGTCCCAACCTCTAAAGTCAAGGTCACATTAAGTGTTTATTCACAATGGAACGCTGCATATAGGACATAGATTATAGGGGTTTGTGTCTGGGCTGTAACTTTCTCATGTATGGACAGATTTTAAAATAACTTGCCAAATGTGTTTAACATACCAAGACGCCGTGTCATGTGCAAGACCTACGGTATGTTTCTTCCTTTAAGGTCAAGGTCACAATTAGTGTTTGAATACTATGGAATGCTGCATATAATGACAGAGTTTAGGTGGTTGTGTCTGGGCTGTAGCTTTCTCTTGTATGGACAGATTTTAAAATTACTTGCCACATGTGTTACATAATTATTGTCAGATTTGGAGGGAGTAGACACCAGATGGTCCCCGAAATGGGCAAATACAGTATTTCCTCAAAACACTTAGAATTGTCAATACAAGCTAGTATGTAGCTGATTATACATCATTGTAATTAAAGAATAACGGAACAATCATTTTGCCTCATGCACTGTCCCAGCTGTGTTTCCCGACTGATTGCAGATTTTTTTCCCATTCACCTGTCAGGTGATTGTTTCACAACCTCCGCAAACTAACCTGTCAATAGAAGGCACTGTCATTTTTTGCAGTGGTAATCTCTTTCAAAAGTTTCAATTGCTCAATTTCACAACCGATGTTTAACTTTTACCCATTGTTGCTGATTTGCCTTCCTTGATATAAAAAAAAGTGTTTCAAACAATGCCAATAGTGTTACAACGAATGAGGAGAATCGCATAGATGAGCTGTATTTCACCCATTACTGATATAAATATTTGAGGCCCTCATTGATTATTTATCCACATTTGTTTTTTATCAGTCAATGGTCACACTTTTTAGAGAATATGTTTATAATCTGTGAGGAAAATGTTTTGCATATCTGTTTTCGTAAGGAAATATGTTGAGGCCTTGGTGTTGTTGTGATTATTAAAATCAAACTTGATACATGTGTTACCAGAGACAATAAGCACATTTAGAGCCAGGTGCATAATTCTTGGTGGTAACTACATGTATGTCCTTTTTGGACTAAAAAACCAAGAATGGACAAAAAAGAATATTTTTGTAAACAAACCTGTGTGCAATATGTAACAGGACGTGACATCAATCTCATTGTACGCTATGATAAAATAAGTGACTAAATATAAAAATAATGTCAGTGACGTCATTCCGTCAAGTCTTGACATAATTAATAATTTTTTGTAAAAGAGTTTTTACTCAAATAGTATAACACTTAGACTGATGATAAGGGTTATCCCATTTTATGAACAACAAAAAGTCATATTCACCTTGATGTCATCTCTATTACAACCACTTTCTGTTGGCCATAAGAAAGAATATACCGGTACTCATAATCATTCATTTATTGTTTATCATAATAAAGTTAAAAAAATAAGTTAATAAGAAATACGGTATTTTTCAGGACTTTTCTGGTACGTATGTGATTTACACATCAAACTGATATCAAATATTAAAAATTGAAAAGAATACAAATACACAATCCCTGATTGACACACCATGATCTGTGCTTGATGCAGTTTTATTTTCTGTTTGTTTTAGATACAAAAAATCATTATGAAATAGCAACTGCAATATTCTTGCTTATGTTCTGAAAATTGTTCTGTGAATATTTTGTTAATCTAATGTCTATAGATTTGTAGATCAAAATCTAAAACCAATCTTTAATTTTGTGTAGAATGTTTGTCCACTTTAAATAACTGTGTACTTTTGACCTCATTGGGTTAGACTTATAGCATGGAAATGAAAACTTCTTTCTTGACCTTCAGAAGCATCTGCGGACAAAGAGGAGCCACAAAAATTCCTTTATGTTGTGAAAGGCCCCAACATTGCACAGCAAAAAAAGGTCTTCTATGTGTATGGGCGCAGTCTTAATGCTGAAGATGGGAAACTTACAAAACCAACCCGGAACCTTGCGTCAGAGGCCGATCCCACTTGGCCCCAGCGACGAAACCCAAATGATGTCTACTATAACTTGACTTTTGTACCTCATGGTAACATTGATTTCAAGCAACATTTCATGTTTATGCTTTATGTCAATCTCCAATTATTACTTTTAACGGTAAGGGTGTAAATATATAACAACTAGGGAATGAATTAAATGTCTATTCATATCTACTATAAGGAATATTTGATGTTTGTCCATCCATCTTTTAACTCTCTGGCATCAACATTTCTGATCAAGATGTTTATAGCCATAAGAATTTGGTCAAGTTTGTTCAGACTATAAGTTCATGAATTGTTGCCCTTGATTTATCCCAAGGTGCTCGATCTCTGATGGAATATTAGTACTGTATTATTCTATACATAGGACGCTAGCAAAGATAGGACGCAGGAAAAAAAAAAAAACGGTGAGAAAACGGGTCAAAATCCTTAATATAAAAGATAGGACGCAGCGGAAAAATGTCAAAATCGGAGCCGAAAAATTTAAGTTGGTGAGGCATTTATTATATATATAAAATCAAAAACAACAAATTTGTTTAAATATTAGGCGTATTTCGATATCTCTTGTATACTTAGGTAATTATCTTCGTATTTCGGCGATTTAACGTATTTCGGTAAGTCCAGTATCCGCCATATTTGTTTTGACGATTGATTTTTTGGGATCGTGAAAATGGCAAAGGTTAATATAAACCATATGATATTAAATTTTATACCAAAATAATATGTGCTTCTTTGTTTATTTCATGTAAATTTATACATTAGACACAATGTGCACAAAAAATAACATTAGCACAGGTAATAAACAACAGCTTTATTCTGTCATCCTGATGACACGCTTTTCTCCAATTCGCCATCGTCGTCGTGATGGTGTATCATAAACAACAATGAAAAAAGTCTTATAGTATGCGTGAATGGTCTTAAAATGTCAACACCCTCACCTAAGTATTAAAACACGTGGTAAAGTGCAAACAAACAACCATACCATCGCAATAGTTTGTTCTATTGATGTTTTTTTAATGACAGGCAGCGGGTGTTTTTCACACCTTCGCACATTTGAAAAGATTTGATAGTGACAATAATGCTACTTTGCGGTATGCACATTCCTTTATTATTATTATTATTTTAAAACAGTTACATACAACAAAGTATTTTGTAAAATATCGAAACGTTAACATCGTGAACAACGTTTAATTGATATTTACCTTATATCCCGACTTTCCGTTGCCGTTATAACTCAATCCACTTAAAGCGCCTGACTCACATCGAGTTTTTGTGAGTAGCGTCCCTTTTATAAAAAAAAGTAAACACCCTTGTTTGTTTTCAATTTATTTCTCAATAAATCATTTTAAAGTAAACATTCAAGATATTAATGCATGTGTTAACTTGCGTGATTTTACCTACGCCAGTTGTTCTCTTCGGTGGACACTGTACCGGTACTTACCATTACCGTGTTCGTCTCAGGCCCCACATTTTTGGCCTGAAATGGACTTGAGAAAAACTAATAAAATTCTAATAGCATAGAAAGGACGCAGGCAATTTTTTAAAACGATAATCTGGGGTAAAAAAGTGCGTCCTATGTATTGTATAATACGGTAATAGTGATGAAATGATCATCCAAAAGAATTGAAAATTTGTAGCCGAAATCAAGTGGGCGACTTTCAATGTTGTAGCCCTGGAATCCATGTAGCTCCTGATACTATATGTACATGTACTGATACTATATGAACATGCGGTTAAATTACAAGCAAACAAAACTTGTTATTTCAAAACCAAAGCATTCTTATTGCACATAACAATAACAGCATTTGAGCTCCGATTTTGACAAATCTTGATCAGAATGATAGTCTTAATGATTCTAGGCGAAGACGAAATAAGGGTCATGTTGGGTTAAAAATGAAGTCATTATAATGCACCAGTCAATTGTAACCACTGCCACCCCCCCCCCCACCCCGGTCCGGGGATAGCCGGGGAAATGGGCCGAGTTTTTACCTTTCAGGTGGCCCCTCAGTGCCGGGTGAATGCGGTGGTTTTGTCTTTGCTTTAACTATAGCGGGGAGTGGGCCTTACCTAGGGTCCCTGGGGTGCGGGGGCATTTGGCGGGGATTTTACCATCTGTTTGTTCCCGCAGCACAGGGATTTTAGCCGGGGTTGGCTGGACCGAAAGTCAAAGTCCCCGCTATTCCCCGGACCTGGGGGGGCTGTGGTTACAATTGACTGGTGCATAACACAATAGAAGTTATAATTTTCTTATGACTAAAATGAAATTTGCTAAGAATGGTTGTCTCCCTTAAATCAAGATCAAGTTTGAACAAGGGTCATATTGAATGATAAACAAGGTAAACAAGTCAAATCATCTTTAGAACAAAGAAGGTGTCCTTTTTTATCTGACTGACATGAAACATGCTCTGATTAATTGTCTTCATCTAGGACAAGTTTGAATATGGGTCATGTCTGGAGAAAACCTAGGGCAAAAAGTAAAATCATTGAAAAATCTTGTAAACTAAATAGATGGTTCAATTTTCATTCAAACTTAATTATAAAGGATAAAATAGTGGTTCAGAATTATATTATTTGTTAAATATGGTCAAGTTTGAATATGAGTAATATGTGTGGTGAAAAAGTAGCTCACAAGCATATGTATTCAAAATATCTTATGACTGCAATAGAAATGGCAATCTAAGGCCCATTGTTCATTCTTCAAAATTCTGACTGATTGAAAATACAAGTTCGATATTTTGTTGATTTCAAATGGTCATTTATTCTAATTTATCACAAGATTGCATTTATGTTAATGCTTGAACAACCTTAAAACATCCAATTTTTTCAAATAGTTCACTTAAATGTTCAGGACAGCTTCATTTCTTGGCATAGGTTAAATACATTAACTCTCATGTCCTTGTTTGTGACACATGCCTAGTTATTTACAAAATGATTTTGTTCTTTCAGTCCCAACAGACGAGCCTATTCCCGGCATCCCAAACAGACATCAGATAGAGTAAGGCAACCTTGAAGTTTGTGCCTATGATTTCAATGTTCTGATGTTTCTCAAAATGGGTCTAAGTAGTTGGTAAACATTACAAAATATATGCAGATTTATCTCTTTTCATAGAAAATGGAGATCATATCCTTGGTTTTGTCATTGTTTTTTGTCTTAGTACTAGATTGACAACTTGAATACCCATTATTCACTTGTAACTTGGAAACAGAAATAATTATGTGGAGCAATCTGAAACATTTTTTCATCTTTATTAGTTTAATGAGAGAAATAAAAAAGGTGTTATTCTTGCAGTTTTTAGCTCGACTATTCGAAGAATAGGTGGGCTATACTACTCGCCCCAGCGTCGGCGTCCGGTTAAAGTTTTAGGGCAAGTTGGGATTTTCACTTATAAGTCCAATACCTACATTCAATAGACTTAATACTTCACGCAGTTGTTCAGGGCCATCACATGATGAGGTTAGATAACTCCATATCATTCTTTACACAGATTATGGCCCCTGATTGACTATGGAACTTAGGTTAAAGTTTTAGGGCAAGTTGGAATATTTATTAATAACTTCTATATCTATATATGTTCAATTGACTTAATACTTCACACAGTTGTTCAGGACCATTACACAATGAGGTTACATAACTCCATATTATCCTAAATACAAGTTATGGCCCCTGATTGACTTAGGTTAAAGTTTTAGGGCAGGTTAAAGTTTTAGGGCAAGTTGGGATTTTCACTTAAAACTCCAATACCATTCATTCAATTGACTTAATACTTCACACAGATGTTCAGTGCCATCACATAATGAGGTTAGATAACTCCATATTATCTTTTATACAAATTATGGCCCCTGATTGACTATGAAACTTAGGTTAAAGTTTTAGGGCAGGTTGGGATATTGTTTAATAACTTCTATACCCTTCATTCAATTGACTTAATACTTCACACAATTGTTCAGGAACATCACCCAATGGGGATACATAACTCCATACCCTTAATATAAGTTATGGCCCTATAATAGGTTAAAGTTTTAGGCAAGTAAAAGTTAAGGGCAAGTTGGGATTTTAATAAAAAAAACTTCTATACCGTTCATTAAATGCACTTACCGTAAATGACTGGGTATTAGACGCACTTTTTTCCCTCAGATTTTGATGCAAAAAAATGCCTGCGTATAATACCCAGTAACAATTTTTTGAACTTTTTTTCTGAGGTCAATTTCAAGCCGAGAGTTTGTTTAGATTTATGTAGAAAGGGATGTTACTCGCGTCATATTGATCGAGTATATACGGGTTAAAACGGCAGTTGAAGATCGGGATACGGTATATCGTAAGACGTTTATAATTTCAACAAAAATATTTTTCGATTAAAGTTACCGTAATTCACCTAATTTAATTAATAATTTATTTTGCGTACCTAATTTTCGGACACCCAAAGGACATCAATCATAACTTTCATAGTTACCAAGTTTCACAGACGAAGATTATTGATTTTTATCTTTACAATGCCTGGCTAGATTACCTAACCGTATACACCACTGTGACAATTTAATTAGTTACTACCCATCCTAAACGATTTATTGCCTGTTGAAAAGGAAGTGTGATATATTTATTTGAGGATTAAACAAACAACAAGGGCAATCAAGGGATTAAGAAAACATCGACATGGCATGTTTGTAAAACGATCTGCCAATAAGCTTTCAAACTTGTACCACACTTATAGACTATATGAAGCAATAATCGTACAGTTATATATTAATCCTGCATAGCAATGTCCATGCTCTCCACGAGATCCTCGTGGGTATAACTGTAAGTTATGTGACGTCACACAGTGTGACTCTTTGATCTGAAGCCGATAGAATGTGTTTATTCAGTTCAATGCATGTATAAAATGGTGTTTTAATTAACTTCAAGAAGGATTTACACTTATAGGCGTAATAAATAAGTTTATGACCATTGATTACTACGGATAAATTAATAAGTGGTAAAAGCAAACATGAAGAAAAAAGGCAGGTTAAACAAACATGTGAATAAAATGTAAAAATGATAATTTTCTATGTATTCGGAGAGCGAAAAAAATAATTAATTTATAGCGTCCAAACTCTTGTGAATTACGGTATTCAATATTATTTTGAATAATAAATTGAATTAAACAATAATCAAACTTACATATAAAAAAGCAAAGTTGGGCACTGTCAAAATATTTTTTGCATAACATAACTTTTCATTCTCGACAGTATGGTTGTATGGTTTTAAAGATAACCATCGCCATTTTCACGATTTTTTTTTTTTTGTCACTGTCAACAAACATGGTGGCTGAAAATGCCGGACGATTTTGACATTTTTTCTATGCGTCTTTTAACCAAAAACATAGATTAAAAGTTTTTTTCTCACATTTTTCACAGATTTTTTTCCCTGCGTCTAATACCCCCTATCGTCTTATACCCAGTCATTTACGGTAATAAAATTCAAAATTATTTACGACAATCTTACAACAAGAAACATAACTCCATTATAAGCCTAAATACAAATTATGGCTCTTTTTTTTTTTTTTAATTTCCTTTGAAAGGCATATTTGTATATTCTTAACCACATTTTTATAATGGGAAATCAAGTTACTTAAATGACTTGCGTCATTGTTTGGGCGGGCTGGTGGGAGGGCAGCATCAAAGTTACCTTATGAATCGAATAATTTAAGTTAGATTTGACATAAAGAGACCAAACTTGGTATTATTACATCGTTATTGTATTCTAAGTGAAAGCGGTGAAGTTGAGCTTGCTGTCTTACGCCGGCTCTTGTTACTCAAATACTTTAATAATTATTTAGTAGTGATAATAGTTATGATTCTCTGCAGACACACAGGATTGAAGGTTAATATCTGAAATTTTTTATAATGCCATCTGTATTTTCATTCCATTGCATTTCCGCATACGGTAGTATGTAAATAAATCATAGGTCATTAAGTACGATGTACTGTATTATCAAAACAACGAGGAGATATGCCATTTCACCTTTAATTTTGATATTTAGTAAGTATTCAACATGATAGAAGCAAGCATAACAATATTTCAATAATTTCTGTTTTTTAAAACGCCATTTTCAAAAAAAAATGGGACATAATATAGTTTATCAGTGGCCTTTGTCTAATCATCACTTTATTTGGTCAGAATGTGTAATGGCTTATTATCTCTGACAAGATTGATAACCAGCCGTATCACTAAAGTTACTTGAATGTTATCGCTTGTTAATTATATATATTACCTCAAATCGGTCTTGTCTGATCAATTGCTTTAACTTTGTCCAGTTATCACCAAATTTGGTCAGAATTGTGTATTAGCATTATATCTCAGACAAGTTTGATAACCAGCAGTTTTTGCTCTTGTTTGCTTTTTGTGTTGCTTTCGGATTAATTTCTAAATCATATGTTCAACTGCAAGTTATATTTTAATTCATTTCTATTAAATTTAACATTAAGTTTTATTTTTTTAAACCATGCCGTTTTGATGATATATGAAACATGCATTTGTGTGTTTTAACTAATGAAATAAAAGGTTGTTCAAGGATGTATATCACTTAAACAGACAAAGGCAAATCATAAGTATAAGGTATGAATAAAGGTAGCTTGAACAAAATAATGGATATATATGCTCTTAATTGCTTGTTAATGTTTTTAACTTTTCATACATGTGTATTTTTGGGCAAGTATTTTTTGTATGGCAAGACATGTGAATGTACTGTTTTATTTTCTTATTCCAGTACTGCTTGTTGTCTTCAGGTATGCATTGAGTTCGGAGGACACAGTAAATGACCTGCAGATGAAGATTGCGCACACGATCATCAAGTCAGCATCCAATGTCCATGTTTGCTTCCAGTATAACCTTCTCAGGTAATTGTGACTTTGTCCTTGTACCATAATTGGAGAGTGTTTTCTTTGTTTTCGTATATGGATTAATTCTCATATCAGAACAGTACCAGTAGGCGGAGCTTAATATATTACCTGACCATGTAATAAGTAGTCTGTAAACTAATTGGGTGTGTTGCACGAAAGTTATTGAACACTGTTACATTACAAAACAGTAACAAGACCCAGAACCCCCATGAGTGAATGATACAACTCGCCATTTGAGCTAGTTTCAATTTTTATAAGCCTTCTGCAAGTTGTCACATATATGATATGAAGTTTTTGTGTTGCTACTTGCAACATGTCTTCACAAGAAGGCATTTTTAGACCTTTTCTGTTTAGATGTTTTGGGTGAAAAGCTTAAAAAAAAAACAAGATCAATTTGGTATGGCCTAATTTGTAAAGGTTTCCTCATTTTGATATAATGAAATTATCTGAATTTACTTCACTGATTGATTTCTTTATATTGGTACTTTCGTACTATTATGTACTAGTAACGTACAGTTGTTTTCCATCAAGATTATTTGTATCTTGTATGAAGTTTGACTGTAAAAGTCCTGATTTTTCACTAATGTTAGGTTTTTGATGTTATGGTGCTGAATGAATATGGCCCCACATCTTTATTGGTGTAAGAACTATTCTTTATGTGGCCATGTACAGTTAATAAGGCCCCATGTCAATTATCAATATAATCGCGTTGGGTGATATTAACCTAGAAATGTTTGTTTCCCTTCAGGGGCAATCAAGTGATTGGGGCTCTGTACAGTGGAAGTAGGGAAGCCGAGGAACCCACCCTGGACACACAGATGGGGGTAGGGGAGAACCTGTCCAAACAGACAGGGGCAGGGGAGAACCTGCCCCAACAGACAGGCGGAGGGGAGAACCTGTCCCAACACAAGTTTGGTGTACATCTTGTTCTTATGGAGCGATAAACAGGAAAATAAATCAGTGGACAAAACTTGTCTGCGATAGTTGCTTTAATGCATTTATTCTGTGATAAAACAGCATTTTAAATTATTCTACACAATTATTGATTATCATTATAATTGGATCATCAAATCATAAAAAAATGACTATTGAAAATATTTTATAATGTAGTTTACAATTTTATCTGTATTTTGGTACAATGCTTTTGGTATTATGATCAATAATATTCCTAATGATGTAACAAGATTTGCAGCAATTCATTTAGTTGCTATGCGTGTTTGTTCATTAACAACAGTCTATAATGATTCATTGCAAATATCTTTTTGCTCTTAAGAGGCATTTGCATTTGAATTATTAATATGTGATGTGAAATTAAGGGATATTAAACATAACTTTTTAAAAAAAACATGTCTCTTTTGTCTAAATGTATAACCCTTATTTGTTGAAAATATTGATCATTTGTTTCACCCCATAGAGGGGCTTACAGAAAACTTCTGGGGAGGGGGGCAGATTTTAAGTACTGACAATATTTATATGAATTATATGCATTGTTTAAGAAAGATGATATAATAACCCTTGAAATTGAAAATGAAAGCTGATCACTGTACTCTATGTAGATGTAATTATAAATGCATTTTGTTGCTATAGAGTTGTCATTTAAGACATTATAAGCATACCATATTGTTGCATGAAATGATCCTGTGTTTTGTATTTTGAATCTTGAGTATTATACAAATGTAGTTTAGCAAACTAATACACTGTCGATTTACTCTATTTAAGCATTGAATTCGTTTGAAGTGATCAATCAAATTATGATCAATTGAGAAATTTTCAGGATATAGTATTTAAAAAAACAAAACCTTATTACTTGTCAATACTTGTTTACTGGAAAAACACCTTCATGCAAATATACAGAGCTGGACTCTGGTGTTTTATTTTTTTTATCTTATTAATAAAACTTGACATGAAATAGTTTTTGCTTTTCTTTATCAATGGAAAAAATCACACTGGGAAATGCTTTTTATTAAAAATAAGAAAGAAGTAGTGGGTTGTGATGAAATTACTTGGTATTGAAAGCTACTGTAGTAGCCAATGTTAAAACATGTTGATAGTTGTTCACATATTATCTTTTGGCTAGTTTTCACATAAATGATTGGATTGGTAAATAGCAGTTACTTGATGAATATTGACCATTCCTTTATTATCATATGACTATACTGCTTAAATACAGCTAATTCAGATACAAACACAATACTATGAAAGAAAGTGTTTTCAAGGAAATATAATACACAATACATACTGGTATTTAAAATATGCAAGCAATTCATAGAATAATATGGCTTACATATACAATAGCGAACAACTCAAGTATGATGTAGACACACTGTTCTGTTTCCATTTTGAAGTTAAAACAATAATGAGACAATTTTTATTTTTATTTTGGACATTACGAAACTGTGTGGTCTGTATAGGTTATTTACACATGACATCTGCTCTATTGTTAGTTGCAGGGCTTCATATTGAACTTTTACATCATATGTAGATATGATTATCCCCCCCTTCCCACGACCACCCGAACAACTTGGTATTTCAACCTGTCATCGAAGATTCTCATGAGCATTTTTCTATAAATACCAGTATGAAGAAAAGTTGTGGGTTGTAGCGTAATTTCTTGATATTTACAGATATTTTATTATTCTATTAATACGCAAATACATGGAACTACTTGAGGATAACTTCCTTTCTGAATTGTAAGTATTGTCATAATTTATTTCATTACATGATAACATTTCATAGTGCTTTTTAAGTATTTTTTAATAGTTCTTAGTAGCTCTTATAGTAAATCTTAGTAGCTCGTTGTGGCTTTTAACAGGACCGCCTGTCCATTCGGCTAAAACACGGTATTTGTCCACCTAAGTGTCTCACCAAGGTGGAAAAATGAACTTCCATGCAGGGCCATGAAATTTTGTCCATTTTTAGTTTAAAGTTTCAGTCATTGGAAATGATATTTGTTTTCCTACAGTCGCTTTTATAAATTTATTTTTTTGGCGACTTTTACATACAGGTCAGTGTAAGGTTACAGACACTACAACAGGCATATAAAAACAAAGATTTTAATGGAAACAAGTCTGTATTATTCAGGTTAACACAGAAAACTAACAATTAGAATGTTAACAAACAAATGCATAAAATCTCTGCTTGAGATAAGCATAAAAAACCCATATTTCATCCCAGTTGCGATGAACTCTAAAATTTGACAAAAATGATCACACAACTTTAACTGTAACTTTTAAAGTTTGTAGAACCAAGTGCCCCAAGCACATTGTTTTTCTAAAATAAACACTTTTCCTATCAAGTATAGTCAGTTTCTGCTGTTTATATCAATAGAACATATTTTTTGTATGAGATAGAAATAGACTGCACTACGGTTACGGACTCTACACATTGTAAGAACCAACACATGCTCAACATTTTCTATTTGAAATACACATGTTTGTGTATTTTCAACAGATTAACTTTAACTTTGCTGAGTTCCTGTGTATTGAATTTAAAATGACCTCTTTCATTGACAAGTTCAGGAGCTTCTAGCTTTGAAATGATATGTTCTGTTGGCTCCTGAGAAACGTCTGACTTCTCAGGCCACACATATGCGTTTCCAGCTTTCTTCATATATTTAAGCCCATATTCTGTTTCAGATTTACTTGTAATTTCAGCAACGTATGGGTCCTTTTCTCGGTTTGAGCCCAACGGTAACAAAATCACCAGGTTGAAAGGCTGTATCTTGTTGGGATGTTGTTGCTGCTGTCTCTTCTATTTTTCTCCTCTTGGCTTTTGGTTGCTTGGTCTCCGATTTTCTTTTCAAAGTTATTTGTTTCTGTCCTTTTGTTTGTTCTTTGCAGGTTGCTTTAGGCTGCTCCTTGTTAGATGGTTGTTTCTTCTTTACATTTGGTTTTTCGTGGACTTTACTAATAACATCAAGGTTTCTTTTCTCCCACTTATTAACTATGTCTACATTCTCACATTTTGATGTTACACCATTCACACAAGCATCACAGTAACAACTAAGTTTCCTTGAGTTCAGCTCATAGTCTTTACCAACAGACTTAACAGAGTGCAGCTTCCGTGTTCCAGTTAATGTTTGTACATTTGTTTCTGGTCGGTTTCTATTCACATTTTCAACAAATACAAATTCTCTTCTCGACAGAGTGCTTTTTACAGTGTCCACTACTTCCATATTCAGAGTTTCTTGACAAAATTGGTAAACGTCTTCAGCATTACCAAGAACTTTCCTGTTACTTATTACAGCACGATAACAAGCATTCTTTACCGTTGCGCCCAACCCATCACAGACATTCTTTCCATGAGACGTTTCAAAGTAGTTTCGAGTCATTTTGGGCTGCTTTCTGAGACTGATATCAGCAAACGCCTTTTTCCCCTTGTACTGGGCTGCACACCCATCAGTCCACTCGTGGAGTTCACCAATCTTCACCCCTCTGCTTTCTAGTAATTTAATGGCTTGATTCTCGAAGACAATTGCTAAATCCGCATCATGTTTGGTTTCTTCACTTATTCCAATGATGGCATGTTTTACTGTAACATCTTTGTCATCAAGACGTTCTTTATAGTAGCACATCATTGGATGTACAGTTACCTGGTTTCTATCAAAGAACCCTGACTGCACTTCACTTTGGAAGACACATGCATAGTTCTCACTGAAATCCATTACCATGGCTACAGATCCCTTTGTTAATTTCTCTACACATACACCCATTTGTTTCTGTTGCCAGGATGCTCTAAATGCATGCTCTGGGTACACCATCATGTCTTTCTCTAAAGCTGTCAAAAACACTTTGAAATCAGCTTCTTTGGGCACACAAGAAACGCAGCGCTTTACTTTGTCATATTTCTTTATTTCAATGCTTTCCCATTGATACCATGACACCATCCCATCTCTGTTCTTTTCTTCCATAGTCGCCAAATACTTTTGAAGGCCTTGTACTCCACATTTTTCACAATTTCTTGACACACATTTTAAAGATGGCTCTTGTTCATAGCTGCAGAATGTTGCATCACTCAGACTCTTCTTATCAATCTTAATGTCTTCTGTCATGTCAGTCTCTTTTACAACTCGTTTCAATGTTGTAAGTGCTTCTACTTTCAGGGCTACATTACAACAAGTCTGGCACAGGCATGACCGTCTGCTTGTCTCGGACACTTTCTTTACATTAACTGGTTTTAGTTTGCTGAATGATGTAAGTCCTATTTTATGATTGGGGTTTCTTGTTTTGTATAACTTGTGTGCTTCTTCTAGTGTCATTGTCATCACACAGTCTGAGTTTTGATTCTAACAACATCACGTTTGGATGGCACCTCTCTGCCAATTTCAGCACTCAGGTAGAACTCTTTCACTGATTGTTTCACATGATCACTTATCACATCACATCTTGTTTTTCTCTGTTTCTTTTTCCACCATTCATTTCTCATCTTCCTTGTCTTGTAAGACACATTGAACTATTTACTAACTGTGATCTTTTTGTATTTCCTTAGTACTGATTCACGTATTACATCATATGCATGTTTCTTTTCTCTGTCTTTTCGAACACCAATGTTTACTTCGGAAATACTTTCTTTCAAGGAATTCACTATAGCATCTGCTACTTTAAGTTTCTTCTTACAAGCTGGTGTCATTGTTACTCCTTGGTCAGAAAGTACTTTGGATGTTGAAGGTGACTCAATAAGCTTCTTTAAAATGGCGGCTTTCTTCTTTGGTGTCCTAGGCAGAATGCCTTTCACCATTTGCGCTCGTCTGTATACTGTTGCACGGGATAAGTTACTTTTGTTCTGTCTGCTTTCTCCATGACTGTCATTTTCATCAACTGTGTTAACAATTGGAATTGTAGGAGACTTAAGTTTAATTCGCATTCTCCAGGCTTGTGTTCGCTTCACAGCTTTTTTCTTTTTTTCTTCCAGAGCCGGTTTCTTACTCTTTTTAACACCAGGATCTTCAGAAGAACATGTTGTTTTCATCTTTTTTCTCTGTCTGTATCTTTTCATTTCTTCAGCTTTTTTCTTTCTTAAGGAGGCTTTTAATTCAGGATCTGAATTGGCCATGAGTTTCACTTTCATTCGAGCTTCCTTCTTTCTTTCTGTGTCTTTCTTTTTGATTTCAGAATATTTTGTGGAGTTTTCTGTTTTCTGACGCATTCTCCATGCCTTGACTTTCAGCCTGTTTTTCTCCTTTTGCTTCTTTTCTATGTCTTCATTCTTTTCAGCATTCATTTCAGCATTTTTTTCAAGTTTCCGGGATCGCAGTGATGATTTTCGGCTCTCTTCTGTAAGAAGACATTCTGAATATTAATTAACCTTAAACGGTTGGGTTCAATGTATACCTTAGAATATTAATATATATGGTATATAAATCTTCATATAAAGACAGGTTTTGTGAAAAGAAAAACCTCAAAAGGTATAAATGTCCCTATATGGTTCAATTGTATTGTTTCTGTTCATAAAAATGTTTTTGAACATACTTACAGTAGACTTAGAAACAAGTGGCCGTATTTTGTAGAGTCTGTAACCTGAGTACAAGTACAAATCAAATATTACTTAAGCTTCAATTCTGTACATTTAACAAGTATCCACTGTGTCTGTGATCTGTATATTATAACACTGATTGTATTCATTGGCATACACGCCAATCTTTAAGTAAAAATATTTCATCTCGGCTCCGTAATAGGCTACACAAAATGAAATTGTGTGTCATACTGTCATAGGATTTCCATTAAACAACCTGTTAAGACCATTTTAGTTTGTTATATGTTGGGCATGGCAATTTCAACAAATAAGCATCACAACATGTGCATTTCATGTGGACAATTGCATTAATTCAGGGCATCATGTACAGACATATGGTTTTGGTTACGGACCCTACGTAACATAGCATGGAATGTTTAGATAAGGATAATACATACCTAGAGCATCACTGGAACCAACACCTTAAGTGTTTTCCATTTGAAAGGACTTCTTGCTGGAATCTGACCGACTATTACCCAAAATAAGCCATTTTCTTAGCTGATTCCATCATTACAGCTGGACTGTTATATTTCTTAGAAAGGCGGTTGTTTTGGATGATGCAATAATTCATCACAAATATTGTTGCATCAGCCGTTTTATTGGTATTTTCCAATAGTTAAAAGATGATGCAATATTGCACAATAAAAAAATTGCTTTTACCATGAAAAAATATAAGGAAATATGCTATTGAAAACAATGGAAATTTCAAATCAAAATTTGAAGGCAGATTTTGTAGTGTCCGTAACATTAAATATGTAAAAAAATGCAACTTAAAATCAAAATATTCCAAAAATATTTCAGCCATTAAACATACTCATACAGAGGTTTTTATTTGTGGAATGCCACATTTCTGTCATTAATACATATGTAGATACAAACCCATGGTTACGGACTCTACAGATTTTTTAACCCTGAAAATCTTACAGGTGAACCTCCTTCTTTTTAAGAATGTGAATCATGAATGCCCAAAGCAACAAAAAATTGGAAGTTTGATTAATAATCAGTCTTACAAAACAGTTATCACTTGTAAATGGGTGAATTTTCAATGTTTTTCATGCATATAACAAGGGATACTTATTGTGATTTTGAAAAATTGGCAAAAGCACCACTTTATGTTAATAAGTCATATTTTCTGTAATAATTTGTCTATTTTCTTGATTTACCCACCAAAATTTAGCACTTGAAATTTTCTATAAGCTGAGGTAATGCAGTTTTTCCAAATCATCATGCAAAATAGATATATAACAGTTTGAATATATAAAAAAATCAAATGAGACAGCATAACGCTTGAAAATGGCCATTTTTGGGATATGTTTTTTGCTGTTACTCGAATACAAATTGATATTTTCACTTGAAATTTGGAGGCCAGCAGGAGTGGACTAGGTTACATGCTTTGGCTGCAAAGAATTAAGTTTGAAATCACACACTTTCCTTCAATCTATGTATAACAACCAAAAAATATAAAATGGACAAATACCGTGTTTTAGCCGATTAGCAATCAATTGTATAAAACTGGTTATACATGAACTGGTTTGGTCAAAGTTAGACAAAATGTACATTGATTGGTCAATATTTATGCAATTATTATAACCAACCAATAAAATCTATTAAACGTGAAATTTTCAGTTTTATGCAATTGGCGTGAGGTTTCTATTGTTCGCGTTAATGAAATGACACCTCAAAAATTCGACAAATTAAAAAAAAAAATCAACAAATTAAAGAATAGAAAAAACAAACAAACACAAAACAATTCATGAAATTAAACTCATTTCGTTTTCGTTGGATTATGGCCGAGAAAAAATGGAGCGGATGGGCGAAATAGAACTAAGTATACAAAACAGATGGTTCCATTTTGTTTAAAAACAGGAGTGGTTGATGATGATCCTTAACATTTATTTAAACTCAAATCTCTTTCTAAATGTAAGTTTAAAGAAATACCACACAGGGTAGTCAGTTTATATAATTGAAATTCTTACCTCCTTCCGGAAAAGGCGAATCCATGTAATAAAATAACTATTACATCAAAAAGATCACATGAGTTCCATGCACAGGTTTTTACTATGTAGACAGACCGTGCACTCAATCAATATGCTGTTCACAAAGTACTCAATGATGAATTAATCTCTATAACGTACAAAGTCCCCATGCTTAATAGTATTTTTATCAATTCAATTAAGACCCATACTCCAACAATTAGTAACACCATTGTCATAGCGTTTGTTACACGTGTGCGTTATTTTTCACTTGTAACGTGTATTAAATCAATATAATGAAAACTACAGGGACAAAACCAGTTGCACCACAGACACATCACCCCGGCATGCATCAAAATATCGCTATCAATACATGTTGTGGTATGTGCCTTGGATCGGTCAGTGAAACAGGGGTACACTCCCTACACGTGTCCGAGCAGTTATCAATACATCGATACATGTTGTGGTAAGTGCCTTGGATCGGCCAGTGAAACAGGGGTACACTCCCTACACTTGTCCGAGCAGTTATCAATACATGTTGTGGTTAGTGCCTTGGATCAGTCAGTGAAACAGGGTTACACTCCCTACACGTGTCCGAGCAGTTATCCATACATCGATACATGTTGCGGTTAGTGCCTTGGATCGGCTAGCGAAACAGGGGTACACTCCCTACACGTGTCCATGCAGTTATCAATACATGTTGTGGTTAGTGCCTTGGAATGGTCAGTGAAACCGGGGTACACTCCATACACGTGTCCGAGCAGTTATCCATACATGTTGTGGTTAGTGTCTTGGATTGGCCAGTGAAACAGGGGGACACTCCCTACACGTGTCCGAGCAGTTATCAATACATGTTGTGGTTAGTGTCTTAGATCGGCCGGCGAAACAGGGGTACACTCCCTACACGTGTCCGAGCAGTTATCAATACATGTTGTGGTTAGTGTCTTGGATCTGCCAGTGAAACAGGGGTACACTCCCTACACGTGTCCGAACAGTCATCGATACATGTTGTGGTTAGTGTATTGGATCGGCCAGTGAAACAGGGGGACACTCCCTACACGTGTCCGAGCAGTTATCAATACATGTTGTGGTTAGTGTCTTGGATCGGCCAGTGAAACAGGGGGACACTCCCTACACGTGTCCGAGCAGTTATCAATACATGTTGTGGTTAGTGTCTTGGATCGGCCAGTGAAACAGGGAGACATTCCCTACACGTGTCCGAGCAGTTATCAATACATGTTGTGGTTAGTGTCTTGGATCGGCCGGCGAAACAGGGGTACACTCCCTACACGTGTCCGAACAGTTATCAATACATGTTGTGGTTAGTGTCTTGGGTCGGCCAGTGAAACAGGGGTACACTCCCTACACGTGTCCGAACAGTCATCGATACATGTTGTGGTTAGTGTCTTGGATCGGCCAGTGAAACAGGGGGACACTCCCTACACGTGTCCGAACAGTCATCGATACATGTTGTGGTTAGTGTCTTGGGTCGGCCAGTGAAACAGGGGGACACTCCCTACATGTGTCCGAGCAGTTATCGATACATGTTGTGGTTAGTGCCTTGGATCGGCCAGTGAAACAGGGGGACACTCCCTACATGTGTCCGAGCAGTCATCGATACATGTTGTGGTTAGTGTCTTTGATCGGCCAGTGTAACAGGGGTACACTCCCTACACGTGTCCGAGCAGTTATCAATACATGTTGTGGTTAGTGTCTTGGATCGGCCAGTGAAACAGGGGTACACTCCCTACACGTGTCCGAACAGTTATCAATACATATTGTGGTTAGTGTCTTGGATCGGCCAGTGAAACAGGGGTACACTCCCTACACGTGTCCGAACAGTTATCAATACATGTTGTGGTTAGTGTCTTGGATCGGCCAGTGAAACAGGGGGACACTCCCTACACGTGTCCGAGCAGTTATCAATACATGTTGTGGTTAGTGTCTTGGATCGGCCAGTGAAACAGGGGTACACCCCCTACACGTGTCCGAACAGTCATCGATACATGTTGTGGTTAGTGTCTTGGATCGGCCAGTGAAACAGGGGTACACTCCCTACACGTGTCCGAACAGTTATCAATACATGTTGTGGTTAGTGTCTTGGATTGGCCAGTGAAACAGGGGGACACTCCCTACACGTGTCCGAACAGTCATCAATACATCGAAACATCGTGTGGTTAGTGTCTTGGATCGGCCAGTGAAACAGGGGTACACTCCCTACACGTGTCCGAGCAGTTATCAATACATGTTGTGGTTAGTGCCTTGGGTCTGCCAGTGAAACAGGGGGACACTCCCTACACGTGTCCGAACAGTCATCAATACATGTTGTGGTTAGTGTCTTGGATCGGCCAGTGAAACAGGGGGACACTCACTACATGTGTCCGAACAGTTATCAATACATCGATACATGTTGTGGTTAGTGTTTTGGATCGGCCAGTGAAACAGGGGTACACTCCCTACATGTGTCCGAACAGTTATCAATACATCGATACATGTTGTGGTTAGTGTCTTGGATCGGCAGGTGAAACAAGGGGACACTCCCTACATGTGTCCGAACAGTTATCAATACATCGATACATGTTGTGGGTAGTGTCTTGGATCGGCCAGTGGGACAGGGGGACACTCCCTACACGTGTCCGAGCAGTTATCAATACATGTTGTGGTTAGTGTCTTGGATCGGCCAGTGAAACAGGGGTACACTCCCTACACTTGTCCGAACAGTTATCAATACATGTTGTGGTTAGTGTCTTGGATCGGCCAGTGAAACAGGGGTACACTCCCGACATGTGTCCGAGCAGCTATCAATACATGTTGTGGTTAGTGTCTTGGATCGGCCAGTGAAACAGGGGGACACTCCCTACACGTGTCCGAGCAGTTATCAATACATGTTGTGGTTAGTGTCTAGGATCGGCCAGTGAAACAGGGGGACACTCCCTACACGTGTCCGAGCAGTTATCAATACATGTTGTGGTTAGTGTCTTGGATCGGCCGGCGAAACAGGGGTACACTCCCTACACGTGTCCGAGCAGTTATCAATACATGTTGTGGTTAGTGTCTTGGATCGGCCAGTGAAACAGGGGTACACTCCCTACATGTGTCCGAACAGTTATCAATACATCGATACATGTTGTGGTTAGTGTCTTGGATCGGCAGGTGAAACAAGGGGACACTCCCTACATGTGTCCGAACAGTTATCAATACATCGATACATGTTGTGGGTAGTGTCTTGGATCGGCCAGTGGGACAGGGGGACACTCCCTACACGTGTCCGAGCAGTTATCAATACATGTTGTGGTTAGTGTCTTGGATCGGCCAGTGAAACAGGGGTACACTCCCTACACTTGTCCGAACAGTTATCAATACATGTTGTGGTTAGTGTCTTGGATCGGCCAGTGAAACAGGGGTACACTCCCGACATGTGTCCGAGCAGCTATCAATACATGTTGTGGTTAGTGTCTTGGATCGGCCAGTGAAACAGGGGGACACTCCCTACACGTGTCCGAGCAGTTATCAATACATGTTGTGGTTAGTGTCTTGGATCGGCCAGTGAAACAGGGGGACACTCCCTACACGTGTCCGAGCAGTTATCAATACATGTTGTGGTTAGTGTCTTGGATCGGCCGGCGAAACAGGGGTACACTCCCTACACGTGTCCGAGCAGTTATCAATACATGTTGTGGTTAGTGTCTTGGATCGGCCAGTGAAACAGGGGTACACTCCCTACACGTGTCCGAGCAGTTATCAATACATGGTGTGGTTAGTGTCTTGGATCGGCCAGTGAAACAGGGGTACACTCCCTACACGTGTCCGAGCAGTTATCAATACATGTTGTGGTTAGTGTCTTGGATCGGCCAGTGAAACAGGGGTACACTCCCTACACGTGTCCGAACAGTCATCAATACATGTTGTGGTTAGTGTCTTGGGTCGGCCAGTGAAACAGTGGGACACTCCCTACACGTGTCCGAACAGTTATCAATACATCAATACATGGTGTGGTTAGTGTCTTGGATCGGCCAGTGAAACAGGGGTACACTCCCTACATGTGTCCGAACAGTCATCGATACATGTTGTGGTTAGTGTCTTGGATCGGCCAGTGACACAGGGGTACACTCCCTACACGTGTCCGAACAGTTATCAATACATGTTGTGGTTAGTGTCTTGGATCGGCCAGTGAAACAGGGGGACACTCCCTACACGTGTCCGAGCAGTTATCAATACATGTTGTGGTTAGTGTCTTGGATCGGCCAGTGAAACAGGGGGACACTCCCTACATGTGTCCGAGCAGTTATCAATACATGTTGTGGTTAGTGTCTTGGATCGGCCAGTGAAACAGGGGTACACTCCCTACACGTGTCCGAACAGTCATCGATACATGTTGTGGTTAGTGTCTTGGATCGGCCAGTGAAACAGGGGGACACTCCCTACACGTGTCCTAACAGTTACCAATACATGTTGTGGTTAGTGTCTTGGATCGGCCAGTGAAACAGGGTGACACTCCCTACACGTGTCCGAACAGTCATCAATACATCGATACATGGTGTGGTTAGTGTCTTGGATCGGCCAGTGAAACAGGGGTACACTCCCTACACGTGTCCGAGCAGTTATCAATACATGTTGTGGTTAGTGCCTTGGGTCTGCCAGTGAAACAGTGGGACACTCCCTAAACGTGTCCGAACAGTCATCAATACATGTTGTGGTTAGTGTCTTGGATCGGCCAGTGAAACAGGGGGACACTCCCTACATGTGTCCGAACAGTTATCAATACATCAATACATGTTGTGGTTAGTGTCTTGGATCGGCCAGTGAAACAGGGGTACACTCCCTACACTTGTCCGAGCAGTTATCAATACATGTTGTGGTTAGTGTCTTGGATCGGCCAGTGAAACAGGGGGACACTCCCTACATGTGTCCGAACAGTTATCAATACATCGATACATGTTGTGGTTAGTGTCTTGGATCGGCCAGTGAAACAGGGGGACACTCCCTACACGCGTCCGAGCAGTTATCAATACATGTTGTGGTTAGTGTCTTGGATCGGCCAGTGAAACAGGGGTACACTCCCTACACTTGTCCGAGCAGTTATCAATACATGTTGTGGTTAGTGTCTTGGATCGGCCAGTGAAACAGGGGGACACTCCCTACACGTGTCCGAACAGTCATCAATACATGTTGTGGTTAGTGTCTTGGATCGGCCAGTGAAACAGGGGTACACTCCCTACACGTGTCCGAACAGTCATCGATACATGTTGTGGTTAGTGTCTTGGATCGGCCAGTGACACAGGGGTACACTCCCTACACGTGTCCGAGCAGTTATCAATACATGTTGTGGTTAGTGTCTTGTATCGGCCAGTGAAACAGGGTGACACTCCCTACATGTGTCCGAACAGTTATCAATACATCGATACATGGTGTGGTTAGTGTCTTGGATCGGCCAGTGAAACAGGGGTACACTCCCTACACGTGTCCGGACAGTTATCAATACATCAATACATGTTGTGGTTAGTGTCTTGGATCGGCCAGTAAAACAGGGGGACACTCCCTACATGTGTCCGAACAGTTATCAATACATCGATACATGGTGTGGTTAGTGTCTAGGATCGGCCAGTGAAACAGGGGGACACTCCCTACATGTGTACGAACAGTTATCAATACATCAATACATGGTGTGGTTAGTGTCTTGGATCGGCCAGTGAAACAGGGGGACACTCCCTACATGTGTCCGAACAGTTATCAATACATCAATACATGTTGTGGTTAGTGTCTTGGATCGGCCAGTGAAACAGGGGTACACTCCCTACACGTGTCCGAGCAGTTATCAATACATGTTGTGGTTAGTGTCTTGGATCGGCCAGTGAAACAGTGGTACACTCCATACACTTGTCCGAGCAGTTATCAATACATGTTGTGGTTAGTGTCTTGGATCGGCCAGTGAAACAGGGGGACACTCCATACACGTGTCCGAGCAGTTATCCATACATGTTGTGGTTAGTGTCTTGGATCGGCCAGTGAAACAGGGGGACACTCCCTACACTTGTCCGAGCAGTTATCAATACATGTTGTGGTTAGTGTCTTGGATCGGCCAGTGAAACAGGGGGACACTCCCTACACGTGTCCGAACAGTTATCAATACATGTTGTGGTTAGTGTCTTGGATCGGCCAGTGAAACAGGGGGACACTCCCTACACGTGTCCGAGCAGTTATCAATACATGTTGTGGTTAGTGTCTTGGATCGGCCAGTGAAACAGGGGTACACTCCCTACACGTGTCCGAACAGTCATCGATACATGTTGTGGTTAGTGTCTTGGGTCGGCCAGTGAAACAGGGGTACACTCCCTACACGTGTCCGAGCAGTTATCAATACATGTTGTGGTTAGTGCCTTGGATCGGCCAGTGAAACAGGGGTACACTCCCTACACGTGTCCGAGCAGTTATCAATACATCGATACATGGTGTGGTTAGTGTCTTGGATCGGCCGGCGAAACAGGGGTACACTCCCTACACGTGTCCGGACAGTTATCAATACATCAATACATGTTGTGGTTAGTGCCTTAGATCGGCCGGTGAAACAGGGGTACACTTCCTACACGTGTCTGAACAGTTATCCATACATGTTGTGGTTAGTGCCATGGATCGGTAAGTTTTAGTTTTGATATATACATACGTTTATAAAGTTGCATAGTAATGGTTTTAAACAGTCTTTTTTAATGATAGTCAATGTACATTTTTTGCACGCTGCCAATGAATACCACAACAAAAATTTTGCCTATATCTCTTTTTTGTTTTCGAAAAACAGATGAGCACGCCAAAAAATGTCCAACGTCAGCTTAAGGCTGCAAACTCACAGATTTTTGTTTTGACATTTTTTTTAAATTTTTGTCTGGGAACGAACCAAATTATGCGAGTAATATCAAAATAAATTGGTTTGTTCCCAGACAAAAAAATATATAAAAAATTGTCAAAACGTTCAATCTGTGAGAGTGCAGCTTTAAGCTGACGTTGGAATTCTTTTTGGCGAGCATGTGTTGATATCTGCTCAGACAAGTGAACGGAACGTACTCCTGTTTCCATTTTTGAACTTAAATATAAAAATCAGCGATCTATTTTTTGTCAGCAGTCTCATGTGACTGGTTTCCATGCATTAGATGCTCATTGCTTTTCTTCGTCAGTATGTCAAGGTCATCGTTAATATTGTTTCCGTTAAAACCATTCTTATAACTCAAAAACGGCTTGACAAAGGACCATGGAACTTTACTGTTAGCTGGGCAAATCGATTAACCTTGGAGGTCAAAACCTTAAAGGCCACTTATATGTCACGGTCATTGTTAATACATTTCTTTTTCATATATGTTAATGTAGTAGCACACGTCACATGTTTAGGGGTTACACTAATTTGCAAATAGATTATTCCTCAGAGAATATAACTGTAGAGTTCCTTCTGTACTTTGTTTTGACGTCCGTTCTAAAGGCCTTTACCAAAATATTCAACCGTATATTATACATGTAGTATGTAATGTCCAATCAAACAAACATTGGCCATGGCAGAGATTGCCCCTTATATAGTTTCACCAAATGTTTGTTTTTTCTAGATCAATTCGGTATTTAAATGTCGGTAGCTATTCGTTTAAAGACTTCATTAAACTATTTTGACAGTTGGCAGGTAAACTTTATTGTCAATAAGTTGTTCTAATGTATGACCTTAACCAGAGTTTATCTGCTAGTAATACGGCCAGTAATGGAAGCTATAAGCTGTTACGTCAACATGTCTTTAATAGTACTCTTCTAGTTTGTAACCTATTTGATCAACGTGACATGTAATAATTCCCTTACAAGGTTGTGAACCTTCCATATATTATACATGTATAATATATGGAAGGATAAAGTCAATATCTGTTGTCGAAATAGAAAGGCACTGCATTGATCTTATCTAACCGATCTCCTTTGCAGACTGCAATATACGCATTAATATAATTGATCCATTTTTAATAAAATAAACAACCAGCGGTGGTGGGTGGTGGTGGTGGTGGTGGTGGTAGTAGTAGTAGTAGTAGTAGTAGTAGTAGTAGTAGTAGTAGTAGTAGTAGTAGTAGTGGTAGTAGTGTTAGTGATGGTGGTGGTGGTGGTGGTGGTGGTAGTAGTAGTGGTAGTAGTGGTGGTGGTAGTGGTGGTGGTGGTAGTGGTAGTAGTGGTAGTAGTGGTAGTGGTAGTGGTAGTGGTGGTGGTGGTGGTGGTGGTGGTGGTAGAAGTGGTAGTGGTAGTGGGAGTGGGAGTGGGAGTGGTAGTGGTAGTGGTAGTGGTAGTGGTAGTAGTAGTAGTAGTAGAGTAGTAGTGGTGGTGGTGGTGGTGGTGGTGGTGGTAGTTGTAGTAGTAGAAGTAGTAGTAGTAGTAGTAGTAGTAGTAGTAGTGGTAGTGGTAGTGGTAGTGGTGGTGGTGGTGGTGGTAGTGGTGGTGGTGGTGGTGGTGGTGGTAGTAGTAGTAGTAGAAGTAGTAGTAGTAGTAGTAGTAGTAGTAGTGGTGGTGGTGGTGGTGGTGGTGGTGGTGGTGGTGGTTAAGCAGCGGTGGCGGTAGGAGTAGTAGTAGTAGAAGTAGCAGTAGCGCCAATAGTTAGCAACAGGAATGTATTAGTTACAGTTGTAGCCAAAGCAACAGCTGTTGTAGTAGTAATACGAGGAAAAAGTGGCAGTTGTTTATTAATATGACGATGATCACCAAGTACTTAGCGGAATAGCGGCGGCGTACAATGTGTTGTTTTACTTTATTTCGGCAGACTTTGAAATAGCACTAACGCCAAATATACATTTCAAGAGCTCTTAAAATAATTAGTGACCTCTTTTATTCAATTCAAGAGGGCTCCAATCGAATTAACGATAACATCAATTAATTTAGAGACCTCTCCAAACCATTTGGAATGCTTTACAATTCAATTGATGATATCTACAAATTAACTGAATTAAAGACCTATGCAATTGAATTGTAGAGTTCTGTATAACATTCCGATACCTCTCTAATTAATTTGGACTTATCTTCAAACCATTAATGTATATTGTTTTGTTTCAAGTTTGTTTCAGAATAAATGCTCTCAACAATTGCATTATAGAACTCATTAATAGGAGAGCTATCTTCAAATCAGTTATGGATAAGTACGGATTTGTTAGAATTAAGCTATCAAGGGATCATTTGTTGCCCTCATTAATTGAACTTGAGCTCTCTGCAATTTATTTGAAGAGCTATTTAATTCAATTAGTGAGAGCAACTATTGAATTATTGCTAGCACTAATTATATAATGATAGCAACACATAATTAGGAACCTCTTCAAATCAATTAAAGATGCCTTCAGATTATTTTAGAGGTCTCTAATTATTTGGAGAGCTCTTCATACGCTTATGTAGATAAGCGTTCCATATTGACAAAATATATTATGTCTACGAGCACATACTGCAGATGATGCGAAATGTACGTACAGCGACTTGGCAAGGCAAATCAACTCCAAACTTTGACTTGCTCGTGTCCATTGACTCTGTTGATTGAAACAGACAAACACATGCGTTTCTAAGGTATCATTGAGTACAATTGCCACATGATCTGATAATACGAGATTGCTAATATGAACCCGTAAAAGGTTATTCTTAAATATTATTTTAAAAGCACTGTATCATTTTCATCTTACCAGGGTTATAATTCTTTATACACTATATATAGACTTGACATCTAGCACGATTTGGCGTTACTAAGAATTCAATTCTAAGGCACATTATTAGTGTGTGTGTGTATACCACGTGATAAATACCACTGCCCTTTGTTTCATTTTAAATCGTAATGAAAAAGAAAAGTTATATTTATTTTAAGCCATTATTCGAAGCAAAATGCTGCCGTAGCATTTATGACGTTATTTATCGCGTGGTGTACACACAATGCATTTGATTACACGGTCGGACTGCACATATATGTTTCTATACGATGAACAGAAAATGCCGCAGTTGTACGAAGATACATTAAAACTCATTATCTATAGCATTGTTTTTTAAAATTGTCCATGCATGTTATAAAGCATCCTGAAAGACATAATGCCTTGTAAACATGAAAACACAAAGAGACCACTTATGTTCTTGTCGACGCCATCTTTGTCATGGATCTGTATGTAGACAAACTCATTTTTGGACTAGGGCACTTGTGGCCTAGTTCATAGCCGTAAACGCGCTATCTGCATTCTCAAGCCGCATCTGGGGGTTCACTGACGTAATGTATTCTTACGCTGTATTTTGATTGGATTGCCGTTAGCGAATTTGAATAATCAAAGTAGTACCAGAACTGATTACAATGAAAACATCCAATAAAAATAGTTCTCCTAACAATTCAAGCTAACTGTATGTTCTTTTAATGAAGCACAAAATATTCATACGTAGCGCGTGAGTTAATCGGGTTCACTACATGAATGTTCTTGCATACGGTCAGATTATATGCAATAAGAATATGAACATATTGGAAAAGTACGCATCGAAATTTTTCCGTTCAATGCTCTGTATTGATAGACTGGTACCCTCTTTCTCTTTTATCCGAAAAGAAACCAGTATCAGCTAACCGCGGTGCCCGTCGCGCATTCGAAATGTCTTGTTAATTCATACATACGTAAAGCGAATAAAGCGTGCGGTCTAAGTAGAAAACAAACAGGAAAGTTGGTTTAAAAAAAATATTGTTATAATTTGTATACAATGTTGGTATTCCGAAGTCGGTCCCTGTTCTTTTTTTTCGACATAATTTGCATGTTTTCGTGATATTTTCTTTTCGATACAAAGCTTTTTTTAACTAATCATAGCACTTTTTTAAATACAACATGATTTTTGGTATTTATTGTTCAAATACTATTAATGCTAACTAAAAACCATATGCCGCGTACCTGTATAACTTTATATTTTTTTGAGGAAAAGTAAATCAGGGTACCAGTCTACTTATTGACCTCAAAGTTTACTCTGATCAGAGCGGCCGAATGATTCAGACATGTATACATGTTATCACTACTTCCGGATGCTAATGATGTGAATTTCATAGTGTTTTATTGAGGAAATTTATCAATAAAGCCGCCATTGAATGATTACCACCATCAAACGGATTTCATCGTACCGTGGGTAGCATTTTTAATTTGACACGTCAATTTTCAAGCAATAAAGGTTCGTTTGAAAAAATCATGTGATTTCAATTTTGCAAAATAGAGATAAAAAAATATCAAATATGCGCATACTTATTTAGGAAGTTTGCTTCTAAATGAAGCCAAATGTATGAATATGTGCACAGTATCTGTGAATAAGATGATTGTTTACCTATGTGCATAGAAAAGTCTTGGAGCCACTCTCAGTGTAAGTACATGACACTGTGATAAACCATCGCCATTGATAAAATAATCTTGCATGCACAATTTTGATTTCCTCTCTTATAATGCACCAGTCAATTGTTACCACGGCCCCTTGGGGACCAGGGAACAGGGCTGTGTTTTTACCTTTCAGGTGTCCTCGTAGCTAAAGAACTTCAGCGAACACATTATATATGACCTTTTTGGACGTGTTGTAAACATCAAAAAAATAAATATCAACATTTAAGTTATGGAAGCCAGAACTAGTGTCCTCGCAATGCCGGGTGATTGCGGTGGTTTTGTCTGTCCTCAAAATATATCAGGGAATTGCTCTTACCTTAGATCCCCGGGGTGCGGGGTTATTCACGGGATTTTACCACCAGTTCGTTCTCGCAGGGCAGGGATTTTACCGGGGATTGGCTAGACGGAAAGTCCCCCGGGGGCGTGGTTACAATTGACTGGTGCATACTTTACAAGTTCTTTTTCTGAAGACGCTTTGTGCTCACTTTTTGTTTTCTAGCCAAGAAGGAAAATCAAAAATCAGTCAGAGATACAGTATGGTGATGCATTGCTGTTGATAGATCAATATAAATTTGTGAAATATTTGAGGGAAAGGTATTTGGTTAAATAATTTACAAGTGTAACTTTTGAGTTTTATTTAACAATGCAGTGCTGAATATTGTGGAGATAGAATTGAATTTGTATTAATTTATCAGTTGACTTGTGGCGTTTAGGGAACAAAATTAAAATCAAAATATTCAATAAAGTTCCCTTATCACCCAATGTTGTGGAATAGTAATGAAGATTTAACCTCACAGCAGTCTTTCTCAAATGCTCTCCAGGCTTTTTATGCTTAAGAATAACTAACCTCGCGATGTCAGACCAGAAATCATCTTGGCATGAGATTGGATTACTATGGATCATTATGCACCAGTCAATTGTAACCACGGCTCCCACATCCGGGGGTATACCGGGGATAGCCGGCAAAATGGGCCATGTTTTTACCTTTCAGGTGGCCCCGCAGTGCCAGGTCTTCCCGGAAAATACAGCGTGCATGGGGCTTAACCTAATGTCCCTTGGCTGCGGGGCATTTGGTGGGGACTTTACCATCAGATTATCTCCGCAGGGCGGGGATTTTAGCTGGGGTTGGCTGGACCGAAAGTTTAAAGTCCCCGCTATTCCGGGACCAGGGGGCGGGGGCATGGTTAAAATTGACTGTTGCATTAGCTTGTGTATTCAGACAAAGTTAAGAATATATATTTATTTATATAAGTTGTACTTTGCAATCTAAGATTTGAAAAAGGCATCCTTTATCAATAAATGCAAGTATACATAAATGACTGTGCAAATCTTTATGTATCATCCAAATATGAGTACCTTGCAGGGTGAATGTTATTTGTAAAAATTATACTAAGTGAGCTTTCAAGATTACCTTTCCAATCGCATACACAATGCAGTTTGAAACCTGGATAATTAAAACAAATCTTGGTTGTAGACCATTACTATTAAATATTTGATAAGTCACAGACATTTTAAGGAACAGTTTAAAGGGGCTGTACTCAGTTAATGATGAAAAGGCAAAAATTTAAAGAAAATTGTAGAAACTTGGTATCGATGTGTACAATTAATGCATTGAAACTTACTAACTGACAGTTTAAGATTAATGCTTAAAACATCAATTTTTTAACTTTAATATAAAAATCTGCCATCTTAATTTTGGTCAGCAGTTTTATATAACTGGTTTCCATGGGTTTTCGCAAAAATTGGCTCGTTCCAAGACAGAAAATAAAAAAAGTTGTCAAAATGAGAGTGCAGCTTTAAACTCATACCGTAATAAAATTTCAATGCACTACATTTGACATAATTTTAAATAAATGAAAAAATGTTATTTTTAAAAAGCACAATATATCCTTTATGTGACCTTACATTATAATGAATTTATTAAGATCATAATTATGTGACTTTTCTTGCACTTAAATGTGAACAAGAAAGCTTGGGATTGAACACTAAATGAAACAAGAATGAAATTAAATGAATCACAACATATCATCAGAATTATACACACAAATGTTCTTTGATATACAAAAAAATGAAACTTTTTAGACTTTCAAAAATTTAACATTTACTAAATATGGTTATATAAAATGATGAATACATTTGTAGGATTTGATATCCTACTAGATGTAACTCGGCTTCGTTCATTTTTCTAAACTTTCTTTTTTGGTGAGGAATACATTTTATTCACTGCAGTTGTTTTCTATGTTTGAAAATAAGAACAATTGAAACAATTCATTAACTACTGTTGATCAGCGCAGATTGTGGGAGGTCATGGTTGATTTCAATTAACCACCAATAAAGCCCTGCCAAAATTGGATACTGATTGGTCAGTCAGGTGCTTTTGGTAGGCATGATTAGCCTGAATGTTAATTTTAACCATCATTTATGAATGTTTACACAATCAATGAATATTGAAATAACAAGCTATGTTAGTTTGAATGATGAAAGCCATGAAATATGTGAAGTATTCCAAAAGAGACCATTTTTTCAGCTTGTGTAAAAAATGAGAAAATTGTTAAGTAACATTATTTATTGTTTAACAGGAAAATGTTGAAATCTCATGTTTAGGCCTATAGTGATCATACTTGATTGCTATGTTATTGGCACTTATTGCAATATGTTTTATTCATTGCAATATTTATGTAAAACATTAATTATTATGTTGACTTCAGTTTGTAGATAAGAACTAATGGTATAGGTGATGTGAGAATGATCTCGTAAGTCTTTAAAACCCCTTTTGGTATTGTGAGTTCTTTGCTCCAGTCTTGTTCAGTTCAGCTTTTGAAGATTTTCAAAGAAACTGCAAAACAAGTCCAGCTGTCTAGAAAGACTATGTCAAACCCTGACCAGATATAATTTCTTGTGTTTTCAAATTACCAACTTGGCAATGGTTTTATCATAACATAGGATATTGGTTTTAAAGAACATGTTAGTGTTTTTGTATGTGGAATGAAATATCATGTGGCACTAAATTGAACATAAGTTATAGTTCTCATTGATATTACACATAGCCCCAAGTACATGTTGATCTAAGATTTAAGGCTTGGATGGAGTCAGGGCAAGAAAATGCATGTTAATACATTGTACTTTCCAATGCAAGAACTGTTTGTTTATTCAAGTAAATAAAGCAATCCTCACACCAAGGAGCTGCAGTATTACATAACCAGCTTAATTGACATTATGAGTTGGAGTTCAAATTGCTGCAATAAAAGGCACATCTAGTTTTCAGAATTATTCAAACTCTGATTTACCAACCTTAATATAGTTATATGAACTACTTTTGCGAAATGAAAGCTTTTTTAAATTTACAAGGACGGGTGAAAAGTATTTGCCAAATGTACTGCAACACCTGATACCTGTTGCCTAAGAATCCAACAAATTCTTGGCACTCCAAATGTGACAGTAATATTCAATTTGTAGTGCCTGAAAAGAAAGCTTCTTGATTCTACATTCAACATCTTCTTTCTGTATGACATATTGGACCAGAAGAATCATGAACCTACAACCTACAACCTTTTGCATCTATTGATAGCTATCAGGACAGTGACAGAGGACAGTACAAGAATGGCCAACTGCTGCATTTATTGAGTTATCTAATGCATACAAATTAAGACGGAGAAAATGATTCTTAATTTTTCCAAACTACTTCCTTAAGCATCTTGTACATGTATGTAGTTGTCTTTTACAATGATTGTTCAAAGTTACAATGGCCATGTGGGTTAAAGATGCTCTGTCCACGGGGTAACAGGTTTTGTACATAATAGTGTTATAAGTACTGCGTTTTGATCCAGGAGGTTGTATTCGACTCAAGTAGATTTTTGCAGATTCGGATTTCACAAGGCACAAGCCGAATAAAATCAAAATCTACAAAAACCTACCAGAATCAAATATGACATTCCGCCATATCCGGATCAAAACGCATTACTAATAACCCTTTTATTATATACATGACTGATTAGATCACTTAGAAGCCACATCATTGCATAATACATTTCCTTTTAAGGATGCACTCATTGGTTTAATGACGTCAATTTAATATTGCGCAACATACTTGTTATGACGGGACTTCACAAGAGTGGTATATGGCCGTACTGCACTGGAGCGGAATATGGGTTAAAGTATTTTGTGATATGTATTGCATGTGGACTGATGATGGGTATAAAATAAAGAATAAAATTATGTTTGGTATTCCATTCTCACTAGCAGTGTGATGAACTGCTGACACCATGTTATGAAGTAATATGAATAGCATTAGACAGAAGGCAGTGCCTAATATTTATCAACAGCACTAAGTTATCATGGTAACATGTTATATGAATTGAATACCAAGCACAAATTAAGAGGGAGAAAATAATTCTTCACTTTTTAAATAAAAACTACTTCCTAATATCATTGTGTATGCAGTCTGACATAGGTGTACAATGTAGATGTCTTTTACAAAGATTGTTCAAAGTATGGCCCTATGGTTTAAAGCTCCCCTGAAAAAGAGGTGACAGGTTTTCTATATAGTATATAATTACATCATTGAAAATCTTCTCTGAACCTGCAAATAACAGTCCTTTGATATAAAATGATTTGATCAAATTAAAGAAGTATACTGGGTGAGTACCTAAATCTAACACTTTTGGCACTATTTGCTAGTTACACTTATACCACAACTACAAAAATTTCCATCAGCATACTAGGATTCAAGACCAATTATTTGATATAAATATCATTTTTCAAGATACTACCAATCTGCATGAAAAGTACTTTAATAACCGCACAATCAAGGACTGCCATTTTCGTCTTCGGAGTACCTAAATATAGAACAGTTTTAATTCGTTATTTATTTTTCTGTATTCTTTTAAAATTATTGATCCATGTTTTGTTTAGGTAAATCAATAATTTATATTATTTCTAGCTTGTCTTTTTTTGTCATTTTTGTCAGTAAAATTTGATGATTTTAGTAAAATATAGGCTGTACCAGTATGCTGTGATTGTGGCAAGCATGAAGTCTTTTCACAGCGAGCCATGTATTGACAATTGAACATGAAACACTTAAAATGGTCTCAGTATTTGAAATACTTACCGGAGAATCGTGCTCTTTGGAACTTGTATCTGAAGCAAGCATCTTTATTGATTAAAATCGTAAATAAACTGATCTCAATCGGAAAAACACTTTTATAATGGCTGTTCCATATTTAGGTACTGTTCCGATTAAGGTACTCGCCCAGTATGTGCCAACCACGTAAATTAATTTGTACAAGTCTTATTTAACGACTTTGAGAAATTCAAAAGAACTATGACTTTATCTGATTTAACGCTTTAGCCCCCCCCCCCCCCCTCACTCTACACACACTTAGCTAGATTTTTCAAATTTCCTTTGCAGCTTGCAAGCAGTTTTAGCTAGCCCATTAAACAGTGACCCCTTGTGATGTGAGCCGATTTTTTCAATGCTTAGAACATGGTTGTCAACATTCCCCTGAAGCCCTAGTCCATCAGTGCTTTCAGCACTTTGATCTTATATCTTTCTTGTATGCAATGACTGGATGTATGTGTTACCATTGTAAAGAAAGAAAACTGCATGACATTTTAGGTTTGAATGTACTTTCGGGGACGTGCATTTTCTGTTTATTTTAAAACATCTCTCTTTATTTTGATTGTTCCACAATGTAAAAAGAAGTGAAAATGATGCCTAAACTATAAATTTGTGTTGCCAATATATATTACCAGCGTCATATTTTATACCTACAGTGTTGTTAAATATGCTCTGGTTCTTTTGGAACAGGTATTTTCTAATGCTATTGTCAAATTAAGTGTACAATGGTACTATAATCACTATTAAAGAGAGACGCAGGTATAGGTAGATGGTACGATGGTGATATTGAAATACATATAAAATACCTTAATATCGCATTAAGCAGACGAGCAAAAACTGACGAAAAACCAAACGGACGAATGCCTGATTTAATGCATGATTGACTGTATGAATCAACTCCACAACCAACCAATCGATATCGAACTCGGCCATTTAATCATTTAACTTGACCAAATCTCCAAATGTCTTAATCAATGCATAAGACAGACGGTCTTTATTTTTTGAACGACCCTTTTTAAATTGTTTAACCTTTTTACCAAAAAAAATCCATCGACTTGAAATAAAATTCAGGTACAAAGTTTATATAATATTTCAAAACATAAACACTCCTCCAAGTAATTGGCCAATAGAATCACTCACGTGTGCGATTTATGATTGACAAACTATGGTGGCTGATATCTGACATATTTGTTTAATAAATTTGTTTGGAACTGGACACTTGGGAGGCATTCGTTTTTATTCAATTTGTCGATTGGTAATTGGTTCTTAAGCAAAAAAAGAAAGCATTAATTTAAAGACGGAGTTATATCGATTGTTCACGTGCACGAGCATTGAGACATAAAAAAATAATACTGGCAGATTTATGCCACCATACTTATCATAATATGTACTTCTGTTCCTCAAGTGCAATTGTACCATAACTAGCCGAGAACTCGACAAAGAAGGTTCGTTTTGTTTCTTGGATGTATTTTTGCAAAATGTTCCACATTAGTGCCAACTTATTGCTTAAATAAGTATTTGTGGTTATGAAGGATATTTTCATTTATTATTTACAGATGATAGCTCTCTAGAGAAAACATGCTGTAAATTGCAGTGCGTGTCCGGGACGCCTTTATTAATATTTCGATTTCTCTTCCTTACGTTAAAGCAATAAATTAAGCATGAAGTCGAGGGTTAATGACGGTCAGTGAAGGTCAGGTTTATGGTCAATTAGAAATTCATAATAGTTATGGATACAACTAGACATATTATTGAAAGAAGTTAAATCATACTTGGATATTAAACAATAGCAGTTAGTGACGATACGTCTATTTCTCAGTTATAGATTCAACGTCCTGAGCAAATGGAAAGTGAGTATTTGTTTGTAGCAAATGCGTCTATTTCTCAGTTACTTTTAAAAAAAACTAGATGGAAAATGGGTATTTGTTTGGAGACGACCATGCAGTGGTCAGATGATAAAATGCGGGACAGTACATATAACACCGGTGGTCAAGTGTCAGAGTGGACTGTTGTTGGCCCGAACACATTGCGAGCTAGGCGCAATAGCTTGTTGGCTTTGAAACACTGGGTATGGACGACACATGGAATGTGGTGTTTACCAAAATTAATAGCATTGGACGCTCACAGCAATCTATGGCTTCAGGGACACCTGTTGCCGAAAATACAAAAATCTAGGTTACAAAATTAAAGGGCTCTCTTAAAAAATGTTAAATCTTGAAACTAAAACTAAAAGTACATATGCATGGCCTTGAATAGTTTAGAGCCGATATAACTGAAGAAGTTGCTGGGGTGTTTTTTTATCGGAGAGATTAGATATTAAAACTCATCGAATGTTCATTAAAAATGCAGAGAGACTGGGACCCGTCTCGCGAAAAATAACTATAACTAAGAAAACACATATTTTTGTTCCTGTTCAAATTTGAGGTAGAATTCATAGCGGCTAGCATTAAAGGCATCCTAGTGGATAAAGACTATCCTAAAGTGATTCCGACATCCCCCCCCCCCCCGCAAGCGTTGTATCCCATAATTCAGTCAGTCTGGTCATTCTATCGATATCATGACTTACAATGACAACAATCTCGACACTATATTCTATTGTGATGTAAGGTTCGTCCAAGCAGAGTGCGCTCACTCGTCAAACCAAGGTTAACATTGCAGGTGTAAAAACAGTGCTTGTAAAAAAAACATTCCGGGGCCCAGTCTATCTATTGACACGATATCAAGTGCGCTGTCGCTCACGATCGCACACGGATCCTGTTTTTTTTCTGGGAACACAAGGATGTTATGGCGGGATTAAGCCATAATGCAGACAATAGGCGCGGACAGAAACTCAAGTAAACAAAGATACTAAACAACCGAGTAAAATCAATGACAACACTAATACAGTTGAAAAATCTTTGTAACTTAATAGATACATTATATGTGGCCCAATATTCATCGAACTTTATCAAAATGTTTCCCCTTGATGAACTCTTGTTTAAATTTAAAATGGGTCAAATGAGAAAGAAATCGCGTCACTAAGTCAAATTTTAGATTGGAACCATATCATGGTAATGATTTGTAAGATTATATTCAAACTTGGACAAATGTTACCCTTGATGAAATCTCATCGCGTTTTTTTTAAAGCGGATCACATTGGGTACAACACTAGGTCACTAGCTTTAATTATAGAAAACATCTTAAGAACGTACTCGTTGCAATATATCTGGACTTATCTTTATGACTACCTTGTGATCACTCTTGAGGCTATATGTTTGCAAAATTTCTGGTCAAACCTTCATGAAACTTAATTAGAATGTTTGCCATGATGAACTATTTAATTAGTTTGAAACGATCAAAACTAGATTTCTATGTGAAGCCTAGATACTGCACTATGAGCCGTTTGTTTAGAAGGTAATAACAACGTTAACAATGTTGTAACGTCGTTGTTGTTAACGTTGAAAGCTTTACTACTCTAGAAGTTCAATGGACACACCTGTGTTTCTGCAGCTTTTCTAACAAGATTTTAGACACCTGTTTCAGCTCTTCTTGTTTAACTTAGATATATGAGAACATGGTCAAATAGCTAACAACGTAGTTGGCTTAAACAAAGTTATGAACAATCGGCACTAAATACACTATCCTTTTATTGCAACACTTGCAAAAAAGTCATAGTTCATATTCCACGTTCATAAGAGTCCATCTTTCCCTTTAAGGTCAGGCTTGTCAATTCAACGGATTTGTGTATTTGAACAACATTACTAGCAGATAAAAAACTGAATACTGAAAAACGCTAAAATGCAAGGGTTCAAATGCAAAAAATATTGGAAATTACTTAAGAGTGTGCTAATAAGAAATCTCCGAAATATAGAACCCTCGACTCGTTTACAGTGCATTTCATGGCAGACAATGATATTTTGTGTTGTACTATGATAGTTTAGGTTAGGAGTTAAACTCATTGTTTTCTGAAATGGTTAAACCATTTACAATGTAGCTCGAAGTGCCAGATTTATTACTTTTTTTTTTCATACGCCCGTTTTTTGTTGTTGTTTTTTTGTTAAATGGGTCTTATTATAGTTTTACCTGTTGAATTGTGGAATACGGGCGGGCGGGTGGACAGGCATGCGGCGTCCGGTAAGTTGTCCGCTGCATAACTTTAGAAGCCTCCCCAATCATCACCAGATTTGGTCAGGATGAGTATGGGCATAATATCTCGGACAAGTTCGCTAACCAGTTATATTTCGCTCTCCGCAGATGCAGGCAAATGCGACTTATTGTGCATATCTGAACAAGCTACAATACCATTTCACCTCGACATGTTTTTTCCAGTGAGACGTCAATAACACGCTGCCACTCTTACAGCCATTATGCTGCACCAAGTGCTTACTGGAAGGGTCACCTTCACCTCCCTTACCCCACCCGACCTCAGCATCTGTTCAAAAAGGTAAGTATCAATTGTCTTCCTTCATTCTACCCAAGCTGCACCTGTCTTACCTCTGCCTACCCCAGCATATCTACTAGAACGTAATCAGCACCTGTCTTACCTCTGTCTACCCCAGCATATCTACTAGAACGTAATCAGCACCTGTCTTACCTCTGTCTACCCCAACATATATCTTCTTGATGGTGAGCTGCACCTGTCTTACCTCTGTCTACCCCAGCATATCTACTAGAACGTAATCAGCACCTGTCTTACCTCTGCCTACCCCAGCATATCTACTAGAACGTAATCAGCACCTGTCTTACCTCTGTCTACCCCAGCATATCTACTAGAACGTAATCAGCACCTGTCTTACCTCTGTCTACCCCAGCATATCTACTAGAACGTAATCAGCACCTGTCTTACCTCTGTCTACCTCAGCATATCTACTAGAACGTAATCTGCACCTGTCTTACCTCTGTCTACCCCAACATATATCTTCTTGATGGTGAGCTGCACCTGTCTTACCTCTGTCTACCCCAGCATATCTACTAAAAGGTAAGCTGCAACTGTTTTACCTCTGTTTACCCCAGTATACCTTCTACATGTAGAAGGTAAGCTGCAACTGTTTTACCTCTGTCAACCCAGCATATCTACTAGATGGTAAGCTGCACCTGTCTCATCTCTGTCTACCTCAGCATATCTACTAGAAGGTAAGCTGCACCTGTCTTACCCCTGTCTACCCCAGCATATGTACTATAAGTTAAGGTGCACATGTCTTACCTCTGTCTACCCAAGCATATCTACTAGATGGTAAGCTGCACCTGTCTTACCTCTGTCTACCCTAGCATATTTACTAGAAGGTAAGCTCACCTGTCTTACCTCTGTCTACCCCCAGCATATTTACTAGAAGGTAAGCTCACCTGTCTTACCTCTGTCTACCCCCAGCATATCTACTAGAAGGTAGGCTGCACCTGTCTTACCTCTGTCTACCCCAGCATACTGTCTTACCTCTGTTTACCCCAGTATATATACTAGAGGGTAGGCTACACCTGTATTATCTCTCTCTACCCCAGCATATCTACTAGAAGGTAAGCTACACATGTCTTACCCCTGTCTACGCAGCATATCTACTAGAAGGTAGGCTACCCCAGCATATCTACTAGATGGTGAGCTTCACTTGTCTTACATTTGTCTACCCCAGCATATCAACTAGAAGGTAAGCTGCACCTGTCTTACCTCTGTCTACCCCAGCATATCTACAAGAAGGTAAGCTGCACCTGTCTTACCTCTGTCTACCCCAGCATATCTACTAGAAGGTAAGCTTCACTATCTTATTTTAATCCAGCATATGTACTTGAACTTAAGCTACATTGCACCCCATCTACCCAGAATTACCAATCAACTTACCCAGGCAACTTTGTTAAAAAATAAACTTAAATTTGTCTTTCCTCGTTTTGCCCAAGCGAATTTGACTATAATTGGAGCTTCACTTGCCTTTCCTCGCTCTACGCAAGCAACTTTATTAAAAGTAAGGCTCCACTTGCCATTCCTTGTTCTAACCTAGCAACTTGATTAAAAGGTAGGCTCCACTCGCCTTTCCTGGTTCTAACCTAGCAACTTTATTGAAAGGTAAGATCCACCTGTCTTTCCTCGTTCTACGCTAGCAACTTTATTAAAAGGTAAGCTCCACCTGCCTTTCCTCGTTCTACGCTAGCAACTTTATTGAAAGGTAAGCTCCACCTGCCTTTCCTCGTTCTACGCTAGCAACTTTATTGAAAGGTAAGATCCACCTGTCTTTCCTCGTTCTACGCTAGCAACTTTATTGAAAGGTAAGATCCACCTGTCTTTCCTCGTTCTACGCTAGCAACTTTATTGAAAGGTAAGATCCACCTGTCTTTCCTCGTTCTACGCTAGCAACTTTATTGAAAGGTAAGATCCACCTGTCTTTCCTCGTTCTACGCTAGCAACTTTATTGAAAGGTAAGATCCACCTGTCTTTCCTCGTTCTACGCTAGCAACTTTATTTAAAGGTAAGATCCACCTGTCTTTCCTCGTTCTACGCTAGCAACTTTATTGAAAGGTAAGCTCCATCTGCCTTTCCTCGTTCTACGCTAGCAACTTTATTAAAAGGTAAGCTCCATCTGCCTTTCCTCGTTCTTCGCTAGCAACTTTATTGAAAGGTAAGCTCCACCTGCCTTTCCCCGTTCTACGCTAGCAACTTTATTTCAAGGTAAGCTCCACCTGCTTTTCCTTGTTCTACGCTAGCTAAAGGTAAGCTTCATTTACATTATCTCTTTCTTTGTCAGTAACGTAACCAAAAGCCTAACAACGGTATTCTTAATTTACCCGACTTCTATTAGAGTGAATTATCATGTTTTCTAGACCTGGTCCCTAAATCACTAAGTCAGTTCTCAATTTCAATCTCAACTCAGTGTTCAACTTAAAAGCAGAACATGATTCAAAATCTTGCATGTTTTCATATTTTTTGAAAACGTATTTTCTCTTACAATGTGTCGATAAAAAGATTTTGCCAATATTTTAAAGAATACTAATTCTAAAGTTAGAAATATAAATGATATATAATATCAAAGAGTAATTTAAAAAACAACAACAGTGAATTGTACTCATAAACATTTTTGGCTGTATAATATGTTCTCTTGGAATCTTGACCACAGCCATTAATCAACGTTTTTTATTATATAATGCCTTTTCAAAGGTGTAAAACATATATCATTTTGATAACTTTTGACGATAGGTGTTAACATGAGTTGAGACTGAGATTGAGATTTGACGTATTTTCGTAATATTGGGGCCAGGGGTCGACACTCGGACGATTATTTTGTATATGTTTATTGGAAAGTAGTGCAAATTTAAAACTGTGCAATTATTATTTTAATGCAGGATAGTGGGAATTTATATAACAGAAACTGTATTAGATCACATTTATGACGAAGTTGATATGTTTTGAAATAGCGTATTACATGTAGTTAAAAATATGAATTGATGAAAGCACGGACTCTCGTTAATACTCTCCATACAATGATTTTGCATATTTCTGTCTACGGGTAAGAATTGAGAACATATTGCAGAACATTATTTAGTATACATGAGTAATATTTTGACAGCATGCACGACTAATTTTGTTTTCTGATTTATTTAAGTGAGCTGAGAGCATACTTTGAAAACAGTTATGACCTCAACGAAAGTCTGTTCACTTCGCTTAAAGGTAGCTATTTAATATCGCAAATTAACTTGAAAACGGTGGTTCATTGCAACGCACCTGTTACCGCCATGGAAGTATTGCTTGATTATGTATTTCCGATTACAAAAATGTAATAGAAGATATTATATTTTGATGATGTGACATTGTCTGAGTCATTCTCCATCGATTCCAAACCGAACTTCATGCTGTGAAAATGCCCATTTCGGAATTTGAACCTGGGACCTACTTTGGTTATAGGTGGACACATTATCACCATACAACCTCACTTCCATGTTTACTGATGTACAATGTACAACAATCGACTTGTTTCTCGCTAGCCCCTGTCACGTTTTTCAGACGAGAGCGTATTTTACCGATGCCCGGACCGCCTCCGTCTGCCCCTTATCTTTTACTTCGCACACACGGCCGTCGTGTACGTCAACAAGCTCATCCTAGCAGGGCTGCTCAAGGTCAGTTGTTGTTGTATAAGCCTACAAGGTGTTCATGATGAATTACACTGATTGGTAGTCAGTCGTGTTCATTTTCCGCGTTAACATTCTAGCAGCAATATACTTCTACCGAATGGTCCTGAAACTTGGTCGGAAAGTGTGTCTCTTTATGCAATCTAGGTTAACTTCATATTGGGTAAAGGAGTATGTCACTTGGTCAAATGATAGACTTTCTTAATATTTTTTTTTATGAAGATAACACTTTAAGGCAGATCAGTATATTGTTTACAATGTGGTCTTCAACTGTGACAAAATAGAGATCATACAAATACAGGAATTTAATAATTAAATCAAAATAATCATCATTATTACACATACAAGCAAATTATTCAAACGATCAGAAGCAATTCTTATAACGCAACCTCATTCATGATATAACTACAAGTATTCATTATTCAATAAATGATCTTACATAAGGCATGTTTTATACAAATCTTTAAAAAGTATTGAATGTAGAGGCCGGCTTGTCGAATAACAACTGGAATAGTGTTCCATCCATCTTTGGATAAGTAAGTAAACGATCTGGGCCTTCACTATTCGACTTAGAAATACTGGTTTGGCATGTAAGCAAACATAGGTTAATTTATCAGCAATTTCTTGATGTATTGCTTTGAGACTTTATAGAACGGTACTCAACCATCCAACCTACTTGTATAACCAAGTTAAATAACTCTGTTTTGCTCAAAATGCAATAAAGGCCCTTTATTATTCGTGTTAGAAATTCTGGGAAAGGTTTTGCATGTAACCACATTATTAAAGTGAATATTGCAAATACATCATGTATTGCATTGGAACTGTATACAAGGGCTCCAAACCATCGTGCCTACTTAATTTATCAAGTTAGTTTCTTGCATATAATGCAAATTATTGGCCTTCATTATTCGATTGAAAAAATCTGGTTGAACGTTTTGCATGGAAGCACACTAATGTTAATATATCAACATTGTTTTATGTATTGCATTGCGAGTTTACTCAATGATACTAGACCATCCGACCAACTTGAATATACCATGTTAGATAACTGTATTTTGCATAGAAAGCAATAACGGCCCTTTATTATTCGTGTTAGAAATTCTGGGTAAGGTTTTGCATGAAATCTAATTTTACAGTGATCCATGCATGTTTTACCGAACTTTGCAATACTTTATAAACATATAAGCGGCGTTATAGTGAATACCAACTAGTAAACTATTGTCCAAATTTCAAAATATGATTTACATTATAAATTCTGATTTATTTTTCTTATCCTACTCATTCATATATGCTACGATAAATGGCATAAGGGCTATGGTTAGCTTGCACGGCGTCGTTAAGGCTAACTATAGGTGTTTGCGGCTAACGTGTGTGATGCGCTGCGATGCAACAGGGATACAGCACAAATCGAGGAAGCTAACCTGAGCGACTGCACAACGATCATTTTTTATTTATTTCTTTTAGGACCGCATCAACTTTGAGTTTGAGAAGATGTTTGAAACAGGTGTGGACGAGATGTCATGGGACGACACGGTAAGGCTCCATCTGCCACTACACCTTAATTCGCCCTTTTAGAACACATGGTGTTGTTATTCTCAGGGTTACCTCCGGGATGTCATGTTTAAATGGGTCATGTTGTATTAGGTTCGTTTGACATGCGTTCAAGTTACTCTCAGTACGATTTTGGTCTAAAAATTGAACATTCAAAGACAAAAAAATGCGGGCGCGCGCCAGGTGCACGCCCTCTTAGATCATTAGTGATAGCAAAAGCATTCAAGAACACATTCAATTTTAAGTGAAACTTGCAAGTATTCTTTTGCATAAGGATGAAATTGCGCGGGATCAATGGAAGTGGTGTATTTATTGTTAACATTACCGGGTACCCAATTTTGCTAGATGGCGTATTATTGAAAGGGTCAGCCGTGTGTATACTGCGATGATTATACTATAAGCTGGATGATACGTATTGCCATATAACATGGACTCTGAAATATGGCTCTCATCTGTTAACATATATACACATGTTGCTCGCATGTATTGACTTTAAAATTATTTATCTTATGGCACGGTTGTAAGGGTTATGTAACGCCGCATAGCGGCATCGCCGCATAAACGTGTTTTTTTTCGTTTATGCGGTGATTTTCAACGCATAAAAAAGGATTTTTTATGGGGCAAAAAGGCACACTTTCGCCGCATAAAAAGCAATTAAAACACATACTAGTACTATAGTTGTTGATAAAGTTTCATCAAGATCGGTCTTAGTTTTTTATGTCCACTTAACCAAGCTTTGAACTAGTCTTTTAGAGACGTAATTTTTGACAAAGATTTAGTAAGATCGGTTTAAATGTGAACCAAACCAGTTGATCTTTCTGCGAAAACGTTCGAAATGACGTTTTACCCGACTAAAGGATGGAATAAATGTTACGACAAAGCACAACACCGTCATTAGGGACATTCAGAAAACTGAATCGTCCTATGACGTAACATATATTCTTGCCTTATTGTCAGACTGACGGGCATGTACCATTGACAATGCGTACTTTCAACATGTACGTGAAGTAAGCGGCCATGGGTCCTAGCAGCCTAGCGGCGTGAAGTTATCGGCCTAGCGGCGTGAAGTTATCGGCCTAGCGTGAAGTAAGCGGCCTAGCAACTTGAAGTTAGCGGCCTGGCGGCCTAGCGGCGTGAAGTTGGCGGCCTAGCGGCCTAAAATTGAATCCTATTTCAAAGCATGTATACATCTTGATCATAATCATTATCATCATCATCGTCATCATCATCATCATCATACATCATCATCATCACCATCGTTTTTGTTGAAATATTTTTTAGGTTTATAATAAATGGTAAGGTTAATCCTCTTTATGTGGCAAAAGGCACAGTTGCACCGCATAAAAGCAATTTCTGCTTTATGCGTTTAGCGTCGCCGCATAAACGTTTATTCGTTGAAAATCACCTCATAAACGAAAAACAACAACACGTTTATGCGGCGATGCCGCTATGCGGCGTTACAGGGGTATGTGTTATTAAAATAAAGTCCAAGATTTGATGTGTGAAACAGACATATATTAGGTCGACTTAGAGCCTGGCTAATTTTGATTGGATAATCAAGGATTGGAATTCATATTTGGGGCATAAATGCGATCTGGAATGCCTAATATCAAACAGGCAATGCCCATAAATCGCGCTCGACCCGCTGAGATGAATGCCCTAGGTTGCTGGGATGAATGCCCTAGATCAAACAGATAATGCCCATAAATCGCGCTCGACCCGCTGAGATGAATGCCCTAGGTCTAACAGGTAATGCCCATAAATCGCGCTCGACCCGCTGAGATGAATGCCCTAGGTCTAACAGGTAATGCCCATAAATCGCGCTCGACCCGCTGAGATGAATGCCCTAGGTCAAACAGGTAATGCCCATAAATCGCGCTCGACCCGCTGAGATGAATGCCCTAGGTCAAACAGGTAATGCCCATAAATCGCGCTCGACCCGCTGAGATGAATGCCCTAGATCAAACAGATAATGCCCATAAATCGCGCTCGACCCGCTGAGATGAATGCCCTAGGTCTAACAGATAATGCCCATAAATCGCGCTCGACCCGCTGAGATGAATGCCCTAGGTCTAACAGGTAATGCCCATAAATCGCGCTCGACCCGCTGAGATGAATGCCCTAGGTCTAACAGGTAATGCCCATAAATCGCGCTCGACCCGCTGAGATGAATGCCCTAGATCAAACAGATAATGCCCATAAATCGCGCTCGACCCGCTGAGATGAATGCCCTAGGTCAAACAGATAATGCCCATAAATCGCGCTCGACCCGCTGAGATGAATGCCCTAGGTCTAACAGATAATGCCCATAAATCGCGCTCGACCCGCTGAGATGAATGCCCTAGATCAAACAGGTAATGCCCATAAATCGCGCTCGACCCGCTGAGATGAATGCCCTAGATCAAACATATAATGCCCATAAATCGCGCTCGACCCGCTGAGATGAATGCCCTAGATCAAACATATAATGCCCATAAATCGCGCTCGACCCGCTGAGATGAATGCCCTAGGTCTAACAGGTAATGTCCATAAATCGCGCTCGACCCGCTGAGATGAATGCCCTAGGTCTAACAGGTAATGTCCATAAATCGCGCTCGACCCGCTGAGATGAATGCCCTAGGTCAAACAGATAATGCCCATAAATCGCGCTCGACCCGCTGAGATGAATGCCCTAGGTCAAACAGATAATGCCCATAAATCGCGCTCGACCCGCTGAGATGAATGCCCTAGGTCAAACAGGTAATGCCCATAAATCGCGCTCGACCCGCTGAGATGAATGCCCTATATCAAACAGGTAATGCCCATAAATCGCGCTCGACCCGCTGAATTGAATGCCCTAGGTCAAACAGATAATGCCCATAAATCGCGTTCGACCCGCTGAGATGAATGCCCTAGGTCAAACAGATAATGCCCATGAATCGCGTATGACCCGCTGAGATGAATGCCCTAGGTCAAACAGATAATGCCCATGAATCGCGCATAACCCGCTGAGATGAATGCCCTAGGTCAAACAGGTAAGCTCACACCGCAGAGATGAATTTTACATAGGCGATAGTTGTTCCATACAACTCAAATTACCAAACGAGCACTAGTCATATAGTAAATATACCGTAGTGTCCGTGGCAATATCTGAAATAATAATCATGTTATGAATCGTGAACATGTGCGTGCAGTATATACGTAGGCTGTTAATTAGTAGATCAAAAGAACAGAGCATAGCACCATTATTAAAATCTTACCTAACATTCGCAAACTAGTTTAAGAACATTGAACTGTAACCACACGTTCTGTTCTAAATAATCAGGCTTACCAAAATAAGGTTTCGTAACAATAACCTATACACATGTATGTTCTGGAAAATGTACTTTCTCAAACAGTTATTATTGCAATTCGCTAATAAACTAAGGTCATGAATATCGAGAGCCGTTCATGTAATGATATTATTTCATCTTACATTCAGCCCATATTGTTATGATATTTAAAATGATAAGATGGCATAAAAAAGGTTATTACATGTATGCAGTAAATGTGACTATTATGATATATTATATTGACCAGAAAACAAGCCTTGTAGTGACCCCTATGATACGTGTCTGAATTCGCAGTCCGCGACCCCATCATACATGCCTATACCCCGTCACCTCCTTCATTTCTACAGTCCATTGATATAACTTCGACATAATTTTCGGGGGGTCTCGTTGATTGTTCGATTGCTGTGGCTGTTCAGTATAGTGCAATTCAACAAGATCACATTAGGCTGTTCAGTATAGTGCCATTCAACAAGGTTACACTAGGCTGTTCAGTATAGTGCCATTCAACAAGGTCACATTAGGCTGTTCAGTATAGTGCCATTCATCAAGGTCATATTAGGCTGTTCAGTATAGTGCCATTCAACAAGATCACATTAGGCTGTTCAGTATAGTGCCATTCAACAAGGTTACACTAGGCTGTTCAGTATAGTGCCATTCAACAAGGTCACATTAGGCTGTTCAGTATAGTGCCATTCAACAAGATCACATTAGGCTGTTCAGTATAGTGCCATTCAACAAGGTCACATTAGGCTGTTCAGTATAGTGCCATTCATCAAGGTCATATTAGGCTGTTCAGTATAGTGCCATTCAACAAGGTTACATAAGGCTGTTCAGTATAGTGCAATTCAACAAGATCACATAAGGCTGTTCAGTATAGTGCCATTCAACAAGGTTACACTAGGCTGTTCAGTATAGTGCCATTCAACAAGATCACATTAGGCTGTTCAGTATAGTGCCATTCAACAAGATCACATTAGGCTGTTCAGTATAGTGCCATTCAACAAGATCACATTAGGCTGTTCAGTATAGTGCCATTCAACAAGATCACATTAGGCTGTTCAGTATAGTGCCATTCAACAAGATCACATTAGGCTGTTCAGTATAGTGCCATTCAACAAGATCACATTAGGCTGTTCAGTATAGTGCCATTCAACAAGATCACATTAGGCTGTTCAGTATAGTGCCATTCAACAAGATCACATTAGGCTGTTCAGTATAGTGCCATTAAACAAGGTCACATTAGGCTGTTCAGTATAGTGCCATTCATCAAGATCACATTAGGCTGTTCAGTATAGTGCCATTCAACAAGATCACATTAGGCTGTTCAGTATAGTGCCATTCATCAAGATCACATTAGGCTGTTCAGTATAGTGCCATTCATCAAGATCACATTAGGCTGTTCGGTATAGTGCCATTCAACAAGATCACGTTAGGCTTTTGGTTACTGAGCATGTTCCTATATAATATATGCATTATGCATTACTGTGATGTATACATTGTCCTGACCAGGAGAATTACCGGATGGGAGGCTTATACAAGTGGCCAGAACTTAGCGCCACGGTAGAGTACCGGCGACAGGTGCGCGCGACCGTTCTGCGCATCATCGAGGAGACGCCGCTACAGCTCCCAATCACCATGACCAGCCCCTGGGTACGCATGTTATAAAAAGTGACCAAAGGCTTAAGACCAAAATTCAATCAAAATATGTTTGAATAAGAGTTCTGGGTACGCACGTGCAAATTCAATTAGTATTCTGATTTGAGAAAAACTCAATCAAAACACGTTCGAATATGAGTTCTGGGTACAATTCAGAACCTGATAACGCATGTGCAATGTTACGTAGAATTATTGTTGTAGACGAAACGTCAGTTTTAATAAGTATGGTTTTAAATAAAACGGCAGTTATTTGTATAGCATTTAAGTTTGATTACATTTCCGCAGTGGGCGCTTCTGATGGGAATGGAGCACGAGCGCATCCACCTCGAAACGTCATCTGTTCTTATTCGCCAGCTCCCGGTCGCAATGGTTAGCAGACCGGAAGGATGGAAGTACGCTCCAAAAACATCCGGTGAGTGACTTAAATCTATTCCTTACGGTAAAATGTTGTTTATTTTTCAGCATTTTTGTTGACATAGAATGTTTGGTATGTTGTTTTTCAGGCATTGTTCCCCAGCAAAACCGGATGTTGCGAGTACCTGCACAGGAAGTGAGTTTCGGCAAACCTCGAGATTTTCCGTCGTATGGCTGGGACAATGAGTACGGCAGTATCGCCTGCTCGTAAGTGTGGATATACCTCAAATAAACGAGATAACCATAGTCTCGGTGTCACCCTCCTGCTCTATAATGTTTAAGGTACTCGCATGGAGCTTAGTACATTTATTGTTAAAAACAATTCACATGGCAAGACCCATAACTGTGCCTTCGATGTTAGTGCCTAATGTCCCTTGATTGGCTTAAAAACAGACGAGCGTTTGCATCTGAATGCGATGCTTTTGTACAGTAAGCAGCAGCCTTCTGCTTTAACATAATTTACGTACTGAGCGTGCTGCGTACGTCAGTAGAGCTTAATTTGCGTGTATAGGGATTCAAATCCATTCCCGTGTGATGTTGCTTTAGTTTAAACTGGTATGCGAGTGGTCATTTTTTGTACATGATTACACAAATCAAAATTCTATAAAGTAATAATTAACTTTGTAAACTTTAAATATGTGTTTCACTAAATGATAAAGATGAATTCATTTGTTTTTAAATAAACATTGTTTTCCAGTTTGTTTAAAAAGGGAGTAAACTTTAAATCCGTAAAACCTTCCATTGTCATGTATATCTTTTCTTAGTTGCAAAAACCCAATAAATTGAGTAGAAGGTAAACCAGATTTAATATAATTTTATACTTCACGACTTTTTCATTTGGTTATGTTTCCAAATTTCAATACATTTGAAGATGTATATAGGAAATCAAATCATTTTTTTTCAAGGATGATGGATTGCATATCGCACTTCGTAGGCCTGTAATTCCACCAGATACAACCAATTATAACCAATATTTCCTGTACATAACAGGATTTTCGTTCATTTCATGATCTTTTCCCTCTTAATATATAAATATTTTAACATACATGTACAATTTTGTCTCTTTTTTATCATTTTTACAGGAGTAGTTTGAACCAAAAAAATGGCGTCAAAGTTTCTAAATGTGAAATAACCTCCTTTTCAATTGAAAAAATGAATATCGGTTACCAGATAAGGTTATCTGTTGACCGATATTGACCTATTCAGCTATATTTAAAACCCTTTTCCGTTTAAACTCACAAGAACCTAACGAATATTGCGAGAATGTTAAAATCTCAAAACATTTCAACATTATGGCTTTCAACTACCGTCTACTGCATACTTTAAAATGTTTTATTTTCAAAGTCAGTTTTATTGGTGTTTAATTTGTATCACATTCTGTAATGCTCAATGTGTCTTTTGGTTTTGTGAGTTAACATTTTAAAGTTACCGTATCCCTGTTATTTAAAACTATATATATTTCCATACAGAATGCAACAGTGTGATGTTATTTATTTAAAAAGGTTGCTCTTAAATGGCAGGAACTAAAAAAAATCCACTTTTGTAAAGCCGATCATGGACGTAAAATTATCATATTTCAGATTAATTATTAGAATATTTGGAATTGAAAATAGGCAGAGTCATATAGATCGTGACGGATGTTTTGAAGTATGTTGTATCGTGGATATCACGTCAACAATGCACATTTAAGGGACATTTGTCGCGTTCCTGTGACAGCTTTTGCTAGACCAATATCTATCTTGATATTAAAATGAAACTTTAATCAATATCGTGATAAGTATCAATAGTCAAGAATAAAACTAATTGTGAAGTACTTAGCATACTTCATTTAATATGGATCAATGTAGACTGCGGTCAGGGACAAGGCAATGTGCACTTTAGCTTGACCATTGTAAAAACATAAGGCCAAACCAAATGGATTGGTTGCTGTTACACGAGTATGTGTACTTACAACATTCTTAAATATACGCACAAAGTTTGCAACATATGGCCACTGTACAATCCATATGTAATATATTGTCATGTAATGTAAAAGGTAAAGTAACATGGATAACGTGTAGTATATATTTGTACAATCGCAATTGTAGTAGGGGTTTGTAACCTTATAACGTACTGACGTTATTTTTTAAACAAAGTCGCGTTTTTCTCAACTCTTTCCAGTGAAACGAACAGTTAAACAATGACCACACGATGTATTTTGCTCGGCCTAACGCTATCACAACCGGTTTGACTAGTGTTGTAATGTCAGAAAACTAGGTTAGTGGTCTGGTCTCACATGAGGCGGACAACGTGACCCACCGAGTGAGGGGCGTTACAAAACGTATGACTAAAATTCGTTGAACCTTACCATCAATTATGACTTCATAGTTGAGTACCTTCTATTTGAGTTTAACCTACATTGGTCAACAAATCAATTCGCATTTCGACTATCAATAAGTACCACACCTAATCGTTTACAACTACACATACGCCGGCAAATTTATCGCCAAATTAGTCCTGTAATACATCTTCTATATTTGCTATATTAAGATGTGTGTATGACTAGTTAAACCTTGCGCCTTACCTCATTCGTCCGTCTGTTTGTCTTTTTATACCCCCGACAAACGAAGTTTGAAGGGGGTATATTGGAGTCACCCTGTGGTCGGTCGGTCGGGCGGTTTGTCGGTTTGTCGGTCGGTCCGTTGCAATTTACCTTGTCCGGAGCATAACTTCAAACCTACTGGATGGAATTGGATTAAACTTCATACAATGGTAGAGCATAATGAGAGGAAGTGCAGTGTACACTAACAATTACTCTATTCTTGCTTATTACTGAGTTATTGCCCTTTGTTGTATTTTGTCCGGAGTGTAACTTGAAAAGTATTGAATGGAATTCATTGGAACTTCATACACTGGTAAAGCACAATGAGAGGAAGTGCAGTGATCAAGAACTCATAACTCTACTTTAGCTAATTACTGAGTTATTGCCCTTAATTTGTTTTTTTGCCGTCAATTTTTTTTCCAGACATTAACTTGCAAACTACTAGATGGAATTTATTGAAACTTCATACAATGGTAAAGCACAATGAGAGGAAGTGCAGTGCACAAGAACCATAACTCTATTTTAGCTAATTACAGAGTTATGGCCTTTAATACTTTTTTCTTGTCCGGAGCATAACTTGAAAACTATTGGATGGAATTTAATAAAACTTCATACAGTGATAGATCATAATGAGAGGAAGTGCAGTGTACAGGAACCGCAATTCTATTTCAGCCAATTACAGTTATTGCCCTTTTGTTATTTTTTCTTGTCCGGAGCATAACTTGAAAACTACCGGATGGAATGTAATAAAACTTTATACAATGGTACAGCACAATGAGAAGGAGTTTAGTGTACATGAATCATTACACTATTTTAGCAAATTACAGAATTATTTCCCTTTTCTGTGTTTTTTTTTGTCAAACTTTTGTCCGGACAATAACTTGAAAACTACTAGATGGAATTTCATAAAACTTCATACAATGATAAATCATAATGAGAGAAAGTGCAGTGTACAGGAACCACAACTACATTTTAGCTAATCACAGAGTTATTGCCCTTTGTTACTTCATAAAAAGGCCATCAGTGATAACAGTTTAAATAAAGTTCATGGAAGAACCAAGTTGATGAATACATAAAGTTCAGACAAAAGAAGTTTGTTTATATTTCACACACATTTTTAGTGCTCTTTTGTTTGTTTCTCTTCAATCAAAATTTTGTCCCTCAGCATAACTGGAAATTTTATAACATTTATTGATTGCCATGTAAACTTGTGCAGTGCACAACAATAACAATCGGAAATTGTACAAACAAAAATAACCCCATCCATAACATTTTATGTGTTTTCCTTTCTAAATATGTTTATATAAACCATTACTTTTAAACTACTGGTATAAAAAAGTAACTTAACTCATTTATAGATGGTCATCGGCAATCGTATATTCTGTGCTTTGGAACATCAAATATATCAGTATTAACATCTCGGTATTAGCATCACTGATATTGTTTAAAGCCTTTTTTCAAACCATAAAAACATAATCAAAAAATGAATAACTGACGATAGTCCATAAAATAAAGTTGTCATTTATAGGTTGGCTTTCCAAATAGTTGACTGCAATTTCATATCAGGGCGGCGTTCGGGGGTATAAATCACCTTCAGTGATAGCTCTAGTTTGTATACATGTCGGTTACTTGGGTATACGTAAAATCGCTTGACTTTAACATTTGGTATAATATCAGAAATATTCAATGAAAGTTCATATTAACATTACCTTCATCATTCATTCCTGTATCACAACGATTTATAACCTGTGAAGTACTCCCAGTTTCTCCTGAAAAGTAATTTATACTCTGAAAATTTTGTGTTAGAAGTTTTATGATTTGCATTCTGATTGGTGTATCTTTTTACTTCATGCATGTTTTCGTACTATTTTGGCATTATAAGTTCACTTGGAAAATGGGCGGAGGAGGGGGCGAGCCGTGTGCACCACCCCTCGATCCGCTGCTGCACATGGTGGTGCACTCAGTACCCAGACACTATCCTTCATGTCAAATACTCATTTTGGCTTGCAATTCTTCATTCCGTTGACATAAACAAATTGATGACAGGATGAAAAACTGGTCGTGTCACGGGTTTTAAAAGTAGTAGTAGTAAAAGTAATGTCCGGAATACACGGTTAGTCACGAAGTCTTAGTCGACTATGAAGCAATGTTGTTATAACTATTAGTTGTCCAACGCTCACTTCGAAAGTATCCAAGTAAAACAGCATACAAGTTTTAAGTGTTTTATTTGATTGTGATAATAATGAATAACAGTGGTAACAATTCCTTTTCACTAGTTTAAAATGTTCATATATTTTGTAATTTTGATAGGAAATCCTAACAGAGGTGTATCCTCGACGCTTGTCAAAACCAGAATAATGTTTTATCAGTATCTTTTGGTCAGTATCTACCACGTGACTGTCACAAGGCTATTAATAAGTTAATATTACATAACTTTTTCCATGCTGGACCGCCGCATTTAGAAATAAGACGTTTTAACAACAAAATGCGCTTAGGGCGATATGCATTAAAGATAAATATCTAAAGCATGTACTTGTAACGTGGTGGATACGTAACGAACAAAAGAACATTGTAAAATTAATATGCAATGTACATTTGAATATTGCAAAATATATATGTATTCTTATAAAATAAAATTCAGTGACTAAAATGCTACAAGTAAATTATTGCAAATAATTGGCGTTGTAGCAAAATTACTTTGACACCAGCAACTTAGGCAAATTCAAACAATCGAAGGACAGTTTTTAAATATCGATTTAGTGACATGACACTGAAATATATAGCCTTCAGTGAGTCACTCCGTTCACTACGACGTCTCAGAAAGCATGAAACACTACACAAACACATTTCTAACTTCCAAATGTTTATAAACTATCGCTCACAACGTAACAATAAAAACACTAGAATGACATACAAATAAATATCAAATCCCTGAGGACCTTTTTTGAACGAAGCTATGAATACACTCTATGTATTTGACTGTTATTGTTGTTATTAATCTGAATAATTAAGTGTATTTTCATTTTATTTTTTCCACTAAATCAAGTTTTTATTTCAATGGAAACAATAGAATTAAATAATACATTCTTGACAAATAATATTTAGACAAAATTACTGCATTTGATGCAGCGATTGATGCAGCGATTGATACAGCTATTGATGCAGTTGATGATGCAACTGTTGATGCAGTTGATGATGCAGCTGTTGATGCAGTTGATGATGCAGCTATTGATGCAGTTGATGATGCAGCTGTTGATGCAGCTATTGATGCAGTTGATGATACAGCTGTTGATGCAGCTATTGATGCAGCTATTGATGCAGTTGATGATGCAGCTGTTGATGCAGCTATTGATGCAGTTGATGATGCAGCTATTGATGCAGTTGATGATGCAGCTGTTGATGCAGCTATTGATGCAGTTGATGATACAGCTATTGATGCAGTTGATGATGCAGCTGTTGATGCAGCTATTGATGCAGTTGATGATGCAGCTGTTGATGCAGCTATTGATGCAGTTGATGATACAGCTATTGATGCAGCTATTGATGCAGCTATTGATGCAGTTGATGATGCAGCTGTTGATGCAGCTATTGATGCAGTTGATGATGCAGCTATTGATGCAGTTGATGATGCAGCTGTTGATGCAGATATTGATGCAGTTGATGATGCAGCTATTGATGCAGTTGATGATGCAGCTGTTGATGCAGATATTGATGCAGTTGATGATGCAGCTATTGATGCAGTTGATGATGCAGCTGTTGATGCAGCTATTGATGCAGCTGTTGATGCAGCTATTGATGCAGTTGATGATGCAGCTGTTGATGCAGCTATTGATGCAGTTGATGATGCAGCTATTGATGCAGTTGATGATGCAGCTGTTGATGCAGCTATTGATGCAGTTGATGATGCAGCTATTGATGCAGCTGTTGATGCAGTTGATGATACAGCTGTTGATGCAGATATTGATGCAGTTGATGATACAGCTTTGGTGCAGCTGTTGATGCAGCTGTTGGTGCAGGTATTGAAAAGGTTTAGCGTTTAATCACGATGTCATTCGTATGAATAATAGTTCGTAAGAAAAACGAACGAACTGTTTGCATTATTTTGACAGAACGAACATTTTAATAAAATCAACTCCATTCTGGTTGTAGATGACGTATGTTTTGAAAAACAAACATTTATATACCGGCAAATTCCGTTCACGACAGAAATCCTCCTTTCGAAACCACATGTATATGCCATATGCAGTTACATATGCATTTCGAGACCTGCCGGTCATAAAAAAATCCTGTTTGGAATCGTTTCTGAGCACGACATAATGCTAATATTTTTTATACATTTCGGTGTCGTATGAAATATTTAATGATGCACTCTAACTCCCAAATAAGATTTCCACAATTAATAATATTGTTTTAACAGTCCTTAAGGATGAATAAATGTCGAAAACAATGGTTCTTATGGAGGATACTGAATTTAATTTGAAAGAAATGTGAATAAAACACGGTATTTCTACCTTAAAAATGTATAGTAGATCACAGCAAATCTTTTAGCATTCACCAATCATTTAATATTTTTACGTTTTTTGCTGTTAAATACACGGTTACAATCTTGTTTTCAGTAATTAATATTTTCCATAATTGCATTATTTAGTAAGAAGTTGAAGGTTTATCACTCAAAATTTATGTTTGTTATGCATGTGTATGTATTGATTTTGAATAAGAGTGTCTCTTTAATGGAAAATGGTAGTCTGTCCAACATTTTAGGGTCCCTGCGTTCGAGTCCTCCGAGTTCCTAGTGACAAATGCTGAGTACTTTGAGTTTGTTGAGGCCGGCGGTTACCATCGATCTGAACTGTGGACAGAGGAAGGCTGGCGTTGGAGAAACTTCCGGCAGGCAAATCACCCTATGTTCTGGGTCTGTGGCAATGGTGAGATTGTGTTGTGAACATAATGTGTGCGACAGAATTCCACAAATCGATTATTTAGCGAAACACTATTTATATTTTTTTTGTTTCTTCGATCTTGTCTTGCAGCATTTTTAGCCCAGATTAAGTTAATCTCCACAGACAGAAAATAATCAATGTTCTTAACTAATGGCCCACTGCTATTTAGATATTGTCCGCTTTTAAGGTTGTAAGGGTGGCTGTGGGTCAGATCTGGCGTCCTACAGTCATTGCAGTGTCATGGCGGACTCTAACGTCACTCCGTCCGCTGAATCCCAATACAGGTAAGTGACGTCATTATTTATTATAAACTGCAATAAATGTGAAGAAATATCCCGTTCAATTCAGTTAACAGTTAAAGTGACAATATTATTCAAAATCAATACATATACATTTATAACAAACATAAATTTTGAGTGATAAACCTTAAACTACTTACTAAATAATGCATTTATGGAAAATATTAATTACTGATAACAAGATTGTAACCTTGTTTTAATAGCTGAAAAAGTAAAAATATTAAATGATTGGTGAATGTTTAAAGATTTACTGAGATCAACTATCGTCTCATAAGGTAGAGATACAGTGTTTTCTGCATCTTTCTTTCAAATTAAACTCGGTATCCTGAATAAAAACAATTGTTTTCGACATTTATTCATCATTTTAGATATATTAAAAAAATACATCAATCATGGTAATTTTTATTTGAGAGTAAGAGTGCATCTTTTTTTGCCATACCTTGGCATATTAACAGTACGCGTATATTTCTTCAAATCATTGATTTTTCGAGAAAACATTAATCGAAAAAAGTAGCAGTGAACCGAAACTGATTTTTGATCCACCTTACATTTTATTTATCTGAATGCAACATCTCGCAATAATAAGGTACCGTGCCATGTTTGATGTCCTTGACATGCCATGGGCGTGGCCTGTTGACGTCAACTACCACGAAGCGCGTGCGTTCTGCGCATGGAAGGGACCGGATTTCCGGTTATTGGTCGAGGCAGAGCACAACGTGATTAGAGGGAAACAGGTAAAATTAACCACAGTGATTTGTTGTGAAACTAACTGCATTCGTTAAACAAAACCAATTGTTCTTTTAATATTGCCGCGTTTTTGTTCCAGCCAAAATTAGATCAAAAGCATTTAGTTATTGTTCTTTCAACACTTTTTTTCAAACTTTCTAAACACATTGCACGGAAAGTGAACGGGTGTTATAGATAATTTAATGTTGTGTTGCAGGAACCGACGAATGCAGGGACTGTCAGTGACGCGATCTTCACAAAGGGAGACAAGTTCAACCACAACATGAAATTCGGCTCCTCCACGGTAGGCGACCGCCCCAATTTAATTATTATTGTATATGTTTACATAGCAACTCTTTTATATTGAACGCTTACCCAAATAGATGATGCTTCTCGACCAATTAGTAAATTCATTATTTTGGGCAAATATAAGTGAATTATAACCATAACAGTCATAAAATATTGACGATTCCGAAAAAAAACTGAGATTCCATCGGTTTTATGGTACGGCCTTTGACATGCCTATCAAATCCTTGTTTTTATGCCCCCCTTCGAAGAAGAGGGGTATATTGCTTTGCACAGGCATGTCGGTATGTCGGTCGGTCGGTCGGTCGGTCCGTCGGTAGACCAAAGCTTGTCCGAGTGATAACTCAACAATTCCTGGACGTATGGTCATCAAACTTCACATGAAGGTTGGGCCTGACCAGTAGATGACCCCTATTGATTTTGGGGGTCATCGGGTCAAAGGTCAAGGTCACAGTGACCTTTAATGGTAAAATAATTTTAAAGCTTGTCCGAGTGATAACTCAACAATGCCTGCACCCATGGCCCTCAAACTTGACATGGAGGTTGGGCCTGACCAGTAGATGACCCCTATTGTTTTTGGGGGTCATCAGGCCAAAGGTCAAGGTCACAGTGACCTTGAATGGTAAAAGGTTGTCCGAGTGATAATGTGACAATGCCTGCACCCATGGCCCTCAAACTTGACTTGGAGGTTGGGCCTGACCAGTAGCTGACCCCTATTGTTTTTTGGGCTCAATGGGTCAAAGGTCAAGGTCACAGTGACCTTGAATGGTAAAAGGTTGTTCGAGTGATAACTCAACAATGCCTGCACCCATGGCCCTCAATCTTGACTTGGAGGTTGGGCCTGACCAGTAGATGACCCCTATTGTTTTTGGGGGTCATTGGGCCAAAGGTCAAGGTCACAGTGACCTTGAATGGTAAAAGGTTGTCCAATTAATAACTCAACAATGCCTGCACCCATGGCCCTCAATCTTGACTTGGAGGTTGGGCCTGACCAGTAGATGACCCCTATTGTTTTTGGGGGTCATTGGGCCAAAGGTCAAGGTCATAGTGACCTTGAATGGTAAAAGGTTGTCCAATTGATAACTCAACAATGCCTGCACCCATGGCCCTCAAACTTGACTTGGGGAATTGGCCTGACCAGGAGATGACCCCTATGGGTTTTGGGGGTCATCTGGCCAAAGGTCAAGGTCACAGTGACCTTGAATGGTAAAAGGTTGTCCGAGTGATAACTCGACAATGCCTGCACCCATGGCCCTCAAACTTGACTTGGAGGCTGGGCCTGACCAGTAGCTGACCCCTATTGTTTTTTGGGCTCTATGGGTCAAAGGTCAAGGTCACAGTGACCTTGAATGGTAAAAGGTTGTTCGAGTGATAACTCAACAATGCCTGCACCCATGGCCCTCAATCTTGACTTGGAGGTTGGGCCTGACCAGTAGATGACCCCTATTGTTTTTGGGGGTCATTTGGCCAAAGGTCAAGGTCACAGTGACCTTGAATGGTAAAAGGTTGTCCAATTAATAACTCAACAATGCCTGCACCCATGGCCCTCAATCTTGACTTGGAGGTTGGGCCTGACCAGTAGATGACCCCTATTGTTTTTGGGGGTCATTGGGCCAAAGGTCAAGGTCACAGTGACCTTGAATGGTAAAAGGTTGTCCAATTGATAACTCAACAATGCCTGCACCCATGGCCCTCAAACTTGACTTGGGGAATTGGCCTGACCAAGAGATGACCCCTATGGTTTTTGGGGGTCATCTGGCCAAAGGTCAAGGGACCTGGAATGGTAAAAGTCCGAGTGATAACTCGACAATGCCTGCACCCATGGCCCTCAAACTTGACTTGGAGGTTGGGCCTGGCCAGAAGATGGTCCCTATTGATTTAAGGGGTCATTGGGCCAAAGGTCAAGGTCACAGTGACCTGGAATGGTAAAAGGTTGTCCGAGTGATAACTTGACAATGGCTGCACCCATGGCCCTCAAACTTGATTTGGAGGTTGAGCCCGGCCAGAAGATTGTCCTGATTAATTTTAGGGGTCATTGGGCTAAAGGTCAAGGTCACAGTGACCTTGAATGATAAAAGGTTGTCCAAGTGATAACTCAACAATGCCTGCACCCATGGCCCTCAAACTTGACATGGAGGTTGGGCCTGACCAGTAGATGACCTCTATTGATTTTAGGGGTCAAAGGTCAAGGTCACAGTGACCTTGAAAGCAAACTCGACAATTCTTGGACCTATGGTCATCAAACTTGACATGAAGGTTGGGCCTGCCCAGTAGATGACCCCTATCGACTTTAGGGGTCATCAGGCCAAGGTCAATGTCACAGTAACCTTTAACGCAACCAAATGTTAACAAATCTTCCCCCACTTTTATCTCAACAATGCCTGAACCTAAGATCATTAAACTTGACATGGATGTTAAGCCTGACCAGTAGATCACCCTTATTGATTTAGGATTCATAGAGCCAAAGGTCAAGGTCACAGTGATCTTGAATGGTAAAAGGTTGTCCGAGTGATAACTCAACAATGCCTGAACCCATGGCCTTCAAACTTGATTTGGAGTTGCATCTGACTTGTAGATGACCCCTTATGATGTAAGGGGTCATCGGGTCAAAGGTCAAGGTCACAGTGACCTGGAACGAAAAAAACTTGTCTTGTGATAACTTGACAATGCCTGCACCCATGGCCCTCAAACTTGCCATTTAGGTTTCTGGTGACCAGCTGATGACTCTGGATTTTGAGTTCATAGAGTCAAAGGTCATGACGGTCATAACACACTTTATCCTCACACTTTAATGGTCATAATCTTAAAACAGCAACAAATCAGCTGTCATTTCGGTCCATGCATATTTCATTCAATTGTCCATATAATCCTGACAACATGGCGCTCAGGGGGGGGGGGGGGGCATAATGTTTGACAAACATCTCTTGTTTTGTACAATTTGTAGCCTGTAAACATGCATGTCGCGAACGAGCGTGGCTTCTACGATGTGTTCGGTAACGTTTGGCAGTGGTGCGAAGACCAATTTAACGGCCTCTGTGACGAGACACACTGGCTTTACGACGACTTTTCCTCGCCTTGCTATGACGGCAAACATAACGTCATACTTGTAAGTACACCTTTGGTTTTACGTAAATGTCGTGTGTACATATTAAACTTACCAACTTATCAACGAGTATTCGAAACCTTATCGTAAAATCAGGAAATTCTATTGAATACTCAACGAATGTCAGAAATCGAATAAAAAATAACTTCTTAGTTCAAATAAACCTTTTCTTGCATGTTGTGTCTGAAAATTCATGCCTAGTTATATGTTTAACAATAAATTTCTCGTAACGTCCAAAAACCGAATGGAAAATCAAGCGAAAGACACTCTCTCGTTGAAGATATGGCCCCACTACAGCACTAGTGTCTCATTATTACGTCATCGACATGTGAACACATTTAAGTTGACTTGTATATCGTAGGTATTACGTCATTGTCGTTCCAACACCTTTGTTTTTACAATATCGCCGTGCGTCCGCGCTTGTTTTACGTCATCATCATGTCATCGTCGTGTGTCCACCTTTGTTTCACGTCACCGTCCTGTCATCGGCGTGTGTCCACCTTTGTTTTACGTCATTGTCGTGTGTCCACCTTTGTTTCACGTCATCGTCGTGTATCCGCCTTTGTTTCACGTCATCGTCGTGTGTCCACCTTTGTTTTACGTCATCGTCGTGTGTCCACCTTTATTTTACGTCATTGTCGTGTGTCCACCATTGTTTCACGTCATCGTCGTGTATCCGCCTTTGTTTCACGTCATCGTCGTGTGTCCACCTTTGTTTTACGTCATCGTCGTGTGTCCACCTTTATTTTACGTCATTGTCGCGTATCCACCTTTGTTTACGTCATCGTCGTGTGTCCACTTTTGTTTCACGTCATCGTCATGTGTCTCCCTTTGTTTTACGTCATCGTCGTGTGTCAACCTTTGTTTTACGTCATCGTCGAGTATCCGCCTTTGTTTTACGTCACCGTCGGGTATCCGTCTTTGTTTTACGTCATCGTCGTGTGTCCACCTTTGTTTTACGTCACCGTCGGGTATCCGTCTTTGTTTTACGTCATCGTCGTGTGTCCACCTTTGTTTTACGTCATCGTCGTGTGTCAACCTTTGTTTTACGTCATCGTTGTGTGTGCACCTTTGTTTTAGGTCATCGTTGTGTGTGCGCCTTTGTTTTAGGTCATCGTTGTGTGTGCACCTTTGTTTTATGTCATCGTCGAGTATCCGTCTTTGTTTTACGTCATTGTCGTGTGTCCACATTTGTTTTACGTCATCGTCGAGTATCCGTCTTTGTTTTACGTCATCGTCGTGTGTCCACCTTTGTTCCACGTCATCGTCGTGTGTCCGCCTTTGTTAAACGTCATCATCGAGTATCCGTCTTTGTTTTACGTCATCGTCGTGTGTCCACCTTTGTTTTTACGTCATCGTCGAGTTTCCGACTTTGTTTCAAGTCATCTTCGTGTGTCCACCTTTGTTCCACGCCATCGTCGTTGAAGATATGGCCCCACTACAGCACTAGTGTCTCATTATTACGTCATCGACATGTGAACACATTTAAGTTGACTTGTATATCGTAGGTATTACGTCATTGTCGTTCCAACACCTTTGTTTTTACAATATCGCCGTGCGTCCGCGCTTGTTTTACGTCATCATCATGTCATCGTCGTGTGTCCACCTTTGTTTCACGTCACCGTCCTGTCATCGGCGTGTGTCCACCTTTGTTTTACGTCATTGTCGTGTATCCACCTTTGTTTAACGTCATCGTCGTGTGTCAAACTTTGTTTTACGTCATTGCCGTGTGTCCACCTTTGCTTTACGTCATAATCGTGTATCCACCTTGTCGTTTGGGTGACTTTATTGCTAGATCAATGGATATGTTTTGATTATGACAAACGTAATGTGTGCTGTCCGGGGGCTACATTTGTTCGTAGTGACATCAAATTATCTACAAGTAGTATAAAATGCCATATATATCAACTAGAAAAGAAAAAAGTTTTCATGAAAACCGTAAGATGAAAAAAAATCTACACCACCGATGTGATAAGTCATATTCGGGCTTTAACTTGCATGCATAGAGGGATGTTAAAATGACTTAGCACAAATCTCAATGGCAAGACGCAAATTCGTGCAAAAGCCAGGTCTGTACATCAAAGGTCACACTCCTTGATCATAAGTCAAATATCAAAATGCCTTGTATTTTATGTTCGGGCCGTAACTTGGTCATGTATCATAATTCATTTCTTGATTTTGAATAGCTTGACACATGTTCTCCATGACAAGACGGTATGTCGCGTACAAGACACAGACATCCAAAGTAAAGGTCACACTTAGGCGTATTTTGCCAAAGTGCTGTTTACATTCTATTCGGGCTTAGCTTGGCACAAATCTTATCTATGGTTAGACGATCCCCTTTGTCAAAATGTTTCGTAGTTTAGCTTGTCCGGGTTTTCACTTTTTTTAAATAGCGATGATTAAATGCTCACCATGGCTAGACAATGTGAACAATGCAAGACCGTGTATGTAGTTAAATCGTAAAGGCGGTCGTTTGCCAAAAGGTATTGTAATTTGGCTTTTTCGGAATGTGAGTTGGCCGTGTATAAAACATTTGGAAATGATTTGACACACATGTTAACCATGACTGGACAATGCGCCGTCAGTCAGTCAGCCAAAGGTAAAAAATACGCTTTAGGATCTTTTGTCAAAATTCCTTCAACACTCCGTATTTCGGAATGTCCGGGCTGTAACTTGCCATGATCGGGGGAATTTAAAATATCTTGTCTCAAATGTTCGCAATGTCACACATCGTTAATTGCTCAAAACATCTTGTTTTATTTTTGTCAAGACTTTGAAGAATTCAAAATAACTTTGCGCACATTTTCACCATGCGAAGACTGTGTGTCACCAACAACACTCAATTTCTAAACGTTTAAAGTCATGGTCACACTTAAAGCCACAATCCCAACGACCACCCGGAATGTCCCGGATCGTCCCAAACTGCAATTTGGCCGATCCGTGTTTGATCCGGGCTGATCCGGGACAGTCCTGGATGGTCCGGGATTCCACCCCGGCAATATAAAACTGTTTTAAACTGACGTTGTGATCCGGGACGGTCCGGGACTATCCGGGAGGATTTTTCGATCCGTGGTAGTCCCGGAAAGTCCGTGTGGCGACCATTTTTGGCTTCGAGAAGGTCCGTAGTAACAACGTGTTGATCCTCGGCCATCCGGCATGTGTGTTGGATACGGATCACCCCTGGGCGGTCTGTGTTTGGTCCTGGTTCGGGATGTCATCCGTGTTGTCACCGTGGTGTTACATGGTTAATCCGTGTTTGCTGCGTGTTAGGTCCGTGTTCATCCGTTGTGGTGTCCTGGTGGTGCCGTGTTGGGTCCGTGCTGGTCCGATGTTTTGAGACCGTCGAGGAACCGTCGAAGAAATTTCACCAAGGACCACCCTGGACCACCCCGGATCTTCGTCCAGGGTGTTTCTTGTTAATACGGGCTGGTCCGTGTTGTGTTCGGCTTTAGTGTGACTGCAGCTTAAGGCCTTTTGTCAAATAACAGGAACACAACGTTCTCTTGTTTTAATTTCGAGAATCACATATTTTTATATCCTTTATAAACTTTGTTTGGCCTGCAGAAGTTTTACTTCCCGTGCCCGCAACAATGAACGCTCATGTGCGCTTATTGCCGAAAAGGTATTGTCATTTCTCAATGGTCAACTTGGACAACATATTAAGGCAATAAACATGTCTAAGTAATAGTTTGATTCCCCTTTTAGCGTTTCTTTTTTAGGTTAGTAACCTTGAGGATGAATTCAGAAAACAATACTAATTTAAAGGATGATCGCCTCATATTTTTTTTAATCAAATATTCGTGTAATTGCCTGTTTGAACAGGGCGGAAGCTGGATCAGCACAGGAGACGAGGCATCTCGTTTCGCGCGGCTTGCGTTTCGTCGCCACTTCCTGCAGCATGCGGGCTTCCGGTTGGCGAGGACGGTGGATCCGGGGGAGGAGGCGTGGACGGAGCTGCCAACGCGCCATGTGGACACGCAGGTGTATGTGTTGGGATGCGGGGTAGAAGGTGGGTTGAACTTTGATGGACTTTTTCCGAGCTAATTTTGAAGCCTTTTGATGATTTATACGAAGTACTATTTTTATTACATTCATCGCTATATCTAACACTTTATATGGCCAACTTTATTAAATTTAATTGTCACTTGCAACGGAGGCGAATAAACAGACAAAGAAACAATATCCATGTACAAATGCCACCTGAAATCTTGCGTCAAGGTCCACTGACCCAGAACCATGCATGACAATATTGAATGTGCCCGCCATACATAATTCCCTTTAAAACATATTTATGCCCATGTTTGCTTTCTTATAAAAAGGTGTAACAAATGTTTCAGAGAACCTTGCAAGCCTTCCTCACGACAAGCTACAGCCCAACCTAGTACCGTCCACAAACCTTCATTATCATTTTGAGACGCCGCTCGCGTTAAAAGGTATACATGTACATATAAAGCCGGTGTTATGACTCCCCGTTAGAGAAAAAAGTCTCACTCAGGTGAAATACTGACCCGGGTGACCCCCGTAAAGATGTTTGGACGGGGTGTCATAGTCACATATATGGTGAGTGCTACTCCTGTCCCCTAGGAATAAAGCATTCAGTCATAATACGATAGACCAATGGCAATGCTTACAGTCGCAACAAAATGAATTTGAGAAATACAATAAAGTCAATTAGCTTGTTAGTATTATGTTAACGAACACAAAATAGTAATTCAGATATCAGACCCATTAACCTTAATGTTAAATAGTGATGCCTTGTAACCCCATACAATTTTGGTATCATTTGAAAGATATTTATTTACGTATTTCAATTAAAATAATTGACTATAAATATATCATTATTAACTTAACTTTACTACTGTAATAGTTTGAACATTTGATCTTTATTTCAACTGTAAGTCTTTAACGTGTTTGTTATCATTTTTGATTCAGATAGTTATTTTACATTTTCTTTTTTTTCTGCACACAAGACCGTTTCAAATGAAATTAAAATATTTTTGGGTCACCAAACATAAAATTCCACATAATGATATTTAAACACCATAAAGGGAAAGCAGGTGCATATAAGAACAATTGGCGAGACATGAATTCATAAAATTAAGTAAAATAATTATATTTGAACAAAATAAAACAAAATACATACTCGTTGCCAAAAATTAATAGTTGAGCGAGTCCCTAGTGTAGGGAAAAATCAAAAGTTTAAACATTGATGCCATCCAGAACCCTATAATTAAAGCATCATTCGTAATTACAAGTAAATGAATTATTATGTGTCTCTGTTGACAATGTTTTGTTCTGTACGTCTTGTATATGCTATATGGCTATGAATATTCATTTTAATAAACGTTTTGTAAACTTCACCACAAACACCACCCTACTTTTCTTCGCTGAACAGTTTTTGACACGCACGCACACACAAATGTTTCTTTTTTTACCTTCGAAGGGATTCTTGAGCAGGAATTTGGATTCAGGAAATCATATCCGGTGGCGGTAGCAGACCTGTGTGCGGATCTCGCTCGAAATAATGGACTCCACACTCGCTCCATGCTCTGGATAGGCGCTGGATCCGGAAGAGGTCCTATGTTGATGAGTAAAATCTTTCAAAAAGTAGGTTTGCAAATATTTATAATAATGTCGTTGAAAAGTCGTTAACGTTTATCTACGCATGATAATTAAACAATTGTCCATAAATATGAATTTCTGGTGAAGTTTTACACAAAATCTGTAACCCAAATTTGTCAAAAAGGACAACACTGGTTTCTGCCGAGGAACTTCAACGATTTATAACAGGTATTAGCTGTCATAATTACCACTCTTAAAGTTTATTTTTACCATATCACCAGGTGCTTGCTTGTGACCTCGTTGCCCGTTTCCTGGATACGGCAATGTACATCCAGAGAGGAAATGACGTCACTGTGATCACGGAAAATGGCAAGGTCACCACGGCTGCTCTCGACAAAGGTGTCAAAACTGACAGGGTCGTCTTCAAACAGGTTAGCTTATTGAAATTGATAATCATTGGCTCACAGTTCATCAACATAGAATGTTTCCCGCTCAGCCATTTCACCCAAAATCACACTCTAAGAAATACTGTAGTATCATTTTCAGTTGCGTATCTGCTTAGCTATATGTTCAAGCAGCCTCGTGCATAGAAACGATGCATGTTAGTATTGCTCAATCTGTTAAATGCTGTTGGTTACAGTATACAAGCATTTAAGCGTTCGGATGGTATGATTAGAACGACGTTTCAATGTTTCACTTTCCAAAGATTAATTGCATTTCCATCATGATGTTCTTATCGAATGCTTCATATTTAAGTTTACGTGGATCCCTAACGAGGTTGGGCTGGACTTTGACATGACTGTGGTCACATTCTTGGAGAGGACTCAGCAGCCAAAAGGTTTGCGCTTTTCTGTAAATAACAGTGGTGTAATCTATTATTAACGGATTCCTGTCCTAATGATTAATTAGCTCAAAAAGGTGGAAAGGTGCAGCTCCATGTTAATCCGTGTTGTGTTATGCAAATTTCTATAGTTCTGCTGTCTTTTCTATTGATACACATAGCTTACACATCAAGCTTTTTAGTTTGGTTTCCATTATTATGCGATTTTATAAATATGACCATCCATTTCATATTTCAGCGTGGCTGCTGCGACTGTCAGAGATTACCAGGCGCGGCGGTCTTGTCATCGTTGCCTCAAGGAGTGGACAGTGGGACAGACCCGCCCTCGAGGGGACCCTACAAGACAAGGGGTGAGTATACCTCACTGCTAGCCATTTGTTTTATAAAGCTGTCAACAAGATTGTTAGTACATGTATAGTAATTAAGTTTGTAGAACAGGGCTGATCGCTGCTGTTTTTTTGTGTGAATAAGATGAGCATTCGGCTGTTTAGGACATGTTCAAAATACTATCAGAATAAGATTTTCTTTTGTAGAAAAACAACGACAACCATAAGCACAGCATTACCACTAACACTAACACTTTCGTCCGTCGTCTTCTTACTTTCAGTTTGACGTGTATCGAGTCGACGGATGTACCTTTCGATGACGTCACTGGAAACGCAACCGCCACCGTCACTGTATGGAAACATGTGCAGGAGTAGACATCACGTGATTGTGACCACGTTACTGAAATACGCGTTTTATCGGTCGAGACTCGTGTATGAACCGAACCACACGTATACTGTATGATTGTCACTTGGTATAGATGTGATGACTACCGTGTGATATCCATTATTATAAAGCTGAAAGTGTCATTTCAGGGGAATTTATATTACTCTTTTTTAGAAGAAATTATTTATTGACATATTTGTGTAGTTCAATTTGTTCGGATTCCAACAATGTTTTGACATTCTGGCATCGCTTTGTTTGTTTCATTTTACTAATGCAAATGTTCACGGATATTGTAGATGTTCATGCGTCTTAATTTCCGCTTCATCTTTAACTATGTGTTCGTATAAATGTTGTTTATTTTGTATTAGTAATGTAATAAAATTTCTCTAATGTACAAACATTAACGTATATTTAGTCCTCATTTCAGAAAATAAAGCTCGTCTGTTGTTGTTTTCATATGAAACTCGAAAGTTATCGAAGCCAGAGTGATTGGCCTTTCTGGTAACAGGCGTATTGTCTCTCGAAACATGTGTATCGAATGTAGTTTGTATAACTTGAACGGTTTTGGAGTTATTGTTAGAGGTAAAATGTTTGCATAAATAGCGTCGACAACAACAAGGCTATCTCAATACCCGACTATTTTTTGTTCGAAAAACAGACGAGCTGACGACAATTGTACATGTATCTGACGACAATTGTCCATGTATCATTATGACCGAGCTGATGACAACTGTCCATGTATCATTCTGACCGAGCTGACGACAAGTCTCCATGTATCATTCTGACCGAGCTGACGTCAACTGTCCATGTATCATTCTGACCGAGCTGACGTCAACTGTCCATGTATCATTCTGGCCGAGCTGACGACAACCGTCCATGTATCATTATGACCTGACGATAACTGTTCATGTATCATTCTGACCGAGCTGACGACAACGGCACATTTATCATTCTGGCCGAGCTGACGACAACTGTCCATGTATCATTCTGGCCGAGCTGACGACAACTGTACATGTATAATTCCGGCCGAGCTGACGACAACTGTACATGTATAATTCCGGCCGAGCTGACGACAACTGTACATGTATCATTCTGACATAGCTGACGACAACGGCACATTTATCATTCCGGCCGAGCTGACGACAACTGTACATGTATAATTCCGGCCGAGCTGACGACAACTGTACATGTATAATTCCGGCCGAGCTGACGACAACTGTACATGTATCATTCCGGCCGAGCTGACGACAACTGTTCATGTATCATTCTGGCCGAGCTGACGACAACTGTCCACGTATCATTCTGACATAGCTGACGACAACGGCACATGTATCATTCTGACATAGCTGACGTCAACTCTCCATGTATACTTCTGACCGAGCCTACGACAACTGTCCATGTATCATTTTAACCGAGCTGACGACAACTGTACATGTAACATTCTGACCTGACAACAACTGTCCATGTATCATTCTGACCTGACAACAACTCTACAGGTATCATTCTGACATAGCTGACGACAACGTTACATGTATCATTCTGACCGAGTGACGACAACTGTCCATGTATCATTCTGACATAGCTAACGACAACGGCACATGCACCTTTCTGACCGAGCTGACGACAACGGCACATGTATCATTCTGGCCGAGCTGCCGACAACTGTACATGTATCATTCTGATATAGCTGGCGACAACTTCACATGTATAATTCTGACGGAGCTAATGACAACTGTCCATGGATCATTCTGACGGAGCTGAAGACAAGTGCCAATGTATCATTCTGACCGAGCTGAGACAACTGTACATGTATCTTTCTGACCTGACGACAACTTTCCATGTATCATTCTGAACGATCGGAGACAACTGTACATGTATCATTCTGACCGACCGACAACAATTGTGCATGTATCATTCTGACATAGCTGACGAAAACGGCACATGTATCATTCTGACCGACCGACGACAACTGTACATGTATCATTCTGACATAGCTGACGACAACGGCACATGTATCATTCTGACCGACCGACGACAATTGTGCATGTATCATTCTGACTTAGCTGACGAAAACGGCACATGTATCATTCTGACCGACCGACGACAACTGTACATGTATCATTCTGACCATGCTGACGACAACTGTACATGTATCATTCTGACATAGCTGACGACTACTGTACATGTATCATTCTGACATAGCTGACGACAACTGTACATGTATCATTCTGACATAGCTGACGACAACTGTACATGTATCATTCTGACATAGCTGTCGACGACGACACATGTATCATTCTGACCGAGCTGACGATAACTCTCCATGTATCATTCCGACCGAGCCGACGACAACTGTCCATGTATCATTCTGGCCGAGCTGACGACAACTGTTCATGTATCATTATGGCAGAGCTGACGACAACTGTACATGTATCATTCTGGCCGAGCTGACGACAACTATCCATGTATCATTCTGGCCGAGCTGAAGACAACTGCCCATGTATCATTCTGGCCGAGCTGACGACAACTGTTCATGTATCATTATGGCAGAGCTGACGACAACTGTACATGTATCATTCTGGCCGAGCTGACGACAACTATCCATGTATCATTCTGGCCGAGCTGAAGACAACTGCCCATGTATCATTCTGGCCGAGCTGACGACAGCAGTACATGTATCATTCTGGCCGAGCCGAGACAACTGTCCATGTATCATTCTGACATGACGACAACTGGCCATGTATCATTCTAACCGAGCTAACGACAACTGTTCATGTATCATTCTGACCGAGCTGACGACAACCGTCCATGTATCATTATGACCTGACGATAACTGTTCATGTATCATTCTGACCAAGCTGACGACAACTGTCGATTTATCATTCTGACCAAGCTGACGACAACTGTCCATGTATCATTCTAACCGAGCTGACGACATCTGTACATGTATCATTCTGACCGAACTGACGACAACTGTACATGTATCATTCTAACCTGAAGACAACTGTTCATGTATCATTCTGACCAAGCTGACGATAACTGTCCATTTATCATTCTGACCAAGCTGACGACAACTGTCCATGTATCATTCTGAACTAGCTGACGACAACTGTCAATGTATCATTTTGACCGAGCTGACGACAACTGTACATGTATCATTCTGGCCGAATTGGCGACGATTGTACATTAATCATTCTGTCCAAGCTGACGACAATTTTACATGTATCATTCTGACATAGCTGATGACAACTGCACATGTATCATTCTGACATAGCTGACAACAACTACACATGTATCATTCTGACCGAGCTGACAACTACTGTCCATGTATCATTCTGACCGAGCTGACGACAACTGTCCATGTATCATTCTGAACTAGCTGACGACAACTGTCAATGTATCATTTTGACCGAGCTGACGACAACTGTACATGTATCATTATGGCCGAGTTGTCGACAATTGTACATTAATCATTCTGTCCGAGCTGAAGACAATTTTACATGTATCATTCTGACATAGCTGACGACAACTGCACATGTATCATTCTGACCGAGCTGACGACAACTGTCCATGTATCATTCTGACCGAGCTGACGAGAACTGTACATGTATCATTCTGACCGAGCTGACGACAACTGTCCATGTATCATTCTGACCGAGCTGACGACAACTGTTCATGTATCATTCTGACAGAGCTGACGACAACTGTCCAAGTATCATTCTGACCGAACTGACGACAACTGTCCATGTATCATTCTGACAGAACTGACGACAACTGTCCATGTATCATTCTTTCCTGACGACAACTGTCCATGTATCATTCTGACCGAGCTGATGACAACTGTCCATGTATCATTCTGACAGAGCTGACGACAACTGTCCAAATATCATTCTGACCGAGCTGACGACAACTGTCCACGTATCATTCTGACAGAGCTGACGACAACTCTCCATGTATCATTCTGACCGAGCTGACGACAACTGTCCATGTATCATTCTGACCGAGCTGACGACAACGGCACATGTATCATTCTGACCGAGCTGACGACAACTGTACATGTATCATTCTGACCATGCTGACGACAACTCTCCATGTATCATTCTGACAGAACTGACGACAACTGTCCATGTATCATTCTTTCCTGACGACAACTGTCCATGTATCATTCTGACCGAGCTGATGACAACTGTCCATGTATCATTGTGACAGAGCTGACGACATCTGTCCAAATATCATTCTGACCGAGCTGACGACAACTGTACATGTATCATTCTGACAGAGCTGGTGACAACTCTCCATGTATCATTCTGACCGAGCTGACGACAACTGTCCATGTATCATTCTGACCGAGCTGACGACAACGGCTCATGTATCATTCTGACCGAGCTGACGACAACTCCCCATGTACATGCATCATTCTGACCTAGCTGAGACAACTGTACATGTATCATTCTGACCTGACAACAACTGTCCATGTATCATTCTGACATAGCTGACGACAACGGCACATGTATCATTCTGACCGAGCTGACGACAACTGTCCATGTATCATTCTGACCGAGCTGAGACAACTGTCCACGTATCATTCTGGCCGAGCTGACGACAACTTCACATGTATCATTCTGGCCGAGCTGACGTCAACTGTCCATGTATCATTCTGGCCGAGCTGACGACAACGGCATATGTATCATTCTGACCGAGCTGACGACAACGGCACATTTATCATTCTGGCCGAGCTGACGACAACTGTCCATGTATCATTCTGGCCGAGCTGACGACAACTGTACATGTATCATTCTGACATAGCTGACGACAACGGCACATTTATCATTCCGGCCGAGCTGACGACAACTGTTCATGTATCATTTTGGCCGAGCTGACGACAACTGTACATGTATTATTCTGGCCGAGCTGACGACAACTGTACATGTATCATTCTAACCGAGCTGACGACAACGGTACATGTATCATTCTGGCCGAGCTGACGACAACTGTACATGTATCATTCTGGCCGAGCTGACGACAACTGTACATGTATCATTCTGACCGAGCTGACGACAACTGTACATGTATCATTCTGACATAGATGACGACAACGGCACATGTATCATTCTGACATAGCTGACGTCAACTCTCCATGTTTAATTCTGACCGAGCCTACAACTGTACATGTATCATTCTGACATAGCTGACGACAACTGTCCATGTATCATTTTAACCGAGCTGACGACAACTGTACATGTAACATTCTGACCTGACAACAACTGTCCATGTATCATTCTGACCTGAGAACAACTGTCCATGTATCATTCTGACCTGACAACAACTCTACAGGTATCATGTTGACATAGCTGACGACAACGGTACATGTATCATTCTGACCGAGTGACGACAACTGTCCATGTATCATTCTGACATAGCTGACGACAACGGCACATGTATCATTCTGGCCGAGCTGACGACAACTGTACATGTATCATTCTGATATAGCTGACAACTGTCCATGTATCATTTTGACAGAGCTGACGACAACTGTCCAAATATCATTCTGACCGAGCTGACGACGACTATCCATGTATCATTCTGACAGAGCTGACGACAACTGTCCATGTATCATTTTTTCCTAACGACAACTGTCCATGTATCATTCTGACCGAGCTGATGACAACTGTCCATGTATCATTCTGACGGAGCTGACGACAACTGTTCAAGTATCATTCTGGCCGAGCTGAGGACAACTGTACATGTATCATTCTGGCCGAGCTGACGACAACTATCCATGTATCATTTTGACCGAGCTGACGACAACTGTACATGTATAATTCTGACCGAGCTGACGACAACTATCCATGTATCATTCTGACCGAGCTGACGACAACTGTCGAAGTATCATTCTGGCCGAGCTAACGACAACTGTACATGTATCATTCTGGCCGAGCTGACGACAACTATCCATGTATCATTCTGACCGAGCTGACGACAACTGTACATGTATAATTCTGACCGAGCTGACGACAACTATCCATGTATCATTTTGACCGAGCTGACGACAACTGTACATGTATAATTCTGACCGAGCTGACGACAACTATCCATGTATAATTCTGACCGAGCTGACGACAACTATCCATGTATCATTCTGACCGAGCTGACGACAACTGTACATGTATCATTCTGGCCGAGCTGGCGACAACTATCCATGAATCATTCTGACCGAGCTGACGACAACTGTACATGCATAATTCTGACCGAGCTGACGACAACTATCCTTGTATCATTCTGACCGTGCTGACGGCAACTGTCCAAGTATCATCCGAGCTGACGACAACTGTACATGTATCATTCTGGCCGAGCTGACGACAACTGCACATGTATCATTCTGACCGAGCTGACGTCAACTGTCCATGTATAATTCCGGCCGAGCTGACGACAACTGTCCATGTATCATTCTGACCGAGGTGACGACAACTGTCCATGTATCATTCTGACCGAGCTGACGACAACTGTACATGTATCATTCTGACCGATTTATTTGATGAACGCCTGCATTCCGCTATCAACAAAACATCTTTATTTTGCACCTAGCAATAATGCAGTACCATACAGGTGAAACAGTAAGATATTCACTCACCAATCGCTGTGATCGCCATGGTTTGAAGCATTGTTACCATGGCAACGTCATTGACAATGCCTTGTTTTGGAGACAAAATGAAAACAATAATTTTATTGTACATAACAAACATGTAATAGTGTTACACTTGTTATATAACATATATTACTTACAGCCACTACTGAAATAAACCTCAACAATATAGAAAGACAGATATACTTTGGCATCGAATGTATAAATGTAATTTATACTATTTACAAAAGGAAGCAAATAGTTCCTAAAATTCTTACAAGAATAGCTGTTTGATAGTAAATATTAAAGCTAGCTTGAGACTTCATTCGTTCTCAACAATTAAATCAACGAATCGGCAAAAGTCCCAGAGAACAATTATGAGTCCGATTACAATAAAACACATATACAAGAAATGCCCCATGACATACAATACTATGTGCTTATTCTTTATTTCTAAAGTGCCTGTGATATAATACTTTCACAAGAACTTAGATTACTTTGAATGTGTTTAGAAAGTTTGAGATCAAGTGGGAAGTTAATAGCACAAGCAGAAAAACAGGATCTGCTGAAAATAAATGCATGTTCTTTGTGACAAAACTGAGGTATACAATTTAACATTGACTTGTAAAATTTGAATTTGTTCACTTAGTGAAAACAGTTTACTATCACAACATCATGAACAATAATTTTACATAGCGCCTCACACGTTTGTATGTATTCATATATAACATATACATGACAATACAGTATTTATATAACACTAAGGGCATCTGTTTGAGCCCATGTCAAACTTGGACTGTTTCTTCATTATAACTCCAACAAATTATCATTATAGACGAGAAGGTCGTTTACATAATCCTATTCGCAAACTTGAACAATCAAAATTACAACCGTGAGGACATTTGTACTCGAAAATTTTACCAATGTTTAAGCTTCTGTTTTACGTGTACCACTCTCGTGAGTACCGAATACCTCTTTGAAAACATCTTGAAGGCGCACAATATAGCGGTTGTTGCAAAAAAAAAGGTATTGGCCTTAATATTATTATTATTATTATTAATTAATAGCTACGTGGTCACAAATAGTTAAAAAGGGCCAAATTATCGCTAATAATTTGTCATCTGTACAAAAGCATATGCCTTTTTTGTTTTGATCATTTAAGTCAAATTCATCGAACATGATAATGCATTAAAAAAAGCATCAATCTATATTGTGCGCCTTTAAATACCACGTACCGAAAAGCAGTATTTCAACCTCTATGGAGGCTATTCGTTGCCAATAGTCTAGACGTGTATGTGTGTATTTTAGGTTTGTATCATTGATGATTTACCAATTTACATTTTACAACCGCCAACTCATCGGTTGTATGTTTACATTTTACACTGCACATTTTCATTTTTCATTGTACCGATTGGAGTTTTATTCTCGTTGCATCTATTCAACAGACGATTCAGTCGTGTTTATAAAGTTGTGTATGTTAAACACACGTCATTCTGTGAAAGTCACATGCCGAGTTTGCGGTGTGTAGAAGACAGATTTCAGTTCGTAGTTCTACAAAGTACATTGTATGGTGGTGACTTTCCATTCGCAGTTGAACATGTTAACGAGATGAATTTAATTTTATTTATAGATAGCTCCGCCTTAACCATGTCTTAACTCCGCCTTAACCATGTCTTTACTCCTCCTTACGTCTTTCGGAAATTTCCGCTATCACTCGGCTCTATTTAAACCAATTATGGATACTTTGGACCATGGACATTGCGAACCTTATTATGGACATTACGAATCATCTATATTATGACACTATGGACTATGATTTGGAAACAGGATGGATTATAAATAATTTCATGTCGAATAAAATAATATATGATATTACAACATGTTTTTGTCTATATAATAGTAATTAATACGCACATATGACATGAAATGAGATGTATGCAAAATGATACTTGACTCAAACACAACAAAATGTAAGTCATTAGCATTAAATTATACTTCAAAAATTAAAAGTCCCATTGTCTTATTTTTCTTTCAAAGCTGCACTCTCACAGATTGACCGTATTGACAACTATTTTTATTTTTTGTTTTGGAATTTTGCGTAAATGTCTGGATACCAGTGGTATAAAACTGCTTACAAAAGATCAGATCCAGTTTTTCAGTTTTAAGTTCGCAAATTGATGTTTTATGGCTAAAAGTGATACTACAGTAACGTTTTAAGAAAAATGAAAAATGTCGGCAGTTTTCCAAACAATTTAGATCTGTTTTATTGTGAGTAATTTTATTATTTGTATAGAAAGCATTGCTGCCAAAATCAGCCGAGTCTGGGACAAAAAAAAGGTTGTCAAAACTGTCAATCTGTGAGAGTGCAGCTTTAAATTACTATAAACACTATTTTAAATTCTACCATTAGAGGACACTTTCTTGCCTTTTTGCAATGTTTAAGATTGCAAGTAATATAAGATAATTTAAAATTTACGAAGAAAAAAATCTAAATTTTCATTAAGTTAAAATTATTCACTAAGATGCCCCAGAGGTTTCTTACCTGGTAGCTGGAACTGTATGGATAAAATACACTAAGATTACAACTTCATATAACTTGTACATTATACTGTAACGAATATTATTTTATAGATATTTAATAAAGTATTTTAATGATGAAGTCAATTTATTGCCAATCAACAATTATTACTTGCTGCTACCTTTTATACCCCACCCACACTCAACAGTCAGGGACTTTTTCACATTTAGGTGAAGCGGCCCTAGCTCTTTTGGAGGGGAAAAATCACGCGTTTGTTTTTCTAATCCAAGACTCACGATATCTATTTGTTCATGTTCTTGAAATCCCCCACTTGATTGTTATGGTTCACAATGGCAGATCCCGTAATTCATAACTGGGGGACACAAGTGGGTTGGAGGGCTGTTCTTCCATCCACATGGATATTTTGTTTCAATGATGTATTGAAATTACACGTTTACACCATACATGCTTATTAAGATAGTAAATGTATAACATCAGACAAAACTAGGTGGATATCATTATGATGTCCATCAAAAGTTTCGTGGGTTTGCTGGATCAGGTTTTGAACAGGGACTTGCGTTAGAGGGGCGTTACTTAGGGGCACAACTTTTTGGACATGATCCTTCGAGTTGGCATGACATTAATATGTTTAAAATGTGGGAAGTGAGGTTTAGGGGTACTCCCCCTAGAATATTTTAAATATTTTTTGTCTGAATTGGTGCATTATGGCGTAATTAAGTACTTTTTTTCTGAGAAATATTGACAAAAAAAATAACCTTTAAGTTTACTTGCGGGCCAACTTGGGGGGACACAGGCCCTACAGCCCCCCCCCCCACCACTGAACGACCTGCCCATGGTCCACTTGTAAATAAAATAAATGAACAATTTTTGCTTGCTTGGGTATACAAGTAAAAAAAAACTGACAGTGGCAGTATAAATCTGGGTCCGTGAGCCAAGCTCAGATACACCCAACTGCAATTGACTAAATAATATGGTGATTTATAACCCATTTAGGAACATTGATCGTCAAAATAAAATAAAAGATGAAGTTAATTTTAGTTTTTATTGTGAAATAAAGAGAGAGTACTTGGACTTACAACCAGGAATTTACAGGGGGTAGGCGAAGATGTTATCTCCCTTGCTTGATTCGACGGAAATAAACGAAAGAAAATCTGATTCATTAGCTTCGCCCATTCACCTTCGTTTCTTTCGGTGACATTTACCGTATAAGGTATAGGCGAAATCGTCTATCCTTGTAATTCTGAACTTGTCAATTCACTTTTGTAAACCTGGACTTGTTGGACTGCAAATGTTCATTTTACGAATGCAAGTGTCGACTGTAGGATTGCTGTTTTACATATGCATGATTCGGCTATCTAAATTACATCATCATATTGTTAAAGGCAAGTTATACGATCTATGTTTTAGTGAGTTTATACAGGGTCGATCTGACAAATATACATTTTGACTACTATAATGACAAATGACAAATCAATACGGAAAAAACTGACGAATAGAAACAACAAATAGCACGTCTACATTGACAAATGTAAGAGATATTTAGTACGATTAAGAAGCACATTGTGGGAATTAAACGTCTGGACTTTTGGCAACGAATAGCCTCCATAAACCTCAGCCCCGAAAACCGTTTATTTTGCGGTGATCATAAAGCTTGTACTTGGGAAACCGTTATTTTAATGAAGTAACACTTTTCTTTTACTAACATCTTAAAACTTTACCAAATCCACACACACACGCACGCACGCACACACACACACACAAAACACACGCACGCGAACGCACACACACACACACACAAAATATAAACACGCACGCGCACGCACACACACATATATATATATGTGTGTGTGTGTGTGTGTGTGTGCGTGCGTGCGTGCGTGCGTGCGTGCGTGCGTGCGTGCGTGCGTGCGTGTGTGTCCATCACATATCGTGATATCTTCTTAAACAAAACATCGAGAAGACACATATATAATAATTGTTCTATAAACGCGTGGTCTCCTCCACCGGAAACTCGACCGTTGGGAGCGCGGCTCCGCAAATTCCGTTCGGCATGTCTGTGTCACTTAACCGCTCGGACGCACCGTCTTCCGCAACTTCCTTTTTATGCGGCAGCGGCGGCGGCTTATACAGTTTGAGGGCAAGCGTGAAGAAACAAATAGCGATCCCTGTGAAGCCCATGCCCAGGCCGGCCAGGTATTCCCCCATGCGCGCCTTGTTGTACTGCCAACACGAGGTATCGTGACCACACTTCCGGCCCCATACCTGGCAAGTTGAATCAATGGCAGTGCCGTACAGGATCGGACCAGGTATCGTGCCTGAAGAAACACGGCATGTTCATATTAATAAACAGCTGTTGTACAATAGAAGGAAGGGACATCACCATACACAATTAGTTTAGTAATGGATACATTAGATTATGGCAGTATTCTTAGCAAAGCGCATATCAATGATTAAAATCGTACTTCGAACAGAACAGAACATAAAGAGGACACTTGTTTGTTTCAGTGCAAGATCGTAACGTTTTTCAATGTGTGAACATCCGAAGTTATATTTCACGCGTGACGTGAGTTAAAGTTTCAGTTTTGATGTACACGAGGTGAAATATATTGCGATCTTACACTTAATCATGTTTTTCTATTCACTATATGCCTAAAATGGTATTAAAATACATTTAATTGCATTTTATTAGAAATTAGAAAAACACGCCCGACTGTATGCGCAAGTAACGTGCGCTCTATTGTATGTTTTGGATAGCAGAATGGGCTTGAATTTGATATGTTTACAGTTTAAATAGTGAAATATCATTGTTTTATTCACTGATAAATCTCTATAATATAATAACACTAAAACTTAATTATTATTACTAAAATAAACTTAATCAGGCAAAATGCTTGGTAATGGTAGTGTGCTATATAACGTACATGTAAAAAACCCAAAAAACAAGGCTTAAAATTTTAAAATGATTGTCAGACCGCTCGAATCAATTAGTTTTCACGATGATTGAACGACTATAATAAACATAAAGGTAAGATTGACTTGATTTTATTACTGAGTAATCAGCAGAAATCTTGTCGCTTCAGTATTTGTATAAATTAACGGAGCAAGGGAAACTAATTTGTTTTCCGGTCTTGTTTGATCAAGTCTCAAGTTTGTACATGGTTACTTGATATTGATTGAAACTGTACGTATAGAATTAAAGACCCTGAAGACGGTGTGCTGCATATATGAGTTCCTGCCACGGTGACTTCATTGGTACAGGAATAAACGTTACTTTCATTTTAAAAGATATATTTTGTTTTAAATGATAAATTGAAAATTAAATTAGAAATTGTAAAACAGTAAATATAACGGACATTGAAACTGTTCATCTGCAAATGCCTTCAAGCCTTCAAAATGCTTTTAAGACGATTTCCTTCAAAATGCTTGACCATTTCCGTCAAAATGCTTGACTATTTCCTTCAAAATGCTTAATCTTTCCTTCAAAATGCTTGACTATTTATTTCCTTCAAAATGCATTGACTGTTTCATTCAAAATGCTTGACAATTTCCGTCAAAATGCTTGACAATTTCCGTCAAAATGCTCGACTATTTCCGTCATAATGCTTGACTGTTTCCTTCAAAATGCTTAAATGTTTCCTTCAAAATGCTTGACGATTTCCTATTTTCGTCAAAATGCTTGACAAATTCTTTCAAAATGCTTGACTATTTCCGTCAAAATGCTTTACTATTTCCTTCAAAATGCTTGACTGTTTCCGTCAAAATGATTGACTGTTTCAGTCAAAATGCTTGACTATTTCCGTCAAAATGCTTGACTATTTCCGTCAAAATGCTTGACTATTTCCGTCAAAATGCCTTGACTGATTTCTTCAAAATGCTTGACTATTTCCCTCAAAATGCTTGACTATTTCCGTCAAAATGGCTTGACTGATTTCTTCAAAATGCTTGACTATTTCCTTCAAAATGCTTGTCAATTTCCTTCAAATGCTTGGCTATATGCTTGACTAATTTCTTCAAAATGCTTGACTGTATGCTTGACTATTTTCTTCAAAATGCTTAAAAAATGTTTTGTAAATGAGAGCGTGGTTCGTGTTTCAAAATCGCAAATCATGTTAAAAGCTTGAGATATGGCAGTGTTCATATATGGAAAGATAATAACATTGATGTGAACGCATCACTGGTACCTACCAACTAGGCGTGCTATGAAATTCAGGAGCCCCAATGCGAACGTGCGCTCACTTTCTCCGGCGCACCTGAAACAAGCAAGTCTGACAAAAATGCAAACAAGGATCTGGATAGGGTAATAATAAATATCACTGAAAGCTTGATAAAAAAGAAACCTGTTAAACCATTATTGGCGCCGCACTGAAGTGCGCGCCTATTATGGAATGGGAATTTATTTTAGTTAGTGGTAGGAGCGGTTTTTAAGTTGGTTGACAGTTGGGTTTTACTGTTATTTTATAATGATTAAAAAATGCAAATGGGTGGCGATTGCATGGATGTTAAAAATGCTTTTTATGGTTGAATAGATAGTCTTCAATTTATCTTCAAAACATTATTTCGGAAGAACGACAAATAAGTTTAATAACTGTTCCCGATTCGTTTACATTTTCCGATTGGTTACCTGAAATAGCTGAAATATCATGTGCCGGAAATGTAAAATGTGTGGACCGATAATTATGTGAATGGGAATAATTATGTTTTATGTTGTTTTGTTATGTTTACTGCATTGATTAACCATGAGGTAATCTTTTTTCTTTAATCTAATCGATATTGGAATTAAATGTTCACCTAACTTCATTTGTTAATGTGTTGAAGGTGACATTAGTAAAATTTTATTACGATTGTCCCCGAGTTGTAGCACATACCGGATGTTGCTATTTTTAGAACCAGAAGGTATTTCCCCGCTATTCATAGGTCAATAATGGAATTTCTACCTAGTAGCAGTTGGAAACTCGGGTGATGATTTTATCATGAATATACGTTTAAAATAAGTAAACACTCAAAGTGCACACTGACAGTTGATTACGATACACCTAACAATTTGAGTCATAACAGTAAAACATGGATTATAAGTGAATAATACGCGTAAGAGAAGATTTTCTGTCGAAAAAAACGAATGTCAACAATCGGCATGGAACTGGGATATTCGTATCAAAGGGCTATGTATGTAAGTATCTTTGAGTAGTTGTGTACGTTGATGTGTTCAAAAATGTTTGTTTTTTAATTTATCTCTGGAATTCTTAAATCATTTTTATTTGCTAAATGTTAAGACAGCGTGTTAATATTTTTACATACATGTACTATAATTATATATTATTATAAATGTACATGTTACATCTACTTATGCACCAGTTAATTGTAACCACGCCCCCTCCCCCCCCCCCCCAGGTCGGGGGTATACCGGGGATAGCGGGGGAAAAGGACCGTGTTTTTACCTTCGAGGTGTCCCCACAGTGCCGGGTGAATGCGGTGGTGGGGCATGGTTACTTTGACTTTCGGTCCAGCCAACCCCAGGTAAAATCCTCGTCCTGCGAGGACGAACTGATGGTCAAATCCCTGCCATATGCCCCCGCACCCCAGGGAGCCTAGGTAAGGCATATTCCCCGCTATATTTTGCTCGAAGACAAAACCACCGCATTCACCCGGCACTGCAGGGCCACCTTAAAGGTAAAAACACAGCCCGTTTCCCTGGCTATCCCCGGCATAACCCCGGACCTGGGGGGCCATGGTTACAATTGACTGGTGCATTATGTACATGTTTCATATTTTTAAATGTACTTATGCACATTATTTATGTATATGATATGAGTATGTAATCTTTTATTTGATTGTTTTATCTTAGAAAAATATTAGACTTAATATTTTGTTTAAAAATGATGTGTTTTGGTATGTGACCTATTTTTAACATACCATAATACATGAACATATCCATTATTTGTTTACAAACTGCATATTTTCAAAATAAACCTGTAAGAAAAGACATACATGGTTTCGGGCTGGAAGCCACGACAGCTTTGACACTAGCGACATTCATTTGCTTGGTGTAGGTCTCGTTTAAACCCCGTACTGTTGTGAATCATTATCAACCATATGCACAACTACACATTTGTGCTTACCAATTTACTCTTGGCTAAAACGGATATTAGTGCAGAATGTATAATTGGTACATGTGCATTTGTCTTTCACAGTTGTAGTTTCTGCCGGTTGATAATCAGAAGTTTAATTTCTTTCAGGTAGGAAAATGACTGAATATTACTAAGTCAACAAATTGGGGTTATGAAGAATTCCAGCCTGCATTAAATACTATGTTAGATCATTGAGACAGATTTGACATCCATGTCATCCACAAGGCAGTCACGTCTGATAGAGATGATGTGAGTATTTCATATAAAACATATTTGAGTTGGTGTTTGTTGTTTTATAAACTCACTGTATTCAATAATCAAGTGGTGGTGTTGGTGGTGGTGGTGGTGGTGGTGGAGGTGGTGATGACAATGATGATGATGATGATGATGATGATGATGATGATGAATTTTATTGATAAATTTAGTAATTTTCTTTATATATTATCTACATGTATGTATCAGCTTGTTGTTGTTTTTTTAAATAATGTCGAGAAATATTAAACTGTTCATATTTTATTTTGTATATGTATGGCAGTATTATTATCTATACTAATAAGTTAGAAAGGCTTTTAAAGTACTTTTTTTTTCCTTTACAGCACTAAACATTCTAGATGGGTAAAGAACCTGAAGGGGCATAAAAACCAAATCAGCATTGACTCAGCATTGAGTATTTATCATCTGTGCACACACTACAAGTACAAACGCATGGGAACAGACCAAACTTCAAATGTTGAAGAGTGAAGACTTATTGTGAAAATTCTAAATGTAAGAATACCATCGACAAAATAAAACAAATAGACATCGATTACCTACAGAGACTGTTTACATGTTATAATATTAAAAAGACAAATTAGTTGAGAACTTTCACTCTGACATTTTTGGAGGGGCATTACCGCCTACATGTACATTGTGTTCTTGTTTCTTTACATATTTTAATTTGAAAGTAGATTCATTGTTTTTAAATCTGAATTCTGAGTTAGTATCATATGTAAAATTCATTTATTTGAATGATTACATTTTATGAATAAGTCCAATAAAGCTTTATCAATTTTTACAAGAAAAGGGTTGATTTTTAAGCATTTTATTAGCTATAAAAATGTATGGTTACATGACATTATGTATATTTTCTTCAAAATAATATAAATAAATAAACGGTAAACTATCATAAATTGTCTTTTAAATTGTTCATTGGACATCATAGAAAATATTTAAAATGATTTCAGCAGGTTGTCTTATTATTAATTATTTTTTATGAATTTATAAAACTGCTTTATATTTTCAAACATCGAAATACTGCTCTGTTCAGAAGACTCACAAGATCAATCAAAATGATTTTTTTGCATGTGTATCAATAATGTTGTTCGGTTGAACATATGTTTTCTGTTAACTGAAGATTATTTCACCAGAAACTGTTGTGTTTATTTCATTATTAGCTCTGATAATGTGAAACAAAAATCAAATATAGACAAAATATTTACTTTTCGCTCTTTGTAGACGTGGAGTTTGGGGTTGGGTGTAATGAAACTTAAATAACTTTAATTAACGGTAAAATATCTTCAAAATTTGGATAAAAGTCCCATAGTGTACCTTGATAATAACTATGTTGTCGGTGAAAGCTTTTATTAAAGTGTGTATAACTTAAATACCTTAATTCAGTTTAAATAATTATGGCCTTTAATAATTTTTGTTTTCAAATAGATTTCCTGTTATATTGAGATTTGTCAATTTTGTTGTTGTTTTGTATTATGTACAATTACTACTTCTATTTCCTAACTTAAATTTTTTGTCTCATTTGTCAAATTGAATTGGTACATATTTCATATAAAGTGAAAAAAAACACACACTATTTTTAAAGATGCACTCTTACTCCCAAACAAGACTTATCACAATTAATATTATTGTTTTGATTTTTCAAAATGGGTCAACAACAATGTTTCTAATGAAGGATTTTGAGTTCAATTTGCTAATAAGAATGAACATAAAACATGGTATTTCTGCCTTGTGATACTATAGAAGACCACAGTAAATCTTTTAGCAATCACCAATCATTTAATATTTGTCATTCTTTCTGCTATTATAAACAGAGTTACAAGCTTGTTATAAATCAGTAATCAATATTTCAGTAAATGCATTATTTAGTAAGTAGTTATTGTTTTATCAGTCAATTTGATGTGTGTTATAAATACAATTATATGCAGGGCTTCCATTAAAGGAAGTATACTACTCCTTAGAAATGGGTTAAAACTTTCAAAATTGATTTCTAGGAGGTACAAAAACTTCCATAATTTTGAAGAAAACCACCAAAGTAGAAAGCTTGGAAGTTCAAAATATTCAAACCTTGTGTCAATATTACTTTTATGGTCACAATTTCAATCAGTCTTATGATAAAATAAAATAAAATGATTTATTATAATTTGGCAAGTTAAAGTTACAAATTACTTGATTTTTAACATTCTAATTGAAAAATAGTGGAAAAAGATATTGTATTCGGGAGATTTTAACTTCCACATTTCAGTGTAAAACTTCCAAAATTGATGGACAGGAAGTTTATACTTCCAGTTTCAAATTCTTAATGGAAGCCCTGTTATATGTATTGATTTCAAATAAGAGTTTCACTTTAAAGATGCTCATTTAAAAATAATGAACAGACACACAAAAACTAGACACATCTAATTGTATGAATGATTATTGTTTAGGTGACCTCTGATTTGTTTTGGAGATATTCATAAATATTCTTTGTTGTCTTCAGTTTCTTATACATTTAAGGATTTTTAGAATTGCTTTTCTGGTATATATTAATTTAATGCAAATGAAAACACACTTTAAAGTAGACACATTTGATACTAATTATATAAATGGTTATTGTTTACATGTACTCTGATTTGTTATGAAGATATTCATAAAGGGGTGTTCTTCATGTTATTATACATTTTGGACTTGATTTAGTATTGCTTTTCTGGTATATATTCATTTAATACACAAAGTATAACTTTCACACATTGTTTACTATTATTTTGTGCATATTTGGCCTATTTATGCTTATATGTGCATTGTTGTATTTCAAAACCTTTGTGAAAAATAGAAACAGTTATTTCTTTCATGCATAGTCTGATACATATTCAGTTTGTATGCACTATTTTTATCATATTTGAAACATTTGCCATTGTCCTATAAGACACATGCTATTTTTGTGTTAATATCACTATGAACTAAAAACATCCATTTTCAACTCTTCTTTACCATGTAAATGGAGAAGTTAACATAATAACTCCATTGACCAGTTTTTATGCAATTTGTCCAATTTCATACATTTTAGTATTATTAAACAGCTAAAACAAGGCATGTTATGTTATAAATGCATTTCATCTAGTAAACAATGTTCTCTTTTTATATAACAGTTCAATAATTATGTTCTATTTATGTTTGTAACTTTCATACAAAATGATAATGTTTATTAAAGTACTACAAAAATGGTTATTTCATGTCACTTTTTCATGATGAATTCCCCATATAATCAAGAAACTTATTCTTCCCTTCAAGTTGTCATTCCAGCATGGTGACTTTGCCCCCTCCCCCTAAATGATTAGAACTGTAGTGTACAAGAACAATAACTCTATTTCAGCGAATTGCAAGAGTTATTCCCTTTGTCCCTTTTCCTGCCCGTAGCATAACAAGAAAACTACTTTTTGGAATTTCATTAAACATCATTCAATGGTAAAGCACAACAAGAGGAAGTGCAGTGCACAATGACTATAGCTGTATTTCAGCTAATTACAGAATTATTGCCCTTTGCCTCTTTTTCTTGACCAGAGCATTACTTTCAAAATACTCATGGTATTGAAGCACCATAATTCTGTCGTGTTCATTAATGTACCACACCCATAATGAAATGTTCAACTTGAAACTCTACAATTTCAATGCTTTAGCCTATGTTGTTAAGCAGAATACTACAAATATTTTGAGAATTTCATGGATGCGGTTCGATGCATTGTAATATGCTTGTTGGCCTTGACATTCCTTGTTTTTCAACATATAACAAATGCATAAACTATTAAACGGCGCCCCTTGATGCTTTGCATCAATGGTCTTTCTTGTTACTTTATGAGACACTCTGACATTTCGCTAAGACTCACCAGGCGAATCGATATCAGTATCAGCATTTTGGTGAATTTATCACGCGAGTAACCAATTTTGTTGTAATAAACAAATGTAACGAATATCTGATTATTTCAAGCATTTATTAATTGCCATACTTTATAGAAATAAAGCTTTTGTCGTGCAATACCAACATATAACGATAAAAAGTATATCATCCTGATGGTAACGAGAGCTGTCAGAGGAGTGCTGAACACCCCAACACGCCACCTGGACACAGGAATCACAGAAGTGCTGAAAACCCAAACACGCAGCCTGGACACAAGAATCACAGGAGTGATAAACACCCAAACATGCCGCTGATGAACACCCCAACACGCCGCCTGGACACAAGAATCACAGGAGTGCTGAACACCCCAACACGCCGCCTGGACACGAGAATCACAGGAGTGATAAACACACAAACACGCCGCTGATGAACACCCCAACAAGCCGCCTGGACACAAGAATCACAGGAGTGCTGAACACCCCAACACGCCGCCTGGACATAAAAATCACAGGAGTGCTAACACCCCAAACATGCCGCCTTGACACAAGAACCACAGGAGTGATGAAAACCCAACACGCCGCCTGGACACAAGAATCACAGGAGTGCTAAAACCCCAACACGCCGTCTGCACACAAGAATCACAGGAGTGATGAACACCCCAACATGCCGCCTGGACATAAGAATCACAGGAGTGATGAACACCCCAACACACCGCCTGGACACAAGAATCACAGGAGTGCTAAAACCCCAACACGCCGTCTGCACACAAGAATCACAGGAGTGATGAACACCCAAACACACCGCCTGGACACAAGAATCACAGGAGTGATGAACATCCAAACACTGAACACCCCAACACGCCGCCTGGACACAAGAATCACAGGAGTGATGAACACACCAACACGCCGCCTGGACACAAGAATCACAGGAGTGATGAACACCCCAACACGCCGCCTGGACACAAGAATCACAGGAGTGATGAACACCCCAACACGCCGCCTGGACACAATAATCACAGGAGTGATGAACACCCCGACACGCTGCCTGGACACAAGAATCACAGGAGTGATGAAAACCCCAACACGCCGCCTGGACACAAGAATCACAAGAGTGCTCAACACACCAACACGCCGCCTGTACACAAGAATCACAGATGTGATGAACACCCAACACGCCGCCTGGACACAAGAATCACAGGAGTGATGAACACCCAAACACGCCGCCTGGACACAAGAATCACAGGAGTGATGAACACCCAAACACGCCGCCTGGACACAAGAATCACAAGAGTGCTGAACACACCAACACGCCGCCTGTACACAAGAATCACAGATGTGATGAACACCCCAACACGCCGCCTGGACACAAGAATCACAAAAGTGATGAACACCCCAACACGCCGCCTTGAAGCAAGAATCACAGGAGTGATGAAAACCCCAACACGCTGCCTGGACACAGGAATCACAGAGTTGCTAACACCCGAACACGCTGTCTGGACACAAGAATCACAGAAGTGATGAACACACCAACACGCCGCCTAGACACAAGAATCACAGGAGTGATGAACACCCCAACACGCCGCCTGGACACAAGAATCACAAGAGTGCTGAAAACTCCAACACGCCGCCTGGACACAAGAATCACAGGAGTGATGAACATCCCAACACGCCGCCTGGACACAAGAATCACAGGAGTGATGAAAACCCCAACACGCTGCCTGGACACAAAAATCACAGGAGTGCTAACACCCCAACACGCTGTCTGGACACAAGAATCACAGAAGTGATGAACACCCAAACACGCCGCCTGGACACAAGAATCACAGGAGTGATGAACACCCCGACACGCCGCCTGGACACTAGAATTACAAGAGTGCTGAACACCCCAACACGCAGCCTGGACACAAGAATCACAGGAGTGATGAACATCCCAACACGCCGCCTGGACACAAGAATCACAGGAGTGATGAACATCCCAACACGCAGCCTAGACACAAGAATTACAGGAGTGCTTAACACCCAAACACAACGCCTGGACACAAGAATCACAGGAGTGCTGAACACCCCAACACGCTGCCTGGACACAAGAATCACAGGAGTGATGAACACCCCAACACGCCGCCTGGACACAAGAATCACAGGAGTGCTAAACACCCCAACACGCTGCCTAGACACAAGAATCACAAGAGTGCTGAACACCCCAACACGCCGCCCGGACACAAGAATCACAGGAGTGCTGAACACCCCAACACGCCGCCTGGACACAAGAATCACAGGAGTGCTAAAACCCCAACACGCCGTCTGCACACAAGAATCACAGGAGTGTTGAACACCCAAACACACCGCCTGGACACAAGAATCACAGGAGTGATGAACACCCCAACACACCGCCCGGACACAAGAATCACAGGAGTGATGAACACCCCAACACGCCGCCTGGACACAAGAATCACAGGAGTGATGAACACCCCAACACGCCGCCTGGACACAAGAATCACAGGAGTGATAAACACCCCAACACGCCGCCTTGACACAAGAATCACAGGAGTGATGAACACACCAACACGCCGCCTTGACACAAGAATCACAAGAGTGATGAACACCCCAACATCCCGCCTGGACACAAGAATTACAGGAGTGCTGAACACCCAAACACGCCGCCTTGACAAAGGTAATTTTCATCAATTTTGTTTCAGACGGAAACCACCCTTTTCTCTATCACAGAAATTACTTGCATAATCTCCTAATTGCTTTCTGTCTATATGCCAAGTTTCATGAACGTAGCGATAACACGTTTTAGTTATGCCTAGATCCAGTTGCTGTGTATGAATATCAACCACATGTGTGTCTGAAGAAAACAAATACTATGCATTATCTTCTTATTACATGTACTTCCATCCAGATGCAACCCCAAATACCTATGTGAGGCCCATTCCTGACTATTTTTAATATGAAGACAAAACCACATTCACTAGGCACTGCGGGGCTAGTCTAAAATATTAGACGTGTTATACAGGATTCTTCCAATCCCTAACGTCTAAACGGGAATGTGCAAAAAACGGGGGTGTTTTAAAAATATTGAAATTGTTTTAAGTGAAGTATTTTATGGTTGAAATTGATCATAAAGAGTTATATTTATATTTTACCATGTAAGTGAAATGCTATTTTGCACTAAACAAGCATTTAATGCATTAAAACAAGTTGTTTACCTTTCCAATAAAACGAAAGTTGACTGATAAAATCGTAATAACTCGGCCTCCTCCGACAAAGCTTCGAGATAGACCTCGTTATACAATCGTAACAACTCGGCCATGGCCGTTATTTTCCGAGCGATTTAAAACTGTGCCCTGAAGCCTTGCAGGTGCCCTTCATGTATATATCATTATGTTTTGACAGAATGAAATGAAGAAAAGCCGTCAAACTCATAATTATAAGTTGGATATTTATTTTTTGTGTACGGAACTAATATAAAATAACATTATCTGGTAATATTTCTTGTTTTTATGATATATCATAGACGCTATATGCTTTAACACGGAATCCTGATCGGAACAACTACCCACTTTTGATACTAAACAATTTGTACGTGAAGGATTTGCCATATCAAAAATCTAAAAAAAATCCGTCAACGTACAATTATTTGGACTAACTGCGGGGCCACCTGAAAGGGAAAAACACAGCCCATTGCCTCTGCTGTCCCCAGTATACCCCTGGAACAAGGGCGAGGGGTGGGCGGGGCAGTGGTTACAATTGACAAGTGCATTACAATCCCGGATTATGCTGCAAATAAAAACAAAATATAAGGGGATAAACTTAGGCTTACTTATGTTGAGGTATATCCAGACCAGTGTTTATAGTGTTTATATCGCTATTTGTGAAAAGATATTTGTTCAAAACTGTTGTTTTGTCAGTACTTGATCAAAAATGAGCTTGATACATCAATTTGGACCAAACAATGACACATGTTGCAGTTAAGTTGACCTGTCCGATTTCCATTCAAAACGAGTCACTAATTACGCAATATAATCGCTACCAGTCTTAGATACCAGTACACATTCTTTATTGCATAATGATTGTTTTAAATAATGATCCTTTAGTACATGAGGCGATCAACAATGACTTCAAGCATGCTCAAAACATATTTATTGTCAAAAATAAGATTTAATTCCAAACTTCGAGCCACATTGTTTATACCAATCGTAACAACTCGGCCATCACCGGCAAGCTTCGAGATAGACCTCGTAAATAGTAGTAAGGATATACGAAAGTGCGATGCGGCTGCCGGCGATTAACACCGTTTTCAATCCGCGTAAAGAAGGCCCATTGTAACAACAAGGAAATGGATTGTGTTAAATTAAATGTGCTTGTTTAAGAGAAAATATTTATTGTAACCTCAAAAAATGTTCGTTTTATGAATATTAAGATGTTTTCTTATAGTTGAAGCACTCTATTTTCTCTAGAAAAAATCGTGAGCACACAGAAAATGTACTTGACAGTCATTGAAATGATCATACAGTTCATGGCATGCATGAATCATTACATCGGATTAAATGCATGCATGGACTAAATGTCAACATTTTCTCAACAGTTATAGGAATACCCTATGAAATGTAAGTTTTAAGTCATACTTTGCCGTGTTATTTTTCACACCATGCCTTGCCATTAAAACAACATTACTTTTCTGTAAAATCATTGATTGCATTGTGCAGACTTTTGTGGATTGTGGTAGGATGGGTGTGAGCTTGGCACCCAGTCAGCTTAACCAGCTGAAATCTATGCATGCCTTTACTTCAACATTATTGGGTTTGGGCTGCAGATTTTTTTTGTGTAAACAGTTCTGTGAGGTTGAGGTGGGGCGGTGACTATTTTCCCATTTCCCCTGGTTAACCCCAGTATTCCACCGGACCTGGGGTGGGGTGGGGGGGGGGGGGGGTACAACTGACTGGTGCACTAAGTTGACAGATCTTGTCTTAAAATTGTATTTGTTCAAGGCAGATCATGCTTCACTTTACCTCCTAGGCTGTGGATAAAACCCACTCATTAGAAGTTTCCTTACACATTATACTTGTCTAAATCTATAATTATTAGTCTCAATATCTTTGAGTAAATTATCATTTTTTATTAAAAACAACAACACCAAAAGAGTAACTGATAAGATACTCAACTGATTTATTTTTTTGTAAATAAAAGCCTTAAACAAATATTTAGCCAGGTTACTAAGCTTTTCAGCAATGTATACCAGACATTTTTCAATAATACTTAATCTATTTTGAATATAATTAGCCTTTAGATCACTCTTCACCAAATGACTCTTTTATGTCCAACTCATAAAATGCAAACAAGAATAATTACAGTTTGGATCAACATGTCTCTTAATTTTATTTTTAATATTAGTCAAGTAATAACAGAGCCATGTGTATGCAATCCAATGTAAAACTAATGATAAATTAGGTTTTGCTCCCATTTTTACTTTCATTTCTGTGCCAAGCCCTTTTAAGTGCATTGAGTCTTTTGGGAGACTTCACAATATTTCTGGCGCTTAATCCCCATATATGGCTTTAAGTTGCCATACAAATTTAAGTCTTCATTACAAAATATACTGTATGTCTCCACTTTAACCATAAACACATAATGAGAGGACTATTTAAAGCATTACCATGTGTCAGAAATATAGATCTTTCTTTACATTTTATTTATCTAATTGTATTACCGGTCTCTTTAGCAATATCCTTGTGCCTCTTTGAGTACTTGGCTTGACAGTTTGGTTTTTAATACATTGTTTTGAATGTTTTATTTGTACACAACAATGATGATGATGATGATGACACTATGCTATGCCAAAACCTCAACACATTTTCTTCAAACAAAAAAGGACAGTCATTCAGAATAACTTTTATTACATCATTTGAGAAAATAAACTCATACAATCAACGAAATAAACATGCATCTGTAAAATCACAAGTCATGTTATGTGTTCGTTAAATTCAACTTAATAAAGAAAATAAATATTGGTTGCAGTAAGCAATGCGCATCACTTCTAATAAACATTCCAACAGACTGAAAAATAAATCAACACAAAGGGAAAAACTGTTTGCAAGTCAGCTAGTATCTTATTTTATGCCTTATCAGATTGCTATGCAAGCTGGAAGCTTACAAAATCACTCTTATGTCTGTTGCCTAAGAAGAAACAAGTATGGACATCCTTTTCCTGAGGTCAAGAGAAAGTATCTTGGAGGTATTGAACTCACAACCTTGAATTTGGGGCTTATCCTCTAGACCACTTTCACCTTTTCACATTTTAAAGTGCCCAGTTTACAATATGGCATTTGCAAGAATATGCCCTATTAACAGATTTTCTGAAGTCTAAACAATTGAACTGAACAAAATAGTTCTCCTTTATTTGGTCTGCCGATGCCATCTGTTTCTGTTTTTGTAGATATCTTCCCTCCATAATATAGGAAAACCACTTAAAGCGTATATAAATCCTTTACCATTTTACCCTTTTAAAATATATGTTCGGATTTATTTAATAATCACGGACCAACAGATGACTTTTATCTTCAACTTCACATCGGTATGTAAGTCATCAAATATTTGAGATGACAAGATGTTCCACTGAATGCTAAAATGTTTCCATCTTGCACTCATTTTTCCAAGGAAGGCGTTGCAGTTGTGTTAAGATGATTGCCATGCATTGCAGGTCAATCCTCATACAATGGCATTTTTGATTACATTCGGATTCCAGTGCCTGAAATAGAAAACAGAAAATACAACAATAATAGGAATTATATTTTCAGATCAATTATTTTAAAAGCCTGTACAACAACAGAAAAGTATTCACAAAACATTAAGTGCAACACCAATTTAATGCTGCATCCTCACAGTTTTACTGTTCTGACACCTTTTTTAATTTTGTCTTTAAACGAGCCAATTGGCAATTATTGTGCAAATGTATGGAAACCAGTGATATTAGACTGCTGACATAATATCAGATCACAGTCTTTCATATACAAGTTTGAAAATTTGGTAAAAATTCCTCCAACTAGTCATATAAGGTCACACATAATAGAACAGATTTCAATTGTTTGGAAAATATGTTTTTGCTATTGCTTTAAGCCATATAATTAATTATATGTGTAAATTTAATTTAATTACTCCTTTGGGCTTTTGAAGAATGACCAAGAAGAACTGACAATCTGTGAGAGAGCAGCTTTTAGCTCTGGACTACTGATTAATTAAAAAATATGAAATGAAATTGTTTTCATGTTTAAATTCATCTACAATGTTGATATTTTAATACTGTCAATCCTTGTTGGTTAATTGTACAAACATGCAGGTACTTTTGGGCTTAAACCAATAGGATACTTGACTGTTAAATTATTGTCCGAATTTCGAAAATAGCACAACCATTACCTCATCTGCCTTTTTTCATTAGAACAAGCCGGGAATCAGAGTCAGCTGCACCCCTGGTACCATACTCTTCTCTGAAAATGACAATAAGATTAAAATTTAAATGTCTGCATTTCATTGGCACAGTAAAAATGTCTGCATTTTTAAATGTTTCTGCATCACCACCACTGGTGGATATCAAAGAATTTAGTCTTGAAAGAAATGTGTGCTGGTTTATGCGTTCAAACTCATTTTGTTAAACCAATAGAATGAAGATCTAATTTATTTAGAGAACTATATTAGTGAACAGGGCCGAGGTATTCAATTGTGCCCATTACATTAAGTTGTTCGCTACCAACACTCACGGACATATAAAGCATACATCCTTGATTAAAAGAATGTAAATTTTAATTATAAAAAATTAAAGTTAATGATATGAAATGTATGAGATAAATAGGCTACCAGACAAATCGGCCCCTTACCAAATCAGCCCCTAGCTCAAACGGTTACCTTACCAAATCGTCCCTTATTTATATTTTATTTTTTTATTTCCAAATATAAGTAAAAAACATGTAATTTCATTTTTTTGTTTTAATAGACAAAGCTATATACATACATACAAAGGTATAGATAAAATAGATTTAAAGAAAATATCTGTACACTTGAAAACATGTAAAGATTTATTCACGAGATATTTTTATAAAACGAAATAGAGTTGAAGAAAAAAAAATAAACTTCATTTTTTTTTTTAAATAATCTTTAAATATTATAGAACAGAACAGAACAGAATTTTTATTACACGTAAACTATACAGTTTTTTTGTGTTTTATATACATATTTTATAAATTACAATTACAATTATACAACGTAGTGTGAAATATTAAATAAACATTATAATTAGTCTATTTTTAAGGATGAACTGGAATAGAAAACACGAATCAATCAAACTATAATAGTATACAATACAATAACCAATAGTTTGCTTTTTACATACTAGTATATGTTGGAACAAATGTTACAATTGATCAATTTCTAACAATAAAACAGACTCACATAGTATATATCAACATAAATAGTAACCAATGGTTACAAATGTTAACAAAGCATACCACTGCTTGAGATAAAAAATGTGTATCAAGGCTTATAATTATTGATTCATTAATAAAGTAGAACGCACCTTAAATGCTTCCGATATATATTTGCTTAACCTAAATGTTTCAGATGTATTTTGTGTATTAAGAAGTTGCACAAGTTTAAACATACTAGGTCTTATTCTATAATAACCTTTAATAGTTTGTCTTAATTGGACATAAGGTGTACACTTAAATATAAAATGAAATTCGTCTTCTACTTCGTTCGAGTCACATACTTGACAAAGACGTAAGTGGCGTTCTAATCTATCACATCTGCCAGTATGAACTCTTAAATTATGCGAACATATACGTATTTTTGTGATAGCAATTCTAAGATTTCTTGACACAATATTGTCTAAATAGGATTCAAGCTCGAATGCAGTTTTAAGTACTCTATAAACTATTAAGACACCATTCTCATTAACACTTCCATGCCATTGTTGTAAATATTCGTCTATCAGACGCTGTTTAAAAATACAAATGAACTGGTTTTCGTTTAGCTGTGTATCATTACACCATACATCATAAAAGCCATATCTGGTGAGAAGGTTCTTAACCTTATTGAACCAATTATCCTGATTGTTATTAATATTCAACATTGCGTCTTCTATGACAGATTGAGTAATTATATTGTCACTTTTTTAAGTTTGAACCAGTATTCTACAATACGTACATATCTATTTATATACAATGGGTATCTACCCAATTCACCGTAAACAGCAACATTTGAAGACGATTGTCTGACGCCTAGTACGGCTTTGCCAAAATTTAAATGTATCTTTTCTAGCTGTGTAGACTTCGTAAATCCCCAAATTTCAGTTTACGTCATTTGCACAGAATTCTTAGATTTTGGATTTACTAAGTTGTGGCCTCAATTTACTAAGTTGTGGCCTCAATTTACTAAGTTGTGGCCTCAATTTATTAAGTTGTGGTCTCAATTTACTAAGTCGTGGCCTCAAGTTAGTAAGTTGTGGCCACAATTTACTAAGCTGTGGCCACAATATAAATAAAGTGTTGCGGATGTCACCTCTGTGCCACCGTACAAAACATACTCTTAAAGGGTGGAAATCAGAGAACAACATATAAACATTAAAAATTTATATCATTTACTTGACATTTTAAATTTTTAAACTGCTATTAATGCATGTTTTAATACACTCAAAGTTTCATAGTTCTAATTAAACACACAGTTTAAATCTTACATACTGTGCATATAAAACATCAATGAAATTGAGTATAAAACATGTTTGAATGTATAAACTACACTTTTTTTTCAAAGATACATTGAATATCACTCAGCAAGACATTTATGTTATGCTAAAGTTAAAGTGAATGCAGAACAATTAAAAACTGACCAATATTAAATTGAAAAAAGAAGGCAAATTTTACGCATTTAAATACACAAAAATTGCACTGTATTAAAACAATACATTACATTTTCTAAACATTATTTCAGTTATTTCAATATTGCAAAACGTCAATAAAGTCCGGATATTTTCGGCCCGGGATATTTACAATGGGATGTTCACCAAATCCATTTCAAATTCAATTCTTGCAGCAAATTACCAGATCAGTACATAAAAATCACATAGCAAAATAATAAATCTAGTATGTGACGTAACTTTATGTACCATTGATAGTAAACTGACAGAGAAATCCATAATTATGTATCGGATATTTTCATCTTCTCCCAACTCCGCCATTTTGTGTAAACATGCGTTCACAGGGCATCTATATACTTCATGCTTGTTTATTTTTCATTTTAAAGAGTATTCCTTAGTTACACCAACAAATCTCATTTATAGTGAAACGTCAAGTTCATTACAAATTGAAATGGACTTATTCAAAATAGTTTTCCGTGTTGTTTTATCTAAATGTTTTGCACACAACTCCCGGCATTAGTAAATGTCACTGACACATGTGTTCAACTCTTTCATTGTTTTTACTCTACTATTAACCCAATCATGAATACACATGTAATCTAAATAAACACAAGCTTTACATTGACTCAATGACAAGTATTTTCAAACCATTCTGTGATTTAAAATCCATAAACACCACCGACCGAACTTGTGAAACTAGGTCACCGGTTTCAACTTAGAAATTTTACTTTCGATTTCACCACTCACACTTAGTGCACTGTTATTTGATATTTAACCATACAAAAATATGAAATGTTTTTCTCACACATAATTTACAGATATTTGTGTCCACTAATTCGATGGCAGCCGCTGACACCTATAGTTTTTATCTATAAACAACAATATTTTCATGACCCTAAATTGGCGGGGAAAAACAACAATCACGTGACAGTTACTGTTTGTGTCTGCTGTTAAATTTGCCATTGTTATTTCATACAAAGAATGACAGCTATCGTCAATTTCGCCATTGCCAACGGCGCTGCCATAACAGATGACTTGCTCACATACTATCACTATAGACTGGTGAATACGGCTACATTACAACAAACCAGTCGAGATAATACTGCATTCGTACTCTTATCTGTTCGTTTTTCTTTCGTTTCGCACCAAAATCAATACGGTCGGGAAAATAATTTTGAAAAAAAAAGTGAAATTGATTTTTTATTTTTTTGTACTTTTCGGAAAATTAGACCCGCCGGTTTTGTAAACCAATTTATATAAAAGTAGTGGCCTAATTGTCAAAAATAATAATTTATAATTATTCTGGAGCAATAGTATACAGTATACTATTGCTCCAGAATAATTATAAATTATTTACGTTTTACGTTTCAACCATTAATTTGTTATGTATGTGGTATTATACTATAATACCACATACATAACAAATTAATGGTTGAAACGTAAAGGCGTTTTCAAAAACCTTGCTTAATAACATAAGTTCTATTCTATCATAAGTTTGATAAAAAATATTGTGAGAATGTTATCGATATTAAGGTATAATATGAAAAGGTAATGATATATATATACTTACGGTGTTTATATTACTCAAATCTTCTTTAATCAACTGTAATTAACATTAAAAAATTAAAGACAATTATTCATTCACACGTCTTTGAATGTCTTTTTCACACCCACAACACTTACCGTTTGCCTTGTAAAGAACGTATGGTTCAAAGACACATTTTCTTTGAAGTCTTTAATGATCAACTATTAATTAACAGTTATAACAAATAAATTTTCTTAGATTTTCTAACATTTTATATTAAAAATCAGGGTTAATAGTTATTTAGATTTTAATTATATTTTTTATATCAGTCATATCAATGTTTTTCATGCATATTTGTCTATTTGTAAGTTTAAAGATGTTATTTACAACTTATTTACAGATCTCATTTACATTTATAAGACGACCTACAATGTTTTTCTTTATACTCAAGATAAAAAATAAAATAAAATTAAGGGGCCGAAATGTCTCTGTTGAAAATCACTAAGGGGCCGAAACGTCTCGAGTCATTTTAATTAAGGGGACGAAATGGCAGGGCCGAAACGTCTTAGGGGCCGATTTGGTAGTAGGCCGATTTGGTAAGGGGCCGATTTGTCTTGCTCCCGATAAATACACTGAGAAAGAAAGTCTAACCTATTACTGTATCGATCTAAGTAAAGTCAGATTCAGACTTATTTGTTATTAAAAAAACAAACAAATAGAGTATTTGTTTTGTTAATTTGTTTTGTTAATTTTTGCCACTGATCACTGGAGCTTCAAAATTGTTATTTACTAAATTAGAATCTGTCAAATGAAAGAAGACTTTACCCCACCCACTAAGAATTAATGACATTTCCAATTAGTTTCTCATTAGGGCTTTTTTAAAACTATTTTTATATTTTATTAAAATACAATAAGTATAAAAATAACACTTACACACAAATAAGTGGTAAAAGTTCGCTCCTCATTCTGTCTTTGGACTAACATATCTCTTGGTTGTTTAAACATCTTCTTGGTCGGCCATGATGGACTATTTTCTTACGACCCGTATTATATCCGAGGCCATATCTTGATACTAGCCGAGGAGTTCCGATTCATTCGGCCATTTTATCGAAAACAACCTCGGATGTATTTGGACGGTTTACATACCCGAAAAGTGGTACGTTTAAGTCCGCTGCAAGTAGATCGCGTAGTAATTTTATTTAGCAGTTAAACTTTGTGACTTAACTCTTGGGATTCTTAATTATGTTTGCAATAATACAATTCAATGGCAACCAATTTCGACTTAGATCAATAAATACAACTCTAAAACACTACATTTGATTTATGATATAATTCAAAACTTTACGAACTACTTCAACTGATGTACCTGCATACATCCGAGGTTGTTTTTGAAAAAAATGGCCGAGGAGTTCCGAATGGTTCCGATTGTGTTTATACCGGAAGCCGCCATTTTGATTGAATTTCTTGAAACCCATGCTAAACCGATCGATATACAGTATAAAAACACTACGCATCGGTAGCTTCCCTTTACAAAAACACGAAAACTAGCGTAGAAAAATTATACTTGATTATTTTTAGCCTTTTAATAAATCATTACCTGAAAAAAATCTGCTTGGCGATCAAAATGGAGGTGCAGGCGCACAAAAAAATATTATTTTTTTTTGCATTTTCAAAAAAATAGGAGCGGTAAATCCGCGGAACGAAATATCAATTTGGTGTGGCCTAATGTTATATATATTACTTTCATTTAACATCATATTACTAACTTTCATAAAACTTACTTGTATTCTTGTTCAGGTATTGCACGGAAAGACATTCACACTACTTCGGTTACCATAGCAACAGAATGGTTTATTCGACGAGTCAAAGTGATGCTTGTGGGAGTTCCGACATTTACAAGGTAAAATGGCGAGAACATTTTAAAGTATTTTATGTACAAGTAGAAAACCTGAAAGGTAAGTTCGAATTTTAACTTATTTAATTCACCTCAGACTACAGTAAGAAAGGGACGCTGCTTTCCGACACAAAGAACGTCAACACAAACGACTACAAAGAAAACTGATGTGGTCATCATGATTTCTTCCTCACCTGAGAACTACAGTAAGAGCAGGGACGGTGCTTGCCGACACGAAGAACGCCGACAAGAATATGATGAACAGGAAGATGTAGAGGAGAGAGTTACAAGTGGTCGGCACACAGTACTCGCTGGACACAGAAACTGATGAAGTTCCATTTGTCCCTGACGTCACACACTTGCAGTCTGAGAACTCCTAGAGTAAAAGTAAAGAAAGACAATAAAAATACGATTATATATACAGAAGAATGGCACTCATGGTCCGCACGCAGTAATCCCTGGAAACAGACACCGATTGCGTCACTTTAGTTTATTGTGTCATACGCGTTCAGTCTAAGGTGCATCGTCATCTTGTTACTGTGCGGTATAAGCAGCTTGGACGGCATGACGCATCATTCTTTATGCTGGAGACGTTTAACCGTGTTAATGCGAGGTATCACAAATAAAACCTTACACTTTTGTATTCTACTACAGAATCGCTCAGACAAAATAACTGCACTCTTGGGGAAACAACTCAAATGTCGTCTTAAATATAGTGTCGTCAAGACAACAGCTGACAACAGTTTTAATGATACATGTACATGTAATTATTTTGTTTCGGAAATATGCTTTGCGTTTATTATCTTCTATATTGAAAGTGCTATCGTTCTATATTGCATGTACCAAGGGCAGTAATGTCAGGTGCGTCCATGCTTCCTGGTTCATTGTTTTGAGTGGAAAACGTCCTCGATTCGGCGAGTATTGCCACTGTTTTCTATACGTTTCAACGATAATTTTAAGAAACGACCTTTTGCACCGAATGAAGAGCAATTGCTAGTTTACGAAGACGCTTGTTTTAGATCAAAATAATGTCTGTATTAAAATATCTCGTGAAAACAATGCACGTTCTTACTAAGCTTCCCGACTCACTCAATGCATTCTTTGGTTCAAAACAACTATTTAATACCGTTCTCTTGCATACAAACCCCACCCGATGCTTTGTTTTGGACAATAAAAGTATTGCTATTGTTTTCTGAATGCAGACAGCGAAATTTGGAGTGAAATCGGCTCATTTACGAAAATGCTTGCTGGTTCATTCTGTACATTTTTAGAACCTAGGTTCATCCCAAATCTGGAAGATCATGGCACGCTGTATTTACCCGAATTACCGTACGTTTTTTGTTGTTGTTTTTTTTTTCCACAAAAATAATTTTGTTAAATATTCAAATAAATAAGTGGGTGTACAGATATATAATTTATATTTTAAGGGAATAAACGATGAAAAGTAAGAAGAGACCAAACCTGAGTCTAAATAGACAAAAAACAAGACGCTTAAATGTAGTCTATATAAAAGACATAATAATTGAACTCTGCATACTTGATGGTAAAATAAAAATAGAGGCTCTTTATATATTAAAGGGACTATACACCAAATTGGCACCAAAAAAGTGTTGTTTTTTTCTGTAGAGAAATTCAGGACAATTATTTAAAGAAATGTTTTACTCTTTCATATCATAATTGTAGAAAATAATCGAGTCGTAGACCGGGTTGGAACCGGTGTCGCCAAAATTGCAGTCCAGTGTGGTATCCACTGTGCTGCGAAGGCTTACCCTAAACGGTTGGAATATTTAAGCTATATACCTTACTTGGTAATATCACGTGATGACATCGACTAGCAAATCACGCATTACGGGAATGAATTCCACTAGGTAGACATACAGGTGTAGTTTTTTTAATTGAAAAAAAAATACGAATAAACTGCGAAGAACAAATCAATTTTGAACTATGTGATACTTCAGTTAGTAAATACCAATGCTTTGTACAAATCGATACGAGGTTAATGTCAGGTTTCGACAATTTTCTCTTTTTTCGCTATTTCATCATACGGAGTACAGCCCCTTTAAAAATTGCTTATGTAATAATGTAAGGTAAAATTGTTGATTATTTAAAACTACCTTTTAAGGAAAAATCAATGAAAAGGAACAAAGAGTTAACCTTAAAGAGTGTGCTATATGCTAACTTTGGCAATCGAAATAAAATGGGAGACAACCTGCAGGAAACAGTCAACAATTTAAGGTCTTAAATGTTGTATGTTACACCTTAGTTGATTAAAATGATTTTTGTAAAGACATAACCGTGTCTCGACTTACTATATAACCTCCAAAAATAATGGCAGTTCTACTTTAAGTAGAGAGCCCTGTCAGTGTGTGTATACCACGTGACAAAAAACGTCATAAACGCTACGTCCGAAAACTAAATTTTGCTTCGAATGAAGACTTTAAACAAAGATAACTTTCCTATTCCTTCACCATTTTAAATGAAATATAGCGCAGTGTACGCCGCTCGCGGAGCCCCGCCTTTGGTCGTTTACCAGTGTTTGATTGAGAGTTTAGTTTCTACAAACACTTCGACAAAACTGTTCACAATACGGCCGTCTGACATTATTTTGGAAACAGGTTTGTCGAAGTGTTTGTTGAAACTAATCACTTTATCAAACTCCGGTACTACAACGAAGGCGTGGCTCCTTAGGTGGCATAGACTGCCCTTTGTTTCATTTAAAATTTTGTAGTGATTGAAAAGTTACCTTCGATTTAAGTCTTCATTTTAAGCAAAATGTTGCCCTTCGACGTAGCATATATGACGTAAACTATCATGTGGTATACACACACTGCCTGTACAAAATTAACCTTCTTAGACGTTCTTTAGTACATATACTTAAATTCAAAAAAAAATCTACACCTTTTATTTGTTATTTTAATGAGCCATAGATCTTCCAGATTTGGGATGAACCTAGGTTCTAAAAATGTACAGAATGAACCAGCAAGCATTTTCGTAAATGAGCCGATTTAACTCTAAAATTGGCAGTCTGCATTCGGAAAACAATAGCAATACTTTTATTGTCCAAAACAAAGCATCGGGTGGGGTTTGTACGCAAGAGAATGGTATTAAATAGTTGTTTTGAAGCAAAAAATGCATTGAATGAGTCGGGAAGCCTAGTAAGAAAGTGCATTGTTTTCACGAGATATTTTAATACAGACATTATTTTGATCTAAAACAAGCGTCTTCGTAAACTAGCAATTACTCTTCATTCGGTGCACAAGGTCGTTTCTTAAAATTATCGTTGAAACATATAGAAAACAGTGGCAATACTCACCGAATCGAGGACGTTTTCCACTCAAAACAATGAACCAGAAAGCATGGACGCACCTGACATTACTGCCCTTGTGTACTGTTTGCTTCAACGTTTATTTATTTCCAATCCATCCCATTCTATTAGCACTCCAAGTATGTGGAAGTATTTATATAAAACTGAAATTTTATGAATACCCATTGCAACGTCAGGTCAAAGAACAAACTCTAACACCAAACCAGCCCTTAAAGCTGCACTCTCACAGATTGAACGTTTTTGACATTTTATTTTTATTTTTGTCTTGGAACGAGCCAATGCGAAAATGCATAGAAACCAGTCATATAAGACTGCTGACAAAACATAAGATCGCAGATTCCGTTAGTAATGCTTTTAGCTATAAATCATGAATTTTCGAACGGAACTATGAAATCTGTGATCTGGTCCCAATATCACGAAATACTTAAGTCAAATCTCATACTCAATTTCAACTTATTTTACCTTTTAAAGCTGCTCTCTCACAGATTGAACGTTTTGACAACTTTTTTATTTTTTTGTCTTGGAACGAGCCATTTTTTTGCGAAAATGCATGGACACCAGTTGTATAAGACTGCTGACAAAAATAGATTGCCTGATCTTTTGTCAGCAGTCTTATATAAAATTTACGCTAAATTTTGCTCTTTCCTAGACAAAAAATATGTTGATTAAAGCCTTTGGTATAGATTCCAAGGGAAAAATATTCTGCAGCCAAAAATATACACGAGTACAATTCATTGCCTTTTAACAATTACTCAAGTATATTTTTTGCTCTAGAATAAGTGTTCTTTGAAATATTGTCAACATCTTTCAATAACACATTTGATGAGAAAATTCGTTTTCAAAAAGTTTACAAACATGCATACTATGCTTTTATGTGGTAAAATGAGTTGAGATTTAACTTGAGTATTTCTGTGATATTGGGGCCTGATCTTTTGTCAGCAGTCTTTTATCACTGGTTTGCAGATATTTACGCAAAAATTTGCGCATTCCAAGACAAAAAAAATTGTAAAAACGGTTAATCAATGAGAGTGCAGCTTAAAGAACACAGTTAGCATTCTAGAAAGCAAACATTTAGAAACCAGTAACAGTAGCGATTGCGTCTAAAGATTGCTGAGACGCGTACTCTTATTCACATGGCAAACACTCAACAGTTGAGGGAAAATTACGGAAGTACCTACACATTGTAACGTGCCTTTTTTCTTTAATTGACACAAGACAGTGAATCAAAGCATGTTTATGTTGACCATCTCAGACCATTGGCTACTTTCAATCTTTATAGGTTTTGACGCTGAATTGTTTGTGATTTTAAAACAGACACATGCTACCGAATATACAGTGGTTACGTTCAACCAATTGTCTTTTTCTTACAAGAAAGTAATGTTTTAACGTTGTTAAATGTTAAGTACACAAGTGGAACTTTCTCCCCATATATGATGTTGGATCTGTGTTATCTTGCATGTAAATCAATTGACTATAGAATATTAGTGGTGTCTGACCTATTGATTATGTTAACTTTGTTAAATACATAAATATCTCACTGTATACGTAAGTTTTCAGTTGTTTTTTAAGAAAGAAGTGCAATGATTTCCGTCAATCTCGATGAACGACACAGAAAGGATACCGTTAGAAAAGGTTTTGTTATAAAGGGTTCTATTCTTAAAGCTAATTTATTTATAGACGCTTCTTCTTACGTGAAAAAATAAAGTTACAAAAAGCCCTAAAATATGAACCAAAAGCTAGAACCCACACTTTTTCGTTTTGGTTCATTCGTCAGTCGACGAATAATGTGTTTCTAGAAGGAACATTAGCTAATCGGTTCTATTAAGTTAAGTCTTTAATTCTCAAGCCGCACACATCGTCAGACCAGTGGTCGATATTTCCGATTCTCTCATTTCAAAGATGATGATTGTAGTGTAATGTAATAGGTCAATGTTGGTGCCAGAAAATACGCCGACAGCTACTCACGTGCTCTCCAATCTCCGCCTGACATCCGGCAAGGCACGGGGAATAGAATTTTCGGCCGTCAGGTTCGCAGACGACTTGGAACACACTGTCGTCACAGTGACAGTCGGCGTTACATGACGTCAGCCTCTCCGTGGAAATGGGCGTGCTTAAATTGAGAAGATATTATTTTTTTGCAAAACATACATCTTGGACAAGGGTGTGCTGAAATCGAGAAATAGTCGTGAGCATTCGACAACACTCAAAATGACCAATTATGTGCATGTACATGGAATTGTTTTTTCTTGCATACCGGACGTGTGTTTCCGGTCATGTGACCGGTGCTGGAAAAACTCTTCTTGCATACCGGACGTGTGTTTCCGGTCATGTGACCAGTGCTGGAAAACCCCATCTTACATACCCCATGTAAGATGAGTCATGCGCAACAGCGCGCCACTTCTTATTTCATTTATTGTATGGTTTATGAAAAATATATTATGCCATTTCAATAAAGCGCAATGAAATATATATGTTTGCCAGACTTTTAATTAAAATTGAACATAAATAATCGTTAAAAAACGTTATTTTTGCGCTCTATGACGTCGGTAAGCAACGTCGCACGCGCTTTTTGGTGTAATTGTACAAAAGTTCGTTTTCAACGTCATTTTTTTCCACAAAATGATCAATTTAGATATGCAAGAAAAAGTATCGATCATGTTTTTCCGGTACGGATAGAAAAATCCGACCCGAGGGCACGTGCGTAAGCCGGTAACGAGGCTTGCCGAGTTACCGGCCACGCAGCGTGCCCGAGGGTCGGAAACACATGAAAGATATAGAGGATATTTGTTTATTTCACTGAAATAAACAAATATCCTCTATATCTATCATGTATTTCTGAATAACCCCCTTTTTTTGAAAAGGGTGGGCTTTACGCCGCTACCCGTGGGGCGCCCCTCATGCATAATTATAGCTGTCAACTTTTTCTACTTTCGGCTTGCTGAGAAATAATTCTCTGCTATTCATTCTTATAGCTTAATATTCGCTCGTTTTTTTTAAATATCAAATTGATATTTTCACTGTTGTTATTTCACTGTTAAAACCCCATATTTCATCGTAAAGCATGAAAGAAACTTATAATCTTACCCCCCCTCCCCCATGTAAGATGAGTCACGCGCAACAACGCGCCACTTCTTATTTCTTTTATTGTATGGTTTATGAAAAGTATATTATGCAATTTCAGTAAAGCGGAATAAAAAATATGAGTATACAATACTTTTAATTAAAATTGAAAATAAATAATCGTAAAAGCGCGATTTTTAAAGGAACTATTTGACGTCAATAGTGATTTAAAATTACTGTGCTTTATGACGTCAGTACACAACGTCGCACGCGCTTTTTGGTGAAATGTACAACAGTGCGTTTTCAATTTTTCCACAAATTCATAATTTTAGGTATGCAAGAAAAAATATCAATCATGTTTTTCCGGTCCGGATCGAAAAATCCGACCCGAGGGCACGCGCGTAAGCCGGTAACGAGGCTTGCCGAGTTACCGGTCACGCAGCGTGCCCGAGGGTCGGATTTTTCGATGCGTACCAGAAACACATGATAGATATAGTGTCTACCATGTTTATATTGATCATTAGTGTCAACAGACAAATTTGCTTGTGGATTTGTGTAACGTAGACACTTCGAAAACCTGACGAAATGATGGACGATCTGTTCAAAAACATGCAAACACATCAACACAAGTCAAGGACATATTGGCTTTACCCAATCGTACCCTGTGCAATTTAGAGACGAGTTTAGAAGCCGAAATGGGAATTATTAAGCCGAAGGGGAAATAAAGATGGCGAAAGGGGAAATAACTGTCATCCTTTAAAGAGGTAAAAAAGCAAATACAAGTTATAATTTTGTTCGAAACAAATGGTTGCGTCATAACGATGAATTACATATCAACATTACCCTACCGGAGACGAGAAGAAACAGTGGGCAGCCACGGTTAAATGAGCCGAAATGCGGGAGTCATCTTGATTCGGTTGCAATGAATCGCGCCAAAGGGAGGGCTCTTAGCCTTTCTTGTAATCAAGTAAATGTAACTCACCTGTCATTCACCGTGGTATTCCAGAGCTGCATATCACAGTTGATAAAGAAACACGCCTTGGACAGAGAGGCGAGTAACACGATAAGTATAGTGAGTCGCAGAATGCCGCGGACTTTTAGCTTCCAGCGTCGGATCGCCAGTCCGCCGAACATCTGACCTGCCGCCGCTCCAGGGATAATTATAAGGCCTGGAATTTCGTTTCAATTAAAATTAAAGATATTTATTTTCATTTTGAATTTGACAAAAAGGATCATAAATCCTCAAAATGTTAAATCAATATTGTACCCTTGAGGGCAATCCAATCAACCTTCACTTTACTTGTTACTAGATAATTGTTTATGATAAAAATCAATCTTTATCAAGGGGCATAACTCTTTTTCGTGTGTTGACAAGTTTAATTAAAGTATGTGACGTTGCTACTGCTACCTATGCTGGTATGTTACATTACTGCAGCTATTTATGCTGGTATGTTACACAATTGCAGCTACCTATCATGGTATGTTACACTACTGCATCTACATATGCTGGTATGTTACACTACTCCAGCTACCTAACATGGTATGTTACACTACTGCACCTACCTATCATGGTATGTTACACTACTGCACCTACCTATCATGGTATGTTACACTACTGCAGCTACCTAACATGGTATGTTACACTACTGCAGCTACCTATCATGGTATGTTACACTACTGCACCTACCTATCATGGTATGTTACACTACTGCACCTACCTAACATGGTATGTTACACTACTGCACCTACCTATCATGGTATGTTACACTACTGCACCTACCTATCATGGTATGTTACACTACTCCAGCTACCTATCATGGTATGTTACACTACTGCACCTACCTATCATGGTATGTTACACTACTGCACCTACCTATCATGGTATGTTACACTACTGCACCTACCTATCATGGTATGTTACACTACTCCAGCTACCTATGCTGGTATGTTATACAACTGCATCTACATATGCTGGTATGTTACACTACTCCAGCTACATATCATGGTATGTTACACTTCTCCAGCTACCTATCATGGTATGTTACACTACTGCACCTACCTATCATGGTATGTTACACTACTGCACCTACCTATCATGGTATGTTACACTACTGCAGCTACCTATCATGGTATGTTACACTACTCCAGCTACCTTATTATGGTGTGTTAAACTACTCCAGCTACCTATCATGGTATGTTACACTACTCCAGTTACCTATGCTGGTATGTTACACTACTGCAGCTACCTATGCTGGTATGTTACACTACTGCAGCTACATATCATGGTATGTTACACTAATCCAGCTACCTATGCTGGAATGTTACACTACTGCTGCTACCTATGCTGGTATGTTACACTACCACTGATACCTATGCTGGTATGTTACACTACTGCTGCTACCTTTTATGGTATGTAACACTTCTGCAGCTACCTATCATGGTATGTTACACTACTGCAGCTACCTATGCTGGTATGTTACACTACTGCTGCTACCTTTTATGGTATGTAACACTTCTGCAGCTACCTATCATGGTATGTTACACTACTGCAGCTACCTATGCTGGTAAGTTACACTTCTGCAGCTACCTATGAGTGTATGTTACACTCCTGCAGCTACCTATGCTGGTATGTTACACTCCTGCAGCTACCTATGCTGGTATGTTACACTACTGCAGCTACCTTTTATGGTATGTAACACTTCTGCAGCTACCTATCATGGTATGTTACACTACTGCAGCTACCTATGCTGGTATGTTACACTTCTGCAGCTACCTATGAGTGTATGTTACACTCCTGCTGCTACCTATGCTGGTATGTTACAATACTGCAGCTACCAATGATGGTATGTTAAGCTACTACTGCTAACTAAGCTGGGTAGTAGCAGCAGTTAAACATACAAGAATTGTTAGCAGCATAATTGTTTCATACAAGCATTAATAGCAGCAAAAATGTATCAGCATAGGTAGCAGCAGCAGCTGCGGCAGGGAAACATACCAGCATATGTAGCAGCAGCAGAAGCCGTTGTTCCGTATATATTTTGAATATATTTTGGCAGGAACGTGGCGACAGACACAGTCACCAGACCCATGAACGCGCCACCGAATGCCACACAGACGAAAGCGGGATTGTGCAACAGACGACAGAGTAGCACCGGAAATTGACGGACGGAAATGTCGTCAGGTTGGCTCGGATTGGGATACGGGGGAGATGTACGACCGGAAGTGTGGGTCTCGGATATTCGTGTTTCTCGGACATGTTTGGTACCTGCAAAGAGTTGATACATTAATAAGGAAAATGAATTTGATGCTATTTTCGAGGAGTTAAATATGAATTTTGTGTAATAATTAACTGCTAACACTATAAAGGAATAAAACAACAATAAAAGAGGTGGACCGTATATGTATGTAAATGAATTTTTAAACATGGTAAGAACAATCTTATACCGTATTTACATACGCTTTTTAATAAAAAAAAATGCTTCTGGTTATTTTCCAGCTTCTTGGTCCGAAGGATTTGTGGTATCATGACATAAGAAAGGAAGTATAGATGAATGAAACAATTATTGAGAAATAACATTACTAAGTACGTTCGAAAACTGTTTACACCTATTTCGAACACCATACTCTCAGAATGGGATGAACATTACTCTGTATATGTTGCATAGGCTGGATTTAGATCCAACATGAGTACAGTAGATAACATCTTTGTAGTTCATGGCTTATTAACACATGTCATTAATCAAGCCAGACAATTGTATTGTGTTTTGTCGATTAAAAAACAACAACAACAAAAACACACAAAACAACCTTTGATTATGTTGTCAGAGAAACTCTGTGTGAATTTATCAAATTAAAATTACAAGGTAAAATAGTTGACATTATTAAATTTATGTATTCCTCAATTAAGTCAGGTGAAAATATTGTAACCAGTTGGGTGGAATGAATGTGTACTAGGCATGAGACAGGAAGAATGTTTATCGTTTGTCTTGTTCTCGATGTATTTAACCGATCTAGAATCTATCTTTTGTGAAAAGGGTGTAATTGGTATTGATTCAAACTTTTGTTTTCTACTTTATGCTGATGATACCATCCTCTTTGCAAATAATGGTACGTGTAGAATTGCAATACAAGTCTTAATCTGTTATCAGAATATTGTGAACGCTGAAAGAAATTGTGAATACTAATAAGGCAAAATATAATGATATTTAGGAAGGGGGACGACTTCCAGCTTATATTTCTTTTTTCTATAGTGAAATTAGAATTGTTAATAAGTTCAATTGTCTTTGTAGCTTTCACTCCTCCTGATGGGTATTTTTCCAAGTTCCCAAATACTTTTGCCTTAAAGGCATTTTTTTTTTAATGAATAGGTACCAGTATAAATTTACCTAAATTACTGTTAGACATAAGTTAGAATTGTTTGATAAACTTATTTCGCCAATTTTTAATCATGGCAGTGAAGTATGGGGCTTTGTTAAAGGAAATACCATAGAGCGAGTGTATATATATATATAGGTATATATATAATATATATGCAATATTTAAGAAATATTACGCACCACTGAGGGTCATATGGCATTATAAGGACCGGCCAGTCAGCCCCCGAAGGTGTATATGGACCGAGGCGTTAGCCGAGGTCCATTCACCTTCGGAGGCTGGCCGGTCTGCTTGAAATATGTAAATATGAGACCATCACCATGGCTGCTTGGGATGTATATATGTCGATGAAAGCTTTAAGTTTTGCCAAAGAAACACGTATATTTATGAAATAATTTCATCTATGATGTAATGAAACATTTATCTATTTAAAATTGCATGTCGATTGTTTTACTCGTATGACATATGCAGTGAATCAACAGTAAACGCTTTAAATGTATCTGTTAAGTATTTAAATGTCCGAGGTCGGAGTGTTTTTTTTTCATCGTTTTCAGAACAGTTTTAAGTGATCTACTTTCGTTGTATAGTTTTACAACTTCACAACACTGATTTTTGGTCGGTGCCATTATGCTAATAAGCCCACAGGAAGTGACGTCATTGATAACGTCATGACGTTGCCATTTTCCCGTACTTTTACATTGATGAAAAAATATCATTTAATGGCTTAAAACTGGTGCTTTTATAGTTTGATTATCATATAAATTGGCAATACTATGACAATTTCTTATAAGGACAGATATTATGAAACACCCTGTATGTATTTGTCCACACGGGCCATGGCCTTCTGGATATTCTGTTAATAAAACTCTTAACTCTTAACTCAATTAAGTGAATAATAAGACATACTTGTTTTGCTACACACACACACAAAACAAAAAGAAAACTTAATATTAAAACATTTCGGATAATCTGTCCATGGTATATGAATGGCTGTATTAACAAAGCGGGGCTAGTGCGGCACTCATTTCTTCATATTAGCACCAAATTCCTTTCGTACGCTTGATAAGACAGTTATATGAGCACATCTAGAATATGGAAATATTGTATGGCACCCAGGGTTAAAAAAAATACATTGAAACTATAGAAGGAGTTCAGAAAAAGACAAGCAAGCTGGTTTATTGTCTAAGAATCATGCCATATATTGAACGATTAAAAGCTGTGAAACTTCTACCCCTTCCATACACGAGATTTCGAGGAGATATGATGGAAGTTTATTATCTTATGAATAAAAAAGAAAAACATACATTTTGTTATCTTTTTAAATAAATTATCAACAACTCGGGGACATGGATTAAAAGTGCTAATGAAACATTTCAAAAAAAATAATTCGGAAACAGTTTTATTTTCAAAAACAGTAATTTTGAATGGAATGCCCTTCCAGCAAAAGTGATAACTGCATCATCTACAAATACTTTCGAATAGCTGGGTAACTGCTTATGAGGGGGTTACATAAGTTGAACCAACTTGCGACCCTTATTACAGATATTTGATAATTGATGACGTGTAACAAAAAAAAGCCTCTTCATTTGTTGTCGTACTTACAAAATGCTTTATCAGAGAATATGTAGATCGGTGTATTAGCCCGTAGAATTCCGTGCACGGTACAGTAGAAATTTTAGCCTCAACGACAAGCTGATTTTAAATGTTACAAAAGTTATTTACATTACTGTGTTTAACACAAGTAACAGTATTGTGTTCTGATAACAATTTTACAATGAAGTAAAGAGTTACGCATACGTAAGAAGTTAGTGAATGATGTGAAAGAGCCAGCTTACTCGGAAGTTCCGCCCCAAAAAGAGTGAAGGATAGGGAAAACACGAGCATCAGTATGGACGATACGACGAAGCCAACCCACCAGGCGCCAACCCATCGCGGGTCTGCCGGCGTCAACCGCCACCTGAAAAATACAATAAGTAGACACAATATGGACAAACAAGTACAGCTAGTAGAAACATAGGAAAGATAGAAAATACCATATGGACTCGCACAAGGGTCAGATAGAACATACCATATGGACTCGCACATGGGTCAGATAGAAAATACCATATGGACTCGCACATGGGTCAGATAGAAAATACCATATGGACTCGCACAAGGGTCAGATAGAAAATACCATATGGAATCGCACAAGGGTCAGATAGAAAATACCATATGGACTCGCACAAGGGTCAGATAGAAAATACCATATGGACTCGCACAAGGGTCAGACAGAAAATACCATATGGACTCGCACAAGGGTCAGATAGAAAATACCATATGGACTCGCACAAGGGTCAGATAGAAAATACCATATGGACTCGCACAAGGGTCAGATAGAAAATACCATATGGACTCGCACAAGGGTCAGATAGAAAATACCATATGGACACGCACAAGAGTCAGATAGAAAATACCATATGGACTCGCACAAGGGTCAGATAGAAAATACCATATGGACTCGCACAAGGGTCAGATAGAAAATACCATATGGACTCGCACAAGGGTCAGATAGAAAATACCATATGGACACGCACAAGGGTCAGATAGAATATAGTCTAGGGATGCAAACGAATATTCGATCAAACGTTTGGTATTCGATTGTAACAATCGGTATTCGAATATTCGAAAAAAGAGTAATAATACTAATTCTCAATAAAGAGAATAAAAAAAAACCTTTTGCCTACAACACTACAACACTGTTGTTGTTTATAAAGTTCGTTTGTTTTGTTTTTACAACGACCGTCCCCTAATGTCAGAGGTGTGAATGTGATGACAATACACTAAACACGTGTCATATGTCATTTAGGGACATATCGTCGGATACTGTAAAAAGTCCCCTTATTTTTACAATAACTGACTAGGATTCGGCTTAAACAGCATTTTTTTTGTCTTTGCTGCAAATTAAGCTGTGCAACATAGCTCAAATCGCCATGATATTATGAATGCCATGTGCTACAATAATGTTGTTACATATATGTGTTTTCCATTTTTCGATACAATGTTCGTGCATTGAAATGTAAATGCATAGTATAGCGTTTTAGGATATATTTTCTATCCAGATATGTTTTCGTTTGATCATTTTACTAGTTCCCGAGTTGGTTTGGGTTTTCCATAGTTATATTTAGTCAATTAAGAAGTCAATCTAAGGACGAGGCTGCTAGTCCTACGGAAAGACCCTCCGTTGGCGCAAAGCTCTATTTTGACTAGGAATACATTTAATTTCACATTGTTTATACACATAAAGGCAGTGGCATTGAATTTATTCGATTTGTTTTATCTGTCTGTTTTAAATGTATTGGGGTTTTTTCTTCCTGAAAATTGCGAATTTCAAAGGCTCATTTGGGGAAAATCGGGGTCCGCCGCGCTACGACAAAGTAGGGTAAAATTGACCCGGCTATCACTTAAGCGAACATATTTCTTTGAAAATAGGCCATAACTCTGAGGTTATTGTACATTACATTTCCACTCATCATGCTTGACCAAATCATGGTGTATAATCAAAATCCATTGAGTAATAAAGAGGTTACGCTGCTGCAAATCAAAATAAACAAAGGAAAATAACTCCGTCATTAGCTGAAATAGAGTCATGGTACACTGCACTTCCTCTCATTATATTAAATAATCGTATGAAGTTTGATTAAATTCCATCTAGTAGATTTCAAGTTACCCTCCGGACAAGGAAATTTGCAACTGACCGACCAACCACAGGTTGACTCCAATATACCCCCTTCAAACTTCGTTTCGCGGGTATATAAAAAGGGCCAATGAAAAGAGAAGATATGAGATAATATGGGCTAACATCATGCACAAATAGGAGAAACTCTGTAAGCCAATGGAAAGTGATTATAATATGAGAACAAGTATGGACTCACATAATGTACAAATCGGAGGGACGATATAAAATACCAGGAAAATACTTTGCAACACCACTACCGTCTACTGGAGACACAGGCAATGTCACATCGATACCATCTACCGGGACATGGTAAATGTCACATTACTACCGTCTACAGGAGACACAGGCAATGTCACATCGATACCATCTACCGGGACATAGTAAATGTCACATCGCTACCGTCTACTGGAGACACAGGCAATGTCACCTCGATACCATCAACCGGGACATAGTAAATGTCACATCACTACCGTCTACTGGAGACACAGGCAATGTCACATCGATACCGTCTACAGGAGACACAGGCAATGTCACATCGTTACCATCTACCGGGACATAGTAAATGTCACATTACTACCGTCTACAGGAGATACAGGCAATGTCACATCGATACCGTCTACCGGGACATAGTAAATGTCACATTACTACCGTCTACAGGAGACACAGGCAATGTCACATCGATACCATCTACCGGGACATAGTAAATGTCACATCACTACCGTGTTCTGGAGACACAGGCAATGTCACATCGATACCATTTACCGGGACATAGTAAATGTCACATTACTACCGTCTACAGGAGATACAGGCAATGTCACATCGATACCGTCTACTGGAGACACAGGCAATGTCACATCGATACCATCTACCGGGACATAGTAAATGTCACATTACTACCGTCTCCTGGAGACACAGGCAATGTCACATCGATACCATCTACCTGGACATAGTAAATGTCACATCGCTACCGTCTACTGGAGACACAGGCAATGTCACCTCGATACCATCTACCGGGACATAGTAAATGTCACATCGCTACCGTCTCCTGGAGACACAGGCAATGTCACCTCGATACCATCTACCGGGACATAGTAAATGTCACATTACTACCGTCTACAGGAGACACAGGCAATGTCACCTCGATACCATCTACCGGGACATAGTAAATGTCACATCGCTACCGTCTACTGGAGACACAGGCAATGTCACCTCGATACCATCTACCGGGACATAGTAAATGTCACATTACTACCGTCTCCTGGAGACACAGGCAATGTCACATCGATACCATCTACCGGGACATAGTAAATGTCACATCGCTACCGTCTCCTGGAGACACAGGCAATGTCACATCGTTACCATCTACCGGGACATAGTAAATGTCACATCGCTACCGTCTACTGGAGACACAGGCAATGTCACCTCGATACCATCAACCGGGACATAGTAAATGTCACATCACTACCGTCTACTGGAGACACAGGCAATGTCACATCGATACCGTCTACAGGAGACACAGGCAATGTCACATCGATACCATCTACCGGGACATAGTAAATGTCACATTACTACCGTCTCCTGGAGACACAGGCAATGTCACATCGTTACCATCTACCGGGACATAGTAAATGTCACATCGCTACCGTCTACTGGAGACACAGTCAATGTCACGTCGATACCATCTACCGGGACATAGTAAATGTCACATTACTACCGTCTACAGGAGATATAGTAAATGTCACATGGATACCGTCTACAGGAGACATAGTAAATGTCACAATCATGGATACCGTCTACAGGAGACATAGTCAATATCATATCGCTACCGTCTACAGGAGACATAGTAAATATCACATCGCTGCCATCTACAGGAGACATAGTAAAAGTCACATGAATACCGTCTACAGGAGACATAGTAAACGTCACATCGATACCGTCTACAGGAGACATAGTAAATGTCACATGGATACCGTCTACAGGAGACATAGTAAATGTCACATGGATACCGCTTACAAGAGACATAGTAAAGGTCACATGGATACCGCCTACAAAAGACATAGTAAATGTCACATCGCTACTGTCTACAGGAGACATAGTAAATGTCACATCGCTACCGTCTACCGGAGACATAGTATATGTCACATCGCTATCGTCTACAGGAGACATAGTAAATGTCACATCGCTACCGCCTACAGGAGACATAGTAAATGTCACATGGATACCTCCTACAAGAGACATAGTAAATGTCGCATGGATACCGCCTACAAGAGACATAGTAAATGTCACATGGATACCGCCTACAGGAGACATAGTAAATATCACATCGATACCGTCTACAGGAGACATAGTAAATGTCACATGGATACCGCCTACAAGAGACATAGTAAATGTCACATCGCTACCGCCTACAGGAGACATAGTAAATGTCACATCGCTACCCTCTACAGGAAATATAGTAAATGTCACATCGCTACCGTCTACCGGGACATAGTAAATGTGACATGGATACCGTCTACAGGTGACATAGTAAATGCCACATGGATACCGCCTACAGGAGACATAGTAAATGTCACATGGATACCGCCTACAGGAGACATAGTAAATGTCACATCGCTACCGTCTACAGGAGACATAGTAATTGTCACATCGTTAAGATATACAGTAGACACAGTATTTGCCACATCGTTACCGCTTACAGGAGACATAGTCAATGCCATACCTTATCGTCTACATGAGACATAGTAAATATCACTACGTCTACATGAGACACAGTAAATGTTGCATCGCTGCCGCCTCCAGGAGACATAAGAAATGTCACATCGCTACCGTCTACCGGGACATAGTTTGTGTCACATCGCTGCCGCCTCCAGGAGACATAGGAAATGTCACATCGCTACCGTCTACCGGGACATAGTTTGTGTCACATCGCTACCTTCTTCCGTCTATGGACGTAGCAAATGCCACAATATTGAATTGGATCAACATTAAAATCCTTTACGTCAGAAAACACATATTAAGATATATTTATTTTTAAAATCACTTGGACAAATAAGTAAAAAATGGTATTTATCTTTTAAATCTCTTGTATTACAACATTGAAAATATCGTTTTTCATTAAAGGAATACATTGCGGGATTGAGATCATTATTGAGATATGAACGCAGTTGGGCTGGTTAACGTGTGTGGAGTTCGAAGGACTCCAAGCGTACTTTCACCAGCCCACCTGCGTTCATATCCGCGACAATGTGATCACAATCACGCAATTCATTACTTATATTAACACCAATTGTTCATTATTTCATTCAATAATTTTTAAAAAATACTTCATTTCATTGCAGAAAACCTTACAGTAATTCTTTCTTACCCATTGTGTAAACAGAACGACCCGACCGTCACCGGAAACAGATTTTCAAATTACGTCACAATAACGCAGGAAAGGGTAAATCACTTCAAATCACTTTAAAACGTATGATTGAAACACTAATGACAACAATACATTTAACATATCATAAATTTATACTTTCTAACATGTTGATTCAAGTTTTTTCGGGGCCTGCTGCCACAATACAAACAATAACAAGATAGACATTTTTACATTTTTCAATTTACATTTATATTGTTAGGCGATGTTTCGCGATCCGAACATATCCGAAGATGTAACGTTCATCGGAAAATGTTCGCAATTGCCGAAAGGCAGTTCATTCAAGGAATCACGGAAATTGAGGTGTAAATATTACGTAATGAGGGTTGCAAATAGTCCGAATCTAATAATATAAGACTTTCTGGTAGTACATCTAAATGGTTTTCAAATTCAAAAAATCACTTTTTATAGAGAATGAACACATTGCTTGATTTAGCATTTACCGACCACTCTTGTACAAAACTATCGGTCAACGTCTTCCATGCTTATAACACAATCTGGAGTCCCACTTTGTGGATTCTCCCATACATATCAATGACCATTTTGTATTTAATTAGTTATTCAGATCATACACCCATTTTTGCACCTTTCTTACAATCAACACTGCTTAATTATTAGAGGCCTCGTCTTAGGATACATGTTTGCAATTGTCAATGGGAAAGTGCATACGGATAAATTTTAGTTATGAAAAAAAGAAGATTTATTAATGATATCAACTCTTATTCAACTTTACTTAAAATTTGTCGTCAATAACCGTTTTGATGCGTGTAAAACTTCCAAAACGTCATATCAAACGAATACGCCTAATGTTTAAAACAGGAAATTAAAAAAAAGTTATTCTCTGTGTTTTTTGTATTGACTGGTCGCCGGTCATACGAGTTCGCTATTTTAGAAATTTACTTTCTGTGAAAACGATTTATATACACGCTGTGGTAGTAAATAAGCATGTGAGAATTTCCGGGCATATTGTGAATAATAGTTTAAATTATACATTTGATAACAAATATAAGTGCCTTAACACGACATTAATTGACTATTTTAAATTTAAGTGATATAAAATGGAAGTACAAAGCTTAATTCACACGATTTTACTAACAAATATAAGTCGCAATAACGAAATTAACACAATTTAAATTTAACTGATATAAAATAAAAGTTTAAAGCGTAATTAACACGATTTAAAACAAACATAAATGAATAAAAGTAGGCCGAAAAGGATCAGGCCGAAATGATATCTCGGCCGAATCGACCCGACACCAATAATTTTATCGGTGATAATGCAAGGTACCAGTCTAAATAATTTACGCATGCCGGAGACGACCGAGTAACTTCGATCTAGAAAGTTGATTAAACCGTCATAGTTCGGATATGTCCGTGTTTATTCGGAATGTTAACAATTGTATATATTGTCACATGACTTTATTAAGCCAATTGGGTATCGATATTTTCCACGTGACACAACGATTCAGCATCCTCCTCCATCTTTTTGCGGGGAAAGAAAACGCGAAAACTCACTATGGTAGGACGTGTTTTAGGACATTTTCACCAAGGGCAAACTTTGTTTTCTCCATACAATGGCATGCAATGTACCGCTATGGCTCTGGTTGCATTATTGGCTTTTATTAGATACGAACACAAGTGTATTCTACCATAGTCGAAAGTATAAACGAGGCTCGATATTTATCGCATAATGATTTGCCAACATCCGTTAGGTTTGTTGTAGAAATGATTTATTTTGTCCGCAATATTATGCTTGATGTTTACTATGGTAACGTAAACGGTGATAATGACGTCCATTTGGGTCAATCCCCATTCAGCCGCGTCTTTGATGCCTAAGATCAACATTCGTCTTGTACACTCTGTGTTATACAATATCATCTATATTCAACATTTTAAACCAATAGTTTACTATCATTCTGATACCTTAATCCTAGCTCACCATAAATGCCAACATTTTTGTATTGGCTCTTTAGAGAGGTCCATTTGTTTCCATGAATTTAAATAGAATGCACCACGTGATGGGTACAGATTGTTAGTATGTACTTGCAAGGGTAAATGGTTGAATGAGACGCGGTCTATACTATAGTGTGTAACCTACCCACTGGCCACTCACACGGGCAACCACTGTTTATAGCTACCGCTTCACCTGATTAAAATTTCAATCTTTAGTAATTGCTAAATGTTCAAATTTAACAAATAATTGCCATCTAATACAATTTCAAACACTACATGATATTGATGCTATATACAGAAAATATGAATGAATGGCTGATTACCGAAAAGACGACTAAATGATTTTAGAAAAATATATTAAATTTTCAAATAAAGAAACAAAATACTACTGAATGTTTTACTTGAAGAATACTTTACTCGAATAATATTTACTTTACTTTGCCTCTGTAAAGATCCACTCCAACCCTATCGTATAAATTTGCAGTACTATATTCGCTAGGAGACAAATATAACACAATACAAAGTACAATATATAGTTTTTGTTCGTTTTAAGTAATTGGTACGTGTATGATACCACTGGCAGACTAGTGTGTGCGTGCATCCCATAAAACACAGAAAGTGCAAATCTATAGTCTCGTCACATACAAACCTAGTTTTTCATGCTTCTGTAGATTGATCCCAAAAGCTGTCTTGTCTGAGTTAGAATTTGCTGATTATAAAATCTGCAAAATCAGCACAAGACCTAGAGCCTGGCGTCAGATATTATTAAATAATGTCAGTTTTAGTCATCTGTCAATAGTTCCTAATCCGAAATACAATGGCCTGGACGTTCTGACATCAGTCTAAACTGTCTTAACATTTCCTCATATTTCACATTTACTCCAACTGGGTTTTATGTATTGAAAAGAAATAAAAGTGTCGTTGTGGGCCCCAACAACAGGTTTTGTTCTTATTCACTTTTAACATACATTTTTACATCAGTAAGGCCACTCCTTTTTTATTTTTTGGTTTACAAGAATTTTTGGAAAAAAAGTCCACCGGGTGGTCGAAAAAAAAAAAAAAAAAAAAGGAAAAAAGTCACAAAACTACGGTGGCACAGAGGTGAAATCCGCAACACTTAATTTATATTGTGGCCACAACTTAGTAAATTGTGGCCACAACTTACTAACTTGAGGCCACGACTTAGTAAATTGAGACCACAACTTAATAACTTGTGGCCACAACTTAGTAAATTGAGGCCATAACTTAGTAACTTGTGGCCACAACTTAGTAACTTGAGGCCACAACTTAGTAATTTGAGGCCACAACTTAGTAACTTGTGGCCACAACTTACTAAATTGTGGCCACAACTTAGTTTAGCCAATCAAAACATTCGTTCCATTTTTGCATATTTATGGTAATAACAGTTAGTACCCCTGATACTAAAACGCCATTTGTAGTCAACACACGTGAATAATATGGACGAAGACAGGGATAGCCTTAGTTACTTTCAAGAAGGCCTTTCTTATTCTAATATTGTTACCGTTTTGAGGGGAAGCCATGGAATTCAAATCAGTTTACGTCATTTGCACAGAATACTTAGATCGTTGACGTTGAGACGAAGCGTGTACAGTGACGCTCGTTCTGTTGTTGACTTCGTTGTCAACTCGATCGAGAATTCTGGACGCAATCATGGCTACAGAATCATGCGTCAACGATGCGTAGCGAATGGATAGATCGTACGGACACACGATGTGGCAACCATCCTCCGTATATGCGACCCTATAGGTACGTATTACGGACTGGCGAGAATAATCCATTACATCGACTTTAGTTGAAATTGTAAAACTAACATTGTGTGCTACACAAAGCGGCATATATACCGTCATTTAAAGGTTTCATAAGTGTTTATCCATATTATTTAGTTGCAATAATGCTAAAAGATGCCCTCATCATTGAAATTGGTTTAGTCCAGTGACATCATGGAAAGGGCTATTGATAGCAACGGACATCATCGGAGTTCAGTCCGCGTTGATAATCCTTTGCCGTGATAGACCTTTGTACTTTAGTTTTAGTATGGAGTGTGATAGCCTGGTTTTTACCGGTGATAGTACGGTACTACGGTTACCCCGGATTTCTCAAACGGCAGTCATTGGTGTGACCCAGTAATAACACTGTGTTACGAAGACTGGTGGTTCACGGAGGTCCACCTGCAGTCATGGATATCAGTTGTCACACAATAGAAGAAACCATATTGGCAACGTTTGTCCTGCAAGCTATTTGTCCGGCATATTTCCCGGGGAGTTAACTGTGTTATTACCATAAAGCGGCTGAGATGAAACGGCTGTTTTGATTGGCTCAACTAAGTTGTGGCCACAATTTACTAAGTTGAGGCCTCAAGTTACTAAGCTAAGGCCTCAAGTTACTAAGTTGTGGCCACAATTTAGTAAGTTGTGGCCTCAATTTACTAAGTTGAGGCCTCAAGTCACTAAGTTGTGGCTTCAAGTTACAAAGTTGTGGCCTCAATTTAGTAAGTTGTGGCCTCAAGTTATTAAGTTGTGGCCACAATTTACTAAGTTGTGGCCTCAATTTACTAAGTTGTGGCCTCAATTTACTAAGTTGTGGCCTCAATTTATTAAGTTGTGGCCACAATTTACTAAGTTGTGGCCTCAATTTATTAAGTTGTGGCCTCAATTTACTAAGTTGTGGCCTCAATTTATTAAGTTGTGGCCACAATTTACTAAGTTGTGGCCTCAATTTACTAAGTTGTGGCCTCAATTTACTAAGTTGTGGCCTCAATTTATTAAGTTGTGGTCTCAATTTACTAAGTCGTGGCCTCAAGTTAGTAAGTTGTGGCCACAGCTTAGTAAATTGTGGCCACAATATAAATAAAGTGTTGCGGATGTCACCTCTGTGCCACCGTACAAAACATACTCTTAAAGGGTGGAAATCAGAGAACAACATATAAACATTAAAAATTTATATCATTTACTTGACATTTTAAATTTTTAAACTGCTATTAATGCATGTTTTAATACACTCAAAGTTTCATAGTTCTAATTAAACACACAGTTTAAATTTTACATACTGTGCATATAAAACATCAATGAAATTGAGTATAAAACATGTTTGAATGTATAAACTACACTTTTTTTTCAAAGATACATTGAATATCACTCAGCAAGACATTTATGTTATGCTAAAGTTAAAGTGAATGCAGAACAATTAAAAACTGACCAATATTAAATTGAAAAAAAAGAAGGCAAATTTTACGCATTTAAATACACAAAAATTGCACTGTATTAAAACAATACATTACATTTTCTAAACATTATTTCAGTTATTTCAATATTGCAAAACGTCAATAAAGTCCGGATATTTTCGGCCCGGGATATTTACAATGGGATGTTCACCAAATCCATTTCAAATTCAATTCTTGCAGCAAATTACCAGATCAGTACATAAAAATCACATAGCAAAATAATAAATCTAGTATGTGACGTAACTTTATGTACCATTGATAGTAAACTGACAGAGAAATCCATAATTATGTATCGGATATTTTCATCTTCTCCCGACTCCGCCATTTTGTGTAAACATGCGTTCACAGGGCATCTATATACTTCATGCTTGTTTATTTTTCATTTTAAAGAGTATTCCTTAGTTACACCAACAAATCTCATTTATAGTGAAACGTCAAGTTCATTACAAATTGAAATGGACTTATTCAAAATAGTTTTCCGTGTTGTTTTATCTAAATGTTTTGCACACAACTCCCGGCATTAGTAAATGTCACTGACACATGTGTTCAACTCTTTCATTGTTTTTACTCTACTATTAACCCAATCATGAATACACATGTAATCTAAATAAACACAAGCTTTACATTGACTCAATGACAAGTATTTTCAAACCATTCTGTGATTTAAAATCCATAAACACCACCGACCGAACTTGTGAAACTAGGTCACCGGTGTCAACTTAGAAATTTTACTTTCGATTTCACCACTCACACTTAGTGCACTGTTATTTGATATTTAACCATACAAAAATATGAAATGTTTTTCTCACACATAATTTACAGATATTTGTGTCCACTAATTCGATGGCAGCCGCTGACACCTATAGTTTTTATCTATAAACAACAATATTTTCATGACCCTAAATTGGCGGGGAAAAACAACAATCACGTGACAGTTACTGTTTGTGTCTGCTGTTAAATTTGCCATTGTTTATTGCTATTATTATTTTAACAACTCCTGCATATTTTATTTAATTAATTATTTCATACAAAGAATGACAGCTATCGTCAATTTCGCCATTGCCAACGGCGCTGCCATAACAGATGACTTGCTCACATACTATCACTATAGACTGGCGAATACGGCTACATTACAACAAACCAGTCGAGATAATACTGCATTCGTACTCTTATCTGTTCGTTTTTCTTTCGTTTCGCACCAAAATCAATACGGTCGGGAAAATAATTTTGAAAAAAAAAGGGAAATTGATTTTTTATTTTTTTGTACTTTTCGGAAAATTAGACCCGCCGGTTTTATAAACCAATTTATATAAAAGTAGTGGCCTAAATAGTATACACATGATGCTATTCAACAAATGATTTTTCAGTAATATAGATGTATATATTCAAATTATGTGAACAATATTTAAAACTGTTGGTGAGAAAGGAGAGTATTAAAAATACAAGGGAAAGTATTATGAATTATGTTAAGAATAAATGTTAAGTATAAAGAAGGAAGAGATATGAGAGAGATAGTTTGGTTCCGCGTGTTGTTTTATAAGTGTAGACTGCTTTGTAAGTAGAACAGCTATGTACGTATATACTCTTATAATGATAATATGACACAAGGGCATGTTTTGCAAAGCTAGACTTGAGTTATATATCATCCAATGTCCGTGTATATACGGTCTTTTCGTTTTTCGTTTTTTTACAATTGAGAGTAAAAAAACGAAAAAGGAACATACAATACCTTTTTCGTTTTTCTTATGATTGAATAGAAAACAAAAATTGATAGGCTTTTTCCTTTTCCGTTTTTTAATTATAACCACGGAATACGTAACCAGGAAACTATTTCTTTAAACCGTTTTTTGTTTTTTCGTTTTACAAAGTGTAAAACGAAAAACGGAAAATAAGCTATCCTGTAGGTCCGTGTATATACCGTCTTTTCGTTTTTCGTTTTTTACAATTGAAAGTACAAAACGAAAAAGGAGTATTCAAATCCTTATTCGTTTTTCTAATGATTGAAGAAAAAACCAAAATTGATAGTTTTTTTTTCCTTTTTCCGTTTTTTTTATTATAACCACGGAATACAAAACAAGGAAACTATTGATTTATACCGTCTTTTCGTTTTTCGTTTTTTTACAATTGAAAGTACAAAACGAAAAAGGAGTATTCAAATCCTTTTTCGTTTTTCTAATGATTGAAGAGAAAACCAAAATTGATAGTTTTTTTTTTCCTTTTTCCGTTTTTTTATTAAAACACGGAATACAAAACAAGGAAACTATTGATTTATACCGTTTTTTTGTTTTTTAGTTTTACAAAGTGTTAAATGAAAAACACGGACCATCCAAGACCAGTCGTTTTCATTAAGTTTGTTTATAGTTAAGGCTATATGTCAATTTCCTTTCTTAAATCTTTGATTAACGAATTTATTAAAATAACCGTATTTATGTTCAGTTTGGTTCACCTTACATTTGTAAATATAGTGTTTTGCTATCAATATGATTGAAGTTAGTTATTGCAAAATGATCTGTTTTGAGTTGTACACCAAATGATATTGTTTTATAATCAATTAGTTTTGGGACATTATTTTTACTGATAAGGTTTTTGATATTTGACAAAAAAACCTGACTATGCTGGCACTCCAAGAACAAGTGCTTTATTGTTTAGAAATGCATGTTACAACTATTACAAAGGTTAGACTGGACTATCTAATATTTGAATATAATATGTGTTAGTCTATTGATATACTTATATTGAAACACTATAAGATTTGTGTCTTTAGTTCGTTTAATGGGATTTAAGTATATTGACTTTCAGTCGAGATCTTCAAATATATTATTCTTTTTATTTTGAGGTTCATTTACTACTCCTTAGGTGATTTATTGCGTATAATTTTCTTAAAAAATATATTGATTGCTTGAAATTAGTGAATGATATTTTAGAAAATATGTGTTTGATATAGTGTTCCTTATTCTAAGTTCTTCAAATGCAAAGAATTGTTTTCACGTTATTCAATAAACCTTTGTTGTGTATGATGCAATGTATGTACCTTTGTTTTAAAAAGAAAAGGCCTTTATATGTGCTAATATATTCAATATTCAAAATCATTTGCTTTGGAATATGTTCTCTTTGTCAAACTTGTAAGTATATCTTTCAGAAATTTAGTCTTTATATTAGGCGGTATATATGTTGATGAAAAAACCCACCTCAAGTAATGTTTTACCACAACATTTATTTAGTTTTTCAAGATATGGTACTTTCCAACAACCATTATAGGAATCGTCAAGTATTATTTTAATCCAGCTTGTATTTTTATTGTTGATCATTTTTAATCCCACATATTTTAAGTCCTGTGCAATGATGATTATTGCTATCTGTTCTGGCTTTCCATCCAAAGTGTTAAACAATTTCTTTAATAACAATAAAGAATTGTTGGTTTTTAAGCACTGTTACAGGAAACACGCTTTCTGGAACTGCCAATGTTTTCAATACTTATTATCTTACTATAAAATTTATGTTGATGTATTATTGGCTTTATAATTGCTTCATTTGACAATTCTGGGCTTGTTTTGAGGAAATACTGTAATTGCCGATTGTCGGACCATCTGATAGATGTCTAATCCCTTTAACTTTTAAAAGAAACAGTTCATTCATAAGCGCCGAACTTCTACAGCACTGTTGTAAGAAGTACGCGGGTGATTGCCATAATGAAGTTCTGTTTCATATCTTACACAATACTCTCGAATGCAACGTATTGCATTGAATCTGATTTCTGATACTATGAATAAGTCACCAAATACAAGCGAGTTGCATGTGGATGACAACGCTTGTAGGAAACCCAAGAAGCACAAGTCAACATGTGATAATCTAAAATAAATCAATGAAAACCCAGTGTAATGAAGTACTGTTAGTCTTCAGATTTGTAATCAGTTATCGAAGTAGTCACGACATCTTTACACGACGACGACAACAACGTCACCGTGGCTTTCATGCATGGAAGACTTTAAGTATATATCATGTGTTTCCGGTACGGATAGAAAAATCCGACCCGATTTTTCGATCCGGACCGGAAAAAACATGATTGATATTTTTTCTTGAATATCTAAAATTATCAATTTGTGGAAAAAATGACGTTGAAAACGAACTTTTGTACAATTACACCAAAAAGCGCGTGCGACGTTGTTTACTGACGTCATAGAGCGCAGTAACTAAAAATAATGTTTTTTTACGATTATTTATTTTCAATTTTAATTCAAAGTCTTGCAAACATATATATTTGATTGCTCTTTATTGAAATGGCATATTTTTTTTCATAAACCATACAATAAATGAAACAAGAAGTGGCGCGTTGTTGCGCGTGAATCATCTTCCATGGGGTATGTAAGATGGGTTTTTCCAGCACTGGTCACATGACCGGAAACACACGTCCGGTATGCAAGAAAAGACATTGCAATACGTTCATGCATGGAAGACAAGACACTGTAATACTTTCATGCATGGAAGACAAGACACTGGAATACTTTCATGCATGAAAGACAAGACACTGGAATTCGTTCATGCATGGAAGACAAGACACTGGAATTCTTTCATGCATGGAAGACAAGACACTGGAATACCTTCTTGAACAACAACAAACAACGACACCAATATCATAAAAGCGGTAAGGTAATTTTTTATCCGAAAGTTATGTTGAAATTTCAAAACTTAGTACCTGCATGTGTTCATATATTTTACACATATATATTTCAGCAATATGATTGAAAACATTCTAGATTAAAAATGGTTTCAACCATTATATTTGTTAACTTTTATGGAGGTTTGAAGGATCTTGAACGTAATTGCCATCATAACTTCCAAATAAACAATAACCTTGAATACGATTCTATGTTACACACAGAGGAGTTGGCATAAGGGAAAGATATATGTTTTTGCACCACTGCAGTCTGTGCGAAAGACCCAGGACACGAGGACATGTAACTTGAAAATTGTAACAAGACCGAATAATCTACTTCTCTGACATGCCACTTGTAAATTGAGTCGCTTAAAGCAGATGTTGATTACACAGCATTTTACTTTTAAGAGTCAGTAGAAGTCCACATAAACAGAAGGCCAACTGCCAATCACTGGGCAAATTCTCTGGACAGACAATCTTAGTATGTTTCCAGTGTTTAAATCGTGGTCGAATCGTCATGTACTTTCTTCAGCCCGAATTTTCAAGTACAATGTCTTTACTGCCATTTCAGATTGGTAAATGTTGCCCATCTAATTTCTTGTCTTGTTGATGTCTCAAGAAGTAGAAACTATTATGAAACTGCTTAGCACAATCACACTTTCTGATTTCATGGTGCCTAGAATTCCTTTTTTAGGGTTGCCCAATAAATAAAATTGAGTATAAGCTCCTGTTAGCGACAGGTCACGAATGACTTCATTTTTGACAACATGAGCCTGAGTTAAAATATGTCTAGGAGTTCGTCAAGGGTAAGCATTCTGATTACCTATGAATAGTGGAACAAATATAATGCCTCTAGTGTGTTCCAACGATTTTTGTTTTAAGATTTTACCTTGTGGCCTAGTTTTTGACCCTATGTGACTATCCTTTACAAGCGGACTTAATATCAAGGGGACTTTTATGACGGAGTTAATAATAAATATGGTTCAGATGACATGGTTCGACCAAAAAATAACTAAGATTTAAACGTGTGATCTATTTTTTAACATGTGGTCCTGTTTTAAATATGTTCAAGACTTCAAAAATGGAAACATTCTGATTAAGTTGGGTTAATATTGGACACACATATAAATTGCCTCTAGTTTGTTCCATTTTTTCTAAGGTTCGACTTCAGAGGCGGTAATCCCCTGGTACATTGTTTTGATACCAAGCACTAAAAAAATGCTGCGCCCAGTGAGACGGTATGTATTTTTTTTCTCTCCATAATTAAACAATTAAATTTCCTAACATCAACCATGTTCCAGCGTCCAATTTTCAATGTAATATGGTACCTTCATTTTGTCAGACAGTTATGTAGTTTACTTGGAATGCGTGTCACAAGTTTTCAATCGAGGCGAAATGTCCTGCGGAAATCTTTGAACCAAGCATGGACTGTCCATTTTTTTCAAAATTTCGTCCGTAATATACACAATTTCGTTTACATAACAATTCATAAACATTTACCGTACACCTATCGATATGCCCTAAGTTATGTTTCCATAGCGACGTTCGCAATTTGCGGATATAACGCTACAACCATTTTTCGAACCAAGCACTTGCAAAATATTATTCGAACCAAGCACTTCATCCTTTTATACGCTTAATGTATTTCTTTTTCAGGCTGATAAACAAGCCGTTCAACAGCTGGAAACGCATACTACTCATGTAGCATAGTACTATAAAGGTTGTATATGTATTCTTAAAATGTACTATACACCATTTAATTTCAAGAAGAATTTTATTGAACAGTCCGAGCATCGTTATATTTATGGTAAAACTCTTATTTAAAAACAATATAACACAATTTCTCCGCTCAGAGTTATTTGAAAATCATGATCTATTAAAACATTCATCGAAGATATGGATTTGAAGTAATATAAAAACTATAACAGGAAATGTTTCTGCAATGACTGCACCATGTTGGCGGTATTTTATTTTCGTCTATAACTCGCATAATATAATGGCCATTTCTTTGTATACGTCACAACAATTCATTCCTAAGTACTATTTTGTTGTGATCGTTATTTTCGATTAACAGGTATCATGCATTTGACTTATCAGCACGGAAAAGGTTGCCATGCCGGAAAATATACGACTGTTTCAACAGAAACGCCTCGCTACAGGGCAATCTGGGTGTGCGTTGGGAGAAAGCAAGTAGAAATGACTCGAAAATGGTTACTACAAAACTGATAGGCTTGGAATAAATAACGATTAACCATAGTATTTATTCATTGTGAAGTGTACTGAACATCATTGTACATTGTATCTCTACTGAGTACAATATTTTCGCATATTTTAACGTTTAAAATAAACCAAGAGAATATATGTTGCTATACAATTTAGTTCTTAACATTGTATGCGTCTGTCGAATTGTCTCTTATTGATCTGCATACCTTAAAATATTGTATTTTATAGCATCAAAACTATATCAATTAACAGTTAGCTTATAAATTTCTTATACTTAAAGAGTATTAGTTTCGGGAAATGGCTGATGAACAAATAATCAATTCGAATAAATGTTTATTATTTTCATTATTTTTATGACAAAAGCATGCAGTGTGAAAACAACACACATAACTAACATAACAGTACGAGTGTATGCATAGAATGTGTATAAACCATTGTTAACATAAACAAGCTATATTCATGTAATAAATATTGTATAATTATACTTTGACTTAGGCAAATACATAAAACCATGAACATATTACAGCAATTAAACAAAAATCGAGAACTGTATCATTAACATATAAATTACAAATCGCAAACATAAACTGAAGATTGATATAACATTCAATTGGGTTAAGAACCGATCATCGCAAGCAGATGATAACATTGGTCTGTTTAAAAAAAAATAAAAAAAAACAGTTCACTCAATCACTTATTTTCGTGAAGCGTATTCTTTACCACAGCTACGTTTCCTCCACTCGGTGGGATAACAGATGAACCACCAGATCTAGTCGAATGTGGTATTTAGCACCACAAATTTCACATTCGATCTCGGCGTCTGTATGTACCATTCTCCGATGGTTAAACAAATCCCCATTTGTGGCGAACGCTTTGTCACAGTTGGTACACTTGCGTTTCCTCACTATGGGCACAACCTCTGAAATATGATTTAATAACTATTTTAAGAATATTTGTATCCTGTATTTGCAAATAGTAACATTTAAAATATTTCTTTATATTTAAGTTAATATTTTATATGCATAAACATAAATGTAATGACTTCGAAATATGGCAATCTGAAACGGATAGTTTACCTGTGGCGTTTTGAGTGGCTTTGGCTAAAGAACATAAGCTCACAGCATCTGCGTGTATGGTGCTTAGCCTGTATGTTTTCTTTAATGTATACTTAATGCGCCTTTGGTCTTGTATGATTTCCCACAATGTCGGCATAACATATCCTGCAACAATATAAAAATTATATAGTGCTAGGTTCGAATAATATTTCATAAGTGCTTGGTTCGAAAAACGGTTGTAGCGTTATTACCGCAAAATGCGTACGTTGCTATGGTAACATAAATTAGGGCATATCGATAGAGCTACATGCAATGTTCATAAATAGCTCTGTAAACGAAATTGCGTATATGAATTACGAAATTTATAAAAAATCGACAGTTCATGCTTGGTTCAAAGATTTCCGCAGCACATTTCGCCTCGATTGAAAACTTGTGACACGCATTCCAAGTAAACTACAGATCTGTCTGACAAAACGAAGGTACCATATTACAGGGAAAATTGGGCGCTGGAACATGGTTGATGTTAGAAAATTTAATTGTTTAATTATGGAGAGAAAATAACAAAAAAATACATACCGTCTCACTGGGCTCAGCATTTTTTTAGTGCTTGGTATCAAAACAATTTACCACGTGATTACCGCCTCTGGGCTTAGTGAACTAGTTTTCGACCCCTGTGATCCACTTTAAATGCGGTCGAGGTTTTATCAAGGGGAACATTCTTAACAAGTTTTGAACATTATCTGACCAATCCCTAACAAAATATAGTTTCCGGACACAAAAATAAATGTGGCGCACGGATGAACGGAAGAAATAAAGGATTGACCGACGGACGGAAAGAGGGAATTACGGACGGAAGGGAAACGACAAAACAATATCACCCTCCCGAAACCTTCGGTTCGACGACAAGAATAACAGTTAACTCTAGAAAACCATATGTCTCTGTTTGAATAAGATAAAAAACATCATTGTAAAAGCTGAAAACACAACCGCCAGATGATGCCAAACTTAGAACAAACCACTGTTATTACAATGAACTCACTTTGACTCTGGTATCCGGTCGAAGTCGACATACATGTCCTGCAGGGTTCCCCCGACCAAAAACCCTATCATCGGTCCTAGCATCTGACATAAGCCGATAATCGCTGAAACAGATAGGACAATTGAGGTTTTTAAGCTAACATCTAGTTTTATCATTGAAAATTTTCATTAAACATTCGACCTCTCTTGGCCTGACATTAAGGACAGTAACGGGTACACTGTAACGGTAACGATAACCCAGACTAAGGCCAACAAAATATATACCCTTAGTGTCTCAGGCACATTGAGTCAATCAATATATTTATTTTGGTTCGGAATAAAACGTATTTACGATTATTATCATATATCATATCATTATCATATATGACGGTCAAGGTCGTTTCGACTATTGCCATATATGGTAATGGTCAGTGAGCTTACATAAGTAAATGGCTAAAAGCCGTTTATACACAAGCATTCGTCATTCGAGGTTATACCGGGCAGTAGACAAGAGAAAAATGGTAGTTTTCCCCAACCACCCACCCTTTTAGATTTTGTATGGGTGTATATGAATCATCTAATGTCTAGATATGGTTGAATTTTGAACATATTCATAACGTTTTATATTTTTCACATAAACGATTTTGTGTCGTTTTGAAAGTTGGGAGAGGATGACATTGTTTTACTGAGTGAATAAGGCGGTTTCATGGACTTTTACAGCAGTCGCTTTGTGCAAAGTGAAATTTCTTATTTTCCTGATGCTATGTTAAAGTGCATTGACACATATTGCTACACGAAGTGGTCATGAAACCATTGAGAGAGTGATGTTTATTATTTGTATTGTGTGTTAAATAAATATACTTGCCCGGTATAGACTACTCCTAGACAGTCGTTGTTATGTGTTTTATAAGGTTAACACATAAATAATTTATGTTTGGCTGAATATAATGAAAGAAAACATAAACCAAAAAAAATCATAGCGTATTAAAAGCAATTGAAATGGATTTCAACTAACATACATAACATCTAAGAAACCTGTCTAAGTAATAAATGATGTACGTGAAGTTAGCGGCCTAGCGGCCTAGCGGCCTAGCGGCGTGAAGTTAGCGGCCTAGCAGCCAAGCGGCGTGAAGTTAGCGGCCTAGTGGCCTGGCGACATAGCGGCGTGAAAGTGGCGGCCTAGCGGCCTGGCGGCCTATTTTTTCGCTATTTCAAAGCAATTGTTAATGCGTTTTTTTTTTTAAAAATAAAAAAAATGATAAATCAAAGTTTTTATTCGTAAGGTTACATAGCGGCCTTAAATTGTTTTCCATTCAGAGCATTTTTCTATACGTTTAATTCTAAAACAATTATAAATTAACTGTTTTAATGCACAAGTTATCAATCTGAAGCGATCAAAATCATTTTTTCAAAAAGTTGATCAAGATGTTCAGCGGCGTAGCGGCGTGAAGTTAGCGGCCTAGCGGCCTAAAATGGTATGCTTTTTAATTGCATGCATTTTCTTCAAAAAATAATGATATAATAACTGCTTAAGAGTGATCATTTGTGCATAAAAACAGTAAATATATCATTGTTTAAGAAGAAAAAGCATATATACATACCTTAAAATAGGAAACCATTTTAGGCCATTAGGCCGCTAGGCCGCCAGGCCGCTAATATCACTACTCTAGGTCGCTAGGCCGCTGAAGTACTTGATCGATTTTTTTTAAAAAGTTGAAAAATGCTTCAGAGTGATAATTTGATCATAAAACAGTAAATATATCATTATTTTAGAAGAACAGGCATGTTTACATGCTTTGAAATAGCTGACTGCTTGATCGACTTTTTTGAAGAAAAAAAAACGAATTTCGCTTCAAAGTGATAACTTGTGCATTAAAACAGTAAATATTTCATTTTTTGAGAAAAGGCATGTAAACATGTTTTGAAATAGGGTACCATTTTAGGCCGCCAGGCTGCTAACTTCACGCCGCTAGGCCGCTGAAGTGCTCGATCGACTTTTTTTTTTTAAAAAGTCGAAAAACGCTTCAGAGTGATAATTTGTGCATAAAAACAGTAAATATATCATTGTTTTAGAAGAACAGGCATGTTTAATGCTTTGAATTAGCTGACTGCTTGATCGACGTTTTGGAAAAAAAAATGTTGATAATCGCTTCAAAGTGTTCATTTGTGCATAAAAACAGTTAATATGTCATTGTTTTAAAAGAAAATGCATGTTTACATGCTTTGAAATAGGATTCAATTTTAGGACGCTAGGCCGCCAGGCCGCTAACTTTACGCCGCTAGGCCGCTCACTTCACGCCGCTAGGCCGCTGAAGTGTTTGATTGACCTTTTTGAAAAAAAGTTGGAAAACGCTTCAGAGTGATAATTTGTGCTTAAAAACAGTAAATATATCATTGTTTTAGAAGAACAGCCATAAAAAGTGTTTATGACCGCTTCAGATTGATAACTTTTGCATGATAACAGTTAATTTATAATTGTTTTAGAATAAAACGTATAGAAAAATGCTCTAAATGGAAAACAATTTAAGGCCGCTATGTAACTGTATGAATAAAAAAAAAATGATTTATCATTGTTTTTGTGTTGTTGTTTTTTTTTTTTAAAAAACCGCATTATCAATTAAAGCAATTGAAATAGAGAAAAAAGATACGCCGCCTGGCCGCTAGGCCGTTAGGCTGCCAATTTCACGCCGCTAGTTCGCCAGGCCGCTAGGCCGCTAACTTCACGCCGCTAGGCCGCTAGGCCGCTAGGCCACTAACTTCACGTACATAAATAAATCTGTCATCGACTGCAATCTGGGCTGAAAAAAAAGTAAAGAAAATTGATGGAAGGAACGAATGCATTTTTTAGCCTTTTTCTTAACATATCCGTTGTCTCTGGAGAAGAATATAGAGAGCATATTTGACGCATGTCGGTGTAAGATCGAAATTGATCAAGCAAAAAGTAATATGTTCCATTGTTTTACATTCGTTCCCCAAAGGTTAAATTTTTTAAACTTACGCCGAGATTAAACAAATTTCTATTTCTTTAATGCTAAATGCTAAATTGAAAGAGAGCCACCGCCAGTACGTATGGTCGTGCTAGGTTTCGAGCTGTGCTCTCGGAGCCACCGCCCGTACGTATGGTCGTGCTAGGTTTCGAGCCCTGCTCACAGAGCCACCTCCGTACGTATGGTCGTGCTAGGTTTCGAGCCGTGCTCTCAGAGCCACCGCCCGTACGTATGGTCGTGCTGGGTTTCAATGCCTGCTCACAGAGCCATCCCCGTACGTATGGTCGTGCTAGGTTTCGAGGCCTGCTCACAGAGTTACCGCCCGTACGTATGGTCGTGCTAGGTTTCGAGGCCTGCTCACAGAGCCACCGCCCGTACGTATGGTCGTGCTAGGTTTCGAGCCCTGCTCACAGAGCCACTGCCGGTACGTATGGTAGTGCTAATGTTCGAGCCCTGCTCTCGGAGCACCGACCGTACGTATGGTCGTGCTGGTTTTCGTGTCCTGCTCACAGAGCCACGCCCGTATTTATGGTCGTGCTATATTTCGAGCCCTGCTCTCAGAGCCACCGCCCGTACGTATGGTCGTGCTAGGTTTCGAGCCCTGCTCTCAGAGCCACCGCCCGTACGTATGGTCGTGCTAGGTTTCGAGCCCTGCTCACAGAGCCACCGCCCGTACGTATGGTCGTGCTAATGTTCGAGCCCTGCTCTCAGAGCCACCGCCCGTACGTATGGTCGTGCTAGGTTTCGAGCCCTGCTCTCAGAGCCACCCCCGTACGTATGGTCGTGCTAGGTTTCGAGCCCTGCTCACAGAGCCACCGCCCGTACGTATGGTCGTGCTAATGTTCGAGCCCTGCTCTCGGAGCCACCGCCCGTACGTATTGTCGTGCTTGTTTTCGAGGCCTGCTCACAGAGCCACCTCCGTACGTATGGTCGTGCTAGGTTTCGAGCCCTGCTCTCGGAGCCACCGCCCGTACGTATTGTTGTGCTAGGTTTCGAGCCCTGGTCTCGAAGCCACCCCCGTACGTATGGTCGTGCTAGGTTTCGAACCATGCTCTTAGAGCCTCCCCGGTACGTATGATCTTGCTAGGTTTCGAGCCCTGCTCTTAGAGCCACCGCCGGTACGTATGGTCGTGCTTGTTTTTTTTATTTTTCTCCTCTTCTGTCTTGGCACTCAGAGCCATTCTCGTGCCGTGCATGCTACGAGAACACTCCATTCAACTTCCTTCATTACTACCAGAACACTTGTTCTCACATTTCTACTCATTGACTTCTTACAATTTCTCTAATTACTCGTACATTATATCTTCCCTATTGCTCTACCCTCTCTCTCCTTACTCCGCCCTCGAGTTTGCAAAATGAAAACTTCTCGAACGGAGCTCGTAACGTGGATGTGACCAGGGTATTATATTGAACAGCTTAACATTGTTGTTATGCCCCCACAAAGTGGCGGCATATAGGGTTGCCCTTGTCCGTACGTACGTCCGTACGTACGTACGTACGTACGTCCCGAAGATTGTTTCCGATCTAATTCTTGAAAACCGTTTGTCCAATCCTCACCAAACTTTAAACACATGTTTGTGACCATAATATCTTGATCAAGTTCGATAGTCATGGAAATCGCTTTAGTCATTTAGGAGTTACGGCCCTTTTTTGCCAAAAATACTTCAAAAATATATGTTTCCAATCTAATTCTTGAAAAGTATGTGTCCAATCCTCACCTAACTTTACATACATGATTGTGACCATAATATCTTGTTTAATATTTATACTTCATTACTACGACGGGCTATTAGCATGTAATAAATCTGAAGCTCGTTTCTACATTATGTTATTGAATCATTATGCACATACATACAAATTATACCATTTCAAAACAACATTTAACAAAAAAGATGGGGCGCGGAATAATTTTAATTTCATTTCAATATTTGTTTACATATTTTCCCCCCGAAATGGGCAGTTACAAAATAAATCAGAATTTTAACAGGATGATTAAAGGAATTTGAAAAGGTACTAGTATACTACTTTACCTCATCAATGGCTGCAGGAAATTTCGTATGTTTGAAATTATTATCTAAAACTTTGAGTATATTATCTTTAAGAATCCCCATTCATTGCCTATTGAACGTTACGTATTATACTGAAAGTTCAACACATGTTAATACTCACATATATACATGGGGGAAGAGGCGGCAGGTACGCTGTCGTCGATGAAGGAGTAGCCGACGGTAATGAGCGTGGAGCCGCCGATCCCGTGCAGCAGCTGACCCAACACGAACAGCACCAGGAAGTTAGACAGCGCGTCGTTCGTCTCTACACATGGTGACTTGCTTTCTGTGGAAAAACATAATATAAGTTTCCTACTTGAAACTACAAAATACTGATCAAACCCTGTTAGTTGGCGATTCATTTAAAGAGGGACAGGAACAGATCTTGTCTGGTCACAAACTAAGTAAAGACGGCCTCCACACACGGTGACCTACTCCCTGGGAGAAAGGCATATGTTGTAAAAATTAGTGACTTCTTTACGGGAGGCAACATTCTGCGTTTAAAAGGTAAATATAATTGACCAGCGATAGGAATTGTGTGTACACCCCATCAGTCCAGATACACCACATATCGCACCATGTCGATATAATAAGGTTAGAATCCGCGTGCTGCAGCACCTGGATCAACCGTCTCCTTACGTCAGGTGCCTGCTAGTACTGTACTGGTGTTTGCTACATAGAAATGCCGTATTCTGATATATCTGTACATAGAAATGAATAAAATCTGCATACACTTACGCAATGCGCATAATTGCTGATATCAAGCGAAACAAGGACAAATGTCTGGAAGGTATGAGCATGTATTAGGACCGACAGGCTGGCAGAAGGTATCAAACTGTATAAGAATAGTCATGCTGACAGAAAGTATCAAACTGTATAAGGATAGACCTGCTGACAGAAGGTATCAAACTGTATGAGGATAGACCTGCTGACAGAAGGTATCAAACTGTATAAGGATAGACCTGCTGACAGAAGGTATCAAACTGTATAAGGATAGACCTGCTGACAGAAGGTATCAAACTGTATAAGAATAGTCATGCTGACAGAAGGTATCAAACTGTATAAGGATAGACCTGCTGACAGAAGGTATCAAACTGTATAAGGATAGACCTGCCGACAGAAGGTATCAAACTGTATAAGGATAGACCTGCTGACAGAAGGTATCAAACTGTATAAGGATAGACCTGCTGACAGAAGGTATCAAACTGTATAAGGATAGACCTGCCGACAGAAGGTATCAAACTGTATAAGGATAGACCTGCTGACAGAAGGTATCAAACTGTATAAGAATAGTCATGCTGACAGAAGATATCAAACTGTATAAGAATAGACATGCTGACAGAAGGTATCAAACTGTATAAGGATAGACCTGCTGTCAGAAGGTATCAAACTGTATAAGGATAGACCTGCTGTCAGAAGGTATCAAACTGTATAAGAATAGTCATGCTGACAGAAAGTATCAAACTGTATAAGGATAGACCTGCTGACAGAAGGTATCAAAATGTATAAGAAAAGTCATGCTGACAGAAGGTATCAAAATGTATAAGAATAGTCATGCTGACAGAAGGTATCAAACTGTATAAGGATAGACCTGCTGACAGAAGGTATCAAACTGTATAAGGATAGACCTGCTGACAGAAGGTATCAAAATGTATAAGGATAGACCTGCTGACAGAAGGTATCAACATGTATAAGAATAGTCATGCTGACAGAAGGTATCAAACTGTATAAGGATAGACCTGCTGACAGAAGGTATCAAAATGTATAAGAATAGTCATGCTGACAGAAGGTATCAAACTGTATAAGGATAGACCTGCTGACAGAAGGTATCAAACTGTATAAGGATAGACCTGCTGACAGAAGGTATCAAAATGTATAAGAATAGTCATGCTGACAGAAGGTATCAAAATGTATAAGTATAGACCTGCTGACAGAAGGTATCAAACTGTATAAGGATAGACCTGCTGACAGAAGGTATCAAACTGTATAAGAATAGTCATGCTGACAGAAGGTATCAAACTGTATAAGGATAGACCTGCTGACAGAAGGTATCAAACTGTATAAGGATAGACCTGCTGACAGAAGGTATCAAACTGTATAAGGATAGACCTGCCGACAGAAGGTATCAAACTGTATAAGGATAGACCTGCTGACAGAAGGTATCAAACTGTATAAGAATAGTCATGCTGACAGAAGATATCAAACTGTATAAGGATAGACCTGCTGACAGAAGGTATCAAACTGTATAAGGATAGACCTGCTGACAGAAGGTATCAAACTGTATAAGGATAGACCTGCTGACAGAAGGTATCAAACTGTATAAGGATAGACCTGCTGACAGAAGGTATCAAACTGTATAAGAATAGTCATGCTGACAGAAGATATCAAACTGTATAAGAATAGACATGCTGACAGAAGGTATCAAACTGTATAAGGATAGACCTGCTGTCAGAAGGTATCAAACTGTATAAGGATAGACCTGCTGTCAGAAGGTATCAAACTGTATAAGAATAGTCATGCTGACAGAAAGTATCAAACTGTATAAGGATAGACCTGCTGACAGAAGGTATCAAAATGTATAAGAATAGTCATGCTGACAGAAGGTATCAAAATGTATAAGAATAGTCATTCTGACAGAAGGTATCAAACTGTATAAGGATAGACCTGCTGACAGAAGGTATCAAACTGTATAAGGATAGACCTGCTGACAGAAGGTATCAAAATGTATAAGGATAGACCTGCTGACAGAAGGTATCAACATGTATAAGAATAGTCATGCTGACAGAAGGTATCAAACTGTATAAGGATAGACCTGCTGACAGAAGGTATCAAAATGTATAAGAATAGTCATGCTGACAGAAAGTATCAAACTGTATAAGGATAGACCTGCTGACAGAAGGTATCAAACTGTATAAGGATAGACCTGCTGACAGAAGGTATCAAAATGTATAAGAATAGTCATGCTGACAGAAGGTATCAAAATGTATAAGTATAGACCTGCTGACAGAAGGTATCAAAATGTATAAGAATAGTCATGCTGACAGAAGGTATCAAAATGTATAAGAATAGTCATGCTGACAGAAGGTATCAAACTGTATAAGGATAGACCTGCTGACAGAAGGTATCAAACTGTATAAGGATAGACCTGCTGACAGAAGGTATCAAAATGTATAAGGATAGACCTGCTGACAGAAGGTATCAACATGTATAAGAATAGTCATGCTGACAGAAGGTATCAAACTGTATAAGGATAGACCTGCTGACAGAAGGTATCAAAATGTATAAGAATAGTCATGCTGACAGAAAGTATCAAACTGTATAAGGATAGACCTGCTGACAGAAGGTATCAAACTGTATAAGGATAGACCTGCTGACAGAAGGTATCAAAATGTATAAGAATAGTCATGCTGACAGAAAGTATCAAAATGTATAAGTATAGACCTGCTGACAGAAGGTATCAAACTGTATAAGGATAGACCTGCTGACAGAAGGTATCAAAATGTATAAGGATAGACCTGCTGACAGAAGGTATCAACATGTATAAGAATAGACCTGCTGACAGAAGGTATCAAAATGTATAAGAATAGTCATGCTGACAGAAAGTATCAAACTGTATAAGGATAGACCTGCTGACAGAAGGTATCAAACTGTATGAGGATAGACCTGCTGACAGAAGGTATCAAACTGTATAAGGATAGACCTGCTGACAGAAGGTATCAAACTGTATAAGGATAGACCTGCTGACAGAAGGTATCAAAATGTATAAGGATAGACCTGCTGACAGAAGGTATCAAAATGTATAAGAATAGACCTGCTGACAGAAGGTATCAAAATGTATAAGAATAGTCATGCTGACAGAAGGTATCAAACTGTATAAGGATAGACCTGCTGACAGAAGGTATCAAACTGTATGAGGATAGACCTGCTGACAGAAGGTATCAAACTGTATAAGGATAGACCTGCTGACAGAAGGTATCAAACTGTATAAGGATAGACCTGCTGACAGAAGGTATCAAACTGTATAAGAATAGTCATGCTGACAGAAGGTATCAAACTGTATAAGGATAGACCTGCTGACAGAAGGTATCAAACTGTATAAGGATAGACCTGCTGACAGAAGGTATCAAACTGTATAAGGATAGACCTGCTGACAGAAGGTATCAAACTGTATAAGGATAGACCTGCTGACAGAAGGTATCAAACTGTATAAGGATAGACCTGCCGACAGAAGGTATCAAACTGTATAAGGATAGACCTGCTGACAGAAGGTATCAAACTGTATAAGGATAGACCTGCTGACAGAAGGTATCAAACTGTATAAGAATAGTCATGCTGACAGAAGATATCAAACTGTATAAGAATAGACATGCTGACAGAAGGTATCAAACTGTATAAGAATAGTCATGCTGACAGAAAGTATCAAACTGTATAAGGATAGACCTGCTGACAGAAGGTATCAAAATGTATAAGAATAGTCATGCTGACAGAAGGTATCAAAATGTATAAGAATAGTCATGCTGACAGAAGGTATCAAACTGTATAAGGATAGACCTGCTGACAGAAGGTATCAAACTGTATAAGGATAGACCTGCTGACAGAAGGTATCAAAATGTATAAGGATAGACCTGCTGACAGAAGGTATCAACATGTATAAGAATAGTCATGCTGACAGAAGGTATCAAACTGTATAAGGATAGACCTGCTGACAGAAGGTATCAAAATGTATAAGAATAGTCATGCTGACAGAAAGTATCAAACTGTATAAGGATAGACCTGCTGACAGAAGGTATCAAACTGTATAAGGATAGACCTGCTGACAGAAGGTATCAAAATGTATAAGAATAGTCATGCTGACAGAAGGTATCAAAATGTATAAGTATAGACCTGCTGACAGAAGGTATCAAACTGTATAAGGATAGACCTGCTGACAGAAGGTATCAAAATGTATAAGGATAGACCTGCTGACAGAAGGTATCAAAATGTATAAGAATAGACCTGCTGACAGAAGGTATCAAAATGTATAAGAATAGTCATGCTGACAGAAGGTATCAAACTGTATAAGTATAGACCTGCTGACAGAAGGTATCAAACTGTATAAGGATAGACCTGCTGACAGAAGGTATCAAACTGTATAAGGACAGACAGGCTTACAGAAGGTATCAAAATACATTAGGACAGACAGGCTTACAGAAAGTATGAACATGTATTAAGACAGACAGGCTGACAGAATGTATGATAACGTATTAGGACTGACATGATGACAGAAGGTATGAAAATGTATTAGGACAGACAGGCTGACAGAAAGTATGATAACGTATTAGGACTGACATGATGACAGACGGTATGATAATGCATTAGGACAGATAGGCCAACAGAAGATATGAAAATATATTAGGACAGACAGGCTGATAGAAAGTATGATAATTAATTAGGTCAGACAGGCTGACAGAAGTATGATAATATATAAGGAGTGGACAGACAGGATGACAGAAGGTATGAAAATGAATACGGACAGACAGACTAACAAAAGGTATGGAAATGTATTAGGACAGACAGGCTGATAAAAGGTATGATAATACATTATGTCAGACAGGCTGACAGAAGGTATGATAATGTATAAGGACGGACTGGACGACAGAAAGTATGATAATATATTAGGAAAGACCTGCTGACAGAAGGTATGAAAATGTATTAGAATAGACAGGCGGACAGAAGGTATGAAAACGTATTAGAACAGACAGGTTGACAGAAGGTATGAACACGAATTAGGACAGACAGGCTGACAGAAGGTATGAAAATGTAGTGGGACAGACAGGCTGACAGAAGGTACAAAAATGTAGTGCGACAGACAGTCTTTGTTTTCCTAAAATGCAGTTTCTTAATGACAAATTATATATAAATATCAGACAATATAATATTAACATGATTGCAATGATGCAAGACATAAGCCTTAAAAAAGAAAAGAAAACAACAACATAAAACAGAAAGATGTACAAACACATATTATGTTATGGAGACTCATCTTAAGTATTCCTTTTTCCTTTTCTTTAATTCTCTTTTTGGAATTCCCTGATTGGAATCGTTTGATCGTTTAAAATCTCATTCAAGAACTTTCCTATATCCATGACATCAAACATGAACAATACACGAAATACACGCAATATAACATCGTAATTACATAAAAAAAATATTAAAATTATGAGTTACCATGTCATAGAGCAATGGGAATAGATATCATATACAGTCAGTTTTAAAAAAAATCCTTTAAATGAATGCACATGTCTTTAAATTTTATAATACATTTATTTAAAAGTGGAACGTGAAATGCTTTATCTGTATATAATGTAAGTAGGGAGGTAGTTGGTAGTTGGGAATTCGAATATTCAACTACCCGCTAGTTGCCAGAAAAAATACTTTAACGTGATTTCTTCACAATTGTACCCTTTTTATCATAAAAAGGCAAACTCTGAATCCCAAACTACTATTTGGTTGGCAGCTGGATATTCGCGAATAACCAACTGAAAATACTCCAATAACCAAATTGCTAATGTAGAAAAAGAACACAGATAAATAGTGTGTATCGAAGACACATATGTGTACATGGGTAAAAAGACAACATACGCGATATTTCTTTACATTAACTTCTTTTGACAAAAGAACAATGCATACTCTGAATAATCCCCACTTACCAACTGGTTGGTAGTTTGCGTTTTCGCGAATAACCAACTTAAAACAGTAAAATAACCAACTGGCGAATGTGCGAATAATAACCAACTGGCGAATGTACGAATAATAACCAACTGGCGAATGTACGAATAATAACCAACTGGCGAATGTACGAATAATAACCAACTGGCGAATGTACGAATAATAACCAACTGGCGAATGTACGAATAATACCCAACTGGCGAATGTACGAATAATAACCAACTGGCGAATGTACGAATAATAGTGATTTAAAACAGCATTCACGAAGATACATATGTGTACTGTAAACAATACAATAACTGTTTGGTTACTTTTCATGTGTACCTTTTTACTATAAAACAACTTGGTAGTTGGGTATTCGCGAATAACCAACATGCATTATTTCATAACTTTCTGGCCAATGCACGAAACATTGTGATTTAAAACAGTGATTCTCACGAAATACATATGTGTAAATGCATAAAAATACATTTAGTGTGTGATTTCTTCACATCTTTACATACCATTAGACCATATAAATAGTCAAAAACTGAATCTTAAAACTTTCCAAATAACCATCTAGAAATGGTCGAGTAGCTAAATATCAACATCAACATCTAACAACTATGTAGTTGATAATTCGAATACCCAACTGGTAACTAGCAGGTAGTCGAATATTCGAATAACCAACTACCAACTATAAGGTAGGTATGTATTACCAACTACCAGCTACGAACTAGAAGGTAGATATATATTTGAATCCCAACTACGAACTACCTCACAATTTTACGGTCATCTGAAAGGTCAGCATTCACGGCCTTAAATAAATAAGCGTCGGTCTTGTTTGTGAGAGGAAAGAAGACTTGCACATGCAGTAGCCAATAGTCGCAGCTCCTAATTATACAATTACTATTCTTTACTTTTACAAACATGGCCTAAACAATGTTATTTATGAATTAATTTATGGGCGATATCTGCCATAACAACATCATATTAACAATGTGGCCTTCTATGAAGAAAAAACAACAAACAAAAACAAAATGCAATTGGTAAATCATAAAAATCTGCATCGCACTTATACATTCGTATACAAGAACTATTGATGTTTTGAATATAATTATTCTTAACAAATCATGTTAAATAACATAACAATTGAAGTTATTTCAATATACAGCATATGCACGCCGACAGACACTCAATAAAACACAACAATTTATAAAATAACAGTTATTTCAATCTTTAAGATAATGAAAATATGACATACCTTTTTGTAACATATTTTAAATAATTATTTTATGATGTTATCATACATATGACATCATTCTACAAAGTGATATTCGCTTGCTAGATCCATTAAATAACAGAGAGAACAATGACGTTCAGCAAATTTTAAGTTGTTTCTTAGAGCTGCACTCTCACAAATGCAACAATTAACTAATTCCAAGACAAAAAGGTGTCAAAACTGTAAAACTGTGAGAGTGCAGCTTCAATGTATTTGTATGAACCGTATTGACTTATATCAGTAATAAATATACTACAGGTCGAATTCAGAACAACCACACTGACTCACACTCAATGAGTTAATTAATTCTCTGCAATCACATAACGGCTCGGATATTTTTGGGTGAAAGGTCTATCCGTATTCACAGGTATGAGTGAGACTAAAGTGTTTTGCGTGAGTGGGACATTTGTGAGTGCTCGGCGAGGCCACTTGAACCGCCCTCCAGGATTGGTTCTGAATACGAATTGAATGAGTGTGAGTGATAAAAGTACGTGACAAATAGAAAAGATATCAGATATTTGGAACAAATAAGGGACATACTCGTTCTCAGACCATATTAAGAAACCGGTATAATCCATTGAGGTACATGTACTTTAATAACGTGGAATTATTTTTAAAAAATCTATATAATCACAAGGATACGCCAATCACATGATGTTTTACTTTGTGCTGATTTTGAACCCCCAGAAAAATTGATGGTTGCAATTCATCGATGGCTGCAAGAACAGGCAGCCTAATGTACTTGAAGTTTCTACATAATAATATTTCAAAGCAAAATAGTTTTTTTTTCTAAAACAATGCTTAAATAATTGTTTTTATGCAAAATTCATCACTCTGGAGCGATTATTAACTCTCTTTGTTTCAAAAAGTATTATCAAAAAAATCTCGTGCACGGTCCGCTTACAACCGTAAGTAGACACTTTTCAATAGCTCTGCTGAGGGTATAGTCTGTAATAAATAATATGATATTAAACTGCTCACGTTGATCATGGATTTGGGGTAAAAAAATAAACATTTATCGATTGTATGAGTTCATTTTTTGCGATCTAAAGAAAAAAGAGCGGGCGTACCTCGGCCTCTAGCGGGCGTACCTCGGCCTCTAAATTATTTGGTGTGTGTTGGTGCATTCGTCAGAATCGATCGACGGAAAAAAGAAAAAAAAACTCAATCGTCATAGTCCCACACATGCAGATCGTCATAGTCCCACACATGCAGATCGTCATAGTCCCACACATGCCGATTCTATTGACACTGGTTTAACAAGTATGCCTTGGTAGAAAAGAAGACTGTTCATTTGAAATGAAAACTTGAACATTCCATGATTGCCATCGGCCATAACAAAAAATGCGAACACCTTAGGCACGACTGACATTTCAAATTCGTACTACAACAAAATGCGATGGACAGGTAACAAACATATAATACATTATACAACATGTACAATATAAGAACTTCATAGCTGGCATTAAAAGAAACAGTTTGTACTTGTTTATTTTGTTCTTCTAAGCATTGTGACCTTTTTTCCTATATCTGTATTCCCGACCGGAGTTTTTATTTCTGACAATGCTTTTTTGGCACTGTTTAGGTAAAGTCTGGGATAAATATAGAAATGAATTAATGTGATTTCCATAAAGAGACAATAAATCGTATTTGCGTCTTTGTGTCAACAAGAAATATGACGTTCGAATCCAGATAAAGCCAGATTGTTCAGTGCTGATTGAACGCTGATAAAATAATACTCATACTTAAGTCTTCTTACGGGACATTTTCGTCATTTGTGCTGCTTTAAGAAAATGGAAGATGACTTAAAGCTTAGCTTAAGGTGATTCATCGCTACAAACGATCGCTTCACCAAAAGCGAATGATATTTAAAAGTGAAACACTGTTCGTTCAAACACTGACTGAAATAGGGGGCGTTTATCGTGGTAATGAAATTACCAGTGCCTGCATGTATGTATCCGATCTCACAACAAGATGATAATTATATTACCATGATTACGTTAAAATCGAGTTTACTTTAATCTAACGTTTCGTAGGGGGGTATATATTTGTAAATACTGTAAAATATACATCTATAATTCATTTTGGCGAAAATGTACATTATTTCCATACTTATTTAACCATGTATTGTAATAGTAAAGTGTTTACATCCCTACACTCTTTAAAGGTTTGACTTGGGAATTATGAAATTACGAACCTTCCAGCAACACTAAAGATGTGTATTTCTCATTCAAAATACCCCCCCCCCCCCCCCCCGAGTTAGTGTTGGGAATCGACAGAAAAATTACTATCGATAATCGGTTTATGAAACCGATTAATGATCGATTATCAATCGATTTAATTATTAATTATCTTTGGTCATTTAAGGCGTGCAGATACAGTACATGCAACAGTTTTAAGCACCAATGTTCCCCTACAGTATTATTTGGACATTTCTTTGTATAAATTACGTTATCTATTCAGAACGCAACTATCTTTCAGTGTTTACAAGTTACTATTACAGAACGTGAGACCACAGGCTCTATTTTTTATTTTACATTTAGTATTCTATACATGTGCAAATAGTAACAAAGAAAGATATCAATTTGTTTTTAATAATCAGACAGTAACAAGTTCATCAAGCAGTTGATTATTCTATATATTTTACAAGATCATATCCTTTCAGAAAACTGAGAAAACCAAATTCTTTAATACATGGTGAGAAGTAAACGGGAACATGTTTTAAACATCACTTTTAAATCTCCAACTTGAGAAGTTGAGAATCAATCCTTTAGCAGTTAAATCACAAAGAAAATTTGTAATAAGGTACTGTAGTGACATACTGACATAGTAACTCCTTAACATGAACTAGCATTAACCTGAAAAAGAAAATTAGTCGGTAGCGGTTACGTCCCTTGTTTCTATAATCGATTGTTCAACTTTCACCATCGATTGTCGCCGACATAGGCCTTTCCGAAAAATTGTCGATCATAATCGATCATCGGCACAACACTAGTATTAGTAGTGCAGGGGCTGGTGAGGTTTTATTTCAACTACAAGGGCCATATAAACTAAAACTAGTCGCTTGAAGGAACATTTTAAAAAAATGAAAAGGGATTTCTTCACATTCGTAACTTGAACGAAGTGTTGTACAAATATCTTTTGAACATAGCTAGTATTTTGGCTACCATGTCAACGATTTCCGATTTGAAAGTTCAACTTATTCCAAATGTTTATTTGTGATACATTTTGGGTACATGTACTTTAAAAATACGTACTTATAAAAAATTGTTATTCTATACACCAGTCAATTGTTACCACGGTACCCCAGGTCCGGGGGTATACCGGGGATAGCCCGGGAAATGGGCCGTATTTTTACCTTCCAGGTGGCCCCGCAGAGCCGGGTGAATGCGGTGGTTTTATTTTCGCGCCAAATATAGCGGGGAATGGGCCTTACCTAGAGTCCCTTGGGTGCTGGGGCATTTGTCGGGGGTTTCACCAGCAGTTCGTCCCCGCAGGGCGTGGACTTTGCCCGGGCTTGGCTGGACCGAAAGTCAAAGTCTCCGCTTTTCCCCGGACCTGGGGGGCCGTGGTTACAATTGACTGGTGCACTATGTGAACACCTTTTACACAACGCTTTCCAGTGTCTCTGCATTGACCGAATTCCTAAACAGCACATGATGTGGGTGGGGCTCGACCCCAGACCGACTTGACTAACCACTTACTTGTTAACTTGTTAACCTACCTTGCCGTTTAACACACCGGGATCAAAAAAGGCATCATTAATTAAGATTTTACAAAATTCAAAGACGTATTACTAGCGAATTCTAATCCGCAAATCACATTAGCATTTTTACTGGCACAGGTTTAAATCCCACACACTTGTGTTGCTTTTAGTCCTGTAATTGTCAGATATTTTATATGCATTTTAACTGCTTTGTTGTCAAAACGTATTTAATCACGATTTGCAACAAACCATAAGATGGTGAGCGTTTAGGTATTTTTTTATTATTATTATTGTCACTCTCTAGAATGTTTATTTTAGTTGCAAAGGAACACTTGACAGTGAGATACTAAACAACTTTCTTTAATAGTAAAACTTTTGAGATTACTGTCTTACAGACAAAGTCTATCTGTGAATGTCACTTGAGATTATCAATATAAATCCCTAGTGCTGTTTTTTGTTTGCTTTTACAAGTTTCATTTATTGTAATATGCAAGTTTGAAGTCTTCGTTTTAAAGACTGTTCAAATTATCATACAAATAGATTTAACTGGATGTAATGAATATTATTATCAAATTTAGATTTACTTGAAGCCTATGTTCAATTTCAAACGAACTAGTGCCTGCCTCTTGCTATGTCGAATCATCTGCAGACAGATCTAAATTATTTTTATCGTTGAATAAAGCAATGTCATTGATATGTATAACAGATAATAGTGACCCCAGTATGGACCCTTGAGGTACACCAGAAGTAAAAGTTAGTAATTCAGATTGCTTATTTCCTACTTTAACTATCTGTTTTCTGTTAGTTAAGTAATACGAAGAATGTTTATGCATTGTCTGAAAACTTGTACAGTTTCAATTTGTGCAAATGAATTTCGTGATCCACTTAACTAAATGCATTGCTAATTTCAAGAAAAACAGTTGCAATAATGTTGCCGTTGTCTACACCTCTAAACCACACATCTATCAAACAAGTAAAGGCGGCAATACAGGAATGTTTTTTTCTAACCCCTGATGGTTTATTGTATCCCATACATGTATAACTTTATATCCACGTATTCCATAAAGTATTTCCTTCAGAGCATGGAATTTTTCAAGCCTGAACGTTGTTTCTTCAAGAATATTTGAAGTTTATAAAATGTTTATTTAATTTATTGGTCATGTTTAATGTTAAAAAAACTTTTTGCTTTGTGCTGTCAAATAAAATATGGTCAATTTTTGAAATTCAAGGTCAATAATTATTTCATGCATATCGGTGAAAGAATGAAAAAAAAAATGGTGAATGATACCTTGATCATTTCACTCTGGCTCGAGTGAAATGATAACATTTGATCATTCCACTCTGTACAGACAACTCGGGACTATTTTTTTCCATCTTTTATAAGATTTGCTTCCCTTGACTTTGGAAAAAAAATACATGTATGTAACAAGTACACGTTTGTTGTCGCCTGTAGTGCAGTAATATACACATTGACCGAATCGTATAGAATTGTCAAAATATAATTATGCAATAGTTTTAATAAAACAAACATTTTTTGCGATTGATTATAACTATTAAAAAGAACAAACTTACCAATTTATGTATGAACTTTTTCATTGAACAAACTGTTACAATTAACCCGCTTGGTAGGTATCGGTTGAATATTTACTTGGCCACATGTGCTAGTAATAGAGTTGATAGATCATTTTTTGCAAAAGCATCTTCAGGCACATCCTCGACATTTCCTCAGGGGTCTTCGTAAACACAAAATTAAACGGATATGTGACATTCAACTTTAATAGATATGAAACTAATTCGCTGTCTCAACAACAAAACATCCTTCGGCTGCACTGAGCATTAATTCACTCCAAAAAAATACCGTAAGATCCAGGAGTCTGAGAGCGACAGTGACTAGATATACACTACGCAAAACACTAAACACAGACTTCCGTTGCTTTTACGAATACACAATTGTATAAGTCCATCATTGTTAATTTAAATCTGTTGTAATTGTTTTTGAATGTACAAAAATATCACATGCTCAAGTTTCATTGAATTGTATTTCTACGCGATACATTTTTTTATTTCCGAAATGCTTTTGTTTAAATACTTGTTTTGTGCCTCAATAAATGTTAAAAATGATAGGTTTCGTTGATGGAAGTAGGGTTTTATCTAAAAATAATTTCAATTCTAACAACCATTTCCATAAAGTGTGGAACTCTTTTTTAGTGGACGGACTGCTCGCGCGAAAAGGAGGTAACTTTGAGGTAACATCTCCAATGTTAATATCGCCATCTGGCTGTTATCGAACCACATCGAGGTATAATTCACATAAATATTGTACACATAAATACACTGCTACAAACAACCACGAGGAAACGTTGAAAAAGCAACAGAGCGAGGTAAAATCTATCTCACAGACTAATAAACAACTAAATGACCAAAATACAAACTTTAAGGATGACGTTACAGATCTAAAATGTCGGTCTATGAGGGACAACTTAGTGTTCTTGAACATTTCTGAGACCTCTGCACCACACCCAGACCTCCAGGTTAACCCCGTTGATCAACTAGCATCAGCTGACTCCTCACCGATGGAAACTGCAAGCGGCGATGCGCAAACGACCCAGGCGGCTTCGTATGCAAGTGCTGTGAGTACCGAAAACTGTAGCCAGAAGATTCTCGATTATTGTGAATCGGTACTGAAAATCGCAGAAGCCCGCAGTGTAGTACATATTGATAGGGCTCATAGGGCTCCTGGGCACCCTATTTCCGGGAAAATTCGGCCCATAATTGTAAAATTCAAAGACACTGACCCTAAACTTTTGGTAAAGAGAGCAGCCCGTGCAGTTAACCAAGGCAAAAATGTGTTTGATCAACAGCCGAAGGAGGTACAGGAGAGAAGGCGTGAGTTGATCCCCATCATGGAACAGGCCAAGCGCGAGAACATACATGCCTATATCGCCCGCGATAAGTTGTACATAAATCATAAACTTTATACCCCAACCTCGTCTAACTATGACGGGCGAGGAGAGTATGAACTTTCAATCATTGCGTGGAATGTTGAAGGTCTAAAAACGTGTTTATCTGACAATTAATTTGTAAATTTTGTCTGTAATTTTGATATTGTATTCTGTTCCGAAACATGGCAAACGAAAGATGATAAATATACACTTGATGGCTATGATTGTATTTCTGTTCCAAGAAAAGAAAGTGTTTCAGTTAATAGAAAGTCTGATAGGGGCCATGGTGGGATATGTCTATTTATTCGTTCAATATTCAAAAATGGTATTACTGTTTACGAATGTGATGAAAATGGATTTATTTGGTTAAAGATTGATAAAGAATATTTTCGCTTAGAAAACAATATTTGTATGTGCTTTGCTTATATTCCACCTGCTAATTCTGTGTATTTTAAGTCTCATAGCACTTGATATTATGAAAAGCTAGAAAAAGATATACGACTTTATAGTGAATTTGGTAAAGTTTGTATTATGGGCGATCTAAATGCCCGAAATTTTAATCATTATGCTGATTCTGTACAATTATTTGATAAATATCTAAATACTGTAGATGGTGATGACGAAGAAATTAACATTGTTGATAGGCATAGTGAAGATAGTATTGTAAATTCATCAGGTATAAAATTACTTGATATATGTAAAAGTACAGACCTAAGAATTGCCAATGGCAGAATTGGTGATGATAAAAGTATTGGTCAATATACATTTATGCCAACGATTGGTAAAAGTGTAATTGATTATGCGGTTATATCTGCTGTGTTGTTTAACATTATTAGTAATTTTATTGTACATGATCCTTACACTTTTTCTAGCCATGTACCTATACAAATTAATATCCGTTGGGTATACGAAAATACAAAGAATAAAGACGCCACTGCGACTGAAAAATTTGCTTGGAATAATAGTAGTATCAATATGTACAAACACGCTGTTGCAAGTGAGTTAAATAATCTTAACAATATTGTTAATAATGTATTATGTTCTAATGATACTATTGACAATGGTATAATTACTTTTGGAAACACCCTGTATAAATGTGCCCATACGGTGTTTGGTGTACAAAAACAAACATATAGTCATGATAATCGGAGAAATTGTAAAACCCCGTGGTTTAACAATGATTGCGATACAGCTCGGCGTGAATTCAATAAAGCGAATAAAATGTATAGGTTAAATAGGTCACCTCAGTTGTCAGCTGTTGTTATAAACAAAAGACGTTGTTATAGGCGGGTTAAACGAATATCGAAACAGAAATATAATTTAAGAAAAAAATCACAATTACATGATTTGTCTTAAGCAAAATCCAAAGCAGTTTTGGAAGGAGATTAAGAAAATCAAAAAGAAAACTGTTAATAAGCATTCTGTGTCTGCTGAAGATTTTTATTTACATTTTAATCAACTTTTTTCGAGCGATGAAGTGTATAAGGACGAGTATAAAGAAACTGTCTTAAACGATAATATAGTATATGACAACATTGTTAATACGTTGGATTGTGATTTTAGTGAAAGTGAAGTTATAAAAGCTATAAATAGATTGAAACGTCAAAAGAGTCCTGGAGAAGATATGCTCATTCATGAATTATTTATAGATAGTAAAGATTCTTTAGCTCCATTGTTATGTAAACTGTTTAATTATATTTACACTAAAGGTGTTAACCCTATATCATGGACTAAAGGAATTATTATTCCTGTGCCAAAAAAGGGGGACTTAAATAATGTTGATAACTATAGAGGAATTATGTTGACAAGTGTGTTTTCTAAAATATTTTCATTGTTGTTGGACAGCAGGGCTCGGTCTCTTGTTGAAAATAATAATTCTTTGTCCGATTTGCAATTTGGGTTTAGGAATAAACGTAGTACTGTAGACTGCATATTTGTATTACAAAATATAATTAACAAGACAATATAACGTGACAAGGGTAAGCTTTATTGTGCATTTGTTGACTTTAAAAAAAGCTTTTGATATGGTTTATAGAAATGGTATTTGGTTCAAGCTTTTATTTCAACAAAATATTTCGTCAAAATATGTAAATATGTTAAAATCTATGTATGAGTCCGTTAAAATTTGTGTTAGAGTGAACGGAAAAGTGTCAGATTCGTTTGAAAGTTATATGGGTGTGAAACAAGGGGAAACATTATCTCCATTGCTATTTATTATGTTTATTAATGATATGGAGACACAGTTAAAAAGTGTTAGAGATGACTTTGTAAATTTAGAAGAATTACAGATATTTATGCTTCTTTTTGCTGATGATACTGTTTTGTTCTCTAAATCTGTGGAAGGCCTTCAATTGTTATTAAATAAATTACATGATTATTGTTTAAAATGGAATATCACTGTAAATACTAATAAAACTGTTGCTATGATATGCAAGAAAGGTACACGGAAAGAAAATGTCAGTCTATTTTATAACAAAATTAAACTGGATATTGTTAATAAATTTTGCTATTTGGGAGTAATGCTATCATCCAATTGAAAATTTTCAGTGGCCCAGAAAGCTTTATCTGAACATGCATTACGTGCAATGTTTTCGTTAAATTCTTTGTTTGAAAAGATACCCTTGAATGTACATGAAAAACTTAAATTATTTGATTCAATGGTTTTACCAATATTAACATATGGTTGTGAAATATGGGGATTCCATTCTGCTCCCGATATAGAAAGGGTTTATTTGAAATTTTTAAAACAATTACTAAATGTTAGATGTCAAACAACTAATGCTACTGTTTATGGTGAACTTGGCAAAGTGCCATTATATGTTATACGCCAAGAGAGGATATAGCAATATTGGTATAAGCTTGTAAATTCAAATGATAACCTGTTGTCTAGATGTTTTAGATATTGTAGTTCACTAAATATAAGCAGCTCATGGTATTCTGATGCTAAAAAATTGTTAAATGATTTAGGATTTAACTACCTATGGGATAATATGTCAGTCACTAAATTACAGTTGTCAAAAGTTATCGACAGATTATATGATCAGCACATGCAGATATGGTATGCGACTTTAAATGATTCGTCCAAACTTTGTACTTATAAAGATATAAAAACAAGATTTTGTTATGAAAAATATCTCGATAGTGTCACTAATGTTAACCATAGAGTATCTCTAAGTAGAGTGCGATGTTCAGCACACAAGTTAGCTATAGAAGAAGGCAGATATAGAAATATACCAAGAGATGATAGAAAATGCATATATTGCAATATGAATATATGATTGAAGATGAATATCATTTTATTCGTGTATGTCCATTTTATAAAGATATTAGACAAATGTGCTTACCACGATATTATTGTCATTGGCCAACCAAGAAAAAACTCTGTAATTTGTTAAGTTCTGAAAATGCAGCATTATTAAGAAAACTTGCTAAATTTGTTTATATTGCCACTGAAAAGCGCAAAAGTGCTTAATTTAATTTAGTTATTGCTTATTAGTATTTGAATAGCTATATTTATATTTGTTCTTGAATTTATGCTCTTCTCATACAACATTGACGTCAATACTGTTTTATATTACCGCCGTGAATGTATATAATATTATATGCATTTGGATACGAACATGTTAATGTTTATGCCTAATAAAAGTTCTGTTCTGTTCTGTTCTGTATTATTACCAATTTTGGTAAATATTTTTCAAGAAATGCTCAGTTCAGAGAGGGGATAAAGTGAAACGTAAACGTTTGACAAATAAAGGGCATGAAGCGTTGACCAAATAAAGGGAATCAAACGTTGACTATTCAAGGGTCATGGCCCCAGACGTAATAATGCAACATGACTGATCGAACGTCGAGATGTGTCCGTAAAGCTCGTATCAATCGAAATATATAAAATGTTAAGGAATAATCCACACAACTTAAGTCAATTTCCCATATAGAGATATGCTTAAGGAATGTCAGGGTCAATACCAGCATTGCAAGATCAGCCAGTTCTGTAAAATCAGCGCAAATGCTTTAAATGCAGAGCATAATGGTTTTCAAAAACTGAATAATCTCAAAGACAGGAAAAGCACATTGGGACGCACGATTGACGTCACGAGACAACATATTACTAGTATTCTGTTCTGTTTGAATATCGAAGAAGTAAAAATGATCATGTTATAAATGCAAATAGCATATTACAAACGCCTATTGTATTAGTAAGTTCTGTAACTGGTTTTGCAATTTACAATTTTGAAAAAGAAAAATCCTAAAGAGACACTCAACTCACCAAAACAACCATGATAATCAATTGTAGCAATCGGCAATATTATTTAGCATTTAGCAATGAGCAGATGGCTTTTCCCGGGCATTTGATTAAGCGCATGTAGTTTACTAAACGGGCGCCTTCCCCGACCGTCCGGGCATATGATTGAACGCATGCAGTTGACTAAAGGGGCGCCTTTGCCCCACCGGCCGGGCATATGATTGAGCGTATGCAGTTTACTAAAGGGGCGCCTTTGCCCGACCGGCCGGGCATATGATTGAGCGCATGTAGTTTATTAAGGGGCGCCTTCCCCGACCGGCCGGGCATATGATTGAACGCATGCAGTTGACTAAAGGGGCGCCTTTGCCCGACCGGCCGGGCATATGATTGAGCGTATGCAGTTTACTAAAGGGGCGCCTTCCCCGACCGGCCGGGCATATGATTGAGCGTATGCAGTTTACTAAAGGGGCGCCTTTGCCCGACCGGCCGGGCATATGATTGAGCGTATGCAGTTTACTAAAGGGGCGCCTTTGCCCGACCGGCCGGGCATATGATTGAGCGTATGCAGTTTACTAAAGGGGCGCCTTTGCCCGACCGGCCGGGCATATGATTGAGCGCATGTAGTTTACTAAACGGGCGCCTTTGCCCGACCGGCCGGGCATATGATTGAACGCATGCAGTTGACTAAAGGGGCGCCTTTGCCCGAAGGGCCGGGCATATTATTGAGCGTATGCAGTTTACTAAAGGGGCGCCTTTGCCCGACCGGCCGGGCATATGATTGAGCTCATGTAGTTTACTTAAGGGGCGCCTTTGCCCGACCGGCCGGGCATATGATTGAGCGTATGCAGTTTACTAAAGGGGCGCCTTTGCCCGACTGGCCGGGCATATGATTGAGCGTATGCAGTTTACTAAAGGGGCGCCTTTGCCCGACTGGCCGGGCATATGATTGAGCGTATGCAGTTTACTAAAGGGGCGCCTTTGCCCGACCGGCCGGGCATATGATTGAGCGTATGCAGTTTACTAAAGGGGCGCCTTTGCCCGACCGGCCGGGCATATGATTGAGCGTATGCAGTTTACTAAAGGGGCGCCTTTGCCCGACCGGCCGGGCATATGATTGAGCGTATGCAGTTTACTAAAGGGGCGCCTTTGCCCGACCGGCCGGGCATATGATTGAGCGTATGCAGTTTGCTAAAGGGGCGCCTTTCCCCGACCGGCCTGGCATATGATTGGGCGTATGCAGTTTACTAAAGGGGCGCCTTCCCCGACCGGCCGGGCATATGATTGAGCGTATGCAGTTTACTAAAGGGGCGCCTTTGCCCGACCGGCCGGGCATATGATTGAGCGTATGCAGTTTACTAAAGGGGCGCCTTTGCCCGACCGGCCGGGCATATGATTGAGCGTATGTAGTTTACTAAAGGGGCGCCTTCTCCGACCGGCCGGGCATATGATTGAGCGTATGCAGTTTACTAAAGGGGCGCCTTTGCCCGACCGGCCGGGCATATGATTGAGCGTATGCAGTTTACTAAAGGGGCGCCTTTGCCCGACCGGCCGGGTATATGATTGAGCGTATGCAGTTTACTAAAGGGGCGCCTTTGCCCGACCGGCCGGGCATATGATTGAGCGCATGTAGTTTACTAAAGGGGCGCCTTTCCCCGACCGGCCGGGCATATGATTGAGCGCATGTAGTTTACTAATGGGGCGCCTTCCCCGACCGGCCGGGCATATGATTGAGTGCATGTAGTTTGCTAAAGAGGTGCCTTTCCCGACCGGCCGGGCATATGATTGAGCGCATGTAGTTTACTACAGGGGCGCCTTTCCCCGACCGGCCGGGCATATGATTAAGCCCTTGCAGTTTACTATATGGGCGAATTTCCCGACCGGCCTGGTAAATGAAAAAGCGTTGAACTTATCAATAGCAAATATTCCTAACACACAGAAACTAGCAATCCGCAATTAGCAATAGTACAATTGACAAATAGAATTAAGCAATATTTACATGTCGCAACCGGAGGCATTCATTGCTGGCTTTGATGTTCTATTGTATGGTGTTTAGTGATAACATGAATGCTTTAAATGCTTGTTAAAGTATTTTAAAAATTGCTCTTCCTTGTATCGTTCGACCGAAATATCAAAATAGGGCTATGGAAAATAAAACTTTATTTTTCAATAGTCGGTACGTTTGTCTTCTGTTAAACTTTCTTATATATTGTGCAATTGAATCTATTGAAGGATAAATCTAATGGAACTGACCATTTTAAAATCCTTTAAAAATTCATCCTTTCGAAAGGTTATGCATTTACAAAGTAACCCACCTTCCTCCGAGCACAGGTGAGCCTTTTCCTGACCCCACTCATAACTCGGCGTAATAAAATGCGGGAGGTACATGCACGTCGACCCCAACGAAGACAGGATGAACGCCAGCGTCAGGATGCGGCCCTTACGGCGTCGGCTGCCATAGAAACCGATAACAACACCGCATGTAGCCGCGGAGATGTCGTAACTGCTCGTGATCCAGCCTACGGACGAGCTGGTCAGGTCAAACCGTCGTTCGTAAGACGTCGTGTTCACATTGTTTATGCCGTTAATGGCGAACCCTGAAAATGCAGGAATTGGTTAAGATTAAAGAAATCAAAATAGTAGTATGATTCAATAACTAAACCAGCTGTATCACTACTTGTGCTTCTGTCAACAGATTGAATAATATAACAAGCTGTATAGTTAACTTGTGTTGTTATTAGTCAGACGCCCTATACTATATTTGATATTACTTTAGAAATATTCCAACTAAGGGACTAGTTCATAAATTGCAGAACAATGCTTTCAATAGTTTCCACGTTGCATGATATAATATGAAGTTTAGTATATTTTATAAAATTTTACACTTCAATTGATAATGAATACTTAAATCATAATAGCTCAGCTTATCATTTTGAAAATTTTGATTTTTAATACCAACTCAATCATAACAACTCGGCCATCTCCGAAATAGATACAGGCCGAGGTGTTCCGATTGATATCAACTTCCGCTCAAATAGATGAAGGTTACACGGTACTATTACAATATCCTTTATGTTTGTAAACCTCCTACGCAGTAATCTCCCCTGGCGACAGCAAAAATGCCGAGTTTTGAAAAATTAACATTGAGCTTAATGGTTTGTTTAGAAAAATGCATTCGAAAGAATGAGCTCCAGATAATTCCCTCTTGATGTATAGTTTTTTTTTATTCCCGTTCTATAAACTCATATGAGTGAAATGTGTTACAAAAACGTATACAAAATATAAAGCAAGGAATTCACATAATATGCCGGTACAAATAAGGGTGAATTTCATGCTATTGAAATCTATGTGTTAGACCATTGACTCTAATTATTCCGAAGAAACGTATGTATATTTTTGGTATAATTTAGTTTTAACCGGAGGATTAGCTTGAAAAAAAAACACAACCCCAGACTATCTATAATTCCGGGCTTAAACTGTTGTAACAATATTATTAACCATAATGTCATTCGAGCATATGTACACCCAACATAAAAAGATATTATCATTGAAATAATTACAATTTTTGGTTATCTGCATGCACGTTTTTCTTCTAATTTCATTGCGCCGACTTGATGCTATGCATCAACTTTTTTCTTGTAAAAAGATGATATAACTTAACAAAGTGTACCACTTATTTATGCTGCTGTGAACAAATTAGATAGCTAAACAAGCTGCATCACTACTTGTGTTTCTGTTCACAGATTGGATAACTTTACAAGCTTTACCACTTACTAATGATGCTGTCAACAGAACATATAACTGAACAAGCTGTGGTACTCTGTGTGAACATATTAGATCATTCTTGAACCTGGTCAAATAGCCCCCAGGTCAAATCAAATAGCCCCCATTTTGGTCCAATAGCCCCCACACATTTGGTCCAATAGCCCCCACTTGGAAAAAAATGGTCAAAACATCCCCACTTTGGTCAAAACGCCCCCAGTTATATTATAAGATAAGTTGTAATATTTTTATAAACTGATTTCAATACATAACATTTGTTGACAATTAAAATGTATTCAAAATAATTGGCACATATTAAAGACTTATTAATTAGAGAAGATATGGTATCTAAATTATCACATTGTGCAATTATCCTTTGAAGAAAGATTTAAGTTGGTTCACACCATCATTGTAAAAATGAGTTCATGAATGTGGTGCTGGCTGACAATTTTTAAGTGTATATTGGTTTATTTATTTTTGTGAAATCGTATTTATTAATTGCGAGTGTTCAAAATGGAATATCCTTGTGTAGATTTTGAGAAGGAGGTGCGTCCTACATGTAGGCAGCATGGAGTGGAATGCGAACACTGTGTTTCATGGCGATCAGCATGTAATTGTTGGTAATTGTACACCTCACTAAGCCTGTAGCATAAGACAATGTGAATAAACACATATTGATACAATTCAAATGTTCTGTTCTGTATCACGTATTTGCCGTCGTATGTGCTAAAATAGTAATTAATAATGCACAATATGAATAATGTCGAAATTGGAAGCTGAAAAATGTCGAATAATTATACTAGAAAATGAGAATTTCATCATCTGTTAGTATGTAAGGAATTTTATGATATACGAAACGCAGTAGAGATACAGACTAGTCTTAATCTCAATATTGTGTAACATATATTATATCAAAACTCTTCATGGTATGAAGTGTGACATAAGATTTATTTGATAAAATTGAAACTTGATAATACATACTAATACTAAACAAATAACCTAATGAAATAATCTAAACGACTTGAATTGTCATATTATTATTTTTTATTGACATATAATATACATTTTCCTTCTATGTTAATGCATATTGTTTTGTAGATCTACAATGAGAATATTTTTTTACAATTCAGTATAAATGTGAATTTAAAAGATGTGAAATAATTACAGTGTGGGAAGAATACAATGTGCAAATTATTTCAAAAATTAAAAATTAAATGAATTATATCTTCTTGTTGTTGAATGTATGTATTGTATGTATTTCTTTACACCTTGCGGTCTTATTCCTTTAATTTTGATGCGTAATCAATATTAAAAGAAAGGAAAACACTAAAAACTTATGGCTCGAAACATTTAAAATGTAGATTTGATATATTATTTATAAGTATTATATTAAAACGTTTGTTTTTATTACTTGGTTAAATTGTCAGATTTATCGATATACAAATAATGTTGGTTGTACTTCATTTTGTAAAATTAAAGGTTTAAAAATGTTTTGGAATAACGTAAGTATGCATATTGTAATGTCCCTGTCATTATGCAGGTTACTCACCTGGACATTTACTTGCAATCTTTCTGTGGAACTAATATACAAAACTGAGATATATTCAAAGACTATGATATGTTTTATAAATTTGCACTTACCTTAGGTCATGCATGTTTAAATTCCACCCTATCATTTTATTCCTGTTGCTATGTACATACAAAGGGGGTTCTCCACCCACCTTCCATATACGTGTTGAATATATTTGAACTGCTCAGTATAACTGTTTAATCATCTTCGTATTAAGATAAACATTATTTAGTAGTTGTCATATAATAATCATTTATATTTTAAGCCACTTCGTTACTGCTTGATTTTATGTCTTGAAGTTGTATTTCAATATTGTAAGCAAACTGTCATGGCTGCCGGACCGCCCGGTGGGCACTGTGAGTACCGCCCTACCGATCCTTCTGTTTTGTCAGAGCGGTCCCCCGGTCCTTCGGTGATTGGTCAGCATTTCACCGGTCCTCCGTTGATTGGTTGGAAGTTTGACCGGTCCGGCCGCCATTGGTCAGTTTTGATCACGTGGGCATCTCCTGTTCTCTATATAAACAGCGTTCCTCTCGGGATCAGCAGCTTGAATTCGGAGTTCGGATAGCTCGTTTGGGTTAGGTTACACCCGTATGTTTGAGCTTGAATTCCGAGTTCGGATAGCTCGTTTGGGTTAGGTTACACCCGTATGTTTGAGCTTGAATTCCGAGTTCGGATAGCTCGTTGGGTTAGGTTACACCAGTATGTTTGAGCTTGAATTCCGAGTTCGGATAGCTCGTTTGGGTTAGGTTACACCCGTATGTTTGAGCTTGAATTCCGAGTTCGGATAGCTCGTTTGGGTTAGGTTACACCCGTATGTTTGAGCTTGAATTCCGAGTTCGGATAGCTCGTTTGGGTTAGGTTACACCAGTATGTTTGAGCTTGAATTCCGAGTTCGGATAGCTCGTTTGGGTTAGGTTACACCCGTATGTTTGAGCTTGAATTCCGAGTTCGGATAGCTCGTTTGGGTTAGGTTACACCCGTATGTTTGAGCTTGAATTCCGAGTTCGGATAGCTCGTTTGGGTTAGGTTACACCCGTATGTTTGAGCTGGACTTTTGACGTCGAATAGCTCGTTTAATCTGATCTATTGGTCTAGTAGTTTGACCGGACGTAAATTTGCTAATGTGTAGTAGTTTGACCTTACATAAATAACAAGTTGTTTTAGCAAAAGATAGTTAATTGTTACCAAATATAGAAAACGTGAGAGCCCATGCAACTTAAACTGTTATCTGATGACTATACATGTGTTTGATGTCAATGATTTGATGTTATAAGAATACACTATAAACCGTTCAACTCGGTGTTCGTTGTATTTCAACATCTTCACTACCTTTTAGGAAGTTTTGCCTTGACTACGTAGGTCGTTACAATATAAAAAAAAAATAAAGTGGGGGCGTTTGTTTGTTGTTGTTGTTTGTTGTTGTTTTTTTTTTTTTGTTGTTTTGGTTTTTTTTTTTTTTGGGGGGGGGGGCTATTTGGCTAATTTTAAAATGTGAGTGGGGGCTTTTTGACCAAAATGGGGGCTATTTGACTTGGGGGCTATTTGACAAGGAAGAATAATTCTATATGCATGTTAGCGCTTGTTATACGGTCCGGCCATACATGTTAACATTCGTTCTACGGTCCGGCCGTGCATATTTACCTTTGGTCTACGGTCCGGCCGTGCATGTTAACATTGGTTCTACGGTCCGGCCGTACATGTTAACATTGGTTCTACGGTCCGGTCGTACATGTTAAAATTGGTTCTACGGTCCGGCCGTACATGTTAACATTGGTTCTACGGTCCGGTCGTACATGTTAACATTGTTTCTACGGTCCGGTCGTGCATGTTAACATTATTTCTACGGTCCGGCCGTGCATGTTAACATTTGTTCTACGGTCCGGCCGTGCATGTTAACATTGGTTCTACGGTCCGGCCGTGCATGTTAACATTTGTTCTACGGTCCGGCCGTGCATGTAAACATTTGTTCTACGGTCCGGCCCTACATGTTAACATTGGCTCTACGGTACGGCCGTACACGTTAACATTGCTTCTAAGGTCCGGCCGTACATGTTAACATTGGTTCTACGGTCCGGCCGTGCATTTTAACATTGATTCTACGGCCCATCAATGCATGTTAACATAGGTTGTACGGCCCGGCCGTTCATGTTAACATTGATTCTACGGTCCGGTCGTGCATGTTAATCTACGGTCCGGCCGTTCATGTTAATCTACCGTCCGGTCGTGCATCTTAATGTACGGTCCGGTCGTGCATGTTAATCTACGGTCCGGTCGTGCATGTTAATCTACGGTCCGGCCGTTCATGTAAATCTACGGTCCGGTCGTGCATGTTAATCATGTTAATCTACGGTCCAGTCGTGCATGTTAATCTACGGTCCGGTCGTGCATGTTAATCTACGGTCCGGTCGTGCATGTTTATCTACGGTCCTGCCGTTCATGTTAATCTACCGTACGGTCGTGCATGTTAATCTTCGGTCCGATCGTGCATGTTAATCTACGGTCCGGTCGTGCATGTTAATCTACGGTCCGGCCGTTCATGTTAATCTACGGTCCGGTCGTGCATGTTAATCTACGGTCCGGTCGTGCATGTTAATCTACGGTCCGGTCGTGCATGTTAATCTACGGTCCGGTCGTGCATGTTAATCTACAGTCCGGTCGTGCATGTTAATCTACGGTCCGGCCGTTCATGTTTACATTGGTTTCATTGTCCGAAATATTATACGTGAACTTCCAGGGAAATTATCTTAATTAACTTAATTGTCGAATATATTTATACATGTATACCTTTATCGTTCAGATCTGTTGATTTGCCGCGACCATGTCTGACAAATAATATCAATTTGTGTTAATTAAACGGCAAATTTATAAGTTTAATGAAAGATTTACCAATCGCCACTGATTTCTCACCGGTTTCCGGTCTCTGAAATCAGATGATGGCGAACAAAAACTCCCACGTTGTAATTAGAGAAGAAACTGTGTCAAATAAACGTGATATGAAACGTAATCAAGTTTGCTCAGACCTGTCTGATAGAGTGCCTTCTGGAGAACTGCCGTCTGCATTTTTTATGCCTTCACCATAAATTGCCTGTGTATGAATACTTCGTAATTTCAAGTGTTAGAGTGAACTTGTTTCTAGAATCAATACACGTACGATTTCACTCAAACGTTTTCGAAAAACAAATGTCCTCACAATGTTCATAACAAGAGCCATCCCTTTACCAACAGTTTCAGACTGAGAAAATAATTTGTAAACTGTCAGCATATTCATAGTTCTTTAATAAAATCAAACTTTAAATATTTACATTGGCCTTTAAACAAAACGGCCTGTTGACAGTATCGCAAGTAAGATATACAGCTGGTTTCGTTACCTAGTATGTTGACAGTATCGCAAGTAAGATATACAGCTGGTTTCGTTACCTAGTATGTTGACAGTATCGCAAGTAAGATATACAGCTGGTTTCGTTACCTAGTATGTTGACAGTATCGCAAGTAAGATATACAGCTGGTTTCGTTATCTAGTATGTTGACAGTAGCACAAGTAGGAGATACAGCTGGTTTCGTTACCTAGTATGTTGACAGTAGCACAAGTAAGAGGTACAGCTGGTTTCGTTACCTAGTATGTTGACATTATCAAAAGTAAGAGATACAGCTGGTTTCGTTACCTAGTTTGTTGACAGTAGCACAAGTAAGAAATACATCTTATTTCGTTACCTAGTATAATGACGGTATCACAAGTAAGAGATACAGCTGGTTTCGTTACCTAGTATGTTGAAAGTAGCACAAGTTAGAGATACGGCTGGTTTCGTTACCTAGTATGTTGAGAGTAGCACAAGTAAGAGATACGGCTGGTTTCGTTACCTAGTATGTTGACAGTAGCACAAGTAAGAGATACGGCTGGTTTCGTTACCTAGTATGTTGACAGTAGCACAAGTAAGAGATACAGCTGGTTTCGTTACCTAGTATGTTGACAGTAGCACCAGTAAGAGATACGGCTGGTTTCGTTACCTAATATGTTGACAATAGCACAAGTAAGAGATACAGCTGGTTTCGTTACCTAATATGTTGACAGTAGCACAAGTAAGAGATACGGCTGGTTTCGTTACCTAATATGTTGACAATAGCACCAGTAAAAGATACAGCTGGTTTCGTTACCTAGTATGTTGACAGTAGCACTAGTAAGAGATACAGCTGGTTTCGTTACCTAGTATGTTGACAGTAGCACAAGTAAGAGATACAGCTGGTTTCGTTACCTAGTATGTTGACAGTAGCACCAGTAAAAGATACAGCTGGTTTCGTTACCTAGTATGTTGACAGTAGCACCAGTAAGAGATACAGCTGGTTTCGTTACCTAGTATGTTGACAGTATCACAAGAAAGAGATACAGCTGCTTTCGTTACCTAGTGTGTTGACAGTATCAAAAGTTAGAGATACAGCTGGTTTCGTTACCTAGTGTGTTGACAGTATCGCAAGTAAGAGATACGGCTGGTTTCGTTACCTAGTATGTTGACAGTAGCACCAGTAAGAGGTACAGCTGGTTTCGTGATCTAGTATGTTGACAGTAGCACTAGTAAGAGATACAGCTGGTTTCGTTACCTAGTATGTTGACAGTAGCACTAGTAAGAGATACAGCTGGTTTCGCTACCTAGTATGTTGACAGTAGCACCAGTAAGAGATACAGCTGGTTTCGTTACCTAGTATGTTGACAGTAGCACCAGTAAGAGATACAGCTGGTTTCGTTACCTAGTATGTTGACAGTAGCACCAGTAAGAGATACAGCTGGTTTCGTTACCTAGTATGTTGACAGTAGCAGAAGTAAGAGATACAGCTGGTTTCGTTACCTAGTTTGTTGACAATATCGCAAGCTAGAGATACGGCTGGTTTCGTTACCTAGGATGTTGACAGTATCGCAAGTAAGAGATACAGCTGGTTTCGTTACCTAGTATGTTGACAGTAGCACCAGTAAGAGATACAGCTGGTTTCGTTACCTAGTATGTTGACAGAAGCACCAATAAGAGATACAGCTGGTTTCGTTACCTAGTATGTTGACAGAAGCACCAGTAAGAGATACAGCTGGTTTCGTTACCTAGTATGTTGACAGAAGCACCAGTAAGAGATACAGCTGGTTTCGTTACCTAGTATGTTGACAGTAGCACCAGTAAGAGATACAGCTGGTTTCGTTACCTAGTATGTTGACAGTAGCAAAAGTTAGAGATACAGCTGGTTTCGTTACCTAGTATGTTGACTGTAGCACCAGTAAGAGATACAGCTGGTTTCGTTACCTAGTATGTTGACAGAAGCACAAGTAAGAGATACAGCTGGTTTCGTTAATTAGTATGTTGACAATAGCACCAGTAAGAGATACAGCTGGTTTCGTTACCTAGTATGTTGACAGTAGCACCAGTAAGAGGTACAGCTGGTTTCGTGATCTAGTATGTTGACTGTAGCACCAGTAAGAGACACAGCTGGTTTCGTTACCTAGTATGTTGACAGTAGCACAAGTAAGAGATACGGCTGATTTCGTTACCTAGTATGTTAACAGTAGCACCAGTTAGAGATACAGCTAGTTTCGTTACCTAGTATGTTGACAGTAGCACCAGTAAGAGATACAGCTGGTTTCGTTACCTAGTATGTTGACAGTAGCACTAGTAAGAGATACAGCTGGTTTCTTTACCTAGTATGTTGACTGTAGCACCAGTAAGAGATACAGCTGGTTTCGTTACCTAGTATGTTGACTGTAGCACCAGTAAGAGATACAGCTGGTTTCGTTACCTAGTATGTTGACAGAAGCACAAGTAAGAGATACAGCTGGTTTCGTTAATTAGTATGTTGACAATAGCACCAGTAAGAGATACAGCTGGTTTCGTTACCTAGTATGTTGACAGTAGCACCAGTAAGAGGTACAGCTGGTTTCGTGATCTAGTATGTTGACTGTAGCACCAGTAAGAGACACAGCTGGTTTCGTTACCTAGTATGTTGACAGTAGCACAAGTAAGAGATACGGCTGGTTTCGTTACCTAGTATGTTGACAGTAGCACCAGTTAGAGATACAGCTAGTTTCGTTACCTAGTATGTTGACAGTAGCACCAGTAAGAGATACAGCTGGTTTCGTTACCTAGTATGTTGACAGTAGCACCAGTAAGAGATACAGCTGGTTTCGTTACCTAGTATGTTGACTGTAGCACCAGTAAGAGATACAGCTGGTTTCGTTACCTAGTATGTTGACAGTAGCACCAGTAAGAGATACAGCTGGTTTCGTTACCTAGTATGTTGACAGTAGCACAAGCAAGAGATACAGCTGGTTTCGTTACCTAGTATGTTGACAATAGCACCAGTAAGAGATACAGCTGGTTTCGTTACCTAGTATGTTGACAGTAGCACCAGTAAGAGATACAGCTGGTTTCGTTACCTAGTATGTTGACAGTAGCACCAGTAAGAGATACAGCTGGTTTCGTTACCTAGTATGTTGAGAGTATCGCAAGTAACAAATACAGCTGGTTTCCTTTACCTAGTATTTTACCATTAGCACAAGTAAGAGTAAGGCTGGTTTCGTTACCTAGTATGTTGACAGTATCACAAGTAAAAGATACGGCTGATTTCGTTACCTAGTATGTTGACAGTATCGCAAGTTAGAGATACGGCTGATTTCGTTACCTAGTATGTTGACAGTAGCACCAGTAAGAGATACAGCTGGTTTCGTTACCTAGTATGTTGACAGTAGCACCAGTAAGAGATACAGCTGGTTTCGTTACCTAGTATGTTGACAGTAGCACCAGTAAGAGATACAGCTGGTTTCGTTACCTAGTATGTTGACAGTAGCACCAGTAAGAGATACAGCTGGTTTCGTTACCTAGTATGTTGACAGTAGCACCAGTAAGAGATACAGCTGGTTTCGTTACCTAGTATGTTGACAGTAGCACCAGTAAAAGATACACCTGGTTTCGTTACCTAGTATGTTGACAGTAGCACTAGTAAGAGATACAGCTGGTTTCGTTACCTAGTATGTTGACAGTAGCAAAAGTTAGAGATACAGCTGGTTTCGTTACCTAGTATGTTGACAGTAGCAAAAGTTAGAGATACGGCTGGTTTCTTTACCTAGTATGTTGACAGTAGCACTAGTAAGAGATACAGCTGGTTTCTTTACCTAGTATGTTGACAGTAGCACTAGTAAGAGATACAGCTGGTTTCGTTACCTAGTATGTTGACAGTAGCACAAGTAAGAGATACAGCTGGTTTCGTTACCTAGTATGTTGACAGTAGCACCAGTAAGAGATACAGCTAGTTTCGTTACCTAGTATGTTGACAGTAGCACTAGTAAGAGATACAGCTGGTTTCTTTACCTAGTATGTTGACAGTAGCACTAGTAAGAGATACAGCTGGTTTCGTTACCTAGTATGTTGACAGTAGCACCAGTAAGAGATACAGCTGGTTTCGTTACCTAGTATGTTGACAGTAGCACCAGTAAGAGATACAGCTGGTTTCGTTACCTAGTATGTTGACAGTATCACAAGTAAGAGATACAGCTGGTTTCGTTACCTAGTATGTTGACAGTAGCACCAGTTAGAGATACAGCTGGTTTCGTTACCTAGTATGTTGACAGTAGCACCAGTTAGAGATACAGCTGGTTTCGTTACCTAGTATGTTGGCAGTAGCACCAGTAAGAGAAACAGCTGGTTTCGTTACCTAGTATGTTGACAGTAGCACCAGTTAGAGATACAGCTGGTTTCGTTACCTAGTATGTTGGCAGTAGCACCAGTTAGAGATACAGCTAGTTTCGTTACCTAGTATGTTGACAGTAGCACTAGTAAGAGATACAGCTGGTTTCGTTACCTAGTATGTTGACAGTAGCACTAGTAAGAGATACGGCTGGTTTTGTTTCCTAGTATGTTGACAGTAGCACCAGTAAGAGATACGGCTGGTTTCGTTCCCTAGTATGTTGACAGTAGCACAAGTAAGAGATACGGCTGGTTTCGTTACCTAGTATGTTGACAGTAGCACCAGTAAGAGATACAGCTGGTTTCAATACCTAGTATGTTGACAATAGCACCAGTAAGAGATACAGCTGGTTTCGTTACCTAGTATGTTGACAGTAGCACTAGTAAGAGATACAGCTGGTTTCGTTACCTAGTATGTTGACAGTAGCACCAGTAAGAGATACAGCTGGTTTCGTTACCTAGTATGTTGACAGTAGCACTAGTAAGAGATACAGCTGGTTTCGTTACCTAGTATGTTGACAGTAGCAACAGTAAGAGATACAGCTGGTTTCGTTAGCTAGTATGTTGACAGTAGCACTAGTAAGAGATACAGCTGGTTTCGTTACCTAGTATGTTGACAGTAGCAAAAGTTAGAGATACAGCTGGTTTCGTTACCTAGTATGTTGACAGTAGCACCAGTAAGAGATACAGCTGGTTTCGTTACCTAGTATGTTGACAGTAGCACTAGTAAGAGAACAGCTGGTTTCGTTACCTAGTATGTTGACAGTAGCAAAAGTTAGAGATACAGCTGGTTTCGTTACCTAGTATGTTGACAGTAGCACCAGTAAGAGATACAGCTGGTTTCGTTACCTAGTATGTTGACAGTAGCACTAGTAAGAGATACAGCTGGTTTCGTTACCTAGTATGTTGACAGTAGCACAAGTAAGAGATACAGCTGGTTTCGTTACCTAGTATGTTGACAGTAGCACCAGTAAGAGATACAGCTGGTTTCGTTACCTAGTATGTTGATAGTAGCACCAGTAAGAGATACAGCTGGTTTCGTTACCTAGTATGTTGACAGTATCACAAGTAAGAGATACAGCTGGTTTCGTTACCTAGTATGTTGACAGTAGCACCAGTTAGAGATACAGCTGGTTTCGTTACCTAGTATGTTGGCAGTAGCACCAGTAAGAGAAACAGCTGGTTTCGTTACCTAGTATGTTGACAGTAGCACCAGTTAGAGATACAGCTGGTTTCGTTACCTAGTATGTTGGCAGTAGCACCAGTTAGAGATACAGCTAGTTTCGTTACCTAGTATGTTGACAGTAGCACCAGTAAGAGATACAGCTGGTTTCGTTACCTAGTATGTTGACAGTAGCACAAGTAAGAGATACAGCTGGTTTCGTTACCTAGTATGTTGACAGTATCACAAGTAAAAGATACGGCTGATTTCGGTACCTAGTATGTTGACAGTAGCGCAAGTTAGAGATACGGCTGTTTTCGTTACCTAGTATGTTGACAGTAGCACCAGTAAGAGATACAGCTGGTTTCGTTACCTAGGATGTTGACAGTAGCACCAGTAAGAGATACAGCTTGTTTCGTTACCTAGTATGTTGACAGTAGCAGCAGTAAGAGATACAGATGGTTTCGTTACCTAGTATGTTGACAGTAGCGCCAGTAAGAGATACGGCTGGTTTCGTTACCTAGTATGTTGACAGTAGCGCCAGTAAGAGATACAGCTGGTTTCGTTACCTAGTATGTTGACAGTAGCACCAGTAAAAGATACAGCTGGTTTCGTTACCTAGTATGTTGACAGTAGCACCAGTAAGATATACAGCTGGTTTCGTTACCTAGTATGTTGACAGTAGCACTAGTAAGAGATACAGCTGGTTTCGTTACCTAGTATGTTGACAGTAGCAAAAGTTAGAGATACAGCTGGTTTCGTTACCTAGTATGTTGACAGTAGCACCAGAAAGAGATACAGCTGGTTTCGTTACCTAGTATGTTGACAGTAGCACCAGTAAGAGATACAGCTGGTTTCGTTACCTAGTATGTTAACAGTAGCACAAGTAAGAGATACAGCTGGTTTCGTTACCTAGTATGTTGACAGTAGCACCAGTAAGAGATACAGCTGGTTTCGTTACCTAGTATGTTGACAGTAACACCAGTAAGAGATACAGCTGGTTTCGTTACCAAGTATGTTGACAGTATTACAAGTAAGAGATACAGCTGGTTTCGTTACCTACTATGTTGACAGTAGCACCAGTAAGAGATACAGCTGGTTTCGTTACCTAGTATGTTGGCAGTAGCACCAGTAAGAGAAACAGCTGGTTTCGTTACCTAGTATGTTGACAGTAGCACCAGTTAGAGATACAGCTAGTTTCGTTACCTAGTATGTTGGCAGTAGCACCAGTTAGAGATACAGCTGGTTTCCTTTACCTAGTATGTTTAGAGTATTGCAAGTAAGAGATACAGCTGGTTTCCTTTACCTAGTATTTTAACATTAGCACAAGTAAGAGATACAGCTGGTTTCGTTACCTAGTATGTTGACAGTAGCACAAGTAAGAGATACAGCTGGTTTCAATACCTAGTATGTTGACAGTAGCACCAGTAAGAAATAAGGCTGGTTTCGTTACCTAGTATGTTGACAGTAGTACCAGTAAGAGATACAGCTGGTTTCGTTACCTAGTATGTTGACAGTAGCACTAGTAAAAGATACAGCTGGTTTCGTTACCTAGTATGTTGACAGTAGCACAAGTAAGAGATAAGGCTGGTTTGGTTACCTAGTATGTTGACAGTATCACAAGTAAAAGATACGGCTGATTTTGGTACCTAGTATGTTGACAGTAGCGCAAGTTAGAGATACGGCTGTTTTCGTTACCTAGTATGTTGACAGTAGCACCAGTAAGAGATACAGCTGGTTTCGTTACCTAGGATGTTGACAGTAGCACCAGTAAGAGATACAGCTGGTTTCGTTACCTAGTATGTTGACAGTAGCAGCAGTAAGAGATACAGATGGTTTCGTTACCTAGTATGTTGACAGTAGCGCCAGTAAGAGATACAGCTGGTTTCGTTACCTAGTATGTTGACAGTAGCGCCAGTAAGAGATACAGCTGGTTTCGTTACCTAGTATGTTGACAGTAGCACCAGTAAAAGATACAGCTGGTTTCGTTACCTAGTATGTTGACAGTAGCACCAGTAAGAGATACAGCTGGTTTCGTTACCTAGTATGTTGACAGTAGCACTAGTAAGAGATACAGCTGGTTTCGTTACCTAGTATGTTGACAGTAGCAAAAGTTAGAGATACAGCTGGTTTCGTTACCTAGTATGTTGACAGTAGCACCAGTAAGAGAAACAGCTGGTTTCGTTACCTAGTATGTTGACAGTAGCACCAGTAAGAGATACAGCTGGTTTCGTTACCTAGTATGTTGGCAGTAGCACCAGTAAGAAATAAGGCTGGTTTCGTTACCTAGTATGTTGACAGTAGCACCATTTAGAGATACAGCTGGTTTCGTTACCTAGTATGTTGGCAGTAGCACCAGTAAGAGAAACAGCTGGTTTCGTTACCTAGTATGTTGACAGTAGCACCAGTTAGAGATACAGCTAGTTTCGTTACCTAGTATGTTGACAGTAGCACTAGTAAGAGATACGGCTGGTTTTGTTTGCTAGTATGTTGAAAGTAGCACCAGTAAGAGATACGGCTGGTTTCGTTACCTAATATGTTGACAGTAGCACAAGTAAGAGATACAGCTGGTTTCGTTACCTAGTATGTTGACAATAGCACCAGTAAGAGATACAGCTGGTTTCGTTACCTAGTATGTTGACAGTAGCACCAGTAAGAGACACAGCAGGTTTCGTTACCTAGTATGTTGACAGACACACCAGTAAGAGATACAGCTGGTTTCGTTACCTAGTATGTTGAGAGTATTGCAAGTAAGAGATACAGCTGGTTTCCTTTACCTAGTATTTTAACATTAGCACAAGTAAGAGATACAGCTGGTTTCGTTACCTAGTATGTTGACAGTAGCACAAGTAAGAGATACAGCTGGTTTCAATACCTAGTATGTTGACAGTAGCACCAGTAAGAAATAAGGCTGGTTTCGTTACCTAGTATGTTGACAGTAGTACCAGTAAGAGATACAGCTGGTTTCGTTACCTAGTATGTTGACAGTAGCACCAGTAAAAGATACAGCTGGTTTCGTTACCTAGTATGTTGACAGTAGCACCAGTAAGAGATACAGCTGGTTTCGTTACCTAGTATGTTGACAGTAGCACCAGTTAGAGATACAGCTGGTTTCGTTACCTAGTATGTTGACAGTAGCACTAGTAAGAGATACAGCTGGTTTCGTTACTTAGTATGTTGACAGTAGCACCAGTTAGAGATACAGCTGGTTTCGTTACCTAGTATGTTGACAGTAGCACTAGTAAGAGATACAGCTGGTTTCGTTACCTAGTATGTTGACAGTAGCACCAGTTAGAGATACAGCTGGTTTCGTTACCTAGTATGTTGACAGTAGCACTAGTAAGAGATACAGCTGGTTTCGTTACCTAGTATGTTGACAGTAGCACCAGTTAGAGATACAGCTGGTTTCGTTACCTAGTATGTTGACAGTAGCACTAGTAAGAGATACAGCTGGTTTCGTTACCTAGTATGTTGACAGTAGCACCAGTAAGAGATACAGCTGGTTTCGTTACCTAGTATGTTGACAGTAGCACTAGTAAGAGATACAGCTGGTTTCGTTACCTAGTATGTTGACAGTAGCACTGGTAAGAGATACAGCTGGTTTCGTTACCTAGTATGTTGACAGTAGCAAAAGTTAGAGATACAGCTGGTTTCGTTACCTAGTATGTTGACAGTAGTACCAGTAAGAGATACAGCTGGTTTCGTTACCTAGTATGTTGACAGTAGCATCAGTAAAAGATACAGCTGGTTTCGTTACCTAGTATGTTGACAGTAGCACCAGTAAGAGATACAGCTGGTTTCGTTACCTAGTATGTTGACAGTAGCACTAGTAAGAGATACAGCTGGTTTCGTTACTTAGTATGTTGACAGTAGCAAAAGTTAGAGATACAGCTGGTTTCGTTACCTAGTATGTTGACAGTAGTACCAGTAAGAGATACAGCTGGTTTCGTTACCTAGTATGTTGACAGTAGCATCAGTAAAAGATACAGCTGGTTTCGTTACCTAGTATGTTGACAGTAGCACCAGTAAGAGATACAGCTGGTTTCGTTACCTAGTATGTTGACAGTAGCACTAGTAAGAGATACAGCTGGTTTCGTTACTTAGTATGTTGACAGTAGCAAAAGTTAGAGATACAGCTGGTTTCGTTACCTAGTATGTTGACAGTAGCACCAGTAAGAGATACAGCTGGTTTCGTTACCTAGTATGTTGACAGTAGCACCAGTAAGAGATACAGCTGGTTTCGTTACCTAGTATGTTGACAGTAGCACAAGTAAGAGATACAGCTGGTTTCGTTACCTAGTATGTTGACAGTAGCACCAGTAAGAGATACAGCTGGTTTCGTTACCTAGTATGTTGACAGTAGCACCAGTAAGAGATACAGCTGGTTTCGTTACCTAGTATGTTGACAGTAGCACAAGTAAGAGATACAGCTGGTTTCGTTACCTAGTATGTTGACAGTAGCACCAGTAAGAGATACAGCTGGTTTCGTTACCTAGTATGTTGACAGTAGCACAAGTTAGTGGCACAGCTGGTTTCCTGATAGATAGATAGATAGATGGATGGATGGATGGATGGATGGATGGATGGATGGATGGATGGATGGATGGATGGATGGATGGATGGATGGATAGATTTCAGTAAGGAATGCACATACATGGATATTTAAAATAAACAACATGTATAGTAAATTCAATTATACATACATGATATTATCAATAGCCATGACAGACACACCGAACCAAGGATGACACAAAAATGAGAAAACTCTTATTTCCATTGTGGTCCTTTAAGCTGGTAAAGTTATCTAATCTGTTCGCAGCAGCACACTAAAGTGAAATAATTGGTTAAGTGATCTGATTTGTTCGCAACAGCACACGTAAGTAACACAGCTGGTTAAGTTATCTGATTTGTTCGCAGAAGCACAAGTAAGTGACACAATTGGTTAAGTCATATCATTTGTTCGCAACAGCACAAGTAAGTGACACAGCTGGTTAAGTTATCTAATTTGTTCGCAACAGCACAAGTAAGTGACACAATTGGTTAAGATATCTAATTTGTTCGCAACAGCACAAGTAAGTGACACAATTGGTTAAGATATCTCATTTGTTCACAGCAGCACAACTAAAGTGACACAGCTGGTTATGTTATCTAATTTGTTCGCAACAGCACAAGTAAGTGACACAGCGGGTTCGGTTGTCTAATTTGTTCACAGCAGCACAACTAAAGTGACACAGCTGGTTCAGTTGTCTTATTTGTTCACAGCACCACAATTAAAGTGACACAGCTAGTTTAGTTAACAAACACGAGACAGTGGAGCCAATGTAAACATGCACGAGACAGTGGAACTAATGTAAACAAACACGAGACAGTGGAACCAATGTAAACAAACACAAGCCAGTAGAACCAGCAATGTAAACAAACACAAGATAGTGAATCCAGTGTAAACAAACACAAGATAGTGGAACCAATGTAAACAAACAAGAGACAATGGAACCAATGTCAACGAGAAGCCAGTGGATCCAGTGTAAACAAACACGAGACATTAGAACCAATGTAAACAAACACATGCCAGTGGAACCAATGTAAACATGCACGAGACAGTGGAACTAATGTAAACAAACACGAGACAGTGGAACCAATGTAAACAAACACAAGCCAGTAGAGCCAGCAATATAAACAAACACAAGCCAGGTGAACCAGTGTAAACAAGCACGAGACAGTGGAACCAATGTAAGCATGCACGAGACCTTGCAACCAATGTTAACAAACACGAGACAGTGGAACAAATGTAAACAAACACGAGACAGTGGAACCAGTGTCAACAAATACATGCCAGTGGAACCAGTGTAAGCAAACACGAGACAGTGGAACCAATGTAAACAACTCAAGCCAGTGGAACAAATGCAAACATGCAAGAGACAGTGGAACCAATGTAAACAAACACCACGAGACAGTGGAACCAATGTAAACAAACACAAGCCAGTGGAACCAGCAGTGTAAACAGACATAAGCCAGTGGAACCAGTGTAAACAACCACGTGACAGTGGGGCCAATGTTAGCATGCACGAGACCTTGGAACCAATGTTAACAAACACGAGACAGTGGAAACAATGTCAACAAACACGAGACAGTGGAAACAGTGTCAACAAACACGGGAGGTAGAACCAATGTAAATAACCACGAGACAGTGGAACCAATGTAAACAAACACGAGACAGTGGAACCAGTGTCAGCAAACACGAGACAGTGGAACCAATGTAAACATGCACGAGACAGTGGAACCAATGTAAACAAACACGAGACAGTGGAACCAATGTAAACAAACACGAGACATTAGAACCAATGTAAACATGCACGAGACAGTGAAACCAATGTAAACGAACACGACACAGTGGAACTCATGTAAACAAACACGAGACAGTGTAACCAATGTAAACATGCACGAGACAGTGGAACCAATGTAACCAAACACGAGACATTAGAACCAATGTAAACAAATACAAGCCAGTGGAACCAATGTAAACAAACACGAGACATTAGAACCAATGTAAACAAATACAAGCCAGTGGAACCAATGTAAACAAACACAAGCCAGTGGAACCAGTGCAAACAAACACGAGACAGTGGAACCAATGTAAACATGCAGAAGACAGTGAAGCCAATGTAACCTAACACGAGACATTAGAACCAATGTAAACAAACACAAGCCAGTGGAACCAATGTAAACAAACACGAGACATTAGAACCAATGTAAACAAATGCAAGCCAGTGGAACCAATGTAAACAAACACAAGCCAGTGGAACCAGTGCAAACAAACACGAGACAGTGGAACCAATGTAAACATGCACGAGACAGTGAAACCAATGTAAACAAACACAAGACAGTGGAACCAATGAAAACAAACACAAGCCAGTGGAACCAGTGTAAACAAATACGAGACAGTGGAAACAATGTAAACAAATCAAGCCAGTGGAGCCAGTGTAAACAAACACGAGACAGTGGAACCAATGTAAACATGCACGAGACAGTGGAACTGATGTAAACAAACACGAGGCATTAGAACCAATGTAAACAAACACATAACAGTGGAAGCAATGTAAACAAACACGAGACAATGAAATCAATGTAAACAAATACGAGACATTAGAACCAATGTAAACAAACACGTAACAGTGAAACCATTGTAAACAAACACGAGACAATGAAATCTATGTAAACAAACACGATACAGTGGAACCAATGTAAACAAACACGAGACAATGAAATCTATGTAAACAAACAAGAGACATTAGAACCAATGTAAACAAACACGTAACAGTGGAATCAATGTAAACAAACACGATTCAGTGGAATTCATGTTAACAAACACGATTCAGTGGAATTCATGTACACAAACACGATACAGTGGAATTCATGTACACAAACACGATTCAGTGGAATTCATGTTAACAAACACGATACAGTGGAATTCATGTACACAAACACGATACAGTGGAACCAGTATAAAAGATCCAACAGAATGGTCCTCTAAAAGTTCAAACACTTGTAAGCATCCTCAGACTGCACTTAGCGTTATTTAATGGCTCTTTATACTAATGTCATCATTGCCATGGAAACGTCATTTGAACTGACAATGCTTTTACTTTGTGAGAAATTACATACCCTTTAAAAGGCATAAAGACTTTCATCAATACCGGTCGTCTGGTAAGAATGCATTCTTGGCTTCGAGTGTTTCAATTTTGAAACATAAGCTAATGTCAACACGTTTTTTTTTTTATCTCATTGAGCAAAAACTGTATCGGACATCATAAATAATACGAACAAAAGAGAACAAAACTGAAAATATGATCATAAATATCGCCTTTTTTCTCGAAAGCGGATTCCAAGTATTATGATGTACAATATGACATTCGATGTCATGTTATTGTTTAAGTATGAAGATTCTCGGAAATTACATTTGATGTTCAGTTAATATTCTCAAAGGGCTTGCCTCTCCAAGTGATTTATTGTCTAGTATTCAATCAAAGATACAGATGCGAGTGGTGGCTGACTGACAATGGGTGAATAGATCAATGAAAACCATTAATATTCCCCCATTATTTTCGGCAATACGATGTCAAAGACTCCGAACAAGATCCGCAAGATTACACGGCAACTGTGTGCTCCATGTTTGCTGACCTTAGAAGCTGCAATTGTCTTTAAAGTAAAGGAAATGGCCGCCTGGACAGGGTCCGTATATATACCGTCTTTTCGTTTTTCGTTTTTTTACAGTTGAAAGTAAAAAACGAAAAAGGAACATACATTATCCTTTTTCGTTTTTCTAATGATTGAAGAGAAAACCCAAATTGATGGTTATAATTAAAAAACGGAAAAGGAAAAAACTAAGGAATACAAAACAAGGAAACTATTTATTTATACCGTTTTCTGTTTCTTCGTTATACTAAGTGTAAAACGAAAAACGAAAAACAAGCTATCTTGTATAAACCGTTTTTTCGTTTTTCGTTTTTTTTTATGATTGAAAGAAAAAAACGAAAAAGGAACATTCAAATCAGTTTTCGTTTTTCTAATGACTGAATAGAAAACTTAAATTGATAGGCTTTTTCTTTTCTATGATTTCATTTTTACTCACGAACATCAAGACAAGAAATTGATTCATTAATACCGTTATTCGTTTTTTGTTTTACAAAGCACAAAACGAAAAACGAGTGGCGCTGCAACTTCCTGTTTCACACGAACTTGATGACGTCACCATATATGTTAACGCCTACCAAAAGACATAAGGGGGGATATCAACAGATGCCTTTCAAAAATTTAACGTGAAGTTAACACAGATTTATTTTTGAGGTGAGTATTTTTATCGAATATATTGTAATATTTTGTACCTGCAGCATGATTTAATAATTCACCGAGCATTGGAGTACACGCCTTGTTACAATTCGGCAGACATGTAATCCTGTCAGCATGCCTAAATAAAAGTGAAAGTATTTCTGGAGTTTAATACGTTAAACAGTGACCTAATGTAGTTGCTGACATGCATGTTAAGTAGGATGCATCTTTCAACAATATTTCTTAGAGACTACACGTCAGAGTGCTGTTTTAGTTTATTGCATATATATATATATATATATATATATATATATATATATATATATATATATATATATATGTGTGTAGCATTACATTTTGATGTCAATAACAGTGGCGGTCCAGGAATTAATAAATGAGCCGGGGTGGGGGGGGGGGGGGGCACGATTGGGTTTGAAGGTTGTCATCCCACCAACTTGGGAATTTTGTTTCGCTGATTTATTGCAATGACACATTCTTAACAGTTTGTACTTTACAAACCTTCATTGAAGAATACTTTATAAACTCGCGTTCCTCCCTATCAATATTCAAATGGCATCAAATGTTAATAGGGAGGGTGGGGGATGGAGGTGAGAGAGATCTATTTTCAATCAAAAATGGTGCATTGTTGAGTATTTAGTACTATTTATTTAACAATAGTTTGAAAAAAAACGTACGCAACGTTACTTGACTTGCCGCACCGCCTCTCCAGTTGGCCGCCAAGTCAAGTAAAGTGCCCCCCCTCCTCCCGGCCTCAGGTATGAAAACCTTGATTCGCCAATGGTATTGACATCCGCCTCAGCTCGGTAAATTATTAAATCATGCTGCAGGTACAAAATATTACAAAACATTTGATAAAAATACTCACCTCAAAAAAAATCTGTGTTAACTTCACGTTGGATTCTTGAAAGGCATCTGGAAATCTCGGATCTTTAATATGTCGTTTAGTAGGCGTAACCATATATGGTGACGTCATCAAGTACATGTGAACTAGGAAATCGCAGCGCCACTCGTTTTTCGTTTTGCGCTTTGTAAAACAAAAATCGAAAAACGGTATTAATGAATCAATTTCTTGTCTTGATTTCCGTTAGCAAAATTGAATTCATGGAAAAGAAAAAGCCTATCGATTTTGGTTTTCTATTCAGTCATAAAAAAACGAAAAATGATTTGAATGTTCCTTTTTCGATTTTAACTTTTAATCATTAAAAATGAAAAACGAAAAACGGTATATACAGGATAGCTTGTTTTTCGTTTTTCATTTTACACTTTGTAAAACGAAAAAAACAGAAAACGGTATAAATAAATAGTTTCCTTGTTTTGTATTCCGTGATTATAACTAAAAAAACGGAAAAGGAAAAAACTATCAATTTGGGTTTTCTCTTCAATCATTAGAAAAACGAAAAAGGATATGTATGTTCCTTTTTCGTTTTTTAATTTCAATTGTAAAAAACGAAAAACGAAAAGACGGTATATACACGGACCGGGGATGCATTATTAAGCTTTCTATATATCTTTGTTGGGTGCACTAAGTTTGTAATGCATACATGATACGTGGATACCGTCTGTTCATTATGTATACAGGTGGTGAATCTCAGAGTTTTCTTTCGACATACTGGTGCGGCCACAGCAGACGGCATGAGTGTGCAGAAATGTTGGCACACAAGACATACATCTCCCTACACTGTGTGATATAGTGGTAAAGCAATCAACCACCTTACGGAGTTTCCTCGTATATACCCACGCTAACTGCTCGCAAACAAAAAACTTCCGGCATACCAGCCATAGCATTTTGTTTACTGTTTTCTTGAAACTAGCTTAAAGCCGCATTACCTATGTTAATTTCGATTTTCATATATATTATGTAACTATGTAAGCTCATCGTGCTTAAAATATCGATTTCGAAAATGCATCACTCTTTTACAATGTGTCTATAAAATACATGATATACGGTCACACGTTCAGCAATATAAACATGAACACAAAATGCTGATAACTTTTGTTGGCATTGTTGACAAAATCCACTGTATGATATCTGATTTTGAAATGTATGCATGTATGTAAACGCCTCTCCGGTCAAGAGACTGACAGAACTCCATGCTGCAACCGATCGATATCCTAATAGTTTTCAGTTTTTGTCTTTACACTGTTTTTGGATTTTTAACCTTTTCACTTTTTGGTATATTTCTAATATTAAAAACAATCACAATTGATGATCTGACTTACATATATGAAATGGGGTCGTTATTTGATTTTTCTTTATTTTGTAATGGCTGCGTCTGAGACTACACTATGAATCAACATCCATACCTACATGTAAGCATGTAAGCCAGGAGTTTGTGGAAACAACACTTATATAATTTATAGATCTAACAAGAACTTAAAATGGAAACATCGGAAGAAAATTGTTTGTGTTATAATTACGAAATCGAACCGCACTAGATTTATACACATGATATGATATAAGTCATGTCCGAAATTAAATGACTGAATATTTAGAAATCGACAGGTCAAAGTATATAGCACTCGTTTTAAAGCAGCATTATATGTGCTTGCAATGATACGAAAACAATAATCATTAAATAATCTCGCCGGCCTCTTGAACGGTTATCATTCCTCAGCTTCTAGCTGATAGCGAAGTGTCACGTGTCCACATCCCGTAAACAATAACCATAAACTCTCTGTTGTATACATGACGATGGCAGAAGTTCGTATCTAACATGATGTCACAATTACTGTTATCCAACCTGGTAGTTTACCTCAAATTTGACATTTAATAATACAATGTATAATATTATATAAATATTGCGACCGTACATTTTATTTTGTCAGTGTTTGAATAAAGTCAGTAATTCTTACCTGTAGTTTATGTGTTTCACAACACACTAACACTTTCTATAATATAAGAAAAATGTTAGTTGGTTCTTTACAGGGGCGGCTCCGAGATGGGCATAATCTATTGCCGACATTCACCCCTCCCTCAGAAACGAAATTTAAATGGATTAAAATGTTTCCAAGGGGGCAGGGGATTTAAATGATTTCTAGTCCGAAGTAGTGCATTTTGAGCGTTTTTTATTACTTCTTTCTCCGATATTGACATAAAACGTTACTAAGTGCTTTAAGACATGTACAATCTACTAGTTTCTACCATTGGTTTGATGTACAATTTGTGAACATTTAAAGACAGAATACAATTTTACAAGATACACTTATGCTTGACTATGGTTTTACCCGCCTCTTATTCAAGAGTTTTCGAGAATAATAGGCTACGAAATAGGCTTGCACGGATTGTAGCTGTATTCACAATCCACCATAACAAAATATAACTACTAAGCTAAAAAAAAATAACCTAATCTCTTTCAAAGATAATTACCATGCACGAGGGTGTAAACACAGAGGCAGCAGCACAGCATGGGTGGATTGTTTAGCCTCTGTAGAAAGACGGGCCTGCACGAGTAATAGCCACATCGTGTCTCCACGGGCACCTGCTTGCTGTCACGTGTCCCTTCCTGACGTTCGTGCTCAGGAGTCACGGCATCGGGGTCAAAATCGCGGACTTCAAACAGTGTTCTGTCATGACCATCCTCAGTTCCTGTTTCGTACTTCTCTGGGTGGTTTTCGCCTTCAACTTCTATATATTTATCTGCCATTCTGACAAGTGGTTTGTGAATAAAAATAGCCTGTACAAATTGATTCCATATTATTCCAATTAATTTTGATTATACTGACGTAATGTGCATCATACGCTGGCATAGATATCACGGTTTACCAGAACATATCCAGTAAAACTTCAATAATAAGGCACAGTGGTTAGAACCAATTGACTGTCCACATTTTCAGTTATCACACATACAAATATCCCTAATTCCAAGAACCTTGTTTACATGAACAAAAAGCTGTAAGTGATTTTTTTATATCTGCTGTTTCTCGCGTTCATTCAACATAACAAGGATATGAGGAAAGCCAGTCAAAGCCATGTAGAACAAGCTACGTCAGCGCATTGATCTCTCAGAGAGTTATTATCCCCACTCTGTGAGCCTTATTGGAATAATTTATCTCCTTCCTTCGCTGAAGTGAATGCTATTAGAAATCTGGATACTGAAATATTGGACTCCTTATTTTGGAGCATACAATGACAGCCTCCTAACAACAAACTATACTCTGCATTTCGCCTATCAAAACCCATGACAGATCAGTCTAAATATGCGACAATCACTGATGTCGCCATCACAATCACTGATGTCGCGCCATCACAATCACTGATGTCGCCATCACAAACACTGATGTCGCCATCACAATCACTTATGTCGCCATCACAATCACTGATGTCGCCATCGCTTCTATGCCCAGCTAACAGTAAATCGCATTAATGATTTAACTTGCTGATATATAAATGGTTTATATTATATAAAATCTCACATATGCAACAAAAGTAATAATTAAGACATAAACTCAATAATAATGATGTTTTTTTTCCCTATTTGGTTATGTTAAATCCGGTGTTCTAAAGTTGGGACTATACCTATATTGTCACATTTGGATCACACATTTGTTTCACATTTGTTTCAAAGTTAAAACCCCCCAGCCATTTCAATTATGATGAATGATTTGATGTATAAATATACCACAGTCATTTGAAGAGAATGAACTCCTGCTTTGGTGGTGTCATATGACCTGTAAATATTCAAATATTTAGTGACAATTAACCTATATTTGTTAAACTGCAGTAATTTAAAGTTATTTTATGCTAGATCGTTGGCAGAAGTGACCGCTTTGATAAATCTGAAGAGAAAATAACTACTTTAAGGTGAAATGTGACTGAAAGACGTCCAGGTCAAATGACATCAAAGCAGGAGTTCATTCCCTTCAAATGAATGTGAAATAGACTTATCCCCTTCTCGCAGAGGCTGGTTTTTCCCATTACGCAATGTGGTAGGATATCCATTGCGTGTATTACGTGATATCTATATGCACAATTTGGGACATATAGACACCTGGGAAATTCAACAGTTCATGAAACCCTAATGGCTTAAATTAACAGTTAAACGGTAAGTTAAAGGACCTGTTCCTAACATCATGGTATTCACAAATCGATAATTTAAGCAAGAGCCAAATTTATAAATTTTTCAAAACGTCTTTCGGCTATGAGAACTACCTTTATATATCTCCACATCAAAGTTTTTACTGTTCCCACCCATCAAAATTAGAACAAGAAACCATGGGCTACCAATACAAACAGGTAATTGGAATAGGACACCAGTCAACGAAAGACTTTGTCAAACATGTAACAAACTTGGTGATGAATTTCATTTTTTATTTGAATGCCTTAATTTTGATGATTTTGATGAACGTAAACAATTTATTAGACCATATTTTTACAGATATCCAAACATTTATAAACTCGAACAATTGTTTAATAGTGTTAATAAAAAATATTTCTTAAATCTATGCAAATGTTATTCTCAGACAAATAGGTAAGCGCGGTATGTTGTAATATATGTTATCACTGATTGTTAACATTCCTAGTTATATCGAGTACTGATACAAATGTATATCTGTAAGTAAGTGCATATATTTTCTCTAACACATACAATGTATACTACAATGTTGTTGTATACTTCTTGTTTCTTTTTTTTATTGTTTTTTTTTTTTTTTTGGGGGGGGGGGTCCTTACTAAAAAAGTAACTCTCCCATTGTTTTAAAATATTATTATGACAAGAATATAACGTTACAATTTGCTATTTTATCTTCTTAATATAAGTATCATATTTTAATAGTTATTTTAAAGATTAAGAATATTATATCTGATTTGAGCCGCTATATTTCATTGACTTTAATATGCACCTCAATGTTTTCATGTTATACATGAATTTGAGAGAATAAAAGTATTGACTTGTCTTGTCACTTTAGTTTTTAAAACGAATATGAACTGCAAATTTTGCCATATTTTATTTATTATCCGAAAATTCGAGAAAACTCTTATTAACATGTAAAGTTTATATTCTTAATATTGTTGTGCTATTCGCAAATCACGAAACTCTAACAAATTAAGAAATTTCAATCTAGCTAGTTTTTATGGTGCGAAGGAAATATTTTAAGTATATTTTTTAATTCATAGATTGTTTTAACATTTAAACGAATTGTGGTGTAAACTTAAGACAATATTTCTTAATATTGGCCGTTTAACTCTAGATTTTTAATTACTGTTTGTATTGGACACATTTTATAGTCCGAAGCACCCACGCTTTGATCAATGCCAAAAATACTTTTGTTAATTGTGTAGAAGTATTGTAAAATGTATTGTGTTTGCCGAACGGGTGTATGTGTTTTTTATATGCTAATTTGTGTTTCAAATGTGCTGATACGTTTAAATTTGAATTCAATGATGTTATTGGAAATTTTGTCTGAATTCGGTTGGAAAGTATGCAGAACGGAATGTGGCTCAATTGAGTAACGCTAATTATTTGCTTGTTATAAGCGAGAATTTGAGTAATGTCTCCCAATTGGTATCGTTGTTGCTTAGCTACAATAATGAGCGATCAGGGATACTTTTTTTTTATTATTTTGACATTTCTTATGTTTCCCTGTAACGAGTCTGCCATATTAAAAAAAATCGTTAAAAGACTCGTTGACGGCCATTTAGGTGGACTACGTTGTTGCTGTGCCATAAACATTCAGTATCAAACAAAACACTTAACGAGGTGCTAAGGATTCCATTTATCACCTCGTTAACTGATGGTTACCATATGACCAATTGATTTCTTGACGGTTACGAATAAACTAGCAGAATGGTTACGAAATAACCAAGATTCAGCGGTTACGAAATGAAAAGGTTACGAACTTTACAGATAACTACAGAACCGGTTCATTCATCGATGCAAATAAGATTGAGATAATCAAGCAACAATTTATTAGTACTTCCGGTTAAAATTACACACATGTTTTGAAAAAGAAAACGTGAAAATATGGGTAAAAACAAATTTAAGAGGAAATCTGGAGTTTCTTTAGGTAAAAAAGAACATAACTGTACTATCTGAATTTCCTTATGATGTTGTCATTATTATTAATAACTAATGTTTGTTTTATCACTTCTGTATCTAAACATAGTTTCGGACACTGAAGATTGAACAAAGGTTCGGATAATTCAAAATAAAATCTTGATGATATTATATACACGAACATTTCTAGAATCGTTAAACGCCATTTAAAAATTATGACATTACTTAGTGTGAATTTAGTGAAAATGCACTCTGATGTTATCTAGACCTAGCTTCTTAGATTCATAAGCCTAAGGCTGTCGAGTCTAAAACTGAGATTCTTTTTTTTTAAAACTTCCTTGGCCCAAGAAGGATTTAACTGTTAATAATCATATACAGCATATTTTTCATAACAAAAATATTGGAAAGATAAAGTGTTTGTCTTTTTAAGATTAGTAAGGTAAATGATAGTCTTAAATAATAGACATGTTTTACGGGATTCTTCAAATCCCTAACGTCTGAATGGGTGTGTGCAAATACTGGGGGGTTTGGAAAAAAAAAAAGTATTTAGAGAAGTATTTTATGTTTGAAATAGATAATAAATACTTAATTCATATTTTAGTATGTGATTGCAAAGATATTTTGCACATGATTTACCTTTCCAATAAAACAAAACTTGACTGACACAGACAACAATTGTGCCAATCGTAACAACTCGACCATCTCCGACAAACTTCGAGACAGACCTCGTAAATACAATTGTAACAACTCGGCCATCTTTGAGGTGCTCCGATTGTTGTAAAACTGTGAACCGCAGCCTTGCAGGTGCCCTTCATGTATATATATCGTAACATTTGGACAGTATGATATGAAACAAACACATCAAACTCATAATTATTAGTTGGATATTTATTTTTTGAGTATGGAGCTAATATAAAATAACATTATCTGGTAATATTTCTTGTTTTTATGATATTTTATTGAAGCAATATGCTAATCCGGAATCCCAATTGGAATAACTACCCACAGATAGAGATACAGAACAATTTGTACGTGAAGGATTTGCCATATCAAAAATAGTAAAAAATATCTGTCAACGTACAATTATTTGGACTAGGTACATTGTAAATAAGAACCCTGAGTGTTTTTTTCCTCATTCAGCTTTTTTAAAATCCATTAAAGTAAATGACTAGTCATGTATAGATTCATAATTAACAAATACTGACTTAGCCACAATAATGCGTGTGTAGGGAACTTTTTTTACCATTTGGATATTCATTTTGTACCCTAAACGCCACAAGTCTACTGATTCATACCAATGTAAAATATATTTTTCAACTGTAACTCCATAATATTTAACACTGCATTGTTAAATAAAAACACAAAAGTTACACATAAATTATTTTTAGCCAATGACTTTCTCTTATTACACTTAACTGTTTTATGAAACACAAATGTAGATTGATCTGTCAATAAAGCATCGCCATTTTTGAACTATCTAGCAGGGCCAGTTATCTTTCTGCTCAATATAATTAGCACTGGGATCTGTCATTCTTGGCTAGGAAAACAACAAGTGGGATATGGACGCATAGAGTCGCCAAAACAAAAATCATCCAGACCACATGCCTTGCCATTTGCTAGCAAGTCCCTCCTAATAGTATATGTAATTTCTTCTCTACCAATTATATACTTTCCGCCACTGAATCACTCTGATCCTCTGAAAATTCAACATCTTACTTCATTTTCTGTGGTTATATACAGTATATTTTACCTGCAGCTAACTTATTCCGTTTTAAAAAAAGAAATATCTGGACAATTTGTGATGTTTAAAGTGTACAAAATTTCACCAAAGGTACATGTAAAATTCATCAACATTTATATAATGGATTATTTTTAGCAGTGATATCACCACAAGCTTGTTTTATTTTGTTAACACCCGGGTAACACGCGTATACAAAATGGACTAACAGAAGGCCAGACACGCTTACATGTATGTGGCAAACTTACTACGCTTTTCGGTGTCAGGAATTTTTTTTTTTTTTTTTCACCCTCTTGCTTCGCAAATCATTAACTTCAAAACATCCCCAGACTAATGAGGTCATGTATCGAGCTAATGTTAGGCCCTAATGTTATTTTTTTTGGAACGCTGGAAAACCCAAACCTAGTACTTGAAAGCATCCCAGAGGGGGATGGGAATAATGAATTTATCGAGCTAGTGCTGTATTGGTGTCAGAACGCGCGGAAACCAAAATAAACAATACCAACAATCGGGGTTTTAAACAGATGTAAACATAAAAACATGAAAAAAAATAACATGACAAAAAATAACAAACTTTATTTTTGTTGATGCGGGGAAAATAGCCGGGTGAAGATGCTAAAGTAGCCGGGTTATTTTACCAGCTTCCGGCCAATTTCTACACCCCTGCTGACATTGACCCATTACCTAGTCAAAAGCCCATGACTGTCCAATCAGTGATCAGTACCCGCTGCTTTGTGGTATTATGTACCCCTTCCATAAAATGGTCATTGAACATACCAATACTTAACTTTTGGCAAGGATGAGAAATGTTTTGCCTGCTATAAAAGCAGGTAAGGTGTGTAAGCTTAATTTTACCATAGCAAGCCATTTTCTATAGTACCCACGGATCCGACCTTTAGATCTTAGCAAAATACATGTTATTTTTCCCAATCTAGAGAAAAAATCCAAATCAAAAGTAAAAAAAAAAAGGATAAAAGTCTTTTAACCTGTAATGTTTTATTCAACATCCTATCGGTCTAATGAATTGTGTGATGTAAAGTTTGAGGATTATTGAATTCAGAAATCACTGTTTTTCATAACATTCAGAGATCAGCAGTGGTCGAAATTAACACAAGCCCGCAAGCCCTGCACTGTTAAAAAGCCTTTTGGGCTTGCTCCAATTCTGAATTTTATATAGCAGCGCTTTTTAAAAAATTTGATGCTAAACAAAAGTAACTTTTGACTTATTGATTTTACTGACAATGGGTCAAAGGTTAAGGTCGATAACTGATGAATACTTGGGTCTAGGAACCTCATGCTTGGTAGGCAGTTTGAAGACTACCAGCAGATGAACCTTATTGATAATTGATACCAGGTTTTAAATATGGTAAACATGATAAAGCCATTAACCTACATTATTCACTTTAAAGTTAGACAGTGCTAGTTATCTTGTTGGTCCATTCTCTTTAATAGAAATGTTTAAAGTTTTCATACTTCTAAGATTTTGTCCAAAAATTGGATCCTGGACAAAAATTAGGCGTTCATTACAATCAATAATATGTAATAAAATGTATAATATCTATGGTAAATGCCTTATTACATTGGTCATCTGTGGATACTTTTAGCATAGCAGACATAGCATATATATATGCAAGCCAACAAGCTTTACCAAATACAGTTACAGTATTGCATTGTTTTATATGAAAATATCATCTGTGATAAATACATGTAGGTCGTAAACTTATTATGCCCCCCTTCGAAGAAGAGGGGTATATTGCTTTGCACAGGCATGTCGGTATGTCGGTCGGTCGGTCGATCCGTCGGTAGACCAAAGCTTGTCCGAGTGATAACTCAACAATTCCTGGACGTATGGTCATCAAACGTCACATGAAGGTTTGGCCTGACCAGTAGATGACCCCTATTGATTTTGGGGGTCATCGGGTCAAAGATCAAGGTCACAGTGACCTTTAATGGTAAAATAATTTTAAAGCTTGTCCGAGTGATAACTCAACAATGCCTGCACTCATGGCCCTCAAACTTGACATGGAGGTTGGGCCTGACCAGTAGATGACCCCTATTGTTTTTGGGGGTCATCAGTCCAAAGGTCAAGGTCACAGTGACCTTGAATGGTAAAAGGTTGTCCGAGTGATAACATGACAATGCCTGCACCCATGGCCCTCAAACTTGACTTGGAGGTTGGGCCTGACCAGTAGCTGACCCCTATTGTTTTTTGGGCTCAATGGGTCAAAGGTCAAGGTCACAGTGACCTTGAATGGTAAAAGGTTGTTCGAGTGATAACTCAACAAAGCCTGCACCCATGGCCCTCAAACTTGACTTGGAGGTTGGGCCTGACCAGTAGATGACCCCTATTGTTTTTTGGGGTCATTGGGCCAAAGGTCAAGGTCACAGTGACCTTGAATGGTAAAAGGTTGTTCGAGTGATAACTCAACAATGCCTGCACCCATGGCCCTCAAACTTGACTTGGAGGTTGGGCCTGACCAGTAGATGACCCATATTGTTTTTGGGGGTCATTGGGCCAAAGGTCAAGGTCACAGTGACCTTGAATGGTAAAAGGTTGTCTGATTGATAACTCAACAATGCCTGCACCCATGGCCCTCAAACTTGACTTGGAGAATTGGCCTGACCAGGAGATGACCCCTATGGTTTTTGGGGGTCATCTGGCCAAAGGTCAAGGTCACAGTGACCTGGAATGGTAAAAGGTTGTCCGAGTGATAACTCGACAATGCCTGCACCCATGGCCTTCAAACTTGACTTGGAGGTTGGGCCTGGCCAGAAAATGGTCCTTATTGATTAAAGGGGTCATTGGGCCAAAGGTCAAGGTCACAGTGACCTGGAATGGTAAAAGGTTATCCGAGTGATAACTTGACAATGGCTGCACCCATGGCCCTCAAACTTGATTTGGAGGTTGAGCTTGGCCAGAAGATTGTCCCTATTAATTTTAGGGGTCATTGGGCCAAAGGTAAAAGGTTGTCCAAGTGATAACTCAACAATGCCTGCACCCATGGCCCTCAAACTTGACATGGAGGTTGGGCCTGACCAGTAGATGACCCTTATTGATTTTAGGGGTCAAAGGTCAAGGTCACAGTGACCTTGAAAGCAAACTCAACAAATCTTGGACCTATGGTCATCAAACTTGACATGAAGGTTGGGCCTGCCCAGTAAATGACCCTATCGACTTTGGGGGTCATCAGGCCAAGGTCAATGTCACAGTAACCTTTTAACGCAAAAAAGTTAACAAATCTTCCCCCACTGATATCTCAACAATGCCTGAACATATGATCATTAAACTTGACATGGGTGTTAAGCCTGACCAGTAGATCACCCTTATTGATTTTAGGATTTATAGAGCCAAAGGTCAAGGTCACAGTGATCTTGAATGGTGAAAGGTTGTCCGAGTGATAACTCAACAATGCCTGAACCCATGGCATCAAACTTGACTTGGAGTTGCATCTGACTTGTACATGTAGATGACCCCTTATGATTTAAGGGGTCATCGGGTCAAAGGTCAAGGTCACAGTGACCTGGAACGAAAAAAACTTGTCTTGTTATAACTTGACAATGCCTGCACCCATGGCCCTCAAACTTGACATTTAGGTTTCTGGTGACCAGCTGATGACTCTGGATTTTGAGTTCATAGAGTCAAAGGTCATGACGGTCATAACACACTTTATCCTCACACTTTAATGGTCATAATCTTAAAACAGCAACAAATCAGCTGTCATTTCGGTCCATGCATATTTCATTCAATTGTCCATATAATCCTGACAACATGGCGCTCAGGGGGGGCATAATGTTTGACAAACATCTCTTGTTATTTGATCATTTCATACCGGTACATATCAACAATTGAAGTCATTAAGTAAAGGGTAAAGTTTACATGTTTATATTGTTTTTTTCATGAATATAATAAATTATGGTCATGCTGAGATACTATGATCAATTTTTTTTCGATATACCTGATAAGGAACTAGTCCTAATGCTCCAGTCAATTTTAACCACGGCTCCCCCAGGTCTGGGGAATAGCGGGGACTTTGACTTTCACTCAAGCCAAGCCCTGGGACGAACTTCTGGTAAAATCCCCACCAAATGCCCCCACACCCCAGGAACCTTAGGTAAGGCCCATTCCCCGCTATTTTTTTGCGCCAAGACAAAACCACCACATTCACCCGGCATTGCGGGCCACCTGGAAGGTAAAAACACGGCCAATTTACCCGGTATACCCCCGGACCTGGGGGGGGGGCGTGGTTACAATTGACTGGTGCATAATAGACTTTCACCTGAATGGGTGATTAACAGCCAACAGTCAGTAGTAAACTTGTACGGCAATCATAACCTGGCATGCATTAGTGGTAATTAATTAACCAAGTATGTGACAATAACTATAAATACAAATGTGTTGCTAATAGGACAATACACAATGGACATCTAGACAATTGGCCGGAGAGAAGTGTTTTGTCTAATGACAATTATCTTGCCCCGGCTGTATTATGACCTGATCACCATGGCTGGACCGACACTTCGACCATGTTGGCTCCCTTGCATACATATTGCTTCCAAACATCTAAAACAGTGGTCAAAATACTAGGATATACCCAAACATGTTTGTGTTCTTCTAATAGGGAACAAATTCAAAAGTTTTTGCTTCAAAAAAACTTGTCCAAAGGTCTGAAGTAAAATCAGATGCTGAAAAGGGGGAAAAGCCATTAAAATGTTTTTTTTTTTTAAATACCGCACATACATTGCCTTTATATAAAAAACATGTATAAATAGTTAATATTTACATCTGATAGAAACTGCTTTCGTGGCACAGGTCTCTTTTTTAACTCGTCTGCTTAAAGGGTAAGTTTCTGATTTACCGTATATAAAATGCTGTCAGAAACAAGTCTTTTTAAGAGTTAAATGGTAGGTTGATATTTATTCATTCAACTGTTGCAGTCCACAACTGCACACACTGTAATTTTTATTAGCTCATCTGATTTTTGAAAAAAATGACAAGCTATTGTCGTCACTTGATTGTCGTCGTCGGAGGCGTTGGTTAAGTTTTGCGTTTAAGTCACTTACATGGATATTATCAATGCTATCACTTTAAAACTTAGGGAAATTGTTCATCTCATACCCTTCTTTACATTGTACCCTAAAGATGCTGAGTCTCATTTTTTGGGGGTAAAAAACATATTTTGATGGATTTTTGGTTGATTTTGAGAATTGGACATAGCTTTTTTAATTAAGTCAACCCGCCAAACAACGACGTTCGTCATTCTCATGACCAGGTTTCACTTTGTGAAAACCTGGTTATGAGAATGACGAACGTTGTTGTACGGGTGGACGGGCAGACTCACCTATGAAACTGAATAATTTCAGTAAGGGTTGACATATCTTAACCAAACTTGATCTATAGGAAGAGTTTATGGAGACCTTTCATGGGATTGCGTTTGGGGTCCCTAGGGTCAAGTTTAAGGTCACTGTTACTAAAAATAGAAAAACGGTTGAAACTGAATAACTTTAGTTAGGGTTGACATATCTTGACCAAACTTGGTGTATAGGAAGAGTTTATGGAGACCTTTCATGGGATTAGGTTTGGGGTCCCTAGGGTCAAGGACAAGGTCACTTGACTAAAAATAGAAAAACTGTTGAAACTGAATAACTTTAGTTAGGGTTGAAATATCTTGACCCAACTTGGTATAAAGGAACAGATTATGGATAACTTTCATTTGATTGCGTTTGGGGTCTCTATGGTCAAGGTCGCTGTTTCTGAAAATAGAAAAACAGACACAGGCTGAAGTTCTTCTGTCAATCATTGAAAACCTGGTTTTGTCGCATTGCAGCGTTTCTTGTTTTTGTTGGAGTGATTTCAATTTTTTTTACAGACAATAAATGGATAATGCACTTCAATATATCAAACAGGTTTTTGAGTCACACATTTTGAAGGGTTGGGGATATTTTAGTATTTTTTGACTTTGTAATTTTTAGTTCGTCTGATTTTTTAAGTTTTGTGCTTGTGTCAGTAACATGCAAACTATCAAAGCTATGATATCATTTTCAGACTTTAGAATACCTGTTCACTATCAAATGTACAATATGGAATAAATCAACTGTAAAAGGATAAAATCAGACAAGCGTGCAGCACCCGCAGGCGGTGCTCTTGTAACATGTGTAACAATCGGCTTGGACAAAAATATATAGACATTTTTTAAATTTGAACATATGAAAACAACGTTATTGGGTGGCTTGCTCACCTGTTTAACAACTACACCAAGCAAAATCAACAAACCTAACTGAAATTTTGCACAAAAAAAAGACCAGATCCGGACAATTCTTAAATGATATATATGTACAAATAAAATTATTACCTCTATTAAATGTTTTATGTACAGTGTCTACATATTTTTAACTGCCCATTTAATCAGATTAATGATAGTTTTGAATAATGTATAATCTTCGATTATTTTTCTTCAGAGGATAGAAAAAAGAAACTACGGGAACTTGCAAAGGATGACAAGAAAAAAGACCAGAAGGCCAAATATTCCCTGGACCAACTGCTTGACAAGGTTCACCATTCTGAATATTTATCAACACCAGACTGTATGCAAGATCAGCTTTTCTTTTATTTAATTCAGATTAAATACATTTTTGCTAAACCTAACTTTTGATTCATCAAACAAATGCAATGTCAGAGTTTGAGAACTTCAATTGCAAACTATTTTTACAGGCTGAGAGTTGTATAGACAAGTTTGAATATGAGATGGCCCAGAAATTCTGCCAGCGTGGCCTAGAGATGGAGCCAGACAATGTACGGGCTCTCGAGACGTCCGGGGCTCTGCTGATAGACCTTGGCAACATGGAGGCAGCTAAGCAGGTGGGATCCCTGTTACCATCACATGTCTAGAGCTGTAAACTTAATTAACAACTTACATTTTAGTTTAGTATTCCACTTTTGATAGTATGACTTTAAATCCAAGTATCCCATTAGGTTAAAGACAGATATATATATATATATATATATATATATATATGTGAATATTAATAGCAAAACTGTTGTTCATGAAACAAGATGTTGACAAAAACCTTATTACACAAGAAGATTGCATTAACATGAAAAATATCCTGAAAGAGCCTGCTAGTTTACACGTATCAGTATGTTGTATAATGTAGTGTAGGGCTGTGTATCGTCACTCAACTCGCGATACGATACATATCACGATACGGAGTACGCGATTCACGATATATCATGATACGCTTATATATATATTTTTATGTAGGACTTTTTTGTTTGCCTATTTTGTAAATTGTTGAGCATATCCTTACGAAAACTATATTTTTAATGTTTTTATTATTTTGCATCGGCAAAGATGCGTGGTCGTGTTTGTAGTGTTTCCATTATATTTAATTTGGCCAGACACAATTTACAAATAACTATTTTATTGTCTGACTTTGCAAAACCAAAGTTCTCCCAAGCTTTGGACTTATATTTTGCCGGCGCATTTCTAGAGGGTTTCTCTTTACTACCGGTAGTATTTCCTTCCGCCATTCTTGACTTTGCAGACGACTAAAAACTGTCAAAACAGCTAAAGCCACTTCAGCCGCATTTTCGCATACAGCTAGCTCGCAGATTCCCAATTTTTTTAAATCTTTTGTAAATCAAATTTAAAAAAGAAAATTTAATTGCAAATTTTAAAATAATTTTATTTTCATTTTTCATTTTAGTTTGAAAAATAAACACAATGTAGATAAGTAAGATAACTAGTTGTAACGTTTTGTGCTAGCTCAACCTGCTGTTTGCAAAAATGCGGCTTAAGTGGCTTTCGCTGTTCTGACAGTTAAAAATGAAAGTTAACATATTGACCGGATCGTGCAAACATTTGGAAAGTGTTTTAAGCATACAAATCATAAGTCCAGATAACGAATCTAACGATACGCGATACACACGATTTTTTACAATGGGATACGATGCACCGATGAGTTACAGCCCGAATGTAGTGGATATTACATTGTATACTTGTGTAGTGGATATTATGTTGTGTAATGTATTGGATATTGTATTGTATAGTGCAGTGGACATTATGTTGTATAATGTATTGGATATCATATTGTATAGTGTAGTGGATATTATGTTGTGTAATGTATTAGATATCCAATTGAATAGTGCAGCAGATATTATTTTGTATAATGTATTGGATATCTTATTGTATTTTGTAGGGGATATTATTTTATATAATGTATTGGATATCCTATTGTATTTTGTAGGGGATATTATTTTGTATAATGTATTGGATATCCTATTGTATAGTGCTGTGGATATTATGTTGTATAATGTATTGGATATCCTATTGTACGAGGGGTGTCCCAGAAGTTCGCGGAATTGTATAATAACTTTTGCAATACTGCTTATTTTGAACAAAAAAATCAGCATGAAAATATTTAATATTTCGAAACATTATTGTATAAATATCAAAAGCTTACAATATACATAAATCCACTATCAGATATTCGGAAACCACCCATCACGCAACACCCAGAGCACAAACGATATCGTGAACATCAGCTGACGTCACAATACGAGTTCTTTGTTAACTTTTTCGATGTAATCTCCTTGTGCGTTCACACATTTCCGGTTTCTGCTGATCAATTTCTGCACTGTCTCGATGTTACACTCTTTGTCAAGGGTCAAAACAATCCTTTGTGTCGTTTGCATAAGGTCAGATGTCGACTGAAGATATGGTCTATAACCCGATCATTGTTCGAATTCACTTGCACTGGCCGGCCGGCCCTGGTGTCGTTTTTTATAGACAAACTACCATTGCAGAATCGCTCATGCCACTTTTATAGGGACGTTTTGCTGAACGGTTGAAGCGTTGTCGACCTTCTAATCAATATTAGGGTTTCTGCTGGCGACATCTGAAGGCCTACGGACATTTTTACAGCACTCCGTAACTCGACGTCATCTGTTGACGTCATGCCGACGTTGCTTTTGAAACAGTGATGTTACTCAAGTTACAGCAGAATTTAAATGGAAACAGCAATGGCGTTGAAGTTTTCAGAAAATGACGTCCAGCCATGCTGTTAATGTCACTTCATTTGGCGGAATATTAACTTACCTTTAAGTGATATAAAATTATGAAGTTTTACCAATATCTATGCTTGCTCTGGGTAAGGGTAGGTCAGTTGCTATGGATACCAAGTATGTCAAGATTAAGAAGAAAAAGAAAATTAAAAAATACCAGCGCTAAACACCAATTAGTTTAAAATACATTCTCAATAAATGTCATGATAATACCTATTTGCGTTTGCGAATAATGACGTTATTCCGCGAACTTCTGGGACACCCCTTGTATAGTGCAGTGGATATAAAGTTGTATAATGTATTTGATATTCTATTGTATGGTGCAGCATATATTATGTTGAATAATTTATTGGATATTCTATATTGTATGGTGCAGTGGATATTATGTTGTATAATGTATTGGATATCCTATTGTATTGTGCAGCAGATATTATGTTGTATTTATAATGTATTGGATATCCTATTGTATAGTGCAGCAGATATAATGTTGTATAATGTAGGGAATATTATGTTGTATAATGTATTGGATATCCTATTGTATTGTGCAGTGGATATTATGTTGTATAATGTAGTGGATATTATGTTGTATAATGTTTTGGATATTCTATTGTAAAGTGTAGCTGATATTATTCTCTATTATATAATTGATATAATATTATATAGAGTAGTGGATGTGCTATATAGTGCGGTGGATGTCATGTTAAAGAATAAAGTGAATATGTTGTATAGTGAAGTTGATATTATGCAGTATTGTGTAGTTAATTTATTGTATAGTGTAGTGGATATGACGTTAAGTATAGTGGATATGTTGTATAGTGTGGATAACATGTTGTTTAGTTTTGTGGATATCTCTAGTTTTGTGGATATCATGTTGTATAGTGTAGTGGCTATCATGTTGTATAGTGTAGTTGATATCATGTTGTATGTATAGTGTAGTAGATAGTTGTATAGTGTAGTTGATATCATGTTGTATAGTGTGGTGGATATCATGTTGTATAGTTTAGTTGATACAATGTTGTATAGTGTAGAGGATATCATGTTGTTTAGTGTGGTGGATATCATGTTGTATAGTTTAGTTGATGTCATTTTGTATAGTGTAGCGGATATCATGTTGTATTATTTAGTTGATACCATGTTGTATAGTGTAGCGGATATCATGTTGTTTAGTGTGGTGGATATCATGTTGTATAGTTTAGTTGATATCATGTTGTATAGTTTAGTTGATATCATGTTGTATAGTGTGGTGGATATCATGTTGTATAGTGTGGTGGATATCATGTTGTTTAGTGTGGTGGATATCATGTTGTATAGTTTAGTTGATACCATGTTGTGTAGTGTAGCGGATATCATGTTGTATAGTGTGGTGATATCATGTTGTATGGTGTAGTGGATATCATGTTGTATAGTGTGGTGGATATCATGTTGTATAGTTTAGTTGATACCATGTTGTATAGTGTAGCGGATATCATGTTGTATAGTGTGGTGATATCATGTTGTATGGTGTAGTGTATATCATGTTGTATAGTGTGGTGGATATCATGTTGTATAGTTTAGTTGATACCATGTTGTGTTGTGTAGTGGATATCATGTTGTATAGTGTGGTGGATATCATGTTGTATAGTTTAGTGTATATCATGTTGTATAGTGTGGTGGATATCATGTTGTATAGTTTAGTTGATACCATGTTGTATAGTGTAGTGGATATCATGTTGTATAGTGTGGTGGATATCATGTTGTATAGTTTAGTTCATACCATGTTGTATAGTGTGGTGGATATCATGTCATGTAGTGAAGTGGATATCATGTTGTATAGTGTGGTGGATATCATGTTGTGTAGTGTGGTGGATATCATGTTGTGTATTGTGGTGGATATCATGTTGTATAGTGTGGTGGAAATCATGTTGTATAGTGTGGTGGATATCATGTTGTATAGTGTAGTGTATATCATGTTGTATAGTGTGGTGGATATCATGTTGTATAGTTTAGTTGATATCATGTTGTATAGTGTGGTGGATATCGTATTGTATAGTTTAGTTGATACCATGTTTTAAAGTGTAGTGGATATCATGTTGTATAGTGTGGTGGATATCATGTTGTATATAGTGTGGTGGATATCGTGTTGTATAGTTTAGTTGATATCATTTTGTATATAGTAGTGGATATCATGTTGTATAATTTAGTTGATATCATGTTGTATAGTGTGGTGGATATCATGTTGTATAGTTTAGTTGATATCATTTTGTATAGTGTAGTGGATATCATGTTGTATAGTTTAGTTGATACCATGTTGTATAGTGTAGTGGATATCATGTTGTATAGTGTGGTGGATATGACGTGGTATAGTGTAGCAAGTATCATGTCATACATATAGGTGTAGTAAATTTAAATATGTATAAACTGCTTAAAGTTTATAACGGTTTTGTATATTGTAATGGATATGATATCATGTTGTATAGTGAAGTGGATATCATGTTGTATAATGTAGTGGATATATGTTGTATAGTGTAGTGGATATCATGTTGTATAGTGTAGTGGAGATCAGGTTGTAAGGTTCAGGTTAACGATGTGAATGACCGAGTCTATTTAATAATAATATTAGTAAATGACTTTGTTCACTTTGTAGCCATCATGATAACCATGTGATTATATAATGCATCATTGTAGTGATATGATTCCTTATTATAAACTTAGTTGCTCGCATTTCCGAAAAATAAGGAGAGCTACAATACTCATCCTAGCGTGTTGGTGTTGGCGTCGGTGTCTCACCTTGGTTAAGGCTTTGCATATAAGCACCCCTTTAGTCATTATCTCAGCAAATGCATCATGTTTTGCATTGAAACTTCAGGTATGTATTCCCAACTATGCACCCTACTTAATTATGCCCCCCTTCGAAGAAGAGGGGTATATTGCTTTGCACATGTCGGTCGTTCGGTCGGTCAGTCGGTAGACCAAAGTTTGTCCGAGTGATAACTCAACAATTCCTTGACGTATGGTCATCAAACTTGACATGAAGGTTGGGCCTGACCATTAAATGACCCCTATTGATTTTAGGGCTCATCTGGTCAAAGGTCAAGGTCACAGTGATTTTTAATGGTAAAATAATTTTAAAGCTTGTCCGAGTGATAACTCAACAATGCCTAGATCTATGGTCATCAAACTTGATATGGAAGTTGGGCCTGACCAGTAGATGACCCCTATTGTTTGTGGGGGTCATCAACCAAAAGTCAAGGTCACAGTGACCTTGAATGGTAAAAGTTTGTCCGAGTGAAAACTTGACAATGCCTGCACCCATGGCCCTCATACTTGACTTGGAGGTTGGGCCTGACCAGTAGATGACCCCTATTGTTTCGGGGGGTCATTGGGCCAAAGGCCAAGGTTACAGTGACCTTGAAAGCAAACTTGACAATTCCTGGACCTATGGTCATCAAATTTGACATGAAGGTTGGGCCTGACCAGTAGATGACCTCTATAGACTGTGGGGGTGATCGGGCCATGGTCAAGGTCACAGAAACCTTTAATGCAAAAAAGTTAACAAATCTTCTCCCAGTGATATCTCAACAATGCCTGAACCTATGGTCATCAAACTTGACATGGATGTTGGGCCTGACAAGTAGATCACCCTTTTTGATTTTAGGAGTCATAGGGTCAAAGGTCAAGGTCACAGTGACATTGAATGGTAAAAGGTTGTCCGAGTGATAACTTGACAATGCCTGCAACCATGGCCCTCAAACTTGACTTGGAGTTGCATCTAACCTGTAGATGACCCCTTATGATTTTAGGGGTCATCAGGTCAAGATCACAGTGACCTTGAACGAAAAAAGCTTGTCTGTGTGATAACTTGACAATGCCTGCACCCATGGCCCTCAAACTTGACATTTAGGTTTTTGGTGACCAGCTGATGACTCCTATGGATTTTGAGGCCATAGAGTCAAAGTTCATGGTTATAACACACTCTATCCTCACACTTGAATGGTCATAATCTTAAAACTGCCTTAACAGCATCCAATGTAAGTGACAAATCAGCTGTCATTTCCTTCCATGCATATTTCATTCAATTGTCCATATAGTCCTGACAACTTGGCACTCAGAGGGGGCATAATGTTTGACAAACATCTCTTGTTAATGTAGTATTAAGTAAGATAACACTACTTTGGATATAATGCAAATTATGGGCTTTTACTAGTTCACTTAGAAATTCAGTATAAGGTTTTGCATATAAGCACACAAAGGTTAATTCATCAGTAACTACTTGATGTATTGCATTGAGACTTACACAATGGTACTCAACCATCCCACATGCTTTAATAATAAAGTAGATAACTCTATTTGGCATATAATGCTCACTATGGCCTTTTATTATTCAACTTAGATATATATTCTAGTTAAGGTTTGCATGTAACCACATTTAAGTCAACATCTCAGTAATAACATCATGTATTGCATTGAGACTTAATACAACAGTACTCAACCATCCAACCTTTTTGAATAACCAAGTTAGATAACTCTATTTTGCATATTATGCAAATAATGGACCTCTATCATTTAACTTCGTAATTCTGGTTAAGGTTTTGCATGTAACCACATTTAAGTCAATATCTCTGCAAATAAAGCATGTATTGCATTGAATGTTTACACAAGGGCTCCCAACCATCCCAACTAATTAATTAATTAATTAATCAGGTTAGATAACTCTATCTTGCATACAATATAGATGTTGCCCTTATATCATTCCACTTAAAACATCTGGGTAAGGTTTTGCATGTAAGTACATATAAGTCAATAACTCAGCAACTACTTTATGTATTGCATTGAAACTTCATACAATGAAGCACGATAACTCTATCCTGCATTTAATGCAAAAGTGTCCCCTTTATTAGTTGACTTAGAAATTCTGGTTAAGGTTTTGCATGCCATCTAATTTTATAGAGATCCATGCATGTTTTACCAAAGCTTTGCAATCCTTAAACTTAAAACGGCAGAATAGTCGAGCACGCTGTCTCTGTTACAACTCTAGTTTCAATAGTTTCAAACATATTGTTCTTCCAGTGTTTTGGTAGAGCAGTTGCTGTAAGTCCAAATGAGGGATATTCAAAGTACATGAACCTGGGGCAGCTCTTTGAAGGTATATTAAGTGTTATTACTATAGGAGGCAGTAGATTGTTTTAAGTATTTGAGAATCCAGAAACAGTATTTAGCTCGTCTTTCAACAACTCTTGTTAACAACAATTTGTTCAGGTTTAGCATGGCTCTTAACTAGCAAACAACAATGTGTACATGTAAAGCATGGCCCATCACTTTGGCAAACAACAATGTGTTTATGTTAAGCATGGCAAATAACTCCGATAAAAAACAGTATGTACATTTTTAGCATGGCCCAATGGCCATAACTCAAGCAAACAACGATATGTACATGTTGAGCATGACCAATAACACAAGCAAACAATGATATGTACATGTTTTGCATGACCAATAACACAAGCAAACACTGATATGTACATGTTTTGCATGACCAATAACACAAGCAAACAATGATATGTACATGATTTGCATGACCAATAACTAGCAAACAACAATATGTACATGTTTTGCATGACCAATAACTCTACAAAACAACAATATGTACATGTTTAGCAAGGCCCGTAACTTTACCAAACACCAATATGTACATGTTTAGCAAGGGCAATAACTCTACCAAACAACAATATGTACATGTTTAGCAAGGGCAATAACTCTACCAAACAACAATATGTACATGTTTAGCAAGGGCAATAACTCTACCAAACAACAATATGTACATGTTTTGTAAGACCAATAACTCTACCAAACAACAATATGTACATGTTTTGTAAGACCAATAACTCTACCAAACAACAATATGTACATGTTTAGCAAGGGCAATAACTCTACCAAACAACAATATGTACATGTTTAGCAAGGGCAATAACTCTAGCAAACAACAATATGTACATGTTTAGCAAGGGCAATAACTCTACCAAACAACAATATGTACATGTTTTGCATGGCCAATAACTCTAGCAAACAACAATATGTACATGTTTAGCATGGCCAATAACTCTAACAAACAATAATATGTACATGTTTAGCAAGGCCCGATTTCTCTAGCAAACAACAATATGTACATGTTTTGCATGGCCAATAACTCTAGCAAACAACAATATGTACATGTTTAGCATGGCCAATAACTCTAACAAACAATAATATGTACATGTTTAGCAAGGCCCGATTTCTCTAACAAACAACAATATGTACATGTTTTGCATGGCCAATAACTCTAGCAAACAACAATATGTACATGTTTAGCATGGCCAATACCTCTAACAAACAATAATATGTACATGTTTAGCAAGGCCCGATTTCTCTAGCAAACAATAATATGTACATGTTTAGCAAGGGCAATAACTCTACCAAACAACAATATGTACATGTTTTGTAAGACCAATAACTCTACCAAACAACAATATGTACATGTTTTGCATGGCCAATAACTCTAGCAAACAACAATATGTACATGTTTAGCATGGCCAATAACTCTAGCAAACAATAATATGTACATGTTTAGCATGGCCAATAACTCTTGCAAACAACAATATGTACATGTTTTGCATGGCCAATAACTCTAGCAAACAACAATATGTACATGTTTAGCATGGCCAATAACTCTAGCAAACAACAATATGTACATGTTTAGCATGGCCAATAACTCTTGCAAACAACAATATGTACATGTTTAGCATGGCCAATAACTCTAGCAAACAACAATATGTACATGTTTAGCAAGGCCAATAACTCTAGCAAACAACAATATGTACATGTTTAGCAAGGCCCATAACTCTACCAAACAACAATATGTACATGTTTTGCATGGCCAATAACTCTAGCAAACAACAATATGTACATGTTTTGCATGGCCAATAACTCTAGCAAACAACAATATGTACATGTTTAGCAAGGCCAATAACTCTAGCAAACAACAATATGTACATGTTTTGCATGGCCAATAACTCTAGCAAACAACAATATGTACATGTTGAGCATGACCAATAACTTAAGAAAACAACAATATGTACATGTTTTGCATGACCAATAACTCTACCAAACAACGATATGTACATGTTTTGCATGGCCAATAACTCTAGCTAACAACAATATGTACATGTTTTGCATGGCCAATAACTCTACCAAACAACAATATGTACATGTTTAGCAAGGCCCATAACTCTAGCAAACAACAATATGTACATGTTTTGCATGACCAATAACTCTACCAAACAACGATATGTACATATTGAGCATGACCAATAACTCTACCAAACAACAATATGTACATGTTTAGCAAGGGCAATAACTCTACCAAACAACAATATGTACATGTTTAGCAAGCTCCATAACTCTAGCAAACAACAATATGTACATGTTTAGCAAGGCCCATAACTCTACCAAACAACAATATGTACATGTTTAGCAAGGCCCATAACTCTACCAAACAACAATATGTACATGTTTAGCATGACCAATAACTCTAGCAAACAACAATATGTACATGTTTAGCAAGGCCAATAACTCTACCAAACAACAATATGTACATGTTTAGCAAGGCCCATAACTCTAGCAAACAACAATATGTACATGTTTAGCAGGGCCAATAACTTTAGCAAAGCACAATATTTACATGTTGAGCATGACCAATAACTCTAGCAAACAAAATATGTACATGTTTTGCATGGCCAATAACTCTAGCAAACATCAATTTGTACATGTTTAGCAAGGCCAATAACTCTACCAAACAACAATATGTACATGTTTTGCATGGCCCATAACTCTACCAAACAACAATATGTACATGTTTAGCAAGGCCCATAACTCTACCAAACAACAATATGTACATGTTTTGCATGACCAATAACTCTAGCAAACAACAATATGTACATGTTTAGCAAGGCCAATAACTCTACCAAACAACAATATGAACATGTTTAGCAAGGCCCATAACTCTAGCAAACAATAATATGTACATGTTTAGCAAGGGCAATAACTATACCAAACAACAATTTGTACATGTTTGACAAGGGCAATAACTCTACCAAACAACATTATGTACATGTTTAGCAAGGGCAATAACTCTACCAAACAACAATATGTACATGTTTAGCAAGGCCCATAACTCTAGCAAACAACAATATGTACATGTTTAGCAAGGGCAATAACTCTAGCAAACAACAATATGTACATGTTTAGCAAGGCCCATAACTCTAGCAAACAACAATATGTACATGTTTAGCAAGGGCAATAACTCTACCAAACAACAATATGTACATGTTTAGCAAGGCCCATAACTCTAGCAAACAACAATATGTACATGTTTAGCAAGGGCAATAACTCTAGCAAACAACAATATGTACATGTTTAGCAAGGCCCATAACTCTAGCAAACAACAATATGAACACTTTTAGCAAGGCCCATAACTCTAGCAAACAACAATATGTACATGTTTAGCAAGGGCAATAACTCTACCAAACAACAATATGTACATGTTTAGCAAGGGCAATAACTCTAGCAAACAACAATATGTACATGTTTAGCAAGGGCAATAACTCTACCAAACAACAATATGTACATGTTTAGCAAGGCCCATAACTCTAGCAAACAACAATATGTACATGTTTAGCAAGGGCAATAACTCTACCAAACAACAATATGTACATGTTTAGCAAGGCCCATAACTCTAGCAAACAACAATATGTACATGTTTAGCAAGGGCAATAACTCTACCAAACAACAATATGTACATGTTTAGCAAGGCCCATAACTCTAGCAAACAACAATATGTACATGTTTAGCAAGGGCAATAACTCTAGCAAACAACAATATGTACATATTTTATAGCTAAATACTCAGGAGTTGTATTGTCCATAACTATGAAAATGATAATTTACACATGTTTATAATGGCCCATAACTCTAGGAAATAATAATATGCACATGTTTTATGACAACATACACACATTACACATGATTAGCATGGTCAATAACTATGGAAATGACAATGTTGACATATTAAACTTTGTGAAACAATAAAATGCACAGGTTTAATGACCCTTTACTCTGGCAGATGTTAATGAGCATAAGTTTAGCATGGACCATAACTCTGGAAAACAACAGAATGAATGTTTAAAGGCCCATTTACTCTGGTAAATGACAATATACCCATGTTTAGCATGGCCCATAACTTTGGTAAATGCCAACATTTTTTGTGTAAAACAGTAGGAGCCATTTATACATTGGTTTATTTTGTTACACATCATAGAACACCTTCATAACAGTTTCCTATAACAATACTACTATGCAGATATTACAACTTGCAACATGGTGTTTCAACTATTCCAGGTGCCCAATCTGTGGAGTGTTTCCAGAAGGGCATAGAGCTCATGTTGAAAGAGAAGGAACTGCGTGAGAAAGCAGAGGTGGCCACTGCGTGTGGGGATGGGGTCAGTGCCTGTGGGGGTGGGGACAGAGACAAAAAGGGAGGTGCCACTGACAGGATGATCTCTGAGGCCTACCTCTCCATTGCTGAAATATACATGACAGACTGCTGGTAAGGATTGATCTCATTATGTGAATTATGGGGGTTTCGCCACAGCATCTGGGGATGGTCCGCCAGATCCGCCCATGCATGCCTAGATTATGGCCCTTGATAGTATAAAAAAATGTTATTGTGTATACAATTGGTTTTGATCACGATACAGTCTTCACTTTTGATTGTATCTCGATGTAACTTGTACAGTATCTAGATATCCATTAGAGCTCGGTTCCTTTCGAAAGCCAGCCAGATCCGCCCATGAATGCCTAGATTATGGGCCATGAAAGTTTTAAAGAAATGCTTTCTCTTTTTAGCCATGGCTGCATGAGCAAATTCTATTTTAAGCCAAGTTTACATGTACATGTAAATGCAAGTCTAGAGTTAAGGGAGACAATTTGCAAGTCTAGGATTTTGAGAGACAATTTGCTTTTTGCTTCTGCAGTTGATTTTGTGAATTACTCTGCCTTGTTCTTGTTGAAAGCCCAAAGGCCATTTTTTAGCTTTAAGTTCTGTAGTTTGTGCATTCATCTTAACAAAATTGGTTGTGAATGTTTAAGTTATGCACCTGGTGTCATTACTGGCCACACCCAGGGTTCACAGGTTTGGTAAACATAAATCTGGAAAGTTTTGAAAATCTTTTTGTGTGTTCGTGCATCCATCTCAGCACAATTAATTGTGAATGTTTGTTCAAATTGATCAATGTTGTCCTAGGATGCCCTTAACTTTGACCTTTTGACCAACTTTTTTTAACTTTTAAAACTACAGAAATTTTTACTATGAGTACAGTTTTGAAAGCATTTTTTTTTTTGTCAGATGACTTGTACTTGGCACATATTAAAATAGTTCATGCAACTAATATGCTTACAATACTTTCTGGGCTCAGATGTTGAACGTGCTACGTTTTCAGGTAACCCAAACACAAAACATAAACTATATGTCTGTTGCCTTTTACCCATACATACATGCTCTGGATTGATATGACCACAAAAGCCATGCCAGTAGAGCATAGGCCCTTTTGGGCCTCTTGTTTGTTTTTATTTTTGAAATATCACTTATTCTAACATATATAAACGCATAGCAGTTTTATCTTAGAATCATGCTTCAGCTAAACTAAATTCATCGTTTAATCGTGTTTTAAGAACTTTTTTTCAATTTAACACGGCAACGGAATCTAGCGTTTGTGGTCACCGGATTCTACTGGCACGTTACATGTTATATTGTTTTGGAGTCTGTAAGTAGTTAATGCTAGAGGAGTGTGTGTGTATTTAGTAACGGTATACTCTGGTATGCTCGCCCGAATAAAGGGTTGGGCCTAGAGTAGGCCGAAAAATAAAAATCTGTGTTTATCGTAGCAGTCTCAAACGTAAAAGAAGGGTCGTGACACTAAGGTAAAAAATAACGTTGGCAAAACATATATTTATCATATACTCGAAGGCACTCCTTGTTCCGGAGTGGGGGTGCTAGGTATATCAGGTTGCATTTTACACATGCAGAAACAATTCTTTAGTCTTAGTCTGATACTTAGAAGTGTATTTAAGGTATTAGTTTAACTCACTGCTCATTTGTGTCGCAAATATGGCATGAGCTCTATATTCATATACATTGTTACTGTAATTATATAATCATGATGCCTTTAAGGATATAGGAAGGGAAGGGAAGATGAATTAAAATTATGCAAAATGAAAGTAATCAATAAAAGTGTGTTATTGTATGTAGGGATGAAGTATTTAAGTTTACAGATTACAGCCCAGGGAGTATTGCAATGTAGAAATTGTACTAGTCTCGTGCATGCCTTTATATTTGCCCGTGCACATGCGCATGCGCGTGCTTCTAGATTCACGTAATAAAGCCAATTAATGACTAAATGGAAAGTAGTTAAAACTAATCAACAATTTGTTTCTTTTCAGGACTTTTGTTAATTAGCATCTATGCTCCAAAAATAACGGTCTTGTTGCAACAATCGAAACCAAACAAAAAATAATCATTTGTTTTCAGGCAACAGCAAAGAAGCATTAAGTTATTATTTACTTTAAATTGTATAAGCAAATAATTCTCAAGACTTTATAACTCTCATATGTGAATTAAGGAATTTGGATTTTGCTCCATATTTATTCATACAAGACGATCTAATCCCGTATCTTAAGAGTAACAAGTAATTAGTAATATTTTGTTGTTTATGTCATTAGAATGCCTGGGAATGATATACGTGTTGATTTGATCTTCTTTTCCGGCTGAAAAAACAAGATATCAAATCTTGGATAGAACATGGTGCGAGTGTCAAAATATATCTGGTGCCCAAATTTCTATACAACTACTCATAAAAGATAGAATCCGGAGCTCCGCTGAACCGACAAGCGAGGACTTTATTTCCACTTTTTATCGCAAAGAGTATATACAGAAGCAAGAAATTAAACTATACCTACTTCGATACCTTCTTTGAAAAGATAAACGTAATTATCAGGATGTAAATAGCTGATAATAAGACAATATTAAGGTTTCGTTTGCATGCTATTTGCTGTCAGAATAATGATCGCTGTTTTATTTTCATTCGTTTAGATGAATAAAAAGATATGGGGCTTTCAACTTTGTGTTTGTTTGTCGATAGTTGATGGAGTTATTCTTTAGGTATAAAATCACAAACATAATTACAGCATAGCTAGGTCCTTCTCTAGATTGCTCAGCATTTAACATTTGTATGAATTCTTCAATTTGGATAAAGATTCATTGCAATATATTTGAGATTTATTCATGTAATGACATAATTTTGAAGTTTGTACTCATGCCAATTAAAGACAGAAATTAAAGTGATGGCATGTTTGTGCAAACTGTTAAACCATTTAAATTTGATAATAGTTATGATATCAATCAAGCAAATCTAATCAATTAGCGCCTTGTGCTAAATAGATAGGTAGATTTAGATATATTTATTTCAGTAAGGAATGCCATACATGGACATTTAAAATAAACAACATGTATGGTAAATAACATATTATACATACATGATTTTATCAATAGCCATGAATGGCACACCAAACCAAGGATGACACAAAAAAAGAGAAAACTCTTATTTGAATTGTGGTCCTTTGTTTTGGTGGCATGGCATAGGGAGGCATTGCATTTAAGTAATAATATAGCTGTAATCGAAATTGCAAGAATATATTAAAAGTTTGTCTTTATGCATTAAAATAACGTAGTTGTATCACAGTCACTTTACATAATTTAGTAACATAAAGTTATAAGTTGAGAAAGTAATATATAATTATCACGTTATAGTATGAATATGACAGTAAGTAGTACTTTTAAAATGCGAGGTTAAGTTAAAATAGTTCCTGAAAATCTTTGAATAAATAAATGAAAAAAAGCCTTTTAATAGCTTAACTTGTTATGCCAAATTATCTAAAAAAAAGATTCTTTACTAGCAATTTAAAAACAGGTAATTTCTTAGTCTGTGCGCTACAAGATGGCAACGAAGTTTGAGGGGGTATATAGGAGTGAGCTTGTTGGTCTGTCTGTCGGTCGGTCTGCCTGTCTGTCGGTCAGTCTGTCGGTTTTCATGGTTTCCGGACGATAACTCATGAAGGGCTAGACAGATTTGTGAATTTTTGTTACACAGGTGTAACATCAGAAGATACAGGTCAAGTTCGATATTGGGGCTGGTGGGGCCAAGGTCAAGGTCACTGTTACTAAAAATAGAAAAACGGTTTCCGGACGATAACTCATGAAAGGCTTGACAGATTTAAACAATTTTTGGTACACAGGTGTAACATCAGAAGATACAGGTCAAGCTCCATATTGGGGCTGGTGGGGCCAAGGTCAAGGTCACTGTTACTAAAAATAGAAAAATGGTTTCCGGACGATAACTCATGAAAGGCTTGACAGATTTAAACAATTTTTGGTACACAGGTGTAACATCAGAAGATACAGGTCAAGTTCGATATTGGGGCTGGTGGGGCCAAGGTCAAGGTCACTGTTACTAAAAATAGAAAAACGGTTTCCGGACGATAACTCATGAAAGGCCAGACAGATTTGAACAATTTTTGGTACACAGGTGTAACATCAGACGATACAGGTCAAGTTCGATATTGGGGCTGGTGGGGCCAAGGTCAAGGTCACTGTTACTAAAAATAGAAAAACGGTTTCCGGACGATAACTCATGAAAGGCTAGACAGATTTGAAAAAATTTTGGTACACAGGTGTAACATCAGAAGATACAGGTCAAGTTCAATATTGGGGCTGGTGGGGCCAAGGTCAAGGTCATTGTTACTAAAAATAGAAAAACGGTTACGACGATAACTCATGAAAGGCTTGACAGATTTGAACAATTTTTGTTACACAGGTGTAACATCAGAAGATACAGGTCAAGTTCCATATTGGGGCTGGTGGGGCCAAGGTCAAGGTCACTGTTACTAAAAATAGAAAAACGGTTTCCGGACGATAACTCATGAAAGGCTAGTTTATTCTAAAGACATGACCCAAAATAGTCTAGTCTACACGTTTGTTGACAGGTAACCAGTTGAGTAATTGGGCCAATGTGAGACCTTGCATCAAGATCCAAAACAAACCTCATAAGTTTATTTTGTGTGGTTTGTAGCTTGGTTTTAAGTAGCTTAGTCAATGAAGTAAATGAAGCCAAGCGAACAAATCAAGGTGTGAAATTTTTACCTGAGCCCATCATATAGAGAAGATGCAAAAACTATTATAAAATATACATTTCCTACTCACAGTTTTGATGATGGCGCTGAGGAGAAGTGTCGTTCCAACATAGAGAAAGCCATCACAGAGGATGAGACTAATCCAGATGCTCTGCAGCTTATGGCTAGCTTTCTTCTTTCCAAGGAGAAAAATGAGGAAGCCAGGGAAAGCATAAAGAAGAGCGTGTCGCTATGGTTACCAGACTATAAAGCTAGTGAACAGCCTGAGGCCTCGACAAGTGATCCTATTGAATGTTCGCAAGTGAGTTTTTCTTTTATGCAGTCTTCAAAATTCAAATGTTCCAAGTACTTGCCTGGATATCAAATATTTGTTTGTCAAAAACAAACAAGCCTTTCAACATATGAAGAATTGCCTAATAACAGCTTTACTAAGACCAAACCTTGGGACTCGAGTTCTAATTTCAATCAATGGTGGTGGCTGAGAAATAATTTTGCAGTCAGTCTGCATGTATATCAGACTTGCTGTACAGAAATAATAGTAAAAACTTAAAGGCAAATGCTTTATACCTTTACTAGCATTATATGAGCTCACCATAATCATTTTTGTATTGTATCTTTAATATGGTTTTGATAAAATGTTTTAATTCCCTTCCTTATTGAAAAGACATGGTACACGTGGTTAATGATTTGAATCAGTTTCATGTTAATGTTATGTCTTATTTTCAGAGCTTTGAATCGAGATTAGCGGCAGGAAAGATTCTTATAGAAGTTGGTGAGCATGAGGTTGGTTAAGTAAATGCACTTTCTTAAATAACTCCAGAAAAACAGCTTTTAACTTGATGATGGACTTTTGTAAAATGGCATATGTTAAGATGTCATATCCCTTTTGTATCAAAGTAACATTCATAAATTAAATCATGAGGCAAACAACATGTAATCATCCAACGTCTTTTAGAAGAATTTCAGAACATGTGCAGGTCCTTTTTCCTTTAGTATAGTTTTCAGCTTAATCAACTTGTGGGTGTGGTTATTAAGTTGAAATAATTGTATGCATTCACAGCATTTAACTCAGTTGTAAAATTATCACAAGCCCATAAGCCCTACGCTGATTAAATTATTGCCAGCTTGCTCAAAATCTTAATTAAACATAGCAGGACCTGTAAAAAAAGAGTAGATTTTGCCTGGCCCGTTGATCCATAAGAACTATGAATTTCTAGTTGTCCATCGAGGTATTGGAAACGCTATTGGAGGAGAATGACGAGATAGTTGATGTGTGGTATCTGATTGGCTGGGCAAACCATCTCCTTGGTGAAGAGGGCAAGGACACTGCAAGGTCAGATACAGTGTTTCAGTGTTGTTTAAGTTTTCATTCAACATTTTTATTTGTTAGATACTTTGTACCTTGCAGAAATATCTGCTTGAAAACTGTTAACGGTTGTGAAGGTTTACATTTATCCTGTCACTGGCATACAAATCAGTCCAATAACAAGGTACCGTGTATATTTTAGTTTATGTGGATAGTTACACATGATGTTTATCTTAAGTCAGGTGGTCTTGTGACCTCGAAAACGGATTCTTTTCTAATCTACAATATCAGAGGAAAAGCACAAAAATGCTTCAAAATCTGAGCCGCCAACAACCGACCTCAACAATCACTCACCCAGAAAGTTCCATTACTCTGCATGATAATGACTCTGGCCAAAAAAAAAAAATAGCCAAAAAATCTACATGTGCACTTACCCCACCTGCAAATGCTGAAAATGTGCAGCATTCATTGATTATTAATTATCTCTTTGCTGGTGAAATTATGAACATCCAACACTTTATTCTTAAACATCAATATGAATTCAATCCATCAATCATGTGACGATTGTTTGTAAACAGTCGTGATCTTGAACTGTGTACCATAGTCTGCGACTTGCGGAATAATTGTAACATGATTACCAGTAGATAATGTTTGGTGACTGATCCAAGTTTATGCACATTTAAAAGCTTTTATGTTTTGTAATGATATTGACATATTAACATACATATTAACATGCAATTACTTTGACTATAAATGTATTAAATAAAATTGAACAGTTTTTTGGGCACATTCAAACATGGTTACCTGGTGTGCCGATGTCAACAGGGAAAAAAACAGTTTTCCCCTTCTTAAAAAACTTTAAGGTGTTTGATCGTGTTTTAATTGATAAAGTAACAGGATAAATAGAATACTAGGTTAGTGCCGTGTATTTAAAACATATAACTATTTCACACAAAGTCATATACATGAAGATTAACCTTTTCATTACTACATGTGGAGAAGGCCAGTCTTCATAATAAAATATTACTTATAAAAACAACACAAACTTAAAATTTCACATAACATTATGGATACGACTTGTTAACCAGGTTTTCACATAGTGAAACCTGGTTATTAGAATGACGAACATCGTTGTTCGGGCGGGCGGGCGGGCGGGCGAAATAACTTAAGTAATGGTTGACATATCTTCACCAAACTTGGTCTATAGAAAGAGTTTATGGGTACTTTTCATGGGATTGCGTTTGGGGTCCCTAGGGTCAAGGTCTCTGTTACTAAAAATAGAAAAATGGTTGAAATTGAATAACTTTAGTAAGGGATGACATATCTTGACTAAACTTGGTTTATAGGATGAGTTTAAGGAGAACTTTCATGGGATTGCGTTTGGGGTCCCTAGGGTCAAGGTCAAGGTAACTGTTACTAAAAATAGAAAAACAGTTGAAACTGAATAACTTTAGTTAGGGATGACATATCTTGACTAAACTTGGTCAATAGGAAGAGTTTATGGAGACCTTTCATGGGATTGCGTTTAGGGTCCCTTGGGTCAAGGTCACTGTTACTAAGAATAGAAAAACAGACACAGGCTGAAGTTCTTCTGTCAATCATTAAAAACCTGGTTTCGTTGCATTGCGGCGTTCTTGTTTTAATTTTTAGCTCGACCATTCGAAGAATAGGTGGGCTATACTACTCGCCCCAGCGTCGGGGTCCGGTTAAAGTTTTAGGGCAAGTTGGGATTTTCACTTATAAGTCCAATACCCTACATTCAATTGACTTAATACTTCACACAGTTGTTCAGCGCCATCACATGATGAGGTTAGATAACTCCATATTATTCTTTACACAGATTATGGCCCCTGATTGACTATGGAACTTGGGTTTAAGTTTTAGGGCAAGTTGGAATATTTATTAATAGCTTCTATATCCTTTGTTCAATTGACTTAATACTTCACACAGTAGTTCAGGACCATCCCACAATGAGGTTACATAACTCCATACTATCCTAAATACAAGTTATGGCCCCTGATTGACTTAGGTTAAAGTTTTAGGGCAGGTTAAAGTTTTAGGGCAAGTTGGGATTTTCACTTAAAACTCCAATACCCTTCATTCAATTGACTTAATACTTCACATAGATGTTCAGAGCCATCACATAATGAGGTTAGATAACTCCATATTATCTTTTATACAAATTATGGCCCCTGATTGACTATGGAACTTAGGTTAAAGTTTTAGGGCAGGTTGGGATATTGTTTAACAACTTCTATACCCTTCATTCAATTGACTTGATACTTCACACAATTGTTCAGGACCATCACCCAATGAGGTTACATAACTACAAACCCTTAATACAAGTTATGGCCCCTGATTGACTTAGGTTTTGGGCAAGTAAAAGTTAAGGGCAAGTTGGGATTTTAATAAAAAAACTTCTATACCGTTCATTAAATGCACTTAATAAAATTCAAAATTATTAACGACCATCTTACAAGAAACATAACTCCGTTTTAAGCCTAAATACAAATAATGGCCCTTGAATTTTTTTATTTTTTTTTAATTTCCTTTGAAAGGCATAATAATATATTCTTAACCACATTTTCATAATGGGAAATCAAGTTATTTGAATGACTTGCGTCATTATTTGGGCGGGCTGGTGGGAGGGCAGCATCAAAGTCACCTTATGTATCGAAAATTTTAGATAGGTTTGACATAAAGAGACCAAACTTGGTATTATTACATCGTTATTGTATTCTAAGTCAAAGCGGCGTAGTCGAGCGCGTTGTTGTACGACGGCTCTTGTTTTTATTGCACTCAACATTGGCAAGTGTTGTTTTGTTTTTGTCGACATAAGCTCCCATATAATTGACATGCATATATATTACAGCGCTATTCACTTATACGCATGCTAATTATTGAATGTTTGTCCTTGACAGTATGGTACATAACAGTTATGTCACCTACAACCCTTGTGGTTGCAGTAATACACTTGAGCTGAATACTTTTGTATTCTTTCAACAGATCAAGTTGTGGGTGCAGTAACTATTATTTAATTTTGTACAAACTATGGTTATTATATTACACTGACCAGGTCATACCTGCTGAAGGCCCAGAAGGTGTACAAGAAGACACGTTGTGAAGATGAAGAGCTTTTTAAACATATCACAGAGCTCCTGGAAGAACTTGGCACAGGTAAGGGGCAACTATAATAGTAATTTTGTAATGTTTACGGTAAATTGTTTTTTGTAGTAGTCTTTTTTAGTTCATCATTTGAGCCACTGATTTCACTCCATAATAAATTATACAGTACATGAAAGTTTAGCTTGTCTGTTTTCTGAAGAAAAAAGGTAAGGCATTGTCGTCGGTGTTGAGCAAAAACTTAAACATTTGGCTATCTTCAAGATATTAATTTAAAACTTACTGCACCTGTTAGAACGTGCACTTGGAACATAACTTTAGCTTTCACAAGTGTTGAGTAATACCCAAATTTTCGACTAAAAAACAACAGACAATAGTTTGTGTTCGCTCTTGTTTCATTTATCAATCACATGTCTATGATCACTTCTGATAACTTATATAATGGTATTTTAACTAAAATATATAAAGGCAGATATAATGTTCAATTATTTACAAGATAAAGTAGTTTATTTGTCCAAACAGGTACACAACTTAATACTGGATGGCATAAAGGTTTGGGTTCTCAACTCACAAAATTGTTCAGTATTGGGACTTTGTTTCTTTGCTTTCTGAATGTTATTCCAATTTGATCTACTTCAGATATGTAAATCTTTCTTTTTCATGTCACAAAAAGTTACATAGTCTTTGATATTAGAATGCATGGGATAACCTTTGGATTGCCAGATACGCTCTGACATTACAGGTGATGATGTGATGGACTCTGATCTAGAACCAGACACTATAGAAGATGCTGAGGAAAACATAGACTCGGATGATGAGAAGGAAGATATGGATCACTAATGTGGTGCAAGATTGTACAGGGCTGGACATGTGTATAGCTTGTTTGATACATGTATGAATGAGTGTATAATAATAAAATCAGTTGTAAATATTTGAACTCTTGTCTGGTCAAAGATAAGAAGGCAACAAAAGGCCATATACCGGTACAATGACAAGAGTTCCATATATTTTTTGGGGAAATGACCCATAGAATATCATTACAAGATTCTTTTAGGCCAGTTATGCCATGCAAAGTTGTTTGTGTTTGGTGTTTTCAAGAGGGTAGCTTTTAAGAATAAAAAAAATAATACCGAAATTAAGTTAAGAACATTGATTTTATAGTTTTTAATAATTCAAGTACTGTAACAATGAAATATACACAGAGGGAGAAGGCTCTCTAGAAGTGTAGACCTATATGATGCTTGCATTATGTCATAGTATGAAATATACACACAGAGGGAGAAGGCTCTCTAGAAGTGTAGACCTATATGATGCTTGCATTACGTCATAGTATGAAATATACACACAGGGAGAAGGCTCTCTAGAAGTGTAGACCTATATGCTTGCATTACATCTTAGTATGAAATATACTCAGAGGGAGAAGGCTCTCTAGAAATGTAGACCTATATGATGCTTGCATTACGTCATAGTATGAAATATGCACAGAGGGAGAAGGCTCTCTAGAAGTGTAGACCTATATGCTTGCATTACGTCATAGTATGAAATATACACAGAGGGAGAAGGCTCTCTAGAAGTGAAGACCTATATGCTTGCATTACATCATAGTATGAAATATACTCAGAGGGAGAAGGCTCTCTAGAAATGTAGACCTATATGCTTGCATTACATCTTAGTATGAAATATACTCAGAGGGAGAAGGCTCTCTAGAAATGTAGACCTATATGATGCTTGCATTACGTCATAGTATGAAATATGCACAGAGGGAGTAGGCTCTCTAGAAATGTAGACCTATATGATGCTTGCATTACGTCATAGTATGAAATATACACACAGGGAGAAGGCTCTATAGAAGTGTAGACCTATATGCTTGCATTACGTCATAGTATGAAATATACACAGAGGGAGAAGGCTCTCTAGAAGTGTAGACCTATATGATGCTTGCATTATGTCATAGTATGAAATATACACAGAGGGAGAAGGCTCTCTAGAAGTGTAGACCTATATGATGCTTGCATTATGTCATAGTATGATGCAATACGGGGTCTACCGTCTGTGCCGTGTAGGTTCTTTGTTCATATTTTGGTATCAATTCCATTGGTGAAATATACTTACAATGGCATTTGTTTGAAAAAGGTTTTATGACATTTTGATTTATATTTCCAAATTAGGTCTGACGCTAAAGCTAGAATGAATAGTGAGAAAGCATTAACTCAAATTATCTTGGCAATTATATTTCCTGTTCATCATTTCTGTCCAGATATGTCCCTTATTGCCCGAAACGGACGAGTGTTGTCATCAAGGTTAGGCAGATATTGTGATTTTCTACAACTTTAACAAGTCGTGTTATCAAGGTTTATTGTTGATCATGTGACCCATAGACTAAACTTAAACTTTAAAGTATTTGGCGTAAGTCATAAATAAATCACTTTCATCAAGTTAAACAGAACATGACTTTAATCTTCATTGAAAATTGGATTTATTTTTGTCAATTCTCAAGACAGACTTGATTTACTTTATACACTTTTAAACATAAATGTTGAACACAATATTATAAGATTGCTGTATCAATGCGAACAAAAATGAACTTATAAATGAAAAATTCCAAATTCCATCCATGATAAATGACACTGAATGAATGAAAATGCTGATTCCAAATGGCATTTAAATATAAGGACATGAATGGTAAACTTATTAATCTATTTACACGGATTCACAAATGAATAAAATCTGAGATGATCGATTTGAAAAACAACAGTTTGAAATGTGTGTGTTGCATTGATAATCTCGACTACCACAAAAACTACATACACAGAAGCTAGATGATTCAATAACGAGAGGCCCAAAAGGGCCTATGCTCTACTGCCTGGGTTTGTGTGGTCAACATCACTGTTTTCGAAAAGAACCAACCCCTTTTGGGTATCTGAATACTCAAAACTGAAGACTGTATCATGTTCGCAAGCATTTATTACACAATAGCATTTTTTTATACTATCAAGGCCCATAATCTAGGCATGCATGGGCAGATCTAGCTGGTTTTCGAAAGCTGAGCTCTAATACATAACCAAAGTTTCATCAAGATACAATCAAAACTGAAGACTGTAGCGTGTTAACGAGGAATTGTTTACTGACATACTGATTTTTTTTACTATCAAGGCCCATAATCTAGGCATGCATGGGCGGATCTGGCTGGTTTTCAAAAGGAACCGAGCTCTTATTATGGATATGTAAATACTATACAAGTTTCATCGAGATACAATCAAAACTGAAGGCTGTATCGTGTTAACGAGCAACTGTTTACAGGATTTTTATACTATCAAGGCCCATAATCTAGGCATGCATGGGCGGATCTGGTTTTCGAAAAGGAACCGAGCTCTAATGAATATGTAGATACTGTACAGGTTTCATCAAGATACAATCAAAACTGAAGGCTGTATCGTGTTAACATGAATTGTTTACAGACACATGGACGCAGATACTATGTACACATTACCATCGCATAAGCTCTTCTGGCTGTTGGCCAGTAGAGCTAAAAAATGCACCATCAATAAAGCATTATAAACAAAACTAGCCACAAACATGCCATTTTATATTTACAATTTGAACATGCCTTACATGCCCTTCTCTTAGTTTTATTTTTTAGATAAATATCCAGAAATATAAGCTATAATATAGTTGAGAGAAACTTATTTACATGCTTGAATTCTTTGTTTGATGAAACTGTAGGTCTTGCTTAGTATTTCTGCCTGTTATCCTTGCCTGAATTTGCCACTCTCTCCAAGCGTTAACAAAGGACATGCTAGATATATTTCTACATGTACCCCTTAGTAAACATATAAAATCAATCGACTCATGCCCCAGTGTCAAACAGCAAAGTAATTTTGTTTATTATCCCCGCTGGGATTGAACAGCTCTTCGTGTTTAATGTGTCTCATTAATGGTCGTGCAAGATTTAAGCCTAAATTTTAAAAAGCAACTTGGCACGTAAAGTCCATTTGTACATAGAGTACAATCCAGCTTCAATCTGCAAAGTACTTCTGCTTATTATCCCCTCCAGGATTTAAAGGCTCTCTTGGAGTGTTGACTGGTGTCTCATCAATTGCCGTATGAGATATAAACCTCAATCTCAGCTGCAGTGCAGGCCTCAGGGTTCGGATGACCTTATCTACATCATTCTTAACCCCATCTCCCACAAACATGTACTTGATGTGGTACAAAAAGTCTGTGATAATATCCATGTGGTGCAGGTGTTCACAGGACTTATCAATGCTGGCAAGAATCTCGTACATCTCTACAGTCAGATCCAACAAGCAGCGTGTCCTCTCGAAGTTGAACCTTGACAAGAAAGGTCCGATCAGGTAGAGCAAGAATAGGAACTGCTCCTCGGCTTGGACGCATGGTTTAACTTTCTCCTTGACAAATTGTGGAAGCACGCTGAGCTGCCCTATTCCAGCATGGTGCCATACGGAGTGAGCCACAGCTACAAGATAGCTACATGTGTTCTCCACAAACATGCTTTGACATGACATAAAGTCAAACATCTCAAAAAAGCTGCCTCCCATGTTCATTAACATGGGGCTCTTGATCATTTCTAAGATTTTCTCGTTGAGGACATTCCAGTATGTCTCTGGCAGGGCGGTCAAAACAAGCCCAACAGCATTGATCCAGCCAAGGAGTTTGTCCCTGGGAAGCTGAGTAGAGCTTTTTAAGACAACATCGAGAACTGCTGAGCCAACAGCTTGACTTGACACTGGGAGGGCCATAAGTTCCACGCAGGTAGCATGTAAAGCATGAGCGGCCGGGTTTGGAAATTCATTGAACCTCCAATCACAATTGGGGAATGGAGATTTCCCATCAATTGTCTCAACGAGTCGACCAATCAGGCGAATGTAGTAATCCTGTTCTGGAATCCAATTGGTTGAATCTGCTGACAGCTGGAGGTACTTCTGGTAATCCTCTGTAAGGAACCAATGGTCTGCATGGATGTCTCTGTGTGCAAGTACAATTGTGTTGACTAGTCTTCTCTTCAATGGTGCCCTACCAGCCAGCTTGGAGTCGTAGTAGTGTAGAGTATTGTACAGGTAGGTGATCGGACGGTCATGGAACTTGTACAGACCTCCAACATTATCCAGTATACTCTCCAGGAATTTCTGAACAGCTAGCATCTCGATGAGCCGGTGAATTAGGATATCCAACACAGGAATGAACCTCAGGCAGATGTTTCCGAAATACACTGGCAGGTACTGATGTTGAATTGGGCTGTTCAAGTCTTGGATTCCTTCATAAAAGAACTTCTCTGGGTACATCTTGTGGAAGTTCATGTGTTTCTCATGCCAGTTGCTCTGCAGCCAATGGTCCGGCGTGTTATTCTGCAGGAAGTCCGAAACACGGTTCTTGAAGTCGGTTGACCTGACAAGAATCTGATAGATGATGTAGAAAGCCAGTCTGGCCTCATTATTCTCCAGATTTCTTAAGGCAAGACACAAAACTAACCGATCAATTGTGAGAATATTGTTCTTCCAGATCATGTCGTTGATGGCCTCAATATAGCGCTGGAAGTAGTTCTGGTTTCCCGCAAGGCAGAACTCAAATACTATGAAGTCGCAGAATGTTCGCAAGTGGGCTGACAGAGCTCTGGGTCCAATCCTCTCAAGGACTCTGTAGGCAATTGGTTGAATCCTATTGTCCTCAATCAAGCTCTTCCAAATGATACAGAGGAACAATGGCGGTGTCCCCTGCATGCTGAAGTGTGCAATGATGTCATTTTCGTTTGCCATGGTGCGCCATTTCTTGTATTCTGTGTCTACATTTCGTTTCAGGCTGTTCTTGTCTTCCCTGGGAATAGCTGTAGTCTTGAAAAAGTCATTTAGGCAGGCAGGGAAACATGCTGTAGTGTGAGAGGGCCAAGAATGGGGCGTGCTCTGAATGATGGCTGAGAGAATGTCTTTACACCATGTGGAAGAAAAAGACTCTGACCCAGTAACATGCATGGCTCGAGCTAGGGTGAGCACCAATACTCTGTTAAGTTCTTCAGAATCCTGAGACAGGAAACCAGTCGCCTTAGGCTCGCTAAAGATTCTGGAAAGTTGTGGCTGCACCTCCGCGCTGCCAAGACCGGTAATGAGGCGGAGTGCAGTGCTCTCCACGCAGAGGTGGAGCTGATTCTGGTTGGTCATTGGCATACTGGAGAGAGTGTGAAGGTGGCCGAGTAGCTGCACCCGATAGTGTGGTTGAATGTGGTGAAGCCGATAACTAAACATCTCTAGCAGTGTGTGCAGGATGCCCCACGCTTGACTTGTAAACACAGTTGGTAGCAGCTGACTAATGAATCCTTTGATGCCCAGTGATTCTATCTCCATATACACCAACAGACGACTGTATGTCTCTACAAGAGCTGGAGCCAATGCTGTCGTGGACTTATTATTCTTTGCATGCCTGATGACCCGTGAGACAATGCTGTGAATGAGAGACATCTTAGCATGCACTGTGAGGGAGTCTAGCAGGTTCATAGAAAGGGGCTGGGTAGGGGCCGCTGCTACGAGATTGCCGGGCAGGAAACATGTGTTCTTGCTGTTGTTCCCACAGATACTCTCCACCAGAATGCTCATAGGAAGGTTGAACAGCTGTGGGTTGGTGCTGTCTGAAATCAGATTTTGGATGTTTCTTTAAATTTAATTTGCTTCCTGAGCTACAGTTTGATACCAGACAGACATTTCATAAACAAGGGGGGAGGATCTGTTTTGAATTAAGTACACACTAGCATGATTAAACTACTTGGCTCAAAATGTTATCTGTTCTGTTGGTTGTCTTGATTATTTTCTATGAATCTAGTCCAAGACCATTTTTCCTTATATTCTTACTTAATATCAACTTACATGCATTGCACAACAAGGGGATTCTGTAGTCATTATTGGGTAGACTTCTGTTGGCAAGATTCTGCTTCAGGTTTCTGCAATGTTGAAGTATAAAACATCACAAAATAGAAAACAAATTGTGTTCATAAAACTTGGTGTTATGAATAGTTAAAACTTTTAACATCGGTATTATAAATCCTACTTTGACTCGATATTTCATCAATGTCCCTTTAACCGTTGAACGTTCTATAAGTTAAATGCATTTGCAGTATCATATTTGTTGAAACAACAATTCACTGTCAAAAACACAAATGGAACACATCATGATTTTCCCCAGTCAATCATGGACTATAATTTGACATGTATTCGAGCTAGGGACTTGCTACACGTAATAATACATATCATCATTGGTAGCATATATTATACACGGTAAGACTCCTATCGCTCGAGGACTCCGGGGACCGAGCCAAAACCTCGAGGGAACCGATGTTTCGAACAACCCAAATTTCAATTTTCAAGTCTGTTATAAAATACTTATCTTTCAGTGTATTTTAAGTCAAACCCAGTTTACTAAGACACCGATTAAGTGTTGCGTTGTGGAAATCGCTCATATGTTCAAAGGCTGTCGTATACTAAATGTAAAACGGTAAAAGAAATATCAATAAATGGATAAATAGAAATGTTTATTTTTACAAAATTGCCATATTGCAAAGCAAAGTGACAAGAAGGAATTTTTTTCCAGAGATTCTGATGTTGGATCAATATGGTAGTGTTTATTCATATTTTTATTACTCATTTATATTTCTCACAATTAACTTCTCGTCATTAACTTCTCATAATTATCTTCTCAAATAATCTTAAAGCAACTACTATCGGTCATGCGTTAACAGTGATTAACTTTTTTTCACACTTTATCAAATTGCCTTTCAACTGTCATTGCAATTTTTACAACATGCAAATATTTTAACACCTAGCAATTAATTGTTTATTTTGGAACACACTTTCGGGAAAAAGTGTGAAATTATGACCTCAAGGGAGCCATAAGGTTTTGTGCATGATTTGTGTACTTGGGACCTACTATATTGCTTGACTGCTCGACATATTTACGTTTTGATGCAGCGTAGGTATATTTTATATGAAAATAGAAGGAAAAATGTTCGGGACCAAGCTTCGACCTCGAGGGACCACCGGTTCTCAAACGACCGCTTGTTCGACCGACCGCAGTTTTACTGTATGTGCTAAGATTAATATTATTATATCTGAGGTGTTTTTGAATAACAAACAAGTGCCCAGCGCAAAGACCAGCGTAATTCTATATAAAACGAGATGTTTGTCAAACATTGTGCTTCCTGAGCATGTTGTCAGGAATATTTGGACAATTAAATAAAATATGCATGGACTGAAATGGCAGCTGATTTGTACTTTCGCAGTGGTTGCCTAAGATGGTTGTCACCTCAGACAAGCTTTTTGAATTCAAGGTCACTGTGAATAAAAATGAATTGGTAACATCTACTGACCACATTCACAACCTTCGCGTTTGAGGGCCATGGGTGCAGGCAATGTTAAAGTTCTCACTTGGACAAGTTTTTTGCATTCACAGTCAGTGACCATGACCTTTGGATCCGAAAATCAAAATAGAGCATCTACTGCTCAGGCCCAGCATCCAAGTCAAGTATGAGGACCTAAGCTCCAGGCATTGTTAAGTTATCACTCAGACAAGCTTATTGTGTTCAATTTTGCTGAAACCTTGACCTTAAAATCTATAGGGTTAACCCACTGGTGACGCCCTACCTTCAACTCAGGTTTGAGGACCACTGGTCCAGGCATTCTTAAGTTATCAAACGGACAAGTTTTTATGTGTTCAAGGTCACTGTGACCTCTACTTTTGACCCGATGACGTCAAAATTAATAAGTGTTATCTTCTTTACGTGCCCAAACTCCAATCAAGTTTGAAGACCACAGATCAAGATATTATCGAGTTATCACTCCAACAAGCTTTTCTCATTCAAGGTAATTGTGACCTTGACCTTTAACCTGATGACCTCAAATTTAAAAGGGGTCATCTATTGGGAGTTACTTTTTTGGGGGGCTAAGTCATGCCAATGTAAATTGCCATACTCAAGATGTTGTCCAAGTTGTCCAAGGGCCTCCTGGTGTTCCCGGAGTGCATGTGGTATTGGCCGCTGCAGCTGCACATTGTCTGATGTTGCCTTCATATTCAGGTGGATCCAGATACATGTGGCTGCCACAGTGTGTGTGGAACTCGCTGTGGATATGTCAGGCACTGCGATTGAGCTGTTGTCTGGGTAGAGCAAGTCATACAGTTTAAGGACTGGCAGGAAGTCGCTCAGCTAGAAAATAATCAAAATTTGCAGGATTATAATTTTATTGAAGAAGATCATCAAATCTATAAAAAAGCTGTTTGGTGACTGAATGTGCACTGTAGATAAAAACAGAAATTTGTTATTTATGCTGGATATATCTATAAAGCCTTGCAGGTTTCTAACATTATAATGGAATGTGAATTAGATCTATACAACTTGGTATTGTTACGTATGTGATCAGCACAAAAGCTTCTCACTTTGAGGTTAAGGTCACATCTTCTAAGGGCACTGGACAGGGGCATCATTTTCATTAAAATACACCAGCATGTTTTAAATAAATACTCATTTATCAAAAACCTAATGTGGGTTAAACAATGTCACAATTTAGCAAAATAACATTCATCATCCTTGAAATAACATTCATAGTCCTTGAAATAACATTCATAGTCCTTGAAATGTCCTTGAAATAACATTCATAGTCCTTGAAATAACAAAGCCCTTGGAACATTCTGTTTTTAAATATATAATTTTTGGTTCAAAGGTGAATCAAACTCGCACCTTTAACTCTCTGTGTGACAAATATCTTATTGAGGCGTGCACTTAAGTCGGCAACCATCAATTTTGTCAGGCATCAGCTTGGGAAAGATGTTACATTAAGGACACATTAAAAATAGACCTCAAACTCCAATTCCAAAAAACAACATTTTTGTTAAAGGTATTTAAGTAAGGTTCTCTCTTTTTAACATCAATGTTTGAAGATGCAAAACACTTATTTTTTCACCAAGGGTATTCAATTGAAAAACAAGAGTTCAAACATCTGCAAGCACCAACAATCTAACATACTGTTACCCCTTTTATTCATGCACTAATCCCTTGCGATAGTATTTTAAATTTAAGACTAAAATAATGATTTTACAAACTTTATCCACACAAAGTAAACAGTTAATTCTATTTTCAGAATTAAAGACTTACCATAAAAGACGCCTTAAACTGGTTTGATTAAAAACTCTTGTCAATTTGTTTGATTATATTGCGATATCATAAGTTATTTTGTACCTTTTAATTTCTGTTTAAAATATTGCATGATCGCAACATAAAATATGAAAACCGGAACAAAATCCACATTTTAAACAGTGATTTTTTATTCAAAATAATACATTAGTCTAGCAAGCATGCGCTAATCTACTTCTGGAATAAAATGCTTTTGTGAAGAAAGTCATACATATATATATTTCTTAAAACAGCTTTAAAGGTATGCCATAAAAGAAATACTATGTTAATTGGTTGATCCGTGGGATTTTTCCCTTCATGTTGCTTGCGTAGAGATACATCACACTCGACCTTTGGTCTCATGCCATGTGATCTTTACATTAGCAACTCGATGTGATACAACATAAAACAATACTTGACTCACTTAGCATTCCATATGTAGGCACATATATATCTTATTGTAAGCTCTGCACAGATTAGTGTTGAGGTAACTTAAAACATCTTAGCAAATTAAAAAGAACAAAATCTGCACATATTAAATATAAGGGTCATACACAAGATCTAATCATTGCATGGATTAAGTTTTTTACAGCACAAATGCAATCCTGATAGATAAATTTGGTGGAATAAAACACCAGTTCAAAGGGACAATTTTTTTACCGGGTTTTTCTGTATGCTGCCTGAGATGAACTGAAGCAGCACCCACATCAAGTGATCTCTCGTCTCCCGAATCTTGGACAACTTCTTGTCCTTCAACTATTATAAAGAATTTGCATGTAAGGATGTTATATATTATCTGTAAACAAATTCCCAATATCCATCAATTGTGAGACTTCCATCATCACTTTACTGATAACTTAATCACAGAACTAAAAAAGAAAAGATTCCATTTTCTCCCACTTCAGATAAGTAGATCCAATAATTTAACCATGCTAGAAATTCTTATCTTGCCCACAGGCAAAGCTAAAACAAGTACCCATATTGAACTCCTTTTTAATGGTCATCACATTGTAATTACCTCCCTTGTTGAAGACTGTCGTCTGTATCATCATGGAAATCTTGTCTTGTGGCAATATTTAGAATGCTATTTAATTATTTCTTGCTTCAAATGTCACCATAAAACAGTTTTCACGCACCTTTCAAGAAATAATGCTTCACTCTCCTCAGAACTATTTGAAGACCGATTTGACTATTAACATAATCTGAATCACTGCGCGTATATCCATGACAACCATGAATTATCACATATCCATACGCATCTATTTTGACTACGCACAAAAGAGTTCCGGCAAAAAATACATTTTTACTTAATTTTGTTCAACTGAGGTGGGAGAAAAAGCATCTACCATAGCCACTCGTGTAAGATAGGTTCAATCCCAACCCTCGCGCAGTGCGTCTTGTGGAAACTGGGTAAACCTCGTTTCCGCAAAACACCCTCCGCTATCAATAAAAAATTAAGGTCCATTTTTCATAACTGAATTAAGTATGAGAGAAATATTTAACAGTTTAACCAAATAGATTGACCATAAAAGAACAAACTAGTTTGTACTTGGTAAATTGGTACTTGGCTACTTTTAGCAACTAAATATGTGCAATGAGGGTACTTTTGGTCACATGATTTCCCTTTAACCTATTTATAGAATAGGCCATTGTAAAATCTTGACCTATCACATTTGATTCGAGTACCCCTAGATGCTGCTTGGAAACAGAAATGGTTAGATGTCAAGTTGTGGAGTTAAGGAGAGAAATGTGAAAGAAAAAGCAGGTGCAAAACAGCCTTTACTGATCAAATGAGTGTAGGTGCAATTCTTTTGGCACTACATTCAACACAAGATTTATATTATGGCTGGTGCACATGCCATGATGACTAGTATTCCGATTCTGAATCTGGAATTCACACAAGTTTATTCAGACAATTTGAGTCTTTGTAATGGGAGATAACTCTTGTACAACAAAATTAAACATCAAAAATTGCAGGTGCACAATTTCTCATGATGACCAATATTCCAAGTTTCAAGTGTGAAGTTGCAATTTTTTTGGAAGGACATGCAACACAACATTTTTTAGACCATTTTTACTAAGCCATAGTTTGCCAGTGTGAAATTTGACAAAAATTTCAGGTGCTGTCCAACATACCTATAAAGCCTTATTAGTGAAGGAATTTGATAAAGGGTCACCAAAGAAACAATTCTTTGAAATTATTTTAAAATATGGTCAGTAAAACAGAAATACATTTGGTTTGGGTTACCTGACCCTACCTATAAAACAGGCGTGACCAAAGTTAGTTGTTACATTTGAGCGCCATGTTGTCAGGAATATTTGGACAATTGAATGAAATGTGCATGGACTGAAATGACAGCTGATTTGTCATTGACATTGGATGCCTTTGAGGCAGTGTTAAGATTCTGACCATTCAAAGCGTGAGGACAGTAGGTACAGTTTTTAATCTTGTTCAGATGATGACTGATATTTGCAGATAAACATGTATCCTCTAAGCAACAGGGAATAAGTAAATATGACGTAAACTTCATTACCTATATGAGTTGTGACCTTGACCTTTGACCCTATGAACTCAAAATCCATAGGCGTCATCAACTGGTCACCCCCAACCTAAATGTAAAGTATTATCCAGGAATTGTCGAGTTTGCATTCAAGGTCACTGTGACCTTGACGGTCAATTTTAAAGTACAGTAAAATCCCTTTATGCGACCGCTCTGTTTTTACGACCAACCTGCTAATAAGACCGATTTATTTCAGACCCGAATTTTTTCCTCTATTATTCAATGGTTGTAGACCCCTAAGAAACAGGCACCTCATTATTCAGTAATACATCCACTTAATCCAGTCCCTTTTAAATAATGACATGCTAAATTGATCCATTAATGCAACTGTAGGCAATTCTTTGACAGGTTTACATGTTCACACCTCGATTGACACGCAGTTTAGAAGTTTACAACACGTGTCCCAGGATAAATAACGACCACTTTACAACAACAAGCTGTTTATGATAGAGGTCAATGTTACAGTGAAAAACATGTAAATGTTTGATAATTGATGGGTTCTTGATTGATTTAATGCTTTTGATTGGATTTTCGGTGAGCCTTACTGTGAAAAGATGAAGTTGATAAACAGTCTGTGAAGGTTAAATCTACTAGAAAACCGACCATCCTGACTAGTTTTTTTTAAGTAAAAGTGGACAGACTATTCTGTATATGCAACTGATACAAACATAGACTGTACTTTTAAAGCTGCACTCTAGCAGATTGAATGTTTTGACAATTTTTTTTTTTTGTGTGTTGGAACGAACCAATTTTTGTGCAAATCCATGAGAACCAGTTATATAAAAGTGCTGACAAAAAAACGAGATCGCAGATTTTTATATTAAGATTCAAAAAATTATATTTTATGCATGTTTCTTAAACCGTTTAAGCCATAAAATATCAATTTTCGAACGGATATATGAAAATCTACGATCTGACTTTTAGTCAGCAATCTTATATCACTGGTTTGCAGATATTTACGCCAAAATTTGCTCTTTCCCAGACAAAAAATAAAAAAGTTGTAAAAATGGTATGTCTGTGAGAGTGCAGCTTTAAGAGCTTCATGTAAATTAAAACTGTGTTGTTTTAATACATGGGATTTTTAGAATTTTTTTTGATGTAATGAATAAATGACATAACTGTTCATTTATTTTCTCGGCTTGATTTGTATTTCCTATTACCCCATATTACCAATACCGAGTATTGCATGTACACGTACGTAGTATGAATACAAGGAATTCAACCACTTGACTGTTCACAAAACTAATCGGCACAAACTCAGTAATAAGACCACCCTGCTATTAAGACCATTTTCTCAAAGTCCCACAGGTGGTCTGAATAAAGGGGTTTTACTGTATGTGTGCAAACCTGACAACACCAAGGCTATCACAATACCTCACCTTTTTCTTTGAAAATCAGTTGAGCTAATAAAAAGAGAAACATATATCCTACATCTTTAAACCTACTTCCCTGGAAGAACCTTACCTTCTCATACAAGGAGACAACCATATGAGGGAAGGAAGCAAACTGGAAGAGTACGAAGTATATGAGCTGGCTGGAGAGGTGCTGCCATAGGAGGTGTGCAAGGGTGGGGTCCATACCCCCCTCTCCGGAGTCAGCATGCTCCATTGCCGACACAACCAGGTTCACCAGCTGTTCTTCCAGTACCTCACACCGCTGCTTTACCTGCAAATTGTGTTTATATGTGGATTTTTTCAGAACATAAATGAAAACATAGTCTTATACTTATTGTATATTCACCTAGTCCTTGGTATAGAAAAAACTTGACTTTCATACTGTATAACCCGCAAGGGATTATGACGTCATTCTTTTTTCAATATTGAGCTCGAATTGGATTAGTGTAATGTCATTTTACCAGTGAATGCGATATACAAATATCAGCATGATGTCGGTTTTATTTCTTAGAGAACAAATACTCGAATTGCAGAAGATACTGCTTAAATCTAATTGTAACAAGACCAGTCACAGACAGCTATATCCCCCGCCTCATGGGGCATTTTTTGTAACGAAAGCCAATCAATGGTAAGGGTAGTTTCTCAGGAACATAAGAAATGCGTAAAATTAAGAAAGGGCAATAACTCATTCAAATACGGTCAAATTGCCAAAGCCTGACAATATGCGCTGCATCACTTTATAGTCATCAACGTAAGTGGAGTTGCAAAGAAACCAAAAATGGTCAAATCAGGAAAGCCCCACAATATGCACTGCTTCACTTTATGATCATCAATCTGTGAAAGTTTGGTAGAAATCGCATGAAAAATGTAAGAGCAGTTGCGAAGAAACCAATTTTAAATGTAAAATAAGCAAAGGGCAATAACTCTTTCAAAAATAGTCAAATCAGGAAAGCCCGACAATATGCGCTGCTTCACTTTATGATCATCAATCTGTGAAAGTTTGGTAGAAATCGCATGAAAAACGTAAGAGCAGTTGCGAAGCAACCAATATTAAATGTAAAATAAGCAAAGGGCAATAACTCTTATAGAAATAGTCGAATCAGGAAAGCCCAACAATATGCGCTGCTTCACTTTTTGATAATCAATCTGTGAAAGTTTGGTAGAAATCGCATGAAAAACGTAAGAGGAGTTGTGAAGAAACCAATTTTAAATGCAAAATAAGCAAAGGGCAATAACTCTTTCAAAAATGGTCAAATCAGGAAAGCCCGACAATATGCGCTGCTTCACTTTAAGATCATCAATCTGTGAAAGTTTGGTAGAAATCACATGAAAAACGTAAAAGCAGTTACAAAGAAACCAATTTTAAAGGTAAAATAAGCAAAGGGCAATTACTCTTTCAAAAATAGTTGAATCGGAAGAGCTCTACAATATGCACTGCTTCACTTTATGATAATCAATCTGTGAAAGTTTGGTAGAAATCGCATGAAAAACGTAAGAGCAGTTGCGAAGAAACAAATTTTAAATGTAAAATAAGCAAAGGGCAATAACTCTTTTAAAAATGGTCAAATCAGGAAAGCCCAACAATATGCGCTGCTTCACTTTATGATCATCAATCTGTGAAAGTTTGGTAGACATCGCATGAAAAACATAAGAGCAGTTGCGAAGAAACCAATTTTAAATGTAAAATAAGCAAAGGGCAATAACTCTTTCAAAAATGGTCAAATCAGGAAAGCCCGACAATATGCGCTGCTTCACTTTATGATCATCAATCTGTGAAAGTTTGGTAGAAACCGCATGAAAAACGTAAGAGGAGTTGTGAAGAAACCAATTTTAAATGTAAAATAAGCAAAGGGCAATAACTCTTTCAAAAATAGTCGAATCAGGAAAGCCCGGCAATATGCTCTGCTTCACTTTATGATAATCAATCTGTGAAAGTTTGGTAGAAATCGCATGAAAAACGTAAGAGGAGTTGCGAAGAAACCAATTTTATATGTAAAATAAGCAAAGGGCAATAACTCTTTCAAAAATGGTCAAATCAGGAAAGCCTGACAATATGCGCTGCTTCACTTTATGATCATCAATCTGTGAAAGTTTGGTAGAAATCGCATGAAAAACATAAGAGGAGTTGTGAAGAAACCAATTTTAAATGCAAAATAAGCAAAGGGCAATAACTCTTTCAAAAATGGTCAAATCAGGAAAGCCCGACAATATGCGCTGCTTCACTTTAAGATCATCAATCTGTGAAAGTTTGGTAGAAATCACATGAAAAACGTAAAAGCAGTTACAAAGAAACCAATTTTAAAGGTAAAATAAGCAAAGGGCAATTACTCTTTCAAAAATAGTTGAATCGGAAGAGCTCTACAATATGCGCTGCTTCACTTTATGATAATCAATCTGTGAAAGTTTGGTAGAAATCGCATGAAAAACGTAAGAGCAGTTGCGAAGAAACAAATTTTAAATGTAAAATAAGCAAAGGGCAATAACTCTTTTAAAAATGGTCAAATCAGGAAAGCCCGACAATATGCGCTGCTTCACTTTAAGATCATCAATCTGTGAAAGTTTGATAGAAATCACATGAAAAACGTAAAAGCAGTTACAAAGAAACCAATTTTAAAGGTAAAATAAGCAAAGGGCAATTACTCTTTCAAAAATAGTCGAATCGGAAGAGCTCTACAATATGCGCTGCTTCACTTTATGATAATCAATCTGTGAAAGTTTGGTAGAAATCGCATGAAAAACGTAAGAGCAGTTGCGAAGAAACAAATTTTAAATGTAAAATAAGCAAAGGGCAATAACTCTTTTAAAAATGCTCAAAGCAGGAAAGCCCGACAATATGCGCTGCTTCACTTTATGATCATCAATCTGTGAAAGTTTGGTAGACATCGCATGAAAAACATAAGAGCAGTTGCGAAGAAACCAATTTTAAATGTAAAATAAGCAAAGGGCAATAACTCTTTCAAAAATGGTCAAATCAGGAAAGCCCGACAATATGCGCTGCTTCACTTTATGATCATCAATCTGTGAAAGTTTGGTAGAAACCGCATGAAAAACGTAAGAGGAGTTGTGAAGAAACCAATTTTAAATGTAAAATAAGCAAAGGGCAATAACTCTTTCAAAAATAGTCGAATCAGGAAAGCCCGGCAATATGCTCTGCTTCACTTTATGATAATCAATCTGTGAAAGTTTGGTAGAAATCGCATGAAAAACGTAAGAGGAGTTGCGAAGAAACCAATTTTATATGTAAAATAAGCAAAGGGCAATAACTCTTTCAAAAATGGTCAAATCAGGAAAGCCTGACAATATGCGCTGCTTCACTTTATGATCATCAATCTGTGAAAGTTTGGTAGAAATCGCATGAAAAACATAAGAGGAGTTGTGAAGAAACCAATTTTAAATGCAAAATAAGCAAAGGGCAATAACTCTTTCAAAAATGGTCAAATCAGGAAAGCCCGACAATATGCGCTGCTTCACTTTAAGATCATCAATCTGTGAAAGTTTGGTAGAAATCACATGAAAAACGTAAAAGCAGTTACAAAGAAACCAATTTTAAAGGTAAAATAAGCAAAGGGCAATTACTCTTTCAAAAATAGTTGAATCGGAAGAGCTCTACAATATGCGCTGCTTCACTTTATGATAATCAATCTGTGAAAGTTTGGTAGAAATCGCATGAAAAACGTAAGAGCAGTTGCGAAGAAACAAATTTTAAATGTAAAATAAGCAAAGGGCAATAACTCTTTTAAAAATGGTCAAATCAGGAAAGCCCGACAATATGCGCTGCTTCACTTTAAGATCATCAATCTGTGAAAGTTTGGTAGAAATCACATGAAAAACGTAAAAGCAGTTACAAAGAAACCAATTTTAAAGGTAAAATAAGCAAAGGGCAATTACTCTTTCAAAAATAGTCGAATCGAAAGCTCTACAATATGCGCTGCTTCACTTTATGATAATCAATCTGTGAAAGTTTGGTAGAAATCGCATGAAAAACGTAAGAGCAGTTGCGAAGAAACAAATTTTAAATGTAAAATAAGCAAAGGGCAATAACTCTTTTAAAAATGCTCAAAGCAGGAAAGCCCGACAATATGCGCTGCTTCACTTTATGATCATCAATCTGTGAAAGTTTGGTAGACATCGCATGAAAAACATAAGAGCAGTTGCGAAGAAACCAATTTTACATGTAAAATAAGCAAAGGGCAATAACTCTTTCAAAAATGGTCAAATCAGGAAAGCCCGACAATATGCGCTGCTTCACTTTATGATCATCAATCTGTGAAAGTTTGAGAGAAACCGCATGAAAAACGTAAGAGGAGTTGTGAAGAAACCAATTTTAAATGTAAAATAAGCAAAGGGCAATAACTCTTTCAAAAATGGTCAAATCAGGAAAGCCCGGCAATATGCTCTGCTTCACTTTATGATAATTAATCTGTGAAAGTTTGGTAGAAATCGCATGAAAAACGTAAGAGGAGTTGCGAAGAAACCAATTTTATATGTAAAATAAGCAAAGGGCAATAACTCTTTCAAAAATGGTCAAATCAGGAAAGCCTGACACTATGCGCTGCTTCACTTTATGATCATCAATCTGTGAAAGTTTGGTAGAAATCGCATGAAAAACATAAGAGGAGTTGTGAAGAAACCAATTTTAAATGCAAAATAAGCGAAGGGCAATAACTCTTTCAAAAATGGTTGAATCAGGAAAGCCCGACAATATGCGCTGCTTCACTTTATGATAATCAATCTGTGAAAGTTTGGTAGAAATCACATGAAAAACGTAAAAGCAGTTACAAAGAAACCAATTTTAAAGGTAAAATAAGCAAAGGGCAATTACTCTTTCAAAAATAGTTGAATCGGAAGAGCTCTACAATATGCGCTGCTTCACTTTATGATAATCAATCTGTGAAAGTTTGGTAGAAATCGCATGAAAAACGTAAGAGCAGTTGCGAAGAAACAAATTTTAAATGTAAAATAAGCAAAGGGCAATAACTCTTTTAAAAATGGTCAAATCAGGAAAGCCCGACAATATGCGCTGCTTCACTTTAAGATCATCAATCTGTGAAAGTTTGGTAGAAATCACATGAAAAACGTAAAAGCAGTTACAAAGAAACCAATTTTAAAGGTAAAATAAGCAAAGGGCAATTACTCTTTCAAAAATAGTCGAATCGGAAGAGCTCTACAATATGCGCTGCTTCACTTTATGATAATCAATCTGTGAAAGTTTGGTAGAAATCGCATGAAAAACGTAAGAGCAGTTGCGAAGAAACAAATTTTAAATGTAAAATAAGCAAAGGGCAATAACTCTTTTAAAAATGCTCAAAGCAGGAAAGCCCGACAATATGCGCTGCTTCACTTTATGATCATCAATCTGTGAAAGTTTGGTAGACATCGCATGAAAAACATAAGAGCAGTTGCGAAGAAACCAATTTTAAATGTAAAATAAGCAAAGGGCAATAACTCTTTCAAAAATGGTCAAATCAGGAAAGCCCGACAATATGCGCTGCTTCACTTTATGATCATCAATCTGTGAAAGTTTGGTAGAAACCGCATGAAAAACGTAAGAGGAGTTGTGAAGAAACCAATTTTAAATGTAAAATAAGCAAAGGGCAATAACTCTTTCAAAAATAGTCGAATCAGGAAAGCCCGGCAATATGCTCTGCTTCACTTTATGATAATCAATCTGTGAAAGTTTGGTAGAAATCGCATGAAAAATGTAAGAGCAGTTGCGAAGAAACCAATTTTATATGTAAAATAAGCAAAGGGCAATAACTCTTTCAAAAATGGTCAAATCAGGAAAGCCTGACAATATGCGCTGCTTCACTTTATGATCATCAATCTGTGAAAGTTTGGTAGAAATCGCATGAAAAACATAAGAGGAGTTGTGAAGAAACCAATTTTAAATGCAAAATAAGCAAAGGGCAATAACTCTTTCAAAAATGGTCAAATCAGAAAAGCCCGACAATATGCGCTGCTTCACTTTAAGATCATCAATCTGTGAAAGTTTGGTAGAAATCACATGAAAAACGTAAAAGCAGTTACAAAGAAACCAATTTAAAAGGTAAAATAAGCAAAGGGCAATTACTCTTTCAAAAACAGTTGAATCGGAAGAGCTCTACAATATGCGCTGCTTCACTTTATGATAATCAATCTGTGAAAGTTTGGTAGAAATCGCATTAAATACATAAGAGCAGTTGCGAAGAAACAAATTTTAAATGTAAAATAAGCAAAGGGCAATAACTCTTTTAAAAATGGTCAAATCAGGAAAGCCCGACAATATGCGCTGCTTCACTTTAAGATCATCAATCTGTGAAAGTTTGGTAGAAATCACATGAAAAACGTAAAAGCAGTTACAAAGAAACCAATTTTAAAGGTAAAATAAGCAAAGGGCAATTACTCTTTCAAAAATAGTCGAATCGGAAGAGCTCTACAATATGCGCTGCTTCACTTTATGATAATCAATCTGTGAAAGTTTGGTAGAAATCGCATGAAAAACGTAAGAGCAGTTGCGAAGAAACAAATTTTAACTGTAAAATAAGCAAAGGGCAATAACTCTTTTAAAAATGGTCAAAGCAGGAAAGCCCGACAATATGCCCTGCTTCACTTTATGATCATCAATCTGTGAAAGTTTGGTAGACATCGCATGAAAAACATAAGAGCAGTTGCGAAGAAACCAATTTTAAATGTAAAATAAGCAAAGGGCGATAACTCTTTCAAAAATGGTCAAATCAGGAAAGCCCGACAATATGCGCTGCTTCACTTTATGATCATCAATCTGTGAAAGTTTGGTAGAAACCGCATGAAAAACATAAGAGGAGTTGTGAAGAAACCAATTTTAAATGTAAAATAAGCAAAGGGCAATAACTCTTTCAAAAATAGTCGAATCTGGAAAGCCCGGCAATATGCTCTGCTTCACTTTATGATAATCAATCTGTGAAAGTTTGGTAGAAATCGCATGAAAAACGTAAGAGGAGTTGCGAAGAAACCAATTTTATATGTAAAATAAGCAAAGGGCAATAACTCTTTCAAAAATGGTCAAATCAGGAAAGCCTGACAATATGCGCTGCTTCACTTTATGATCATCAATCTGTGAAAGTTTGGTAGAAATCGCATGAAAAACGTAAGAGGAGTAAGTTGCGAAGAAACCAATTTTAAATGTAAAACAAGAGATGTTTGTCAAACATTATGCCCCCCCTGAGCGCCATGTTGTCAGGAGTAAATGGACAATTGAATGAAATATGCATGGACCGAAATGACAGCTGATTTGTTGCTGTTTTAAGATTATGACCATTAAAGTGTGAGGATAAAGTGTGTTATGACCGTCATGACCTTTGACTCTATGAACTCAAAATCCAGAGTCATCAGCTGGTCACCAGAAACCTAAATGTCAAGTTTGAGGGCCATGGGTGCAGGCATTGTCAAGTTATCACAAGACAAGTTTTTTTTCGTTCAAGGTCACTGTGACCTTGACCTTTGACCTGATGACCCCTTAAATCATAAGGGGTCACCTACAAGTCAGATGCAACTCCAAGTCAAGTTTGAAGGCCATGGGTTCAGGCATTGTTGAGTTATCACTCGGACAACCTTTTACCATTCCAGGTCACTGTGACCTTGACCTTTGGCCAGATGACCCCCAAAAACCATAGGGGTCATCTCCTGGTCAGGCCAATTCTCCAAGTCAAATTTGAGGGCCATGGGTGCAGGCATTGCTGAGTTATCAATCGGACAACCTTTTACCATTCAAGGTCACTGTGACCTTGACCTTTGGCCCAATGACCCCCAAAAACAATAGGGGTCATCTACTGGTCAGGCCCAACCTCCAAGTCAAGTTTGAGGGCCATGGGTGCAGGCATTGTTGAGTTATCACATGAACAACCTTTTACCATTAAAGGTCACTGTGACCTTGACCTTTGACCCATTGAGCCCAAAAAACAATAGGGGTCAGCTACTGGTCAGGCCCAACCTCCAAGTCAAGTTTGAGGGCCATGGGTGCAGGCATTGTCACGTTATTACTCGGACAACCTTTTACCATTCAAGGTCACTGTGACCTTTACCTTGGCCTGATGACCCCCAAAAACAATAGGGGTCAACTACTGGTCAGGCCCAACCTCCAAGTCAAGTTTGAGGGCCATGGGTGCAGGCATTGTCACGTTATCACTCGGACAACCTTTTACCATTCAAGGTCACTGTGACCTTGACCTTTGGCCTGATGACCTCTAAAAACAATAGGGGTCAACTACTTGTCAGGCCCAACCTCCATGTCAAGTTTGAGGGCCATGGGTGCAGGCATTGTCACGTTATCACTCGGACAACCTTTTACCATTCAAGGTCACTGTGACCGTGACCTTTGGCCTGATGACCCCCAAAAACAATAGGGGTCAGCTACTGGTCAGGCCCAACCTCCATGTCAAGTTTGAGGGCCATGGGTGCAGGCATTGTTGAGTTATCACTCGGACAAGCTTTAAAATTATTTTACCATTAAAGGTCACTGTGACCTTGACCTTTGACCCGATGACCCTCAAAATCAATAGGGGTCATCTACTGGTCAGCCCCAACCTTCATGTGAAGTTTGATGACCATACGTCCAGGGATTGTTGAGTTATCACTCGGACAAGCTTTGGTCTACCGACGGACGGACGGACGGACGGACCGACCGACCGACCGACCGACCGACTGACATATCGACATGCCTGTGCAAAGCAATATACCCCTCTTCTTCGAAGGGGGGCATAATAAGCACACACACACACACACACACACACACACACACACACGGAATCGCGCCTACCATTACTATATCCCCTCGCCTTTTCAAGTCGGGGGATAATTAACAATTATTAAACATGTAAATATAACTATTGATCACATTTCTTTCTGTTTATGCTGTATGAATACAGAAGGCCAAGCGTGCAAATAACAAAGATGCACTTGCTCCCTTCATGGAATTTGCCTTTGTGCCCTACTGTGTTCATACAGCATAAACATAAGAAAAAATATTTGACCAATCCTTAACCTAAATTCAAGATGTCGACTAAAAGAAGACAGAAGGATCAATTAAATTGCTACATAAGCTTAGAAGGCATCTATCTATAGTAATTCACATGCAAATGAGACTACTTCTCACTAGTTTATCAAACTCTCCATCCGGTTTGAAGATGTTCAACAAAACGAGCTGTAACATGATTTATCTCATTATCATTTTGTTTCACAGATCACTGATGGTAAATGCAATCTTGTTACATAACAGTGAGACTATTGCATGTTAAGTTGAGAAAGATAATGAATTGAGTGTAACTGCTATCCAGATAGACTTAACCTTGGCCCGCATACCTGTTTGTTGAGGCCAAGCATTGTCCCGACCATGTCCCGGGAGTATGGCTGCTCCAGCACGTAACGCAACAGACCACTTTGAGGCTCCTGTATCTCCTGCAAAGACACATTAATGGACATGAGTACATGTAATTGATATCATTCTGCTTCTTCGGGATTAGTTTTAGACAAAAGCTTTTTTTTTAAAAAGCTTCTTCAAATTCAGTCAACATTTGTCATATCATTTAAGACTCTCCTGAGTGCTGCAATACCAAATAGACATATCTACTTCCCTGAAATTGATGTCCTTGACCTTTTTACCACGCTGTAAGGCCTGAAATGACTGTCCTGGACCTGTTTACCTCACTTTAAGGCCTTAAATAACTGCCCTTGACCCATTTACCTTGCTGTAAGGCCTTAAATAACTGCCCTTGACCCATTTACCTTACAATAAGGCCTGAAATAACTGTCCTAGACCTGTTGACCTCACTTTAAAGCCTTAAATATAAGTCCTTAACCCGTTTACCTTGCTGTAAGGCCTTCAATAAAAGCCCTAGACCCGTTTACTTTGCTGTAAGGCCTTAAATGGATGTCCTAGATGCGTTTTACTCGCTGTAAGGCCTTAAATGGATGTCCAACATCTGTTTTACTCACTGTAAGGCCTTAAATGGATGTCCTAGACCCAATTTTACTGGCTGTAAGGCCTTAAATTGATGTCCTAGACCCGTTTAACTCACTTTCAGGCCTTAAATGGATGTCCTAGACCCGTTTCACCTCCCTGTAAGGCCTTAAATGGATGTCCTAGACCCGTTTTACTCACTGTAAGGCCTTAAATGGATGTCCTAAACTTGTTTACGTTGCTGTAAGGCCTTAAATATTTGTCTGCAGTAGACCTGTTTACCTTGCTCTAAGGCCTGAAATAACAGTCCTAGACCCGTTTACCTCACTTTAAAGCCTTCAATATAAGCCCTTGACCTGTTAACCCTGCTGTAAGGCCTCAAATATAAGCCCTAGACCCGTTTACCTTGCTGTTAGGCCTTAAATGGATGTCCTAGACCCAATTTTACTCACTGTAAGGCCTTAAATGGATGTCCTAGACCCGTTTTAGTCGCTGTAAGGCCTAAAATGGATGTCCTTGACCCGCTTTATTCGCTGTTAGGCCTTAAATGGATGTCCTAGACTGTTTTACTCGCTGTAAGGCTTTAAATGGATGTCCTAGACCCGTTTACCTTGCTGTAAGGCCTGAAATATAAGCCAGAGACCCGTTTACCTTGCTGTAAGGCCTTAAATGACTTCCCTAGTCCAGTTTACCTTGCTGTAAGGCCTTTTTAATGGATGTCCTAGACCTGTTTACCTTGCTGTAAGGCCTGAAATAACTGTCCTAAACCTGTTTACCTCACTTTAAATATAAGCCCTTGACCTGTTTACCTTACTGTAAGGCATCAAATATAAGCCCTGGACCCTGGCTCTAGTCCAGTTTACCTTGCTGTGAGGCATTTAATGGATGTCCTTGACCCGTTAACCTCGCTGTAAGGCCTTAAATGACTTCCCTAGTCCAGTTTACCTTGCTGTGAGGCATTTAATGGATGTCCTAGACCCGTTAACCTCGCTGTAAGGCCTTAAATGACTTTCCTATACTTGTTTACTACGCTGTAAGGCCTTAAATATTTGAATGCCCTAGACCCGTTTACCTTGCTGTAAGGCCTGAAATGACTTCCCTAGACCCGTTTTCCTTGCTGTAAGGGCTTAAATGACTGCCCTAGACTTGTTTACCTTGCTGTAAGGCGTTAAATGACTGCCCTAGTCTTGTTCACCTTGCTGTTAGGGCTTAAATGACTGTCCTATACTTGTTTACTACGGTGTAAGGCCTTAAATATTTGAATGCCCTAGACCCGTTTACCTTGCTGTAAGGCCTGAAATGACTTCCCTAGACCCGTTTTCCTTGCTGAAAGGGCTTAAATGGCTGCCCTAGACTTGTTTACCTTGCTGTTAGGGCTTAAATGTATGTTAGAACCGTTTGCTTTATTGTAAGGCTTTAAATGACTGCCCTAGACCCATTTGCCTTCTGTAAGGGCTTAAATGACTGTCCTAGACCTGTTTGCCTTCTGTAAGGGCTTAAATGACTGTCCTAGACCCATTTGCCTTCTGTAAGGGCTTAAATGACTGTCCTAGACCTGTTTGCCTTCTGTAAGGGCAACATGGCAACACAAGAACCAGTTTATTCTTTTCCTACTGTAACTTGTAATTTTATTTCATCATTTTCATATTTTCAAAAAATGTAGAATTCAGTTTGGCAATGGACGTATGACTTCACTTTTCCATTGTTCACTGCCATTGAATCTTGTTTTACTTCACTTCTTCATCAAGATGCCTTAATTAATTAAATACGCCCAAAGTGAATAATACAGAAAGAAACTTGCTACATAGTTTTAAAACTCTAAACAACATGTCCTTTCGTCAGTCTTAACACCATTTTAACCTCGAATTTTCAACTAAGAAATGAATCAAAACATGCGTACTGGAGAGTATAATATATGGCCGCGCGGTGCCATATCCTGATAATAAACCTGTTAGTAAATAATGTCACTTCGGTCATTATCTTGACCCGTTTACCTTGCTGTAAGGCAGTGGTCCACTGAGGGAGAAGCGAAGATCTTTGGAGTTGAGTCTCCATACATTGTTAGTGGCCACGGAGTGACCAACAACTGGTAGCAAGTGGGAGCGACCTACACACACAAAAAATTATCAAACAAAAAATCAATATGAGTTATTAATAAGCTTATGAGGTAATAAGACTTGTAATTAATTCCAAATTCCTTCAAATGTTTTAATTTCATTGTGAAAAGATCATGTTTCATGTAGATATAAAGGGTTTCTGGTTAATTCTTGGATCTATAGTTATGAACAGGTGCCAAGAATTTCAAAATATCTCTATCAATTGCTTCAAAACAAACCAGCTAATGACAGCAAACCAATGACAGAATCGATATACAAAACATCAAAAAATCCATACCTGATATGGTCACCATCTGAGCAACGGGTTTGAAACTGTGCACAAAGTCTGACAAAAGCTTTCCCATTTTCTGCAACACAAATCTTATCCAGTAACTTAGAATAATTGTAAAAAATGCAAACTGAATGTTTTTCTGGCAGCACCTTTTAATCACATTTTTTGTTTTACAAAATAAAGGACTCGCTTCAATGATACTAAAAATTCTAATGTTTTGAATGGCAAAATCAAATTTTCTATAATTATTATTTATGTCACATGCCAATGATTCAATGACTACCGTTAAGTAACGTTCAGCAAGACAACTTTTATGACAAACACAAATGTGCCAGTCATTGTGCCATTCTAGTCAAAGTGGGCGTTAACTCGTCACAGGGAAAAATTAATGCGGGCTAGAGGTACATATATATATGAAATACTGATGTATGCATCCTAATTTATACAAAAGCTTCATAAAAATAGCTAAAGCTAAAAAATCAGAACCAAGAATTCAAAACCAAGAATTCAGCGAATGATATAATAATCAAAGGGCAATAACTCGGTGTCAAAACTTAGAAGTAATTGCAACATGCAAACAGACATCTCATCAACATAAGTAACATAACTGATGGAAACTGTGTGAGTCAAATAGGACAAAAAAAGTGGTTGGACTAACAGTCCCTTACAACAATACATACCATCTCAAGATGGACAAATAAATTGGGCACATAAGATCATTTCAAAGTACAAATCGTTTCAACGTTCAAATAAACACATCATCACACTACAAATAATATCCAAACTCTATGAATGTAATTCTTACCCAATGAGGCCAGTTATTGACATCCACGCTAATTTTGGTGATTTCATTCACTGCCAGGTAGCTGGGCAACAGGCATGCATTACGGTCCAGGATGTAGGACACAACCTGCAGAGACATGTTATCATTTGATAAATGCGGATCTCCTGACCTGAATACTAGTGGAGCTACAAAGGGGTGTGTGTGTGGTTTAGTGTACATCAACCATAACCGCTTCACTTTCACAAACAGCTTGAACAGAGACAGAAGCGAGACATTGAATTTAGCAAGAAGTAATTGCTGTGTGCTCATTTAGTTTCATATGGCCTTCATTGTTTATACTATATATTTATTGTTTATACTTTTGAAGATAAACATAAGTGAAATTGCTTAATGTTGATATTTGTGATTCTGTTTCAATCGGAATAAAACAATACATACGGATGTGACGGCCTCTACTTGTGGCAAACTGCTGGCGTTGAGAGAGTCTATACTCTGCTTCTGCAGGATCATACGCAGCAGATCTCGACAACCCTAAAGCAAACGAAGATAGAGTTTGAGAATTAACTGTGAATTGTGCGCTGTTCAAGGTAATATATTGATAGATGACATGTATTCAATTGACATTACACTAAGAAAAGATGGTTAATATCTTAGGTTATTATAAAGTTTGTCTGTAAAACAAAATATTTTGTCATATTCCGAATTCAAAAACCTCAATTTCTTTCAAGATTCTTTATCCTTTCCTTTGTTTAACAGTGACTAATGTTCAAATAATGGTGCCCAACTGGTCAGCATCAAGTTTGTTGTCTAGTAGTTATGACATATTATCAGATTTTTAAAATCAACGATTATAAAATAAAATAAACCTTACCATTCATATTTAAGAAACACATTATAATCGTTTTTCATATTTCCTCCCAAACCTTTTAACTCAATGGTATATCATTCTAGAAAATGTCACCTTATAATCGACTCCTCCCACAATTTTCCTGATGAGTTTGAATGTGCGGATGAAGGATTTTCTGTTGTTGTGCGTCATCTTGTCATGGTCCAGCAGGGTCTCACAGATCAACCTTCAAGAGTAAAACATTTAACTATCATGGTATATTGTTTTAAGATAATTTATGAATGCATCATATTATTTGACATTTTGGTGTACCCATTTGGAAAGATATATCTGAACTTGTACATGTGGTCATGTCACTTTCTGTGACTTTTTTTATTAAAGGTATTGCAGGTAACAACCTGAAAAAATAAAACTTTATGACGAGGATTGTGACAATTTTCAGTGAATGAGAATAAAGTTTATTCCTATACAGGCGAATTATATACTAGATTGTTTATGACAATCATTGAAACTAGACTTTTTGTTCAACAAGCCTGAATTCATACATCTGACTTGGCTTGAAAATTTATAACCAGCCCTGCATTATAAATAATCAGATTCTGAGTAAGCCAAGCTATTACTTGACCAGTTTTTTGGCTAGTAATAATTTTGACAACTGTTATTATTCGAGGTACAAAGGGATCAAAAAGTTGTCATGAAGAACAAACAAAAAATGGCATGCAATTCTGCTGCATAGATTCATATGTTAAAGTCAGAAAAATTATCATAGCAAACATTTATAATATGCAGTAAATGACATTTGAGATATTGAACAGCATTTTTACTTTGGTTGGAGGACAGTTTTCTCAGCCATTGCTTCGAGAAGTCCCGCCAGCAAGTCCACCCTGTCCACATTACGGCTGTCAAAGTAACTGTTGGCGTACACCTTCAGGCCCGACACATGGTTTTCCTGTAGCGGGAAATAGTCTGGTTTAGTTCAGCCAGCCTTCTTGTTTAAGCAGAATATACCAATTAACAAATCAAACCAAGGAGGAATCTTATAAATATTACATGTACATGCAATAAATGCTTAAATGTATACAGTTTTCTGCAATGTCATAGACAGAGAAGCATAAATGTTCCTGTTTGATGCAAACACAAGCCTTTTCTTATTTTAATAATTAACAAACAATGGAGCTGCAACATATATTTTATCTAGCATTGATTTTGTTCAGTAACAATTTACACGAGAACCACTATTCTACAATGTGCAGACAAAGCACTTACAAGAATACACATTATTATAAACAACAGCTCATGCCATAAAATGTTTAAGGTTTTTTTATGGCTCTTGACAGCTTGCAATCATATGTATAAGACAAAAAAAGATTGTGGCATACATCACTCAACATGAGGGGATACAGTGAAACCATTGTTCAACAAACAAACTTGAATTATAAGGTTTACCATATATTTCCTCCATGTTTGACTCTGAGGCTTTATAACATGTCTTCAAGTAATTGTTTATACAAGCCATAAAAGACCTGTTAACTATCTATAAACTTACTATAGATGATGATTCTACCAAAAGGTTTCTGTAAGTCACATATAATAGTGCAAGGTTGCCATTCCTCATCCACTTTCCTCTGATAATCAAGATGCTACTCACCATTTATCACAGCCAGAGTTATTGGTCTTGCTACAAATTTTCACTAACAAATGTACTCACTACTGAGTTGGTTTAAAATAAATATAGTGAAAGGGTTTGAAGTTATGGGTTAGGTTGACCTCTGAGCCCAAAATCAAGATCATGACATTACTCATTACTGACAATACTATTGAATGTGACAAAACTACCTTAAAAATCAGTAGAATTAATGTATGACAATCCTTCCAAATACAGACAAGCTAAAACTATCATTAGACAAGGAAACAGTTGTCCAAGCTTTTGTGTCATCTTATCAACAGGCGTACAACAAAAGAATTTCAGTTTAATATTGAGTGAGAGTCACAATTTAAATTGAAGGTTTTACTTGCTAAAACATACACACTTTGTCTAAACTGTCCAATAAATCTTTAGCCACTCAGATGTATTAATTTGAAAAAGCGATCTACAATACGGGTAAGTGCGTTGGTAAGATGCCCCCTTTGATCTTAAGTCTACAGTTCAGTCCAAGGCTCTTTGAAAGACCAAATTTTGGTCACCCAGGTTATTTTTAGTTCTGTAGCATAATTATATCAAAAATACCTGGAAAGATAACAAGAGGCCCATGAGGGACTTTGCTCTGCTGACATGACTCAAAAGCATGTATGTATGGGTAATAGGCAACATACTTCATGATAGTTCACTTTGAACATTTTTGTGTTTGGGCTATCTGAAAATGTTGCATGTTCAATTTGTGAGGACAGAAAATGTAGGAAGCAGACTAGATGGGTGACCTTTTTTAATATGTGCCAGTGACAGTAGTTCATATCCAGGATATGAACATACTAGTAACAGCACACATTCAAAGTGAACCATGTTTTAAAGGGACTTGCTAATGTTTTTGGACCAAAAATTAGTTTTCCTGGTAATGCATCTGAAAACTCTTATTGTATCATTAGTTTTCCCGGTAATGCATCTGAAAACTCTTATTGTATCATTCTTTTACTTTTTGATACCAAAATTACTGGAAAAATACAAGTTTAGTATAAAATATATTTTGGTATGAGCGGTATATACTCATATATTTGGTATGAGCGAAACTGTAGTCAAGAATTTTTTTGAAAACCGATACCTTATCCAATAGGCCACAAGGACTTTTACAACAATCGATGGATATTTTTACTGTTCAAGAATACAATGATAACACCATGCAATAATGTCAATCAATCAATCACGCAACAACCAATCACTAAATCCCATTAGTAAAGGAATTCAAAACTGTGGACTTCAAAGATGATATTTGAGCAAATATCAATATTTGCTGAAGGGTTTCAGCTGTAAGTATCTGACTTTCATCACTCCTAATGAATTGCATCACTTTATTTTGTAACACAATTTTGGTTGTAAAAAATGCATTTTACAAACCATGAGCGAGTCCTTTTAAAGGGCAAAGGGAGACAAACACTACAATAATATATGTAACAATTAGTGTCTCCCTTACAGTTTACTTTGATAAGGCTACACAATTTCAAGGGTCAACATCCACTCACACATTAGCAGACATTGGAGACACTGAGGGTGGGGCCTATTTTGAACCCAAGGGCATAATTTGAACAATCTTGGTAGAGGACCATTAGACAATTCTACACACCAAATATCTAAGCCTGATATTTTTTCTCAAAACCGTACATATGGTCCAAATTTCATTGCTGTGGCTTCAAAAATAAGAAAGTAGGTAAACAGGTCACCTGTATATATGTCAGTATTAATATTTGTTAGCAAAACTGTACATAAGGTAAAAATTTCAAAGTCATGGCTTCGAAAAAGAAAAGTAGGTCAAAAGGTCACAATCAAGGTCATTCAAGCACAACATGATATTTGTTTTCAAAACTGTTCACATGGTCCAAATTATATTGCTGCAGCTTCAAAAATAATACTGTAGGTCAAAAGGTGACAGTCAAGGTCATCCAAGCACAACATTGACATTCTATTTTAAAACTATACACATGGTCAAAATTTGATTGCGTAGCTTCAAAAAAAGAAGAAAGTATGTCAAAAGGTAACCTGTCAATGTCAATATTGATATTTGTTTGCAAAACTGTACACATGGTCCAAATTTCAGTGCAGTAGCTTCGAAAATACAATAGAAGGTTAAAAGGTTGGGATCAAGGTCTATCAAGCACATTGATATTTGTTTTCAAAACTGTTATTTAATGCCAAAGTTAATTGCTGTAGCTTAAAAAAATAAGAAAGTAGGTCAAAAAGGTTACAACCATGGTCATCAAAGTAAAAACCATGATAAAAAAAAAATCAAAAACATACACATGATCCTAATTTCATTGCTGTGGCTTCAAAAAAAGGATGTCTTCAGTCAAAAGGTCACAGTCAAGGTCATACGATGACAATATTGATACTTGCTTGCAAATATGTACAGATGGTCTTAATGCTTTTGCTGTAGCTTAAAAAATCAGGAAGTTGGTCAGAAGGACACAGCCAATGTCATCAGCGAACAACATTGATATTTATTTTCAAAACTGTTATTAAGGGCCAACATTCATTGCTGTAGCTTTAAAAATAAAAAAGTATGGCAAAAGGTCACAACCAAGGTCATTAAAGCACAACATTGATGTTTGTTTTCAAAACTGTGCACATGATCCTTACTGCAGTGCTGTGGCTTCAAAATAAGAAAGTAGGTTAAAAGTCACACTCATGGTCATCCGATGACAACATTGATACAAATATGTATATGTAACAGACTGCACAAATTGCTATGTGCACCTGTCGGGGTTCGAACCCACGACCTCTCGCTCTGCAGGCGGACACTCTACCGCGTTGCTATCAAAGCTAGCTCTTTAGCAAGACAGTATAAGTGCCGCTATATACATCGTATACCCGGTTACACTTTCCCCCTCCATTGTGAAATTCTTTGACCCCAGGAGTATAATTTCGACAATCTTGGTAGAGGGATATCATATGATGCTAAATGTACATAGCAAATATCAAGGGTATAAGCTTTGCGGTTTGAAACAAGAAGATTTTCCTAAAACCAGTTTACTCTCTGTAATTCTAGCCTTGGCTTTGCTTGGTTTTAGGAAGGAACTGAGCTCCATGGATATATCTAACTTCTGAAAATTGTATTAAGATATAAACAAAACTGAAGACACAAGCAATTATTGTTTACAGACCCACAGACAAGGTACACCGTGACATTGCATAAGCTCTTCTGGCTTTATGTTCGAAAATAATAATCATAAAATGCAAAAACACCTGTTTTAACAAATAGTTTCAACACAATCCAACTAGCTCTTGCAGCCATATTTTTTCACAGTCGTGTGTGTTAATTTTTATGAGATATAACGTCATGACATTGACTATGAATGATGTCCAGCCAGTATATAAAAAGCCATTATACTTATCATAATGATGTCCTATCACAATCACGACTAAGTCATGGGTACCTTTCTATGACCGTACCTGTGGGATGTTGGCCCAGAGTTTGGTCATGATGTCAGCATTGTGGTCCTGTTTCCACTGCAGGGACTGTGGTGTGTGCATAATGTAGCCAGCAAATCCCTCCTCCACTGCCTCACCTTGCTTGGTAAATATGTCAGAAACTTTGTAGAATGTTATTTCTTTTTATGTCTTTTAAAATGAACAGAAGAAATTGTTGAAATTTAAAAAAAACACATTTATAACCGTAACTAGAGAACTACAGCTTACAATTGTATTGTTTCTTAATAGTTTACAGTTATTACCGGTATTTCGTACCTTATTAATTTCATACCGTCTTGATTTTGGTCATTTCAAACCCTTTCGATAGTCATTTTGAACCCAACCAAAAGACATTTCGGACCGACAGGTTTTCACGATGTCTGTACTGGTACACAAATTTAGTGAAAAAATATTGTACAAAGTTATAATTCCATAAAGCGTTGTTTTTTACAGTTTGCAATTAGTCGCAATTAAAGTATGGCTAATAAGTACATCAATCTGTTCATTATTTTGTTTTCAACTGTTGTGATATTTTATTGACTCTCCATTACTATATAATATGTGTCAATAATTCAACAAAATTTATTACAGTGGCAATTTAAATATATTGCCAAAAAATATAAAGAAAATCAAATCTACATAACTGTACATTACAGTGTACCAGTATACATTTCACTCATTTAACTCTGTGTGATATTATCATATGATATACCTTGTTTATCCATGTATTGGAATGAGTGAAATAAAAAGGATATAGAGTTAAAATAAAGAGTCCTAAAGGTATGGCACAGGCACCTTTAAGTGACGGTACTTGAGCAATAAACAATAGCAGCCTCTTGTAAAATCGTAACAGACACAACAGAAGTCAAGTGACAGCGTCGGCATAATTCAAAGTGTTAATTGTTTATTATAGTATAGTTATTAGTTTCTGATGATAGAATTCATTACTTACATTTTTTACTCTTAGATAAAAGGATTTCGCAATTTTTTTTATTTATTTACTAGTGATCAAATTATAGAATATTCATTGTCATTTCCTATTGATTGTAAATATATAAACATATATGATTGAATATATAAAATGAGAATAAGGTCACTTCTTGTATTTCTTGAATAAACTTGTACGGTACTTGACTTGAAGATTGTGGTTGATTTTAAGTTCACTTGAATTGAATTGTCATATTTTATCCATAAAAACTCCTTCATTTTGTGAATAATTTATATAGAAAGTAATGGGAAAAAATAACCTTATTTTTGTATTTTAACAAAAGAATTTATGTTTGCCAAAGTAACCTTATTTTAATATTAAGTCATTCTGGTTTTGTATATTTTCATTGTTTGATTAATATATATTGGTTCAGTTTGAAAATCCAAACAGTTTTGACAGTTTTTTAACAATATCGTTGAGAGTTTTGGTTGAAGTAACTTCTAACTTGGCATGAAATGTGTTTGGTTCAAACCTCAGCATTTGCCAAAGTACTCACAAAGTAATTTGACTTATGGTCGAAAACCCTTCATTTTATACACAATAAATCACTGTTCACCGGACGGCATTGGAGTATGTAAATCCTGATTGCCTTTAAAATCAATTTTTTAATCGAAAAATATTTTTCTTTTCCATAACTGTTGTGAAGTGAATCGGAATCGACTCAATCAAAATCAACTTAGAAACTGAGTTGCATCCTATGCTTCAAAATCTAATAATATTCCTTCCCAAGGCAATGCTAACTAATAGAAATATAATGAGCAACTAGAGATTGCTTTTTTGAAAAAGCGCATGTCTCCCCCATTGTGTGGTCGTAGGTAAGAAATAATCAATGATGGATCCCAAAATCAATAGGGGCCATCAACTAGTCATGACTAACTGGCATACCAAGTATGAAGTTCCTGGGTGTAAACGTTCTTGAGTTATTGAGCAGAAACCGGTTCTTCACCTCAAGGTCAGTGACCTTGACCTTTGACCAACTGATTGCAAAATCAACTAGACATCATGACCAACCTCACTTCAAAGTTTGGTGAACCTAGATCAAAGCATTCTCCTGATATTGCACGGAAATATTTTTTTACATTAGAGGTCACAGCGACGTTGACCTTTGACCTTGTGACCCCCCAAAATATAGGAGTTTTCTAAACCTCATGATCAACCTCCCTACCAAGTTTGGTGAACCTAGGTCAAACCATTCTCAAGATATTGAGCGGAAATGTTTTTTACATTGGGGGTCGCCGCGACCTTGACCTTTGACCTAGTGACCCCAAAAACAATAGGGATCTTCTACACCTCATGACCAACCTCCCTACCAAGTTTGGTGAACCTAGGTCAAACCGTTCTCAAGATTTTGAGCAGAAATGTTTTTTATATTGGGGGTCGCCGCGACCTTGACCTTTGACCTAGTGACCCCAAAAACAATAGGGATCCTCTACATCTCACGACCAACCTCCCTACCAAGTTTGGTGAACCTAGGTCAAACCATTCTCAAGATATTGAGCGGAAATGTTTTTTACATTGGGGGTCGCCGCGACCTTGACCTTTGACCTAGTGATCCCAAAAACAATAGGGATCCTCTACACCTCACGACCAACCTCCCTACCAAGTTTGGTGAACCTAGGTCAAACCATTCTCAAGATATTGAGCGGAAATGTTTTTTACATTGGGGGTCGCCGCGACCTTGACCTTTGACCTAGTGACCCCAAAAACAATAGGGATCTTCTACACCTCATGACCAACCTCCCTACCAAGTTTGGTGAACCTAGGTCAAACCATTGTCAAGATATTGAGCGGAAATGTTTTTTACATTGGGGGTCGCCGCGACCTTGACCTTTGACCTAGTGACCCCAAAAACAATAGGGATCTTCTACACCTCATGACCAACCTCCCTACCAAGTTTGGTGATCCTAGGTCATGCGGTTTTCCAGTTATCGATCGGAAACGAAGTGTGACGTACGGACGGACTGACGGACTACCGGACTACCGGACTGACGGACAGGGCAAAAACAATATGTCTCCCCCAGAGAGGGGGAGACATAATTACATGATAATTAACCAAAACACAATTTGAAACCAGATTTGTGTCAGATAACACAAATATATATATGAAGTTTGCATAAGAGGGGACAAAGATTACAATGTAATAGTTTTGTTAGTGGGTCTACATGTATAACAGTAACAGATATTATTTGTAACAAAAGACGGGTCTCAAAAATGTGCATGCGGTCTGTGACATCATTCCCCCGCGTGCTACATATTTTAATACATTTAAGCTGCTTGGGACTTTGACAGGGATTTTTAGGATGATACCATACATGCCATATTCCCCAGTGGGGGGAAAATCCCCCCGAATTTCCAATCATCTCCCTATGCACAGAAGGGGACAAATATCCCCGGAAATTAAAAAAAATATATGTTTTTTTTCATTTACGCAGATTTTACCTAAGGGCTAAATTTAACCAGAATGTTTACAGTAATAATGCCCTTGACCTGCCCTGTAGTTTAATTGGATTATCGAGTGATGGTGTGTATAAACAACAATCAGCAAGACACATGTGTTGCATTGTTTTGATTGGTACAAACAGAAATTGCATTACAAGTGTCAAGTTGACTGGTCAGATGAAAGGTGGATTTTCATTGGTTAAACTATATTTTTGTTCCAATCAGAGAGCATGTAACATAATTAAGATTTCTTCACATTGTGTTAAAAATATATGTAAAAAAAAAGGATTAAAAATTTAATGGTGACAGTAAATCATTATTCGATACAGAATGATATTAATATAATAGACAATGCTGTTCATTGTGTTTCAATGCTTCACCTATACATGTATGTTTACATACATGACATTGACCTTCATCGCCAATATCGGAAAATGACACAAGTGAGACTGAAAGTAAACAACTCAGAGAAAATGACTCGTATATGTATAATAATGTATTTTATGTTTTGATCAGAAATCAGAAGTTACAAAGTGACTAGGGTACAAAATGACTACATGTAGATACTACATGTAGATCCTGTTCTGACAAACTGTATTACAGTGTTGAAGTCATTTGTAAAATAAAATAAATTATTAAATTCAACTACTATAACATTGACTTCAAATATGATCATCTTCGCTTGCTATTTGCTAAATAAACCCCTAATTAATCATGTTTATTAATATTAGCTTGTTGTCCTTTGTTTCCGCTGTTGTACTGAGACTGACGGGTCCGACTATTCCTAAAGCAAAGTATATGATATTTTCCCCAATTTTCAGAAAAAATACCCAAGGTAAAAAATGTATTTTTTATGAAAGTCTTTTTACCTGTACTGGTTCATTCAACATCCTTATAAATACATGATTTAAGTTTTGGGTGATAATTGAATTCAGTAACTGTAAAATTTCCCAAATTGAGCATTTTTCGCAACAAAATTTTTTCCCAGAAGGGTCTTTTTTCCAAAATGGGCAGAAAAAGGGATGTCTTCAATATCGTACCATTCTTGGAGACAACGTACCACATATGCACTTGTGGAGTTGGCTTGCACATTTATATTAGTCACACGACCATAAGAGCTGTTCTAGGCCTTTTGTCACCCTCCTGTACGTGTCTTGGCTAATGCCAGTTCCACATACTCATGCTGCCAACCCAAGCAAGACTCGCATTCAAGAGCATGCTGACGTTGACACACTTCTTTATTACACTTAATACATTTATTGTTGTCCATGTTTGACTGAATGATCAAGTCAAGTCAGTGAGAATATATACGCAGCACGGCTTGTGTTTACTACATTCCACGAACCAGTGTGAGCAGCTCATGCCACATTCCAAATAATTAATCACAGTAATTACATCCCTTAATTGTACAATTAAAATTGATTAACAGATATGTGAATAACAGTCGGCAATTATTTTATTTGCTAATAGTGTGAAGATAATATGTTTTCTTTAAATTTATATCAAACAAGAAATTTACATTATAATGTTTATTTTGTTTCAATAAATGAACCATTAAAACAATTACCAACTTACAAAAATTGTTCAGAACTTGAATCAGCATCCTATATTTTGTATTTATATCTACTGTTGTATGGTTTAATACATTTCCAGATACACATTCCAGGGTTCGAATTTAGACTCGCATACTCGCAAAATGCGAGCGACATTTGCAAATTGCGAGTGACTTTTATTCAAGCTCGCAAAATTCTGCGAGTGGCTTTTTCTAGACCACAAAATGTTACACTGAAAGTAGAATAAACATGAACTTAACTCCGCAACGTAGTCGAATGTAAACAGCCTTTAAGTGGCACGTTTACACTACCAGTATAAGTAGAAGAAGTACGGAGTCACGCTCTAGTAAGTTTTCAAAAATAAAACAAATACGGAAAAGGCCGAGTTTTATCTCGAATCTTTCCGGGATGCTCCGAGGCATGCATATTTCAAAGCGAATACAAATGACGTAATCACCTAGCTCAACCATTGGCTGAATTTGGCGCTTTCGTGCACTATATGTAAACCCCATCAACCTTTGAATATGTTTCCGCCCAACTGTCAAAGCGAATAGACTTCATCGATCGATATATTTCATGGTCTAAAGCATCCTTGCTACATTTACTGTTGCTTTTATTTATTTTGAATTTATAATGTTATTGTTTTTAATACTTAAATACGACTTAATGAAATCTGTAGCTTGCTTGCCGAATGGGTATTAACCCCATGGGGAAGGTGAATATACAATTTTAGTGAACAATGTCAAATTATTAGACAGCTTTGTTATCAAAAAGCGGCCAGCATCTGATGAGTCTTTCCGAAACCCCCAAAATGAATAAGCCATCAACAAGTTCCAGCAGTCAAGTGACTCGAGATTTATACGTTTTAATATTCATTATATGTCTAAGGTGTAAATTTCTAATTAAATTAGGCAATATCATAAGGGAATAAAGCAAATAATAAAATTGCAAGTTGATTTTTCATTTTGCGAGTTGCCTCAAAAAGCACTCGCAAAATTATGCGAGTGCTCCTCAAAGTTAAATTCAAACCCTGCATTCACCATATATTTCATGTTCTCTTAATTGTCTATACATTTCTTAACACAACAATTATTAAAAACTTATATAACTAAACAATATATATATATCCGGTACGATCTCTCCAGCTGAATGGTACGAAGTCTCCTGGTACGATATTTGTCTCCGTAATTCCAGAAAAAGCCTCGGAGTTATAAGGAACCAACAAAATACAACACACATATCAGGGTATGACTAAAATACGAAAATAAGGTTATTTTTTATGAAAAAGTAAGATTTTGATAAAAATCTGGTAAATTTTGGTGAAAATAACATTTTTGACAAAAATATAGTTTTTTGATAAAATATAGATATACTGGGCAGTTGCCTAATTCCGGATCAATTTTGAAGTTTTCTTAAAATATTGTCATAATTACTGAACATAAGTGCATGAAATATTAATAGAGAAATGTTGGATACTATATCAACCAAAATGGAAAAAGAATAAAAGAAAAAAACAATTAATTATAATATAATATTCAGTACGAAATAAGGGCATAAACGACGTCCAAAAAACCTGCATTCAGTGCCTAAATATTCGGATTTTTTTCAAAGAACAAAGTAAACATTATTAAGTCAATACAAAATATTTAAATGCTACTTAAATGAACATCAAGTATTAAATGTTTAACCTGTATATAAATTTTATACTTCTCTAAAGTATTTGTATGTGTATTTTCCGCGTATCCGAACTACTTATTTGTCCAAATTTGCATAATTTTGAAAGTACGAATCTGCTTCATTTTTGCTTCATTTTCATATCAAATGCTGCACAACACAAAACAATGACATCGTCAATTTATTTACTTTTCATGTAATTGGCATTGTATTTCGTGATTGACGATAAGTCATAAACATCGTATAGTAAGTCTAGTGTTTAAAGATAACCCTGTCGAACCTCAATATAAAAGCTCGCGCTGTGTGACGTCATCCCCCACGTGACTTAATATTGACATTTAGGAAAGCAAAAGTTTAGAGGTATTTATTTTGGGGTTATACTCGAATAGCTGCACTTTTGTGTTGTTTCTGTTGCTATGGAGGTCAGTTGCGTAGACTGTGATCATTCTATTTTGATCACGGTCGCCGAAACGCGTTTTAAACGATTTCTGAATATTTAGGCAAATCCGGAATTAGGCAACTGCCCAGTATATTTATTTTTTTTTTGGGGGGGGGGGGGGATAGGTTTTGGTAAAACTCTGAAAATAGGGTATGTTTTGGTGAAAATAATATTTTGGAAAAAAATGTAGTTAGTTTTTGGATAAAATAAAGTTATTTTCGCGGAAATAAGTTTTGGTAAAAATCTGAAAATAGGGTTAGTTTTGGCGAAAATAACTTTTTTGACAAATATGTATTTAGTTTATGGGGGAAAATAAGGTATTTTCGCGAAAATTAGAATTTGGTAAAAATCTGGAAAGTTTTGGCGAAAATATCATTTTTTTGGAAAATTATGTACACAGTTTGGGCTAAAATAATGTTATTTTCGCGAAAATAAGATTTTGATAAAAATCTGGTAAGTTTTGGCGAAAATCCCATTTTTGACAAAAATGTAGTTAGTTTTGGGATAAAATAAAATTGTTTTCGTGATTTGGTTAAGATCTGGTAAGTTTTGGCCAAAATTACATTTTAGGCTCAGCCTGTCATATGCACAATGTCGGCATCCCCTTTAATATTTATGCAAAAAGCTACAGAAACAAGCTCAGTAGCAAAAAGTTTAAACATAAACCCGGTTTAGTGGAACGCCAAAGACATAGAACACAAAATCACAAACAAGAAACACAGAACAGCACAAAACTCTACAAACAGCACAGTAAATACTTACTATATATATATATATATATATATATATATATATAATATGGTTTTAAAGATAACATGAATTAGCAAAATCGATGACAAACAAGTGTGTGTAACCGCTTTGATGTTGCACATTTCGGAAGGAGGTGTGATCAACATTTCAGAAACATGTCAAAATACTATCTAATAATCATTGTTCAATTTTCTTAAAAACACAATTGTTTCGAAACCCTAATGCACCAGTCATATGTGTTATGTATGACCAAATAAAAGTTTTTTTTAATATTTTGGAATAAAAATTGTCATTTACGGCAACAGAAGAAGGTATTTTTCCCATTTTTTAAAAATCTTATTTTCGTGAAAAGAACTTTATATTATTCAAAAACTAACCACCTAATTGTCAAAAATGTTATTTTCACCAAAACTAACCTTACTTTCAGATTTTTATCAAAATCTGATTTTCGCAAAAATAACTTTATTTTAGTTAAAACCACAGGGGCAGGTTGCATTGTTTTGACACACCACGCCCCCGTCCGTTTTTTTCTGTTAAATTTCGGTGAAATTTGCGGGTAGTTGGTTCGTGGAGTAACATGTTTTAGGAAATTCGGGTTTGAAATTGCATTTGTTTTCGTTAAAACTGTATATTTTCTTAAAGATTGACACTAACTCTACAAGGAAAGTCCAAAAATGTTGAGTTTGGTTAAGATTTGATAAAGTTATGGCCTCTTAAACAGGGTCATGTCGGCAAATACATGGAAATTCAGGGTCAAGTCATCACCCTTTACAAAGATAATAAAATAAAAAAATTAAAAAAATATTTTTTTTGCCAATTTTCACAAGTTAGTTACCACCACATCATATTCTTACTAAAATTTGATAAAAAATATTGATAAAAAAAAACGGACGGGGGCGTGGTGTGTCAAAACAACGCAACCTGCCCCTGTGGTTAAAACTAAGGCCAAAAAAAATAATAGATGTGTTTCTGGTGGCATGGTAAAAAAAAAAGAGGGTCGGTAGGTAGGGATTTTTTTTTTTTTTTTTTTTTTAATCTTTTATCGGATCATAACTATCAGCGAGTAGTATCTTTTCAACTGCTATATAGGGTTAATGTTTGAATTATCAATTTTGTCATGTTTTGCCATATTGAAGCACAGATTTTATTTTGTTTGCAGTTCATGTATTTGTTGTATGTTGTGTTTATGTACTATTTTGATATTGAATAATCATCAAAGACTCGAGACACTTTTAGTTTTTTTTCTTACCGAAACTTGTGCGTCGATTTTCCCTTTTTCTTGACCATGGATTTCTTCAAAAATATTTCGGATAGTAGCATTTGTTGGGACTTTTTTGATTTGTTTTGATCCCGGCTTGTGTTCGCAAGCCGCAAGCTCTATAGCGATCAAAAAAGATGAGATATTATTGTTATCATCCGTTAACGCCGCCATTTTGACGCTAAGCTAAAGTATCGGCGAATAGTTTGTGTCGTCGCCGTCTAACATTTACGAATTTTAATATCGTTGTCGTCTTAATTATCATTTGAACCCGAGAACATCGTCGGCGTGGGTCGAAGGGTCATAAAAAAATTACGGTCGGCGGTAAAAAAATACGGTCGGTCGGGCCACCAGAAACACATCTATTTTTTTTTTTTTTGGCCTAAATACATTATTGTCAAAAAGAGTTATTTTCGCCAAAACTAACCCTATTTTCATATTTATATCAGAATCTTATTTTCGCGAAAATAACTTTATTTTTGCCCAAAACTTACTATATTTTTGTCAAAAATGTTATTTTCGCCAAAACTAACCCTATTTTCATATTTCTTTCAAAATCTTATTTTCACGAAAATAACTTTTTTTTGCCCCAAACTTACTGTATTTGGGTAAAAAAATGTTATTTTCGCCTAAACTAACTCTAATTTCATATTTCTTTCAAAATCTTATTTTCGCGAAAATAACTTTATTTTCATCAAAAATAACCCTATTTTCGTATTTTAGTCAAAAAAGCTACTTAGGTTACTTTCGTATTTTAGTCATACCGCACATATCACACGTTTTTTCCAACATCTTAAATACAAAAGTTTTACCAAGACATCTGACAGAGAGTTTGATACTTGGGCGGCAACTTTCTCATCGATTTCTGCCATATCTTTTCATATGTGGGTTTAAAACACATACAGAAACTATTTGGGACAGTTTAATTCATAGACGCTGCCATTTTCTATTTTACAGAAGACTGTACCGAATAGTGCTCAGTTTGAGCAAAACGGCCTTGTTAAAAGGTCACAAGAGCACCGCTTTCACGGTTGTTTGCGCTACTGACGTATAAACCTTAACTGACTTTTTAATTTATAGATCTTTACTGGAAAGAACTTTGTTTGAGATGATTATTGTAAAACACGTCGTATAGGTTCGTTTCCTGTATTGAAGTAATACAGTATAATGTAGAGCCTATATGACGTCACTTAACGGAGAGTTGTTTAATTACTTTTTGAAAATAATACAAAAATCAAGATATAAACATATTCTGTGACCGGTAAACAAAAAAGTTGAATTAGAAAACATCTAATGAAGAAAACGAGTATTTTGGTGAAATTTGTGTGAAAATCAACGGATTAAAAGTGAAATAAACCGTTTCCGTGTGGACTGAATCAGCTGATTTGAACATCCGGCGATATGTCAAAAAAGTTATGTCGACACATAGGTTTGAAACAAGGTGGATACTGATCTGAAGTTTCTTTTTGAAGACTTTGAAAGGTAAAAAACTTTATTTTATCCAATTTAAAGCATTTTAAACCCATATAATAGATATGGAAAATGGCTGGAAAAGAAAGACATATAAGAAGATAAACAATACTTATAATATCTGTCATGTGTTTTCGTTCCGGATCGAAAAATCCGACCCGAGGGCACCTGCGTTGCCAGGTAACGAGGCTTGCCGAGTTACCGGCTACGCAGCGTGCCCGAGGGTCGGATTTTTCGATCCAGCACGGACACACATGATGGATATTTTTTCTAGCATACCTTGAATAACACTTTTTTTGTGAAAAATGCATAGAAAAGCGCAGTTTTGTAAATTTCACCAAAAAGCACGTGCGATGATGTTAGCTGACGTCATGACGCGCATTAATATTTATTCACTGCATACGTCAAGAAGTTCCTTTAGTATCACGTCTTTTAAGGGTTATTTTGTTTTGTTTTGAAGGTGTGTTTTTGTAAAGTTAATAGTTATGGAACTCATCTATTAATATCTCATAATTATGGTTACATTAAATGTAAAATAAAAGAAATGAAAAGTATTACGTCACAGCGCGTGACTCATCTGGCATGGGGGGATGCCAGATGGAGTTTTACAGCACGGCTGAATTCACCGGAAATGCCTATCCGGTGTGCTAGAAACAAGAATCAACGTCGCCTCCTTAATAACCTATTTCTGTGAATAGTGAAACGTTCCAAAAAACAACTTGCTGCGCTTGTAGAAGCCAAGAGCCTCCTGACCAGATCAAAAGATATCCTGCAAAACCTTGGATCCAGTGTGATCTGTCAACTATCCGGAATAAAGATGTCAGTGGTCCTTTGGACAATTTTAACACTACTAGTAGTGATTCAATTTAGAAATATAAAATTGAATGAGATCCATTTTAACCACATCTTTGATGCTAGAATATTTTCCAGCGTCTCTAATGAATACAGAGAAAGCCCATCAAACTCCTACAACGTCGAGATATCCTCGGACAGTTTCACTGAACTTACTGTATCAAGTGCAGTATCACCTGCAATATACTACCCGTAAAAAGGTTCTCAAACCCCGGATCATTCTCCGTTTGCTACTACTATTATCAGGAGATATACATGCCAACCCAGGTCCGGTCCGTAACCCCTGCACAGAATGTTATCGTCCAATTGCCTGCAACCATCGTGCTGTAAAATGTGTTGCTTGCTATCAGCGGTGGCACATACAGTGTCACAGAATCTCACCTTCCGAGTTTGTTGAACTATCCACCAGTGGAGATCCTTGAATATGCCACGAGTGTTCTAATCCATATAAATTTAATGATTCATTCTTTGATGATATTACCTCCAGTGACCTTGATAGTTTTACTTCTAATCAACCAGACTACAATAATACTGAACAACATGATTCTAGTCATACTTCATCTGAAGATTTTATTGATTATTCCAAATTTGATGCTTTTAAACAGAAAGGTCTACATTTTGTACATTTTAATACAAGGTCTTTACTACCAAAATTATCAGAACTGAGACATTTCGCCACTACATGCAGAGTAGGTGTTATTGCAATCACAGAAACATGGCTTGATGAATCCGTTACAGACAACGAGGTAGCCATTCAGGGATACAACATTTCACGCAGGGACCGTAACAGGAATGGAGGAGGAGTGTGTTTATATATTAGGGAAGATGTTGCTTTCACATTGAGAACTGACTTACAAGTTGATAATGTAGAAGCTGTATGGGCTGAACTGTTTTTATATAAAACTAAACCTATTTTAGTATCATCTTGTTATAAACCTCCAAACCAGTTAGATTTTACTGAACATTTTGAAAATATTTTATCATGTATACGTGCTGATAGCGAATGGTATATTTTAAGTGATTTTAATATATGTATGAAAGATAAAAAATCTGCTCTCTACAAGAAATATGAACAATTATTAAATATTTTTGATTTCAAACAGTTAATAACAGTTCCTACTAGAGTCACAGATTTATCCTCAACTTTGATTGATCATATTTTATGTAGTCACAGTGACAAGATCTCTCAGTCTGGTACATTACCACTAAACTTAAGTGATCATTTACCAATTTTTTGCACAAGAAAAACTACCATGGTTAAGCCTAACAAACACAATACTATTAATGTAAGGTGTACCAAAAACTACAATGTTGATGATAACATCGGTAAATTGAAACTTTGTGATTGGTCTGAAATGTTTAAGATGGAATCTGTACAATCGTCTTGGATTTTTTTTAAAGATACATTTTTATCAGTTTTCAATAACATTGCTCCTATTAAAGAAGTACGTTTAAAACAAAGAAGTGAGCCTTGGATTGATTCTGATATATTGGACCTTATAAAGAAAAGGGATTTTTATAAGCATAAGTTTAGGAAAACAGGCAATACAGAATTTTACAAGCTCTTTTGCTCATTTAGAAATAAAGTTCAAAAGGCTGTTAAGAAAGCCAAATCTGAGTATATATGCAACAAACTAAAGAGGAAAATAAACACAATCCAAAAAGTCTGTGGTCTCAATTAAAGGATCTAGGATACAGTTATAGTAGTAAATCGTCACCTAATGTAGTTCTTAACATAGGTGACAAACTGTGTTTTGACGCTAAAACAATAGCAACTCATTTTAATCATTTTTTTTTCTAAGGTCGCATCAGTTCTAGTGGAGAAACTGCCTGTTGCATCAAATTTGTTCAGTGTTTAACTAGTGTTTTTCAAAACTTCTACAAGCAGGGAAACCCTGAGTCAAAATCCTTTAAACTACATACTGTTTCAGAGCAATTTGTCCTGAATGAATTATCTAAACTAAATTGTTCAAAAAGCACTGGGCTTGATGATATTTCTGCTAGATTTCTAAAGGATACAGCTCCTTTTATTAAGATACATATCACATTTTTAATAAATAGTTTTATTGTTAATGAAAGCGTGCCAAATGACTTAAAGAGTGCCAAGGTCAAACCGCTTTTTAAGAAAAATAGTAGGCAGAAGTTTCAAATTATAGACCTGTTAGCATTTTATCAATTGTGTCCAAAATTCTTGAGCGAGCTACACTCAGCTGGAATCCTTCTTAGTGAAAATGGTTTGTTGTATGAATATGAAAGCGGGTTCCGTGGTAACTACTCTACCGACTCCTGCCTAATACACCTTACAGATTATATACGTAGACAATCTTCCAAAGATTTATTTACTGGCATGATCATGTTGGATCTGCAAAAAAGCTTTCGACACAGTAGAACATGATATTTTATGCCGAAAGCTACAGGTCTTGGGTGTGGAGTCGGTGGAGTGGTTTCGCTCATACCTAACCGACAGAAAACAGTCTGTTCATGTTAACAATACCAGATCAGATTTTGATCAAGTTGTTTGTTGTGTACCTCAAGGAAGTATATTAGGTCCTCTGCTGTTTTTAAGCTACATTAATGATATGAATACTAGCATCAGTTCTAAATGCAAACTTATACTTTATGCTGATGACAGCGCTATCTTAGTTTCTCATAAAGACCCTGATATTATTAGACAAGTTCTTGGTTAAGAATTGCAAAACTGCAGCATGTGGTTATAACTGATAACAAATTATCCCTTCATCTAGGAAAGACCGAATGCATTCTTTTTGGCTCCAAACGTAAACTTGGCAAAATAGGGGATCCATTTTTTATATAGACAACGTGAATTTTTAAACAAATCTCTTAGGAAAACTCTTTGCAATGCATTAGTTCAATGTCATCTTGACTATGTTTCATCACTTTGGTACTGTGGCCTTACCAGGAAGTCTAAAAATAGACTCCAGGTGGCACAAAATAAAATTGTTCGTTTTATTAATAATTTTCATTGTAGAACCACGCTTTCAATGGCAAGTTTTGCTGATCTTGGTTTTTTAAATGTCGAACAAAGATGTAGACAACTTAGGCTAAATCATGTACACAAACTATTTTATGACAAATGTCCAAGTTATATGAAGGATAATTTTGCCAAATGTAACGAAGGTCACTCATATGGCAGTAGATCCAACTTAAAATGTTATGTCCCACATAGAGGTGGTTTTACAGCAGCTTCCTTTTATTATAATGGTATACGGGATTTGAACATGATTCCAAATAACATCAAAGACACAGAATCAAAGTATGTTTTTAAGAAATTAGTCAAAACTCACCTCTTAAAGGAGATGGAGAAGTCTGAAAAGTCTGTCTTTTTGTATTCATAATTTTTATGTATTAGATAAATATAAGTGCGCTTTTTAAGAATACGCACAATATTTACATAGTTGCTTTGGTAATTTTTCAATATTCCTATAAACTATTTGTAGAATTGTGTGGTATATTATACAATTATGTGATACTAATAGTAGTTTATTTGTGATGAATGTCATATATTAATTTAATTCATCTGAGTATATGATATAATATTATATAATACTGTTCACTAAATCATTTAATGCCAACTTTAATACATTAGACATGAACCCCGTAGGAAATAAGCTTTTGTACTTGTGCAAATCTTTACGGGTTATCCTGTGCAATGTCATTTATTATGTTAAACTTTATTTGGTAAAACTTTATTTGGTAATAAATTAGATAGCTTTATCATTAACACCAGAAGTAATTCTTGTTTTAGTAGATCTAGTATTATGTATTTCATGTTAAACTTTCTGTGATATAACTTATTAGAACTCTAAATATCATGCAAATACAATATGCGATATATCTTATATTGGTGTAAAATGTACTGTTATTGACATAATGAACGAATAAAACTTCTACTACTACTACATACAATAAATGCATCGCGTTACGTTATATCGCGCCAAAAATTCCCAACATTCTCCCGGCCACAAATGGTTTTAAGGTATATTCCCATAAAGTCTATTTAACGTCCACTACTTCCAGCGGGTATATTTTCACTATAGGCCGAGTGGTTGCCCCCTTCGATGTGCGTATTTGTGCGGGCCTCGTCAATCCGTCAATACCAAGTTCGTCTACAACTGCAAGGTCACACTGCAACCTCGGTTTGAAATCGTCTTGGACAATCACAATGTCCCTTCTGCGGATCGTCTGGTGGTGGGTACCACTCTTCGTCTGGTATTCCCTTAACGATGTTAAGTATTCGATCGTGTTTCCATCGGCATCAGTAGTGGTCAAGTAGATGAGCGTGTCGTTTCGATCGACTTGTGACGTCATCCCGGTCACAATTAACCACTGTGTTGTTAACCTCTGTGTTGGCAAACGGTAAACTGGTCAATCTTCGTCCGTGCAATAAATTGAAAGGAGTGAGCGGTTCCGGGTCATCTCTAAATTAAGACACGTACGTAAGCGGCCGGTCGTTCATAATTGCCTCCACTTCTGTTACGACAGTCTGAAGCATTTGAAGATCAATAGATGCTCTGCCAAGGATTGTTCTTATCGATGTCTTGCCAACACCAATGCGTCTCCCCCACCATTCTCCATACCAATGTGCTCGTTTTGGAATGAACTGCCACTGTGTCCCATGCTGTGCAATTGCTGTTTGTAGACACTGAGATGAGCAAAGTCGCCGTATCTGATTGGCGGCAGTTTGATAGGTTGTGGCATTGTCTGATATCATCATTCTTGGCAAGGATCTTCCGCTCACGAATCGTCTAAATGCCAGAAGAAAATAAGTATATATCATGTGTTTCCGGTACGGATAGAATAATCCGACCCGAGGGCACGCGCGTAAGCCGGTAACGAGGACCAAAAAGTCGCCTTCCGACGTAGCATATATGACCTAATTTATCACGAGGTATACACACACTACCTGTACAAAATTACCCTTAGACGTGCTTTAGAACATATATACATGAATTTTAAAAAAATCGCCTTTTATTCGTTATTCTAATGTGCCATAGATCTTCAAGTTTTGGGATGAACCTAGGTTCTAAAAATGTAGAGAATGAACCAGCAAGCATTTTCGTAAATGAGCCAATTTAACTCCAAAATTGGCTGTCTGCATTCGGAAAACAATAGCAATACTGTTATTGACCAAAAAAAAGCATCGGGTGGGGTTTGTACGCAAGAGAACGGTATTATATAGTTGTTTTGAAGCAACAAAATGCATTGAGTGAGTCGGGAAGCCTAGTAAGAACGTGCATTGTTTTCACGAGATATTTTAATACAGACATTATTTTGATCTAAAACAAGCGTCTTCGTAAACGAGCAATTGCTCTTCATTCGATGCACAAGGTCGTTTCTAAAAATTATCGTTGAAACATATAGAGAACAGTGGTAATACTCACCGAATCAAGGACGTTTTCCACTCAAAACAATGAACCGGGAAGCATGGACGCACCTGACATTACTGCCCTTGTAACAGATATGCGAAACACGGATGCGAAAAGCGTGTTCATGGAATACCGGCCTTACAACACCGTTTATTCCCGAGTGATTTCAGGGCTTTGATATAATAAATTGCTTTGCAAACCCCGTTTTGCTTTGTGCCAATTTCCTACGCAACGATGATGGAAGTGAAGTTACGGGATAAAATGTGATATGCTGATATGAAATTGCGAACTCAATTTCAGATTAAGAAATGTCTGACGTACATTCCTGTTATTATTTTCCGTTGACAATTATATTTTAAGCATTTGAAGGGTTGCATTCAGCTGCATGAGTACTTTTAAATTTAATAGGCAGCCATTTGTTTTGTTTTTCTTAAAATCAAATCAATCTTCATGTTCTGATTTTTTTCTCTAAATGATTCTCCTATGCAATATTTTCTGTTTAATCCGGGACCAATAATCCTACTCCAAGGTTTACTTAAAAGCATTAACATACCTTCTTTATAACTTTTTTCTAGCAGTTTCACGGAGTAGATGACGTCTGTGAACTCGACAATATGCCAAAAAGATCGAGCCCTCTCCATCCTTGCCATGTGGAAGCCGAAAAATAGTAGATTCTGGACAGTACTGTTGTTTTGTCTATTAATGGCATACACACGACACACATATTCGACCCTGTATCGTCTACGGGAACTCTGTCCCGGACTCTTGGGTATTTTCGGATACCGGTTGCAGCCCTACAATACAGTACATTGTTTAACAACAAACAATCACAGAAGTGTACATACACACAAAAACAAACACATACACATACAAATAATACATTCAAAAAATAAAACAAAACATATAATAATACAAAGAAGACAATGTAGAGGGCAGTAATAAAACGTTCAGAAAACCTTTTATTATTATGTTACTATATTTTTTATAGCATATGTATAAATAAACATAAACAGAAACCGTATTTAACTTTAGTATTGTTTAAATTATTTCTAATTTTAATCGCACAATTTATATAACAAGAAAGGTTGTTTAATACATTCCTATTTTTACTTTGTAACAGCTCTATAAGCTTAAACATACTTGGATTCTGCCAGTATTAACGACTAATGTGTCTTTTTCTTATGTTTTTATATATATCATACTTGAACATGAAGTGAAACTCATCTTCAATGCCTTGCTATCACAAATTACACATATTCAATCATGTCTCTCTTCTCGGTTTCTCCCGCTGCTTAAGCAATTGAGCAAAACAGTCAGGATTTAAAGTGGATGGATTTTCCCATACATTCCCGAAACCGTGTCTGTAGAGTAGGTCTTTGGCGACCAGTTATCTAAATGTCTAATATTGTTGTCAGCAACTAATTCGTCATAAAGTTCCTTAATTATACAGCTGTTAGTATTGACTTTAAACCAATATTTCACCATTCGAGTCTGTCTTATAATATGTAATGGACAGTTCGAGGGACACCTCAAACAATAACACAAGGGGCCTTCACACATCTTTCTCTCATTCACTCCAACTCTCTTCTTCCTCTTCCAATCTCTAACTCATTTTTTGCCTAATATCGATTGTCTGTCTGATCGTGCAATTCACTTTGGAGTTATGGCCCTTGATGTTTAAGAAATTACAATATCTTTGTGGGAAATTTTATGTTGAATGGAGAAAGTTTATATTGAAGTTCATAAAATAAAATGATGAAGCATATTACCCAATACGTAATAAATCACACTAGTCACACACGTAATTGATAACGTTTTTAACATATTTCATTTAAATTGGTTCAATCAAATCGCGATTTTAAAAAATAAAATTAAAAAAAAATACTCCTGTTTTAATATAAATAAAAAAAATGCTAATGTTGAAATACTTTTTGTTCATACATATACGTTAAGATGACTTTTCATGTCAACAAAATGAACAAACAATCGAATCCTATAAGCTTTCACTAGAACTCGGCTTGAACATATGTTTGTTCAAGGAATAATTCAGTTATTGTGAAGCAGCTGTCTGGATGTTTATTGCTCTATTGATATTTCGTTCCGGAAGATAAGCCTAAGATCCGCATACCGGTTCATGCCAGATATGATATGTTTTGCTGACTGAGATAAAAATAATATACGCATATATATAATAGTATCATACTTTTAGTTAGCGTTCTTCACTTACCTGTGTTGTTAGGACGATAAGCCACTGTGGTGTTAAACATTCTTTTAATTCATTATACTGTGTCAAATGCATGGCGTTTAAGTTTAATTGGATACTGACAGTTAAACTCCGTTTACAATCATATTAAAATGGCAATCGAAGTGTTTGGTTTTCGACTGAATAAAACAATTGTGACATGTATTGCCTGCCTGATCATTTTTATGATACTTATGATCTCGAATCTTTCAAATGACGAGCTAAATGTCGACATGAATGAAAGTGAAACGAACCATTTACAGATCCAAGATGGCCTAAGGAGATCCAGCAAACTCAATGCCGAGAACAAAACCGTTTTGGATGCTCCAATGAATACTAAGGTTTCTTTCCTGGACAAAGCTATACGAGGTAACAAACTTACTCAGGCGTACAATAAACTAATTATTCACAGGGCATCTCTAACAACAAGTGATAAATCATCGACACGACCGCCATCTACCTCCAGTTGGCCGCCTTCTCACTCCTCGTTGACATATTCATCTGACCCTGGTATAGAAATTGCTGTTCCAAAAAGAATATTCAGTAAACTCATTTTGCAGAGTATCGATGACAAGTTGAGTGATCGTGTTGAGTCACACATGGAAAAGCGAAATGACTTTACTGACCTAAGTGGTGAAGAAGATGAAAGCAGACATTCGGCCAACTCATTTAGTAGTTCAAGTCCAGAGAGAGTCACTTTGACCTCCAGAGTTGCTGATTTAAAGAATATACATATCGGGAAAGAAATCGAAACAAATGTAAATCTAAATCCAGATACAATCTCTTTATATAACTGGCAAAGAGAGCCATTACCACAGAGGATTTTTGAATGTGTTCGGATGCAAACAATATCATCGTCTATCCGCATTTGCATCCATCCTATTTCCAAAGACCCAGAAGTTTCGAGTTATCTGAAATTTCGTGGAACCTGGGAGTTTGAGGCAGTAAGAGACATGCAGCTTGCACTCGTTGATGTGCCTGGAAGTGGGCTTATTGACGTTGGTGCGGGGATAGGAACATTCAGCCTCACAGCTGCCAGTTTAAACCGTTCCGTTTTAGCCGTGGAACCCTTTTTGTCACACATACAAGTGTTCCATAGATCAGTTATTCTGAACCACTTTGAGAACAATATACAACTCATCAAGAATGTAGTTTCTGACAACCAGGAAGAGGTTATTGTTCAACCAAAGGAAAGCAATATCAACACACTCAATATAACTCAACGCAGCCAACACACCTTTGAAACAACGGAATCAAAACTTTTTACAAAATCTATCACTCTTGATGACTTGGCAGATATTTGTCCATTTAAAACTGCGGTGTTGAAATTAGATATTCCAGGATTCAACAAAAGAGCTCTCGAACATTCTGACAAACTGTTCAACAACATTCATATAACGCATGTCTTATTGCACTGGAACACGTCAGACTATAGTCTATGTCATTTCTACTTAGACTTTTTCAAAAACAAAGGTTTCGAGCCCTACAGAGAGTTGGTTGGTAGTCAGAAGCTGGATACAAACTGGCCAGATGGTGTCATCATTTGGAAAAAAATGTTTTCTGAGCAAAAGATAGGATGAGATCATTGTGGAGTTGCAAATTGCCATATGCTGTCAATTTGAAAAAGAATGTTTCATGAGTAAAGTATGCAATAATATTGTGTTATAGATTATCATTTGAAGATACAGTAAAGGTCAGAAACTTGACGTATGTTCAAGTAACACAATGCCATCATTAAGAAACATGTCAACATATACATGCACATAAGATATGAGAAGCCACATGCTAATATAATATGGACGATAAGTTAGTTCCTTATTCCTTATTCCTTTTTCAAATAAGGAATAGGGAACTGGTTCCTTATTCCTTATTCAAAATAAATAATTGTAGATATGCATAAAATCACTTCTTTGTAATATTTTCATCGCAATTAAACAACTTTGTGAATAAAATAATGCACGATAATAGAAAAAATCGAATAAGGAATAAGGAACTAGTTCCCTATTCCTTATTCAAACTCGAATAAGGAATAAAAACTTTTTAAGTAATACATTTTTTACACTATGCAGAAGTGGTCTACATAAAAAGTTTACAGAAATGCATTGTCTATTCATGAAGGTTTCAGTGCTTCAAGTGCTTTAAAAACGTTCCAAAAACCGAGTAAGTAACAGAATTGACGAAAAAACCTCAATTTCAAAGTGCTTAATTTGCTATTTTTGTTGAAGAAATATCAAAAATTAATCTTTTTAAACAACTTGAATAAATGCATTTACTTATTTAAAGGGATGGAGAGTTTCAATTTCTTTATAACGCACACTAAGTCGAATAAGGAATAAGGAACTGGTTCCCTATTCCTTATTCAAACTCGAATAAGGAACAGAAACGGTGAATTTTCAACTTTTTAATTAAGACATATTTTGATCAAATAACTATGCAGAAGTGGACTACATTAAAAGTTTACAGAAATGCATTGTCTATTCAAGAGAGTTTTAGTACTTAAAGTGCTTTAAAAACGTACCAAACTCCGAATAAGGAACAGAAATCTGGAAAACTTAAAAAAAATTAACTTACTCGTTTTATCACTTTTCGACAAAATAACTATGCAAAAGTTGTCTATATAAAAAGTTTAAAGAAATACATTGTCTATTCAAGAGAGTTTTAGTGCTTAAAGGGCTTTAAAAACGCTCCAAAATCCGAATAAGGAACAAAATTTACGAAAAATACTGAATTTCAAAGTGCTTCATATATGCTATTTTTTCACGAAATATCAATTGCACATTGATCTTATCAAATAGTTTGAATAAATACGTTGTCTTATTGAGCAGGATGGAGTGTTCCAAGTACTTTATAACGCACACTAAGTCGAATAAGGAATAAGGAACTAGTTCCCTATTCCTTATTCAAACTCGAATAAGGAACAGAAACGGTGAATTTTCAACTTTTTAATAAAGACATATTTTGATCAGATAACTATGCAGAAGTGGACTACATAAAAAGTTTACAGAAATGCATTGTCTATTCAAGAGAGTTTTAGTACTTAAAGTGCTTTAAAAACGTACCAAACTCCGAATAAGGAACAGAAATCTGGAAATCTTCAAAATGTTAACTTACTCGTTTTATCATTTTTCGACAATATAACTGTACAGAAGTGGTCTATATAAAAAGATTACAGAAATGCATTGTCTATTCAAGAGAGTTTTAGTGCTTAAAGTGCTTTAAAAAACGTACCAAACTCCGAATAAGGAACAGAAATCTGGAAAACTTCAAAAAATTAACTTACTCGTTTAACACTTTTCGACAAAATAACTATGCAAAAGTTGTCTATATAAAAAGTTTAAAGAAATGCATTGTCTATTCAAGAGAGTTTTTGTGCTTAAAGTGCTTTAAAAACGCTCCAAAATCCGAATAAGGAACAACATTTTCGAAAAAATACTGAATTTCAAAGTGCTTCATATATGCTTTTTTTTCACGAAATATCAATTGCACATTGATCTTATCAAATAGTTTGAATAAATGCGTTGTCTTATTGAGCAGGATGGAGTGTTCCAAGTACTTTATAACGCACACTAAGTCGAATAAGAAATAAGGAACTAGTTCCCTATTCCTTATTCAAACTCGAATAAGGAACAGAAATGGTGAATTTTGAAGTAAGACATATTTTGATCAGATAACTATGCAGAAGTGGTCTGCATAAAAAGTTTACAGAAATACATTGTCTATTCAAGAGAGTTTTAGTACTTATAGTGCTTTAAAAACGTACTAAACTCCGAATAAGGAACAGAAATCTGGAAAACTTCAAAATGTTAACTTACTCGTTTTATCATTTTTCGACAATATAACTGTACAGAAGTGGTCTATATAAAAAGATTACAGAAATGCATTGTCTATTCAAGAGAGTTTTAGTGCTTAAAGTGCTTTAAAAACGTACCAAACTCCGAATAAGGAACAGAAATCTTGAAAACGTCAAAAAATTAACTTACTCGTTTTATCACTTTCCGACAAAATAACTATGCAGAAGTTGTTTATATAAAAAGTTTAAAGAAATGCATTGTCTATTCAAGAGAGTTTTAGTGCTTAAAGTGCTTTAAAAACGTACCAAACTCCGAATAAGGAACAGAAATCTGGAAATCTTCAAAATGTTAACTTACTCGTTTTATCATTTTTCGACAATATAACTGTACAGAAGTGGTCTATATAAAAAGTTTAAAGAAATGCATTGTCTATTCAAGAGAGTTTTAGTGCTTAAAGCGCTTTAAAAACGCTCCAAAATCCGAATAAGGAACAAAATTTACGAAAAAATACTGAATTTCAAAGTGCTTCATATATGCTATTTTTTCACGAAATATCAATTGCACATTGATCTTATCAAATAGTTTGAATAAATGCGTTGTCTTATTGAGCAGGATGGAGTGTTCCAAGTACTTTATAACGCACACTAAGTCGAATAAGGAATAAGGAACTAGTTCCCTATTCCTTATTCAAACTCGAATAAGGAACAGAAACGGTGAATTTTCAACTTTTGAAGTAAGACATATTTTGATCAAATAACTATGCAGAAGTGGTCTACATAAAAAGTTTACAGAAATGCATTGTCTCTTTAAGATAGTTTTAGTACTTAAAGTGCTTTAAAAACGTACCAAACTCCGAATAAGGAACAGAAATCTGGAAATCTTCAAAATGTTAACTTACTCGTTTTATCATTTTTCGACAATATAACTGTACAGAAGTGGTCTATATAAAAAGATTACAGAAATGCATTGTCTCTTTAAGATAGTTTTAGTACTTAAAGTGCTTTAAAAACGTACCAAACTCCGAATAAGGAACAGAAATCTGGAAAACTTCAAAATGTTAACTTACTCGTTTTATCACTTTTCGACAAAATAACTGTGCAGAAATGGTCTATATAAAAAGTTTACAGAAATGCATTGTCTATTCAAGAGAGTTTTAGTGCTTAAAGTGCTTTAAAAACGCTCCAAACTCCGAATAAGGAACAGAATTTACGAAAAAATACTGAATTTCAAAGTGCTTCATATGCTATTTCTTTGACGAAATATCAATTGCACATTGATCTTATCAAATAGTTTGAATAAATGCGTTGTCTTATTGAGCAGGATGGAGTGTTCCAAGTACTTTATAACGCACACTAAGTCGAATAAGGAATAAGGAACTAGTTCCCTATTCCTTATTCAAACTCGAATAAGAAACAGAAACGGTAACTTTTCAACTTTTTAATTAAGACATATTTTGATCAAATAACTATGCAGAAGTGGTCTACATAAAAAGTTTACAGAAATGCATTGTCTCTTTAAGAAAGTTTCAGTACTTTAAGTGCTTTAAAAACGTACCAAACAACGAATAAGGAACAGAAATCTGGAAAACTTCAAAATGTTAACTTACTCGTTTTATCACTTTTCGACAAAATAACTGTGCAGAAGTGGTCTATATAAAAAGTTTAATGGAATGTATTGTCAATTTTAGAGAGTTTTAGTGCTTAAAGTGCTTTAAAAACGCTCCAAATTCCGAATAAGGAACATTTATCGATTAACCGATCAATATCTTTGTAAGCCTTTGGGAAATCATCACGAAATTAGGTCAGAATTGTGACATCATCCGATTCTGGAACCTAGTTAGTAGATAATTTCAATAGATATAACCAGGAACAGGGATCATTGGTTTGCAGATACCTACCCAAAAATTTGCTCTTTCCAAGACAAAAAATAAAAAGTTGTAAAAACGGTAAGTCTGTGAGAGTGCAGCTTTAATATACCAAATTACAAAGGTTATTTGGGACAATAACCTTCCATTAAATTATCTTCATAACCCGTATATTCCTTTAGGAAAGTGGCGTTTTACCTTAAACTATAGAAAGCTTGCTTCTGGCCTGAAGCCTCGGTTTCGTCTCAGCTCTCCAGACGTCCCTGTTCCTGGTTATCTCTGTTGAAATTCTCTACTAACTAGGTACCAGAATCGGATGATGTCACAATTCTGACCTTAATTCGTGATGATTTCCCAAAAGCTTACAAAGATATTGATCGGTTAATCGATAAATGTTTCTTATTCGGAATTTGGAGCGTTTTTAAAGCACTTTAAGCATTAAATTTCTCTAAAATATACAATACATTCCATTAAACTTTTTATATAGACCACCTCTGCACAGTTATTCTGTCGAAAAGTGATGAAACGAGTAAGTTAACATTTTGAAGTTTTCCAGATTTCTGTTCCTTATTCGGAGTTTGGTACGTTTTTAAAGCACTTTAAGTACTAAAACTCTCTTGAATACACAATGCATTTCTGTAAACTTTTTATGTAGACAACTTCTGCATAGTTATTTGATCAAAATATATCTTAATTAAAAAGTTGAAAATTCACCGTTTCTGTTCCTTATTCGAGTTTGAATAAGGAATAGGGAACTAGTTTCTTATTCCTTATTCGACTTAGTGTGCGTTATAAAGTACTTGGAACACTCCATCCTGCTCAATAAGACAACGCATTTATTCAAACTATTTGAGAAGATCAATGTGCAATTGATATTTCGTGAAAAAATAGCATATATGAAGCACTTTGAAATTCAGTATATTTTCGTAAATTTTGTTCCTTATTCGGATTTTGGAGCGTTTTTAAAGCACCTTAAGCACTAAAACTCTCTTGAATAGACAATGTATTTCTTTAAACTTTTTAGATAGACAACTTCTGCATAGTTATTTTGTCAAAAAGTGATAAAACGAGTAAGTTAATTTTTTGAAGTTTTCCAGATTTCTGTTCCTTATTCGGAGTTTGGTACGTTTTTAAAGCACTTTAAGTACTAAAACTGTCTTGAATAGACAATGCATTTCTTTAAACTTTTTATATAGACAATGATAAAACGAGTAAGTTAACATTTTGAAGTTTTCCAGATTTCTGTTCCTTATTCGGAGTTTGGTACGTTTTTAAAGCACTTTAAGTACTAAAACTCTCTTGAATAGACAATGCATTTCTGTAAACCTTTTATGTAGTCCACTTCTGCATAGTTATTTGATCAAAATATGTCTTTATTAAAATGTTGAAAATTCACCGTTTCTGTTCCTTATACCAGTTTGAATAAGGAATAGGGAACTAGTTCCTTATTCCTTATTCGACTTAGTGTGCGTTATAAAGTACTTGGAACACTCCATCCTACTCAATAAGACAACACATTTATTCAAACTATTTGAGAAGATCAATGTGCAATTGATATTTCGTGAAAAAATAGCATATATGAAGCACTTTGAAATTCAGTATTTTTTCGTAAATGTTGTTCCTTATTCGGATTTTGGAGCGTTTTTAAAGCACTTTAAGCACTAAAACTCTCTTGAATAGACAATGCATTTCTTTTAACTTTTTATATAGCAACTTTTGCATAGTTATTTTGTCGAAAAGTGATAAAACGAGTAAGTTAATTTTTTGAAGTTTTCCAGATTTCTGTTCCTTATTCGGAGTTTGGTACGTTTTTTTAAAGCACTTTAAGTACTAAAACTCTCTTGAATAGACAATGCATTTCTGTAAACTTTTTATGTAGTCCACTTCTGCATAGTTATTTGATCAAAATATGTCTTTATTAAAAAGTTCCTTATTCCTTATTCGACTTAGTGTGCGTTATAAAGAAATTGAAACTCTCCATCCCTTTAAATAAGTAAATGCATTTATTCAAGTTGTTTAAAAAGATTAATTTTTGATATTTCTTCAAAAAATTAGCAAATTAAGCACTTTGAAATTGAGTTTTTTTCGTAAATTATGTTACTTATTCGGTTTTTGGAACGTTTTTAAAGCATTTGAAGCACTGAAACCTTCTTGAATAGACATTGCATTTCTGCAAACTTTTTATGTAGACCACTTCTGCATAGTTATTGGAAAAAAATGTATTACTTAAAAAGTTTGTATTCCTTATTCGAGTTTGAATAAGGAATAGGGAACTAGTTCCTTATTCCTTATTCGATTTTTTTCTATTATCGTGTATTATTTTATTCACAAAGTTGTTTAATTGTGATGAAAATATCACAAAGAAGTGATTTTATGCATATCTACAATTATTTATTTTGAAGAAGGAATAAGGAACCAGTTCCCTATTCCTTATTCGAAAAAGGAATAAGGAATAAGGAACTAACTTATCGTCCATTTATATAATGTATAATGCCACGAATTGCAAATGCACCATTGATGTTATACTACAACTTTTGTAGCGCAAGAGGTCATGTTGGCCCTAAATAGTTTTAAAACTGTTTTAATATTTTCAATTTTTCAAAAATCAGTTTTCTATATATTCGAATAGGGATTACAGGCCAGCCAACTCTTTGTGCCTGAAAACTGTTCGTTCGTTTCAGCAATTTTGATAACAGATCAACTAATGAGTAGTGTATTATTATTTTCAATTGGCTATTGGTTTTGGATTTTGAGATCCCTTTATTTTTACTGAAGTGAATCAATTGTTAAGGTTTTTTGAATTCTTAAACACAGTTGAGGAGGAAATTATGTTCCGTTACTGTTTACATTTCCATTGTCATAGCAACCAGAGTCCAGCATGGACTAACATTGTTTTAGAAATTTGGTACAGGTACACGTTAGGAGTATCTTTAATTTAGTTTTCGTTTCTCAGAACTCATTGACCAAAATCCTTAATCTCAAGGTCACGGCTTTCACGATAATCCGTGCAAGTGGAAATCTGTATACAATCATAGTATGTCAGAAAAAAACAACGACTGCAAATCAGATTCATTACTGATATATATATATATATATATATATATATATATATATATATATATATATATATATATATATATATATATATATATATATATATATATATATATATATTTATATATATCGTTCGATTACGCTCTAGTATGGTTAAGAATTTTCTACGATGATAGAGCATTCAATGCGAATAAAGCCATTACAGAACTGTTACGATTACAACGCCGATTTCACACCGTGCCCACTTATCATACAGGCGCTAATCGTGACGAACAGTACATGGCCCAAATCTTGTTTTGTGCGAATGCTGACCATTGCACTGCGGTAGCAAATAATCATCAATCGTATTATCGTGCTGTTCATTCATACCGAACAGTCACAATCGACCACGAATGTGACTTGTCCAAGATTACACAAGGAATTCCTAGAATGCATATGCAAAGCCCACCAAATATCCAGCCCAAGTTACGACTAAACTAAACGTTCAAACACTCGAAGCACATCACGACAGTTCTGAACAGTTCATAAGTACCCTATATACTATAATATGAAACATTATTTCATACAACAGTATAGGGTACTTTTGAATATTGTCAAATCTCATTTTATGTTTAAGGCAATGTATGATATTGATGATATACATGTTTAAGTATGTGTAAAATATAAGTTTGGCTAGTTGAACTGATTTATTATGATTTTAATGATCCTTTGTCATCAAGCCACTGTGGGTAAACCTGCTTAAAACAAATTGATTAGTATTCCATTATGTTGATGCAACATTCATTAAACAAAATGTTCAAATATGAATTAATTTATAATCATTAATGTCAAGTGCTGTTTTTTCTGATTTTACCTGTTTCTTTTAAAATATTCTAACATAATCGCTGCAATACCACAGCAAACGTTAAGTGCAATGTAAAGGCTATGCCTGCTCCGACGAAAAAATAAAAGGTTGTTTTTAAATTTTAAATTTATTATTTTCCCTCTTCCTACGACAGTTGTGGATACTGGTGGTTCGTAAAACATAGAATAAAAAATAAAGGCCTCATTGGATCGTAAACAATCGTCTTCGATCGTCGTGCATTACCATGAACAGTACCGCACTTTTTACTGACTTGCGTAATGGCTCGTAAGGCATATCTTTGTGCATCCGTGAAGACCAATTTGCAGTATTTATTCGTTGATGTTCGAATTGTCGTAGTAGAATAATCGTAAATAATTATGTGAAATCAGGTTCATAAACAACTTCTAAGTACTCCAATAAGATAAAAATGCCACTGTGTTTCCAGATGTATTGGGGCCATTGCCATCACAGTGGGATATAGCTTAAGAAATTTCCTAGTAGTTAGAAGTACTTAGTTCGTACGTCTAACACGACTCTACGACAGCATTAGGAATTTTTTTCACGGATAGAAGATTCAGTGCGTCGAAGCGAAATGTTCCCGATTTATTAAATGTTGTTGCGATGCCGTGCTAGTAACCAGGACCTTTTTGGCGTCTGAGTTCGCCTCTAAGCTCTCGTAGCATCGATGGATGCATGGCCCTACTCCGATCTATAAGTCCTACGCAAGACTTATTAAGATGCTTGCATCGTCACGTACGTACCAACGATTTGCCACGTTTAACTAGTAATGTTACTACGAGACACAGCGCTATAATGGTCCAAAACGTGAGCATTGTACAAAATCGTGGCAATGACGGCAATCCAATGTCACGACTTTTGTCACGATATTGTCGCCAAATCATACAAACACAGCTCGCCTAAATAAGGATCGAAAACTATGCTTGCGATATCAGAATCGAAGCTAATTGGATCAATACACAAACCAGTAGGGCAAAACAAATCATAAGGGCCAACTTTAAAACAAACAAGTCTGAGATATAATTCTTAAATGATGTTGCATATTTCTTGAACTCCAAAAACATGATAATTTTGTTTTATATATTTAATGCACCTAAATTGATTGTTTTTGTTTCAAGACGCTTACCCTATATTATAATGGTACTGCTACGGGTCGCCATGTGTTAAATGTATTGACACTGACTACCCTGTTCTACGCACATCACGAAGCGTGGTTGTTGGCAATGAAACGGGCCACCCTTTTCTACTCATTCCACACAGCATGGATGGTGTTAGTGACGCGGAGCACCCTTTCCTAGCCCAATTATTATAGAGTGATTGAGGGTTTTGACATGGGTCACCTCTTTTTTGACACTTGCCATCCAATGTTGATGATTTTGAGTGTGAGGATATTGACATTGGCCACCCAGTGTTGAGGGTATTGACACGGGTCATCCTATGCTTCTAGGGTATTGACACGGATCACCCAGTGTTGAGGGTATTGACACGGGTCATCCTATGCTTCTAGGGTATTGACACGGGTCACCCAGTGTTGAGGGTATTGACACGGGTCACCCAGTGTTGAGGGTATTGACACGGGTCACCAAGTGTTGAGGGTATTGACACGGGCCATCCGATGCTTAGGGTATTGACACGGATCACCCAGTGTTGAGGGTATTGACACGGATCACCCAGTGTTGAGGGTATTGACACGGGACATCCAGTGTTGAGGGTATTGACACGGGTCACCCAGTGTTGAGGGTATTGACACGGATCACCCAGTGTTGAGGGTATTGACACGGGTCACCCAGTGTTGAGGGTATTGACACGGGACACCCAGTGTTGAGGGAATTGACACGGGACACCCAGTGTTGAGGGTATTGACACGGGACACCCAGTGTTGAGGGTATTGACACGGGTCACCCAGTGTTGAGGGTATTGACACGGGTCACCCAGTGTTGAGGGTATTGACACGGGACACCTATTGTTGAGGGTATTGACACGGGACATCCAGTGTTGAGGGTATTGACACGGGACACCCAGTGTTGAGGGTATTGACACGGGTCACCCAGTGTTGAGGGTATTGACACGGGTCATCCTATGCTTAGAGTATTGACACGGATCACCCAGTGTTGAGGGTATTGACACGGGACATCCAGTGTTGAGGGTATTGACACGGGTCACCCAGTGTTGAGGGTATTGACACGGGTCACCCAGTGTTGAGGGTATTGACACGGATCACCCAGTGTTGAGGGTATTGACACGGATCACCCAGTGTTGAGGGTATTGACACGGATCACCCAGTGTTGAGGGTATTGACACGGGACATCCAGTGTTGAGGGTATTGACACGGGACACCCAGTGTTGAGGGTATTGACACGGGTCACCCAGTGTTGAGGGTATTGACACGGGACATCCAGTGTTGAGGGTATTGACACGGGTCACCCAGTGTTGAGGGTATTGACACGGGCCATCCTATAATTACGGTATTGACACGGATCACCCAGTGTTGAGGGTATTGACACGGGTCACCCAGTGTTGAGGGTATTGACACGGGACACCCAGTGTTGAGGGTATTGACACGGGTCACCCAGTGTTGAGGGTATTGACACGGGACATCCAGTGTTGAGGGTATTGACACGGGTCACCCAGTGTTGAGGGTTTTGACACGGGCCATCCTATAATTACGGTATTGACACGGATCACCCAGTGTTAAGGGTATTGACAAGGGTCATCCTATGCTTCTAGGGTATTGACACGGATCACCCAGTGTTGAGGATATTGACACGGGTCACCCAGTGTTGAGGGTATTGACACGGGACACCCAGTGTTGAGGATATTGACACGGATCACCCAGTGTTGAGGGTATTGACAAGGGACACCCAGTGTTGAGGGTATTGACACGGGACACCCAGTGTTGAGGATATTGACAAGGGACACCCAGTGTTGAGGGTATTGACACGGATCACCAAGTGTTGAGGGTATTGGCACGGATCACCCAGTGTTGAGGGTATTGACACGGGACACCCAGTGTTGAGGATATTGACACGGATCACCAAGTGTTGAGGGTATTGGCACGGATCACCCAGTGTTGAGGATATTGACAAGGGACACCCAGTGTTGAGGATATTGACACGGATCACCCAGTGTTGAGGGTATTGGCACGGATCACCCAGTGTTGAGGGTATTGACACGGGTCACCCAGTGTTGAGGGTATTGACACGGGACACCCAGTGTTGAGGATATTGACACGGATCACCCAGTGTTGAGGATATTGACAAGGGACACCCAGTGTTGAGGGTATTGACACGGGACACCCAGTGTTGAGGATATTGACAAGGGACACCCAGTGTTGAGGATATTGACACGGGACACCCAGTGTTGAGGATATTGACAAGGGACACCCAGTGTTGAGGATATTGACACGGATCACCCAGTGTTGAGGATATTGACAAGGGACACCCAGTGTTGAGGATATTGACACGGATCACCCAGTGTTGAGGGTATTGGCAATGATCACCCAGTGTTGAGGGTTTTGACACGGATCACCCAGTGTTGAGGGTATTGGCACGGATCACCAAGTGTTGAGGATATTGACACGGGACACCCAGTGTTGAGGATATTGACACGGGACACCCAGTGTTGAGGGTATTGGCACGGATCACCCAGTGTTGAGGGTATTGACACGGGACACCCAGTGTTGAGGGTATTGACACGGGACACCCAGTGTTGAGGGTATTGACACGGGACATCCAGTGTTGAGGGTATTGACACGGGTCACCCAGTGTTGAGGGTATTGACACGGGACACCCAGTGTTGAGGATATTGACAAGGATCACCCAGTGTTGAGGGTATTGACACGGATCACCAAGTGTTGAGGATATTGACACGGATCACCCAGTGTTGAGGGTATTGACACGGATCACCAAGTGTTGAGGGTATTGACACGGATCACCAAGTGTTGAGGATATTGACACGGATCACCCAGTGTTGAGGGTATTGACACGGATCACCCAGTACTGAGGGTATTGACACGGATCACCAAGTGTTGAGGATATTGACACGGATCACCAAGTGTTGAGGGTATTGACACGGATCACCCAGTACTGAGGGTATTGACACGGATCACCAAGTGTTGAGGGTATTGACACGGATCACCAAGTGTTGAGGATATTGACACGGATCACCCAGTGTTGAGGGTATTGACACGGGACACCCAGTGTTGAGGATATTGACACGGGACACCCAGTGTTGAGGGTATTGACACGGATCACCCAGTGTTGAGGGTTTTGACACGGGCCATCCAGTGTTGAGGATATTGACACGGATCACCCAGTGTTGAGGATATTGACACGGATCACCCAGTGTTGAGGATATTGACACGGATCACCCAGTGTTGAGGGTATTGGCACGGATCACCCAGTGTTGAGGGTTTTGACACGGGCCACCCAGTGTTGAGGGTATTGACACGGATCACCCAGTGTTGAGGATATTGACACGGGACACCCAGTGTTGAGGATATTGACACGGAACACCCAGTGTTGAGGGTATTGACACGGATCACCAAGTGTTGAGGGTATTGACACGGATCACCCAGTGTTGAGGGTATTGACACGGACCACCCAGTGTTGAGGGTATTGACACTGGACACCCAGTGTTGAGGATATTGACACGGATCACCCAGTGTTGAGGATATTGACACGGATCACCCAGTGTTGAGGATATTGACACGGATCACCCAGTGTTGAGGATATTGACACGGATCACCCAGGTTGAGGGTATTGACACGGGACACCCAGTGTTGAGGATATTGACACGGACCACCCAGTGTTGAGGGTATTGACACGGATCACCCAGTGTTGAGGGTATTGACACGGATCACCCAGTGTTGAGGGTATTGACACGGATCACCCAGTGTTGAGGATATTGACACGCATCACCCAGTGTTGAGGGTATTGACACGGATCACCCAGTGTTGAGGGTATTGACACGGATCACCCAGTGTTGAGGGTATTGACACTGGACACCCAGTGTTGAGGATATTGACACGGATCACCCAGTGTTGAGGATATTGACACGGATCACCCAGTGTTGAGGATATTGACACGGATCACCCAGTGTTGAGGATATTGACACGGATCACCCAGGTTGAGGGTATTGACACGGGACACCCAGTGTTGAGGATATTGACACTGATCACCCAGTGTTAAGGATATTGACACGGATCACCCAGTGTTGAGGGTATTGACACGGGACACCCAGTGTTGATGATATTGACACGGGACACCCAGTGTTGAGGATATTGACACGGATCACCCAGTGTTGAGGGTATTGACACGGATCACCCAGTGTTGAGGATATTGACACGGATCACCCAGTGTTGAGGATATTGACACTGATCACCCAGTGTTGAGGATATTGACACGGATCACCCAGTGTTGAGGATATTGAAACGGATCACCAAGTGTTGAGGATATTGACACGGACCACCCAGTGTTGAGGATATTGACACTGATCACCCAGTGTTGAGGGTATTGACACGGACCACCCAGTGTTGAGGATATTGACACGGATCACCCAGTGTTGAGGATATTGACACGGATCACCCAGTGTTGAGGATATTGACACGGGTCACCCAGTGTTGAGGGTATTGACACGGATCACCCAGTGTTGAGGATATTGACACGGATCACCCAGTGTTGAGGATATTGACACGGACCACCCAGTGTTGAGGGTATTGACACTGATCACCCAGTGTTGAGGATATTGACACGGGTCACCCAGTGTTGAGGATATTGACACGGATCACCCAGTGTTGAGGATATTGACACGGATCACCCAGTGTTGAGGATATTGACACGGATCACCCAGTGTTGAGGGTATTGACACGGGACACCCAGTGTTGAGGGTATTGACACGGATCACCCAGTGTTGAGGATATTGACACGGATCACCCAGTGTTGAGGGTATTGACACGGATCACCCAGTGTTGAGGATATTGACACGGATCACCCAGTGTTGAGGATATTGACACGGATCACCCAGTGTTGAGGATATTGACACGGATCACCCAGTGTTGAGGGTATTGACACGGATCACCCAGTGTTGAGGGTATTGACACGGATCACCCAGTGTTGAGGGTATTGACACGGATCACCTAGTGTTGAGGGTATTGACACGGATCACCCAGTGTTGAGGATATTGACACGGATCACCCAGTGTTGAGGGTATTGACACGGATCACCCAGTGTTGAGGGTATTGACACGGATCACCCAGTGTTGAGGGTATTGACACGGATCACCCAGTGTTGAGGATATTGACACGGATCACCCAGTGTTGAGGGTATTGACACGGATCACCCAGTGTTGAGGGTATTGACACGGGTCACCCAGTGTTGAGGGTATTGACACGGATCACCCAGTGTTGAGGGTATTGACACGGGTCATCCAGTGTTGAGGGTATTGACACGGATCACCCAGTGTTGAGGGTATTGACACGGATCACCCAGTGTTGAGGGTATTGACACGGATCACCCAGTGTTGAGGGTATTGACACGGGACACCCAGTGTTGAGGGTATTGACACGGACGGGCCATCCGATGCTTAGGATATTGACACAGCCCACTGTGTGTTGAGGGTGTTGATGCGGGCCAATCTTTTCTACGCAAAGATCGCAGTCCTGGTCAGGAATGGAATTGTTTATATACATATATGAATATAAATATACATGTTTATACTTTTAAACGGAATATGAAGGTATCCAAGACGTTTTTCCAAGGCGTATCGCAATATTTCGTTTAAAAATAAATACTAAGGACTTGTGAATAATTTATTCAATATTTCTTTTTATCAGTATTTCTCTTCACCATTCTTTTCATAATTGTCAAATGGATTTTAAAGGTAATAATGATAATAACTTGTCTTTGACTAACTTGGACTGTGTATGCCTTTGCAAAAGACCAAACAATATAATTATCAAGTGGTACATCGTTTGACTGTCAGCAGGAGAAATAAATATATGTGTAACTTTCATTTTTCTCAGACAAGGAAACTGTTTTTGATATATTTTCACTATGAAACACTCTTTTAACTCAACTTGTCAGACATAATTTTATTCAAAACCTTGAAAGTTGGATTAATGACTTTTCAATTTTACAAACTTCTGTTAATTTTAATATCTAACCTTATTTGAATTGCGTTAATATTCCAAAATATAAAACTGCACTTAGTAAAGTAAGTATGTACACACATAAATTGAACATAGTAGCAGTGGGCACATGGAATAGAGCTCATTTGAATGAAAGACTGTGTCCTATCTGTAATGTACTTGAAGACGAGTTCCATTTTGTTTTTCAATGGCAGATGTATGTTAAGATAAGAAATAGTTATAAACCAAGGTATTATCTTCAATGGCCTTCTATGGTAAACACGTTAGAACCTTTATAGTCAGAACATAAACGCATACTACATTACGATTTATCTTTGTGTATAAAGTTTTTGAATTAAGAAAAATAAATGGTCATCTGTAAATTATTGTGTGTTTTTTTAACCTGTCATACTTACAAAATTTACATTTTTCATAGCTATTGTATGAGATACAATTAGTTTCATTTGAATATTTATATTTGCATAAATTAACTTAATCAGATTGTAATTTGATATTGTAAATGAATGAACAATCCAATAGTATATTGATTCACACATGTGTATTAACACCATTATATACGTTTACATGCTTAAGACATTTTATAAGAAATGCAGTTCTTATACCTTGAAATACGAACTCTTGAAGAGACACAGTGAACTACAAATTGTAAAATTGCAAAGTTAATTTATTGTTCATAGCTATATTTTGTTTTAGTAAAACTAGTCTTTTTTATGGCATACAAAGGTGTAAAGACAGTACTTTGTTGTAATAATAAGTGATGCTATCTAACTATTCAATACGGATTGAAAATCCATAAGTATTTTTTTACATACGCTCATGAAACTGCACAGTGACAGGCATATTGGTCAGAATGGGATGTTGTGCACCAGAGATTTTTTTATTAATTCTTAGTCCTAAATAGTTATGGCCTTTGAACTAATGAAATATTTACTGAAAAATAGTGTTGTTTTGCCAAAGCAGTGCGTCTACACTTATAAAACTTTTGTCAGCACGGGGAATTGGGCATCTGCAATTTTAAGATTTACACATGTTTAAACACACTTCTACAACCTTAATACTGCTGAAACGCTTGTTACTGTATGTTAACTGTAAAATATATATATTAATGTTAAAAAAGTAATGTTTTATATCTACAGTGACCCAAAACAGGCACAAGAAGTCAAAGTTTAGCGTAATTACACATTTTCTACGGTTTAGAGTATTTGTATCGACAAAGTTCTTCTAAAACATCAGAAAAGATCATGTAACGTTTCAACTGACAGGCTTTGTGCTATTTTGGAATGAAACGGATAGAACGTATCCTATGGGTGTTCTTCAATTGTTTGCACACATTGGATCGAAATTATCATTGTAACACCCTACTACGCAACAAATTAAACGTTTGAATGACAGTATAATCATTATCTAAGTGTTCACCAAAAGGACATGTGTAAAATTTGTAAATTTTATAATTTTCTACAAAGTCAAGGGACATAACTCTTGTTCGTCTGAATGAAATGGCAAACAAATTGAAAGTTTAACGCAACCCATGCTAACCAACATTTTTTTATTTCATTTTTTATTTTTTTATTTTTGAGGTCTCGAGGACCCCTTTTATTTGCCCCGGGCCATCCCCATGGGCCCTTACAACATTCAAAAACAGTAATATTCAAAGTGCATGCAATTATCAAGTTATAGTTTTGACAAAAATGTTTAGATATATAGAATAGCAGTACTATATATTGCATATGTTTAATAAATCTGAGTTTGAAATGTTTTTACCTTCGAAAGCAAAAGTGGTAAAAGCATAGTATAGCAGGTACAATGCACTTCAAAAGTGCCCTTTTAATGATTGAGATCAATATAAAAAATTACATTGTACTCGTATGATTTTGTTTTTCTTATAACAAATAAGGTACTATTTTACTCTCGAAAGCAAAATGAGTAAAATAAGGCAACGGATGTTTATCAACAAATTATAAATAAATAACAGCTAAAGCTTAATAGTAAAGCTGGTAAACACTTATACAAGTTTACACATGACAACAGTCCTTAAGGTGTCTGACTAAGTGTCATACATTCTGGAAAAAAAGAGCCAAAAGGAGACATCAAATAATAAAGTACTCTTTAACTAGTTCTACTGACCGGTTATTGTCAGACCATTTTAATTGGTCTATAGTAGATATTTTAATGTCCAGTAACATCAGCTTAATATCTGTGTATTTCTGTTCATAGTTTATGCAGTTTCTACTTTTCCACAAACGCCACTTTGTTTCTAACAGTATAATGTTTATTATTTTGCATTTTGTTGGAAAAATAAAGAGTCCAAGCAAGGCTGTTGATAGTTGTTATTTCTATTTGTAATGTGTTTAAGGCTATATTTTTGACAATCGGAATTATTTCCTGCCAAAAGTTTTGCGCGTGTTTACATTTCCAGAATAGATGAGTTAAATTTTTCTTGTTCACTGTTGCAGATTTTACATAGTCCGTCTGAATAATTCATTTTGCTAAGTTTTTGCTGCGTGAAAATCGTTTGGGGTAATATTTTGAATTGCAACTGTTTTGCTTTTAATGACGCTTTTGATTTGTATAGACAACTCCAAATTTTGGTCCACGGGAGGGACATATTTAAGATATTATCCCATTTTCGTTCACTTCCTAACTTTGAAGTTTTACTATTAAACAGTTGGTGGATGTCCTTTGATTTTAAATCGTAGTAGTCTATAGCTTTGCCTGTTTTTCGGCGTAGTTGGATGTTGTCAGATATTTTTATTTGTATGTTTGTAGTATGTTTAGCTTTATCGGCCTGTAAACATTTTGTAACTGCCGTTTTAATTGCGGTCCATTCTGATATCCAGTTTCGTTTGTATTTTAATTGCGTGTATAAATCTTTATCATCTAGAAAAAATTCCTGTTCAGTACTCCAGATATGTTCGAGATTTATTAATTTACTCTTTGTGAAGGATGAGAAAAATAACAGATTATTGCAAAAGGTTATTTAATGATTTCCGAACATCCGTGTATTCATGTTTGAGTCATTATTTGTCAATAAGTGGATAAAATCACACCAGTCAGTAATAGCCTTTATATAGAAGGGATTATTTCCGAGTGACAATCTCATGTTTTTTAATGACGAGCATTTACATAAAAAATAGTTTTCTTCGTATCTGTCATCTTCTGATTGCAGATAAAATTTGCGTATTGTGTTCCAGTTTTGTGGTTCAGATTAAATTAATCTGTAAATAGATTTAACATTTAATGCCTTGCAAATTACGGTTATACTTGGCATGTTCAAGCCGCCTTGATCGCGTTGTAATTGACAAGTAGTTTTGTTTATTAACGGTTGTTTATTTTCCCCTATAAAATCCGAAATAATTTTATCGATCATTTGCGAATACTTGTCCGATATACCGTTTATTTCGATTTCATAAAGAAGCTGAGATATAACAAACGTTTTTACTATCAATACTTTCCCTTGCAGCGTTAAGTTGCGTGATTTCCAAATGTTATTACAATATTTTATTTTAGCGATGAAAGAATCATAAATAAGATCGTGGTTAATGTAATATCCATGGTGAATTCCAAGGGTTTTAACGTTGTTTTTTGTCCACGATATGTCCTTAAACTTCGGTGATTTTTTTTAATCTACCTATAAGCAGACCGGTTGTTTTCGATTTATTTAGTTTAGATCCGGATGCCTTTTCATAGTCCGACGAAATTTTGAAATATATGCGGAAGAGATTTTTCATTTCTGCAAAAAAGTTGAGTATCATCTACAAATTGGCTGATTCGCGCTTCTCTGTTATCCGTATTGCGGGAGGGAAGTTTTATACCCTCAATATTGTTATCCTGGCGGATTGCAGTTGCCATGGCTTCCGCTTGGAGGATATAGATCAGGGGGGCGATCGGGCACCCCTGCTTAATAGAACGAGACAGACTGAAAAACTCAGAAATGAAACCGTTGGTTTTTATTGCAGCTTTGGAGCCGTATAGCATCATTTTGATGTATGACCTAAAATTTTCGCCCAAATTGATTTTTTCCAGGCATTTTTCCACCCATAACCACACAACCCGGTCGAAGGCTTTGGTTTTATCGAGAAAGATTATAATGCCTTCTTCATTAGATTCTTCGACGTATTTTATTACATCTTGTATAAATCTGTTCGCCTCACTAATATACCTGCCTTTTACATAACTTTTCTGATCGGTGTGAATAAGTTTTGGAAGCATCGTTAATTCGAAGTTCCATGAATATACATGTAGATGCGATAGATTTTGGATCGACATGCGACACGGAATAGTTTTGTAGCGTAACCCCCTGACCACAAATCGTATATATACTCTAGTTATATCTTTCTTGGTGTAGTATGACACTTTAACACATCTTTTATCCTTAAATAAGGTTATGATAAGAATCCGACATTGCTTAATTTGACCAAACACGAAAGCAGAATCCATAAAACTAATGTTTATTAATTAGCAAGCGTCAATCAGGTTTACAAAGTATAACTGTTTCAATCGTGTTGTATGCCATGAGAACCGTTTTCTCCCACCTCAGATAAGTAGATCCAATAATTTAACCATGCTAGATATTCTTATCTTGCCCACGGGCGAAGATAAAATGCCCGTATGGAACTCCTTTTACCACATTGTAATTACCTCCCTTGTTGAAGACTGTCGTCAGTAGCATCAAGGAAATCTTGTCTTATGGTAATATTTAGAACGCTAATTAATTATTTCTCGCTTTAAATGTCACCATAAAACAGTTTTCAGGCACCATTCAAGAAATAATGCTTCATTCTCCTTAGAACTATTTAAAAAGACCGACTTGACTATTAACATTAACTGGATCACTGCGCGTATATCCATGACAACCACGTGCTATCGCATATCCATACGCAATTATTTTCACTAAGCAAAAGAGTTCCAGCAAAAAATACATTTTTACTTAATTTTGTTTAACTGAGGTGGGAGAAAAAAGCATCTACCATATCCGCTCGTATAAAATAGGTTCATCCCGACCCTCGCGCAGGGTGTTTTGCGGAAACTTGGTAAACCTCGTTTCCGCATAACACCCTACGCTCGGGTCGGAATGAACCTATCTTACTTGCTCGGCCATGGAAGATACTTATAATCTTTTATATCAAAATTAACATTCAGCTTTGACATGTAAGTGTACTGGGTGATTTTAGAGTTTTGGGTGCACTGTTTTTTGCGTTTCGAGACGAACGTCTGACATCATAAATACTTCTACTAAACTAGCAAAGTGTTCAGACAGCTTATATCTATATGAAAACATACCCGTATACTGATTATAGGGCCCCAAAATACACAAAATAAACATTAAAAGTTAACCAAATGTGCGTGTATCGTGGCCATTTGTCAGTGTGGTCTTATGGTGTGGGGGAAAAACAGAGAACCTGTAGAAAGCCCACTTGTTGGCCGACCATCAACCAAACTCATATGCGCACAGGCCGGGAATCGAACCCGGGTCGCCTTGGTGAGAAGCCAATTCGCTTACTGGCCACTGCGCTAACCGGACAACCTAATGTATTATGCTGCATTTAATTTGCATTAAACACATTTGCATATTTGGTCCACGTCTGTAAAATATGGTATGTATTTTCATCGTATAGTGTATAAGCTTCTTTATAGAAACCAAGTGATTCTCCTGAAAGCCTTGACACATGCTATATTTCCTTGTTCAATAGGTATAGGATTGGACATTGCCCATTTGTCAATAAGTCCATGTTCCGAAAAGGTTAAAGTCATGCTATAGCAGTAGCAGTAGCAGTAGCAGTAGCAGTAGTAAACAATTTTCTACAAGAAATATCTAATATTCCTTGTCTGTTATGGATCCAAGTGCCATTTAGTATTTGTTTAACAAAGGGAATAAATGATGTTTACACTTCCTACAACTTGAAAAATCCAAACTTTTCTCGTTTGTGTACTTTTGAGGATCATTCAATCTCATAAATTTTATACAAATACTTTTTCATCGTAAATATTGTCTTTAAGACTTGTCATGCAATTGGAGTTTGGGCTTCTTAAACATAAATAAAAAATATGTACGTAAGGCTATTGGCAGTGCTATGTGTCCATCTCCGTTTCACATGGAAAAGTACACATTGCGCGGACTTAATGCGGTGTTTAATCTTGTGGTAAATGAATCACTTATTAGTGCCTTTAAAGGGACTAGACACCAGATGATACCATTGCAAGAAAAAAAGAAAATTGTTAAAAACTTACATAAAATTGATATCGTTATGTAAGCATTGAACCTTACTTTCTGATGCATCACATCGCTTACGACACATGCATCTTTCGCAGTTTTTGTGCAATTTTTCAATTCGAAATATACTACGGTTGTTTACCACGTTAATCCGAGAAAGTTTGACCTTTTCCATAACTCGGTTACTTCCCCTGATTTCTAAGGGAGGCTACTCCATTTGCTTGAAAGTTTGAAAGTTTTATTAGACAAGGCTCATTTCGAGCATCTGACAAAACAATGCAATACAATAAACAATATAATATGCTACTTTTGGGGAATACATTATTGCAAGATGACCGACGGAGACAATGATAGCACTGGGGTGTGTATGAATAACAATGATTTGACACCGTTTAAGTTCGTTGAGTTGAAAAGATACCTTGCGAACAAGAATGAATTTATCCGGTCTTAAATGAGATTTGATTCAGAGAATAAAAGGGACATACAGACTTTCTATCACCGACAAACGCGTGCTGGAGGAGAGAGATTGGGAAGAAAGAGAGAGAGAGGAGCGACCGAACTTTTTATTCTCCCATGTGGCAAGGATATTCCACCGCCATATCAGAAATAGTGAAAGTATTTCATTTGATATTTTCCTATTATCTTAATTTAAGATCTCGCGTCCTTATCAAACGTCAGGGAGAAACATACGCACCAAATTCATCGACGGCATTTTTGAAATGATGTAAAGTTGTGTTTACACACTTTGCCGTGATTTCTGGAAAAAAACTACAATAAACTGTCATATTACATTCTTTTAAGGCATAATTTTATATCAAAAGTAAAAATTGTTTGTAAGGCGTCAAATGATTTCACCTTGTGAACACTTGAAGTATATATTTTGCTTGATATAAAGAATTCGATGGGGGTTTTTTTGCACGCAATTATAATGAAAAAAGAAAGAAAATAGATTTACGCTTTTTTACAGGGGATGGGGGTATGTTCTCATAATTGCGTATTGAAAATTTGCATAAACATTTCATACATTCATACAACACTGGTTCCCATTTATGACATAATATGACTTTAAAAATAACCGTTGACGACAAAACTACTAAAAGAACAAAAACTATGTTCAACATTGCAGTTCGTCAAGCATTAAGTTAATATTAATTAAATAATTGTTTTGATCCAGATTGTCCTTATTTTGACGAGGTTGTTGGTGGTGTTGTTAAAGGAAATATGAACCGTGATAAACACAAGAAACGCATCGGGTGCAATAGCGGATGAATGTTTGTTGATGGAGCTTCTGAAAGTATTTGCTGGAATGTACACTGGTCAAGCAAACCTTCTTGTATAAGTATGAGGACTTTTCATCGGTTAAACTGCTTAAACATGTGCTAAAAGCAAAATATTCTTCTAAATGGTAATATAATTTCAAGTCTACTACTGAACAAACACAGACCAAAACTACTCATCTTCAGTCTAGTTTAAACGTCAATCGGGCTCAGTAGTTAAATTTTGCATTGATTTCTATATTTTGGATAAGTGTGAAGCTGAACGGCGGAAAACATATTTTCATACTGTTGTGGTCTGTGTCTGATTTGTTGCTAAACAAGAATGATGAAATGCAGCTCAACGTTCAGCATGCATCCGTAGCTGTATATCAATGAATTAGTAATGTAATATTGTCGTGATGAACCTTTATGATTTTAGTTTCTACCAATTTATGTAAGCTCGCTCGTAAAGGCAGCTTTTCGCTGAAACGGACGGAACATGCCAAAATTAGGTTCCTGAGGAGGAATCGGTTCTTCTATATTGTATATACTAGGTGGGGTAAAATTTTGACTGAAATGCGGATTCCTATACTCCTACGCTGAACTCACCCTTATTTCTCCAGGTAACCATGGATACTTTGTAGACTTGGAAAGAGATCGTCTCCTACAAAACATGGTCACCTTTTCTGACACTTCCATGCCATTGATATTCGTTATACTTTGTACAGACAATTAGTTTGCATATGCAGGTGTTCAGATAATAAAATATTTAATATTGTGCATGTGTTTAAATAGTAAGCAACTTATGATAATCAAACCTGTTCGCTAGAAATAAATTATTATAGTTGTGAAATGTTAGGAATTACATAATAGAATAATATGACAACAATGACATTATTAAACGGTTTTATATTTTAAAGAAGCTGTTGCATTTAGAAATACACTGTTACAAATATCAGTTGAAAGATAAAAGTTTAATTCGACATCCACTCGTATATGTTTAACCATTTACATGTACATCTTGTATATTCACATTGACATGACGTAGGGAACAAAAAAGCTTGGACAAATGTTTTATTTATTTAATGTCTACGTCGCCACACATTCCAAAGTAAAAAAAAAACAACGCCAAATAATCTTATTATATTTATTTATCTGTGTACACACAAATGATACGTTTTTTCGTTTTTTGTTTTGATTTTTAAATCAAATGAGATAAACGTGATAATTCATTGAATTTGTTTGTTTGTTTTGCATCAACCTACATTGTGCGCCTTGAAACGAAACATTATTTCGACATTAATTTGTTATGTGTGAATTATACAGACAATCCAATCAACAATATTGTGTGACTTCTTGATAATATATCAATGTATCAGTAAACAAGTCACTTAGCAGTGGATGGAGTTTTTGCATACAAACAGGGTCATTGTATTGTAGGTACCATGAGCTAAACTTTCAAACGGGTCAAATAACTTTTTTTCCAATTATGAATAACTTATTTCCATATCAACGCGGGTGCCTGCAACGGTTTAAGTGAGGACTTTGGATCTGAGCTAAAAGATGGCGACTAAACGTTAAAAAAACAGGATTTTTGGAACCTGTGTTCGCCTAGTAAGTATTAACAAGAAGCCCAAAAGGGCCTATGCTCTGCTGGCATGGCTCTTGTGGTCATTTTCAATCCAGAGCATGTACGTTTGAGTAATAGGCAACAAATGTATAGTTCACTTTTAGTGTTTGGGTTGGCTGAAAACACTGCACGTTCAACATCTGAGGAGACAGGAAGTGTTGTAAGCAGATTAGTTGCATGAACTATTTTGATATGTGCCAAGTAAAGGTAATCTGAGGGTAAAAAATATCTGCTTTCAAAACTGTACTCATCGTCAAAATTTCATTTCTGTAGCTTTAAAAATAAAAAGTCGGTCAAAGTCAAGGACATACGAGGACAACATTAATGCAAAACTGTTCACATGGTCAAAATCTCATTACTGTAGCTTTAAAAATTAATAAGTAAGTCAAAAGGGGTGGGGCCAGCTTTTGCCCAAGGGACATTATTTCAAATGTTTTCAATTGCATCATATGATGCACCACAACAAATATCAAAGGTATGGGCCTTGTGGTTTGAAACAAGAAGATTTTAAAAATATTTCTTAAATAAGTCTCTAGAAAAATTGTGACACCCAGGGCAGTGCCAGTTTTGACCCAAGGGGCATAATTTGAACAACCATGGCAGTGGACCACTAAATAAAGCCTTGTTCAAAATAGCAAGGATTTGCATAGTGGTTTCAGACAAAAAGGTTTTTAACATTTCCCAATTAATTTCAGTAATGACCCCAGGGGCATAATTTGAACAAGCAATTGTGACTTTACATGTAAATTTGGCTAAAAATAGACTTCGCTCATGTAGACTTGGCTAAAAATAGACTTAGCTTAAAATAGCATTTTTATACTTTCAAGACCCATAGTCCAGGCATGCATGGGCAGATCCGGCTGGTTTTCAAAAGGAACCGAGTTCTAATGGATATCTAAATACTGTACAAGTTTCATCAAGATACAATCAAAACTGAAGACTGTATCATGTTCACAAGCAATTGTTTACAGACGAACTGATTTTTGAATACTTTAAAGGCCCATAATCTAGGCATGCATGGTCGGATCTGGCTGGTTTTCGATGGATATCTAAATACTGTACTAGTTTTATCGAGATACAATCAAAACTGAAGACTGTATCGTGTTCACAAGCTGGTGTTTACACAATAGCATTTTTTTTATACTATCAAGGGCCATACTCTAGGCATGCATGGGCGGATCTGGCTGGTTTTCGATGGATATCTAAATACTGTACTAGTTTTATCGAGATACAATCAAAACTGAAGACTGTATCCTGTTCACAAGCTGGTGTTTACACAATAGCATTTTTTTATACTATCAAGGGCCATACTCTAGGCATGCATGGGCGGATCTGGCTGGTTTTCGAAAGGAACCGAGCTCTAATGGATATCTAGATATTGTACAAGTTTCATCGAGATACAATCAAAAGGGAGGCTGTAGCGTGTTCGCAATCAATTGTTGACACAATAACATTTTTTTATACTATCAAGGGCCATACTCTAGGCATGCATGGGCGGATCTGGCTGGTTTTCGAAAGAAGCCGAGCTCTAATGGATATCTAGATATTGTACAAGTTTCATCGAGATACAATCAAAAGGGAGGCTGTAGCGTGTTCGCAATCAATTGTTGACACAATAACATTTTTTTTATACTATCAAGGGCCATAATCTAGGCATACATGGGCGGATCTGGCTGGTTTTCGAAAGGAACCGAGCTCTAATGGATATCTAGATACTGTACAAGTTTCATCGAGATACAATAAAAACTGAAGACTGTATCGTGTTCACAAGCAATTGTTTACAGACGCACGGACGCACGGATGCACATACTACGTACACATTACCATCGCATAAGCTCTTCTGGCCAGTAGAGCTAAAAATTATACATATCTAAAACATCATGACGCGCATTCGGCTCTTCAATCTCAATATTTCTCTCTGGTTTTCATTCGTGTTTGTTTTATTGCTTATCCGTGAATATAAGTGAATCTGCGTGACTTGTTTGTTTATATGTTATAACGAAGATGTCTGGGTTGAACAACCGCGGATGGCCTCTGTACTATCGCAACCTCAATTTATGATAACTACTAATATGTCTATAAAGTCAGTCGTTTAAATGATGTTGCAAAACCATGTTACGGTTATTAGCGGCAAGATATGATATATACATCTAGAATGTATCGTATTATAAATCACACAAACTTTGAGTTTTTATGTTATAAACAACGACCTAAAACATGAACCTTAACGTAATATGTGTGTTATCCTGTATTGAAGTTGTTCACCTGGGATGAACTTCGAGTTATCTAGATCATTGGGATGTGAACCGTAACCTGAAGTCTGGTTCTTACCATTGTGTAAGTGCATTAAGTGTTCAAAAAAATTAAACGGTTTTATCCTTTAATTGCTTATCCATCAATATTGCTGAATCTGCTCTATTGTTTGTGTGTATGTTATCACGAAGATGTCCGGGATGAACAATGTCACTGCATGGCCCTCCGGGTTATTATCTGACTTCAGGAACGGACTAAACTAACGAACACTAAAATTATATCACTATGTGTCATGTTCCAACATACTCGGCACGAACCGAACGTTTCATGGACACCATTCAATAAATAATTTATCAAAATTCAGATTAAAAACAATTTAAACGTTTACATACAAATATTCAATCGGATTGAAACGAAAGCATAGTCAAAATACATTTTGTACACGTTTTGCAGAAGAATGCATGAGAAGGTTTGACAATTTTAATAACATGTATATAAAAATATATTGTTTATGAAAACTTGTTTAAAAATGCAGAATAATATCTTAACATTTATGCATAAACACGATGATTTTTGCAAAAAAAAGAAATGAGAAAGAATGGACGAAGGAGTATGGATGAAAACGGAGATAGAGAGAGTGAGAATACATGTACGATTAATGATAGTTGGGAACATATACCATTTGGTGGTCAGGCCAAGGAATATAGCATGAACAAAAGCGCTTCGAGTCTTGTTCACAGTTTTGAAGATTTTGGAGTTGCTCTCGTTGTTTACGGTGGGATCACCATTGGGAATGAAATCAATGTTAATTTCTGTGATTCCAGACATATCACAAATAATTGTTTGTTGAATATCCGTGTACAAGGGACAATGCAGGAAGAAGTGAGAGCTGCTACAAACTTTATCACATTCACAAAGAGCAGAATTTATCATGTTTTTTTTTGCAAAACAGGTGATAGTTTGGGGACTACAACTCGTACGCAATCGAATGTGAAATATCTGCAAACGACAGCTACCGTCGTAATAGTTTGAAGGGCATGCTGAAGATTGACTAGAAAGAGATCGCTTGGAAGAAGCAATAGAAGGGATATCCCGCACATTCTGAGAAAGTTCATTTCATGTACGTAGGGCAGCGTGTTAGCTGGACGACTGTCAGAGGACAAGTAAAACAGGGTGCTGCTGCTGGAAGCAGGAGGCTTTTACGATGAAAATCCTGTTTCCACGTTCCATTACGCTGGCTAGATATCGAACAAACGGAACATGACTGGACATATTACACACCGCCACAGAAAAACTCATGTCTCGGCATGATAGAGAACAGGGCGTTTTGGTCCATGGTCGTGTACTAGGAAGTTCGACTGTGTTCAACGCCATGCAATATACAAGAGGAAGCCGTTACGAGTATGAACAGGAGGCAGCGAATGGAACTGGAGGCTGGAACTTCAATGGTGTATGAGCTTCTAACGTCACTATACCGTCACAGCCGCGGGCCATTGACTGTTTACTCAGACCGTTTTACAGAATTGACCGATTTGTACATGAAGGCTGGTCAAAAACTAGGCTATGCCATTACCGATTACAACGGGGCTAGCCAAAGGGGGCTTTCATAGAATACATTTTACAGGTAATAATAGTAATAATAATAATAACAACTTTATTTAACGAAGGTTACATACTAAGTGTACAATCATTACAGACATACTACTTATTTCCAGCATGGCATTCACACAAAAAGTATTACAAAAACACATATACTAACTTACATATTAAGCAACATACAAAACATACAATCACACTAACACTATCATACATTTCTCATGTAATTCAACATAATTATACATGTATTCAACATTTCTTCAACAAACACAACTCAGTTTAATATGATGATCATAAATTACAATAATTTCATCCTGTAAATAATGTAGATATATTCAGTAATACTACATTCAATCAATATATTTTCAACATTTACACATTTGGTAGTATCCTTTACAAGTTGTTGCAAGAATGTCATATACGTACATTAACACAATTCATGTAAACAATGAACTATTTATTATAATGTGAATTAATTAAAGTGTCAAGATTTATTTTTCATAAGTGATAATATTATTCTGCCAATAGAAAGGGTGTTCGGGACAGTACTGGGTTAACTGTCCTTGGACGATCAGGCAAAAGATTAAATCTCGATATTTCATTACATTCGTTTGTAACGAAGATCGACATTCAAAATAAAAAAGGAGGTGGTGTTTATTTCATTCATAATGGCCGAAAGCAATATGATCGAGCGAGAAAAGAAATTATTTTATCAGGCGGTGCAATCAAATCACCGCATATTTTAATGCTGACGGGGGTTGGTCCAAAGGAGCAACTAAGCAAACATTTTATGTCGGCCCGATATGGAAACAATACTTATGTGAAAATCTACAGAAACACTTCATCGGCCCGACATCGGCATTTACATCGGGCCGATGCCGGATGTGCAACACGGCTCAACATCGGGCCGATGTCGGCATATTGGCGACGTTTAGCCAGCATAATGCCGAGACTTGTCAGCTGACTTGTCATGCTCAATGACATCAGAACATGAAAACAAGGTTTTACATCGGTTGGTCTTCGGAGAGAAAAATAATAATGTAAAGAAAACCTAACCCAACAGGCATATTATATACTCACAAAGTCCTGCATAAGAAAAGAAGCTATTTGATCTCACAAATTTTTTATTATCATTGCTTTAAATATTCAAACAATAGGGCTATCACAGAATGTGGATACTACCCCTGAACAGTATGTATTATCAAAATGTACAAGTTATAATACACATACATGCCATAATATATACACATTGTCACTGCATAAACAAACAAACAAAATAAGAAATAAGAATTATTTCATTGAACAATACTTATCTTAAGCTCCTGCATTAAACATTAAGGGTTCAACATAAGATTGTTTATTATTAAAATTATTATTATTTCATCCCGGTGTTCCAGGGATGCACTCAGCCACCTGAGCCTGTCATTTCCCTCCTTATTTCACTTCCACCATCTCTGTATGATGCTGTCCTCATCCAGTCCGCACATTTCTCTCGTACCTCTCGAACGAAAAACGACGGAATTTCACGACAGCCTCTGGAATAAGTGCATACATGTGCTATTAACACAGAGGTAGAGATAAGGTTTTTTTCAGGATATGAGTATGTACAAAAATGCCTTTACAAGGAATTGGCTATTTTAAATTCTAAATTGTTTTTTTTTTTTGGCGCCGCACTGAAGTCCGCGCCTATTATGGAATGGGAATTTATTTTAGTTAGTGGTGGGAGCGTTTTTTAATTTGATTGACAGTTGGGTTTTATTGTTATTTTATTAGGTTAAAAATGCAAATAGATGGCGATTGCATGGGTGTTGAAAATGCTATTTATGGTTGAATAGATTGTCTTTAATTTATCTTCAAAACATTATTTAGGAAGAAAGACAAATAAGTTTAATTACTGTTCCCGATTCGTTTACGTTTTCCGATTGGTTACCTGTAATCATGTGCCGGAAATGTAAAATGTGTGGACCGGTAATTATGGGAATGTGAATAATTATGTTTTATTTTGTTTTGTTATATGTTTACTGCATTGATAAACCATAAGGTAAGCTGTTTTCTTTAGTTTAATCGATATCGGAAAAAATGTTCACCTAACTTTATTTGTTAATGTGTTGAAAGTGACATTAGTAAAATTTCATTACGATTGCCCCCGAGCTGTTTTATTTTTAGAACACTACACAGTGCGCACAATATAGATTTCCTGTTATATATATTGTTACTATTTATGTTTGCAACTTTCAGACGAAATGATAATGTTTATTAAAGTACTTTAATTGTTATTAATTGTTAAATTGTTATTTCATATGACCCCTTCATGATGAATCCCCAATATAGAGAGGAAACTTATTCCTCCCCCCCCCCCCTGTCCGGGGCAATGATGGTAAAGCACAACGTGAGGAAGTGCAGTGCACGATAACTATAGCTGTATTTCAACTAATTACAAATTTTTGCCCTTTGCCGCTTTTTTTACCAGGGCGTTTCTTTAAAACTACTTACGTTATTGCAATAAAACTTGTATATGGATAGGTGGCAATGACAAAAAGTACAGTGCACAAGCACCCTAATTCTGGCATGTTCATTAATGTACCACCCCAATGAAATCATAAAGAGCCTTAATACCTTTCCCTGCGTGTCATGCAAAAAAACAAAACAGTTTGAAATTAAAAATCGAAGGGGTATAGCGGCTGAAAGGGGTTAATATGCTGTCCGTTATCCATCGACCTGACCGAAAAGACTCGAATACATCCAGGTAACTTTTCTAATCATGTTTTTAAAACATACCAAACAGTATATCAACATGTTCTTTTGCACAAAGTCTATATCAGGATTTGATATGTGTGAAATGTGGTCGAAATAAGCATAGGACTTAGACGTAAAACATTATGTTGCATGACCAGTCAGGCTACTTAAATGTGCTATGGCTAAAACTAAAAAAAATCATTGCATGCTGTTGATTACGCAAATATTGATTATTTTCAAAATAAATTTCCATCTACATGTATATCTAATCCTTTGTACAATATTAAAGCTGACGAGTCAACAACAAGAACCGCAATACATAGTACCACACACTAGCAATACATAGTACCACACACTAGCAATACATAGTACCACACACTAGCAATACATAGTACCACACACTAGCAATACATAGTACCACACACTAGCAATACATAGTACCGCACACTAGCAATACATAGTACCACACACTAGCAATACATAGTACCACACACTAGCAATACATAGTACCACACACTAGCAATACATAGTACCACACACTAGCAATACATAGTACCACACACTAGCAATACATAGTACCACACACTAGCAATACATAGTACCACACACTAGCAATACATAGTACCACACACTAGCAATACATAGTACCACACACTAGCAATACATAGTACAACACACTAGCAATACATAGTACCACACACTAGCAATACATAGTACCACACACTAGCAATACATAGTACCACACACTAGCAATACATAGTACCACACACTAGCAATACATAGTACCACACACTACCACACACTATTCGATACATAGTACCACACACTATTCGATACATAGTACCACACACTACCACACACTATTCGATACATAGTACCACACACTATTCGATACATAGTACCACACACTATTCGATACATAGTACCACACACTATTCGATAATTGTATTCGTGTTTAAAATTATATTTTATTGGATGGCAGTATTTGCCGTACATATGATTCCGTAAATCAATAGTCAGCTTCATTGATATCAATCAGAGGAGGCTTGGCCAGTACACAAAATCAGATATTAGCGAGGAACGAGAAAGGATTAGTAGTATGCATTTCCAAAATAAACTGATAAAACCATTGAATTTGGTAATTTCATCCTACTAGCCTTAAGTCATCACTAAATGTTAATTGTACAGGCGTGGACCCAAAATGCAACGTTTTAACACGAAACTGAAACAAATTCACATAGTTATAATCAATTATTTATTTGCAAAAAGACATGTCGTAAAAGTTTCACTAATATTTGAATGTAAGTTATTACTTATTCGCCCTCGTCTTTTTTCTCAATAACCTACGTAACTATTGTTACGTAGGTTATTGAGAAAAAAGACGAGGGCGAATCGCTATAGTTGTATAGATTCAAATATGAGTTTTATTACACTTATGTTAGACGTACTGTTAAACTGTACTTTTGAGTGTCAGTCATGAATCAAGCAAAACGGATAATTGTATTATTGATCACAAAAAAGGCGACACTTTACTGACATTCATTCTAAATAAAAGTAAAATACTGTTGCACAAATGATTAAATGGAGAATGTCATATTATAGGTATATATGGAAACTCGAATTCAACTAATGGCCGAAAGATTTTCATACAAAAACATACATGCAATCGATACTTTGACAAAAAACAACAACATTAGTTTACTGTCCTTCCTTTTAGTCTTTTTTCAAACTGCTTCACTGTGTTTCTTCCCCGAATCATATCCGCAGCCCTTTCTGCAACCATGATCGTAGGAGCATTGAGATTTCCGGACATCACATTGGGGAAAATCGAGGCATCGACGACTCGAAGGTTTCGTATCCCGATAACTTTCAGTGTAGGATCAACTACAGAGTGGGGCTGGTTTGCAGAGCCCATTCTGCACGTCCTGCAGTGATGGTACTCAGTAAGCGCCAAGTGTCGGACTACGCATTCCCAGTAAGCATCCGTCCTAAACTCATACTTGGAGCAAATGGAGAGTTTCATACGATTAACGTCTGCGCCCAAGCGCTTCATTGCTGGTGTTTCTAACATTTTCTCCCATATACGGATACCTCCTATGACTGTAGCCATATCACGATCGTCGGTGAAGTATTTTGGGTCAATGACCGGATAGTCAAAAGGGTCAGCGCTTTTAAGTGTTATCTGACCTCTACTGTAAGGTCTTGCAGTACAAATGTCCGTAGTAAATCCATGTTGCTCTGAATCTTGGGATAAGTACTCTTTGGCTATCTCTTCTTTTATATTGAACACATTGTCTCGAAAAAGGAGTGAGAAGAAAATGATTTGAATATCTGGGTAAGTGTACCCGTGTTTCTTTTTGTCGAGATGTAAAAAATGCTGAAGTTTCTAAACCAGCAGTTGCTAGAAGTCCTTGTCCGAATAGCGCATGTTTAAGTTTAGTCCAAGTGCTTTCAACAAGTGGTGGTGTTATGGACATTGGTTAATTGATGTTGGAAAAGAGAAAGATCATTTGATGATCTTGAAGATTTTGTCCAACAGGTAAGTCTGCAATTGCAGGTATTTTTAAACTTCGAAGATGGTCTTTCGGCCCAATGCCTGAAAGCATTAAAATCTTTGGAGAGTTCACAGCCCCTGCTGAGAGAATGATTTCCTTTCTGGCTTTCACAGACCTTTTCCGGTTATCACTGATAAAGAATACACCCTCTGCTCGTTTATTTTGGATGTATATCTTTGTTACAAAACTATGTAAAGATACATCAAGTTACTTAAGTGTTTCTTCCCGATGTATTCTAATCCTGTACTACTTCTAACACCATTTCTTATGAATTTTTGAACGGTACTGAAGCCATACTGGTTACGCCCATTGTAGTCAGTTATTTCGTATCCCATTGTTCGCCAACTTTTAAAATCAACTTGTTAAGGTCGGTTACGTGACCATATGAAACACCAATGGGTCCACCAGTGCTATGATACTTCGAGGTCTTCAATTCTTCAATCAATATATCCTCTGATTTAAGAAAGTACGGAAGCACATCATTATAGCTCCATCCGGTACACCCTGCTGCCGCCCATTCGTCGTAATCAAACGGGTTTCCGCGAGTTTATTGCATACCGTTTAGCACGCTTGTTCCACCCAGCACTTTTCCTCTAGGCCAATAGCTCCGCTCCTCTTTCAATCCAAGACTAGATGACGTCTGTGGCTCCATATAAAACTCCCAGTCGTAGGTTGTGTTTAATACGGTAGGCCATAACAAGGGTATGTGAAAACGATCACTTTCATCGTAATGGCCACCTGCCTCTAGGAGAAGGACAGTCTTCTCAGAATCTTCGGCAAGTCTCGTGGCCACCACAGAGCCGGCTGACCCAGCACCGATAACGACGTAGTCATATTCAGCATCAGGATGTCCACTGATCACATTTCTTCTACTGCCATTATTCCTTTTATAAAATGCATAATAAATGGTTACAGACACAACTGCTAATATAAAGCTTTGTACTAACATCATATTTTCAATATCAATATGCCAAATATGAAACCGTGTTTTTATAGCCTTATATGATTTAATGTTCTGCACCATTTATCTTCGCCGGAGTGTGGGTATTCGTTTAACTTCAGCGATAGCGATTAACAACTGAGGTAAATCCTTAGACCTAGATGAAGTTATTGGCGCCGCACTGAAGTGCGCGCCTATTATGGAATGGAAATTTATTTTAGTTGGTGGTAGGAGCGGTTTTTAAGTTGATTGACAGTTGGGTTTTACTGTTATGTTATTATGATTAAAAAATGCAAATGGGTGGTGATTGCATGGGTGTTAAAAATGCTATTTATGTTTGAATAGATTGTCTTCAATTTATCTTCAAAACATTATATCAGAAGAACGACAAATAAGTTTAATAACTGTTCCCGATTCCAGGGATGATAACAGAGCCAAGTTGCCAATCCTGAAAATGTCTGCGTGGGGTTCAGGGGGCCGCTCAAGGCCACCGATGGGTCCAGGGCAAAGCCCTGGTGGGGGGACAAGGGGGGGCGAAGCCCCCCGAAGCTTTCCGTATTTCAGGGATTCTAATACCCTTTTTTGCCTTAGAATAGTGTTCAAGGAGTACATCTTTCGGTTTGGTAGATAAAATTATGTTCAACACGAGACATCCACAATCAGAACAATTATCAGGAATCTTAGCAGTGAAGTTTAACACAGTTGTCTTTAAACAAAGTTAAATTTACTCTTTTTTTACCTGAAGTCACAGGCATTAGACATGTACCTGACATTTTGGTTCAGTTGTTCACTTCCCATAAAACTCAACTGGCTATTATCAAATGCCTGTGTATGAACAGTCTACACTGTGGGATGTTTGATTTATAATAATGAACAACATATCAATTATCATGCTTGCAAATGTTTATTGTAAAAGTGTTATTTATTCAATTTTTATGTATCATAAGAGTATTTATTCCATTTTCTGCACATTTGATGAGAATTTAATGTTATTAATTATGATATATATTATTACAAGTAATATCCAAACGGGACTTAAATGCTTTGGCAGCGTAGCCGCTGTGGACATGGTGGACTTTGACGTATTCTGGTCCCCAAGCCAGATTTTTTCCCCTCATGGTGTTACATGAGTCCAGTAGCACACAAACTAGATTGTCCCACAGCAGTTCAAGTCTCTCAAACAGCCTTTCAAATTCTATGAAAATTGATTCAGAATCAGCCCTTATGATTTTTAAGGAGGCCAAATGTCTCAACACTATTTCTTTCCATATGCCAGAAAAATAGCTGCAACAGTTTTCTCATTGTTTGTGTTTGTTGACTTGTCTTAGTTGAAACAAAACCGAGATCCATTAACTCCTCCACATGTTCATCATTGAAATGGCTAGCCACTCCGTAAGTCATCTTGTATGATGCTGTACACCTTTGAATTTTAATTCGCTGAGAGCTTTTGTATCTTTGGCAAGTGTCTTAAATAAGACACACTACTGTGGTGCCAGGGAGCATGTTCAGCCATAAATCCAAGTATCATGACCTCTCGATTGAATTGTCAGTCATTGACAGGAACAACTGGATGCACTGGCTGAGGTGTCTATTCATCCCTGACTTTTGTAACCATACAGGTAAACATACCTGGAAATACAAATTACAACAATAGAATTTAAATCTCACTCAAACTGGGTCCTCAAGAAGTTTTGTTGAACTGTCTCAAATAGAAAATAAAATGACTGCCTCTGCGTAATATATATTACTACTACAAAATATTTATTCATTTTTTTTAAATTTGAACCAAACCAATTTTCATTTGAACCTCCCATTACGGTCAACAATGCTTCAAACATTATGAGAATAATAAAGAAACGGTTTACAGCGTAAACTTCAATCGGCCAAATAAAATTTGTAAAATAAAAACCGATTATTATGACACAATCCGAATCAGGATGTCCGAAATAATGCTACATGCGCAAAATTCATTCTCAGTTTGATCAATTTCTATTAAATTAAAAAGAAACGTTTCGGGAATTTCTCTTAAAAATAAATAGCAAATATACCCTTAAAATCGACGAATCGATGTTTTTAGAAGTTGGTGGTGGTCGTTTTTTTTTCCAATTTTCCAATACCCGTTTATTCGTCTTCGTCGTCTGTCATATCCGGATACGACCATCCGGATACTGTCTTCTAGTCCCATCGGTAATTTCCGTAATCACCGGATGCTATCTTAACCAATCATATAGCTCGATTGCCAAGGCGTAATTAGGTTCGTTAATTTCCGGCTTTACACTTCCGGAAAACTTACCTTTCGTACCCATATTGTTCGAACTGAGCATTAATCGCTCCCTGTAGCCCTCCCCCCTATAAAAAAACTCAACAGATTTACATTAATCTCAAAATCGATCCGTGAGGCCTTAAATCCGGAATTCCGGATTAATCCGGAATTTTATCATCCCTGCGATTCGTTTACGTTTTCTGGTTGGTTACATGTAATATCATGTGCCGGAAATGTAAACATTCGGAGGAGTTCCGAATGAAATGTAAAATGTGTTGACCGGTAATTATGTGAATGGAAAGAATTATATTTTATGTTGTTTTGTTATGTTTACTGCATTGATAAACCATGAGGTAAGCTGTTTTCTTTAATATAATCGTTATTGGAATTAAATGTTCACCTAACTTTATTTGTTAATGTGTTGAAGGTGACATTAGTAAAATTTTACTACGATTGCCCCCGAGTTGTTTTATTTTTATAACACTACAAATATCCGGATGTTGCTATTTTAAGAACCAGAAGGTATTTCCTCGCTATTCATAGGTTGGAATTTCGGTTGCAGGTCAAAACGGCCCCATGTTAAAACGTCCCACGGTCAAAACGTCCCCATTTTGGTCAAAACGTCCCCACCAAAAGTCAAAACGTCCCCATTAGCTGGTCAAAACGTCCCCACCAGAATTATTGTTTTATATATATATATGTTAAAATAAAACTAATAAATGAATTATGTTTTATATTTCAGCAAAACATGTGATCGGGATATAGTAGTCGATTTTCAAGGGCGACACAACAGGCCATTATCATGGGCGACACACCAGGCTCTGTTCTTTTTTTGTATTATATATGAAATAAACGATTTATTTACTTTGTTTGTTTTTTCTTTTAATTTCTTTGATGTACCTTAATAAAATAAGTAATAAATAATATGTACCTGATTGATAATTATGTATCATTCAATGAAAGTAGCCGATCTGTTTGATGTACGTAATTGGATTAAATTAAAGAAGTGTGAATTATCACGTGATTTATCATTGAAATTATAAAGGATAAAATATGAATTGTATCTTGTAAATGTGTTGTATATCTGGACATTATATAGTTATTTGTGTTTGACAATGTCTCATTTCCCGTGCATCGCATGTGGGAACAACGTGCGACGTAATCAGGATTTTTCATATGCACGTTTAAAGGCGCTTTACAACCGATAATCTGATAGCTAACTACAAGCAATATGTTTGGTTAATACCAAATTATATTAAACGTTAAACAGATTCTCTATGAACACGGGCTTGGCTATTTCTGGGAGAACCAGATTGAACGTGGTAGATACGTTAATACACCTAGATCTCAAAGATTATGCATCTACTGCAACCAAAGAATGATTGAAAATGAATATCACTTTTTACTAATATGTCCGAAATACGCAGACTTAAGAGCCAACTATATTAAAAGATATTACTACACGTGGCCAACAAAGCAAAAGTTTATTAATTTGTTATCTAACAATACAAATAAATCTCTAATTAATCTATCAAAATGTATATACTATGCAAACATCTTAAGAAACTAATAAGTATGTTGTTGTTTGTATCCATAAACAAATGTTTTGCTCTTCTGTTAAAACAATTTGTGTCTAAATCCATGCCTTGCACATGTATGTATTTTGTATTTGCTATAAACATGTCTGATATGTTTAATGCAATAAAAGTTGATTTGAATATTTAGAAGTTACATCTGCTACAGACACACAAAAACTAGACACATTTGATACTTATTATATGAATGATTATTGTTTAGGTGACCTCTGATTTGTTTTGGAGATATTCATAAATGGGTGTTATTCTTTATTGTCTTCAGTTTCTTATACATTTAAGGATTTTTATAATTGTTTTTCTGGTATATATTACAATGTAATTTAATGCAAATGAAAACACACTTTAAACTAGACACATTTGATACTAATGATATAAATGATTATTGTTATGCCCCCCTTCGAAGAAGAGGGGTATATTGCTTTGCACAGGCATGTCAGTATGTCGGTCGGTTGGTCTGTCGGTAGACCAAAGCCTGTCCGAGTGATAACTCAACAATTCCTGGACATATGGTCATCAAACTTTACATGAAGGTTGGGTCTGACCAGTAGATGACCCCTATTGTTTTAAGGGCTCATCGGGTCAAAGGTCAAGGTCACAGTGACCTTTAATGGTAAAATAATTTTAAAGTTTGTCAGAGTGATAACTCAACAATGCCTAGACCTATGGTCATCAAACTTGATATGGAAGTCGGGCCTGACCAGTAGATGACCCCTATTGTTTTTTGGGGTCATGGGGCCGAAGGTCAAGGTCACAGTGACCTTGAATGGTAAAAGGTTGTTCGAGTGATAACTCGACAATGCCTGCACCCATGGCCCTCAAACTTCACTTGGAGGTTGGGCCTGACCAGTAGCTGACCCCTATTGTTTTTGGGGCTCATCGGGTCAAAAGTCAAGGTCACAGTGACCTTGAATGGTAAAAGGTTGTCCGAGTGATAACTCAACAATGCCTGCACCCATGGCCCTCAAACAAGACTTGGAGGTTTGGCCTGACCAGTAGCTGACCCCTATTTTTGGGGGGCTCATTGGGTCAAAGGTCAAGGTCACAGTGACCTTGAATGGTATAAGGTTGTCCGAGTGATAACCCAACAATGCCCGCACCCATGGCCCTCATAATTGAATTGGAGGTTGGGCCTGACCAGTAGCTGACCCCTATTGTATTTGGGGGTCATTGGGCCAAAGGTCAAGGTCACAGTGACCTTGAATGGTAAAAGGTTGTCCATGTGATAACTCGACAATGCCTGCACCCATGGCCCTCACACTTGACTTGGAGGTTGGGATTGACCAGTAGCTGACCCCTTTTGTTTTGGGGCACATCGGATCAAAGATCAAGGTCACAGTGACCTTGAATGGTAAAAGGTTGTCCTGAGTGATAACTCGCCAATGCCTGCACCCATGGCCCTCATAATTGAATTGGAGGTTGGACTTGACCAGAAGATGACTTCTATTGTAGTTGGGGGTCATCACGCCAAAGGTCAAGGTCACAGTGACCTTGGATGGTAGAAAAGTTGTCCATGTGATAACTCGACAATGCCTGCACCCATGGCCCTCAAACAAGACTTGGAGGTTTGGCCTGACCAGTAGCTGACCCCTATTTTTGGGGGGCTCATTGGGTCAAAGGTCAAGGTCACAGTGACCTTGAATGGTATAAGGTTGTCCGAGTGATAACCCAACAATGCCTGCACCCATGGCCCTCATAATTGAATTGGAGGTTGGGCCTGACCAGTAGATGACCCCTATTGTATTTGGGGGTCATTGGGCCAAAGGTCAAGGTCACAGTGACCTTGAATGGTAAAAGGATGTTCATGTGATAACTCGACAATGCCTGCACCCATGGCCCTCAAACTTGACTTGGAGGTTGGGATTGACCAGGAGCTGACCCCTATTTTTTGGGGGGCACATCGGATCAAAGGTCAAGGTCACAATGACCTTGAATGGTAAAAAGTTGTCCCAAGTGATAACTCAACAATGCCTGCACCCATGGCCCCCATAATTGAATTGAAGGTTGGACCTGAGCAGAAGATGACTTCTATTGTATTTGGGGGTCATCACGCCAAAGGTCAAGGTCACAGTGACCTTAATGGCAAAAACGTTGTCCATGTGATAACTCAACAATGCCTGCACCCATGGCCCTCAAACTAGACTTGGAGGTTTGGCCTGACCAGTAGCTGACCCCTATTGTTTTTGGGGCTCATCGAGTCAAAGGTCAAGGTCACAGTGACCTTAAATGGTATAAGGTTGTCCGAGTGATAACTCAACAATGCCTCCACCCATGGCCCTCATAATTGAATTGGAGGTTGGGCCTGACCAGTAGATGACCCCTATTGTATTTGGGGGTCATTGGGCCAAAGTTCAAGGTCACAGTGACCTTGAATGGTAAAAGGATGTTCATGTGATAACTCGACAATGCCTGCACCCATGGCCCTCAAACTTGACTTGGAGGTTGGGATTGACCAGTAGCTGACCCCTATTGTTTTTGGGGCACATCGGATCAAAGGTCAAGGTCACAGTGACCTTGAATGGTAAAAGGTTGTCCCGAGTGATAACTCTCCAATGCCTGCACCCATGGCACTCATTATTGAATTGAAGGTTGGACCTGAGCAGAAGATGACTTCTATTGTATTTTGGGGTCATCACGCCAAAGGTCAAGGTCACAGTGACCTTGAATGGGAAAAAAGTTGTCCATGGGATAACTCAACAATGCCTGCTCCCATGGCCCTCAAACTAGACTTGGAGGTTTGGCCTGACCAGTAGATGACCCCTATTGATTTAAGGGGTCAAGGTCACAGTGACCTTGAAAGCAAACTTGACAATTCCTGGACCTATTGTCATCAAACTTGACATGAAGGTTGGGCCTGACCAGTAGATGACCTCTCTTGACTTGTGGGGTCATCGGGCCAAGGTCAAGGTCACAGTAACCGTTAACACAAAAAAGTTAACAAATCTTCTCCCAGTGCTATCTCAACAATGCCTGAACCTATGATCATCAAACTTGACATGGAAGTTGGGCCTGACAAGGAGATGACACTTATTGATTTTATGAGTCATTGGGTCAAAGGTCAAATTCACAGTGACCTTGAATGCGAAAATGTTTCAAGTGATAATTCAACAATGCCTGCACCCATGGCCCTCAAACTTGACTTGGTGTTGTGTCTGACCTGTAGATGACCCCTTACGATTTTAGGGGTCAAAGATTACAGTGACCTTGAACGAAAAAAGCTTGTCTGTGTGATAACTTGTCAATGCCTGTACCCATGGCCCTCAAACTTGACATTTAGATTTTTGGTGACCAGCTGATGACTCCTGATTTTGAGGTCAGAGAGTCAAAGTTCATGGTTATAACACACTCTATCCTCAAATTTTGAATGGTCATAATCTTAAAACTGCTTCATCGGCATCCAATGTCAGTGACAAATCAGCTGTCATTTCGGTCCATGCATATTTCATTCAATTGTCCATATAATCCTGACAACATGGCGTTCAGGGGGGGGGGGGGGGGGGGCATAATGTTTGACAAACATCTCTCTGATTTGTTATGAATATCTTCATAAAGGGGTGTTATTCATGTTATTATACATTTTGGACTTGATTTAGTATTGTTTTTTCTGGTATATATTCATTTAATGCACAAAGAAATTATTTTAAGTGTTCAGTATCACTTTCACACATTGTTTACTATTATGTTTTTGCATTTTTGGCCTATTTATGCTTATATGTGCATTGTTGTATTTCAAAACCTTTGTGAAAAATAGAATCAGTATTATTTCTTTCATACGTAGTCTGAAACATATTCAGTTTGAATGCGTTTTTTTATCATATTTGAAAAATTTGCCATTGTCCAATAAGACACATGCTGTTTTTGTGTTAATATCATTATCAACTAAAACATCCATTTTCAACTCTTTTTTACCATGTAAATGAAGAAGTTAACATTATAACTCCATTGACCAGATTTTTATGCAATTTTACATTAAATTTTAGTATTATTTAACAGCTTAAAACAAGGCATGTTATGTTATAAATGCATTTCATCTAGTAAACAATGTTCACTTTTTATATAACAGTTCAATAATTATGTTCCATTTATGTTTGCAACTTTCAGACGAAATGATAATGTTTAATAAAGTACTACAAAAATTGTTAAATTGTTTTTTTTATATCACTTCTGTATGATGAATGAGGAAACTTATTCTTTCTTACAAGTTGTCATTCCAGCATGGTGACGTTGCCCCCTCCCCCTATATGATTAAAACTGCAGTGTACATGAACAATAACTCTATTTCAGTGTATTGCAAGAGTTATTCCCTTTGTACCTTTTCCTGTCCGGAGCATAACTAGAAAACTTTTTTGGAATTTCATTAAACATCATTCAATGGTATATAGCACAACGAGAGGAAGTGCAGTGCACAATGACTATAGCTGTATTTCAGCTAATTACATAATTATTGCCCTTTGCCGCTTTTTCTTGAGCATTACTTTAAAACTACTTATGGTATTGAAATAAAACTTGGTATATGAATGATAGGTGGCAATGACAAAAAGTACTCTGCACAAGTACCCTAATTCTGTCGTGTTCATTAATGTACCACACCCCTAATAAAATGTTCAACTTGAAACTCTTCAATTTCAATGCTTTTGCCTATGTTGTCAAGCAGAATACTACAAATATTTTGAATTTCATGGATGCTGTTCGTTGCACCATAATATGCTTGTTGGCCTTGACATTCCTTGCTTTTCAACATATAACAAATGCATAAACTATGAAACGGCGCCCTTTGATGCTTTGCATCAATGGTCTTTCTTGTTTAACTACTGTATCCACTATTCTATTTTAGATGATCTACACTGCTGATGCGTATGACATTACGAATATTATGCCTGTAAAATAAGTACGGATCAAGGTAGTCCGGAGTTCGTTCCCCTTATACTATAGTTATTGAATCAAGCAAATGTCAACAATCGCGGCTGTAAACACATATGTAGTAGCAACAGTTAAAGTACAAAGAGAAGTAGTACTATGAGATGATAACGGCGTATCAATTCGTCAAAGTACAATGAGAACATCGGCGACAACAAGCCAAAAATTCGATAAAACAACAACAACAACCTATTATAATTCGCCCAATGTCAACTAAAGGAGCCTTTTCACTTTTAAAACTGAGCTGAATCCAACTTTAGTTTTTTCAAATGTTATTGCAATAAAACAAAACATGAATATTTGAGAGTCAAGAAAACCAACATTGGGGCACTTTCTGTGCAATCAATATTTCATGACTGATTCGAACAAAAGCATATAATTCTCCTTGTAAGGTACGTTAACTATTTTACACAGGATATAAATTGTACAAGGAAGATGCCCATGTTAGAACACATCATTCATATCAGGTTATAGTTGATATAGTATCATTTAAATGGGTGGCAGTTTCCTATAAATTCGGCTGTAAGAATTTTTAAACACATAAATTGAGAAAACAGAAAGTTATTTTTCAAACAAACCTTTTTCCGTTTTTGTCATTTGTGATGTTTTTGTAAGCAGAACAGAACAGAACAGAATATTTATTAGACTTAAGCATAACAAGCTTATTGTCATAATAACACATATATATATACATACAAAAAACATATACATATGGCATGCAACAATTTTAACACATAGCATATTATACGATAAATTTATTTGATTTTAATGTTTCTTGGATATAAATCATGAGAATGAATTAATATTATATCATATATTTTTAATTGAATATTACATACAATCGGTCATTATTTAAGATTGATCAAACAGTAGTCATGTATTGGTTATGTATATAACCACATACGGCTGCGTATAATGGGTAATATAAGTGCATTAGATTACATCGTAAGGACAAGGAAAAATGATGTAAACATGTACAACAATAACAAAACATAGGGAAAATACAACCAACACAATATGAGTTTCTACCCTATCAAAATAAGATAGAAAAACATCCATGACACATAAATTATATCAACGAATCACGAAGTCTGAACGCCTTATCACAATACATTGCTAATTTTCTAATGAGTATTTTATTACTACTTTGCATCAATAAAATATATTTCATCAAACAAATGTGAGTATAAAAGTACTTAGGAATATACTGGCGTCTAAAGTCTGCATACACAGGGCATTTAAGAACAAAATGGAATTCGTCCTCAATATCATTTAAAATACACAATGTACATTTTCTTTCATGTTTAGGAATTTTATTATGTCGACCTATCTCTATATTTAATTTATGCGAAGACAAACGTAATTTAGCCAGATCATTTCTATATTTTGTATTTTCTACCAGACTGAGATACGCTGATTGTTCACAACTAGTTTTAATTTCACGGAATACATCTAGAGCAGAGGATAAATCTGACCCAGATCTCCAATTACTGATATAAATATCTCGAAGTCTACGTCGAAGAACAGGCACAAAACATTCATTTTTACAGAACCAGGATAAAGCCATACTTCATTGAGACCAGATGATTGAAGGATCTCACGAACTCTTGACACCCAGTTTTTGGTGGACAGGTTGTTATCTACATTATAAATTTGATCAAGTAATATAGCATATTAAATACAGTTTTCTTGCTTTACTGAGTGGAGCTTTAAAAAGTATTTCACCATTCTAATATGGCGTTCAATGTACAATGGGAATCTACCCAACGCTCCATACAAGGCCAAAGTGTTAGTGGATTGTTTAACATTTAAAACCCATTTACAAAATTTCTTATGCACTCTCTCTGAGACTTCCGCATTCATAAAACCCCACACTTCAGAACCGTAGTTTAAAACAGATAACACATAGGATTCGAAGAGATTAAACATGATATTAATTGGAACTTTAATATAACGAACCAGCCCCATAAGTGAGTGCAGTGATCTCAAACCCTTTCCTGCAAGGGTTTTTGCAGCTTGAATAAATGAACCGCCACTGGTAAATACAACACCTAGATAATTAAAAGAACCAACAATTTCTACTTCCTGATTATTATAAAACCAATTATCATTATTACCCAACCTACCACCTTTCTTAAACACCACGACCTTAGTTTTATCAATGTTTACCGTGAGGTTCCATTTACGACAATATGAATATAAACGGCTATATCCGCACATATTGCCCGGCCTCAGTTATATCCGCACAAAATGCCCAGGTACGGCTATATCCACACATATTGGCTGGGTACGGCTATATCCGCACGTATTGCCCGGCCTCAGTTTTATCCGCACAAAATGCCCAGGTACGGCTATATCCGCACATATTGTCCGGCCACGATTATATCCGCACATACTACCAGGGCACGGCTATATCCGCACATATTGCCCGGCCACGGCTATATCCGCACGAATTGCCCCGCCACAGCTATACCCGCACATACTGCCCGGGCACAGCTATATCCGCACGTATTGCCCGGCCACGGCTATTTCCGCACATATTGCCCGGCCACGGCTCTATCCGCTTGTGTTGCCCTGCCACAGCTATACCCGCACATACTGCCCGAGCACGGCTGTATCCGCAAATATTGCCCGGCCATGGCTATATCCGCACATATTGCCCAGGTACGGCTATATCCGCACATATTGTCCGGCCATGGTTATATCCGAACATACTGCCAGGGCACGGCTATATCCGCACATATTGCCCGGCCACGGCTATATCCGCACGTATTGCCCGGCCACGGCTATTTCCGCACATATTGCCCGGCCACGGTTATATCCACATATATTGCCCCGCCACGGCTATATCCGCAATTATTGCCTGGCCTAGACAATATGCGCTTGTATTGCCCGGCCACGGCTATTATCCGCACGTATTACCCGGCCACGGCTATTTCTGCACATTTTGCCCGGCCACGGTTATATCCGCACATATTGCCCCGCCACGGCTATATCCGCACATATTGCCCGGCCACGGCTATATCCGCTTGAATTGCCCCGCCACAGCTATACCTGCACATACTGCCCGGCAACGGTTATATCCGCACATATTGCCCCGCCACGGCTATATCCGCACATATTGCCCGGCCTAGGCAATATCCGCTTGTATTGCCCGGCCACGGCTATATCCGCACGTATTACCTTGCCACGGCTATTTCCGCACATATTGCCCAGCCACGGTTATATCCGCACATATTGCCCAGCCACGGCTATATCCGCACATATTGCCCGGCATAGGCAATATCCGCTTGTATTGCCCCTTCACAGCTATACCCGCACATACTGCCTGAACACAGCTATATCCGCACATATTGCCCGGTCACGGCTATATCCGCACATATTGTCCAGGTACAGCTATATCCGCACATATTGTCCGAACACGGTTATATCCACACATACTGCCCGGGCACGGCTATATCCGCACATATTGCCCGGCCACGGCTATATCCGCTTGTATTGCCCCGCCACAGCTATACCCGCACATACTGCCCGGGCACGGCAATATCCGCACATATTGCCCGGCCACGGCTATTTCCGCACATATTGCCCGGCCACGGTTATATCCGCACATATTGCCTCGCCACGGCTATATCCGCACATATTGCGCGGCCTAGGCAATATCCGCTTGTATTGCTGGCCACGGCTATATCCGCACGTATTACCCGGGCATGGCTATATTCGCACATTTTGCCCGGGCACGGCTATACCCGCACATACTGCCCGGCCTCGGTTATATCCGCACAAAATGCCCAGGAACGGCTTTATCCGCACATATTGCCCAACCGAGATTATAACTGCTCATATTGCTCTGCCACGGCTATATCCGAACATACTGCCCGGCCATACTCGCACATATTGCCCAGGTACGGCTATATCCGCACGTATTGCCCGGCCACGGTTTTACCCGCACATACTGCCCGGGCACGGCTTTATCCGCACGTATTGCCCGGTCACGGCTATATCCACACATATTGTCCGGCCACGGTTATATTCGCACATACTGCCCGGGCAGGCTATATCCGCATGTATTGGCCAGGTACGGCTATATCCGCACGTATTGCCCGGCCTCAGTTATATCCGCACAAAATGCCCAGGTACGGCTATATCCGCACATATCGCCCGGCCACGGCTATTTCCGCACATATTGCCCGGCCTAGGCTCTATCCGCTTGTATTGCCCCGCCACGGCTAAACCAGCACATACTGCCCGGGCACGGCTATATCCGCACGTATTGCACGGCCACGGCTATTTCTGCACATATTGCCCGGCCAAGGCTCTATCCGCTTGTATTGCCCCGCCACAGCTATACCCGCACATACTGCCCGGCCACGGCTATATCCGCTTGTATTGCCCGGCCACGGCTATATCCGCACGTATTGCCTGGCCACGGTTATACCCGCACATACTGCCCGGCCACGGCTATATCCGCTTGAATTGCCCGGCCACGGCTAAATCCGCTTGTATTGCCCGGCCACGGCTATATCCGCGTGTATTGCCCGGCCACGGCTATATCCGCACGTATTGCCCGGCCACGGCTATACCCGCACATACTGCCCGGGTACGGCTATATCCGCACGTATTGCCCGGCCACGGCTTTATCCGCACATATTGCCCCGCCACGGCTACATCCGCACATATTGATCCGCCACGGCTATATCCGCACATATTGCCCGGCCACGGCTATATCCGCATGTATTGCCCGGCCTAGGCTCCATCCGTTTGTATTGCCCGGCCACGGCTATATCCGCTTGTATTGCCCTGCCACGGCTATATCCGCACATAATTATTTCCCCGTACGTCTATATCCGCACGTATTGCCCGGTCACGGCTATAACTGAACGTATTGCCCGGCCACGGCTATATTTGCACATATTGCCCCGCCACGGCTTTATTCGCACGTACGTATTGCCCGGCCACGGCTATATCCGTTTGTATTGCCCGGCCACGGCTCTATCCGCTTGTATTGCCCGGCCACGGCTTTATCCACACGTATTGCCCGGCCACAGCCATATCCGCACGTATTGTCCGGCCACAGCTATACCCGCACATACTGCCCGGCCACGGCTATATCGCACTTATTGCCCCGCCACGGCTATACCGTATTGTCGTATTAATCATCGTCACAGGTATTTTCCATATGATGTATGTTACCATTTGATTGTCTTAGTTGCATTGTTTTAGAATATGTATATGTTTTATATCTTCAGGGGTCAGCCCATTTATTAAATCGCTCCTAAATTCGAGGCCTAGCCTACCGACTGCACCAATTCATATAAAGCTTTCCGAAAATGTACGTATTGCCATTTCAGAACGTTTGACTTTTTGAGAACATGCAAACATTTTTTTCCAAACAAAATAAAACGTCCCAAAATACCGTAAATATTCGTCGCAAGTGGTTTGTAGTGGCCTTCTCGATATAAAAGAAGATTCTACTATTTTTTATGCTTTTAATTGCAGGATTTTAAAAGAAAACGTCAAAACAAGTGGTTTTGTAGAAATGTCAACGTGCACACTTGTGAAATGTTTTTTATGTATGTCAACGTACACACTTCGTTTTATGGTGCAATTCTTAACTTGACACAATGGTATTTACATTAAAACGTATTTGTATCGACTGAAATATAATTATCAAAACATTGTTTTGATTTTGTAACAGGCGCGTAGACTTGACCGTATTATGCATAACCATGTGTTGCCTTTCGTCGGGAGCGACAATATGTGTTTTAATACCAATCGCTAATTCTGCATGCGTTAGTAACAGCCACGAGCGACCTATGTGGTTGCTTTCCCTGTCATAAACTTGACCTACAAGGAGCAGTTTGGTTTCTTCCTGCTTCAGATGTAGGGCGCTGACTTTCACAGGCACTGAGCCAGACGCATCAGCGCAAACACTGTTGGCCTCGTCATGAACTGCTCTAACTCAGGGTATCTCTCATGTTAAGGTTTTATGTTTTTAAAGACAGAAAAACAAAACTAAAGTTATGGCCGTGGTTGCATAGTTTAACTTGTATGGACTATAACGTACATTTTAGATACATTTTAAATCAATAAGTTTTAGTGATATTTCTTTACTTTAGAGACTTTTTACATAAATTATTTAGTTATTGATTGTTTGTGTTTTATTCAATAAGCAAATGTATATTCATGTTGCTGTTGGTGTTTTTTTAATTTTGAGCTTATTTCTTTTAACCATGTCATTTTGGTGATGTTGATATTTATCTATCTCTGGAGATTTACAAAAGGCACACTATGGTAGGAAATATATCAGTAATATAACTGATAGTAGATGTATGTTAAAATGACGTGTACAAAATAAATACTCATAGTTCTGACTGATCATAATGTAAATGCATCGCTTCAAGTTCATTGCTATTACAACACAAGCACACACAAACATTGACATGAGCATTCTTTCTGCTATTTGAGCATCTATTGACTTCAATAATTTCAAGTATCATGTGTGAACAACCTAAGAAATGTCATTTGGGTGTTTACATTTATGTTTTTGCAGGGCTGTATAATATATAATATAATTTTTTTGGTTATAATTCAACAATTGAGCTTGGATTTACTTTAAAACAAGTGAACTTAATTACATTTTATCATACGCATTAATACGGATTAAATATGTGTTTAATAAATAATGACTAAAAAGAGAAAAGATCGAAACAGCAGTGGGAATAATTCGGACAATAGGAACAAGTGTAAACAAACGAAACAGAGAGGCCCGTCTGATGACTCTGACGATTGTTTTTCCATCAGCGAAATCTTGGGTAAGGCTTCGGCTGTTTTATTCCCGGATGTAAACAACTCAGAGCACAAGGACACTGTTGGTGAAGTATTCTGTGGGGCGGAAAACAGTAACAGCATGGCGGAAAGCAGCCGCGAACCCACCAACAAGGATCTGCTGGATTGTATGAAGGCCATGGGGGATAAGCTTTCTACTATGGAGAAAAAGCTGAACTCCTTAGACATTCTTGAAAAGAAGGTTACTAGTTTTGAGAAGGAACTCAACAAGATGTGGGTAGCTATTGAGGATCGTATAAAATGTACAGACGCGAAGTTGGACGGCCTTGTAGACCGGATCGAGACGCACGACGTGGAGGCGGCGCTGATGACTGAGAGGGTCAGCAGGTTGGAAAAGCAGCGTGATGATCTACGGGATGACGTGGCATACTTAAAGTCTCAATCTATGAGAAACAATTTAGTTTTTACTAACATCCCAGAGGATAATACTTCCGGGAACGAACCAGCCGATGTTACGGAATCTAAACTACGACAGCACCTAAAAGAGAAGCTCAAGCTGGCGAAGGAGACGGCTGAGTCCATTCGCTTCGAGCGCATCCACCGTTCTCCAGGACATCCGGTACAAGGGCGAATTCGCAACGTCATAGCTAAATTCACGTTTTTTAAGGACAGGGAACTTGTACGTCGCGAGTGGAAGCAGTTGGCTGGCTCCGGTTGCCAAATGTATGAACAGTTTCCGCCGGAAGTGATGGACAAACGACGACGTTTAGTGCCCAAGATGAAGGACGCCAGGAAGGAGGGTAAGCGTGCGTGGATCATCTTTGACACCCTGTACGTGGACGGCAAACCGGTGCGGACGTAGGGACACGACGGGGGTGAACTGTCAGTTCTCTCGTGGAACGTCCACGGTCTCACTAGGGACAAAAAGGAGAGCAGCGACTTTGTAAATATCTTAGATAAATATGACATTTGTTTTTTGTATGAATCATGGTGTGATTCTTCTAGCAATATTGAATTAAAGGGGTATAAATCGCATAATTTTTATCGTAAATTTCAGCATAGGAACGCTAAAAGAAATAGTGGGGGAATTGTTTTGTATTATAAAGATTGTTTAAGCCAGGGAATTGAAATTATTAGAAACCACTTTGACACAATTATATGGCTTAAGTTTGACCACAATTTTTTTTAACACAGTTGAGGATATATATTTATGTGGTGCATATATTTGGGGCGAAGATTCACCTATATATAACACTGTTAATGTTGATTTGTTTGATATTTTAGAACATGATTTGTCTTTATATGACAGTCTTGGTAGTGTATATGTATGTGGTGATTTTAATAGTAGAACGAATAATAAAAAGGACTATGTAATACATGATAAATATAATTGTAATATTGACAGCCCTGATTATGACTTGGACTGTATCCCCGATAGGGCCTCTATCGACAAATCAAGTAATAGCCATGGGATAAAATTATTAGATATATGTAAAGGGTCAAGTATTCGTATTGTTAATGGTCGTATTGGTAACACTGATCAGTATACATTTTTGTCACATAACGGTTGTTCTATGATTGATTATTTATTGTCAAGCGAGCGTAATTTTTCACAGATTAAAGAATTTACTATTAAATCTTTCAATGAATGGAGTGACCACGCTCCGTTACATATTTCATTGCTATGCAATACTATTGAACCTAATACTACAAAGTACTCGGAGCTTAAATTTAAATGGGATGTCTCTTTTCGGGAGCAATTTCGCTCCAGGATTATTTCTAATTTACCTGTTTTCAATAATATTTTTCATAATGTTGATTGCTCAAACAGAGACGCAGTTAACAATATGCTACATTCCTTCACAAACACTATTCAGAGTGTAGCTGAACCATTGTTTTCAAAAGAATGTTTTTATTCAGATCATGTATATTTTGAGAATTATACCCATAACAATAAGAATTGGTTCGATCATGATTGTACTGTAGCACGTGATTTGTATTTAGATGCTCTTAGAATTTTTAATACTGATAGGTCAGATGCAAATAGATTGTTATTATGTAATGCGAAAAAACAGTACAAGAATATAGTTCGTAAGAGAAAGAATATTGATTATAGAAAGAGAATGGAAGATATTGAAAATTTGAGAAAGAGTAAGCCTAGAGAATTCTGGAAATATTTTAAGTCTAAAACTACAAACAATTCAAATAAAATTCCACTCGATAATTTTCGAGAATATTTCGCAAATCTCAGTACCTCTGTCTTTGGCAGCCTTAATCATGACGCAGAGGATTTTAATATTAATTATGATTTTAATGCACCAAATAATAGTTTTCCAGAACTTGACGAGGCAATATCTGTACAAGAAATAATAAATGCTACTAAGGCATTAAAACGTTGTAAAGCCTATGGTACTGATAATATGTTGAATGAATATTTTATTGAAACTATAGACATTTTAGCATCACATCTATGTGATTTGTTTAACAATATATTAAATTCGGGTTATTTTCCCGAACAATGGACTGAAGGGATTATAATCCCCTTACATAAAAAAGGATCATATTCTGATGTAAATAATTATAGGGGAATTACTTTAGTTAGTTGTTTATCGAAATTATTTACCACTGTTATAAATAAGCGTGTTGAAAAGTTTTGTGAACAACATGATATTATTTCGGATGCCCAATTCGGATTCAGAAAAGGGCGCTTTACCACTGATGCTATATTTATATTGTTATCTCTTATTCAAAATTATTTGTTTGAAAACAAAAGGCTTTATGTTATATATGTTGATATGATGAAATGTTTTGATACTATTTATAGAAATGCCCTATGGCTGAAAATGTATAAATGTGGAATACAGGGAAAAATACTTAGAATAGTGCGTGATATGTATATGAAGGTTAAATCTTGTGTAAAATCGTTGTCATCATATTCTGAATACTTTAGCTATGCTGTCGGGTTGCGTCAGGGTGAAGTTATGTCCCCTTTGTTATTTTCTTTATTTGTGGAAGATATTGAATTGTATTTACAAAATGATATTAATTCAGGATTACAAATAGATGATATTGTCATAACTATGCTATTATTTGCTGATGATATGGCCATTGTAGGAAAATCTCCTGAAGAAATTCAAACCCATTTGGACAATTTGTCAAATTACTGTAATACCTGGGGATTAAAGGTGAATATTGATAAGACGAAAATCATGGTGTTTCGTAAAAGAGGCGGATTATTTCCCAATGAAAGATGGACTTACAATGGCCATGATATACAAGTTGTTGATGATATTAATTATTTGGGTGTTGTTTTTAATTATACTGGAAATTTTAACCTGAACCAAGAACATTTGAATGGCAAAGCACTTAAGGCAATGAACGTATTATTTTGTAAATGTCAAGATTATGACTTAAAACCCAAAATTATGTGTCAGTTATTTGACGCATTTGTTGGTTCTATTTTAAATTATTCAGCAGAGGTTTGGGGGTATACTAAATCAAAGGAATTAGAAAGAATTCATTTGAAATTTTGTAAAAGATTATTGAACGTTAAAACAAACACTTGCAATGCCACTGTTTACGGAGAGTTGGGTAGATATCCATTATATATTCATAGATATGTGCGTATATTGTCTTATTGGTTTAAGGTTGCTAACAGTGATAATATTATCATAAAATCTGTATACAAACAGGCTAAGAGTGATAGTAATAAAGGTTGCCGTAATTGGGTTTATAATGTTAAAAAGATATTAAATGATTTTGGTTTTAGTTATGTGTTTGGTGATAATTACAATATTGATGTTAAATCATTCATAAAAAAATTCAAATGTAGAATTATCGATACTTTTAAACAAGATTGGTATAGTACTATAGAAAATAGCACGGTGTTAGATGTGTATAGACATTTTAAAACCTGTCTGGAATATGAACCTTATTTAGATATTTTACCAAAGAGCTTACGTTTTTTCTTTTGTAGACTACGGCTGTCCGTGCACCCACTCCATATTCAAACTGGTAGATACAATAGAAATAACGTTGTACGCAACCAAAGATATTGTTTGTGTTGTAACTCTAATGACATCGAAGATGAATATCATTTTATTTGTGTTTGTAAATCCTTTAGCAATTTAAGAAAGAAATATATCAACAATTGTTACTTTATAAGACCTTCTGTATTTAAATATATGCAGCTGTTGAAATCTAACAATAGAGCTGAACTGATTAACTTATGTCTGTTTGTTAAAAATGCTCTCAAAGAAAGATCCGCTTTGATTAATGTTAGAACATAATTCTATTTAATGTTCATCCTCTGATATATATATATTAGTTTATTTAATTTAATTACTTAGAAGTATTGAATACTTTTGTACATATATATTTGTATATATATACTCATTTGTTTGCATTATCTGTTACTTTACATACACGTTGACATTATATGTTATATCATTATGTGTTGTTGACGATGTACATTGTACAAGTCAAAATAAATTGTCTGTCTGTCTGTCTGTCTATAATACAAATTCAGATTCAAATGTATTTTCATTCTTCACATAGTCGAAGGTGCAGTCTGTCGCAGAGCGGCTGTGAAAATATTGCAATGATATAATATACCATGACCAAAGATAATGTCTTATATGTCGTAATTATGGATCTGGTGGTTAAGAGGATGTGTACCATTGCGTAAGTATTTTTGAAAGTTACGAAACTTTCCGAAAAAATCACTTTATAAGAAAACTTTTTTTTCAATTAAGACCATTTTCCCCCCAAAACTATTGAGCCGTTACAAACAATGAACAGAAGTGTTCTTGTACTGTTCTGTAAACATATTCGAGAAACTTCTGTTATGCGTTCGAATGTCTATAACAATAGATTTGTAATAATCACTTTTATTATCAATAAATATATAAGTTATTCTTGTTGGATGTACTACATGTCAGTCCAATCTCGGCTTGTGTTTGTTACAGTTATTGTTATTTAATTGGTGCGCATTAAATGCAAACGTTGATCGTTATTATGTACCATACCCTCCTTCATGCTGGTGTTTTTGAATAGCAATCAAATTACTTAGCTCAAGACTAAAATAATGATTTCCGTCTATTTCTTATCAAGTAGTTACCACCAGCATGACTACCATGACATTATCTACTTAGCATGATTAACAACTATCTATACTGCGTTTAGCCAGTCCTAAGCATCAGCATGGCTTACATCGACTAAGCTAAGCCGTTTGAATGAGCTACGTAAGTCGTTTAAACGAGATAACAAACACGTGTGTCACCTCTATGCCACCTTTAAATGTTACAACTGTTTTGTGCAAGAACGAATGTATAAAAGTCTTCCTTTTTGCGTGTGCAAAACGGTTGTACTTGGTAGTTTTACTAAAATCATTTTTTTTTTAAACGAAGGCAATGTATAAATGTGAATTATTTATGAAAAGTACACAAAATTAAAACTATATTAAGAAATTGTAAATGATAATAACGGACAAATTAAATAAGTGTTTACGCTCTCCTGAATAATTTTAAGTCAGATACAACCGCTTCGCCCGCGAGCTGTATTAGTAAGGACGAGCAAAGCAATGATATGTACTGATCAATGTGTGTATTTATTTTCACTTAGTACCGATATTTATGATGAAAGCTTTGTCAACTATCCTGTCACAGTTTCAATAGTCAGACTCTTGCGGAGGGTGTAAATTTAGATTACTAAATAGCTTCAAAAACGGTTTTCACTATTAACTGTCTTAATTTTCGTTTTGTTTAAGGCAACCTTAGTGTTTACTTTGCTAGGCTATTACTAATCTGGTAAAATGTGCTTCACTTGTATTTTACACAGAAAGCGCCATGTAGAGATTGTCTTTAATAGATCTTGAGTAGATAACTCTGAATAATTATCGTTCATATATTTTGCCAATTTAGACTACATCTGACTATCTATATATAATTATATGTGCATGGAAGATGTATAGGTTTTGTAAATGATTACTCGAAATGTTTAATGTTCGTAATGTCCATCTATATTATAGCATAATGTTCTTTTGATGTTCGTGTATATCATATCATCGATGTGTGTATATATTGTTTGTAACATCTGCATATATGTTAATCTCTTCACTTATGGAGGAATAAAAAGTATCTATCTATCTATCTAATACCATTTATCTGCATAATTAGTTCGTACAATGATAATCATCAAATAAAGATCGAGAAAATTTAATGGCGAATTAAAAGTGAATCATTAGTCATTATAACTGATGAGCTGTTTTTTCACAGACATGTACTACCTAGAGTAAGAATATATGGAGCATGGAACAGTGTTCAAGTACAAGTTAATATATCGAATCAAAGCACTGAGAGTGCTGAATGCGGCAATACATTGATTTTAATTGATGGTAGATAAAAAATATTATTGCCTTGAAACTAAAATCCGCGAAACTCTGTTCATATGTCAACACCAGAACTTCAAATTTGCGATAATATGTAAATATTGAATGAGTAAGACCCTGAGACGAGAAATCTTGCCAACTAGGTCGCTATTCATACTTTAATATATAATCAGGCAAGTTCAACAACGTTGAAATGCCATTCTTTAACGTTGAAACGTTTGTGAATAATGGTTAGTCTCGAAAATGTTGTAGACGTTGTGATTTCAACGTTAAAGAACTGTGAAGTGTGTGAATAAAAGTTACTAAAGGCTTAAATAAGCGGATAAGTATAAGTATCTTATTCTTTCTGGACATGTAGAAAATCATGCAAATAAGACTTATAATCTCACACGAATATAGTAAAGCTCAAGAATATGAAAATATCAAACTAAACAAATTTCCAATCGAAAAGTCACCATTATGTACAGTGTTATGTATAGATTGTTGTTTTATGTAATATAATGTTATTTACTTATTTTAAATGAAAATGTCAAAAATAAAACATTTTGTTCGGGAAATTTTGTCATAAAATGTAATCATATTTAAAAGGAAAAAATACACAACGTCGCGGTGACAGCAACACATTTATATTGACCGTATTGAAACATTGTATTGTTGACGTTGTTTTAACGTTCTATGACGCGACAACGTTCAATTTGATTGTGAAATGATGTTTGTCGTGCCAGTTAAACTTTTATATTACAAAGAAGCAAGAGGGACAAAATGGCCCTATATCGCTCACTTGGTTAAAATGACCAACAAGTCATGTCACTGCTTGATTAGAAAGATATTGGATACTAGGGAAGTAAATGGAAGCTCGGGAATTCTCTGGTTGCTAAGGTAGTCACTACTCGCCGAGGAAATATTTGGTTGCAAAGGAAATCTTTGGTGGATAAGGTAATACGTGGTTGCTAAGGAAGTTATTGAATGCTTGATAGTCAATGTTTGCCAAGGAAGTCATTGATTGGTATGGGTGAAGGTAGTTGCTTAAGTTATCATTGCCTGTTAAGGAAGTCATTAGCTCCTTAGGCAGTCACTGCTATGGACGATGGTAGCTGGTTCGGAAGTCATTTGTTTAAAAACAAGTCACCGATTGATCAGGAAGTAACTGGTAGCTAATGAAATCATTGATTGTTTAGGAAGTTTTAGGTTGCTAAGGAAGTCATTGGTTCATATCGATGTATGTATTTTCCCAGAAGGTCATTGGATGGAAAACAAGAGGTGTCGTCGGACAGCACGCTCGACTACTATTCCAGTCATATTGTGAGAAAATTGTGCACATTGGGTTAAAATCTTGAAACTTGGTATACATGCAGAAAATGTGAATATGATTTAAAAAAAGCTCAGGACCCACTTTGGATTCATCCAATATGGCCGCCAAAATCCAAGATGGCCGCCATTACCCTAATTGTGTTAATATATTGTTGCGGTACTGTGGTACTATGTACTGCGACCGCAATTAAGCCATTATTTAGTGATTTTTAATGACTTTTAAGATGTCGAAAGTGAATCTTTTAAAATTCATACAAATATTCCTCGATAAAAGGTTTTTTGTTGCCATGGCAACCATGATTTCCTTCAAAATGATTAATTTATCGATTTAAAGAGAAAAGAAAACTTTTTTGATGCTTCTTATAAATTCATGTTTGAAAATTAACATTAATTGAATATGTTGCAGTAGTGCTGCTTTTTTAAACTTAATTTCGTGTAAAGAAGACCAAGACATCCAAGATGGCATTCAAGATGGCCGCCATAAATATCTAATTGAGCTTTGTTTTATCAGCGTGTATGTTAATAGAAAAGGGTATAATGTTTCAATGTTTGGTAATGTACATTATGTTTCCTAAATTATCATTCCGAACTGACTACCTCAAAGTCAAGGTCAAGGCCATATCAAGGTCAAAGTACAAAAAATCTAAAGGCTTTATTATAGCGCTTGGTTTGGTCGGCCCTGCATTGGGTTTACGGTTGCCAAAATGTGTAGCACACAGGTTTATTTGCCTCTGATTGAGCAAAATGGTCGTCAAAATGTGGTTTGTCCAACGCTAAAAAGATTTATTAAGAGCAGCACAAGGGTTTCTGGCTCTAAACGGGCTAAATAATTGCCAATATGTGGAACTACGTACTAAGAATGCTTATATACATCTTCACATAAGCTTGTTTTAAGATTTAAATTGGCTTTACTGTTGCCAAAATGTGGACAATAAAGCACTGGACATGCTTAAATAGAGCTACCTTTGTTTGGCACTAAATTGGGTTCATGTTTCCATATATGATGTTCTTAACCTTAATAAGAGCTCCACGAAAGTATTTAGAGCTCTGATAAAGTTTTATGGTTGCCAAAATTGTTGTATTTGAAACTGGATATACATATTGAGAGCTGCACATATGTTTGTTTGGCTCTGAACTGGGTTTATGGTTGTCAAGATGTCGTCTATTTGAAAATTGGAAGGCTTAATAAGAGATGCCAATCGTTGTCAAAATGTGGTTAAGCTGGCGCTGATAAGGCTGAAGTCGAGCTGCATGTGCTTTTGTTTAGCTCTAAATGGGATTCATGGATGCCAAAGTGTGGCCTGTTTGGCGCTGAGTTGGCTTTGTTAGAATTGCACATGGGTTTGTTTCACTCTGAATGTGCTGTATGGTGGCTTATATATAGTTTATTTGCGGCACTAAGTACAATTTATTATAGCTGAATAGTTGTTTGTTGGACTCTAAATTTGCTGTATGGTTACCAAACTGTGTTATTTGACACTGATTAGGTTTATTAAGAGCTGTGCACAAGTGTGTTTGTTTGGATTTAAATGAAGTTTATGGTTAACTCATCATGGGTTTTGGGGTACTGATTAGTCTTATTTAAAAATGCACATGTGCACTGGGTTAGTTGGCACATATTAAGCTTCATTAGAGCTACACATCAAATAGTTTGGCTCTAAATTGGCTCCATGGCTCCCAAAAGTGGTCTTGTTGGCACTAAGTAGCTTTATTAGAAGTCTGCACATGGGTTTGGCTCTAGATGGGCTTCATAGCTACCATATGTAATATGATTGCTACTGATCAGGCTTTAATAGAGCTGTTTGTTTTGGTTTTAATTGGCTTTATGGTAATAAAGTGGTCTATCTGGCATTGAGTAAACTTGATTAGAGCTGCTTATGTGTGGATTTTATCTCTGTTTGGGCTGTAACACGGAATATCATGATACCAAGTAGGCTATATCAGAAAAGCACATGTGTTTGCTGGTTCTGAAATGGGATTATGGTTGACAAAAAGAAGTTATTTGGCACTGATTACGCTTCATTAGAGTTGCCCATGGGTTTGATTCGCTCCGAATGGTTGTCAAAATGTGGTCAAAAAGTTTTGCTCTGAATGGGCTTCATTGTTGCCTAAATGTGGTACATTTGTTACCAAGGCGGCTGAATATACGATTTCTTTACACTAAAATGATCTAAAATGTAAAAAAAATGATCTAAAATGTATCAAAACAATTATGTATTGTAAAATCGATAGAGCGCCATAGAGCCATCTTATTATATTAGTTGCAATATGGACTTTCAAAAGGTTCTTTGGACACACAGTGTACGTAAAGGAGGAAATCTTGAGCTCTTATATGGTTTGAGGTACTCAGTGGACTAATAGAAACACATTTTGCTTTCTAAATACTGATTAGACCTGGGCATAAATAGTCTTGTTGTTTTTTGTACTACAGTATTAACACATTATGGTGAAAAAGCACTGGATAGACTTGAAAAGTGATATTCTCTGCTGGTGGATTAGCTTATTTGAAACGCAAATAAATATTTGTTTATGCAGCTTGTTAAGCAGTGTATGGGCTAATTTAGGGACACATTATGGCTAACGTGACTTGTGTGTTGGAAAGAGGTAAACACAATTCATTTTGTTATTTTGTGTGTGTTTTTATAAAGTTTGACATTCAAAAGATTTTGACCTTAAAGTTTTGAAATGCTTATTTTTGCATGTCAAAGCAAAGTACATTATAAAACATCTACCATCTGTTCATATATATATATATATATATATTGCATCCAAACAGTGTTACATGATAACCTCGGAAAGAGCACTTTTATGGAGATTGCCTTCGATAGTATTTATTTGGAGAAGATCTAGTTGCTTGGAGCTTGCGTACTATATAAAAAAACGTTCATTGATTGGGTAAATTGAGGTAAATTGTGATAGACAAAAATAGATAATTGTATACAATTGCTTGTCTCATGCACTTTAAATAATAAATTATTGACCCGACTGTCACTCTACTATCATTTCTAGTCATTTTAAATGATTATTATAAGCATGAGATTAATAAGCTTTTCGTTTCTATGGATTTTTTTTAGGATTCTTTTCAACAAAACACACTTAAAAGAATGTTGAAAACATTTACATTTAACTTGTACATATGTACAAACTGTTTTCACAGAAAAATTAAAGAACATCAAGAAGTTTACAGGTTTGGGTAGATTAACTGGCGGACAAATTTGACTTTTAGGGGAAAATGGTTGCCATGGCAACTAAAAGCTAATTCTGTATGAAAAAAATGTTTTTGTTTTATAAAGTTCTTTCGTAAGATTTAATGAAAAAGTAAATACTATGTAAATTATGTATTTACTGAGGTCATGTCACAATTTATTTACTAATAAAATTCCTCTTTACAATATTAAAGGTCATGGCGGCCATTTTGGATTTTGGCAGCCATCTTGAACGAAATTGAGATGGGTCCTGAGCTTTTATTAACCTGAACATTCATATGTATCATTTGGCAAAGTTTCATAACTTTAACCCAAAGTGCACAATTTGGTGTAATTTTGTCACGATATGACTGGACTATACGCCGCTTTTCGTAGAAAGGAATACAATTTTGATATATTGATGTAGTATATGCCTGTCAAAAGCAATAATAAAAATTCAATTAAAAAGTAAACAAGAAGCGCCGCGATGTGATAAAACTAGGTTTTCGATTCTTGACATAACTCCGGGCTTTGTTGTGAGATTGAATTTCAACTGATTTTTTCTAGGGGCCTCAAACGCAATCACATGGAAGTCCTCCATAAACTCTTCCTACATATCAAATTTGGTCACAACACGACAACCCTAACTAAAGTTATTTAGGTACCGAACGGTTATTTATTTTTAGTAACAGTGACCTTGACCCTAGGGGCCCCAAATGAAATCCCATGAAAGGTCTCCACAAACTCTTCCTAATTACCAAGTAAGGTCATAATATGTCAACCGTTACTTAAGTTATTCAGTACTGGCCATTTTTCTATTTCTAGCAACAGTGACCTTGACCTTGACCATGACTCTCGGTGCCCCAAACACAATCCCATGAAAGGTCTGTATTAACCCTTCATATATACCGAGCCTGCGCAATATGTCGACCCTTACCTAAGTTATTCGATTCCAGCCATTTTTCTATTTATAGTAACAGTGATCTTGACTATGATCCTAGGGGCCCCAAACGCAATTCCATGAAAGTTATTCATAAACTCTTCCCATAAACCAAGTGTGGTCACTATATGTTAAACATAACTAAAATTATTCGATACCATAGAATTTGATGATGATCTATCACCGGCCCGCTCGAACAACGATGCAAGTCATTCTAATAAATAGTTTTACCTTCGTGAAAACATTGTTAAAAAATAAAAAGATGTGCCATTCAAAAGAAAAAAAAGTAGAATAAAGTCAATCAAGGGCCATAATTTTTATTCTGGGTTAAAATGGAGTTATGTAACCTAAGTGTAAGATGGTCATCAATAATTGTGCGAAGTATTAAGTCAAATGATTGAAGGGTATATAAGTTATTAATAAAAACCCCAACTTGCCCTAAAACTTTAACCTGCCCTAAAACTGTAACCTATGTTCCTAATTCAATTAAGAACCATAATTTGTATTGATGGTTCAAATGGTGTTATATTACCTTATTGTCAGATGGTCGTCAATAATTGTGGGAAGTTTTAATTCAATTGAATAAAGGGTATAAAAGTAAATAAATAAAAGTCACAACTAACTCTAAAACTTTAACCTGCCCTAAAACTTTTACCATGGAAAATAATAAATCTAAGTTATTTAACTTGTTTTCCAATCCATTAATCATCATATTTATGTTTTGTACATATTGTCTGTAAAATTGTGTAATAAAATATTGTTTAAAATAAAACTTAAACCTAAGTTCCTTAAAGTGAACTTTCAGCTACCAGTTCTCCGCAATCAATTTATTGTTATTAATAATAAAACATAAAACCAGATCAATATTTTTAAAAGGTTTATTGTTTAGTTGTTGCTTTATTTTAACCCCAACTATTTTTTTGAATGTCAATACACATTTTAAATGCGCTAACTAATGTAAACAACTTCCTACTATGTCGCGACGTCATAGGTTGTAAAGAAAATAGTCCGGTTATGATTATTAATAAGCTGATTTGCATACACGTATGCTTCATGGAGAAATGAATGAATGTCACATGGGTTGTTTTATCCAATAGGAGTTAAGCATTTACTCGGACCTGCTCAAAGTTGTAATTGCGTTACGCAACCTCATTGCAGTGATATATCCGTCGCATACCGTATGCGGCGGCGTGGTGCCTCCAAGTCGCACTGTTTACGGCACTTTTTCAGAACTCTTCATATTTCAAAAGTTAATCTATCAATTTCTACCGGTAAACAACTTACAGTCATATTTTTATTCATGGATATATTTTCGCATCTTTTATTGTGATGGCCAAAGGCGTCACTGTTTATCATTGTTATTATAATAATACACTTATTTATAGAATACTTAATAATAATATAAATAGACTGAATAAGCAATAAAATGGAAGTCATAGAAATAATACTAGATCGCTAAAATAAGGCAATTAACTAAGAATTGTCATTCCAGAATAGAGCTCTTAAAATATAATATTATAACATGTGGTTTTTTTTTTCGTACCACTGTATGAATTTAAACAAATAACATTTCCACGGAAATATAATATAAATCTGCCATTTAAACCTTCAAGTTTTGTTTTATGACAAAATTCCAGGGTTTCAAATCCTGGATGAATTTTTACGGGAACTAGCGGTGCTGGTCAGAATCTATCAAATCTTGATTTCTTCCTTATCTTTGCCTCTTTTCCCCACACTTTCTCATCCCTTGACACATCCTCCCCTCTTTTCCTCTTAAATCTCAAAAAATTTCTTATGTGCTATCAACCTCTCAACTTCCACATTTTATCTCCTTCTTCGCTCTCCTTTCCCTGTCACTTCACACTTTCGCCTGTTTCTCGCCCATACCTCGAACTATTTCTTTTCCACATTATCTCCCCCTTCTCGTTATCCTCTCTCTCTCAATTCCCTCCCAACTCAAATCTCCCTCCCCTATCTTTCTCCCCTCCCCTTTCTCTTCCTTCCCCTCTTTAACCTATCTTACACGAGCAGCTATGGTAGATGCTTTTTCTCCCATCTCAGTTAAACAAAATTAAGTAAACTGCAAGGCTTAGACCCAAGAGCAGTAATGCCTGATGCATCAAGGTTCCCTGGTTCATTACGGTAAACCTCGTTTCTGCAAAACACCCTACGCTCGGGTCGGAATGAACCTATCTTACACTCTCGGCCATGGAAGATACTTATATTCTAGCATGGTTAAATTTTTGGATCTACTTCTCTGAGGTGGGAGAAAGCTATATTATCTTTTAAGTTAATATTACTGCCTTCACAATCGTTGGATAGTGAATAAAAAATAGCCAATTAGTGAACGCGTGTCAACGTTTGTACTAAATATAGTAAGATTCCCGATCTTTTTTTTTGAGAAGCATCAATATTTTTGTCGTTTTTTTTGTGCTATTCATTCCGTTGAACATATTTTTTGGCAAACTTTGACAAACCGATTCAGAACACTACCGAACGACATTCAATAGTCGATCGAACGTCCGGTCTAGCTAATTCAGAGGCTTGCTAGACTAGACTATCCATCAACTAGTGAATGGCCTTCCGTAGGGTGTTAATGTCAATGACTGCTACTGAAATGAAAGTCATAAAGATTTCTTGGTCCCAGTGCTGACAACACATACTTTAATTTTAAGTTAATAAAGAAACAAAGTATGTATGTCTTATATAATCCATAGCATGGTAACTACACGCAAAATATTCTGTTTTAATCATTATTTCTATTGATGCGGCGCGCACCTGAGCACCAAAGTATGAAACAATATACTGTCTGCAGTGAATATGTAGTTACCTTGTAATGATACTAAATCATATTGTTATGAATGATTAAACACCGGCATCCTTTCGATGTGCTTATCTTTTATGTGCGTTTGTACTTCCTTATTCCTTTCCGTTTCATTGAGTAAGAAACCTTATGTATTAATAAGAATGTGCATATTTTAAATACATTTCTTAACAGGGATGCCACGAATTTGTATCTCGTCTGATAGTTCGTGTAATTCATTCCATGTTAATCACTTATCCAGTTAGTAATAAATTAATACATATGATGATGGAAATCATTCCATCATGAACGGTCTAACTCAGGAACTGTTATTGCTAAGTAACTTCACTTGATTCTTGAGATTGTCCTGTATAAGATTCCTGTTTTGCCTTTCTTGCTTTCGGCGTTGAACATCTCGATTTGGCAAACTTGATTGACCGTTGTTATATTGCATCATTAAATCGATTACTTTTATTTTATAAAAGTTTTTATTCTGCTTGTTGTTTATTAGACTTGTTGTACGTAATGCCATTTTATGTCAAATGCTTGTTTAGTTTTGGTAAAGGCTGCTGTCTAATTTTGACCGGTGATAGTATATACATATAGTACATGACTTAACCGCCAATTGTAAACAAATAGTTCGGACGTCACTGGTAAATACAGTAGACTGGTACCCCTGTCTCTTCATACGAACGGTTTCGAAAAAGTACGTCCGCAGTAAGATAACGGGCATGTACATGTCATCTTAGCAACAAAAGGTGTTCAATTAATCGAATTGTTTAAAATTCGAACATTAATACACCAATTACGTTAAAACAATGCAGATTTCGACAATGTATAATTTGGAAACTTCTTTTTGGGTGGATACACAATTCTCTTTTCTTAGGGATGATTTGGCATTTGGTAAAGACGTAAATGATATCTTCATTTTAATTTGTGCATAGCTAGAACATTGAAGTTAAAAAAGAATGGAGAACATTTAGCATTTATTCAGCAAGGACTGGCGTTGAAGATTTAATCAATCATAATTTATGAACACAACCTTCGTCGGCCTTGAGAACTACTTGGCCTCGAGCCGAGATGAGTAATGCGGCATTTTCAGCCAGCTCAACATTCTATGCAGACACAACAAAAGCGTCATAGCCGCAAGTACTTTGCAAAACATATTTTACAGCAAGAACTAGTACACATGCACACACTTTTTCTTTGTGTGTGAACCAAACGCATACATTGGCAATCGTTTGCATCAGTAGAACACTCGCGTTTATTTTTAAGCCATAACTTTCATGTAATAACAAATATTAAAGTTAAAAAACATTGTATGATTCATACATACTAAAAGTCCAAGCATTGACCAACATGATCATTATTTTCTTCTTAAATGTGAAACAGTGTCCTTTCCTCTAATTAAATCAGCAGCCTTCTCTCCTATCATAATTGTTGGTGCATTTATATTTCCAGATGTGACATTTGGAAATATTGAAGCATCGGCAACGCGAAGATTCCTAATTCCGATAACCCTTAACTGTGGATCAACGACTGAACGTGGATCATCAGCTGGCCCCATCTTGCACGTTCCGCTGTGGTGATATTCCGTGACCGACAAATGGCGAATAATGCATTCCCAGTAAGCATCAGATCGAAACTCTAAATGTGAGCACATGGACAATTTCATCCGATTTACACTCGCCCCTAATTGCGCCATCACCGGCGTTTCCATGAGCTTTTCCCAAACCCTTATTCCTCCTATCATCACGTCTATATCCCGTTTATCGGTGTAGTACTGTGAATCTATGACGGGGTCGTCAAATGGATCGGAGCTTTTGAGTTTAATTTGTCCTTTGCTGAATGGTCGGGTCGTGCAAATATCCGTGGTGAACCCATGCTGATTAGGATCATGTTCCAAAAATTCTTTGGCAACTTTATCATTGTAATTGAAAATATTATCGCGAAAGAGATATGCCCAGAATATTACTTGTATATCCGGGTATGTACGACCTTCCATTGATCTGTCGACGTGTAAGAATGCTGACGTGTCTAATCCAGCCATGGCCAAGGGTCCTTGTCCCCGAATCGCATAGTTGATTTTGTTCCATGTACTGTCTTCAACAGATTGAGTTATAGATAGCGGTTTGTTTATGTTCGTGAAAAGGAAAAGCATTTGGTGGTCTTGTAAATTTTGGCCAACAGGTAAATCAGCTTGAACGGGAATATTAAAGCTCTTCAATTGTTCCTTTGGTCCAACACCAGACAACATCAACATTTTTGGGGAGCTCACTGCTCCGGCTGATAAAACGATCTCTTTTCGGGCTTTTGCATACAGTTTACGACCATTTTTAATAAAACAGACACCCTTTGCAGCTTTACCTTGAATATCAATCTTCGTGACGAAACTGTGCAGAGAAACGTGGAGATTCTTCTTCTTTTCTTTTCCGATGTATTCTAATCCGGTGCTACTGCGGACACCATTTCTTATGAACTTCTGAATGATACTAAATCCGCGTTGATCTTCGCCGTTGTAGTCTGTTATTTCGTATCCAAGACTTTTCCCGGCCTCCAAGACCTTCTCATTGAGGTCTGTAACATAGCTGTGCGAAATACCAATGGGACCGCCGGTACTATGATATGGTGATTTTTTCAAACTGTCAATTTGCAAATCCTCTGATTTCATAAAGTATGGAAGTACGTCTTTGTAGCCCCATCCCGTGCAACCGGCCGCTGCCCACTCGTCATAATCAAATGGACTACCACGGGTATACTGCATGCAATTCATGATGCTTGAACCACCTAACACCTTGCCTCTTGGCCAATAGCCTCTTGTTCCATTTAATCCCAGACTTGACGATTTTTGCGGCTCGGTGAAGTATGCCCAATCGTGCTTCGTTCGCATCGCTTTTGGCCATTTCAGAGGTATTTGAAACTCCTCACTTTCGTCGAAATGCCCACCGGCTTCCAAGAGTAGAACTTTATTTCCTGAATCTTCTGCAAGCCTGGAAGAAACAACCGACCCCGCTGATCCAGCGCCAATCACGATATAGTCATATTCACTATCCGGATTTCCGTCAATCACATTTTTCCGTTCCTTTACTTGTGATGAAGTCATAAACATGTATGCAATTACTGCAACAACAGCAACCGCAACTACTTGCAAATACGCCATATGTTCCCTATGAGACCCGCACTGCGAATACACGAATTACAAAGTAAAGCTACCAGCGAAAATCTAGTGCAATGTTGATACAATGCCCTTGAGCCTAATGTGTGCCAGGTAAAGGGGCGGCTCACTGAATTATGTTGGCGCGGGCGTTACTTAGTATTTTTTCATGTTCTACACAAGAAAAAAAACCCAACTATTTTGCAAGTCTGAGTACCGAATAATGATATTTTTGGTGGCCGCGTACCATCCTCTTGAGTCCAGAGTATTTATTAAACTGATGTGTTTTTTTATAGACAACTTTACAACTCATGCTCTGAAATATTAAAAGGGGTGCGCGCGGACACAGATACTTTAAAGTATGATACAGATCCCAAGAGCTGCCCCTGCATTGGCTTACTCTTAATACAAGTATCTGTGAGTGGAGTTTGCTTGAGGACTTTCTCGCTGATCATGCCGAACTTGCATGTTTTACATGTTCCGCATGAAGTAATTATTGTGTAACTGGTAAGAGATAACTAATTTTAATGTATACTTCTTGTCGATAGCTGTTTACCTTAGTTTTGACCTAGATGTTAAGTCAAATGGCATAGATTGTAGAACAATCAAATATTGAGTATGATGAATAATGTAGGAGAAATAAAGGAAATGAACCGTTTTGATTCGTTTTTAGTTAAGTCGGTGAGCTTACGAGAGGCAGTAATAAGATGAAGTTTTGAAATGAAATTTTCTGGATACTGATATCTAATTGCTTTCCTTAAGCAATCACTTTTCTGTGAAATTGGCATGAAATATTATATTAAAACACAACCTAAATTAAATCATTTTAAAACCATGATATGTTTTCATTAATGTATCGGCAATAGAGACTTAAGTATAATTACTCCCTTTGCGAACCTCTCGTATTCTTAAAGGCCTAGTTTAATCCTTCTATAAGTGACCCCCCCCCACCAAAAAAAAAAAACAACAACAAAAATCTATGTATTGGTCTTAATCTAATTGTCTAATTGTCTTATCCGATCTTCAATCTGAGTATCCTGCTGTGCAATTTTGGAGGGTTCATTATAGAAATGATGGACCCTAAATGGCCCTTAGCCAATAAATGAATACACAGGAAATTTCCCCCTACTGTGACACCAGTGCAATTAGCAGGAGATGCACAGCAGGGAATTATCATGCCAAACATTCCTTAAACTAGGCCTTTAACAAGAAATACCTAAGCTTTAGGCATTACGGTTTTGTCAAGAAGATTTGAGCATGCATTTCGTTGATGTTTTAACGGACACTTCCCAAGGAACATTCTTGTGAAGTTTGATCAAAATTATCCGAACGGTTTAGGAGGAGATGCTGTTTAAAGCGATTGCTGATGAAAGACGATGGACGACTAGACCGATCGTAATAACAAACACATGATACAACGAAAACTTTTGTCACATGTATATGTATACCCAAATCGTTTGCTTGAATGATCTAAGATATGGAAAGGTCTGAGAAACCATGAATGTCGCTAGGATAAATAGGGTAATAAAATAGAGATATAATAATAATAATAATAATAATAATAATAATAATAATAATAATAATAAATTTAGATCCAAAAAGACAAAGCGTGATTAATATTTTGAGTTCTTTATTTTCAGTTGTCTCCAATATGTTTACTATGTAATACGTTTCTAATTAATGAACTGAGCTATTTTTAATAAGCCCAGAAACAAACATAGGACATAACTATAATTAAATTGTAAATAAAACAATGTACACAAATACAAGCAATAGAACATAAGACAAAATACACAAATACAGCGAGTTCCATTAATTCATGTAGGTTATTAAAACCGTTAATATAATTAAAATTATATTGAAAACAATACAAAGAAATTTACAATTCTTGATATACATAAAACACACACACCTAGAGTATAATCTCTAGTAGACTATAATCATATATACTTCAGTTACTGATATGGAAGTAGACAGAAGTCACGCTCATCCTCTTACATGTTTTATGGTAAAGCTGAAACATGCATGTTAAAAAATATTAAGTTATTTTTTAAAACACCATGTTAAATCCCATCAATAATAAATCTCAATTAACATCTATTTGAATCTCAATTGCAATACAAGTAGAATAAAAACATAAAAGAAGCAAATACCTTTACTTTGATGTTTTCCATTCCAATGAAATTTTATTAAATTAATTAGAACTATCACGCCAGAAACCAAAATCAGAAATGTTCCTGAGAAATATTATTTAACCGAGGCTCACCAAAAGCTTGAAACAAGACATTCATTTGTTAAAAACTCAGGAAAACATATAATCATTGGTTGCTAAATATGGAATGAATATTAATGAGAAAAACATGAAAAACAGTTTGGGAACCAACAATTCTATCTCAATCACATGACTGGTCAGGTGAACGACATCATGAAATAACAGTTAACAGTAAACAATTATCAATGACCACATAAATACCGTAAATTCCTAGCTAATGATAACACATGAAGGTTAATAAAAAAACACATCACATAGTATACTATATTACATACTTCACCCTTATCCTTTAAGACGTCTTCGTCTAAAAATCATTTAATAAAAAATTAAGTAAATAAACCCCAAATTATCAGGATACATACTTCATAAGAAACACGACTCTATTCAAGACTTTTCATCTTGAAATTAAAGTTATTCCACTATCTAACAACAAATTTGTTTGTTGCTAACATTTGAATATAACATTTTTTTAAAGAGATTAGCTTATGACAAATTATTCCAAAGCTAAATAACACTTTATGAAAACATGATTACAAATTATTGTACTAAAACTTTTTACACCCTAATAATGATAACTCAAATCAAATGATATTAAAATGCTCAATCAGGAAGCTATTTTTTTACCTGAACCCTCTTCATTACAAATTGACCAAATTCTATCCATTTTGGAGGTTTTCGTGTTCGTTTGGACCTCCTTAATTCAGTTTAATCATGTATTACTATTATCAGACGGGCTGGCCAGTTCCTGCTGATCACAAGCAATTTTCTCTGGAGGCACTTTATCACAAGTAACCTTAATATCAGTGGTACATTGTATACCCTCTGCATCTGTACAATTCTGTGTCTCAGAGGATTTTGTTGTAGCATCCTTAACATCATCTTGTTCTATACAACTCTCTACTCCTACTCTATCTACATCTACTCTACTCTGCACAACAAGGTCGTCACCCTGCGTGGGATCTACCATTGAATAAAAATATTCAGTAGCATGTGAACTACCTGTATCGCTAAGTCTAGCTACATCAAAGTGTTCAATTTTCTCATCATGAGAAAAAACGTTAAGAAGTGGTCTATGACTCTCTGGGTCAAAATACTTCATTTTTCGTTTCTGCATGAAGAGTTTCGTCTAATTATATTCTTTTCTACTGTTAATTTGCTTCCTATTGGCAATAACAAATTTTCGGGCAATTTCCTAATTTTCCCACTTCCATCTTCCCTTATTATTTCATAACATGGAGTGTTTAAATAAGGTTTTTGGACTAGGGCACTTGTGGCCTAGTTCATAGCCATAACCGCGATGTCTGCATTTTCAAGCCGCATCTAAGGGTTCACTGACGTAATGTATTCATACGCTGTATTTTGATTGGATTGCCGTTAGCGAATTTGAATAATCAAAGTAGTACCAGAACTGATTACAATCACAACATCCAATTAAAATAGTTCTCCTAACAATTCAAGCTAACTGTATGTTCTTTTAATGGAGCACAATAAATGCATACGTAGCGAGTGAGTTAATCGGGCTAACCACATAAATGTTCTTGCATACGGTCAGATTATATGCAATAAGAATATGAACATATTGGAAAAGTACGCATCGAAGTTTTTTCCGTTCAATGCTCTGTACTGATATACTGGTACCCTCTTTCTCTTTTATCCGAAAAGAAATAAGTATCAGCTAACCGTGGTGCCCGTCGCGCATTCGAAATGTCTTGTGAATTCATACGTATTAAAAGCGAATAAAGCGTGCGGTCTAAGTAGAAAACAACCAGGAAAGTTGGTTTAAAAAAAGTAGTGTTATCTTTTGTATACAATGTTGGTATTCCGAAGTCGGTCCCTGATCTTTTTTTCGATACAAAGTTTTTTTTAACTAATCATCGCATGGCACTTTTTTAAATACAACATGATTTTTGGTATTTATTGTTCAACTACTATTAATGTTAACTAAAAACCATATGCTGCGTACCTGTATAACTTTATATTTTTGAGGAAAAGTAAATCAGGGTACCAGTCTACTTATTGACCTCAAAATTTACTCTGATCAGAGCGGCCGAATGATTCAGACATCTATGTTATCACTACTTCCGGATGCTGATGATGTGAATTTCATAGTGTTTTATTGAGGAAATTTATCAATAAAGCCACCATTGAATGATTACCACCATCAACCTTATTTTCATCTTACCGTGGGTAGCATTTTTAATTTGACATGTTAATTTTCAAGCAATACAAGTTCGTTTGAAAAAATCATGTTATTACAATTTTGCAAAATGAACATAAAACATATCAAATATGCGCATACTTATTTATGAAGTTTCATTCTGAATGAAGCCAAATGTATGGATATGTGCACAGCATCTGTGAATAAGATTATTGTTTACCTATGTGCATAGAAAAATCTTGGAGCCACTCTCAGTGTAAGTACATGACATTGTGATAAACCATCGCCATTGATAAAACAATCTTGCATGCTCAATTTTGATTTCCTCTCTTATATAATGCACCAGAGTCAATTATACCAGGGAAAAGGGCTGTGTTTTTACCTTTCAGGTGCCCTCGTAGCTAAAGAACTTCAGCGAACACATTATATATTACCTCTTTGGACGTGTTGTTAACATCAAAAAAAATAAATATCAACATTACAGTTATGGAAGCCAGAACTAGTGTCCTCGCAATGCTGGGTGATTGCGGTGGTTTTGTCTTCCCTCAAAATTTATCAGGAAATTGCTCTTACCTTAGATCCCCGGGGTGTAGTCCATATAAACAGCCGCTTCAGAGTCTTTGATAATTTTGTGTTGGCGACTCTTCGCGTCCATAACCCACTTGTTGTTTTCCTAGCCAAGATCCCAGCGCTAAGTATATTTAGTGCAAAGATTACGCGCACCTGTTCCGGTTAAACTCCACTAATAAAATGCGCATTTGAAATCAGGTAGTCATCTTCAGATAAGGGCATCAATATTTGATAAAAAATGTGAACACATATAAATAAGGTTTTTTAAAAGCTTTAATAAAACAAATACATGTATTTATATATACTAATCAGGAAAACAGTCGAAAAAAAATCAACCTTATGAATAATGTATCAAGAATATTGATGTCCCAACAGGGGAGGTCACTGCGTAGGATAAATATACTAATAGTGGCTAACCCAATATGGCAGTGAAAAGTGGACAGAAGCCGATCAGCGTCAGTTTATCATGGAAAACTTAAGTTATAAATAAAAGGTATTAACCAGTATATCATTTATGTGTCCCTTTTATGTTTTCTTTTAACAATTCAGTGTTGTTGTAATATAATAGTCTTATATTTTATTTTACACTGGTATAAATAAATCGACTTGTGGCGTTATAGGGAACACAATAAATTTCCAAATGTTAAAAAACGTTCCTTTAACGCGCATTATTGTGGCTACCTGGGGTGTGGGGTTATTCACGGGATTTTACCACCAGTTCGTTCTCGCAGGGCAGGGATTTTACCGGGGATTGGGTGAAATCGGGGGGGGGGGCGTGGTTACAATTGTCTGGTGCATACTTTACAAGTTCTTTTTCTGAAGACGCTTTGTGCTCACTTTTTGTTTTCTAGCCAAGAACGAAAATCAAAAATTAGTCAGAGATACAGTATGGTGATGCATTGTTGTAGATCAATATAAATTTGTGAAATATTTGAGGGAAAGGTATTTGGTTAAATAATTTACAAGTGTAACTTTTGAGTTTTATTTAACAATGCAGTGCCGAAAATTGTGGAGATATAATTGAATTTGTATTAATTAATTAGTTGACTTGTGGCGTTTGGGGAACAAAATCAAAATATTAAATAAAGATCCCTTATGTTGTGGAATAGTAAAGTAATGAAGATTTAATCTCACAACAGTCTTTCTCAAATGCTGTCCAGGCCTTTTTATGCTTAAGAATAACTAACCTCGCGATGTCAGACCAGAAATCATCTTGGCATGAGCTTGGATCACTATGTATCATTATCCACCAGTCAATTGTAACCACGGCTCTTACATCCGGGGGTATACCGGGGATAGCCGGCGAAATGGGCCATGTTTTTACCTTTCAGGTGGCCCCGCAGTGCTAGGTCTTCCCGGAAAATACAGTGTGGATGGGGCTTAACCTAATGTCCCTTGGGTGCGGGGCATTTGGTGGGGACTTTACCATCAGATTATCTCCGGGGTCGGGGATTTTAGCTGGGTTTGGCTGGACCGAAAGTAAAAGTCCCCGCTATACCGGGACCGGGGGATGGGGGCATGGTTTCAATTGACTGATGCATTAGCTTGTGTATTCAGATAAAGTTAAGAATAATATTTATTTATATAACTTATACTTTGTAATCTAATTCAAAGATTTGAAAAGGGTATCCTTTATCAATAAATGCAAATATACATAAATGACTGTGCAAATCTTTTTGCATCATCCAAATATGAGTACCTTGCAGGGTGAATGTTATTTGTAAAAGTTTTACTAAGTGAGCTTTCAAGATTACCTTTCCAATCGCATACACAATGCAGTTTGAAACCTGAATAATTAAAACAAATCTTGGTTGTAGACCATTACTATTAAATATTTGATATTGTCACAGACATTATAAGGTACAGTTTAAAGGGGCTGTACTAAGTTAATGATGAAAAAGCAAAAATTTAAAGAAAATTGTAGAAAATTAATATAAACTTGGTATCGATGTGTACAATTAATGCATTGAAACTTACTACTGATACTCCCCATAGTTTACAAATGATTTATTAATAGCAGTTATTTCGTGTTTTTCCATTAAAAAAGATTACTAGGTATTGTCGTTCCAAGACAAAAATTAAAGAAGTTGTCAAAATGAGAGTGCAGGTTTAAACTCATAATAAAATGTCAATGCACTTCATTTTACATAATTTTAAACAGATGAAAAAATGTTATTTTTAAAAAGCACAATATATCTTTTATGTGACCTTACATTATAATGAATTTATTCAGATCAGTGACTTTTCTTGCACTTAAATGTGAACAAGAAAGCTTGGGATTGAACACTAAATGAAACAGGAATGAAATTAAATGAATCACAAAATATCATCAAATTTATACACACAAATGTTCTTTGATATACCAAAATATTAAACTTTTTAGACATACAAAAATTTAACATTTACTAAATACGGTTTTAAAAAATGATGAATACATTTGTAGGATTTGATATCCTACTAGATGTAACTCGGCTTCGTTCATTTTTCTAAACTTTCTCTCAGTGATGAGGAATACATTTTATTCACTGCAGTTGTGTTTTCTAAGTTTATGAAAATAAGAACAATTGAAACAATTCATTAACTACTGTTGATCAGTGCAGATTGTGGGAGGTCATGGTTGATTTCAATGAACCACCAATAAGCCCTGCCAAAATTGGATACTGATTGGTCAGTCAGGTTCTTTTGGTAGGCATGATTAGCATGAATGTTAATTTTAACCATCATTTATGAATGTTTACACAATCATTGAATATTGAAATAAAAAGCGAAATGTTAGTTTGAATGCTGAAAGCCATGAAATATGTGAAGTATTCAAAAAGATACCATTTTTTTCAGCTTGTGTAAAAAATGAGAAAATTGTTAAGTAAAATTATTTTTGTTTATCAGGAAAATGTTGAAATTTCATGTTTAGACCTATAGTGATCATACTTGATTGCTATGTTATTGGCACTTATTGCAATATGTTTTATTCATTGCAATATTTATGTAAAACATCAATTATTATGTTGACTTAAGTTTGTAGACAAGAACTAATGGTATAGTTCATGTGAGAGAGATCTCATAAGTCTTTAAAACCCCTTTTGGTATTGTGAGTTTTTTGCTCAAGTCTTGTTCAGTTTAGCTTTTGAAGATTTTCAAAGTCCAGCTGTCTAGAAAGACTATGTCAAACCCTGACAAGATATAAATTCTTGTCTTTTCAAATTACCAACTTGGCAATGGTTTTATCATAACATAGGATATTGGTTTGAACATGTTAGTGTTTTTGTATGTGGAATGAAATATCATAAGTGGCACTAAATTGAACATAATTTATAGTTCTCATTGATATAACACATAGCCCCAAGTACATGTTGATCTAAGATTTAAGGCTTGGATGGAGTCAGGGCAAGAAAAAATGCATGTTAATACATTGTACTTTCCAACACAAGAAATGTTTGTTTATTCAAGTAAATAAAGCAATCCCAACACCAAGGAACTGCAGTATTGCATAACCAGCTTAATTGACATTATGAGTTGGAGTTCAAATTGCTGCAATTAAAGGCACATCTAGTTTTCAGAATTATTCAAACTCTGATTTAGCAACCTTAATTTAGTTATATGAACTTCTTTTGCGAAATGAAAGCTTTTTTAGATTTACAAGGACGGGTGAAAAGTATTTGCCAAATGTACTGGAACACCTGATACCTGTTGCCTAGGAATCCAACAAATTCTTGGCACTCCAAATGTTACAGTACTATTCAATTTGGAGTGCCTGAAAAGAAAGCTTCTTGATTCTACATTCAACATCTTCTTTCTGTATGACATATTGGACCAGGTAATCATGAACCTACAACCTTTTGCATCTATTGAGATAGGGAGCTATCAGGACAATGACAGAGGACAAAATAAGAACTGGCCAACTGCTGCATTTATTATCTAATGCATACAAATTAAGACGGAGAAAATAATTCTTAATTTTTCCAAACTACTTCCTTAAGCATCTTGTACATGTATGTAGTTGTCTTGTTCAAAGTTACAATGGCCCTGTGGGTTAAAGATGCTCTGTTCACGGGGAAACAGGTTTTGTACATAATAGGGTTATAAGTACTGCGTTTTGATCCAGGAGGTTGTATTCGACTCAAGTAGATTTTTACAGATTTGGACACCACAAGGCACAAGCCGAGTAAAATCAAAATCTACAAAAAAACTACCAGAATCAAATATGACATTCTGCCATATCCGGATCAAAACGCAGTTACCACATTTTAGCCTAAAATGTTATAATTATGGGAACTATTTTTATGCGCAGTCACCCATAGTCGCTAAGGTGTTAATCCGATCTGGTCATTGTTCAGTTTTATTTCGTCCCGCCCAGAGGTCCAGTATTTGACTTAAAAAATGGCGGCATCAGAAAATGGCGCTCGACCGAAGACAAAGGCTTCGCGAAAAGTTCAAGAGGCCATTGAGTCTCTAGTGGAGGAGAACAAGGAAATACAAGAGGAGCTTGTGAATTTGACTCCGAAGAAGGAGACCTCTTACGACTCTCTGGATGCTTTCGTCGTGAACGCTCGGTTCTACAACAGCAGATAGAAGAGCAGTGTGCCGACGTCACAAGAGTGGTATATGGCCGTATTGCACTGGAGCGGAATATGGGTTAAAGTATTTTGTGATATGTATTGCATGTGGATTGATGATGGGTATAAAATAAAGAATAAAATTATGTTTGGTATTCCATTCTCACTAGCAGTGTGATGAACTGCTGATACCTTGTTATGAAATTTGATGGTCAAAGTATTTAAAAGACATTTTAATATTTCATATTTAAAACCGATATTCATCTCATCTTAGTCTACTCAATTTGCTTTGCTATGTACAAAAGTCTGCAGCAGTTATATGGATAGCATTAGACAGAAGGCAGTGCCTAATATTTATCAACAGCACTAAGTTATCATGGTAACATGTTATATGAATTGTATACCAAGCACAAATTAAGAGGGAGAAAATAATTCTTTTTAAATAAAAACTACTTCCTAATAGCATTGTGTATGCAGTATGACATAGGTGTACAATGTAGATGTATTTTACAAAGATTGTTTAAAGTATGGCCCTGTGGTTTAAAGTTCCCCCGAAAAAGAGGCGACAGGTTTTCAATATAGTATATAATTACATCATTGAAAATCTTCTCTGAAACTGCAAATAACAATCCTTTGATATAAAAGGAATTGATCAAATTAAAGAAGTATGTGTGCCAACCACGTAAATTAATTTGTACAAGTCTGATTTAACGACTTTGAGAAATTCAAAAGAACTATGACTTTATCTGATTTAACGCTTAAGCCCCCCCCCCCCCCCCACCCCCCTCACTCTACACACACTTAACTAGATTTTTCAAATTTCCTTTGCAGCTTGCAAGCAGTTTTAGTCTAAAGTTTAAGCTAGCCCATTAAACAGTGACCCCTTGTGATGTGAGCCGATTTTTGCAATGCTTAGAGCATGGTTGTCAACATTCCCCTGAATGTAGCTCTAGTCCATCAGTGCTTTCAGCACTTTGATTATAATACGATTTACACCTCACTTTCCCATTTGTCAGCAATTTTGTGTCTCCCATCAAAGGCTAAAACACGAACAAGAACTCTATCCCCTTCTTCCACCCCTCACTTTAAAATCATAATTCAACTTTTGTTTATCTTGAGCAATAGATACTATTTTCTGGGCAGTCTCATTTGCAAATTTCATTCTGTCTTGTAATGTTCCAATGAATTTCCTTTCTTGCTTTGACTTTGCAATCCCAAATTTTAAATCTCCAGGCAGTACACCTATTCTACCACCAAACATAATATTTAGTTGACTTATGTTTTGTGCAATTGTATGAATAGACAAGATGACCTATGAGCTTCTTCCAATCCTGTTTTGCATCAGGTTGAAGAGTACCTATCATATTGATCAAAGTCCTATTGAACCTCTCACATTGACCATTTCCGGCAGGATGATATGGACTGGTTCTAGATTTAGAAATGCCACTGATCTTACAAATCTCTTTGATCAACTTAGTATCAAAATTTGCACCTTGGTTAGAATGTAACCGCTTTGGATATCCAAAATCATTGAAAAATGCAATTAAAACTTCAGCTGTGGTGTGAGCTGTCTGATTTTTCGTCGGCACGGCATGAGCAAATCTTGTGAAGTGGTCAGTCATCACTAAAACATTTTCAAAACCTCCTTTAGATTTATCCAAAGTCAACAAATCTATACAATACAGTTCACAAGGTTCACTACTTGTAATATTTTCAAGAGGTGCTTTATCAAATCTATTGTTTTTGAAAGGAATACACCTTTGACAATTTTTGATATGATTCTCTAAATCCTTTCTCATACCAGGCCAAAAAAATCTTTCTTGCAATAATGACAAAGTTCTTTCTATTCCTTGATGGCTAATATCATCATGAAAAGACTTTAAAATAGACTTTACCAAAGATTGTGGTACAACTATCTGGTCAATATTCTCTCCCTTGATGATCACAGATCTGTGCAATACTCCCCTAATCATTTTCATATGATCATGCACTTTAAGCAAAGCAAGGTTTTGTTTGTTCTGACAAATATTTTTATGAGTTAGAGTGTCTTTCCTTAATCTAGCTTGTATCCAAGGTAACAATATTTCATCTTCTCTCTGAGACTTTCTCCATTCTGTAAATGACATCTCAGAAAGGTCAATATCTTCAAAAGTACTAAATTTCTCACAAACTTCTGGATCAAAAGACACTGTCTCTACTGGGGCGACTTGAATGGGATTACAAAAAGACTGTATTTCTTCTGAATGTAACCTAGACAAACCATCTGCATCAGCATTACTAGTTCCTGGCCTATATATCAAGTCAAAATCAAAGGCAGAAAGTGCAGCTAGCCATCTGTCCCCAGTGGCATCCAACTTGGCAGTGGTCATAACATATGTTAAAGGAATATTGTCTGTGAAAACAGTAAAATGTTGACCATATAAATAACATAAAATTTCACAGTGACACTCCATTTTAAAGCCAAAAATTCTAGACGGTGTGCAGAATAATTCCTTTCAGACTTACTTAATCCCCTACTAGCATAACTTATCACCCTTTTTACTCCATTTTGGGTTTGATATAAAACAGCACCCAATGCTATAGAAGAAGCATCAATATGCAACTCAAATGGAAGTTCAAAGTCGGCATAACCTAGTATGGGTGGTTTTGATAATAAATCTTTAATTTTTAGAAAAGCAGTTTCTTCTTCAGTACCCCAGTGAAAAGGTTTTATTGGAGAAATTGATTTCTTTTTTCTGGATTTCTTGGAATTGGCACAATATGGCAACAATTTGTTCAATGGCTCTACTATTTTGGCATAGTTTTGTATGTATTTCCTGTAGTAACCGGCAAATCCTAAAAAAGATCTAACTTGTTCGGGCGTTGTTGGTGTTGGCCATAAATTGATTTTTTCAATTTGAAGTTTTGATGGGTCGGTTTCAATATATGTACCCTCAGAAGAGACTACATGACCTACATAGGTTACCTTGCCTTTGAAGAATTTACATTTTTTCGGAGCCAATTTTAAATTGCAGTCACGAAAACGTTGCAAAACAAGTTTGAGGCGCTCTAAGTGCTCTTCATAGGTTTTGGCAAAAACTATGACATCATCTAAGTAAATGACACATATTTTTAGATGCAAATCGCCAAGAATTTCTTGCATAAGCCTTTGATACGTACATGGGGCCGCCGAAAGCCCAAACGGAAGACGTTCATATTGAAATAACCTAAGAGGCCCCATCGTAAAAGCAGTACGCTCTTTATGACTTTCTTCCAAACCCACTTGGTGATACCCACTACGCATATCCAAAACACTAAAGTAATAACTCCCAGCAAGTGTATGCAATACATCTTCAATCCTAGGCAAAGCATAACTATCTTGTTTCGTTACTTTATTTAACTGCCTAAAATCCACACAAAGGCGAAGCTCCCCTGTACGTTTTCGTACCAGGACTACATTTGAGGCCCAGGGACTATAAGATTTCTTGATAATACCACAAGCTAACAGTTTTTGTAAATGGGCCCTGACCTCGTCAAACATGGAAGGTGTAATAGATCTATACCTTTGTTTAAATGGAGTTGGGTTTAAAAGCTCAATTCTGTGCTTTACCAAATTTGTAAACCCAATATCAGTATCATCTTTAGACATGATGTCTTCAAAAGAGGAAATCATTTCAACAGCATTTTGAAATTGCTCAGGTGTCAAATTTCCCTTGTCAATATCAATTTCATCAAGAAAATATCCAGATTTTTCAGACTTAACCTGATTCCCTCCCATTTGAGAATTTTCAATTGTCACAGGACTTAACTGTGCAACAATACACCTTGCAGGTAACAACACTGTATTTTGGGACAAATTTGTAACTGGCAATGACATTGGCATATGTCTCTGACCATAGGCCACAGCTAATGGACAAACTTTCAAGTTTTCAAATTTATTCAGAGTGTAAGGTTGGACTATCGCACAGGTATCCCTTTCAGCTAAGGAATTCTCACACACACAAGGAACATCAACTGTTTGGTTTGGAGGAATAACCACATTACATGTACTTCGTAAACTACCAAGTTTGTTTTTATTCCTTTTTAATAACCTTTCTTGAACACACAAACACCTAAATGAAAAGAACCATGGAGTATGGAGAGGAGCTTTCTGCAAATATTTTTCTCCAAAATTTTTCTTCGCACAATTTCATAAAATGGTCAAGCAAATTTTTACCAAGTGAAACAGGTGTATTTTCACTAAAATCACTGTCGGGCACAATTAAAAACAAACCATCCACAGAATTATCAATTGGCACCCCTAGAATGGAAATATCAACTTGAATGAAACCTGAATAAGGTAATGACTGACCATTAGCACACTCAATATTTAAAATATCTGAGAGGGGCTGTAATGGAAATGACGCCAAGTGTTTATTGTAAAAGTATTCTGTGATTGTAGAGACAGTACTAACAGTATCCAACATTGCCCTTGTAAAAGCCCCATGTATCACAATATCAACTATGTTTGAACTTGCAACCAGGTTAGGGTCAACTTTTGAATTAATCTCTCTAGCACCTATGGTCGACCCCTCCCCATAGGTGGTTGCCCGTTTAAATGACCCGCAGCACGCCCTCTTCCCCGGTAAAAACCCCTGGAATGATCGAGCCTAACCCTACAACCAAACTGAACATGACCTTCCTGGCCCCAACGCCAACATGTAGGCTCCTCAACAAAACCTTCCCCAAAATCACTTTGACTAAAACCACCATTTCCTTGTCCCCTAGCACCAATATTTTCATAATTTTGATTTGGCCTTTGACCCTGACCTTGATAACCCTGACTAAAATTATCAAAATTCTGATTTGATTTAGGCCTTGGATTGGCATACCCTTGCCCATAGCTCTTCGAGTTAAAAAAGGATCTTTGACTTCCAAAATTCCTATCATCAACATTTTGACCCGAACCTAACTGTTGCTTATAAGAATGAGCCTCACATTGTTCTGTTTTTAAAGAATTAACATCAGTTTGAAGTCTTGTCAACATTTCTTCAATTTTTGAAAGTTTAACAGCCTCTGAAGCTACTTTTACACCCTTGCTTGTAGCAGGAACAGAATTCTTTTTCTGATGTTTTTTTCTATTTTTCATATCTCAACCCTAAGTACATCAAAGTCCTCAATGGCATCAAATTTATAACCACTCACATCTCTCAGTTTCTGTTTTAGACCGGTGTAAAAACGATTCCGGAGCATTTCATTAACATCTGAGTGATCTACTAACTACATTTCAACTGCTTCTGCTATTATTCCTTCTAGATTTAGGGACCAAGCTGAAACATCTTCATGCTCTTCCTGCTGAGCTGAGTAAAATTTTGACAAAATTGTATTTTGACCATCAACCGAGCCATAGACAGATTCAATTTTACAAAGAACTTCAGCTTGATGTATGTGAATCATAAATTTGAAACCAGACAAATAAATGATGCTCGACATTCATACATTGTGAGCCGACACTTTGCAAACAAGCACAGGTTTCCAGAGTTAACCGTTTCTGCTTTTGCCTGGCCGGTCGGTAGAGCAGCTCAGGACTTTTGCAGCCAGTGTTTGCTTCAGTGCTATAGTTTACAAAATATGTCTACAACTTTCTAATTTCTGGATCAATTTGAATACAATTTGAAATATAAACCTATTATGAAGCCTTTTTAATTATTTGTTCAACAAAAAGAAATATTTATTAAAAATAAATGAGTAATGAGTGGATTTCACGTCTCAAAAAGTGGGTTTCACTTCTCGAAAATTGGATTTCACTTCGATTTCCGATCTTTTTACGAAATATGTCTACAACTTTCTTGTTTCTGGATCAATTTGAATAAAATTTGAAATATAAACCTATTATGAAGCCTTTTCAATAATTTGTTCAACAAAAAGAAATATTTGTTAAAAATAAATGAGTTCTGAGTGGATTTCACGTTTTGAGTGAAATCCTCTGGATTCCTGTATCACCCTGCACCGGTTTATTTCGGAGGTGAGGTCAAAACGTCCCAAAATTATAAGTGTTGTTTTTGTGGATTATATAGTTATTTGTGTTTGATAATGTCTCATGTCCCATGCATCGCATTTGGGAACAACGTGCGACGTAATCAGCATGAATGTTTTGTATTGTAAATAAAATGTTTTAATGTCGGACTATTTTCTTTCCTGCGGATGAGACATCCGTATAACACTCAATGTAAATTCTTCGCTCTAGGACACGGGCATGTGTATTGAAGAAACTTTGACCTCGATTTCGACCGTAATTGAGTTATGTTATAAATAGAATCTCAAATGAGTTATTTTTTTGTAATCAAAGCCTCGTTTTTATCGTTTTAAGAAAAACTAGTTTAATAAATTTGATACAAAATAAACACTCATTTGAGATCCTCTATATAGTTGGTAACAAATGTGCTTAAGTATTGTCTACTATACTTATTATTTTCTTTTCCATATTGTTAAAATGAATAAATAAACTTTGAAACTTTACACTACTAGAATGCCGCTGTCATCTTACTTACGTTAAGGCACGTGCCTGTCATTGTGTTTACAAGGCCACTTCTGTTTAGTGTCACTAAAGTGGACACCCGTGACCCGTGTCACACCCTTTTTTTCATTGTTTAGGGAAGCCGTTTTTTTTTATTTCATCATCAATATCTGACTTAGAAAAAAATATTTTTTGATTTAAAGCACATATGTTTGTTCAAAGAATATTTAATGAGTTGTTCATTTCATGCTGTTAATATTTCAATTAATTATTATGATATCCGATCATATCCAGGGCCTTATCATAATCATTATTGTCTTCAACATTATTATTATTATAGTATTATTATAATTTGTTTTATTAGTATTTGTATTATTATTATTATATGTCAAAACATGTGTTCTGTAAGCCTATTAGAATGCCATCGCATGAATTGTTTAATTTTTTTAGAATGGCTTCAATTTGAATACCGTTGCAAATATAAAACGGATGGTATGGTATATAAATCTATTAACAATCTTACACCGAGTAATATAAGAGACATTATAAGATATTTAACAATACAAGATATGGATTACGATCTTCTACGCGACAAGACATCGCTCATATTCGACATAAAACACAATACAAGAAACACTCGTTTGTATGCTACAGTGTGAAAGTTTGGAACTTTTACCAAGTCAAAGTCAAAGTCAAACACCGTTTATTTGCTCATACCATACACATGGCAAATGAGGTCATATACAAAACATATATACATACATGGCGGCAGATACATTGTAATTTTTTAACCACAATTCATATGATACCCAATACGAGTATCGGAGAGTCATTCACATGAGGTCAGAAAACATTTTAGACAATTCTCAATGAATAAGGTTTTATCAATAGTAGAAATATTACCTTTGAACCACTTGTAAATAAGAAAAAGATTATCTTACAAGTGTGTGCCTAATTGAAAATTGATATATTTAATCGAATTTGGCGAACGAAATACTGTAAAAGAAGAGAAAGTCATACGAAAACCCCTTAATATATGAGAAAACCTATCCGGAACAAAATGATAGGAAGTCAAAGGGGTTTTTAATTCAATATTTTGTTTTTCTGACATGAGACATGTTAATAATACATCACAGCTTGTTTCTAAAGTTCTAACATCGTAGTACGCCAATATGACAATATTAATGTTTTACATAATTATAGTAATTTAAACTACAGCATGTCATACATATATATTTGTGAAAAATCTGCAAATCGACAATGATTAACATATAACTACAGTACATATATTCACATATGTAATACATACATTCAAAAAACTCAAAATTATGAATGGAATTTTTCAAGCAAATCACTATATATAACTATCAATTCACTATATTGCATATAGTTACTTATTTTTTGAAAGAATAATATTAACAAATCTATATAGATTTATCTGTGTTTGTTTACTGCCTGTATTCATTAGTTTTTTCTAATTTAAATGTATTGGGATGTCTATAAAAGTAAGGTTTTAGAAACTGTTTTCTTTCATCGTTTAAGAATTGACATTCAAACAAATAATGAAATTCGTCTCCTAGTTTGTTATTGCAGTGAGTACATAGTCGTTCGTTGAGTGGTATTCTACGCCAATTGCCTATTTCAATAGGCATTCTATGATTTCTTGTTCTAAATTTGATGAATGAAAATAACTGTCTATTTGGAAATCTGGTGAGATACTTTTCAAAACCAAAGTCCTTTTTAAAAATTCTATAAAATATACTTTTGCTTGCATTTTCCATATTCGACAACCAATCATTTAAAAATAAATCGATTAGCTTTTGCTTTACATTGTTTTTTTAACCACTTGTGATTTATTACTTCTTGATTAAGCCATAGATTATTCAGGCCACATTTGATGAAAATCGTTTTAATAAAATATATCCAGGGATATTTTTTCTTTGTTACTCTGTCATCTAATGGAAGTGCTAAGTTATATATAACTTTATATATCAGTGATGAGAGTTTTTCTTGTGTATTGTTGAATGGTGTTTGTAATCTTCCCCAAAAAACTATATTTCTTTCTTCTATATCGATTGATAAAGGTTTCATGCCTGTTTCGCCATAGACCATGTAGTTTGGTGTTGATCGTTTTAATTTGAGAACATATTTCAAGTATTTAAGTTGGACCCTTTCCAGTTCCAGTATGCTATTGTTACCAAATCCCCAAATTTCTGCACCATATAACAAAATACCAGAAGGAATACGTAAATCTAACACGGAAAATACATTTAAAGCCTGCTTCAAGAAGTTTTTTTGACAGCATCAATTGCAAAAAGCGTTGTAAGAATTGTATGCATAATTACATGCATATAGTTTATACATTATGTAAGGAGTTAAATAAATGTGTAAAGTTCTGTCCTACTTACTCAGTTAAACAATTTTAATGAGATTTATTGTTAACATTTAGGTACAAATTGATGTATTGCTAAGCATTGATGTGTTAAATTAAAATATCATATTCATGTTTCTTTATGTTTTCGTATAACATTTTAATACGTACCATATTGAAATGACATAATTTTATGCTTACTTTTCCATTCTAAGCATGTTTACATGTCAAATCGATCATTTATTCCAGTTATAGAAAAAAAAAAATATGCTTTTTAACAATATGTATTTTTTGCGGTACTGAAATGTGTTTTCTCATATGTGTTTTGATTATTATTTGCATCACATCTTGTTAGTGTGTGTGTATGTTCTTTCACAATACCACATTGTAAATAAGACGTGTGTTATGTTTGTTTATAATATGATCCCTATGTTTTAATGTGTTACCTTCTTTAAATGAATTTTGGGGACGTTTTGACTTGCCACTGGGGACGTTTTGACCAAAAGGGGGACGTTTTACCATAGGACGTTTTAACCTGGGGACGTTTTGCCTGTAAATCTTTCGGAAAACTCGAATAATTTCGCTGTTGTCGGTTAAGTAACTCTCGTGTCAAAATGTCGTCGTAAAACAAGTTGGTATTTCTAGTTATTTTATGTTTTGTGATGATATTTAAAAACAGTTGTTTTGAAAAAAAAATTTGACTAAATATTGCAATGTATTATTTGAATATAACCGGTACTTCAGCCAGATTTACATACATTCTATTCAAAAGTTAAACCGCAGAAATAAAAATGGCGGATTGATTTGTCGCTTCGTGTCAAGTTTGTAAATGTTGTTTTGACCTCAATTGTTAACGATATCCTCAGTTGTATCCGCTTTTGGTTAAAGTATATTTTTTTAAAGGAATTAATTGTCTTTATCAATTACAGGAATTAGTACTCGAAAGGATGTTACTAATCTAGGGTTAGAATTTGTCATTAATTAATACCAAAACCTACCACTTCGTTTAAATGCATGCATCAGTCTGCCCATAACAAAATGAAGGTCCTAAAGTTGGCTTTCATCCCCAGATTACATTTGTACATGTAAGTGTAACTACAGTGCCGTCAAATTTTGGTAATGAAATGCTATTATTCAATATTGACATAAATGTGCCTAGTCAAAGTCATTGTTCATCATTCCATCTCCAGGTTAAAAATAAAATATATATATATGCAATTTTAAAAATGTGTACCTGATACTAGTAGCTTTACATGACAGAAGTGTGGAAACATCAGCGGTGATAATGAGGCTCTGAATCAGACTTAAATGGTCATGGGTACAGTTCCCACTAAAACTTTGTCAATGATAACCCAGGAATGGTAAATGGTTCCTAATCACATGAACCAGTGATTTTTTTTAACAATTTTTACCGCCTGTGCCTTTCAAATTGGAAAAAAAGTTGACATTGGGAAAAATACAAAATCAGGCCCAAATAGCAAATTTAATGGAAAATATACATGTTTTAATTATTTTATGCATACATTTTGCTGTGAAAGAGTAAGTCTTGTCTATATTTTGTTTATATTTCAAGAAATTCATTGCTTTATTATTCATTAACGTAATCTGCAATTATCAATTTGGGAAAAAATTATAACAATTTGGGAAAAATGGACAATTTTTGGCAAGGGGAAACCGCCTTTAGAAGGCAGTAAATTGCACCAAAAATAATCACTGTGAACATAATGCACCAGTCAATTGTAATGCACCAGTCAATTGTAACCCCCCCCCCCCCCCCCGGTCTGGGGAATAGCGGAGACTTTGACTTCCGGTTCAGCCAACCCCGGCGAAAATAACTGCCCTGCAGGGATGAACTAATGGTAAAATCCCCGCCAAATGCTCCCGCACCCAAGGGACCTTAGTATGCACAATCCCCGCTATATTTTGCGCGAAGACCACCGCATTCAACCGGCACTGCGGGGCCACCTGAAAGGAAAAAAAACAGCCCATTTCCCCTGCTATCCCCGGTATACCCCCGGAACCTGGGGGCCGTGGTTACAATTGACTGGTGCATAAACTATTTTTACAGTACATACCTTCATTGCTAAAAAGCTCTACAGAGCTTATGTTACATATTTTTGGTCGTCAAAAATCATTGTGAAGTAAAAACCTTGACCAGCTTTTCCAAGACCTGTAGAGAGCCTTTATTGTTTGAACACTGAATTCTGGACAAATAAACTCATATGCAAACAACATACTGGTAGCTACTTATCCATGTATGATTTATCTTCATGAGAATTACTATTAACTTCCATTCATCACAGCCGTCAATATGCAAATAAATGTTTTCACTATACTCGAAAATTAACAAGGAAATGACCACCACTACTCTTGAAGACTGTTAATACATGTGTCACGCAATGGACTCGTGCATTCGCCATATATTCAGCATACGCCAAGTACAATCGAAAGGTTTTACTTTGTAAATGCTGAATACTATAGAGAAACACCTTAGTAAACCTGTAAATGTCTTGTTACTCATGCCTGCCATAATAGCAAGGCTGACTGTCTTATTTTATAATACTGTGACATAGACAAGGCTGACCTAAACTTTAAAAAAATGCAATTTGTTCCCAAGATGGGCATCCCATTGGAGCCATTATAGAGCATAGACTACTGAGGCCAGCATTTTTTTTATTATGATGTGGTTTTAGGTAAATTTTCAAAAAAATTGAGTCGTGGGAGAAATAAAATCAAAAATAAAAGTCCAAATTTTTCCCAGTCATTTTTTTTTTTTTTTAGAGTTGTATATTGTCTTTTTTCCACCTTCATAATACCTTCAAACTGAAATTACACTATTCTGAACTGGAAATAAAGTGATTATAAGCTATTTTATGCCTTTTTTAATACTTAAATATGCAAAAAAAAATGTGTTGACATTTTTAGTTTTTCATTATTGAAAAATATTTGTTGGACAAGTCTATTGTTTTCATATGATATGTTCTGTTTTACATGTGTTATTGTAATACACAATAATGATAATGAATGTCATAGTTCGCGCGTGAAATATATAATTTAAATGTTTACTAGTAAACATATCTATTATTTTTGTTTCCAACTATAAATATCTAGTTCAAACTCACCAAACAAAAATAATTGCTGTATTTCTTTTCACTTGTGCTTGTGTCACATGTTAAAATACTTGAAATATTACTGATTGTTCTCTGCTGTCAGATGGATGCATAGATGTTTAACTCATCAACTTGTAAAACAACATTTAGAACTGGTCAATGACTACATATTTTCTATTCTCAAACATGAATTGGTTGAAACCGTTGATGGTCATACTCTTAAAGAGATTGCTCATGTTTTTGATCCTAAAATTAGTTTTACCAGTAATGGGTCTGAAAACACTTCTTTTTCATTATTTTACTCAAGATATCAAAATTGCAGAAAAAACGCAATTAAAGTGTAAAAAAGTATTTTGGTTTTAGTTGGGTGTGATCCCATTTCGGTCAAGTCAAAAAAGAAAAGAAAACTGACTCCTTAACCAGGGCCAGCAGCACTTTACAAAAGTGATTTTTTAACCTTTTAACAATGTTATCAATGTATTGTTTCAAAGTCAAAATATCACTTTTGTCACTTGATAACGTCAATCAACCAATAATCACACAACACGAATCGCTCAAACCTGTTATTAAACACTGTTGAAAATTGTGGTTAATCAAGCATTGGAGTAGCACTATCATACAGTATGTATAACAGACCAGAGTTTCCTAGCCAGTAGTCTGGTTGGTTCTTGTCTCAGTGCTTCTTTTTGATATTTGTGTGTCATGGAGTTGTGTATAAGGCTACCACATTTACTTGTGTTAACGGTGTCGTTTTTTTATGCCCCCGAAGGTGGGCATATTAAAATCGCACCGTCCGTCTGTGTGTCCGGCTCAATAACTGGTGTCCGGGCTGTAAATTTCCCTTGTATGGACAGATTTTAAAATAACTTGCCACATGTGTTCCACATACCAAGACGACGTGTCGCGTTCAAGACCCGTGTCCCTACATCTAAGGTCAAGGTCACACTTAGTGTTTATTCATAATGGAGTGCTGCATATAAGGACAAAGAGCATATGCTGTCGTGTCCGGGCTGTAACTTTCCCTTGTATGGACAGATTTTTAAATAACTTGCCACATGTGTTCAACATACCAAGACGACGTGTCTGGTGCAATACCCGTGTCCTTACCTCTAAGGTCAAGGTCAAACTTACTGTTTATTCACAATGGAGTGCTGCATATATGTACATAAGTGTTTCACATACCAAGTTGACATGTTGCGTGCAAGACCCGTGTCCCTACCTCTAAGGTCAAGGTCACACTTAGTGTTTATTCACAATGAAATGCTGGGTATATGGACATAGAGTATAGGTTGTCGTGTCTGGGCTGTAACTTTCCCTTGTATGGACATATTTTAAAATGACTTGCAACGTGTTTGACATACCAAGACGACGTGTCGGGTGCAAGACCCGTGTCCCTACTTCTAAGGTCAAGGTCACACTTAGGTGTTTATTCACAATGAAATGCTGGGTATATGGACATAGAGTATAGGTTGTGCACCAGGCTGTAACTTTCCCTTGTATGGACATATTTTAAAATAACTTGCCACATGTGTTCGACATATCAAGAGGACATGTAGCGTGCAAGACCCGTGTCCCTACCTCTAAGGTCACACTTTGTATTATTCACAATGGAATGCTGCATATATAAGGACATAGAGTATAGGTTGTCGTGTCCGGGTTGTAACTTTTTAGCTCACCTGAGCACGAAGTGCTCAAGGTGAGCTATTGTGATCGCCCTGTGTCCGTCGTCCGTCGTCAACAATTTGACTCAGTGTTCGAAATTCGATTTTCCACAGAAACTAGCCCGACCGGGCTGCCGTTTTTTCCTAATGTGATTTAAAAAAAAAACACATACCAATTAAACGCGTAACACATCATATTTTTTATACGCAAAACCTTATTATTCAAGAATGCATCCTTCATGGCGACTGGAGCGACTAAGTCGCCTTGACAACGGTGAAGTCGGACCCGCCGAAATTTACAATGATCAAAAAGCTAATTGCTCTGCGATTCAGGGCTAAAGCCATGTGCTGAATGTTTGTTTATTTAATCAATGAATATAAATGGAATCAAATCCGAATTTTGTACACTGTTGGCTGTTAACACTCTAGAGGTCAGAATTTGGGCACTATCTTAATGAAACTTGGTCAGAATGTTAAACAAAATCTTGGATGAGTTCGATATTGGGTCATCTGGGGTTAAAAACTAGGTCACCAGGTCAAATTAAAGGAAAAAACTTGTTAACACTAAAGAGGTCACATATGACTGTATCTTCAGGAAATTTGGTCAGAATGTTAATATTAATACTCTCTAGGTCAAGTTCGATTCTGGGTCATGTGCGGTCAAAAACTAGGTCATCAGGTCAAATTGAAGGAAAATCTTGTTAACACTCTAGAGGTCTCATTTATGACTGTATCTTCATGAAAGTTGTTCAGAATGTTTATATTTATAATCTTTAGGTCAAGTTTAAATCTGGCTCATGTACAGTCAAAAACTAGGTCACCAGGTCAAATCATAGGAAAAGCTTATTAGCACTCTAGAGGTCACATTTATGACTGTATGTTCATGAAACTTAGTCAGAATGTTCATATTAATTAGCTCTAGGCCAAGTTTGAATCTGGGTCATGTGCGGTCAAAAACTAGGTCACCAGGTCAAATTAAAGAAAAAGCTTGTTAACACCCTAAAGGTCACATTTATAAAGGTTTCTTCATGAAAGTTGGTCAGGATGTTTACATTAATTATCTCTAAGTCAAGTTTAAAACTATGTCATGTGCGGTCAAAAACTAGGTCATACGGTTAAATCATAGGAAAAGCTTGTTAGCACTCGAGAGGTCACATTTATGACTGTATCATCGGGAATCTTTGTCAGAATGTTTATATTGATTACCTTTAGGCCAAGTTTGAATCTGGTTCATGTGCAGTCAAAGACTAGGTCACCAGGTCAAATTTAAGAAAAAGCTTGTTAACACTCTAGAGGTCACATTTATAACTGTATCTGTATGACAGTTAGTCAGAATGTTTATGTAAGTAATCTCTAAGTCAAGTTTAAATCTAGGTTAATAGTGGTCAAAAACTAGGTCATAAGGTCAAATCATAGGAAAAGCTTGTTAGCACTCTAGAGGTGACATTTATGACTGTTTGTTCATGAAACTTAGTCAGAATGTTTATATTGATTAGCTCTAGGCCAAGTTCGAATCTGGATCATATGCGGTCAAAAACTAGGTCACCAGGTCAAATTTAAGGAAAAGCTTGTTAACACTCTAGAGGTCACATTTATAAATGTTTCTTTATGAAAATTGGTCAGAATGTTTATATTAATAATCTCTAAATCAAGTTTAAATCTGGGTCATGTGCGGTCAAAATCTAGGTCATTAGGTCAAATCATAGGAAAAGCTTGTTAGCACTCTAGAGGTCACATTTATGGCTGTATGTCCATGAAACTTAGTCAGAATGTTTAAATTGATTAGCTCTAGGCCAAGTTGTAATCTGGGTCATGTGCGGTCAAAAACTAGGTCACCAGGTCAAATAATGGGAAAAGTATTTTAACACTCTAGAGGCCACATTTATGTCCATATGTTCATGGAACTTGATCAGAATGTTATTGTTGATGATCTTTATTGGATCAGGTGAGCAATGAATGTTGTTTTTTTAAGATTTTTTTTTATTAATTTGCACAAAGATTTATGATATACAAGTTAACAAATAAGTATTGTGCATCTTTCACCTTAGTGCAAGAACTCAGTATTCATTTACTACCTTTCATAAACAGCATTATTTCATTTTTCATGTCCATCCTTACTGTGTTCATTCTTAAGTGAATACAAAATACCGTTAATGTCCTATTGAAAGCTCATGCCCTAATGGACGCTTTGCGGGAGGTCTTTTCGTGGGGCCATTATCTGATTCTGGGACATAAACAATGATTACCTTCACTTTTAACTAAAACAAAGTGATAAAAGTAATTTCTCCTTTAAGCTGAAAGTTGCATATTGATATCTTGAAGCCATGTGTTCAGTGAACAGTTTTATTGACTTATGAGGGTATTTCTGGATATATAATGAGGTGTTCCATATTTTTTACTTGAGTTTATTGGATTTTATTCAAAATCTATAAAAATATTTGGACTTCCAAATTTTTATTCAAACTACTGAAATTTACATATTAAGGAGTCCTTATGACATCTGAATTTAGAAGATATTTTGCAGACTGATATATCATTACATCAGACATCGCGAAAACTGTCGGTCCGATGGTCCTACCAGTACAATTTGACAGTTTTCAAGGCCAGATGTAAAAAAAATGATGATAATTTAATCTTTATCAATTATCAAACACCGCTTAAAAGTGAGAGTTATTTATTTTGTTTAACAAAAAATAGTGTTTTTATCAATGATATTGTCAAATAACCATTTGTTTACGAATCCTATGTTGTTTTCCAGTAGTGTAGAATTCGGAATGCGTACTACACTATGTCGCATTTGGCTCCCGTTGCAATACATTACCAAATAATGTTTACTACTGTGTATATATCGCGCGTTCAAAACGTTAAAAAAACAATGTCATGAACATTGGAATGTTTTAAATGATAGTTCCAAATGTTCAAGACGATAATCTTATCCTTTGGAACATGTTATTTGATTACAAAACGGGGTACCGGTACGGTTAGAAAAATACAAATTGCCAACGAATCGACCAATCAGAATTTTCTTTACAATAAAGTGCAAGTGTAAAAAAATGGCTTCATTAAAATTTTATTCCGGGGCAAAACCTTGCAAAAAATAAATTGAATTTCGGACCAACGGTTTTCGCGATGTCTGTTTTGCCCAATAAAGCTCTGTTAACTGTTATTTGTGTTCAAGTTTAACTGGTTAATATCTTGACTTAATACGCTTTCATTTCTTGTACATGTAAAATTAGCAACAAAGGCTTTGAAAAAGCAAGTTTTCAAACAAAAATTGTCGGACCTGCAAATTTTCTTTTGGACCGACAAAATATCAGAGTCTGTAGGTCTGAATGACCGAGACTTTTTCTGAACTTTCACGATGTCAGTTACATTCCAAATCTTAGAGTAGGACCATGAATGGGTAGAAATGTATTACCTATCTGAGGTACCAGTCTGAGTGTAATAATAAGGATAATTGTGAAAGTAGTTTGTGAAATGGTAAATCCCTTTTTTTCCAACATGATTTGTAGGAGAAATGGAGAATTGTTGTAAAAACAATAGTTTAAATGCCATAATTATTGACCTCAGATTTTTGTCATACTGAAGTGCTTTAAAGTATGTTCTTGATTCTGTTCCAACTTTAAGTAACCCTATTCTTGTAAGTTATTCTAGCTATTGGAAGTTGTGACGTAGACAAATAATGGCTTAGTAGAGTAATCATATATTTTAAACTGTACACAGTACTTAATATATAAAAATTATTCACACCACTATTGATTATAGAAAGATTATCAGTGTTCTTTATGTTCAGGTCAAGATTTCGTCATCATTCACCCTGAAATCATTAAAGTGAATAATTGGGTAAATGGTAGGCAGGCAAATCGTTTGAAAGTTTTGGATTTTGTGCAAGATAGGGGAATATAACATAGAAGTTAGTATGTCTTTCATGAATATCTTTAATGAGTTTATGTATATTTACCAGAAGGCTATTTTAAATTAAATTGTAGTTAACCTTATACTTGTAGAAATCAAATTTGTGAAAAAGCTGTTCTTTTTTCAATTGTTGAAACCCTGGTTTCGTCTCATTGCGGTGTTTCTTGTTTACTTTTTATGCCCCAAAGGTGGGCATATTAAAATCGTACCGTCAGTCCGTGTGTTCGGCTCAATGACCTGTGTCCGGGCTGTAACTTTTCCTTGCATGAACAGATTTTAAAGTAACTTGCCACATGTGTTCCACATACCAAGACGACGTGTCGCATGCAAGACCCGTGTCCCTACCTCTAAGATCAAGCACACACTTAGGTGTTTATTCACAATGGAGTGCTGCATATCGTGTCCGGGCTGTAACTTTCCCTCGTATGGTCAGATTTTAAAATAACTTGCCACATGTGTTCCATATACGAAGACGACGTGTCGCATTCAAGACCCGTGTCCATACCTCTAAGGTCAAGGTCACACTTAGGAGTTTATTCACAATGGAATGCTGCATATAAAGACATAGAGTATAGGTTGTCGTGTCCGGGCTGTAACTTTTCCTTGTATGGACAGATTTTAAAATAACTTGCCACATGTGTTCGAAATACCAAGACGATGTGTCGCGTGCAAGAACCGTGCCCCTACCTCTAAGGTCAAGGTCACACTTAGTGTTTATTCACAATGGAGTGCTGCATATAAAGACGTAGAGTATAGGTTGTCGTGTCCGGGCTGTAACTTTCCCTTGTAAGGACAGATTTTAAAATCACTTGCTACATGTGTTCCACAAACCAAGACGACGTGTCGGGTGCGAGGCCCGTGTCCCTACCTCTAAGGTCAGGGTCAAACTTAAATGTTTATTCACAATGGAGTGCTGCATATAAAGACATAGATTATAGGTTGTCGTGTCCAGGCTGTCACTTTACCTTGTATGGACAGATTTTAAAATAACTTGCCACATGTGTTTGACATACGAAGACGACGTGTCGCGTGCAAGAACTGTGTCCCTACCTCTAAGTTCAAGGTCACACTTAGTGTTTATTCACAATGGAATGCTGTATATCAGGACACAGTGTATAGTTTGTCGTGTCCGGGCTGTAACTTTCTCTTGTATGGACAGATTTTAAAATAATTTGCCACATGTGTTTGACACACCTAGGCAACATGTCGCGTACAAGACCCATGTCCCTACCTCTAAGGTGAAAGATACACTTAGTGTTTATTCACAATGGAATGCTGAATATAAGGACATAACAGTGTAGATTGTCAAGTATGAGTGGTATTTTTTTATGTTCAGAGGCAATTTAAAATAACTTGCCGTATGTATTTGACATGTAAAGGCAAGATCAACTTTTCATGTACTGACATTGTCATAGGTCAATGTCATTTTCGGGGGCATTCGTTACAAGGGCTGTGTATCGCCGGACAAATGGCGTTCCGATTCGAATCGCGATCTTTGACCTGCGATCCACGAATCGATTCACGATTCACTTGGTTATAAAGCAATACATAATTTGAAAGTAAATGAATAATGAAAGTATAACAAAATCTTCATTTTTGTTCAGATTTCACTTTTTTGTCAGCCTTTACATCAAACCCGAAATGTTTCCAGATTTTAGAAGAAAAGGAAGCTGGGTCATTTCTATATAGCGCTGGATTTGATGTTTTTGTTGACGGGGATTCCATGTTGAATTTGAATTGCAGACGAAAATAAATGATAGCTGAACATTAGTTTCACATTTTATTTTATTATTGTTGATCTTCTCTTTATAATTTCTTTTATGCCCTTTGACTTTTAATATCTTATTTCTATATTTGTATTCTTTTTAAAACATTATATTCCCTTAACACCTTGACAAGAAGCATTCTTCATTCGAACATCGCACACTGAATTGAATGCTAGCGCTGTATGAATTAACTTCCGGTTGCGTCAGTGTAACATATTTCAGACACTGCGGATAAACATTGCATTACAAGTATATATTTTTTAAAACAGCCAAATCATTTTGTCATATTCTTTTATTAAATTTTGCACTTGAATCGCGATCCAGCGATCTCAGCACTGGCGAGTATTTGTGTCGAATGTTTTGCTTTGACTCGCGATTACTCGGGTACTCGTTACAGACCTATTCGTCACATACTGTGACAGCTCTTGTTTTATGTGACTTTTTTATTGCTTTTGACAATCACATATGATATCATAATTGTATTAATTTCTTATACAAAGCACCATATAGTCGAGCGTTCTTGTTAAACTTGAACTTTCTGGAACCACCTTTTTAAACTTTCTCCATCTAGAGTATCCAGTTCTTTTATTATTCACACTGTTCAACCACCTTTGAAGTTTTATATGTCCCCTTTTGAGTGCATATAGGTTTGGCTTATGTCCGTCTGCAGGGTTCGACGTTTTGGTTACTAGACCAGTGGATCATTAAGTCTAAGATCTTACTTGGCCTGACCAAATATCAACTAAACCATACTTTTTGAAGACCAAATATGCCATAAAATATGACTATTTTGTTAGCCTTATGATTAATTATGCATTAAAAAGTTGAAACACAAACCATATGATATACAATAATTGAATAAACTATGTGAAGGAATTATTATTATACCCCCGACAAATAAAGTTTGAAGGGGGTATATTGGAGTCACCTTGTGGTCGGTCGGTTTGTCGGTTTGTCGGTCGGTCCGTTGCAATTTACCCTGTCCAGAGCATAACTTAAAAATTACTGGATGGAATTGGATTAAACTTCATACAATGGTAGAGCATAATGAGAGGAAGTGCAGTGTACAATAACCATAACTCCATTCTTGCTTATTACTGAGTTATTGCCCTTTGTTACTGTTTTTGTCCGAGTATAACTTGAAAAGTACTGGATGGAATTCATTGGAACTTCATACAATGGTAAAGCATAATGAGAGGAAGTGCAGTGTTCAAGAACCATAACTCTACTTTAGCTAATTACTGAGTTATTGCGTTTTATTTGGGGGGGTTTGCTGTCAATTTTTTTTCCAGACATTAACTTGCAAACTACTAGATGGAATTTATTGAAACTTCATACAATGGTACGGCACAATGAGAGGAAGTGCAGTGCACAAGAACCATAACTCTATTTTAGCTAATTACAGGGTAATGGCCTTTAATACTTTTTTCTTGTCCCAAGCATAACTTGAAAACTATTGGATGGAATTTAATAAAGCTTCATACAGTGATAGATCATAATGAGAGAAAATGCAATGTACAGGAACCGCAATTCTATTTCAGCTAATTACAGAGTTACTGCCCTTTGTTACTTTTTCTTGTCAGGAGCATAACTTGAAAACTCTTGGATGGAATTTAATAAAACTTTATACAGTGATAGATCTTAATGAGAGGAAGTGCAATGTACAGGAACTGCAATTCTATTTCAGCCAATTACAGAGTTATTGCCCTTTGTTACTTTTTTCTTGTCCGGAGCATGACTTGAAAAAAAGTAACTTAACTCATTTATAGATGGTCATAGGCAATCGTATATTCTGTGCTTTAGAACATCACATATATCAGTATTAACATCTCAGTATTAGCATCACTGATATTGTTTAAAGCCTTTTTTTCTAACTTTTAAAAACATAATCAAAAAATGAATAACTGACGATAGTCCATATAGTTGACTACAATTTCATATCAGGGCGGCGTTTGGGGTATTAATCACCTTCAGTGATAGCTCTAGTTTTTATCTTCTCTAGATGTTAGGTATGTAATATGGCATTTATGCTTTACAGAATGCATATGCCATTACTATAATTAAGTCACTAAATCTCACTGTTTTACCTGAGGTATTGCTTTTAGACTTTATACAATGGTACTCAACCATCCAACCTACTTAATTAACCAAGTTAGATAACTCTAAGTTGTATTTAATGCATATAATAGGCCTTTACTACTCGACTTAGAAATTCTGGTTAAGGTTTTCATGCAAGCACACAGGATAATATCTCAGCAACAACTTGAGGTATTGCATTGAGACTTTATACAATGGTACTCAACCATCCAACCTACTTATTTAACCAAGTTAGATAACTCTAAGTTGTATTTAATGCAAAAAATAGGCCTTGATTATTCGACTTAGAAGTTCTGGTTAAGGTTTTGCGTGCAAGCACACATAGGTTGATATCTCAGCAACTACTTGAGGTATTGCATTGAGACTTTATACAGTGGCACTCAACCATCCAACCTACTTATTTAACCAAGTTAGATAACTCTAAGTTGTATTTAATGCAAATAATAGGCCTTTACTACTCGACTTAGTAATTCTGGTTAAGGTTTTGCGTGTAAGGACACATAGTTTAATATCTCAGCAACTACTTGAGGTATTGCATTGAGACTTAATACAATGGTACTCAACCATCTCACCTACTTAATTAACCAAGTTAGATAACTCTAGTTTGCATTAAATTTAAATAATGGCCCCTTTTTTATTCGACATAGAAATTCTGGTTAAGGTTTTGCATGTAACCACTCAGCGAATACATCATGTATGGCATTGAAACTTTACACACAGGCTCCCAACCATTTAACCTTCTTCTTTAATCAAGTAAGATAACTTTATCTTTCATATTACATAATTTTGCCCCTTTATTATTCGACTTAGAAATTATGGATAAGGTCTTGAATGTTAGCACACATAGGATAATATCTCAGAAACTACTTGACGTATTGCATTGAGACTTTATACAATGGTATTCAACCACCCAACGTAATTGAATAACCAAGTTAGATAACTGTATTTTCCAAATAATGGCTCTTTATAATTAGACTTAAAAACGCTGGTTAAAATCTTCCATGTAACCACATTTATGTTAATATCTCAGCACATCATGTATTGCATTAAAATCTAATCTAACAGTGATCCATGAATGTTTCGCCAAAACTTTTCTATCCTTACACCAAAAAGCGGAGGAATAGCCAAGCGCGCTGTCTCTGTGACAGCTCTTGTTTTTAACGGGGTGTAGAACATCATCATTATCAAGCCATTGGAAATCGTCTCCCCATTTCTTACAAAACTGCCTTTTACACTTTTGCTTTTTTGTACTATTTGTCAAACAGTTTTTTGGTCCTTTTTTTTTCTTTAAATTTCTCTTGGTGGTTCTTTGTGGGAAAACACCCATATTTATGCAGGTCCATTTTAGTTTCGTCTGCTTGAAAGTAACATGTAAACACTTTAAAAATTAGCAATTAGTGCATTCAATTTTGTAACAGTTACTTATCACTTATATATATATATATTTATAAAACATATGTTTATTCACTAAATCTAACATGTTTACTGTGAAGTGCAAACCAGCACATAAGAAGGGCTGATTGATCAATGACGTGTTGTCTTATAATTGACCTGAGATTTCCGTCATATTCTTACATAAATGAAAAAATAAAATAAATTCATACATTCTGTCTTACGGAATTATCTGTTCATTAAATGTATCATCGTTTACATGCTACAAGTGAAAAAGCTGTAAAAAATTATAAACATGACAAGTTGGGCTAGCGAGACATGGATTTCACTAGACCGGACGAGCTATTTGATAGACTATGTTGTTCAGACATGGGTTAGTGTGGAACCCTGGTCTGTAGGTTGGTCAGTAGACCAAGTCTTGTCCTCACAATAACTTCAATGAATAATCTTCGAAAGTCTCTGAAAAAGAACTCAGGTGCCATAATATTTGATAAACATCTTGTATAACTTTTCTTATTTACTATTTACAGGTTTTTACACAAGAGAGTGACCAATGATTGCGGCATCTCATGTTGCTCTCCTAGAGACAAATGAACAGCAACAATGTCGAAATCAGCATCACGGCCAAGTTTCCTTCAGTCCATTTCAAGAACTCTTGTATCCGTAGAGTTGATAACGGATATGAGACCATCACGGTCCCAACGACAAGCATCTCGAAGGGTTATACTCAAAGCGAGTATAACGTCAGTGATTCTGTTGTCAATTGCTTTCATAATCACATACAGTGTGATATTGACGTATGTTAGCAATAAAGTTCCATTGATGAGGCACCAAGATTCATCATCCTCAGAAAAGTCCAAGTCCGGAAAGAGAACTAAGCTTGTTGCCCGCCCATTGGGAGTGTTGAATAAAGAAGATGTGCTCAAATTTGTAAAAAGTAATGTTGTGAAATGGAATGTTAAAGATTACAATGATGTAACTAGTAAAAAGCCTGTTTGTGAGAAAGATAGTAAAGTTGTTATACTCATTACCTCAGCACCAGATAATTTAAGCCGAAGACAATCGATACGTAATACATGGTGCAGTCCCCAGCAGTTCAACTTCACCCGGACTCCTTGGCTGTGTGTATTTCTCTTGGGAAATGTTGTGAATAGATCTGAATCGCTTGCTTCAGAATCTCTTTTATATCATGATATTCTTTTAGGCAGCTATGTTGATTCTTACCGGAATCTTACAATAAAGATTATGCATGGTTTGGACTGGGTCCGACAGTCGTGTCCGACAGATTTTGTTTTGAAAACAGATGATGATGTGTATGTGAATACTTTACTGCTACATACTCTGGTGACGAATTATACTCAACCAAAAAACATGTACATAGGGCTAGTTATGCAGACTGAAAGTCGCCTTACTGTGATACGTAATCCAGATAACCGGTGGCATGTATCAATGGATGAATATCCACACGACCATTACCCACCGTATGCAAGTGGGATGGGCTACGTTCTCTCATTAGATGTTGTAAACAAAATTGTGGATGCCAGTCAATATATATCCCCGTTTGCCAACGAGGACGCATATGTTGGTGTTCTAATCAACCAAGTGGGTGTGTCTCCATTGAGAAGTGGTAGATTTACTCTAACTGGCTCAGGCTTACGGAAGTGTAATTTGTTGTACCTCGTGGTTATACATCACGTATCGGCTGAAGAACAGTATGATTTCCTACAAACACACAATGAAGCTTTACAAACGTGCCATCACACAATGGAAGTGACAGAAAACATGTGGTCCTAGCAGTATTCTGGAGGTTATAGGAAGATTTGTTTTATATGTGGTGAGTGTTCATAGTTTGCAAATATGGCTGGATACATCAGCCCAGACCGGTGAAATTAAGTGCCAATTTTAGAATTCTTATAAACAGTATTTATACAGACAAAAGTTACGGAAAATAAGTTTTTGGTCTTTTGGAACTGAAAGCTGGCAGTCACTTGCTCACTTGAGTGTCTGTATTAATGTAATCTGTATTTATGTAATCTCTTCCGCCAATAGCATTGATGAAATTCATAAATTTATATAACAGTCATTAATATTGGACTTGGATGGGCAACCTGGAACTCTTACATTCTTAGTTCTGTTAATTGGTATCATGTTTCTTGAAGCATTGTTAGATGGAAGTTTGGCACAACAATTGGACTTCAGGCCCCAATTTCTCATAAATACTTATGCGTAACTCACTGAAACACATTACATGTATTTGCGCAGTTGAGCATAAATCGTCAGTTAAATATGATTTTTGAAACAAAAGTACTTATCTTAGTTATCTCCAATTATATTTCCTTTAAAGTCCTAAAACTCTTTGCAAGATAATATTACACAGTTGTTCCACTAAATAAAAAAGCTTGATTCTGTTATAAGGGACTGAAGATGTTTTGAAAAATTGGGGCCAGTATTACTAGTCAGGGCTTTTTCTGCCCAATTTGGGAAAAAGACCCTAGACATTTTGGGAAATTTTGCGTCTTGAAAATGCCGAAATTGGGAAATTTTACCGTTTAAGGAAAAAGCTATCTAGTCTCCTTCAAATTAGGAAATGATTTTATATTAGTTTATTTCCCTTTGAAAGACCCAAAATGGCTGAAATATCAATCCTTGGGTGTAAATATCTATTGCAATAAATCAATCATGACAGATAGTTTTTCATACAGATATCTGAATGGGATGAAAATCAGATTTCCGAGTTCAATTATTAAAAAAAAAATACATCACATAATTTATTAGGATGTTGAAAATGAACCAGTACATGTAAAAAGATTTTCTAAAAAAACAAAACAAAAAAAAAACATTCTGTTGTTCATTTTTTTTCTTTTTTTTTTAGCTGTGTGATCGCCCTATGTCCGTCGTTGTCGTCGTCTGTCGTCAACAATTTGACTGTTAACACTCTAAATAAAATCTTGGACGAGTTCAATATTGGGACATCTGGGGTTAAAAACTAGGTCACCAGGTCAAATTAAAGGAAAAGCTCGTTAACACTATAGAGGTCACATTTATGACTGTATCTTCAGAAAACTTGGTGAATGGTCAGAATGTTAATATTAATACTCTCTAGGTCAAGTTTAAATCTGGGTCATGTGCGGTCAAAAACTAGGTCACCAGGTCAAATCATAGGAAAAGCTTGTTAGCACTCGAGAGGTCACACTTATGTTTGTATATTGATGGAACTTAGTCAGAATGTTTATATTGATTAGCTTTAGGCCAAGTCCGAATCTGGGTCATGTGTGGTCAAAAACTAGGTCACCAGGTCAAATAATAGGAAAAGCATGTTAACACCCTAGAGGCCACATTTATGACCATATGTTCATGGAACTTGATCAGAATGTTATTCTTGATGATCTTTAGGTAGTCCTAAATTTGTTTTAATTAAGTCCCCTCTCGTTGCACTTTCCATCGCCCTGAAAAACCCTTAATCCCTCCCCCTGTCACGATTGCCCTCGCCCTGAAGACACTTATTTCAAACTTTTATTGGATCAGGTGAGCGATACAGGGCCTTCAGGACCCTCTTGCCGTAGGCTGAGGGTGAGCTTTTAGGATCGATGATTGTCCGTCGTCTGTCGTCCGTCCACACTTAGTTTGTTAATAACTCTAGGGATCAAATTTTTGCCTCAATTGTCACGAAACTTGGTCAGGATGTTTGTCCCAGTAATTACTCGCACAAGTTCGAATATGGGTCATCTAGGGTCAAAAACTAGGTCACAGAGCCCAAATATGGAAAAACCTTGTTAACACTCTAGAGGTAACATTTTCAGCCCAAATATCCTGGAAATTTGTCAGAAAGGTTGTTTTAATGATTTCTAGCTCAAGTTCGAATATGGGTCATCTGGGGTCAAAAACTAGGTCACAGAGCCCAAATATGGAAATATCCTCGAAATTTGTCAGAAAGGTTGTTTCGATGATATCTAGCTCAAGTTCAAATATGGGTCATCTGGGGTCAAAAACTAGGTCACAGAGCCCAAATATGGAAATACCTTGTTAACACTCTCGAGGTTACATTTTCAAACCAAATATCCTGGAAATATGTCTGAATGGTTGTTTCGATGATTTCTAGCTCAAGTTTGAATATTGGTCATCTGGGGTTAAAAACTAGGTCACAGAGCCCAGATATGGAAATACCTTGTTAACACTCTTGAGGTAACATTTTCAGCCCAAATATCCTGGAAATTTGTCAGAAAGGTTGTTTTGATGATTTCTAGCTCAAGTTCGAAAATGGGTCATCTAGGGTTAAAAACTAGGTCATTGAGCCCAAAAATGGAAATACCTTGTTAACACTCCCAAGATAACATTTTCAGCCCAAATATCCTGGAAATTTGTCAGAAAGGTTGTTTTGATGATTTCTAGGTCAAGTTCGAATATGGGTCATCTGGGGTCAAAAACTAGGTCACAGAGCCCAAATATGGAAATACCTTGCTAACACTCTAGAGGTAACATTTTCAGCCCAAATATCCTGGAAATTTGTCAGAAAGGTTTTTTCGATGATTTCTATCTCAAGTTCGAATATGGGTCATCTGGGGTCAAAAACTAGGTCACAGAGTCCAAATATGGAAAAACCTTGTTAACACTCTAGAGGTAACATTTTCAGCCCAAATATCCTGGAAATTTGTCAGAAAGGTTGTTTTGATGACTTTAGAGACAACATTTTCAGCCCAAATATCCTGGAAATTTGTCAGAAAGGTTGTTTCGATGATTTCTAGCTCAAGTTCGAATATGTGTAATCTGGGGTCAAAAACTAGGTCACAGAGCCCAGATATGGAAATACCATGTTAACACTCTTGAGGTAACAATTTTATACATCAGAGAAGCCAAATCCCTGTTATTGCCATTTAATTATCAACAAGTCTATAGCACCAAGTTTTACTGAGGTGAGCGATATACGGCCATCTTGGCCCTTTTGTATTTATTTTTGATTGGAATTTTTTTCTGAAGATTGGGAAAAATATATATATATATATATATTGGGATAAGTTTCTCTTCAATCTTATAATCATTAAACTACTAAAGCTTTTTCCTTTAACGGTAAAATTTCCCAATTTCAGCATTTTCACGACGCAAAATTTCCCAAAATGTCTTGGGTCTTTTTCCCAAATTGGGCAGAAAAAGCCCTGGGATAGTGGTTTTTGATATGCCTGTTGGTAAAATGGGACATATTACAATATGTGACGTTACATCTGCTGCGTATGGTGGTTGAGCGGTCCATGCTCCATTTTCAATGTTGTTTGATCAAAATGAATTAAATGCCTTTGTACAGTCAACCAAATTCGATCAGTATGTGTATGGGAATAAAATTTGTCCGAATAATATTTTGGACAAATTTTATAAACAGCTATATCCCTAGAGTCACTCGACCCTTTAATTATAGAAAATACCTAAAATTGGTCTTGTCTGATCAACAACTTAAGATGCCTGTCCAATCATCACCAAATTTGCTCTGAAAGCAGAATTACAAAGTACACATATTGCTCAGAAATTGTATGGACCCTAAAATGGGTTTTGTCCTATCAATACTTAATTTGCTCATAATGTGTATAGGCACAATATTTTGAACTAGTTCAATACTCAGCCATATTGCTTTTAATAATCACTCAAATGTTACCGCCCTTTAATAATAGAAATTACTTAGATTGGCCTAGTCCATTCAATAACTTGAGAAGCTTTCACCTACTCATCACCAAATTTAGAGAATATATTTATGGGCAGAATAACCAGACATGTCCTCTTTGTTACTCAATAGTTGTTACCCTCGAATGGAGAAAAATGTATTTACAGTGTCGGCTTACTAATAATCGCCTTGGTGTCCTAAAAAGAGGACAGGAGTATTCTGGGACAGTTGGTACAACAGTTAATAAATAAAATGTAATAAAATATTACTAGTATTTATCAATTCAAGAACATATTTAAATCTTTTTTTAATTTCAGGAGTCTTGTATACCAAGCTTTAATGCTGAAGCTGGATTGTCAAAGGAACTCACCTTCCATGTCAAGCTATCAGTTTACAAGAAATGTCCTGCTTCTAGAACCTGGGAGATAGGCTGCTAGAGGCTGCTTTTCCTTCAACTGCAGTGAGGATTTCAAACATTCCAGTGACTCAGACTTCAACTGTCAAGCTTTTAACTAACAAGACTAGCCAATGCTGTGGTATGAAATTTAAGCCAAAGAGGGTTTATACTGTAGGGAAAATCTTTTGCAGGAATAGTCATTATTGTGAGCATGATTTGTATGCTTCATACTGCAAATTTATGAAATATGTATCTGTTAAAAAAGTGCATTATTATTAGGCAGAGTTAGACTTAAAGCAATGGCTCGCATAATGATATTGTTTAAATTTAAAATTTAAAATATAACATGTCATGTACTAGCCAAGTGTCATGATGTATGGCATTTCTGGGAATGCTGTAGAATGTATATATATATTGAAGCCAGAGTTCATAAAAGTAAAGTAATTTTGTCATCTCATTAAAAAACAAACAAGGGCTTCCCTAAAGAAAGTTAAAAAGCATGGTACTTTCTAAAAATATTTTTAGGCACTAGTTTTAATTTTACATTTAATGCTGTGCTTTCAGTTATTCTTAAATAAAATGCCTCATTCAAATCCACTTGTGGAACTGTCTTGATTGAGTTGCAAATATTTTCAAAAGATATGTCTCATTTTCAAGAGACTTGAGTTTCCATGCTTGGTATAAAAACTATACACTGAGTCACAAAATTGAAGGTTAGGTAGTCAATACCACCATTTTCAAATTTTATTGGAAGTCCCTGACAAACGCAGCATTTATGAAAAAATATTTTGTCAATATTTGCCAACCAAACTGGAATTACCAAGATTATTTGTTTCATTGTTTTTTAGTCTTGAAGGTTTTTTTGAACTGTAAGTCAGCAGCTAATTGTATTGAAATATATTTTGTTATAAATTATTTTCAGTTTTAAAGAACAAACTGACAAAGTTGTTATTACATTTTCGTTCATTACATTACAATTAACATGCTTCTTGAAGTTCATCCATTTTGTGTTCATTTCGTTTTTTTAAAAATCGTTATATTTCTCTTTGATTTGTTTACTTACTTTGGTTTTAGTCTTGGGACCTTTTTCTAGTTACCGTAGGTCAACTAGTTAGGTCAACTGTAAGATTCACAGCTATTTTGTTCATAACTTTTGCAGGCTTAGCAATAAGCATGAAATAATAATTGCAGAATAGCATGCTACATATAATGTACAAGTTTCATAAATAAATCATAAACAAATAGTTTAAGACATCCTTTGAGATGTTTGGAACAACCTGATCCTGTTTCAAGTACCATAGATTTTAAAATGTTCATAATTAAAGCTTATTGTAATATTCAGTGGGGTCATTTCCATTCATAGCAAACAGAGCAGAACAATCTTAACTACTGGAAGGTTAAAGAATTAGAACAAACTGTCTTCTGAAATTTGCTATTGGTATTGAAGTAATAGAATGAATATTCTTCTGAGGGTTTAACATATGAAGATATTTTTTCTGTTTGAATGGATAAGATAACATGAATGAAAAACAAACGATCTGTATTAAAAGAACTATTTGCTGTCATCAAACTTGAGATTTCTTTGAAATGAATGAGCCGAAATAGAAATTATTCATTCTGATAAAGATTCTAACCCAGAAACCTGCATGATAAATCCCTGAATTTATACAACCATGGGCTTGATTGGGGCTTGCTGTCTTGCTGAATTCAATCACTCAAGAACAGGCGGAGGATGTACGATATGCAGTTGAGCTACACACTCAATATCACCTTCACTTATTATGCAAAATGTATCCTTCCATGCTTTCTTATTAATCAAGAGTCATAGGGCAACCATGGGTGCAAAGTACATATACTAGAAGAAAAAGTAACATTGTATGTCTTAAAGTAACCTAAAGAATTTGGCTGACAATTTGTTGTTCACCTCAATATCTACCATAACCAGGGCTTTTTCTATAGTACCCACGGGTCTGACTATTGGACCCATTCCCAAAGCAAAATATAAGATATTTTTCCCAATCTTCTGAACCCCCCCCCCCCCAAAAAAAAAAATAAAAAAAAAATATATATATATATATATATTTTTTTTTTTTTTGTTATTTTTTTTTTGTTAGGGAGTCTTTTTACCAGTACTGGTTCATTTTCAACATCCTAATAAATTATGTGATGTAAAGTTTGTTTGGTAATTGAACTTGATTTATTGCAATAGATATTACACCCCAAGGATTGATATTTTTTGGGTCTTTTAAAGGGAAAATAAACTAATATTAAATCATTACCTAATCGCAGGAGACTAGACGATGTTGTTTTTTTTAACTGTAAAATTTACAAATTTTGGCATTTTCACAATGCAAAATTTCCCAAAATGTCTAGGGTCCTGATAACAATGCAACTTTGATATAGAGGCATACTTCATCTTGACATGTAACCATTCAAGATTATAAGTATCTATCATGTGTTTCTGGTACGGATAGAAAAATCCGACGCGAGGGCACGTGCGTAAGCCGGTAACGAGGCTTGCCGAGTTACCGGCCACGCAGCGTGCCTGAGGGTCGGATTTTTCGATCTGGACCGGAAATACATGATTGATATTTTTTCTTGCATATCTAAATTTATCAATTTGTGGAAAAAATTACGTTGAAAACGAACTTTTGTACAATTACACCAAAAAGCGTGTGCGACGTTGTTTACTGACGTCATAGAGCGGAGTAATTTTAAGTAACTAAAAATAGCGTATTATACGATTATTTATTTTCAATTTTAATTAAAAGTCTTGCAAACAAATATATTTCATTGCGCTTTATTGAAATGGCATAATATATTTTTTATAAACCATACAATGATATGAAATAAGAAGTGGCGCGCTGTTGCGCGTGACTCATCTTACATGGGGCATGTAAGATGTTTTTTTCCAGCACTGGTCACATGACCGGAAACACACGTCCGGTATGCAAGAAATTTAATGGAACTTGATACATTATGCCCCTTTCTTAACTGAAAAACAAAAACATACGAACTGCTCTCTTGTTCAGAATTACATCTTTTTTTAATGCTGTATCATGAGTTATTAAAGACCTGGTCAGTTTTACATAAAGTTATTCTATTCCGCTGATATATGTTTGTCTGTATATTATAGTGTTGTGTTCATTGTATTTTTATTGTTGTTACTATATGTTTTAAATTTCCTGATAGTGCTAAAGTAAGTGTCCTATTTGTAAGAAAGTTCTATGTACTAAATCCGTTTTGTATACATGTAATAAATGTTGATAGTAATTTTCTTGCGCTTAAATGTGCTAGAATTCAACTGCCTTCATTTTGCTTATAACTCAAATATTGGGTATGGACCTTGTTCGGCGAAGAATTTATAATCCATTGAATATTCATTTGTTTGCCGATTACAAGTTGCATGTACTTACAATTTCTATTTTTATGCCCTCGAAGGTGGGCATATTAAAATCGCACCGTCCGTCCGTCCGTCTGGCTCTGTAACTTGCCCTTGTATGGACAGATTTTATAATAACTTGCCACATGTGTTCCACATACCAAGACGATGTGTGGCGTGCAAGACTCGTGTCCCTACCTCAAAGGTCAAGGTCACACTTAGTGTTTATTCACAATGGAGTGCTGCATATAAGGACATAGAGTATAGGTTGTCGTGTCCGGGCTGTAACTTTCTCTTGTATGGACAGATTTTAAAATAACTTGCCGAATGTGTACCACATACCAAGACGACGTGTCTGGTGCAAGACCTGTGTCCCTACCTCAAAGGTCAAGGTCACACATAGTGTTTATTCACAATGGAGTGCTGCATATAAGGACATAGAGTATAGGTTGTCGTGTCCGGGCTGTAACTTTCCCTTGTATGGACAGATTTTAAAATAACTTGCCACATGTGTTCCACATACCAAGACGACGTGTCGGGTGCAAGACCCGTGTCCCTCCTTCAAAGGTCAAGGTCACACTTAGTGTTTATTCACAATGGAGTGCTGCATATAAGGACATAGAGTATAGGTTGTCGTGTCAGGGCTGTTACTTTCCCTTGTATGGACAGATTTTAAAATCACTTGCTACATGTGTTCCACATACGAAGACGATGTGTCGTGTGCAAGACCCATGTCCCTACCTCTAAGGTGAAAGATACACTAAGTGTTTATTCACAAGGGAATTCTGAATATAAGGACATAACAGTGTAGGTTGTCAAGTATGGGTGGTATTTTTTTATGTTCAGAAGCAATTTAAAATAACTTGCCATATGTATTTGACACGTAAAGGCAAGATCAACTTTTCATGTACTGACCTTGTTCGTAGGTCAATGTCACATTCGGGGGCATTCGTCACATACTGTGACAGCTCTTGTTTTAATATGATATTTCATAGTTACATTATTGTTTTTGTTTAATAGTAAAATAGTTAAATGGCAGCGACTAATAATACCTGGAATAAGGTTTTGTTAATATAAATCAATTCATTAAAGTTAGCACTTGAAATTTCATGATGCTTTAAATTTTGTAATAATTTTAAAACAAGCAAATAATCATGGGAAAATGTTGAGAAATGTTCATGTTATATCCATATTTAGCAATGTGGACTATACATGTATTCACTACTCTGATTTGAGCAATAGACATGTAGTAGAAAATGTTATAGTTAGGCTTGCATATACCAAGGTCAACTGACATGGCAAAGACTCAACTGATAAATGCCATGCTCTCACATGTGTAGTCATTTTGTAGACTCCATAAACTGTTTTTGCTACGGTCTGATATCTTTGTTTTGCAATAATGAAGCTTTTAAGTGCTCACATTTATATCATATGATTTCAACTTTAGTTTTTGTTTTACTTTGTTCATATTGTTTGTATGATGTTATATGATAGTCTTAGCATTCAATATTTTGTTTGATTGCATTTTTGTGTGAAATATTGTGCATTAGCTGTCCTTTTAATTAAACCAGTAAAGAACTAAGCAAAAATAAGAAAGAAAATATTAATAGTATGTAATGATAACTTAACGTTCCCTTGAATGTGTAGTCATTAAAAAGTTTCTCTTTATTTATTTTTACAATTCATTTACCAGTAGTAAAATTCTAATTTTAGAAATAAAGGATCATTTGTTCTGGTAGAGTTTGTTATGTGACATTTAATACTGAATACTGACATATTTTTGCATCAGAAATACAATTTCCCAAATGATCAAAGAAGATATTTTAGATTACCAATTATATTTTTACTGGTTACATTTAACACTTATGAAATTAAAAACTTGAATAAATGCAGATCTTCTAAACTTGGAAACTATTGATTTCTCCGTAGGGTTCAATTAGTTTTCCTGGTAATTGATGAAATCCCCTACCACAGGTTTTTAGTGATATATTGATATAAACAATGCACATGAATGTTGAAGCTAGCCACATAACTTCTTTGCTATGTGTCCTTTAATATCTGATATAATCTTTACATTGATACTTGTCCTAAGTTTGAGACAGATATTGTCAATTTCTTCATCGTAATTATATTATTATTGTCCAATGCATATATGTGCTGTTCGCTAACACTCCATTGGTGTATTTTATACTTACTTGATTGGCTAATTTTATGTTGGAAGTCCTTAAACCCTCCCTTTCAGCTACTGTGACAGCTATTGGTTGTGTAAAATGGTGCAAAAATCAAAGTGCTTAGACAGATAAGATATGTACCAGTATATTTTTAATATATTATGGTATAATCTGGAAGCATTGACATTATCTGTAAAATTACCTTTTTCCTCTGTTTGTTAGTGGACACATTTAAGCAAAAAGGCGACTTTACAAAGTTGCTGTTCTACTTTCATTTATAACGCAATGTGCTCAAAACTTGATAAAGTGATTATCTCTTCACTCATTTATGACAATGTTACTTTCAATTGTTTCTGAAATGAATTGTTGAAAATGTACAGATGCATTTCCAGTTATTGTAGTTGAAAAGAACCATGTCGGCACCTTCGTGCAATAACTGAATAACTGCATATAGAAATAGAAGCAGATATTGAGTTCTTGCACTGTGGTAACGATGTGTTCTAGTTACCGTCCTCCCATCAAGTTTGTGACAGTATAAGACTATAATGCTAGTACCACTAAATCTAATACCAGCTTAGCTTATACATGTACAGTACATGTATGTGTAGAAATTGAAAATATTGCCTTTGGCCTTTAACAATAAAAGTAATGTTTATTCAACTTTCAATCGGTTTTACGGTAATTTTTTGATAATTGATCTCTTATAGGAAATGGAATCTCTATTTATGCTACTCTGCTCTGTACAGCATAGTGATATTTGTAAAAATACATGTAGTTAGTTAATAATTAGCATTCTTTATTGAGCTTTCCTTGATTGAAGAAAATATTTAAACAGTTTGTAGTGATTGAAAATAACTTTTAATTGATAAAACCTACCAGTTATCATATGTAAATGATTTTGATTATGAGTAACATATCTAAGCCTAATAAAATAATATTTATTAGGTTGTATACATACTACTGTACATGAATTATAGTGTATGGTTAAATGGTTTGTTTCGATTTGGATGTTTTTGTCTTTGTTGGATTTACATTATTGTTTAATAAAACACAAAGTTATTATGTTATGGAATGAAAAATCATTTTATACCAACATTATAAGAAAATAAATAAATATAATTTTCAAGAAAAGCTTTATTTTCTATTATGCTATGGTAACTGATGTGAGCTGATCTGCAGCTATGTGCAATCACTCTTAGATGAAATACCTTTGTGTAATTAAACCCAGCTTCACCCAATTCCCTAGCTTCAACATCATGGCCACTACGCGACTCTAAACATTTTAAGTGTTGAAATATAAGCTTTACTGATGATAGTGGTACATGTTCGATCCATAATAGCCATAAATGGTTGAATTCTGAAAAGAACTTGGAATTATGTGACCTCCATACGAAGACAATACCTGGGAGCTTTAGTTTAAAGGTCGATTATATGCCATTAAACACCAGAATAACACTTTGACTGTTTTGAAGATTTTAGATTGATCTTGTTGCAAATAAGAACAATTTTCCTTCATAAAATCATTTATTGTATAATAATCTTAACTTCAGTATTTTAGTCAAGGTGTACATTATCTGTGTAACCGGAACTGATGCCCATTAGGATTCCCATGAAAGATAACTAGAGCTGGTTCCCATGAAGGTTAAACAATTGAAAAGACCCTGGCACCACAGTTCGCACAATATTGAAACGAAATCGTAGCCAACATGCGATAGAGGTGTTCTTACACAGTTCTAAATTCTCAGATTTTTCAAAACCTGTCATAATTTTATCAAATAAAATATATATCACACTCGTGTGTAGAAATAAGACAAAGCATAGCAGCTCCACGGAAGTGTGGACAGCTCATTTTCTTTGCACAACCAATAAGTGTGGGAGCTTGCGTTTAGTAGCTGTGCATTATGGTTTCCATTAAGTTTACAGTATCTGGGTAACCAGAGCCAGTGCCCATCATGGAGCACATGGAGGTCACATTTTCTTGGTAACTTATAGGGCTGGTACCTACTATGGTTTGTGTGAAGGAGAAATCATGGGGGAAACAAGGGCTGGTTTCTGTTACATGATTTGCAACCAGGGCTAGTTCAAATTATGAATCTGGGTAACACAGTCCATGGTCATTGTCATGAAGTTTACATTATCTGGGCATTCAGGACTAGTTCCCATTTTGGGTCACATGGAGGTTTCTTCTTGTTGACCAGGGCTGTTGATTATTAAATTATAGTTCCCATATGGGAACCAGCCCTTATAATTACCCTGTATACAGGTTACAAGGGCTGGTTCTAAAGATGGTTACATGTATCTAAGTAAACCAGGGCTGTTTCCAAATATGGGTCACATAAAGATTGCAGTATCTTGGTAATACAAGGATTTAGGGGTAGCAACCCATATAGGTCACATAGAGGTAACATTTCCTAAGAGCTTTTGCCTTCGATGGTTCACATGAAATTTACAATATCTGGATTACCACAGCTGTTTTTTCATTATTGTTCATGTGAATGTTGCATTATCTGGTGAACCAGGGTAAGTGTCCGTTATGGTCACATTGAGGACATAATCTGGTTTAACAGCGCCGGTTCCCATAAGGTTACATTTATCTTTGTCACCAAGGCTGGTTCCAATTATTGGTCATATGAAGGGTAATCAGGGTTAGTGCCCATCATGGCTGACATAGAGGTAACATTTTCTTTGTAGCTAGGGCTTTGGCCCATTTTGGTCTGCATGATGTTAACATTATCTGTGTAAGCTGGATTGGATCCCTTTATGGTTGGCATGGACATTAATATATCTATTAAAGTAACAACGTCTGGTTTCCATTATGTTTAACATGAAGGTTACATTGCCTTGGTAACAAGGGCTGTTCCGATTATGGTTTTCATGAATGTGCCATTATCTGGGTTAACTCGGGTTAGAGACTTTGTTCACATGAATATTAAATTATGTTGGTAACCAGGGCTAGTGCCCATTATGATTTACATGACAGTTACATTGTGTTGGTAACCAGGGCTACTGCCCATTATGATTTACATGACTGTTACATTGTGTTGGTAACCAGGGCTAGTGCCCGTGTGTTGGTAACCAGGGCTACTGCCCATTATGATTTACATGACAGTTACATTGTGTTGGTAACCAGGGCTAGTGCCCATTATGATTTACATGACAGTTACATTGTGTTGGTAACCAGGGCTAGTGCCCATTATGATTTACATGACAGTTACATTGTGTTGGTAACCAGGGCTAGTGCCCATTATGATTTACATGACAGTTACATTGTGTTGGTAACCAAGGCTAGTGCACATTATTGATAGCATGTAGGTAATTTTTTCTTGGCAGGGTTCACAAAAAGAATATATTTTCGATAGAAAAACAGACCTGGTTCAAAATAGTGTCCAACAGAAGGCTCATTTTCTTGAAGAAAAACCTGCTGGCGCCCATTAAGGTAAACTTGAAGGCATGTTTAAATGGAAGGAATAAGTATGCTCAGTGTTTCTAAGGTGTTCATTGGATGCAAATTGAGCCTAAATTAATATTTCTTTTCATGATAATAACTGATTACTGAAAAGGTTTTGCTGACAGTATTATTTTTTTCCAAAAGAAACCTTAGAAAATAACTCTGAACATTATAATTTTAATAATATATAAGTTAACAAACGGTGCATACTATTGCCAGTTATGTTTCAAGAAATGCAGTCCAGGGACAAATAAACAAACACCAACATGGAGTAACTAGTAACTTTATTGCAGAACAGTTTGCCTGTATCTACATAATTATAACGAGATCACATACAAATGAACAAACAGTGACTATAGTTGTATAGTTGTTTATGCAATATGTACAAAACTTCAACAATACCTGATTATTAACAAGCTTCATCTTTAAATAGTATACATGTTAACTTCTACTCTTCTACTGGATAAATGAATATCAGCTATAACATTTCTCATCTTCAGGGGTTATAAAACTTGATTTTTATAATACTTTCCATGTAGTTGATTAGGGCTATTCCATTTAAACATATAACCCCCCGGGGGGAAGGCACTTTTTAATTATACCGACCCCCTACAGAAGCAATTTAACTCTTTGGGTCAAAATCAGCGAAAAAAGACACCCACCCATATACTATTGAAATAATTGCCTTCCCCCTGGGGGCTTTATGTTTTACTGGAATAGCCCTTATGCAATGTTCAATGTTTTGTCCCTCAGACATGGCAGTGGACACATGGGGGAACTTAAGACAGCAAATGATCAGGATAGCTGAGACAGACCCCAAACTAAAAATAAGACTGGAGTAAGGTTTAACATCACATAATGTTGTATACCTAAAGCATCAGGCATCCAAAGCAATTTAAGGGATCAGTGCAGGAGAGAAACAAGAACATTTACTGATGGTGTGAATGTCCAAGGAGAACTTTGCCCTGGGAAAACATTAGTAGGTGCATAACAGTTACATCCCATCTAACAAGAATAATAAATCGACGGGGTTTCATACAGCAACATCAGTTACTTATTATTCAATATTATTTATTCAGTGCAATTTTGAAACTTGAAACTTTTGATTGCAATATTTAAAGAATAAATAAATAAAATAATAAAATGAAGAAAAGTGAAAATGTATGTGAACTGTAAATGATGCTGATTGAAGTAACAATTTTAAGGACAATCTTCATTTATAAATAGTTATGTTCTTTATTCTGATCTAAAAGAAAGCAAAAATAACAAGAACAAACTTAATTTCCAAAATAGAATATAAAAATATGAACTTTCTAGTGAAATAATATATTTATTTTCCACATGTTCCTGTTTTGGCAAATTAATTAGGCTTCAACTTCCATCCTACATGGACTTGCAAAAATCATACTTTGCTATTTCTTATTTTCTTATTACTATAATATCAAAATGTATATGGAAAATCTGCAAACATGTTAATATCATGATATTGCACATATCCTGGCAATATCACTTTTCCTATAAACAAGTATGGCCAGATTGAATATTTAAAAACAAAATCCAAACGTAGCATTTCAGACCATGTTTTAAGCTATACTGAATCTACGTCCGATTACAGTGATATGCCAAAAACAATTTCCTAATGAAAAAAATGACAAGTTAAAAGTATCTTTACAATAAAGCAACATTATTGTCTTAAGAATGTCTTATAAATGAGGACCCAAGTTGCTTGCTGAAGACAGCTGTGACTGACATGATACGAGTGGAAGCCTCGCTCTGTCTGGACACTTGTCAGCTATTGTTTGTCAGATGGCCAAAGCAATCCACTGGATTATTCAACCATGTGCTATTATTTATAGACAAAATGTAATCCCTTTATTGATCAATTAACTGGTTAAATGACATTCAGCATCATGTTAAATGATATGATGCCAAGCTGCCCTAATTTGAATACGATGAAAAGAAATGTGATGTTATTGCAAGGTGCTAGTCCAAATTGCCAGTTGACGGCAGTACAAAGAACATTGGTTCCCTGATTATGAGGTGAACTTGCTTTGTAAAGCTTAACTACTCATATCTTTTCATTGTTTCACAAAAATATACTATAAAGATGTATATACTAAGATGTTTGAGACCTCAAATGAGCTATTTTAATTTTACTAATATCTTCCAATAAGGCACTATTAAAGAAATTTGTGATATTTCCTATAATTTTATTACATAAACCATGCTGTGCAACCATTTTAGAAATCTACTTCATTTACTTTGTGTAAAAAAAATAATTTTAAAACATTATAAAGGTTTTTCATTAGTAAAAAAGCATCAGGTGTACACAATGAAAAAGTGTGAGTGAGGAAGAGTAACAGGGAATAGAAACAGTGATAAGGCAAGACAATGAGGTAGACAATGTTTATACACTTCCAACTTCTAGCAATAGATTTATAACAGGAGATACCAGAATTCAACACAAAGTCATGTTGTCTGTGTTGATTATTGTCATAGAGGTTCAGATGCAAATGGTACCGAGTAACAATCAAATATATATAGAAGTTGGAACCGTCTGGCATTAGGTTTTGATTTCTTTGAAAAATAGACTTTATATATACAAAAAGTAAACCAACCGCTTTCGTAATAGATGTGTACATATTACATTCAATAGACTTTTGGTTTTCTGTCAAAATTAGACTTTATATACACACATTTATGCTAACTGATGTCATAATACAAACAAACATGTATGTTTACAAAACATTTGAACGAGACATTAATCAATTTATGGCATTTTCTTTGCATCAAAATGTAACAAAAACAGCAAACAAGCAAATGTAATTAAACAAATATACAAATAATTATGTTCTCAAATTGTATTAAAAATACTCGTAGATATAAGTCAATAAACATGTAAAATGTAACCCGGTGGAAAATGAGTCGTTCGTGTGAATGAGAGAGGTGTAATTGACCACCAAATTCATTCTAAGGTAATGTTCATTATCATCTTTGGTAATTGCAACTAATGACTTGCTGTTGCTTACCCTTTTAATGAGACAATATAATAGTTTTGGAAGAACAAGAGCACAACATGTCAACACTTGTCTAATCTTTTTAGTCAACAAGGGAAGAAACTAAACGTTCAGAGTTATGGGTCTTGCTACATATATGTACATTGTAACACATGTACAAAGTTACCTCCATATGGTAAATTTCCGCAAATCAACGATGTTGACGCTGATGCCAAGGCTATGAGAATATCACAATTTTGTTTCTTAAAAAAACACTCCGAGACAAGCTATCTGGTAAGACAAGCTATCTGGTAATGACAGTTTTCTTTACAATGTTGACAACTATACAACAATCATCAGATCTGGTATAAAGTCAGATCTGCAGTAAATATAGGTTGAAAAAATATGATCAATGTTTTGTTTTACAATTTTTAATAAAAAATGAATATGAATACAGTGGGACTTTTATACTTAGCCATAATACAATTTTCATTAAATACAGAATATATATCACACACAAAGAAAACACTTTATGACATAGAATAAGAAACTTCTTTAAGGAAAGTTTGCAAGTAAACTAACTCTTCCAACTACATCAAAGCCTTAACTAAATATACTGAATTGATTTGAGCAATGTTTTGTACTGCGAATCATTTAATAAATTAATTCAAAGAAATAATTATGGAATAATAGATATAATCAATAATGCAATTTATACAAGACTTTAGTATAGAACTAAGAATATGTACACAGATTTTCTAAATCTTTCTTATAATATAAAAATAAAAGGTCATCTCATTTCTGAATAGTAATTTATACAAATATCATAGGTTACATATTTTACTTACAATTCAACTAATGTACATGTCACATGATGATTTCCTGATAATCAATACATTTCAGAAAATTTAACAAAATATTATTTTAAAGCTTGGTTTAACGTTTGTATAATCTAAAACTTGCTATTGCAAATTTTTAATGAATCAGGATGCCAATTTAATACCTAGCAACCTATCGCTTAAGTGTTCTTGTCAGATGATTTATTAACAGCATTATGAATTTTAAACATTGTGAAATGGGCCAAATCCCCCACCCCCACCCCCCAAAAAAAGTCACAAAATGAAAGCAATCTACAGTATATGAAAGTAAATATTACATATACCGGTGCATGGAGTATCAAAGACAAATATTATATGAGCCCCACAGAGCAAATGCCACCACTCATCTGTGGGCTGAAATGGGCATAACTAGATAAGCCAGAATTACAGGCCTGCTATTCATGTGTGTATTGTCTACAGCAACATGTGTTCCAAGTTTCATTTACATAATTATATATATGTACTGTTTTTCAGTTATGATCATGGTTTTAGTTTTGCACCACGACTACGACAACAATACCAATGCTATAAGAAATATCTCCACTTTTTTAATTAAAACAATACAAGCTTAAAAGGAGCTTTAATAATAACAATTTTTAAGATTATGTTTTATAGAAAAATAGTAGAATAGAATGTTATTAGTGTAAAAAGAGTTACTAAATCAAGACTTTCATTAAATTGCACCATTATTTGACCAGTATAACCACTTGAACAATAAAATTATATTTAAATAAAAATGACAGACCAGCTTACTAGAGCATAAAAACATAGTTCAGTCCATTCAATGTAATATGATTATACAAAAATATAAAAATATGTTTTAATAATTAAGTTTTACATATTTCTTCACTATTCAACAATCACTCAGAAAGACAACAAACTATATATATACATGCGTACATCTAAATTAGTATCAGGAAGAGAACCATTTTGTGAAAGTGAAACTTAAAACATCCTAATTTCCATCCATCAGGAAATGCAATTTTAGATTAAAGTGAAATCAATTTTTTAATGATATTCAAATTTTAGTCAGACACTTTTAAATATCAGTAAACATTGACAGAAAGCCCCCTTTTGTTTGATAATCCTTGGTTCCTGATACTATCATACTGAATACACATATTATCTATGCCATCAAAACATCACACAGCATTTCTTAGACAGATGTCTCCATTACACCATGCGGACAAGAGGTCTCCTCAATGATAGCGGTATTTGTTAACGTTTCCCTCTTCATATTCCAGGGATCATAATAATCACTGTCAGAGACACTGGAAACTGAGCTTCTAGTTTCATCAAATGACACTTTTGATCCTGAAGGACTTGGTAACTCATAGTCATTGTTATTATTATTGCTGTTAGAAATCAGCATCTTTTGATCACATTTGGCACTGTCTGAGGCGTAAGTCAACGATGGATATACCGAATAATTTGTATCTACAAAACTATTATCACCCGACTCATCTACTGACTCTTGTCGCGAGTTCGCAAAGCTGTTACACAATGACACACTCTCAACTCTTTTATTTGATCGCGATTCAAAATTTGAAAAACGTCTCGGGCGATTTGTGCAACAAATTTTTGAATTGTTACTATTTGCATCATTCTCCACTGAGCCCTCTCTGGATCGGCCGTTATAAGGACTTCCTGTGTCAAACATCTCATATTGCAACCTCTGAGCGACAGCCTCCGGGAAGAAAACACTTTTTGAACGTGTGCTGTAAGCGGAAAAAGAGTACCTATTGGGATTTAGAGATGACTTTTTACTATTTGAGCCATGAATCGATTCCTGATGCATTCTCTCTGCTGCTTTGCGTAACAAGACAGGAGAAGATGGCAGAGACTGGCTTTTCTGTCGTACAGACAGTCGTTTAGTTGATAGAGCTGTCCCCCCCTGATTGGGTGTACACGGAGGGGTCGTGGGTGAGGATGGAGACGGAAGATCAAAAATCACAGAGTCTACATCTCCGAACGACTTCCCTAGCATCTTGCATCCTTTGTGAAATCCTGCCATGTCGGCAAAAGGGTTAGATATCGAAGGCTGGTAAAACGGGTCGTCCCTGCTCATAGCTTCTCCAATTAATACTGGCGTACATGTGACAATATCTTCAGTCCCGTTTTCAAAGGCTTCGTCATCATATTCATCCTCGTTTACCTGAAGAATGTTGTCTTCAGATCGTGAACGCTTATGGTAGGTTGAACCATCTGAAATATAGTTGATTCATTTCAATGCATTGAACTGATCTAGTAAAAAAATCCTCTATTTCATATCTATAACAATTGAAGGTATTATATAACTAAACATTAAAACAAGACAGAAACAGGCCATTCATGTAAGTGCTGTCTAAGTGTAACTGCATAGAGTATATGTCAAATTTCAATAATTTCTAATGTCACAATTATCCTCTATGTTAAGAACTGTACAATATAAAACTTGAACTGTAATTGTCAAATATTTCATTGATAATATATGTAGTAATGTTTTCATTGCCCACCTATGGAGTTTCTTCGCTCATGGCTGTTGGTTGAGCAGTTGTCATTCTTCAAGTTCTCATAGATCTGCTGTGTGTATATCTCTGTCTCGGTAAATGGTGGTCGCTTCTTTGGTTCAATCTGAACATTCAAAAGTCATTATTTTATAACAATATGTTAAAACGATAAAATACAGATAAATGGCTATGTAGAGTACAGTCCTTACCCAGATCTACCATCTTGGGTATCAATTTGCTTTATTATAATGAACTGAACACTGTTTTTGATAATCAAGTTTGTGAAGGTGTGGACAAGAAATGGTTTACAAAAGCAATAGGTAACATATATGCCCTGTCTTCTTAGAAGGAGGCATGTAAAGTAAAATTTAACAAGAGATGTTTGTCAAACATTATGCCCCCCTGAGCGCCATGTTGTCAGGATTATATGGACAATTGAATGAAATATGCTTGGACCGAAATGACAGCTGATTTTGTCACTGACATTGGATGCAGTTGCGGCAGTTTTAAGATTACGACCAATCAAAGTGTGAGGATAGAGTGTGTTATTACTATGACCTTTGACTCTATGACCTCAAAACCCATAGGAGTCATCAGCTGGTCACCAAAAACCTAAATGTCAAGTTTGAGGGCCATGAGTGCAGGCATTGTCAAGTTATCACACAGACAAGGTTTTTGGTTCAAGGTCAATGAGGGTCATCTACTGGTAAGGCCCAACCTTCATGTCAAGTTCGAGGGTCATAGGTGCAGGCATTGTCCAATTATCACTCGGACAACCTTTTAGCATTCAAGGTCACTGTGACCTTGACCTTTGTCCCGCTGACCCATAAAATCATAAGGGGTCATCTACAGGTTGGACGCAACCCCAAGTCAAGTTTGAGGGCCATGGTAGCAGGCATTGTCGAGTTATCACTCGAACAATATTTTCGCATTTAGATCACTATGACCTTGACCTTTGACCCGATGACTCCTAAAATCAATAAGGGTCATCTACTGGTCAGGCCAAACTTCCATGTCAAGTTTGATGATCACAAATTCAGGCATTGTTCAGATATCACTGGGAGAAGATTTGTTAACTTTTTTGACCTTTGGCCCGATGACCCCCAAAGTCATTAAGGGGCATCTACTGATCTGGCTCAACCTTCATATCAAGTTTGAGGACCATAGGTCCAGGAATTGCCGAGTTTGCTCTCAAGGTCACTGTGACCTTGACATTTGACCCCTAAAATCAATAGGGGTCATCTACTGGTCAGACCCAACCTCCAAGTCAAGTTTGAGGGCCATGGGTGCAGGGATTGTTGAGTTATCACTCGGACAACCTTTTACCATTAAAGGTCACTGTGACCGTGACCTTGGCCCAATGACCTCTTAAATCAATAGGTGTCATCTACTGGTCAGGCCCGACCTCCAAGTTAAGTTTGAGGGCCATGGGTGTAGGCATTGTCGCATTATCACCCTGACAACCTTTTACCATTCAAGGTCACTGTGACCTTGACCTTTAGCCTGATGACCCCCAAAAACAATAGGGGTCATCTACTGGTCAGGCCCAACTTCCATATCAAGTTTGATGACCATAGGTCTAGGCATTGTTGAGTTATCACTCGGACAAGCTTTAAAAAAAAATTACCATTTAAGGTCACTGTGACCTTGACCTTTGACCCGATGAGCCCTAAAACCAAAAAGGGTCATCTACTGGTCAGGCTCAACCTTCATGTCAAGGTTGATGACCATACGTCCAGGAATTGCTGAGTTATCACTCGGGCAAGCTTTGGTCTACCGACGGACCGACAGACATGTGCAAAGCAATATATCCCTCTTCTTCGAAGGGGGGCATAAAAATGGTCAAATACTAAGGATAATTAATGAAAAATTGATCAAGTCCAATGCAATGATAGTTGTGTGAATATTTAAGAACATTTTTCCACTACATGGTGACTAAATATCAGTGTAAAGGAGTGAAGTAACCAAGACTAAAGGCTACAACGCCTGGCTCCCTACCTGACAGCATCGGAATGCCATACGGAGAAAGTCCAAGGGACAGTAATCCACCAACTCACTGAAGGCCTTGTAGTCAATACCAAAGTTCTGAAAGGGGATTTGTATAGTCAAGATTAACATGGTTGAATACCAACTGTTAACCAAATATTATTATTTAATACCTTTTTACAACTTTTTGTAAAGCTATGATCATGAATCAATTCAACAAATATGCTCCCACGTTTAAAAGCAGTGCTTTCCCTTTGAATACAGAACACAAACACATTCCTCTATTGGGTATCAACTTTTATTTTAACGTGATATGAGTAGATCTAGTTTAGTTTTGTTTATACTTATTTATTTTACCTCAATGGTGACAATAGCTTGTACAATCAAGTTTGTTCCATTGGTAGAAACCAGTACTGATGTCCATTTGAAGTGGCCATGAGAAAGTTCCCTTGGTGGGAATCAAACCCACATGCTTACGTCTAATGGCCAATATAACAATACTTGATTTCAACTATATCAAAGCATTTGAGGAACTTGGAACATGTGGACTATGTGTGAGATTCAAATATGTATGCCCTTATGGATCAAAATGTAGATGCACACTGAATTCCATCCAGCTAGACAGTAGATTAACACTGATGTCAGAGACATGCACCGTGATCGGTAATATAATACATGTACAATGTTCTTTACAACAGATTGTAGAGTTTATGCCATAAAGTACCAAGTGGCATTAATACAAGGACAGATATGGTACCTGTCATTGACCCTGCAGCATGTTTTTATGAGGACACCACTTAAGTCACCAATTAGCTAAAATGCTACGATATACTTTTCTATTAGTGTGATAATATTCCCTGCCAACTCACGTTAGATCTAGGTAGGATATCTGGATCAGATGAGACCCTGGCTGTGATCTCACAACATATCACACCATAGGAAAACACATCAGCCTGAAAATACAGTGGAAAATTATTTATGTGATACTTGAAAGTGGTTATAGATAATAAGAGTTTATTAGCTTACTGTTGTTGCCACTTTATTATTATACAGGAGCAATGCAAGCCCGTGCCAATGCTTATCTGTTCAAAGTGTTTCTCAGTTGATCAGGGATAATAATTCTACACTTATTTAAGTCAAAGTATTGGGCTTTATGTTGGCTCCATGTCAATGTTGGACTAGTGACGAGTTATCCCCAATGTTTAAGTAATGGAAGGACAATTCCCTTACCAACACCCAGGGTTATTTCCCCTTAAATTTCTTAAGGAAACAGAATGATGAGGTAAAACAATATTACCAAGAATATTGGTAAGCAGCATTTACCATTGTAAAGTTTGATTTCATATTCACAGCTGAACTGTTTGAATATGTGACAACATTTTCTGATATGACAAGTCCTCATGATGCACAATATCAGACAGTGGAATGATTTGACTGCAGAGCATATAAACTGGCAGAAATCTTGTTTATTTCGTTTTGCTGGCACATTGCTAAGAAATAAACCAGCAGACCCAAAATCTAAGGCATGATAAATATAATTGTTTACATGGATGTGAATTTTATAATAAATCCACAAACAGTTATATCTGATTCTGCTAGAACACAAACAGTACCAAGTTCAAACAAATTTACACCAACAAACTTATCCAATGAGCTGAACAGTAAACAATAGAGCATTGGTGGAGGAGGCCCAAGTATTAGTATTACAAGGGTTATACAGATTAGCAGATGAAAATAAACAAACAAACTAATCTACCTGGCACCCTTTCAAGCCAGTATAATATACCTGCACTTCTCAACAAGTGGCTAGAGAACAAGTTTACCAGAATAGCTTACTGCCATGAAGCAGCAAGGAAGCAACCATTACTCTGAGCTTTTGTAACTGTTCATCAATAACAAAAACAGAGCCTGCTAAAGCTAATTATGGAAAGTGCAGATAAAGTTTGTCTTTTCATTTCGGTATATCTTTTGCTGTAAGTTTTATTTGTTAACTTTGCTGTGTTATTTTCAAAGGTTGTTGGCATACCCCATTCATGGTATTAAAGTGTGGAAACTGATCAGTAACAAACAGAGATATTCACAAAGTAATTAAGACCAGATAAACCATTAGGGTAGACCAAAAAACCTAAGATAAAAAAAAACTATCAGGTGTATATCAATGCTCTTCTGTTTCTTTCTGCATTGTGTGGTTTGACATTCAATATGTGTGTCAAGTTTGATGGAAATATTCCTTGAAGATTTAGCTAGCAGATATGATTGCTTAAGCACAATGATGCCGACCTTGATGCCCAAGTTAACAAACCATGGCTATCTACTGAGACTAACAAGATAACATCATAGCTAGTGATCCCAATGTTGCTTTCTGTTCAAGAGGTATAACTCCACAAATATTTAAGCTGAAGTCATGGTACTTTTTAAAAGTAATGCTAGGCTAGTCATAGTAAAAAGGCAACAACTGTAATTTAACTATGGCTAACAGCAACAGCACAAAGACTGACAATACATCGTCTTTTTCATCATTAACCCCCCAAATCAACTAGTGATTTATCCATAAATATGTCCTATAGCTAATAAATTTAAACAAGAGGCCCAAAAGGGCCTATGCTCTACTAGCTTGGCTTTTGTGGTCATCTCAATCCAGAGCATGTATGTATGGGTAAAAGGCAACAGACATATAGTTTATGTTTTGTGTTTGGGTTACCTGAAAACGTAGCACGTTCAACATCTGAGCCCAGAAAGTATTGTAAGCAGATTAGTTGCATGAACTATTTTAATATGTGCCAAGTAAAAGTCATCTGACAAAAAAAAAAAATGCTTTCAAAACTGTACTCATAGTAAAAATTTCTGTAGTTTTAAAAGTTAAAAAAAGTTGGTCAAAAGGTCAAAGTCAAGGGCATCCTAGGACAACATTGATCAATTTGAACAAACATTCACAATCAATTGTGCTGAGATGGATGCACAAACACAAAAAGATTTTCAAACCTTTTCAGATTTATGTATACCAAACCTGTGAACCCTGGGTGTAGCCAGTAATGACACCAGGTGCATAACTTAAACATTCACAACCAATTTTGTTAAGATGAATGCGCAAACTGTAACAGAACTTAAAGCTAAAAAATGGCCTTTGGGCTTTCAATAAGAACAAGGCAGAGTAATTCACAAAATCAGCTGCAGAAGCAAAAAGCAAATTGTCTCTCAAAATCCTAGACTTGCAAATTGTCTCCCTTAACTCTAGACTTGAATTTACATGTGCATGTAAACTTGGCTAAAAATAGAATTTGCTCATGCAGACCTGGCTGAAAATAGAAAGCATTTCTCTAAAACTTTCATGGCCCATAATCTAGGCATTCATGGGCGGATCTGGCTGGTTTTCGAAAGGAACCGAGCTCTAATGGATATCTAGATACTGTACAAGTTTCATCGAGATACAATCAAAACTGAAGACTGTTTCGTGTTCACAACCAATTGTTTACACAATAGCATTTTTTTATATTATCAAGGGCCATAATCTAGGCATGCATGGGCAGATCTGGCTGGTTTTCGAAAGGAACCCAGCTCTAATGGATATCTAGATACTGTACAAGTTTCATCGAGATACAATCAAAACTGAAGACTGTTTCGTGTTCACAACCAATTGTTTACACAATAGCATTTTTTTATATTATCAAGGGCCATAATCTAGGCATGCATGGGCAGATCTGGCTGGTTTTCGAAAGGAACCCAGCTCTAATGGATATCTAGATACTGTACAAGTTTCATCATGATACAATCAAAACTGAAGACTGTATCGTGTTCACAAGCAATTGTTTACAGACGCACTATCGCACGGATGCACATACTACGTACACATTACCATCACATAAGCTCTTCTGGCCAAAGGCCAGTAGAGCTAACAATGAGTATTTAACAAAGCAGAGTGTTTTGTGTATTCTGTATTTCGTAGTTTTGCCTACACACCTGACTTGCTGCATTGGGCCATATAAACTACTGTGAAATCATTTATATTCGTTGGCATGAAATTTCGTGGTTTGCCGAAAAATTACAATTTCGTGGGTACTTGAATTCGTGGTTTTTCATTTTTGAAATAAATAATAATCGAAACTGCGATCGTTCATTGAACGATCGTCTGCATTATCTCCACGCGCTGGCCCGTGATTTCCGTCTTCTACCTAACTCGGTTTATGACACTCGCTAAAGTGGTACGACATGCCAATTAGTGCATATCAATTATTGATTTAATTGAAAAATAAGGTCATAAAAGATGTACCCTGATCATAACTACAAGATAGGCGAAGCCATTGAATGCCAATTAAAAATTTTGCAAACTGTGGAAACACCGAGAAGGTCCGTATATTTGAGTAAACAATCCCTATAAATTGCTGATGTCTACAAATTCAATCACTTTTGAATATCATCTCATTTCAATATTTATTCACACGTTTTTGTTTAATAAGAATATTGAACGCGTTGTTTTGTACATTGTCACGTTGGATGCTCAGTAACCTCCAATGTAATCGATTAATTATTTCATTAAATGAAAAAAATCGAGAACAAACACTCATCAATCACATCTTGTAAACTTGGAGATTTTCATGAACAGCACATGTTTAGGCACGTGCATCAGATTTATAGTGAGACGGATATTTACGCTGTATACTGCGGCCTCTGTAACGAATAAACTAGACTATGTACATAACATGGCAATTGAAAAAGTGAATGAAGGGTTTATATTTCGTGGAATCTTGAATTCGTGGATCACCCAATCCACGAAAACCACGAACATTAATGCCCCACGAACATTAATGATTTCACAGTAAACTAATCTGTTCATGTATCACATGTTTATCAAACTTATTCCTGCCGTGTCTGTCACTTCCTTGGAATAATTCTGTTTAATCAGTATTACATGAACTATAACTGATGCATATTAGTTACAAAGTATGCAGCTGGATGTAATACTATACCAGTTCGTTGTATGACTGGCCCAGAATGACCTCTGGCGCCATCCAGAATGGTGAGCCCACAGTGGATAGCTGCTTCTTCTGCCTGAAATGACACATCAACTCTCTGGATCCATTGTAGCATTAGAATTAGTCGACAAAATTTTTAAATAAGGTAGAGCTGTATGTTTCTACTGCAGGGTGGGTCCAACTGCAGAAAATGGATTCCATTAAAAAGAATTCAAAGTTAAAATGTTGAATCATGTGACACCAAAAAGTAGAATTAACTTAACTTTCCAGCTCAAGAATCAGTGGAATATAGTACTGATGGACAATGCATTATAGTAATATTTCTGACAGAAGAGTTCACATTTATTTTGGTGGATATTGAAATAAACTTTGAAAACTAGTAAATATCATAAGAGACTAAGAATAGGCTTTCCATTTTATAAATGTGAAAATAAGACCATACTGGAGATTAACGATCATAAAGATTAAATATGTAAGTGTAATTATAATTAAATCTTATTAAAACAAAGCAAAAACAATCCAAAATCAGAACATATTTTATTAACTCACCCCCACACCCAATTAAAGTAGCAATAACAGGTGTATATCCAGATGAACCCTGTAATTTTCTAGGCCATATATCATGTGAGACAACAATGGACACACCAAACATGGGGGGGAATAATCACCTGTTACAACTCTGAGAATTGGTGGACTCACTTACTCTCAAATCAATTCTATTGTTACTATCAAAGTTTTTAGAATTCTCCTTAACAGCAAAAATTTGCTTTGCATTATTTTATACAGTTTTAAATACAAGTATGTTAATTTCTGTAACAAACAATATCTATTATATGTAAATGAGCAGGAAATTAACATCCGGCAATAAACCCCGACATCTGGATATACTAGTACTTAAGATGTTTATAAATAGTTTCCTATAAGAATCAGAGTGCACATCTCAAAATTCATTATAATGCAATTGAGTTTCTTATCTAAAATGTGATTGTTGGAGAGATAGGCAGACAATATGCCTCTTAATAAATTAACTCATTTCCAAGTCTATCATAATGGTTAATTTCTTGAAAAATGTTATGCCATTATTTCTAAGCATGAGTTAAAATATAACATAAAATTTTATTTGAGCTGATGCCATTTTATTGATCATTGTAAAAGTGGTTGAAATTACCATAAGCCAGCAAGCCCTGCACTGGTAAAATGTCTTATGGGCTTGCTCAAATTTTTGATTTTATATAGAAGGACATGTTAAAAAATTTGATGCCAAACAATAGTATAAGAATTCGGGCTTGTACATCCGAAAGTCTAATTTCCATGACTGTTGTAACAAGCCGATATTGCATGGAATCAGGATTGAGTTTGCTCCCTGATCACCTTTGTGACAGACCAACAGAAAGCCCACTATGTTTTACAAGTATACAAACCTGGTGACTTGAACACCCATTATACTAACAATTACCCTTATATTCTGTTATCTTATTATACTTCCAAAACAGACCCAGCATACTTACAATGGGTCTGGGATTTTTGCGGACAACCCGAAGTCCCCAACTACAGCAGTATAGGTCTCCTGTTCTTTGCGAATCAACACATTCTGAAACATACAAAAGCAAATTGAAATGTAACTTTATGCAAAAACAACCTTTTTCTCTCCAGCGACTGAATTAAGACAACACCATGGATTTGTTTGTCCCCCTGAAATGTTCCCTACATGTCCTGTATGGCCCCTTCTCCCAATCTTCACTCAATCATTGGACTCTAAACAATTGAGACAGCCAGAGAAAGATACTAAAAAAGAATCAGGATTGCATAACATGTGTTTTTCAAAGACACCATGCAATAAACACATCTGAAGTTAACGATCAGGCTAATTTTAGCAAGGTTACAGAGACTGTTGAACTTACTAAACTCTGGTAATTATTATTACAGAACTTTTATGTAACATTTTCCATCAATCATATTCTGATAATAAATCATATTTCTTACACAAAAACCCTGATTTTTGACAACACCGAGAAGACTGACACTAGCTGGTAGGTACAGTTGGAATACCGTCGTTGGGAGATATACAGTACTTCCAACAACCAAACATGACAAAGCCTGTAACACAAGTATGATACAATTCTTCAAGATTTGAAGCGCAGACACATATAGCAAACTTACCTAAATAATAATTACACCACATTCTATTACTAACTTACGTTTTTATTTTCTTCTGAACAAAATCCCAGAAGAAGAAAAACTAGAATTCATCTAAATACACCAGAACAGCTGACTGATCCCATTTTGAAATGCACTTACCAATGTTTTGCACATGAGGTTTTTTAACAGCAGCTTACTTCAGACAGGAAGTATTTTAACTAACAGTCCTGGGGCAAGAAGCCCTGAGGCAGTGCATTATTAGTATGACTACAGAAGAACTCGACTTACCTTAGAAGCGGCCTGCTTTTCAAAAGTGCTTTTAAATTTATACAAAAATTATATGATAATTAAGCCAATTGGACAAGAGCTCAGAAAATTAATGCCATGCCTCCACATGAGTTTAAATTTTCTTTTCAGATGGGAAATGTTTTAAAAAAGTGTCTTCAGAGTGAGGTTAACAAAGATCTTTCCACAGGGAACTAGAAAGTGCTTTCTGGTAACAATCTGTTGCATAGGAGTTGGCCACAGAGAAATGCTGAGTTTACCAATACAGCAACTCAACCCTCCTGAGACAGTGGAAAGATACCAGAGTACATGGCATAGAATCAAGGCCAATCACGTTAGCTGAGATTTTTCATGTCTTATGCCTCACATGCTGCTACCCTAACATTTGTGACCATGGGCATCCTGCAGCAGCCCTATAATTGCCATTGGCATTAGGAACACCCTTCATTTCAACAACCTCCTTTAACTGTTGACAATGACAAGCAAAAAAGTTGGAGAAGAATTACTTTTTAAAAACAATCAACGACATGTGTCTTCTCACGGTGAAACTGAACAATACATTAACAGCAATCATTGTTCTAAATGTCCTCATGATTAAATTGAACAACACATTAACAGCCATCATTGTTCTTGTCATCATGATTAAATTGAACAACACATTAACAGCCATCATTGTTCTTGTCCTCATGATTAAATTGAACAACACATTAACAGCCATCATTGTTCTTGTCATCATGATTAAATTGAACAACACATTAACAGCAATCATTGTTCTTGTCCTCATGATTAAATTGAACAACACATTAACAGCCATCATTGTTCTTGTCATCATGATTAAATTGAACAACACATTAACAACAATCATTGTTCTTGTCCTCATGATTAAATTGAACAACACATTTACAGCCATCATTGTTCTTGTCCTCATGATTAAATTGAACAACACATTAACAGCAATCATTGTTCTTGTCCTCATGATTAAATTGAACAACACATTAACAGCAATCATTGTTCTTGTCCTCATGATTAAATTGAACAACACATTAACAACAATCATTGTTCTTGTCCTCATGAATAAACTGAACATCACATTACCAGCAATCACTGTCCTTGTTCTGGACAGCCAATGACATGTGTCCTCTGATGATGAACAGCAATCATGGTTTTTCTCCCAATTGTTTGCCAGTGAAAATCTGGTACAGTCCCAGTATGGAATCTCAGTATTAATATTTTTCAGCTATAAAGAAAAACTAGCAAAAAAATATCACTTATCCTGGGATTTTAGTTGGAGACATGTGGTAAATTGCATTGCTAAAGGTTGAGTTATAACTTAGCTGTACAAACAGAGTAAGTTTGGCATTATGAAAAATAAAGCAATACCTAAAAGTTTCTGTAAAAGTACACAAAAAAGTAATAACCATTACATCATTTTAAAAAAAAAGAATAAAAAAGATGCAAATCTGCCTCGTCGAATAGGACCAAATGGACAAGTTCAGGCTACTGAAAGCACAAATAACAGGTTTTATAGGCAACACTTTTTTTCCATGCATTTACACACAGAGAACATTAATAACGCCTACACATGTATGCAGGTGACCACAACATACAGAGAACCTTAATAACGCCTACACATGTATGCATGTGACCACAAAGCACAGAGAACCTGAATAACGCCTACACATGTATGCATGTGACCACAAAGCACAGAGAACCTGAATAACGCCTACACATGAATGCATGTGACCACAAAGCACAGAGAACCTTAATAACGCCTACACATGTATGCATGTGACCACAAAGCACAGAGAACCTGAATAACGCCTACACATGAATGCATGTGACTACAAAGCACAGAGAACCTGAATAACGCCTACACATGTATGCATGTGACCACAAAGCACAGAGAACCTGAATAACGCCTACACATGTATGCATGTGACCACAACGCACAAACAACCTGAATAACGCCTACACATGTATGCAGGTGACTACAATGCACAGACAACCTGAATAACGCCTACACATGTATGCATGTGACCACAATGCACAGACAACCTGAATAACGCCTACACATGTATGCATGTGACCACAACGCACAAACAACCTGAATAACACCTCGCCCATACATGTATGCATGTGACCACAACGTACAGACAACCTGAATAAAGCCAAACATGTATGCATGTGACTATTACAGGAAGCTGATTTTTTATAGACCTCCCAGGGCAACAGGCCATTATGGCTCCCAAAATGGTAGGTTGCCTCTGTCAGCTTAATGTAGGACTCACAGCAAGAGTTATAACAATTCCACAGTAAAATCAATTTCCCTACTTACAGTATCAGTATATTAAGATAACTGATTTCAAAAAGTTGTTGTTTCAGCATGAAGCTTCAGACCTGCAATGGTATTATGGTACCAACTATCACCCGTTTACTTTAAGTATGAACACCTGGAACACTCAGAAAACTGCTGATCATGAAAAGTAAACGAAAATTTACATATTTAAAGAAACCTTTCCCATTTTGAAGACAAACTTGAAAACAAAAGCACTAAAGGGGAAAGCTAAGAAAACTTCCAGAAAAACAACAACTACATGCAAATTCGTTGAATTGATATCTGTGCCTGATTAGGCAAAGTTCATGGATTGGAAATGAAAAGTAGGTGAAATATTCGTATATTAACATGTAATATGGCTGCAGGGAAATGGACCGTTATGAACATTGGATATAAGTTTGAGTTTGTTTAGAATCATTATCATGTGTTCAGTCATACATGTATGAACATAATCCGACCAATCACTACCATAAAATGGTTTCGGACAAGATTTTTGTAAGATTAGACCTAGAGATCTAATTTTTTATCACATGTGACCCAGTTTTCTATTTTTTATCACATGTGACCCAGTTTTAAACATGTCAAAGAGTTCATCAAGGAAAACATTCAGATCACATTTCATGAATATTAGTCCATACATAATGCCTCTAATGTGTTCCAAAGATTTTTCTAAGATTTGAGCTAGTGACCTAGTTTTTGACCCCATGTGACCCACTTTTACAAGCAGTTCATATTTCATCAAGGGGTATATCCTGACCAAGTTTAAACATAATCTGACCAATCATTACCATGATATGGTTCCTAAACAGATTTGACCTAGTGACCTTATTTTTGATCATATGAGACCCAGTTTTATATACATCCAAGAGTTCATCAAGGAAAACATTTTGATAAAGTTTCATGAATATTTGACCATGTATAATGCCTCTAGTTTGTTCCAAAGATTTGACCTAGTTTTTGACCCCATGTGACCCACTTTTACAAGTGGTCGAGATTTCATCAAGGGGAACATTCTGATCAAGTTTGAACATTTTCTGATCAATGCCTTCCAAGATATGGGACGGATGAACGGAATGACGGACAACGCCAAAACAATATCCCCCTCCCGAAACCTACGATTCGGCAGGGGATAACAAGCAAAAGAAATGCTTATAGGATGGTTAACCATTTTTTTGAAAGATTATTTAGTAGGCCTTCTCTGAAAGTCTGAACTTGTACATAAGCAAATAAATCTATTGAAATCAATTGAAATAGGATCACTTTACAGCCTTGGCAAGTTGGCACACAGTCATAATTGATATATCACCAATTTGTTTTGACATATGAGTAAAACAATGCCATTAACTTATCATTAATTTCTAAATGATAGCAAAACTATGGTTTACTAGGATTAGCTCAGGTTAACTTAGTAAATATTATTTATTTTAGACAGACAGATTATTGTCAAGTTTGTTCTGAAGACAGGGCCACTGTGCATCTAGTAATATTTAAGTAAATCTTTGAGACATATACCACTGAGGTATAGAATAAGGATTTCGATCAGTGGGTTTTCTTTAATTAATTGCAATCATAGACAATAAGTGGACAAAATGTGGAACAAAGTCATGAAACCCTCTTTTATTGTTTCACCTCAAAGCTGGTGGTATTAGTTTAAGAACAGCACATGATGGACCTTGGGCGATATGAATCTGATTTTTCATTCCACAATATTCCAATTGTTAAGCTAAAATATGTTATCCATGTGCCAGCTTTACATAAGTGCATTTTAAGTACAAATTCATACACTACAGTGAAGCATGGATTTAAGATAAATTTACAGAAAAGTTATTTCATTTTTATTTATTTTTTAAGAATTTTAAGTTAAAATCTTTTTTTGTGAAGAATACTTGGTTTGGTTTATTTGAACGTAAGTGATTGAAGAATATAATAGTGAAAATTCATTTCCATAAATTATGATACGCAAATTCATATAGAGAGACTGAGGTCCTTTTCACATTCCTGCTTAATTGTACAGAAATCATAGAAATTGGTATTGCTACATAGAAACTGTGTCAATGTGATCAATAAAAAAGTGCTTTAAAAATTAGAAGAGCACTATACATAAATGCTGAAGCCTGAATCTACACTTTCTTTAAAGATGCATTCTTACTCCCAAATAAGATTTACCACAATTAATACTATTGTTTTAATATTCCAAAAAGGAGTAATAAATGTCGAAAACAATAGTTCTTATGAAGGATACCAAGTTCAATTTGAAAGAAATGAGCATTATAAAAACATGCTAATTCTACCTTATGAGACTATAGTAGACCACAGTAAATCTTTTAGCATTCACCAATCATTTAATATTTTTGCGCTTTCTGCTATTAAATACACAGTTAAAATTTGTTATTAGTAATTAATATTTTCCATTTATAAATGCATAATTTATTGATTAGTTAAAGGTTTATAAGTCAAAAATTATGTTTGTTATACATGTGTATGTATTGATTTTGATTAAGAGTGTCACTTTAAACATGGCCGGTGCTCAGAGCACCTGTTTAATTAACTCAGTGTACGAAATTCGGATTTGAATCTACTAGCCCATTCGGGCTACCAGATAGGAATTTTTACTAGCCCGAAACCAATTTCACTAGCCCAATCTTAAACAATATAAAGTATCACTCGATCGGAATAATTTTTGGAAGTTTGAATAATGATTCCACAACGATTCTGATCATCTAATCAAGCACGCTCATACAGTTTCAATAAATGTTCCCCAATCTGAACAATGCGTCAATAATAAATTATAGTCATACATATAATATTGTAGTCATCAAAAGTTCAGTAATGCTACGTTTACACTATGTTCCCGGTTGCCACGGCAGCCCCGTTTCAGACAACCGTGGAGAAAACAGGATAAACGTGAGACAGCGCGGGGGAACGGGATATGCAAACGTGACAGACCGTTATTGCCGTGCATGCCGGGCCAGAATTTTAAACTGTCAAAAAAATTGCCACGGCAGCCATGGTGTGGATGAGAAACGTAGTAGGTCGTAGTAAAACGGGGTAAACGCAATGACACGTGACAGTACGTAATAGGCCGTTACACTACTTATAAAGTAGGGGGGCGGGAATCATATGTAATCCCCGGCATCTGAAGTTCCTTTCTAGTTTTGTTACGTCGTGCTTCGTTTTGTCACGGTTTTCACGGCAAGCTAAGGTGGATGATAGCCGTTTCGTTACGTTTCATTTGCGGTGAAAACACAAAATCGTCTTCATCTTGGGAATTCATGTACTTGTCAAAGTATTCTGATACAGTAATTGCTGTTGCCTGGGGGATTTTCTTTATACCGTGGACACAAACGTAATCCAAAGCTCTGCGGTGTTCGCGTTCGATGCATAGGAGGCCTTGACAAAACGTGGAAAACGCAAGACGTGAACAACGTGAGGGATCCTATCAGAACGTATCAGACCGGGACGCAACGTACATGCATCCCTGGTAGACCGCGCCCGGACCTAAGTGCGCCTTGGACGAACCACTTTTTCGCCCCTACGGCTTGTCACGGTTACCACGATAAAACGTGAGGAAACTTAGCACAACCTAACAAAACTTGTTTATGGAGACAAAATGGCCAAAATCCCACGGCGCAATACGTTTCGGGCAAACGGGGCTGCTGTGGCCATTGGGAACATAGTGTAAACGTAGCATAACTAATGCACCAGTCAATTGTAACCACGGCCCCCCAAGGTCCGGGGTTATACCGGGGATAGCCGGGGAAATGGGCCGTGTTTTTAACTTCCCGGTGGCCCCGCAGTGCCGGGTGAATGCGGTGGTTTTGTATTCGCGCCAAATATAGCGGGGAATGTGCCTTACTTAGGGTCTCTGGGGTGCGGGGGCATTTGGCAGGGATTTTACTTATCAGTTCGGGGGGTTTACCTGGGCTTGGCCGTAGTTACAATTGACTGATGCATAATAAAGTTTTCAAAAAGGTAATAAAAAGAGAAACATGTTTTCTGGACATATCATTTATTTAATGAAAAGAATTATGCATGTACTTTAAGTTCTGTTATCCAATGCATCCTTGTCAAATCCGATATGCCCCAGCGATTGTGCAATGACATTTTTCTCTTTTCAACTTTCAGTTTCACTTTCAAGTTTCGGAAGAAACAACAAAAATACTAGTATATCGATGTTTATATTGCCAATATTACTATCATTGTTCTTTAAAATAAATGGCAAAGCAATTCAAAGGTATAAAATAGAACCTTACTGTACTGTACACTGACAACGATTTAACTATATCCGACAGTTCTCCTTTCAGTTTGATTAAATTTGTCAGGAAGTAAACGGGCACCTGTTTCCTGCGCATTTAAGACGATCCTTGTAGAATGATTATTTTCTGTTCGCATTACAAACTTAAATATCTTTCTTTTTATTTTAACTAATAAATAAAATATATTTAAACGAAATAAATAAAATATCAATGTTGATATTTCTATTTTGACATTGTTGATTTTCATAGCCATCGTAGTTGTCGAAAACTGACGATGTCATCCGTTAATTTACATAATGGGCGGAGTTATTGACGTCATAGAGTTTGACTGCTGCTAACAGACACAGTTACTGGTTAAAAACTGATCGATAATTACTTGTCACTTCGGGCATTATTAAATTTTACATGTGTTTATATTCATTGATTAAATAAACAAACATTCAGCACATGGCTTGAGCCCTGAATCGCAGAGCATTTAGCTTTTTGATCATCATAAATTCCGGCGAATCCGACTTCGCCGTTGTCAAGGCGACTTAGTCGCTCCAGTCGCCTTAAAGGACGCATTCTTAAATAATAAGGCATGGCGAAAAATAAAAATAAAAACGATGTGTTACGCATTTAATTGGCATGGTCTTTTTTAACTCACATAAGGAAAAAACGTTAGCCCGGTCGGGCTAGTTTCTGTGGATAATCGGTAGCCCCAGCTGAAATTTGGTAGCCTCGGACTATCGGGCTACCGCGAATTTCGAACACTGTTAACTGCTTGTTGAGTTTTTAAACTGTTAAATAGTCTTATTTCAGCAATAAAAAAAACAATTTTCAAGTCATACTGAGACAATAATTAAGCCAGACATATAAATATTAATATGTAAGCTGAGCTAACAATGTCAGGCCGAGTTTGAAAATAATAAACACTGCTTGACAGACCATGTCTTTAAATGAACAAGTTTCATATAATAATAATAATAATATCTAGAAAGAAAAAGCACACACAAATAAAAAAAATCAAAGTTAGCCTACTTAATATAAGTTACAAAGCAGTCAGCCAGTAAGTTATTGAAATATCAGTTTTCATTTCAATCTTACTAATTTGTTTGTTTGACAAAAACAAACTCTTGGAAAAAAGTCTAAAGTACTTATAATTTTGTTTGATCACTATTTGGCTACGCGTCGTTTTACAAATTAATTGGAAGAAAAAATCTCATGTTTTTGTAGAGTTTTTTTGCACACTTAGTGAGTTCTGAGGGGCTAAAAAAAAAATCATCTTGAAATATAAAAAACAACAATCCTGTAGTGCCTTGGTCAAATCTTGTGAAATCCATTCTTGACTTTATGATTTTCTCAACTAAAGTCGCATAACTTTCCTTATGCATGCCTAAGTTTGGGCTAGAAAGAGGATAACAGTACATCCTAAAAAACAGTACCTTACAAGTGACAAACATTACCTTAGAAGTAAGGTCCCTGTGCATGATTCCACGAGAGTGCAGGTAGGCTATGCCGGAGGCGATGTTGTGGGCGATGCTAACCCTCACTGTCCAAGGCAGCTCAACCTCCTTCCTAGCAAGTAGCTGTTCCAAATCTCCACCATTGATGAACTGAAACAAGGGATTATTTCATGTAAAACTTGAAAGGGAGAAGCTATGTTTGAGGGCATTTCTCACCATCATCCCAGTCCAATTTAAGGTAGCTCTACCTCATCCCAATCCAAGGTAGCTCTACTGCATCCAAGTCCAAGGTAGTTCTACCTCAACCCAGTCCAAGGTAGCTTTACTGCAACCCAGTCCAAGGAAGCTCTACCTCATCCCAGTCAAATGTAGCTCTACCTCATCCCTGTCCAAGGTAGCTCTACCTCATCCCAGTCCAAGGTAGCTCACCTCATCCCAGTCAAAGGTAGCTCTACCTCATCCCAACCCTAGGTAGCTCTACCTCATCCTAGTCCAAGGTAGCTCTACCTCATCCTAGTCCAAGGTAGCTCTACTGCATCCAAGTCCAATGTAATTCTACCTCATTCCAATTCATGGTAGCTCTACCTCATCCCAGTACAAGGTAGCTTAACCTCATCCCAGTCCAAGATAGCTCTACCTCATCCCAGTCCAAGGTAGCTCTACCTCATCCCAGTCCAAGATATCTTTACCTCATTACAGTCCAAGGTATCTCTACCACATCCCAGTCCAAGGTAGCTCTTCTGCATCCTGCTCAAAGGTAGCTCTACCTCATCCCAGTCCAAGGTAGCTCTACCTGATCCCAATCCAAGGTAGCTCTACCTGATCCCTGTCCAAGGTAGCTCTACCTCATCCCAGTCCAAGGTAATTCTACCTCATCCCCGTCAAAGATATCTCTACCGCATCCCAGTCTAAGGTAGCTCTATCTCATCCCAGTCCATGGTAGCTCTTCTGCATCCTGCTCGAAGGTAGCTCTACCTCATCCCAGTCTAAGATAGCTCTACCTCATCCCAGTCCAAGGTAGCTCTACCTGATCACGGGATGAGGTAGTTCTACCTGATCCAAGTCAAAGATACCTCTACCTCATCCCAGTCAAGGTAGCTTTACCTCACCACAACCCAAGGTAGCCTTACCTCACCCCAGTCCAAGGTAGCTCTACCTCATCCCAGTCCAAGGTACCTCTACCTCACCGCAGTCCAAGGTAGCTTTACCTCATCCCAGTCTAAGGTCGCTCTACCTCACAGCAGTCCAAGGTACCTCTACTGCATGTCCACTCCTCACAACATGAAGAAATATAACCCATGTCCACTCCTCACAACACAAAGAAATATAACCAATGTCCACTCCTCACAACACGAAGAAATATAACCCATGTCCACTCCTCACAACACAAAGAAACATACGAAGAAATATAACCAATGTCCACTCCTCACAACATCAAGAAATATAACCCATGTCCACTCCTCACAACACAAAGAAACATAACCCATGTCCACTCCTCACAACATGAAGAAATATAACCCATGGCCTCTCCTTACAACATGAAGAAATATAACCCATGTCCACTCCTCACAACACGAAGAAATATAACCCATGGCCACTCCTCACAACATGAAGCAATATAACCCATGTCCACTCCTCACAACATGAAGCAATATAACCCATGTCCACTCCTCACAACATCAAGAAATATAACCCATGTCCACTCCTCACAACATGAAGAAATATAACCCATAGCCACTCCTCACAACATCAAGAAATATAACCCATGGCCACTCCTCACAACATCAAGAAATATAACTCATGGCTACTCCTCACAACATCAAGAAATATAACCCATGGCTACTCCTCACAACATCAAGAAATATAACCCATGTCCACTCCTCACAACATCAAGAAATATAACCCATGTCCACTCCTCACAACACGAAGAAATATAACCCATGGCCACTCCTCACAACACGAAGAAATATAACCCATGTCCACTCCTCACAACATGAAGAAATATAACCCATGGCCTCTCCTCACAACACGAAGAAATATAACCCATGGCCACTCCTCACAAAATGAAGAAATATAACCCATGGCCAGTAATCCTCACAACATCAAGAAATATAACCCATGTCCACTCCTCACAACATCAAGAAATATAACCCATGTCCACTCCTCACAACATCAAGAAATATAACCCATGTCCACTCCTCACAACATCAAGAAATATAACCCATGTCCACTCCTCACAACATCAAGAAATATAACCCATGTCCACTCCTCACAACACGAAGAAATATAACCCATGTCCACTCCTCACAACATCAAGAAATATAACCCATGTCCACTCCTCACAACATCAGGAAATATAACCCATGTCCACTCCTCACAACATCAAGAAATATAACCCATGTCCACTCCTCACAACATCAAGAAATATAACCCATGTCCACTCCTCACAACATCAAGAAATATAACCCATGTCCACTCCTCACAACATCAAGAAATATAACCCATGTCCACTCCTCACAACATCAAGAAATATAACCCATGTCCACTCCTCACAACATCAAGAAATATAACCCATGTCCACTCCTCACAACATCAAGAAATATAACCCATGTCCACTCCTCACAACATCAAGAAATATAACCCATGTCCACTCCTCACAACATCAAGAAATATAACCCATGTCCACTCCTCACAACATAAGGAAATATAACCCATGTCCACTCCTCACAACATAAGGAAATGGACAGCGAGCCATCAACTATAAATGCAGGTACAGTATCTTAGGACAAGAGAAGAAAAGTTAGTTACAATAATTTTACTAAACGCGCAGCTCTCTAAATTCAGCCATCATATAACTTTGTATACTTAGCTATCATGATTTCTTGTTCTCCCAGACAGGAATAACATTGGATATAATATTTACCCCAAAAAGGAGAAAACAATTCAGTCAGAACTCTTAGAAAACATATATTAAACGGTAACATGTACATGCAGCACATAAATCAAAGTAAGATCTTGATTCAACTTCTGATTGTAAAACTTAACCAGTAAAACAGGGTCATAACTGCATTTTTTTCACATTTCATTTAAATATGTATCATTTTATTTGAAGTTAGATAAATGGAAAATGATAAACACATAACTTTAAGGAAATACACCCTCACATCCAAACAATAAAGTTGACAATCCCAGCCCTTGAAAGAAGAGTGCAAACTTCCTTTTTAATCTTTGAAATAGCAAAGTTATGTTAAAGTGGTTATTTTCCATGGCACATAATTCGGAGATGTAAATTGGAAATTTTAAGGACACCCCCTGATATTTTTTCATTATAAATAAACCGTTTTTAAAATTCCAATTACATGCCTTTTTTGTACAATATAGCCAAAGTTATTTGCATTCTATTTTATTTTTATTAAAAGAAGACTTCAGAGTACCCAGGCAATAAAACAAGTACAATTAAGAAACATGTTCCCTGGACAAAAACTAATTTAAGGCAAAGTCTTATGAATACATTTAAATATATTATTTATATATGGCCTTTTAAGGTTCACAGGAGCGTAAGCTTGCTCTCAATAATAAAAGACTTATATCTAGTAGCTGTGTTTTATATAATGATATCATGAGAAGTAATGTAAACATGACTCAAACATTATGTTAGTATTTTGTAGTATTTTCTTATTTCATCACCTTTTTTAACCATAAACAACCAAAAATGTCGTATCTTACAAACCATCAATTACTTATTTCTGTCAAAGGTAATGTATTTCACTATAAAAATATCACATAAACAAGCACAAAACCTTGTGAATAATAATTACAGTAACCAATATATTGACAGTCAGCACGCGTCTTGCAATCCAGCAGCATGTGAAAACATTTTATGTCATTTTTAATGCTCCCTGACCTTACATTGACTTATATTATGTATCATTACAGTAGATGAGAAACACTTCTTAGTAACCTTTATTGTAGTTTTGCCTCACTGAACCATTCAGTATCATTTAGCCAATTCATGACTAAACAGAACTTTGGCAGTTGTTTATGTCAATTACATTTTAAATTTATACAATAAGTATCCATTTATTGATCTCAAGCAACACCAAATCAATATATACAATTAAGCAATACTATATGTTTTTTGTCCAAGAAATCTTTACAAATTACCAAAGTCACCCATGTATTGTAACAGGAATAGCCAAAAATAGCCTGCTAAAAACAACAGCAGCAGCTAAAGGAATGGTCAAGTTACTGTCATGGCATATTATTTATACTTTCAGACTAAGGAATGGTCAAGTTACTGCCATGGCATATTATTTATACTTTCAGACTAAGGAATGGTCAAGTTACTGCCATGGCATATTATTTATACTTTCAGACTAAGGAATGGTCAAGTTACTGTCATGGCATATTATTTATAATTTCAGACTAAGGAATGGTCAAGTTACTGCCATGGCATATTATTTATACTTTCAGACTAAGGAATGGTCAAGTTACTGTCATGGCATATTATTTATACTTTCAGACTAAGGAATGGTCAAGTTACTGCCATGGCATATTATTTATACTTTCAGACTAAGGAATGGTCAAGTTACTGTCATGGCATATTATTTATACTTTCAGACTAAGGAATGGTCAAGTTACTGCCATGGCATATTATTTATAATTCCAGACTAATAATGGTCAAGTTACTGCCATGGCATATTATTTATAATTCCAGACTAATAATGGTCAAGTTACTGCCATGGCATATTATTTATAATTTCAGACTAATAATGGTCAAGTTACTGCCATGGCATATTATTTATAATTCCAGACTAATAATGGTCAAGTTACTGTCATGGCATATTATTTATAATTCCAGACTAATAATGGTCAAGTTACTGCCATGGCATATTATTTATAATTCCAGACTAAGGAATGGTCAAGTTACTGTCATGGCATATTATTTATAATTCCAGACTAATAATGGTCAAGTTACTGCCATGGCATATTATTTATAATTCCAGACTAATAATGGTCAAGTTACTGCCATGGCATATTATTTATAATTTCAGACTAAGGAATGGTCAAGTTACTGTCATGGCATATTATTTATAATTCCAGACTAATAATGGTCAAGTTACTGTCATGGCATATTATTTATAATTTCCTATGAAGGAATGGTCAAGTTACTGTCATGGCATATTATTTATAATTCCAGACTAATAATGGTCAAGTTACTATCATGGCATATTATTTATAATTTCCTATGAAGGAATGGTCAAGTTACTGCCATGGCATTTTATTTATAATTCCAGACTAAGGAATGGTCAAGTTACTGTCATGGCATATTATTTATAATTCCAGACTAATAATGGTCAAGTTACTGCCATGGCATATTATTATTAATTCCAGACTAATAATGGTCAAGTTACTGTCATGGCATATTATTTATAATTCCAGACTAATAATGGTCAAGTTACTGCCATGGCATATTATTTATAATTCCAGACTAATAATGGTCAAGTTACTGCCATGGCATATTATTTATAATTTCCTATGAAGGAATGGTCAAGTTACTGTCATGGCATATTATTTATAATTCCAGACTAATAATGGTCAAGTTACTGCCATGGCATATTATTTATAATTTCAGACTAAGGAATGGTCAAGTTACTGTCATGGCATATTATTTATAATTCCAGACTAAGGAATGGTCAAGTTACTGTCATGGCATATTATTTATAATTCCAGACTAATAATGGTCAAGTTACTGTCATGGCATATTATTTATAATTTCCTATGAAGGAATGGTCAAGTTACTGCCATGGCATATTATTTATAATTCCAGACTAATAATGGTCAAGTTACTGTCATGGCATATTATTTATAATTTCCTATGAAGGAATGGTCAAGTTACTGCCATGACATATTATTTATAATTCCAGACTAATAATGGTCAAGTTACTGTCATGGCATATTATTTATAATTTCCTATGAAGGAATGGTCAAGTTACTGCCATGGCATATTATTTATAATTCCAGACTAATAATGGTCAAGTTACTGTCATGGCATATTATTTATAATTTCCTATGAAGGAATGGTCAAGTTACTGTCATGGCATATTATTTATAATTCCAGACTAATAATGGTCAAGTTACTATCATGGCATATTATTTATAATTTCCTATGAAGGAATGGTCAAGTTACTGCCAAGGCATATTATTTATAATTCCAGACTAATAATGGTCAAGTTACTGTCATGGCATATTATTTATAATTTCCTATGAAGGAATGGTCAAGTTACTGCCATGGCATATTATTTATAATTCCAGACTAATAATGGTCAAGTTACTGCCATGGCATATTATTTATAATTTCAGACTAAGGAATGGTCAAGTTACTGTCATGGCATATTATTTATAATTCCAGACTAATAATGGTCAAGTTACTGCCATGGCATATTATTTATACTTTCAGACTAAGGAATGGTCAAGTTACTGTCATGGCATATTATTTATAATTTCAGACTAAGGAATGGTCAAGTTACTGCTATGGCATATTATTTATAATTCCAGACTAATAATGGTCAAGTTACTGCCATGGCATATTATTTATAATTTCAGACTAAGGAATGGTCAAGTTACTGTCATGGCATATTATTTATAATTCCAGACTAAGGAATGGTCAAGTTACTGTCATGGCATATTATTTATAATTCCAGACTAATAATGGTCAAGTTACTATCATGGCATATTATTTATAATTTCCTATGAAGGAATGGTCAAGTTACTGCCATGGCATATTATTTATAATTCCAGACTAATAATGGTCAAGTTACTGTCATGGCATATTATTTATAATTTCCTATGAAGGAATGGTCAAGTTACTGCCATGGCATATTATTTATAATTCCAGACTAATAATGGTCAAGTTACTGTCATGGCATATTATTTATAATTTCCTATGAAGGAATGGTCAAGTTACTGCCATGGCATATTATTTATAATTCCAGACTAATAATGGTCAAGTTACTGTCATGGCATATTATTTATAATTTCCTATGAAGGAATGGTCAAGTTACTGTCATGGCATATTATTTATAATTCCAGACTAATAATGGTCAAGTTACTATCATGGCATATTATTTATAATTTCCTATGAAGGAATGGTCAAGTTACTGCCAAGGCATATTATTTATAATTCCAGACTAATAATGGTCAAGTTACTGTCATGGCATATTATTTATAATTTCCTATGAAGGAATGGTCAAGTTACTGCCATGGCATATTATTTATAATTCCAGACTAATAATGGTCAAGTTACTGCCATGGCATATTATTTATAATTTCAGACTAAGGAATGGTCAAGTTACTGTCATGGCATATTATTTATAATTCCAGACTAATAATGGTCAAGTTACTGCCATGGCATATTATTTATACTTTCAGACTAAGGAATGGTCAAGTTACTGTCATGGCATATTATTTATAATTTCAGACTAAGGAATGGTCAAGTTACTGCCATGGCATATTATTTATAATTTCAGACGAAGGAATGGGTCAAGTTACTATCATGGCATATTATTTATAATTTCCTATGAAGGAATGGTCAAGTTACTGCCATGGCATATTATTTATAATTTCAGACAAAGGAATGGTCAAGTTACTGTTATGGCCTATAACTTATAATCTCAGACAATCTAGGAACTCTTATGGCAATACTTAAAATTGCATGATCAAGTTAATATTGTTATGTTTGGATTATAAACTTACAATAGCATATTAATTACCATTGGTACATATAAAGGCATTATAAAGTGAGGGTTTATTGGGCATAATTCAAGCTCACAAACTCTGCATGTAACGTTAAGCTATATGCAATATAAGCTTATTGTTATTATCACTCGTTTATACTTGGAAAGCAGACATTTATACTCTCATAGACTTTACTTTCCACATTTATTCATTTTAATGCACCAGTGTGTTCCGTAACAATGAAAGCATCTAGCTGTTGGTTACATAATTATTGCAGTACTTATAGACTATAATACATATATACACTGCGATATCAATACACTGCGATATCAATACACTGCGATATCATTGTCATATTGCAGACAGTGACTGTGTGGCAAAAACATTTCTCAGTCCTAATCTGAAATTTATTGACAAGAGACAAAATGTTGAAAGATCTCTTTTACAGAAATTCAAGATCAATATACTGTAGTCAATTGATATATGCCTGTCAACTGATCGAAGGACATATTTGAAAAAAATACCATACATTATATTATCAAGTAAGATTTCATAACAATAGGCTTAAAAATTAAGGTTATGTTACCTTAAATCCTTTAATACAATAAATAATGCCCAGGTTCTTCAACTTTGGATCAGTATGAAAAAAGAGGTCATCAAAGTCAATAAAAAATAAAGCTAAAGAACATTAACTTTATGCTTTTAAACTACTTAAATAATGTAAACCACAACTTAAAATGCTTTTTAGTAAAAAAAATGGAGGAATTGAAAAAATTCCCACTCAATGAAAAAACAAAACCTTGAAAGTTAGTTACTGAAGTCCAAATAAGGATAGAAATAATACCAATTTATGAGAATTAAGACCAATATATATGTATATGCTGTTGTTTATTTCGTGGTCTTTTTGGATGAGAGCTAGGTCAACGTTTAACTTTCTAAAAGACCTCCAATTAAATTATAACGTATATAATAGTTGAAATAAATTTTGTTTACAAACAAGGCTAAATCCTTTTCAATTAAGCTTATTTTTGCCCCTACCCGTGAAATATGTACGTGCAGCAATATGAACTCCTACATGCATGTACATGTTCTATGTTTTGACATTTCAACATGTCTAATTATTGACAGATATATATATTTCTTCTTCTTTGTTTTTTAATCAAGCTGAAATAAGTTTTCATTGAAATAAGTTCAAAGATTAAAGATTGTGATGTTGTTTGTTTTTTATTCAAGAAAACGTTCCGATGGGCTTGTTTTCAATGCATGACAGCCAGGGTAGAGTCACAAAAGATGTTGATGTTGCCCAGCATAAAATGTTGTCTACATGCAAAGCTCTTGTTCTTTGGAGATTAATTCATAGTATTGAAAATCAGTTTCAAACAAGAAAACAAGAAAATTTAAGATAAGATATATTGTGTAGAAGCCCAATATTCTAAATACCTGCATAATTCTTACATCACTGTTATAGAAGTTAGGTACTAACGTTATATAATTATCAGACACGATGTTTCGTTATATAATATTAGCAATTCAACCAGTTGTAAGCTGCATTAATCAATATGGAAAATACTGCTGGCCCCATTGTTTCAAAAATGATATAAACCCTTATTTTGTATAGTAGTTCCTATCTAGGTTCAAATAATTATATATTATGCCAAAGAATTCAAAATTCTTTTAAGTCAAAACTTAATTTTTCTCCTTATAATTTGTTGCACTTTGAATAGCCCAACCTTGAAACCCACTGACTTCTAACTAAACCATAATTTAATAGTAATAATAACAGACTTATTCCATAGCCATCAATTTTATTCTGCAGCAAGTGTTGTGTTCACTCTCCCTGGTTTTTTTGCCAGCATCACTATACATCCCTGTTTCCTGGTTTCCAAGAGAAGACTGTGTGGGAGGACATTTTATTCTAACTGATTTCTGCAAAGTTGGGAACTGCTGAATCTCAGAAATAAAAGTAAATCCTATTATAAATTGAGTTGTATTCTTGATAAATTTAAAGGATTTTGTCACCGTGTCAAAATCTAAGGCATTAAAAAACTTCAAACCCAAATTGCCTCAAATGGTTCCTGAAAGTCTGGATATTGTCTTAAAGTCCCCATATGTCCATCCTATACAACAGTTCTATATTGGGACCAGACATTATGATTGCCTCCGCATTAAAACAGCCAGATCTTAATAATCACATAAAATATAAACAACATTTCTGCTAATACAATGTATAATATATAGCACCAGCTCTATTCTAGATTTAAACAAAAATATTCTTGGTCTAGGTTATTTTTAATCTATATCAAATTATAATAAACAAAAGATGGGGTTAATTAAAACTGTTTCTCAAGCTTTTTTATGAATTAACTTTGGGGAAAGAATGTAACCATTCATAATATGATGGATGCGCGCTTCTATCTATCAGCAAAAAAACTTGAATGTAAAGCTTGTCTTTAAACAATAAAACTCACATATTTTTTTATAAATCACCAGTGCAAACTTGTATGAGCACTTGTACATACATAGGTCAAATGTTAACTAATGTTAGCTAGACATCAATGTCAAACATAATTGTTATATACAATAACAAGTGAACACTTGTTCAACAAATTCCCTCATCCAGATAAAGTAAGTATACACAACATGATATGTGGGTCAATGTAAGGACATGGCCAGTTCTGGCAAGAGAGTATTTTGAGAAAATTTACATGAAAACAAGGAATAGCTTGTCATTGTAACAGCATACTTTCTTGTCTAGAATGTTACAATTTACAGAAACAAAACTAAAAAAAAGTAGAAATACAGGTCTAAGAAATTGGTTAAGTACAAAATGATATGGCCCTGAAATTGTATAAGAATGGACTCAAGATAATATCCAACTTCCATTGCAGGGGCGGGTCCAGGATTTGACGTTAAACCTTTTGACTTACACCCATACCTCATAACCAAAATTTATTTGGTTTAAAATGTAGGCAGGCAGTTTGTGGGTACTCCCCCAGTCTTTTTTAACAATTTCAAATATGAAACAGTGCATTTTGGGCCACATGCCTCCCCCCACCCCCCTGGATCTGCTAGTGCATTTAACAAAACTGATTCAATTCATTTCTTGGTCTACGGTTGTCATGTGAATTTGTTGAACTGTTCAAAGTGTTTCAGCTCCATGTCAATTTAGCAGCAATAGGAAAGATAATAATAGAGAGTCACATGTGGATGCCAACGCTTGCATAGTTTGCTATTTAATCAAGGGGTATTCCTCCAGGAGCATTGAAGCCAGTACAATTAGACTTATTGCTACACTTGCTGTAATTGTATACCTAATATCAATGTGAACATGTTTAATGTGAACAGCTTGAAGTTTATAAAAATGTCTATGATCAAGACACCACAGCTACCACAACAACACTTGTCTTTGAAACACAGAGGAAGTAAAAATAATATGCATGCAATCATCAACATTATGTGTATCTTAGTATGACTTTATAGGATCTTGTAGATACATTGTGATGCCATAAAATGAACATCCCATGATAACCCTACAGATATCAATGGAGGACATAACTAAGTTTAGGATTCATTTCGCAAAAAACTACACCTCACCTCTGTCAAAGCATGGAGCTGGCCCTCGTGAACACATACCCCCAGAAACCTGAAAATATAACAAAGTCAATATTACTTCTGTTTAGGTGTTTTGAAAACATTAACAATTGGTTGAACACAGCATGATTGCATCACATTGTAGCAAGAAATTTTGCTTCATGCAGTCAGTTTCACCTTTTCAAGGAGTCTTGTTTGAAAGCACACAGTTCTCACGAGTGTAATTTAAAGCTTCTATTTAATTGGCCGCTGTTGAGTGAAACCAATGCAAACAATACTTGTATGAAAACTTTTTGCGGGGAAAATGAGCTAGTCAGCCTCATCAGTAGTAAGTTCATGTTATATATATATCAGAATAAGCCAATACACCAAATCACTTGAACTGTTGAAGTTGGTTTTTGTTTGATGACTGAATTATTGTTGTCTTATTGACACAGGCCATAGATACTGTACTTGATTTGAAATTCTTCTGGTGGTCTTGGGCTGGGCAAAAATACTATCATCAATGCTTCAAAACCTTGAAATGCTAAGTTCACTTGCAAACAGTATTAACCATCATAGTACGCAAAACATGTAGCAGACCATGTACAATATGACATAAATTTGGTGGCTGAATTAATGAAGAAGATAAAAGTTACAAAAAAAGCTGGCAAGATTTGACAAAAATAAGGCTCTTTACAAAAATATCATGATACAAAGTTATTAAATCATAAATTTGATGTTCAATCAATTTACATCACAAAAAGCTTTCCCGATTTTATCTAGGTTATACACTCACAAACAGAACACTTCAAAAACTAATGTATTATTGACTTCATTAAAATTCAGGCAATGTTTTCACTAACAATGATGGGGACACTCTGAATCTCGTTCTGGTGATAACATTCTAGTGTTGCTAGGAGTACTACGCAGATACAAGAAAAAAGACTACTTGACTTGATGCAAAATAATTAGTCATACATTTTCCCATTATTTCAAAAACACCACACTAAGAATGCAACTTGTAGAGAAGGAATTTTCGCAGCTTGAAGTGCGGTCAATTGTATCAATTGTACCATAATCAACCACAGTCATTCTTTACATAGTATTACATCCAAATAAAGAGTGCAAAATGATGACAGAGTGTGAAAATATCCTAAATATTAACCTTAAAGATCTAAAAATAAAAACACAAAATGATGTACATTGTATTTGAACAATGTTGCACTAAGCTGAGCCTACACTCATTTTCTGAATGACCCAAAATACTCATATAAGACATGTTCTGATTAACATTGAGAAAATGAATGAAAAATGGATGTTCATAAGCATAAAGGTCATCCACAAAATTAAAAGTTTAAAACAAATTTGATAAAGCAATAGTTACTTTTAGTTTTGCTTTACTAATTAAAACCATTATATGTTTCGTCATGTATTGACATTAGCTCAAAGTGTATCATCATTAGCTCTGAGTGTATCATTTGCTCAGAGAGTATTGTCATTAGCTCAGGACAGAGTGTATCGTCATTAGAACAGAGTTTATTGTCATCAGCAAAATGACTTGTGTTGAAAGTCAAATGTCTCTATACAGGCCAGTGTGCATGTGTGGATTGAGGAACAACATGGTAACAACTGAATTTTAATAAAACAAACTTTGGCAACCTTTTCTTGAGTTCTGAAGTTTTTGAAATGAGTAAATCAGAGTCTGGCTGAGTGTTCTTTTTGGCAGTATGTGGGCATAACACTAAATTAAGTTAGGTTTCTTGAGTTTATGAATGCTACCCAAATTTTTTATGCAAATAATTTTAAAGTGACACTCTTATTCAAAATCAATACATACACTTATATAACATACAGAAATATTGAGTGATACACCCTCGACTACTTACGAAATTATGCCTTTATGGAAACTATTAATTACTGATAACAAGATTGTAACCTTGTATTTAATAGCAGAAAGTGCAAAAATATTAAATGATTGGTGAATGCTAAAAGATTTACTGTGGTCTACTATAGTCTCATAAGGTAGTAATACCGTGTTTTATGCACATTTCATTCAAGTAAACTCTCTATCCTTCATAAGAACCATTGTTTTCGACATTTATTTATCCTTTTAGGAATTTTAAAACAATATTATTGTGGTAAATCTTATCTGGGAGTAAGAGTGCATCTTTAAAATTAAGGATTGCCATATGAAACCCCCAAATAGATAGATAATAGCTAAAACTACAAGACTATGCATCGTTGAAAGTACTTACACAGAACCAAGTTTAAAAAGGTCCAATGGGATCGCTGTCTGCCTACCACCCAAGGGGTAACCTCACCAGAGACACACCATTTTGGTCTCTCATTAAGGACAATAGTACTGGTTTCTACACAGGGTGTTTCATATCTGCGTATACACAGTAGCTGCCCATAAGATTCAGCTAAAACCAAACGGAATAAAATCAGAAAAAAGGAGTATTTTAATTCCCCACCTGAGGATGTTCTTGTGTGAAAGTCTGTTCATGAGCTGCACTTCGCGGAGAACGTTGGGGCGGTTGTCTTGTACCTTGTTCATTTTGAGCACCTGAACCTTGCCTGTCGTCCTGTGGGTTACCTGGAGGAAATCGATATAACTTTGAGTAAAACATTGACCAGTCATCAAATTAAAAATTTCTTAAGCAAGTAACTATACATATTTAACATTCAATGATTCATGTTATCATAATAAGATTGAAACCAGTAAGCATAACAATATTATATATATAAAAAATATACAACAAAACCACAATTTGATTTGGGCTTATGTTGACTTTGATTACTCAGATCTATAGACCCTATTTCGCTGGAGGTGGGCGAGATGGTCTAGATTATAGTACCCATCTCACATCTAAACAGTTTTGGACTCGAGCCCCACAAAGGAGCAATTCCGCTTGGCCTCTCTTAAAAGGACATCAATTCTACACTTAACCAAGGAAGTGGATTTAAACATTTTTCATATCAGATTATAGCAATCATTTTAATCAAGATGATTTTTAAAAAAAAGAGAGCCTTCATTCAACAATTCAAAACTTAATACTAAATAGATAAAAGAAAAAAACAAACTCACAGTCACTTTTTGAATTACTTGAATTTTGTTTAAACATGTATATCAGATAAAAAACCAAATATCAAACACCTTGTGGGGCTATATGTGAAGTACTTTAACTGTAAAAACAAACAGTGGCGAGAATGTTCAAATATATCAAGCCTATTGAAAACAGCCATATTTATATATACCAGTGCTTCATTATCTTATCAATCATACATTGACAAACTGCACTGCTCTTTAATCAAGTAAACATGAGGTCAATTTTGACCCCCTTTAGTGGGTCACCTAATTCTATGGTCAAATAGAAATTACCTAGGTTTAGAAAATAAGCAAGAGAACAATTGATTAGTCAGACTCATTGAATACTTCCACCTAATAAATGTCAATGATCAATATATTTTTTTAGAAAAGTTGATGACCTAATAAACATAAAAGTTCAAACATAGTCAAACTCTTTTTCTACATATCTCAGGGGTCAGTTTTTTTCCATTACTTTTCTATAATGAATGGCAACTGGTGCAAAACAGATTTTTAACCGTACATGTACATTTTTTTTATTTAACTGTAAACCTTTTTCGCATGCGACTCCGGGGTAATTGTATCAAATTTATTATTTAACATAAATATGAAAAAGAAAGTTCTTTTGACAAATATTAAGTTAACCTTTTAAATTATATCATTTTTAAACATATAACTAAATTGGTATATCCTAATTGCAGCCAAAGGCACTGTAAGGTTTGTATCTTTACCATTTGATTTGTATACAGTTTACTGACCTTATTCTCTTAATTTAGGTAATTAATGTTGATTAGTTTACAAATATGCGTCAGTACATAGGAAACATATGATGTGTATGTATCTGTGGCACAAATTATTATTTTTAACCCTTTACATCTTTTATTATTAAATACGAAATCTTAAGTTTGACTGTATTTAATGAGCAGGATTGAGCTTGAGTATTCGGACAGCATTGCACAGCATTGCTACATGATATAAGTAAACAAAAAGAGGTCAAAAATTACTTAAGAACTTAAAATATACATGTATGTGTAATTGTGTAAATAATATAATGCATGAATGATTATGGAGAAAAACACATCATTTTGAACTTTTGCCAATCAAAATCCATTGAATTTACTTAAAAGGTTCTTAATTCTCACATTAAAGGTTCTTCTCACTAATTGGCATGCTATATTATAAGGAGTAACTACAGTAAAGGTATAAGAGAGTAAGACTGTGTAAGAGGATGTGTTGTTGTTTTTAGCAATTTGTTTAGCACCTACCTTAGGAATTATATATAAACACAACTTTCATTTGATATTAAAAACTGTTGAAATGATTATTTTATCGGTAAAAACTCTTTGCATTTGAATTTATCCTTTCTGAAAAAATAGGGCATTACATACATTTTTGGTAAAATATGGTTACATCAGTTGTTAAAAAATCTCATCTGGAGACACAGACACTAAAAATGTAAATTGGGTGTCTCAATAACTAATTCATTATTATATGTTTTTGATTCTTATAAAAAAGAAATGTTGTAAAATGATGTGCCTAAACTGAATATGTTTGATACATATATATATATATACGTATATACTCAATTATGTAAAGACACAGTTTTAGTTACTATTACTTTGGAATTTGTAGATACTTAAATACCACACATACTGCATACATATACATTTAGCTTCTGTGATAAAAACATTACTTTCATTGAACATTTCACAATATATATAAAAACATTCTGACATGTTCCACATTGTTTGCTAGAACTGTTGTAATTGTGCTAAAGATTTACATGTTACAATACATTATTACCCTTATGTGTTCATATTAAGCATAAGCTTTATTGACACTGCAAATCATGAAGATTAAGAGTTTTTAAGGGCTTATTTTTTGGTTAAGTATACAAAACATGTCACTTGTGAAAACTTTATTATGTAATACTTTTTGTCACAACAAAGCCTAATTTAACGTAACCATATATATATCCAGCCAATATGTTTAATAAGCTTGGTAAAAAATGTATCAAAAGTTGAGTTTAAATTAAAAAAAAAACAGTGACATTTATAGTGTACTTCCAGCTTATGCCTAAAACAACAAACAGCACAAAATAATGTACATGTACAATCTTTATCCTTATAAAAGGGCAAATAAAGTTTTAATAACAGTTAAGTATTCCTTTAATGAGAATGTTTTGAGCTATTTATTATTTAAAGGACTTTTTGTTTAGAAAGCCGGGCACAGTACTATGTAACCACTGCCTGAAACATATATAACTATAGAACATAGTTCATTTTCAAACCTGGTTCAATGCGCCCCTTTGACAGAGAAAATGATAAGAACAATCATATAGTTTATATTTAACGAACTGAGCAAACTGACAAGAAAAATGTTTGATACAAATAGCTAAAAAATCAAAGCACCTTAAAGACTTCTGCAAAGAAACCCTCTCCGAGTTTTTCAGAGATGAAGTCATCTAAACGACTCAGAGCTGAGACAGCATGTTTCAGTGCTTTACATGAGGGTCCTGGCACTCTTTGCATCGTCAAATTTTCATCCCCAACTCCACACGGTAAATGGTCATATCCCAGCTGCTTCTGTATTCCTAGCGGCGTCGGTGGACTTTCTGGAAACCATTCTGGATTTAGTGTTCTTGACCGCCTTAGTTTCACTTGTTTGGAATTTAACATCATTTCTCCATGTACTTTCATTTTATTACACTACAGTTCTTAAGAAAAAAGAAAGAAAAATGTTGTAAGTTTGAAAAATATTTTTAAAATCCACTCGTCATCATTATTTGTTTTTATAAACTACCAAACTTAAATATCACTTACAGTATTATAAATTCTAACTACTAAGATAATCTACATTCACTCAAAATGCAATTCCAATTTCCAAAATAAAATATTTGAACAGCTGAACTCCAGCTGCATTGCTGAATGCTAACGGATGTCAATTTGAAATACGTTTTTGAAATCAATTATCTTCGTATTAAGCTATGTTATCCATGGAAAACGACCACTTGTGAACACGAAACTTTCACTTTCTGCATTTTGTACTTGACATTTCTTGTACTTCCTGATTATCCTCGCGCTTGGTGTAAACTTCCGGTTAAGATTTGTGGGTAATTTTCCTTAGAGGCCCCTTCTCTTGCTTGATAGTTTCACCAAACTGAAGTACCTATTTTGATACTTCAATATTGCTTAAGTAGTCATTTTAAAATATGTAAAGAAATTGAACAAAGAATTATTTGCAGTTTAGTTAATTTGTATACTTATTAGGTACCAGCCATTCACTAGTTTCAGTTACCTACCCTGTTTGACCTACTTTCGGTTTGATGAAAAATACCTGTTGAGAGGTGGCAATTTTATAACCAACTTTTGGTTAAACTCAGGTATTGTCATGCACCAAACTTGCTGTATCATTAAGAAATAAAATTTGATTTCCTCATATAAAGCGTTACCTTTAACATTTTCATAGTTTATCTCTTTTTTTCTTGAAGTTGAAATACATGTTTACAAGTAAATCATTTGAGAAGTAAATAATGGAAAGGCAAGGGAACCTTATTTCAAAGGACATATTGAATGTTTCGTTGTAGCACCACAACGTTGAACAGTAAATGTATCAGTTTTGAGTATACTGAGGTTGCCAATACTAAAAATTTCTGGCGTCCATTTATATGGAATAAGCGATAAACATTTATTACATTCTGGCAACAGTTGCTGAATAACTCTGGAAAATGACTTGTAAAAAATGAGTAACTAAAAAATACATCAGATGTACTTTGCATATTTCACTTGATGTGTTTATGTATACAGTATAAGAGTAATGGCTACCCAGTATTTCATTGGAGTGGACGTGGGCACAGCATCAGTGCGAGCAGCTCTTGTAGATATTACTGGTAAGGTTCTGACCACAGCCACGAAAGAGATCAAGATATGGAATCCACAACCAAATTTCTATCAGCAGTCATCTACCAACATATGGGAGGCTGTCGTTTATACCGTTAAGGTGAGAAGCATTTTAACATTACAGATTATTGATAGATGTATTAATTGCTTTGGCAGTGTTTGCAGTATGCGGGTAGCAATATTGCTTTGGCTTTAAAAGTAATTTTGCACAAATTATTTGCTGTCATAAGTTTGACAACATTTATGTTAAATATGAAGTATGTATACATATATATATACCTTTTGTAAAGGCTTTGATTGAAGCTTCTTCAGTGATCTAAAATATACAATGTACTTTTGCAATTTCCCAGAAATACAGCAAATTGACAGATCAATTTTGTCAATGCAGATGGTGTGTGGCACACAAAAAGTGGATGCAGGAAGTGTAAAAGGCATCGGTTTTGACGCCACTTGCTCACTGGTTGTAGCAGACCAAGATGGCAGACCACTTTCTGTATGTCCCAAAGGTAATTACAGGATATGGAGTAGTACAATTATTTTTCATTCATAACAAAAACCTTACAAGGTTCAAGGTCATATGGCCAATTTCCATGTCTGCTTTTACAGGTACATAATTTACTGTAGTCTTGCATAGTCAATTTCCAAGTCTGCTTTTACAGGTATATGTTTTGCTCTAGTGTGGTATAGCTAATTTCCAATTCCTGCTTTTACAGGTATATTTTTTAATGTAGTTTAGCCAGGTCCTTTTTAGTAATTTCCTAGTTTGGGCAATTTTGGCGAGGTATTAAATTCACAACTTGTATTTGTATTATTTAATCACCAGAAAAGACTTTGCAAGGCTTAAAATTCATGACCTGAAGGATTCATAATAAAACTGAAAACTTAAACCCTCTCAGTAGTATAAAAAACTCAATATTTCTCTTAGGGGAGCAGGAATGTGATATCATCATGTGGATGGACCATCGGGCTGGAGAAGAGGCAGACTTCATCAATGCCACCAAGCATGACATCCTCAAGTATTACGGTGGTGGCATCTCGCTTGAAATGGAGCCACCTAAACTGTTATGGCTAAAGAAGGTTTTGTGCTTTAGTTTTGATGAGAATTGCATTACCAGGACACAGCTATTTCAGTTTTATGGAGAACTTGTACATGAACCTGTTTTTAGCTTCAAAGAATAAGTGGGCTATACCACTTGTCTTTGCGTCTGCTTCGGCATCTGGTTTAATTTTTAGGGCAAGTTGGCATTTTCACTTATAACTCCAATACCCATTTTTCAGTTCAATTAATTATACTTCACATAGTTGTTCAGGACCATCACACAATGAGGTTACATATCGCCAAATCGTCCAAAAAACAAATTATGATCCTTGATTGACTTGGGAACTTAGGTTAAAGTTTTAGGGCACATTGTGTTAGATTAGATTTAGGACAAGACAGTCAAATTAGGATTTTCACTAATTACTTCTATACCTTTCATTCGATTCACTTGATAATAACTTCACACTGTTGTTTACAGCCATCACAAAATTAGGTTACATTGTACATAACTTCATATTATCCTAAATACAAATTATGGCCCTTGGTTGACCTAAAAAGTTAAAACTTGGTTTGCAGGAAGAGTTAATGGAGGACTTCCATGGTATTGCATTTGGGGCCCTTAGGGTCAATGCCACTGTTCCTAGAAAATTAAAATACAAGCAGTTGAAACTGAATCTAACAACGAAAGCTGAAGTTCTTCTGTCAATCTTTGAAAATCTGGTTTCATAACATTGTGGCACTTTTTGTTTATTTTTTAATTTGACTTTTGGTTTGCTTGCTTCTGATAGGCACTTCTTATTATAATTAAAACAAATTTTGCAATCTGTAATTTTCTTTTTGCATTTAGCTGCGTGAGCACTTCTAATTAACTTACAATCTGATAGCAAAAATGATACAATTGTCACTGTGTGACACTCTTTCACAAATTTTGGTAGAAAATTTGTTTCTTCTTTTTTTTTCTATAATATATACTTCCATATTTGATTTCCTGCATTTACTTTTGTAAGTCGTTCTAATTGCACATTAGTGTTGTGACATTTCTGATAAGACTTCTTTTTTTAACTATTATCATAATTATCACCTAAATTATCTCAGATCTTAATCTTATAATTTCTTTAACTTGACTCTTTGACACTTCTCAATCTAATTGCTTTAATTTTACCTTTTGACAATTTCTATTTTCGATTGACACTCTCTTAAAAGCTTCATTATCTGTTTATCACTTGATTTTCATTGGTAAGTTTTACTCTTTAAGTTTGTTTAAATAGTCTTCACATTTTCATTTATTATTCATGGACAAACTTTGAAAAATACCTTTGTACTTTTTTCTTTTACTAAGAGAATATCATTAAACTGCTTTTATTGCAATAGTTTAAATAATTCACTTACGTTCATAACTTGATCATCACATGGACTATTGATTGTTTCTTGTTAAATAAGTTTTTGAATTTATTTTTTAACTATTAACTTAAAACTTAAATGTGACAGTAACCAAGAACCATTTTGAACATCTTAATTGGATTTGAGTTGTTAATCAAATCTGAACTACCACAATGACTTGCAGTTGTGCCAGCTATTTCCCCAAACTAATGGCAATCTGTATAAACTGGCCTTTCCCTGAAACAACACAACAGGGGCGTGCGGTTGCATATGGTGGAGAACAGTGGGTAATCAATTTCTACAGTGATTTTGATCACCGGATCAAACTCAACAAAAACACCAACAGCTGAGATACCAACAGCTGAGACACCAACAGCTGAGATACCAACAGCTGAGATACCAACAGCTGAGATACCAACAGCTGAGATACCAACAGCTGAGATACCAACAGCTGAGATACCAACAGCTGAGACACCAACAGCTGAGATACCAACAGCTGAGATACCAACAGCTGAGACACCAACAGCTGAGATACCAACAGCTGAGACACCAACAGCTGAGATACCAACAGCTGAGATACCAACAGCTGAGATACCAACAGCTGAGACACCAACAGCTGAGATACCAACAGCTGAGATACCAACAGCTGAGATACCAACAGCTGAGACACCAACAGCTGAGATACCAACAGCTGAGATACCAACAGCTAAGATACCAACAGCTAAGATACCAACAGCTGAGCCACCAACAGCTGAGATACCAACAGCTAAGATAACAACAGCTAAGATACCAACAGCTGAGATACCAACAGCTGAGACACCAACAGCTGAAACACCAACAGCTGAGACACCAACAGCTGAAACAACTTCACATTGACCACTTCTTTAGCCAGGAAGTCTTTGTCGTCTGAAGAATCCTGCTCATAGTGAAATCAGTGTTCAATATGAATAGGATTAATTCGATTTGCAAAATAAACAGTAATGTTCTCAAGATTCAACATTCCTGGTAGGAAGACCTGGCTGATCCTACAGTAGCTATATGCTGTCGCCATAACTGGACACTGACTTTGTTTGTTTTTATATTGTATAAGCATCATTGTGAATGTGTGCCAGCTTTTATCACATTGCCATCCTGTTTTATGTTTTCTGGAATTAAAGTACAAGCTCCAAGTAACCTCCATCAAGCCACATCTATCATCTTATTCTGTGAAGTTAGCCCTATCACAAGAATCAGGCAAGACTCAACAACTCTTTGCAACGAATAGTCAAAGGATATGGCAGACAAGCTTAATACTGCAGTCTTGTATTTCTGACTACATTTGACAGATAAACAAGAAAAGCAGCTATAAAAACATTTAGGGAATGTGCAAAAGTACAAACTCTATCAGGAACAGAAGTTGAATAACTCAGAAAAGACTTTCATGAAAACTCTCTCCGCATAATTACCATTTAAATGTAATGTAAGCAATTTTCCTTGACACAAGATGGCTGATTTACAGTGGCTTGCTAGTTTTACATGACTATGTGCTATTTATTTAACCATTTTTTGCCAAATTTGAAACTTTAGAGGGTTATTCAAGTATGAATACCTACAGATAAATCTAATGCGCAATATCTTGCCAGTCTACATGTATGCTGCGCACAATAAATTATGTTATAAGTTAATAGAATATTTATGCTGCACCAATTTACTATAAAATAAATACTACTCACCTTAAATCTAAGGAAAATCTAAAAAAAATTGTATTCCTATGCATATTCACAACATATATTTTATATTTTTTTGTGTTGTCATATCTATAACGAGTGCACTATAAATTTCAAATATTATATTAATACTAATGCACATTTTTCGCTTATATTTGTTTTATGTGGTACATGTTCAACATTTCAACAAGATTGCTTTGCCATTTAAAGAACTGTCATTCCCCAAGTTAATGGCAAACTGCAAGTGCCCTTTAGACATTTTGACATGGGCTCGGTGACCCCCTATTATCCGGGAGTCCGTTCCCAACACAGCTTGACTTGACCAGGGTGCGGCACATGGTCACATGATCTTGAATTGTGTTTATAACACCTATATTATATAGTTGCAACAAAGGTCTAGTTGCAACAAAGCTCTAGTTGCAACAAAGCTCTAGTTGCAACAAAGCTCTAGTTGTCCTTTTGCCTTACTCTGTTTGTTACACTTATGAAATACAACTTTTGGTTCTCACTTGGTGAAATGCATGTCTATATTTTAATTAAAATGATTCATACATATCATCTCTCGCTACAAGTTGAAATATACAGAGAAAAATTATCAAATTAAAATGTAATTATCCTTGAGTAGTTAACACTGTAATGTTATATATTCCAGCACCTTAGGTCCCAGTGCTGGGAGAAGTTGGGCCACGCCTTTGACCTGTGTGACTTTGTGACATGGAGGGCAACTGGCAGTCTTACCAGGTCGGTCAATTGACATGACGCCAAAATCTGATTAGACTGCCTTAATAATTACCTACCTTTTCGTACTAAATAGTAGAATATATTAAAGGCCACAATCATAATTATTTATGTTATTCCATGCAAAAAAGTTTTGAAGGAGGAATATGGATTTGGTGTTCTTCCTCAATCTTTCCATACTGTGCAGACAGAAATAAATATTATATCAAGTGTGTATAACCACAGTGCGCTTGTGCACACGCAGAATTCATCTGGATCAGATCAGTAGCGAGACAGTTTTTGCCACTTAATAAATGAATACAGCTAGAATTTGTCTGTCCGGAGATTTGTCTAAATGGGTCAGATACACTCACTTAACAATTGCCTTTAATGAAATGAATGCAGCTTGGGGCAGTTACACACACTTGCCTTTTAATAAATGAATGCAGCTTGGGGCAGTTACACACACTTGCCTTTTAATAAATGAATGCAGCTTGGGGCAGTTACACACACTTGCCTTTTGCTTAACTTGGCTTAAGTATTTGACACGTCAAGGCAATGTCACATTTGCAAGATCCACTACTGATTATGTACTAACATTGTACAAAGGTCAAGGCCACATTCGGAGTAATTCGTCACATACTGTGACAGCTCTTGTTTTATATACTTTTTTGGCAAAATTAATCATGTACTTTAAGACATTCCAAACAGCACCATCCATAAAAAAACATTATGATAAGCAAAGTTACTAGTTTGGGTTCATGTTAAACAAATGTTGGTATCATCAGAGGCTCAAAGCATTTCTGACAAGGCATCATTGATCCTAGGCGTCTTTCAAAAACTTTCATGCTTGCCATGACATGGAAACCATTAAAGGTAATCACATAAAACTTGGTACACATTTTAACAAAATAGCAGTGACAATGTCTTTTTGTGTAACAAGTCCCATTACAGTGACTATGTACCAAGTCCCTTAATTCTGGTAATGAATATTAATGTTGTATTGATCCGCTTGATTGATTCAGAAAAACAATTGTTAGCATTCTTACAGGTTCAATAATTAGGAAGAAGATTTGATATCCTCAGCATTTAGACTAGAGTTGAATGGGTAAAAGGTTAAAATGACTGTACAGAGTAAAATACAGTTTGTCTATCAAATAGTTCAGGTATCAGATATACTATTAGGCTTTGCAAAGTTTTCCTAAGTAGAGGTATCTTGGCATTTACTGTAAACCAGTAATTCTGGTTTCTGTTAATGTATCATTTATATTTCAATATATATGATGCCCAAACAACAATAATTATTTTTATCTCACATACAAATGAAAACAACAACACATTAAATAATTCACTTTAATGTTTCAGATCTGTGTGTTCTACAGTTGCAAAATGGACTTACACCAAGGACACTGGCTTTGACACAGATTTCTTCAAGATGATTGGTCTAGGGGAACTCAGTGAAAACAAGTTCTGCAAAATTGGTAAGCTATCATGAACAAATATCCAAAATGATAACTTTCTAAATCATTTAAAGATGACAAGAAATGGATATAATGATGTGCAATGTAAGTTAAAATATCCGTGTATGGTGTCTGCCTATTACCTTAGATGTCTAGGGCTGGATTCCCAGAGCACTTAATACTGGACACCAATTAACCCCTCAACTGTCTGTCTATCACCTTAGATGTCTAGGGCTGGATTCCCAGAGCACTTAATACTGGACACAGATTAACCCCTGAACTGTCTGTCTATCACCTTAGATGTCTAGGGCTGGATTCCCAGAGCACTTAATACTGGACACCGATTAACCCCTCAAATGTCTGCCTATCACCTTAGATGTCTATGGCTGGATTCCCAGAGCACTTAATACTGGACACCGATTAACCCCTCAACTGTCTGTCTATCACCTTAGATGTCTAGGGCAGGATTCCCAGAGCACTTAATACTGGACACCGATTAACCCCTCAACTGTCTGTCTATCACCTTAGATGTCTAGGGCTGGATTCCCAGAGCACTTAATACTGGACACCAATTAATCCCTCAACTGTCTGTCTATCACCTTAGATGTCAAGGGCTGGATTCCCAGAGCACTTAATACTGGACACCAATTAATCCCTCAACTGTCTGTCTATCACCTTAGATGTCTAGGGCTGGATTCCCAGAGCACTTAATACTGGACACCAATTAATCCCTCAACTGTCTGTCTATCACCTTAGATGTCTAGGGCTGGATTCCCAGAGCACTTAATACTGGACACCGATTAACCCCTCAACTGTCTGTCTATCACCTTAGATGTCTAGGGCTGGATTCCCAGAGCACTTAATACTGGACACCAATTAACCCCTCAACTGTCTGTCTTTTACCTTAGATGTCTAGGGCTGGATTCCCAGAGCACTTAATACTGGACACCGATTAACCCCTCAACTGTCTGTCTATCACCTTAGATGTCTAGGGCTGGATTCCCAGAGCACTTAATACTGGACACCAATTAACCCCTCAACTGTCTGTCTTTTACCTTAGATGTCTAGGGCTGGATTCCCAGAGCATTAAATATTGGACACCTCTTAACCCCTCAAGGTAGGTTATAGAGATTAACTTAATATCTATCTTGTCTAACAAACAGGTGAAAATGTCAAGCCCCAAGGCAGGCCATGCTTGGACGGGCTATGTGGTCAAGCAGCAAGAGAACTGGGCTTGAAGCCGGGCACTGTAGTCTCTGTTGGCATCTTAGATGCCCATAGTGCTACAATAGGTAGGCTTGGTGTTTTTGTAAAATTTAGCTGTCAAAATTATATATTGTATTTGACAATTGCTTAAATAAGAGTGAAAGGGAAAAACTCCTGCTTTTACTTTTAATATCACATACAACAGTTAACCTTTCATTCTTTGACTTGTGACCCTTTTTGTGTTATAATTTGAATAGTGCATGCATGTAGATTGGTAGAAAATTAATGATACTAGAAACTTTTCCCTATTACTGTAGTAGGCAGGCTTTAGTGATTTCATTCAGCATATTGAACATTTTATACTCAGATTTTGCTCCTTAGATAAATATATCTATTTGATAAGGCTGCTTGATTGAAAAATTACCTTTTCTCTTACTTGTAGGTTGTTTGGGTTGTAAGCCAAAGGGCAAGGATGTACCACAGCTGACCCATCGCCTGGCAATGATATCCGGAACTTCTACCTGTCACATGCTGGTGAACCGTTTTCTAATTTTCAGTTTTAAATTTGTAAACCAGGTTGGTATGACTGTGTGGACAAGGGGAACTTTACTGATAGAAAGTTATTAGATAGTTGGCAAACTATAAACTTACCTGGTGAGTCGGCCATCTAGGAAATTTACTCTTTTACATACTGAAAATATTTTATATGAAGAGTAATTAGGAAGTTATTGCCAATACAATTGTAATACGTGAATGTGTTTGTGTGAATAAGAGATATATATGTCTCCACTGCTCATTGATAATCAGTTTCTATTAATGAGTTGAAAGGGATGTTATTATTGATTTGTGTAACCTTAAGTTATATTTTAGCTGAGTGAGGAGGCTATATTTGTGCCAGGAGTCTGGGGTCCCAACTGGTCCACTATTATTCCAGGGATGTGGTCTGCTGAGGGCGGCCAAAGTGCTGCAGGAAAACTGGTAGCATCTCATGTTAATTACCCTCTAAATGTTAAATTCAAAATGAGTGAGTTTAGCAAGATGTAGTCTGCTGAGGGTTGGCAGAGTGCTTGAGGATAGCTGTAGCAGTTTTATGTCTGTTCTTTAAAATGTATACATTATTATGTCTCCCCCATAAATGGAGAGACATTTTGTTTTTGCTTGAGTTGTCTATTCTTACATTTGTCTGTCCGCCATAAACTGTGTCTCTTGAAAAGCTGCAATAACTAACCACAACTGTTAGCCATACTGAGACCATTTAGAGAGCACATGTAACAACTAGCTCTGTTCAAGGTCATGGTCACACTTAGAGGTCAAAGGTCAAATGCTATTATATGACTATATTTCGTGTCCACTCCATATCTCTTGAACCGCTTGAATTATATTGAAGTAACTCACCACAAATGTTCACCATAGTGTGACTATGTGGAAAGAGCATGTTACAACCAGCTTGATATAAGGTCAAGGTCACATTAAGAGGTCAAAGGTCATATGACTTTATTTTATGTTGGCTTCATATTTCTTGAACCACTTAAAGGATTTTAAATTAACTTGCCACAAATGTTCACTAAATTGAGACAATGAGCAGAGTGCATGTAACAACCAGCTTGGTGTAAGTTCAAGGTCACTCTTGGAGGTCGAAGGTCATATGACATCACCATATTTCGTATCCGATGTTCACCATATTGAGATGATGTGCAGAGCGCATGTTACAACCAACTCAGTTCAAGGTCAATTTTGGAGGTCAAAGGTCATATGACTTCATTTTGTGTCGCTCCATATTTCTTGAACCCCTTGAAGGGTTTTGAAATAACTTGTCACAAATGTTCACCATATTGTGACGATGTGGAAAGAGCATGTTAGAACCAGCATGGTGTAAGGTCAAGGTCACATTAAGAGGTCAAAAGTCATAAACTTCATTTTGTGTTGGCTCCATATTTCTTGAACCACTTAAAGGATGTTAAAATAAGTTGTCCCCAAATGTTCACTTTATTGAGAGCATGTGCAGAGCGCATGTTACATCCAACTCAGTTCAAGCTTAAGGTCACACTTAGGGGATAAAAATCATATGACTTCATTGTGTGTCCACTTCATATCTCTTGAACTGCTTGATGGGTTTTGAAATAACTTGTAATAAATGTTCACCATATTGAGACAATGTGCAGAGCACATGTAACAACCAGCTTTGTTCAAGGTCACACTAAGAGGTCAAAGGTCATATGACTACATTTCATATCCACTCTATATCTCTTGAACCTCTTGAAGGTTTTTAAAGAACAAATGTTCACCATATTGAGACAATGTTTATAGGGTGAGACATCAGTTTTTGATTATAAAAACAACTATCTAGTTATATATTTGATTCTATGTTTGTTTATTAGGCCAATAATGGTTTACTTATTACCGAGGTTGACACTTGCAGATTTTGTGACCATTTAGAGGAATAGATTTTGTGAGCAAATAATAGCATCATCCTTGCATGGAATTTATTAATTTCTTCATAATGATCATTGATTAAAAATTAACATTCTTTGGTCTAATATATCAATATGAAAAATACTGGTAATATTTCATCTTCTTTTACCAGATTGACTATGTGATAGAGACCCATGCTGCCTACCAGGAGGCCCTGGCAGAGGCTGAAAAAAAGTAAGGTACTACAGTTAATTGTGAACAATTGTGAGGTCCCTATTTCAGTAATAAATTGTTTTAGTTTTTTTTTCAAGACTTAATATATTTTTATGCCATGATTAAAACATTGACAAATATTGGTTCATTATAGTTTTTAACTATATGCCACCTATTAAAAAACTGTTTTTGAACTGTTTTTTTATAGTAAACTTTCACGAAATATAACCATTCTACAATGTCGTATAGCATTTATTGAAATGTTTTCATTTTATGGTTATCTTAAAATGTAATATTAAAAGATGATACACTTATTTCAAACATATTCTTTTATTTAATGCAGGCCATGTGAGCCAAAATGCTTGGTGGAAAAATGTCTACTTGTCACTCAAGCAGATCAGAGCCCTAAATGATTAGGTTTCTTATGGCACAGATGCACTGATTTCAATGGCAGCTGTTCACTTTTCTTTACTTCAGGAAAATGCACATCAGTGTGAGGTATTGAAGGTAGAGGCAGGGAGATGGGGCCAGTCCAGTGACTCACTCTCTACCCTTACAGAACACCTCTATGTGTCAACCGATTTTCATGGCACATGTCCACCTTTCTTTACTCCAGTCACATTGCAAATCAGTGACTAACTGTGCAAAATGTTGAAGATAGAGGCAGGGAGGTTGGGCTTGCTCAGCGTTTCCACCCTCAAAGAATATCTCTTTGCTTTGACTGATTTTCCTGGCAACCATTTTCTACTCTTTACTTCAGAAACATGCACATCAGTGACTACCTGTATGAAGTATTGAAGGCAGAGGCAGGGAGGCTGAGCCAGTCCAAGGTCTCCACTCTCACAGAACATCTTCATGTGTGGCCTGATTTCCATGGCAACCGTTCACCTCTTGCAGACCACACCCTCACAGGCATGGTCAGACAATCTTTATACATCAAATATCAGACTTGATTATTTTCACATTTGATAATAAAATAAAGCACTTAAGGCCTTGGTTGCCCTCTTGTTTCATTAATTAAGTCAATATGTAGTATTTGTGTTAGTAAGATCTGCATTAAACATCACATTCAAATCTGTTCATAGTTGTGTGGGCTAACCCTGCAGTCAGATGTGGTCAGTCTGGCCCTACTGTACCTAGCCACAGTCCAGTCACTGGCTGTAAGTACATGTATGTTTGAGATGGAAGTTGAGACAGCATGGGCTCTAGCTGAATTACCAATGAAAACCTGATTTGATTAGAGCGTGTATTGTTGAAATGTGGTCAGTACGGGTTGACATATTCTTTTGGATTGCATTTGGTGTTTATAGGGTCAAGGTCACTGCTATAGCAAAAAAAAAATGGTTTCTGTTCAACAAGTAAATAAGAAATAGGAGCTACAGTAAAACTGCGATCGCTTGAGGTCGCCAGGGACCGAGCCAAAACCTCGAGGGAACCAATGTTTCGAACGACCCGATTTTCATTTTTCCAGTTTAATATGAAATATCTTTCAGTGTATTTTAAGTTTGAAGTCGTCAAACAGCCTGTTTACTAAGACACCGATTATGTGTTGCGTTGTGGAAATCGCTAATATGTTCAAAAGTTGACGTAAACTTAATGTAAAATGCAAAAGAAAAAACAATAAATGAATAAATAGAAATGTTTATTTTAACAAAAAAGCACATTTTCGTAACAAGCAACATTTGAATGACAGTACATATTGTAGCATTAGTCAGATTTAAGTTTCGCAAAATCAAGGATTGTTGATTGGTGCATCTTGTCGGTTTCGTGAAACTGTTCAATCGTAATGTGACGTGACAGCGTACAGAGCGTCTGAAGATCATGGTCAGCATCGGCAGTGAATTCAAAGAACCTTCTGACCACATCTAAAGCGTTAACTTCTCGTCGTAAACTTCTCATAATTATCATCTCAAATGCCCATATCAACTAATATCGGTCATGCGTTAACAGTGAAAAACGGTTTTTCACACCTTATCAAATTGCCTTTCAACTGTCATTGCAATTTTTACAACTTGCAAACATTTTAACACCTAGCAATTGTTTGTTTATTTTGGAACACTTTGTTCGGGAAAAAGTGTGAAATTATGTCCTCGAGTGAGCCATAAGGTTTTGTGCACGATATTGCTCGACTGCTCGACATTATTAGGTTTTGATGCAGCGTGGGTATATTTAATATGAAAATAGAAGGAAAAAAGTTCGGGACCAAGCTCTGACCTCGAGGGAACGCCGGTTCTCGAACGACCGCTTGTTTGAGGGAACGCAGTTTCACTGTATTTATGATACTTTGTGTGTAACAAGTTCATGTAAGGACATACGCTGGAATTGCATTTGGGGTTGATTTGATCAAAGTCAAGGTCACTGTTACTCAAAATAGAAAAACGTTTTCCATTATGTTCCTTTGGATTGCATTTTTGTTGGTGAGGTCATTGCGAAGGTCAGTGTTACTAAAAAATGAAAGTCCTTTTTGCGCAGGTGTTGTAGTTAGGAATATTTTAAAGTAATCAAACTTACCTGAGATGTTTCTTTGGATTTCATATAAATATGCTGAATCCATGGCCACGGGTGCTGTAACTTCAAATACAAAAATGATGTATAGTTATTCAACTTGGAAATCTCATGTGATATGTTGCGATTAACAAGGTATTTGTCAAGGCTAATGCTCATATTAAGAGACCAATGCCTCAAGTATCTGAATGCCAAAATTGATTTAGTCACTGCCAGGTTTGTACATTGAGTTTTCACTCCAGTTACACTGTCAGTGGTCTCACACCTATTTTATTAATGTTTGTTAATTTTTTTATTCCATATGATTACAAAATGCATGTGGGAGTATCACAAGTTTGAAGTTCTCTCAAAAAATGCTTTGTATTTCCAAATTTATGCTTGATTAACTTGAGTAAAGTAAACTGAAGTAATGTATTTCAGTGTGGGACTCGTCACATTCTTAGTGAAATGCAAGCATCTGGTCATACACCTGACATCATCTATGTCTGTGGAGGCTTGCGGAAAAATATGCTGTATATACAGACACATGCAGATGTTACTGGTTTGTATTCTAAATTGTAAATGATTTCTGGTAAATCCTATTTTCCTTTCGAATATGTGTACTTTAGTTTGTTAAATTTCTGTTGAAGATAGAGTTGTTCCCTTAGCTTTTGCGTCAGTTAATATCCTGGGACATCACATGGTCATTGATTGACCTGGTTTTCACAAAATAACATATAGATTTGTTTGTGAAAATGTTGTGAGCAGCTCACCTTGCAAGGTAAAGAAAACAATCCCTATACAATATGCACATGTGAGGCTGAAGAATTGGCATAAAACAGCACCCGTCCATAATGGTACCATGGACATTTAATATCTTCAATTTGATCACACACTTTTTGTCTTGCCTGAGTCATGGCAATTACACTTAGGGATTACTTTGTCTCTCATCGTCCACATCACACTTGTGTTTCTGAATGACTTGTTGTAGAGTCTTCAAACTTGGTATACACACTGGTCATGGTCAGTATATCACTGCTATTGATTTTAACATCAAATGTCAAGGTCTTTATTAGAAAATTAAGCGTACTGCCAACTGATGACACATTCATTTGCAGAAGTCAAGTGTTAGTGTACAATATTCTAATAACTGCCTCCCTAGGGTTGCCAGTGGTAGTACCGGATGAAAAGGAATCTGTGCTGCTGGGGTCTGCCATACTTGCTGCATCTGCTGCAGGACTACACTCCTCCATACAGGTAGCTGGGAGTACTGACAAATTTAATGCAACAATAAAGTGACATGAGTTTTTATTGTTAGAAAAATGGCTAAATAAGTCTAGTATTGCTCCATTTCTATTTGAGGTCATTGAACATTGTAAAAAGTTAAAACTGAAAATGTGATTAATTTTCAATCCAAATAGAAGCTACTAGTATATTAAAACTTTCTGCATAAACATGCAGCAAATGAGCAGGTGACTGTCATTCAACAAAAGAAAAATGGGGGAAAATATCAGTTTCAATATACAGTAAAAACCCTATATGCGACCACCCCGTTTTCATGACCATCCTGCTAATAAGACAGATTTTTTTCAGACCCAATCTTTTTTCCTCTATAATTCAGGTCGTTACCCCAAAAAAACGGGCACCCCATTATTCAGTAATACGACCACTTAATTCAGTTCACATGTTAAATTGATCCGTTAATGAGTCGCAGGCAATTTGTTGATAGGTACAATACATGTTTGTGTTCACACCTCATTGACATGCAATACAAAGAAGTTTAGAACAGGTTCAGGGATAATCACCATCCACAACAAGTAGGCGCTTAACGATAGAGGTCAAGATTAGAGTGAAAAACACAGAAGGGTTTGATAATTGATGGGTTTTTGATTGACTTAATGCTTTTGATCGGATTTTCCGGGAGAGTTAATGTAAAAATATAATTACAGGACACTGAAACATGTTGTTTTAATACATGTTATTCTTTGAAAAATATGATGTAAATTAATGAATGACATAACTTTTTATTTATTTTCTCTTTCTTTTTCTTTTCACTATAGCCCCATATTACTATATCCAGTATTACATGTACATGTACATGTAGAAATCTTATGAATTCCATCACTTGACAATTCACTAACCTAATCAGCACAAACTCAGTAATGAGACCACCCCGCTATAAAGACTATTTTCTCAAAGTCCCATAGGTGGTCTGAATAGAGGGGTTTTACTGTACTCTGTCATTTAACCAAAAGTCATGATTCTTTTCCCTTAACATTATATTATAATAATGGATAATTTTTAGCCTGGCTATTCGAAGAATGAGGAGAGCTATACTACTCACCCTAGTGTCGGCGTTTGTGTCACACCTTGGTTAAAGTAAATGCATGTAAGCACCTTTATTAAGTCATTATCTCAGCCAAAACATAGAGTATTGAATTTAAAGTTTAGAAATGTGTTTCCAGCTATTCAACCTATTTAGTTTATTAAGTTATTGCAATTCTTAGGAGTTCTGGTAAAGGTTTTGCATGTATTCTAATTTTACCGTGATCCATACATGTTTCACTAAATTTGCAATCGTTAAACTTAAAAGCGGCATTCATGTAATGGTCTCTGTGGCAGCTCTTGTTTCGTTGATGGTGTGAAAGGGGCCTGCATTAGTCTGAACAGTGTTTTAAAAACATTTACAAATTGTGTAAGATTAGGGTATATATGTATCGACCAGATTTCACATTAGTTATGTCTTGCATACATGCATTTAATTCTTGGCATACATTTTGTACTTGGAAATTCCAGACATCTATTCTGCCCATACTCCATAGCAAAGTTACTCAAAACACCCTGAGCTGATGCATCTGTAGTTTGAGCTAGAAATAAATTCATGTTACAGGGCTGTCCCAGTTTTGTGTAAACACTCCATGGATTTAAATTTGCTACAAAAATTTCCTACTTGATTAGGAAACCCTGACAACTTCTTAACCATTTTATAACATGTGGGTGCTATTTATGAATGTTAAAATTTAAACACTGATCCGTCTAATGCGAACCCCTTCAGATTTTGCTTTTATTTCATGGGTTTTTGACTTTACCTATCTTTAAAATCTAGCAAAATTGCCACTCACTAAGTGTTGGCATATATATTTCTGTGAATTTGAATGATTTCAGGAGTGTATGGAACACATGAGTGGTCCTGCTGAAATAACACAGCCAGATCTCACAGTTAAAGAGTATGTACTTGTAATGTATTACCGTAAACTTTGTTGAAATGATCCTAAAGTATTGCATACCTACATGTACATGTATTTACATGTGTAAACAATATAAGCATGTACTCAGTTAAAACATATGAAAGGATCTTCTTAGAATTTGTTCAATTGAGTGTTTGGGTTTTGCTTGCAAAAACTTTAACCTTGACCTTAACTCAAAAATGTTTGAAATGATCACATGGTAATGTGTCTACATGCTACGAATAACAAAATGGTCACATGGTAATGTGTCTACATGCTACGAATAACAAAATGGTCACATGGTAATGTGTCAACATGCTACGAATAACAAAATGATCACATGGTAATGTGTCTACATGCTACGAATAACAAAATGATCACATGGTAATGTGTCTACATGCTACAAATAACAAAATGATCACATGGTAATGTGTCTACATGCTACAAATAACAAAATGATCACATGGTAATGTGTCTACATGCTACGAAGAACAAAATGATCAAATGGTAATGTGTCTACATGCTACGAATAACAAAATGATCACATGGTAATGTGTCTACATGCTACGAATAACAAAATGATCACATGGTAATGTGTCTACATGCTACGAATAACAAAATGGTCACATGGTAATGTGTCTACATGCTACAAATAACAAAATGATCACATGGTAATGTGTCTACATGCTACGAAGAACAAAATGATCAAATGGTAATGTGTCTACATGCTACGAATAACAAAATGATCACATGGTAATGTGTCTACATGCTACGAATAACAAAATGATCAAATGGTTATGTGTCTACATGCTACGAATAACAAAATGATCACATGGTAATGTGTCAACATGCTACGAATAACAAAATGATCACATGGTAATGTGTCTACATGCTACAAATAACAAAATGATCATTTATAGCCAGGCTTAATCATTTGGCTATAATTATTGTTGATTTTTTTCTCGTTGCTGGTCTGAAAAGTCTTGATATTTTCTTACCTTGGCCTTAAATCAATAAAAGTCCATACAGCATTGCACATGACTTTGTTTAGGAAAACCCATTACTCAGGATTTAATAATTGTGGGGTAGATCTATACCCCTAATTCAACTGAGATAAAACACTGGATGAGTTTTGGAGCTTGTTCCTTGGTGTTCTTGTCTTGGATCTATTGCTCATATTTACCACTTTACAAAATAAATATGTCTCAACAGAACTAGTTTTAGAGTGATAACCTGTGTTTGCCTAAGTGAGTGAATTAACAGACTTCCCAGCTACAGCAATTATCATTGTTTTTGTTTTAGATTCTACGACCGTAAATTTACGGTATTTCTACAGATGTATCAGGACCAGAGAAAATACAAGAGTATTATGGCTGGCGGAAAGGTGCAATAACTGTATATCAAAGCTGCTTTTATCTTTAGTGTGCTATATATATATGTCATTTATATTGATGTAGCATACTAGCTGAAAATGTTACTTTGTATGAAAAGACATTTTTAGAACCAATATGTTTATCTATGTACACTATTCAGTATTCTGCTATCAATAAATTAATACCGATTCTACCACAGATTTAATTTCATTTGAATTCTCTTTTTAATGAAATTTAAGCATTGTTTTTTTTGTACTGGAGGAATTAAACATTTTTACTGTTGCACATTTTAACACAATAATGCATCTTCTTGACATATCAAATTAAATTTGTTTTGTTTAAAAAAATAGATAAATGAATACATGTTTGATTTAGATATTTTTGCTACCAGCAAATGGTATGTTATTGGCATTATTGTTACATATTTTTTTATCAACATTTTTAAAGAAAAGTGGGTTATTGGCATTAGGAAGTAATTGGGCAGGCATGCATCTGGGTGGGGTCATAATGGTGTTATCTGACGATTAGGACTAAAATATAGTGATGAATCTTGGTATGAAGTAGGCTTATGTGGAGACATACCTTGGGATTGCATTTAGGGTTCACCTTTTCTAAAAATATATAAAAAAACGGTTTCAGCTCAATAACTTTAGTTAGGAGTGATGTGTTGACTTGGTATTGATGTGAAGTGATGAAACTTGGCATGTATCAAGCTCACATGGGAGCATTCCTTGGGATTGCATTAAGGCTATGTGGGGTCAAGGCGGCTGTATCTAAAAAAAGAAAACAAAAACAGTTTCCACTCAATAACTACAGTCAGGAGTGATTAATTGTGATAAAACGTGACATGAAGCAAGTTGATGTGGAAACGAACCTCAGGATTGCATGTGGGGTCAAGGTTACTACATGTATAACTAAATATAGAAAAGCGTTTTTCACTCAAAAACTATCATTATGAGTGACAAATCGTGATGAACCATAGTATGTAACAAGTTCAGGGGGAGATGTACTTTGGAATGAAGGTCAAGGTCACTGTTACTTTTGAAATAAAATAAAGGCTTTCACTTAATAACTTTAGTTAGGAGTGACATAGTGATGAAACTGGACATGTAAATAAATTAATATGGAGACTTACCTTGGGATTGCATTTTGGGTATGTTGGGTCAAGGTCACTGTTATGCTCAATAATTCTTGTTATGCATAGTGATAAAACTTGGCATGCAGTTATATGCTTATATACCATGGGATCGCATTTTTAATTCGTGGGGTCATGGTCAAAAACTGGTTTCTGCTCAATGACTTAAGTTCGGAATAACATACATGTATGGTGAAGAAATTTGCTGTGAAGTAAGCTGATGTAGAGATGTACTATTGGTTATTGAGGTAAAGATTGCTTATGCTGAAAATAGAAAACTGGTTATATGAAGGTTATAGGAACTGATGCCTTTAATACTCTGACAAAATTGGTTTTGATAGAACTCTTTTGTGGTTGCCGAATTTAGTTATTTTTAACCTTGACAACTTCTACTTTTGATTGCAATTTTGAAAAAGATATTATTTAAGAATGGGTGTGTTTAAGACGATAACTTTTATTTAATGAGTAGCATGATGTCATACAAAGAACTGACTTTCGGACATTATGCAAGTTTTATAATGGATCTCCCTTTGCGTCATTCATTTAAATGGGAAAAAAATGTGTTTTTCTCAATGTAGTTGATCCCATTTCTGGTGTACGCCGAGATTAAAAGATGCGTACATGAAGCAAATTCTCACTCCTGACTCTGATTTCAACAGCTGAACGTCGAAAACAAAGTAATCACTGTAGTTGCACTTATATTGTACTAGCTTGCAGACCTGGTACATGCACCTGAGTAGACTTGGTTAAAAGTGCCTTGTATAAAACTTGTACGATATTGTAAAAACCTAGCATTAGCAGAAGAGGGTACATGTAGTTGACACCATCATCAACTCCAGATCATTGACATGCATATTAAACTATCTAGCAGACCTAGTACAAGAGTAGCCACGGTGAAAACTCTGGTTCCCGAGTCAAAAAAGTATACCAGAACCATTTTCAAGACCAGCTATTGAAATAGCCAGAAAGCTGAGAACAAGACCAGCTACTAAAATAGTCAGAAAGCTGAGAACTAGGAAAGCTGTCCACCCAATAAATCTCATTCAATTTTATTCCTTTTGTGATAACATGTACATGCAGCTTTTCATTCTTTATTTATCATTAGAATCAATCATTGGGCAATTACCAGTCTCCAGGCAAATTATTTATAAAGCTTAATGCATTAAAAGACTGAGCTAGCTGCTGCACGTAACAATACAATAGTCATGTTATACTGGGACACAAAACTTCTGTTTGGGAACAATTCTCAAAACTTATTATTTCAACCAGGTTTCGTGGCATTGCAACAATTCTAGTCATTAAACTGTTTTATCTCAGCTTTGTCTTGTTGTCGATGTATAATGTAATGGAAAAAACCCTAGTACTGTATAGAACCTTTTTGTTACTAATTGTTGTTATATAATATAATATATACACGTACATTTCAGTCAATAAACAGTATAAAAACGAGAGTTACATGATTATCTGATAAATTGGTAATGTATTACCATTAGTTTATTGACGAAGCCATATTTCTATATTGGTGAGACAACGTCGCCAGCGTAAGATGACATATTATAATGTTTAAGGACATAGTCAATCGAACAAGTTTTATCACCAGCCAGATTATATTAATAGTATTACTATTCACTCTGGAGAAAAGGCCTTTGAATTGTCAACATTTGACCAAATTCACTTAGTCTCTCGCTTACTATCACATTTTAATCCAATCGTTACCAAACTTGGTTACAATACACATTGAACCACATTACTTCAGTTACTGCTACTCCGCACACTGAATAATAATTGGGTTATTATTCTCCATTGAAAAGGAAGGGTGTTCAAAGCAGGCGACACATATTTAATTTGTGGCCTAAAAATAGTTATTACTTTGTCCCTCGTTGTGGTTGTTGGCCTTATTCCCAATGTATTAGAAATTCAATAGACACTAAGACGTGACACATGCAACATGGTTGCCACCAACCTTAAAGTGTTTGTAAACATTCACATTTTTTTCTAAGAATTGTTAGGGGAATTCAAAAACGGCCAGCTGGAAAAATTCAATGGCTGTATAATTAGGCAAAAGTATGTCTGGTTTTGGATGTCCTTAGCTTCACATATTAGGCCTTTAATTTCCATTAATGTTGTTCAAACATTTGCATTCAAAATATAGATAAAACTTTTTAAGCAGTTTTTTTTACGACTGAGTAAAAGTTGCGCTTTTGCTGAGTGAAAATCATATTTTGGTAAATTACGCGAAAAATCCCCGGATTTGCTGTTGGTGCTGGCAACTCTGTTTAACATGTATAGCTATACTTCAAAACAAAACTATGCAATAATTGCTTTGACTTCTACTGAACCTTAAAGAACTTTGTAGGCGCGATCGTTTGGTTGTCTTCTCTTAAAATTGTTCAAATAATAAGTCTATGCAAAATTCTGATTCCCACCAGTCCTAAAGTACCTGGGGACATATTTTTTTGGAAGGAGAATCTTTGAATTCATTAAAATGTCATCGACATAAAGTGTACTTTTGGTGGAATTCTGGTATTTTTTTATACTTCAACATTTCTTTATGCATACACACATACTCTTAGGCTGTTACGAAGTAGAAGTTAATTCCGTTGAGGGAACCAGGGTTCCTGTTGTGAGACCAGAAGCTCCTGTTAGGAAACCAATTCTCACAACTGGAACAATGGTTTCCTAACACGAGCCACTGGTCTGTCGGCAGGAGCATCTTGTATTCTAACAGGAGTTGCTGGTCTCCCAGCTGCAGTTACTGGTTCCCAAACATGAGCCTCTGGTTTTCCAAGAGGAAGAACCTTTTTCCAAAGGGAGCAACTGGTCTCCAAGCAGCAGCAACAACTGATTTCCCACAAGGAGCAACTGGCCTCCAAGCAGCAGCAACAACTGATTCCCCAAAAGGAGCAACTGGCCACCAAGAAGCAGCAAAAACTGATTTCCCAAACTGCTTCCCCAAAAGGAGCAACTGGCCTCCAAGCAGTAGCAACAACTGATTTCCCACAAGGAGCAACTGGTCTCCAAGCAGAAGCAACTGGTTTCGCACGAGGAGCAACTGCAGCAACAACTAAAACTGCTTTCCAAGTAGGAGCCAATGGATTTTCGCAATAGACCTGTTTCTCACAGGTCTCACAGCAGCTAGTTCCCCAAGAGGAATAGTTTTTTTCCCAACAATAGCAACTTGTTTCCCAAGTGGATTAAATATATCACCTCATTAATGACGCACAGAAATCGCTAATTACATCACAAAATAGTGATAATGAGCAGGGGACCAACGGCGTTGTTGTAAGTGTTGATGAAGGATACGTGTATGGGTTTGTCACCGGACAGCAACAGCCAGTATGAAACAGCTGGTGCTCTGTTAGGGCTTTCAAAGCGTGTAAACTGGCAATTTCAGTGTCGGTTATCATAAAATTAACTGTCGTATCACAACTTCAAACCACATGGGTATATACAAATATGTTGCTGCCATTTTAGCAGTCGTTCGTAGACCATTTTAATGAAATATGGCGATAACGGATTTTTTCTGTGAAGACATTCTGTAATATAGAGATCCTTCAAAAGCACAAACACACACAATGTATGAAAACTGTGAGAAAGAAACCCTCTTATCCACCAGAACAGTTAACCACTTTAGCAGGCAAAGTCATACTAAATGCTTGTTGTTATGCATGTTGCTCTGTTTGGGCACCACAATGCTATTTTATGAGTACTTGTGTGCAATTTGTGATTGGCAATTTACATTTTTTTTTAATTTTCTAAAATGAAAACGAAAACAATAGACCATAGTTAATGATAGTCTCCATAGTCTAGTGCATGGCACCACAACGTTGAAGCATTTTCAACGTGCATGACAAAATGTTGTTTATTCAATGTTCACCGGGCATGTTAAAGGAGACAGAAATGATACGTACATACGCAAAAAGTGAGACTGTGTACATCGCAACCATGCAAGATACCGGAAATGTTTGGAATCGTGAAGATGATTGGAAAAACTATGAATATTCTATACTTTGCATATTAGTCAAAATGAGGGTCAACACGGAGAATAAATTCAATGTTAACTTCAGTTATTGCAGACAAGCACGTTCAAAGGCTGTCCGAATGTCGCAGATTAAAAGGCTGCCCAATGTCACAGTATCCTCCGGTTTATCTAACGGCACAAGACCACGCTCTCGCTTAATATCAAGCGAACGAGAGTAACATTTATATCGATGCTACAACTTGTTTCCCAATCGTTGTAAAACATGAATTGATATTTTGATTATAAGAATATCAACAACAACAAAAAACAACAAGAGCATGTTAACTTAACATGGTGCTTAATATTTGTACTCTCTTTATGAAGCCCTCCTTCGAAGAAGTGGGGTATAATGCTTTCCGTCGGTCGATCGGTAGAACAAACCTTGTCCGATTGATAACCAGAGAAAATGTGAGCCTAAGGTCCTTAAACTTTGTAAGGGGTTGGTCATGACCAGAATATGACCCCTATTGGTTTTTATGTCAGTAGGTCAACGGTAACAGTCGTGATGGCATAAACACCTTGTTTGATTGAAAATAAGAAAATGTTTGGGTGTTAGGTCCTGAAACTTGGTAGGGTGGTTGGCCATAACCAGCAGATGATCTCTGTTGGTTTTAAGGTAAATATGTAAAATGTTACGTCTACCTTGAACACAAAATTTTGTCCCTTTGATAATCAATGCTTGCTTGACCTAAGGTCCTCAAACCAGGTAAGAAGATTGATCATGTCCAGTAGATGACCTATTTTTCGAGGTCAGTAGTTTAATGGTCACGGCCGCTTGAACACAAAAGCCTTTTTCAATTCAAACCTAGAGTATACTACGGGGTAAGGTCCTAAAACTTGGTAAGGAGACCTTGTTGGTATAAAGTTTTTTGGTTACCATTTCAATTAACGATTTAAGCAGTGATCTGTATGTGTATACAACTTGCATTGCCCACATTCCAAACTTAATATCATCCATTTAAATGTTTTACTGGAAACCATTTAGAACTTGTTAAAACCTATAACAACATTTAAAACTGGTCAATAATTATACCTACTATCGTCAGACGTGGAAGGGATATTGGTCACGGGCAGTAATGTCAGGTGCGTCCATGCATCCCGGTTCATTGTTTTGAGTGGAAAACGTCCTCGATTCTGTGATTATTACCACTGTTTTCTATATGTTTCAACGATAATTTTTAGAAACGACCTTGTGTATCGAATGAAGAGTAATTGCTCGTTTACGAAGACGCTTGTTTTAGATCAAAATAATGTCTGTATTAGAATATCTCGTGAAAACAATGCACGTTCTTACTAGGCTTCCCGACACACTCAATGCATTTTTTGCTTCAAAACAACTATTTAATACCGTTCTCTTGCGTACAAACCCCACCAGATGCTTTGTTTTGGACAATAACAGTATTGCTATTGTTTTCCGAATGCAGACAGCCAATTTTGGAGTTAAATCGGCTCATTTACGAAATGCTTGCTGGTTCATTCTGTACATTTTTAGAACCTAGGTTCTTCCAAATCTGGAAGATCTATGGCACACTGTATTTACCCGAATTACCATTCGTTTTGTTTTAGTTTTTCAAAAATACTAATTTGGTTAATTATTCGATTAAATAAGAGGGTGTACAGATATATAATTTATATTTTCAGGATAAAAGATGAAACGAAAGAAGAGATCAAACCTGAATCTAAATAGACAAAAAAACAAGACGCTTTAAGGTAGTCCATATAAACGACATAATAAATGAACTCTGCATACTTGATGATAAAAAATGAATAGAGGTTCTTTATATATTAAAGACACTATACACCAGATTGGCACCAAAAAAGTGTTTTTTTCTGTAAAGAAATTCAGGACAAGTATTTAAAGAAATGTTTTACTCTTTCATATCATTAATGTAGAAAAATAATCGAGTCGGAGACCGGGTTGGAACCGGTGTCGCCAAAATTGCCGGTATCAACTGTGCTACAAAGGCTTACCCTAAACGGTTGGAATATTTAATATACCTTACTTGGTTATATCACGTGATGACATCGACTAGCGAATCACGCATTACGGGAATGAATTCCACTAGGAAGACATAACTAGTAATCTTTTTAATTGAAAAAAATACGAAAAAACTGCCTGAAATAAATAAACTATATAAATGAACTATATGGTACTTCGGTTGGTAAGTTTCAATGCATTGTACAAATCGATACGAAGTTTATGTCAGGTTTCGACAATTTTCTCTCTTTTTCGCTATTTCATCATACGGAGTACAACCCCTTTAAAAAATTGTTAATGTAATGATGTAAGGTAAAATTGTGGATTATTTAACGGAGCCCCGCTTTCGGTCGTTTACAAGTGTTTGAGTGTGATTGAGAGTTAAGTTTCTTAAAACACTTCGACAAAACTTTTTGGCCGTCTGACGGAGCACTGTCAAAACATTATTTTGGAAACAGGTTTGTCGAAGTGTTTGTTGAAACTAATCACCTTATCAAACTCCGGTAAAACAACGAAGGCGGGACTCCTTAGGTGGCATAGACTGCCCTTTGTTTCATTTAAAATGGTGTAGTGATTGAAAAGTTATCTTCGATTTAAGTCTCCATTTTAAGCAAAAAGTTGCCTTCCGACGTAGCGTATATGACGTAATTTATCACGAGGTATACACACACTGCCTGTACAAAATTATCCTTCTTAGACGTGCTTTAGAACATATACATATAGAACACAGTGGTAATACTCACCGAATCGAGGACGTTTAGCACTCAAAACAATGAACCAGGAAGCATGGACGCACCTGACATTACTGCCCTTGTTGGTTATAACCTCAATTTACCCCACATACATTTACTGCAATCGAACACCGCCTATTCTGTTTTTGTTCTATAGGAGGTGTAAAGGCGCACACGTCGGAATGAGAAGAGTAAGCAAACACAATGATACGCATAACACAAGAACAGTTTACAGAACAAATATCATTTATTAAAACAAACAAACCGCAAACAAATAGGGTAAGAGTAGCCTAGTGCTGTATGTGTTCGGGTAAGAGAAGTCTAGTGCTGTATGTGTTCGGGTAAGAGTAGTCTAGTGCTGTATGTGTTCGGGTAAGAGTAGTCTAGTGCTGTATGTGCTCGGGTAAGAGTAGTCTAGTGCTGTATGTGTTCGGGTAAGAGTAGTCTAGTGCTGTATGTGCTCGGGTAAGAGTAGTCTAGTGCTGTATGTGTTCGGGTAAGAGAAGTCTAGTGCTGTATGTGTTCGGGTAAGAGTAGTTTAATGCTGTATGAGCTCGGGTAAGAGTAGTCTAGTGCTGTATGTTGTAGGGTAAGAGTAGTCTAGTGCTGTATGTGTTCGGGTAAGAGTAGTCTAGTGCTGTATGTGTTCGGGTAAGAGTAGTCTAGTGCTGTATGTTGTAGGGTAAGAGTAGTCTAGTGCTGTATGTGTTCGGGTAAGAGTAGTTTAATGATGTATGTGTTCGGGTAAGAGTAGTCTAGTGCTGTATGTTGTAGGGTAAGAGTAGTCTAGTGCTGTATGTGTTCGGGTAAGAGTAGTCTAGTGCTGTATGTGTTCGGGTAAGAGTAGTCTAGTGCTGTATGTGCTCGGGTAAGAGTAGTCTAGTGCTGTATGTGTTCGGGTAAGAGTAGTCTAGTGCTGTATGTGTTCGGGTAAGAGTAGTCTAGTGTTGTATGTTACAGGGTAAGAGTAGTCTAGTGCTGTATGTGTTCGGGTAAGAGTAGTCTAGTGCTGTATGTGTTCGGGTAAGAGTAGTCTAGTGCTGTATGTGCTCGGGTAAGAGTAGTCTAGTGCTGTATGTTGTAGGGTAAGAGTAGTCTAGTGCTGTATGTTGTAGGGTAAGAGTAGTCTAGTGCTGTATGTTGTAGGGTAAGAGTAGTCTAGTGCTGTATGTGTTCGGGTAAGAGTAGTCTAGTGTTGTATGTGTTCGGGTAAGAGTAGTCTAGTGCTGTATGTGTTCGGGTAAGAGTAGTCTAGTGCTGTATGTGTTCGGGTAAGAGTAGTCTAGTGTTGTATGTGTTCGGGTAAGAGTCGTCTAGTGTTGTATGTTACAGGGTAAGAGTAGTCTAGTGCTGTATGTTGTAGGGTAAGAGTAGTCTAGTGCTGTATGTTGTAGGGTAAGAGTAGTCTAGTGCTGTATGTGCTCGGGTAAGAGTAGTCTAGTGCTGTATGTGTTCGGGTAAGAGTAGTCTAGTGCTGTATGTGTTCGGGTAAGAGTAGTCTAGTGCTGTATGTGCTCGGGTAAGAGTAGTCTAGTGCTGTATGTGTTCGGGTAAGAGTAGTCTAGTGCTGTATGTGTTCGGGTAAGAGTAGTCTAGTGCTGTATGTGTTCGGGTAAGAGTAGTCTAGTGCTGTATGTGCTCGGGTAAGAGTAGTCTAGTGTTGTATGTGCTCGGGTAAGAGTAGTCTAGTGCTGTATGTGTTCGGGTAAGAGTAGTCTAGTGCTGTATGTGCTCGGGTAAGAGTAGTCTAGTGCTGTATGTGCTCGGGTAAGAGTAGTCTAGTGCTGTATGTGCTCGGGTAAGAGTAGTCTAGTGCTGTATGTGTTCGGGTAAGAGTAGTCTAGTGCTGTATGTTGTAGGGTAAGAGTAGTCTAGTGCTGTATGTTGTAGGGTAAGACTAGTCTAGTGCTGTATGTGTTCGGGTAAGAGTAGTCTAGTGCTGTATGTGTTCGGGTAAGAGTAGTCTAGTGCTGTATGTGCTCGGGTAAGAGTAGTCTAGTGCTGTATGTGTTCGGGTAAGAGTAGTCTAGTGCTGTATGTTGTAGGGTAAGAGTAGTCTAGTGCTGTATGTTGTAGGGTAAGAGTAGTCTAGTGTTGTATGTTACAGGGTAAGAGTAGTCTAGTGCTGTATGTGTTCGGGTAAGAGTAGTCTAGTGCTGTATGTGTTCGGGTAAGAGTAGTCTAGTGTTGTATGTTACAGGGTAAGAGTAGTCTAGTGCTGTATGTTGTAGGGTAAGAGTAGTCTAGTGCTGTATGTGTTCGGGTAAGAGTAGTCTAGTGCTGTATGTGTTCGGGTAAGAGTAGTCTAGTGCTGTATGTGTTCGGGTAAGAGTAGTCTAGTGTTGTATGTTACAGGGTAAGAGTAGTCTAGTGCTGTATGTTGTAGGGTAAGAGTAGTCTAGTGCTGTATGTGTTCGGGTAAGAGTAGTCTAGTGCTGTATGTGTTCGGGTAAGAGTAGTCTAGTGCTGTATGTGCTCGGGTAAGAGTAGTCTAGTGCTGTATGTGTTCGGGTAAGAGTAGTCTAGTGCTGTATGTGTTCGGGTAAGAGTAGACTTGTGCTGTATGTGTTCGGGTAAGAGTAGTCTAGTGCTGTATGTGTTCGGGTAAGAGTAGTCTAGTGCTGTATGTGTTCGGGTAAGAGTAGTCTAGTGCTGTATGTGTTCGGGTAAGAGTAGTCTAGTGCTGTATGTGTTCGGGTAAGAGTAGTCTAGTGCTGTATGTGTTCGGGTAAGAGTAGACTTGTGCTGTATGTGTTCGGGTAAGAGTAGTCTAGTGCTGTATGTGTTCGGGTAAGAGTAGTCTAGTGCTGTATGTGTTCGGGTAAGAGTAGTCTAGTGCTGTATGTGTTCGGGTAAGAGTAGTCTAGTGCTGTATGTGTTCGGGTAAGAGTAGACTTGTGCTGTATGTGTTCGGGTAAGAGTAGTCTAGTGCTGTATGTGTTCGGGTAAGAGTAGTCTAGTGCTGTATGTGTTCGGGTAAGAGTAGTCTAGTGCTGTATGTGTTCGGGTAAGAGTAGTCTAGTGCTGTATGTGTTCGGGTAAGAGTAGTCTAGTGCTGTATGTGTTCGGGTAAGAGTAGTCTAGTGCTGTATGTGTTCGGGTAAGAGTAGTCTAGTGTTGTATGTTACAGGGTAAGAGTAGTCTAGTGCTGTATGTTGTAGGGTAAGAGTAGTCTAGTGCTGTATGTGTTCGGGTAAGAGTAGTCTAGTGCTGTATGTGTTCGGGTAAGAGTAGTCTAGTGTTGTATGTGCTCGGGTAAGAGTAGTCTAGTGCTGTATGTGTTCGGGTAAGAGTAGTCTAGTGCTGTATGTGCTCGGGTAAGAGTAGTCTAGTGTTGTATGTTGCAGGGTAAGAGTAGTCTAGTGCTGTATGTGCTCGGGTAAGAGTAGTCTAGTGCTGTATGTGTTCGGGTAAGAGTAGTCTAGTGCTGTATGTGTTCGGGTAAAAGTTGTTTAATGATGTATGTGCTCGGGTAAGAGTAGTCAAGTGCTGTATGTGTTCGGGTAAGAGTAGACTTGTGCTGTATGTGTTCGGGTAAGAGTAGTCTAGTGCTGTATGTGTTCGGGTAAAAGTTGTTTAATGATGTATGTGCTCGGGTAAGAGTAGTCTAGTGCTGTATGTTGTAGGGTAAGAGTAGTCTAGTGTTGTATGTTGCAGGGTAAGAGTAGTCTAGTGCTGTATGTGCTCTGGTAAGAGTAGTCTAATGCTGTATGTGCTCGGGTAAGAGTAGTTTAGTGCTGTATTTGTTCGGGTAAGAGTAGTTTAATGATGTATGTGCTCGGGTAAGAGTAGTCTAGTGCTGTATGTGCTCGGGTAAGAGTAGTCTAGTGCTGTATGTGCTCGGGTAAGAGTAGTCTAGTGCTGTATGTGCTCGGGTAAGAGTAGTTTAATGATGTATGTGCTCGGGTAAGAGTAGTCTAGTGCTGTATGTGCTCGGGTAAGAGTAGTCTAGTGCTGTATGTGTTCGGGTAAGAGTAGTCTAGTGCTGTATGTGTCCGGGTAAGAGTAGACTTGTGTTGTATGTGTCCCTCTCTCGCTTAAAGGGTTAAGGGCTCGATACCCAAAAGAAAGAAGAAAAAAAAACATTATCAAGTCCTCTCAAAATGAATAATGATGGTTTCAATGGACACGACTGTGATACTATCTACACCATGTAATGTTCAACTAAAACTCGTAACTGTTCAGAAATATGGTATTAGATGGTGTAGAATCGTGTATGGCTGGAATTTCATACAAGATGTTTGATTGTAAGTTTTCAATGCTGTGCTCAACGCGTCGCTTTCTGTAATAAAGGAAAATCATATTTGATAAAAATTGATGTATATGTTACTCTCAAAAATAATATATAATATTTGCAAAACATGATAACTCTGTACCTCTCTAAAATGAGAATGAAATTCAATAATTGATTCGCGTGCGGATTTCAAGCAAGGTACATTCATTTATTCTGAAACACCTATGTATGTTTTTAGTTTTGCTTCAACACTTAACAACTTCTTTTGTTTAAAAAGACATGTACTGGCTAAATTAATAACTTTATACTTATTATGTTTATATAAATAATTCAAATTTACAGAAAGCCAAACATGAAACATAATTTTAATGGCGCACAATAAATGTTGATGCCCCAAAATGTTGTTTTTCATTATCGTGTTTAACTCATTTGACTTTTATGATAAAAAATAGAGAAAGCATGTGATATAGGTAGAGATGAAAACATGTCAGCGATTTAACTAGGTAAGGTATGGCCACGAATCTATTAATTAAATAAAACTCATTTATAAGGGCAAATATTTTTATTCTTACTTTTATCATATGCTTTTAATTGTTTTGTTTTTTATAATTAAAGTCAAATAAGTTAAACACGATTTTTTTGCATCATCCTTTATCGTGCGTCTTTAACAAATAATTCAATGAGTTAAATTTGATAGTACCTCGTAAATTTTCTAGTACCAAAATTCGCATATTCAGTTTTAAGGAAAATATTACTAACCTCTGCAAACTTGAATTGACTTTGCAAAAGATAATGACTGCTGCAACAACAGCCCCCACAACCGTCACAGCCAACACAGCCCCCACAACCGTCACAGCCAACAACAGCCCCCACAACCGTCACAGCCAACACAGGCCCCACAACCGTCACAGCCCCCACAACCGTCACAGCCAACAACAGCCCCCACAACCGTCACAGCCAGCAACAGCCCCCACAACCGTCACAGCCAACACAGGCCCCACAACCGTCACAGCCAACACAGGCCCCACAACCGTCACAGCCAACACAGGCCCCACAACCGTCACAGCCAACACAGGCCCCACAACCGTCACAGCCAACACAGGCCCCACAACCGTCACAGCCAACACAGCCCCCACAACCGTCACAGCCAACACAGCCCCCACAACTGTCACAGCCAACACAGGCCCCAAACCGTCACAGCCAACAAAGGCCCCACAACCGTCACAGCCAACACAGGCCCCACAACCGTCACAGCCAACACAGCCCCACAACCGTCACAGCCAACACAGGCCCCACAACCGTCACAGCCAACACAGGCCCCACAACCGTCACAGCCAACACAGCCCCCACAACCGTCACAGCCAACACAGGCCCCACAACCGTCACAGCCAACACAGGCCCCACAACCGTCACAGCCAACACAGGCCCCACAACCGTCACAGCCAACACAGCCCCCACAACCGTCATAGCCAACACAGGCCCCACAACCGTCACAGCCAACACAGGCCCAATAATGAGCCATTTAACAAATAAGGCAAACGCTGAGAGCTCAAGTTAACAGTGATGTTCATTTTATAACTTCAAACATACGGAAAGTGCTGTTTTGCTTTGATATTTTAGATAAATAGTATAAACTGTGCTTGCAAGGGGCCGCTCTTCCTGAATCTATTTTCACCAGTGTTTTCAAAACTCGCCCGACCTACCAGCAAAGTCTTATACAATTTGAGTGGGTCTAGTAAAAAGAACGTTACGAGTTTTTTTTAATGCAAACAGAAATAGTTAAATGTCTTGGAACATTCTCATGTTTCGGTATTATATATTTATATGTACCTGGTTCTGTGGTCGGACTGGCCGTGTTCTGTGACGGCGGTTTCATAGCAGGAACTGTGATAATTAATAAAGGGTCTATTATATGAAGTCAAGGGTGACATGTTTAAGGTCCGCCATACAAGACTTTAAGCCAAAACCAAAGATTCGGCACAACTATATGGTAATAGTATAATCACCTCAATGGTCAGTTATTGGAACGTATATAAACAAAGTTAAAACACTAAACATTTATCGCAATTAAGTTGAGAACTTAAGTTAAAAACTTTACCTGAGCAATCTGCGAGTTCTGTAGATCCGAGTTCCAAGGTAAATGTTCCATCAGGACACGGTTTACAGGCGGTCTGGCCTGTCTGGTCCTGGTACTCGCCCACTGGACACGGAATGATCGTGAGTCCGTCCGTATATGTTCCTTCTGGGGCCTCAACTAAATACACAAATAGAATCAGCAGTAGAAATAAAGATCAAATTTAATGCACTAGTCAATTGTAACCACGCCCCCCAGGTCCGGATGTATACCGGGGATAGCCGGGGAAATGGGCCGTGTTTTAACCTTCCAGGTGGCCCCGCAGTGCCGGGTGAATGCAGTGGTTTTGTCTTCGCGCAAAATATAGCTGGGAATGGGCCTTACATAGGGTCCCTGGGGTGCGGGGGCATTTGGCAGGGATTTTACAATCAGTTCGTCTCCGCAGGGCGAGAATTTTACGCGGGGATGGCTGGACCGAAAATCAAAGTCCCCGGACCTGGGGGGGGCGTGGTTACAATTGACTGGTGCATAAATGTTTTAACACTTTGGGTACGGTTTACAGGCAGGCTGACCTACTCGCCAATCACCTGCGAAACGATCTCCCGTCCTTTAAGAGGGTTCATTAAAAGTAATTTCAATTTAATATGCCATTCAAAAAGAGACTAAGATGTTTGTTTTCGTTTCCTTTTAAAGCCTCAAAACTCAACAATGTTAAATGACGTATTAGAGCCTTGTTTATAACAAATGCCCACATAATACAATAATGCTTTAACAACTGTTTTAATATTTTAAATATTTATTTTCAATTAACTTCAGCTGTTTGATGATTGCTGGAGTATGCAACTATACAATTAACTACCGCAGACAAAGTCGTATCTAACGGCGCCGCTCGGACGGAAGAGTCTGCGGAAACTGAGCTGACGTCTGGAACGTAAGAAACTCCGTCCAACGTCACTGAGAACAACGTCTCCGTTTCGTTGTAAAGAAATTGCGTTGTGTTCTCTAGCAGCGCGACGGTCCTAAGGAACAGTACGAGATCGCTTGATGGTGCTATAAAACAGTAACACAGAAGACATTAGGTTTGTCGTCACATTTTACGTTGAATATTTTAATCTGACGTATATTCGATAAACTATTGTAATGATAATACAGCACCGTTCAATCACATGACTGTGAGAGAATGAATGGTCTTGAAGGTGAATTTAACTTAATCATTTCATTGAAAAACTCACCCGTTCCATTTATATCGACCATTTCGTCCACATTGAAGCCTGATCCATCGTACTGCAACAATGATGTCAACACGATCACTATTGTCATAGAGTCTGTAGAACGTTTCTTTCTGTTCGCCCCGGTACATCCGTGCTGTACATGAGCCGTGCATGTACTCTCCAGCAAACACTGCAAGCTTGAAACCACACTTGTCACCTGACTTGTCACTTCCATGCCAGTGGCGTCGTTACACGGAATGCCCGTGTAACCATACTGCAACGTGGTTTCTACTGTAGACGGCGGATCTCCCTCTGAATTATGAAGGAATAATCATCAGAATCTTTTGAAACCCTAACGTTTTCTTTCTTATTTAAAGTTTATATTAAAAGATGTGCAATGCATATCTACTTCGCTGAATTCACGAATAGCTATAGTCACCAGTCACAATCCGTTATACATGTATTTTAACGAGTTTGTAAGTAAATGTTTAATGGGTTCTGATTTGAATAATTTTCTAGTACGAAGGACATAAAGCAAAATTAGACCAATGATGTTGCTCAAACAAAACCGCTTGTACGTATTGATGACAACGAACACATACTGGGTCATTACAAAACCAAAACGCGTAGTCATACTCGTGACTATACAAATCAAAACATGCTGGATACATACTGATGCAGCTCGGCAGGCGAGCCCTCGTGTTAGTTTCCGATATCTGGTGGCTCCAGGTATAGTTAGAGCCTCGCCCACACTCATAGTAAGGCGGTATCTCTGTCATGCTGTGAAAGCCTGTGATTGTAAAAACAAATCGACATGAAACACTACACTTCTGTATGTAAACAGAAAGCGTTAAGTACTACTACATTTCTGTGTTGAAACGGAAAGAGCACCAATCGATGAATAGTACTACACAAACGTTGGCAACTAAACCTGGTCTATATGTGACCACACATATATCGTGTGTCTCACATGATCTATATGGGCAACATATATCTCGTGTGTCTCACCTGGTCTTTAATATTTATGTGACCACACATATTTCGTGTGTCTCACCTGGTATGTGACCACACAAATATCGTGTGGCTCACCTGGTATGTGACCACACATAATATCGTGTGTCTCACCTGGTATGTGACCACACATAATATCGTGTGTCTCACCTGGTATGTGACCACACATATTTCGTGTGTCTCACCTGGTATGTGACCACACAAATATCGTGTGGCTCACCTGGTATGTGACCAAACATAATATCGTGTGTCTCACCTGATCTATTTGTGACAACACAAAGCTCGTGTGTCTCACCTGATCTATATGAAATCACATATAGCTCGTGTGTCTCACCTGGTCTGGTATGTGACCACACATATATCGTGTGGCTCACCTGGTATGTGACCACACATATATCGTGTGTCACACTTGGTATGTGACCACACAAATATTGTGTGTCTCACCTGATCTATATGTGACTATATCTCGAGTGTCTTACCTGGTGTATATGTGACTACAAATACACCGTGTGTCTCACCAGGTAAATATATCACCATATATATATTGTGTGTCTTACTGGTCAATGTGTGACCACACTTATCTCGTGTGTCTCACCTGGTCTGCATGTGACCACACATATCTTGTGCGTCAACATGTCAATACAAATAGCTCCTGAACTAACCAGGTCTACATGTGCAAACATAGCTCCTGGACTAACCTGGTCTACATGTGACAACACATATGTTGTGCGTCTACATGTCAATACACATAGCTCCTGAACTAACCTAACCTACATGTCACCATACATAGCTCCTGAAGTAGCCTAGCCTACACTTCACCACACATAGCTCGTAAACTAACCTGGTCTACATGTGGCCACACATATGTTGTGCGTCTACATGTCAATACACAGAGCTCCTGAACTAACCTAACCTACATGTCACCACACATAGCTCCTGAACTAGCCTAGCCTACACTTCACCACACATAGCTCCTGAACTAGCCTAGCCTACTCTTCACCACACATAGCTCCTGAACATACCTGGTCTTCAAGTGACCACACATAGCTCCTGAACAAGCCTGTCTAAATGTGCACACATAGCTCGTGAACTTGCCTGGTCTTCATATGACCACATATAGCTCTTGAACTAGTCTGTCTACATGTGCACACATAGCTCGTGAACTAGCCTGGTCTACATGTGACCACATAGCTCGTGAACTAACCTGGTCTACATGTGACCACACATAGCTCGTGAACTAACCTGGTCTACGTGTGAACAAACATAGCTCGTGAACTAGCCTGGTCTACATGTGCACACATAGCTCGTGAACTAACCTGGTCTACATGTGACAACACATAGCTCCTGAAATAACTAGGTCTACATTTGACCACACATAGCTCCTGAACACACATGGTCTTCATGTGACCACACATAGCTCCTGAACTAACCTGGTCTACATGTGCACACATAGCTCGTGAACTAACCTGTCTACATGTGACCACACATATCTCCTGAACTAACCTGGTCTGCATGTCACCACATATATCTCCTGGAAAACTAACCTGGTCTACATGTGCACACATAGCTCGTGAACTAACCTGGTCTGCATGTTACCACACATAGCTCGTGAACTAACCTGGTCTACATGTCACCACACATAGCTCGTGAACTAACCTGGTCTACATGTGACCACACATAGCTCGTGAACTAACCTGGTCTACATGTGACCACACATATCTCGTGAACTAACCTGGTCTACATGTGACCACACATAGCTCCTGAAATAACTTGGTCTACATGTGACCACACATATCTCCTGAAATATCTTGGTCTACATGTGACCACACATAGCTCCTGAACAAACCTGGTCTACATGTGACCACACATAGCTCGTGAACTAACCTGGTCTACATGTGACCACACATAGCTCCTGAAATAACTTGGTCTACATGTGACTACACATATCTCCTGAAATAACCTGGTCTTCATGTGACCACACATAGATCTTGAACTAACCTGGTATATATATTACTACACATATCGCCTGAACTAACCTGGTCTTCATGTGACCACACATATCTCCTGAACTAACCTGGTCTACATGTGACCACACATATCTCGTGAACTTACCTGGTCTTCATGTGACCACACATATCTCGTGAACTAACCTGGTCTTCATGTGACCACACATATCTCCTGAACTAACCTGGTCTACATGTGACCACACATATCTCGTGAACTTACCTGGTCTTCATGTGACCACACATATCTCGTGAACTAAGCTGGTCTACATGTGACCACACATATTTCCTGAACTAACCTAGTCTGCTTGTGACCACACATAGCTCTTGAACGAACCTGGTCTACATGTGACCACACATATTTCCTGAACTAACCTGGTCTGCTTGTGACCACACATATCGGGTGAACTAACCTGGTCTACATGTGACCACACATATCTCCTGAACTAACCTGGTCTACATATGACCACACATAGCTCCTGAACTAACCTGGTCTACACGTCACCACACATATGTCGTGAACTAAGCTGGTCTTCCTGTCACCACACATATTTCCTGAACTAACCTGTTCTTCATGTGACCACACATAGCTCGTGAACTAACCTGGTCTACATATGACCACATATAGCTCGTAAACTAACCTGGTCTACATATGACCACATATAGCTCCTGAACTAACCTGGTCTACATGTAACCACACATAGCTCGTGAACTAACCTGGTCTACATATGACCACATATAGCTCCTGGACTAACATAGTCTTCATGATACCAAACATGTCTCCTGAACACACATATTTCCTGAACTAACCTGGTCTACATGTGACCACACATAGCTCGTGAACGAACCTGATCTACATATGACAACATATAGCTCCTGAACTAACCTGGTCTACATGTGACCACACATAGCTCTTGAACTACCCTGGTCTACCTGTGACCACACATAGCTCTTGAACGAACCTGGTCTCCATGTGACCACACATAGCTCTCGAACTAACCTGGTCTGCATGTTACCACACATATAGCTCGTGAACTAGCCTGGTCTACATGTGACCACACATATCTGCTGAACTAACCTGGTCTAGAAGTGACCACACATATCGCCTGAACCAACCGGGTCTTCATGTGACCATACATTTCTCCTGAACTAGCCTGGTCTACATATGACCACACATATCTTGTGAACTAGCCTGGTCTACATATGACCACACATATCTTGTGAACTAGCCTGGTCTACATGTGACCACACATATCTTGTGAACTGACCTGGTCTACATGTGACCACACATATCTCGTGTGTCTCTGTCGCATTACATGTCAATAGCGTTCCGCTGCGCCTTATGAGTGTGGGACAAGCTGCAATTATAAAACAGATAAAACGTTGTTATGACGTGTAACGGAACTTGGATGTGGCATAGGTTATTATAATGTGGCAATATGGCATTTCGAGAGGTTTAGCATAATTAATTTCAAAGAGTTTATATAATGTATCAGAAAGAAACTAATATCTTAATTTTCACTAGAATTGATAATACGACCGTATACTACAAACTATAAATCTGTTGGGTTTTTTTGTTATTGCGACTTCATCCGATGGACCAACGATTACGAATAAGTTAACATTTGTATAGCTAATACTCTTCATGTCATTATTCTTCCGATAAAGAATGCCAAAAGCGTATATGAAATAGGGGTAACGATAATCGCATTGACAAGTGACGCAACCAATTAAGGTTTAAGTAATACTCTTCTTTACAATATTCTGTAAATAAAATAAGAAACACCAAGGGTTAAATAATAAAACTTACACGGACACTTCTCCTCAGCGCAGGGCTGTGTCTCGCTGACCGCACCCGTGCACGGTTGGCCTGTAGGATCGGGAGGAGGGCTTGAACAGGCTCGAGTCCGTGATTTGGTTCCACCATCACAGGACTTCGTGCAGGAATTCCATGGCGTCCACAATGACCAAGCCCCATTAACTAAAATTAATTACTTACATGAAGTGGCCAAAGCAACCGGATAAGTGTGATATGAGACAGGTTTCACCGTTAACAAAAGAGAACATTCATCTTTATAAATGTCGTTGTGGAAATAAGAAATACAATGTACGTTGATTCATAGTATTATATACTCACCGGCCACAACATCACACAGAATTCCGGTCATACCAAGTTGACAAACGCACGTGTAGTTTCTCTGACCATTGACACACGTAGCACCATTCTGACACTGATGACTCGAACAGAAATCAGGAACAACTTTGCATTGAGGACCCATGTAGCCGTATCTGTAACCGGAAAAAAATGATAACGTAGACTGTTCTAAAACTGTAACAAAAACGAAATACATGTACATATAATGCAAAATATTACATATATTTCGTATTCTATTGAAAATGAGGTTAACAAACATTAGAGGGTGCACGTGCACTCCCTTACCACAAAGGCCGAATATATGGGCTCTAAACGCAGTATGTGGTGACTGAGAAGCTTCCGCAAGATATTTTGGCTAGTATTAGTCTAAATATGTGCATTCTGGTATAATGTATGCATATTTCTTCTACCATATTGACATGATATTTTCACTTGAACAATTTAAGAGTGTCCCTGATTCCGCTAATGGTAACATACATGCGCACACACTCGAATCCACTGGTCCTATCAACACACGTGTGGTCAGACCCGCAGGATGAATTACCACAGCCGTCCACCACTATAAATACAGAAAGAAAAAAAAAGAATAGGTCATAACGATACATACTTTTGTTTAAGCATGAGCATACACTTGTCCTTAAACTATTGGCTGTAATCAGGACATATCAAGAATATCAAAATAAAACACGTTTTAATGTCTAACAGTTATTTTTCTATGCGTACCGTCACATTTCGTCCTTAGAAAAGTCGTGTGATCCAAGGAAGCCAGTAGATCTATGGGACTGACGACGACGTCTGCTATCTCAGGATGACATGTTGACCTCCAGCTGGACAGTTCATAAGCGCTTGCCTTTCGTTGTAATACGTTTACCCCGGAAACAAGGCCGACTACAAACTGTAAATTACGGTAAAGGTACTTTCGGAAATCTGAGGGCACTGAGATATACCCTGTTTGTAATAAGAGACATTTTACACTCGGATAGACACAAAGATAACTATTTGTTTCCATATCCTTTTGTTAAATAAATGTTTCGTCGAACGATTCGTGTGTGAGCGAGTGACAAGCGGATATGTACCTCCATGAAACGCAATCACGTCCCCGACCTCGAACATACTGGTCCTGCTGGTTCCCATGTCAGTGGCGGGTACCACTGCTTCTCCGTTCACAAACACTTCCACGGCACCGCCGCTAAACGTCACGGCAACTTGATGCCATCGTCCATCAGAGTGGTCAGTCGTAGCACTGGCAACTTCAGTTCCAAGATAATAATGTTTCATAAAGTGTTAGTAATAATACGTATGGTGAAATAAATATTTACCTATGTTTCAGAAGCAAGGATCACCAATAGCCTCCATGAAATAGATACAGTATGAACGTGCCAAATATCACTACCTTAAGATTACTTCTACTGAAACCAGCGAAATAAAGTTTTAACATATTTTTGTTTTCTTTTATTTCATTTATCAACCTCTAACCATTACAAGGGCTTAATCTATATAGTTTTACCCAGTAACGTTGACAACAATTCCACTGAAAAGACCTATACTGATATTCCAATCGCCATTGTTGCCGGTGAAGTCAATGTCTAGGCGACCCCTGCTCAGAGTTGTAAACATAAGCGTGGACTCGGCAAACGTGGCTGCGAATGGTTTGTCGTTCGAGACCTTTACATCATAGTCTGTAATGACATTTGCAATGTAAGCACATGTTATATAATCATGAACATAAGGGCAACGGTGCAAGGATACAGGGTCCTTTAGATATACTTGCTTACTTTTATCCATGACGAAAACTATGAAACTATACAAGATATTTCTCGAAATAATTGTTAAAAGTAATTGAGGCTAAAATGATGCACATTCCTTGGCAAGCTGTTTCCGAAGTTTCGCCTTCAACAAACGTCGTTTGACGGTCCGGACATGCGATGCACGAAGTTGTATACTCCGCTGCCTGGTAAAACCCTAACGGACACGGCGCACATGGGGTTAAACCCGTAGACGAAAAATGCCCAGGTGGACACTTGTCTGAAACCACCAGACAAATAAACATCGTTGTTGAAATTTAATTGAGATTAACATTATTAGAGATTATGTTTAAAAGACAAAGTGGGAAACATTTTCCAACCAAATAGTGTTACTTTTGCAGTGCACATACCTAAACAATCTTCGACAAGTCTTGTGCCTGTTTCCGTTGTGTTTGTGTTCGCTGGACAAGCGATACAGTCAACGCGTCCGGACTCATTTTGATACGTTCCGTAGGGACAGTTCTGACATATTCTGGTTTCAAGCATCATGTAATGGCCCGCGGCACAACCGGCTGAATAGAACAGTTAAACATATGAAGCTAGTTCGAGAGATTAGTTAATGCAAAATGCTACCTAGTTCGACTATTATCTTATTGTCAACTATAGCCCGACGACCAAATTGGCTAGTTAAACCAAAACGGATATTGGTCGTATGTCGAAACATACCAGAGAGTATACTGTAGTAATGGTTGAACTCGCTCATGGTAAAATTGTTTATCGACACTGATGGGAGAAATATTCACACCAAAATACGGAAACATATCGCAGGTGTGAAAAGAATCGAGTCTGCTTCAAATAACAAATAAACATACAACAACTAGCCGCCATTGCTGTTGATCGCATTCCGGTCGGACACTCGTATTCACCTATGCCAACTCCTAAAGAAAACTCGTCTGTCGTCAAACCTTCGATGTCAAAGTGACCAGAATCGCTTTCGCCTTCAAACACGCCGTGTATTTTATACATAACGTCTTCTATCTCGACAAACCTTTCTTCGTCCGACTGTCCGGATGCCTTATCAAAGGGAATACTGATTTCAAATCCCACGACATACGCGTCTTCATTGGTTTGTCTCTTTGCAATGTCATAGGCGTGTTTGACATTTTTCTTTACAATGGCATGGTCGTTTCGCTTACGTCGTGTTGAAGTAGGTCCACAGGTGACATTCACGTATTTGGCATCGCATTCAGGCACGTTCACACATACCGCCCTATATAGAGACGTGTTCAACGCGGCTGTGAAGTTTTCTTTTATTTCTTGGCGAGCCTCTTCCGAATCGATGCAGTTATTTGAGTAGTAGAAGTACTCATTTGGCAACCTCATTCGATTAGGCTGAAAACTCCCTGTATAAGAAAAGTGAAAAAACTACACATTTCAAGTTATGATACAAACATTTGTATGGTAAATGCAAATCTTCCAAAGCAGAAAAATAATCAAATATTATACAGTACATACAAACTGCAAAAAGTGTGCATAGAAAATCATAAACGGTCACTTTTTCATTAGTAAACGGAATGTAAAACACAATACTTTTCATATGTGTTAAACATAAGGAATATATAAAAAGGAACAGCGATATTGTACTTGAACAGTCGGGCACAGGCAAACTGCTGAGCGGCGTCCAAAGACCGTCATTCAGGGAACACACAAAGAATCCGGCATGCGAATAAGGGACGTCCCACGCTTCATTACACTGCATTTGGCAGGTCTGGCCATGGGACCAGGGGGAGCAAGCCATCGCGCCGTTTAAAGGAGGATCAAGGTCGGTACAGTTTGTCTCTTTAGAAATTCATTAAAAACGTTGCAGTTATGCTAAATATTCAAATTTAAAAAAAATAATCTCGAGTGCAAATTTAGATTAGTGCGGTACTTTGTGTTGGCCTATTCCACTACTGGTTGTGACAATCCTTATATTGATTATTTTGCATATTATTACAAATAAATGTTCTCTAAAAATAAAATATGTTAAAACCAATTGGTAATAAAAAAATATCTATACCCAAATATTATTTTCATTTCGATTATAGTGCTTGTTTTTACTGTGTATCTTCATTGTGTTGCCGTTTATGAAACAAAGACATACCTTGACAGAATGGTTTAAACCCGTCCCATTCCCAATTTGCATCGCCATTCAAGTCAAAGTCGCAGATGAGTGTGTCCGTTCCGGCTCGTGGGTATCCGCTTTTGCACCAAATGTTGCAAGTGGAACCCACGGTGTACAGTGTCGGGCAGTTGTACACCATGGGCTTTTCGCCGACATTCAGCAAAGGCGGGTCACAACTCACAGCTGGAGTAAAATTATACACGTTTATTCACAGCACAATCTCCATGTAAATCAAGTTCCGTAAAAGCGCTGTAACAATTATGATATAACAGTTTTACATATTGATGTTTGGTTATATTAAACAAGTAAACAAACTCAACCGTAGTAATGTAACTAGTATATGATTTTGTACAAACAGGTTATGCAGTTGCTGTATAAAATGGACTTCTATGGACTACTATGTATACACTTGATGCCTCTGCAGCCAAACAGTCATGAACATGTGCACGCAAATGCATTTTTAAGTTGTTTACAGATTTAGAAGTTTGGTGCGTTTGGTATTAACTATCTCTCTTACATTCAACAGTGATGGTAAACTCGCAGCTAGTTCATGGACGATAAGTTAGTTCCTTATTCCTTATTCCTTTTTCGAATAAGGAATAGTGAACTGGTTCCTTATTCCTTATTCAAAACAAATAATTGTAGATATGCATAAAATCACTTCTTTGTGATATTTTCATCACAATTAAACAACTTTGTGAATAAAATAATACACGATAATAGAAAAAAATCGAATAAGGAACTAGTTCCCTATTTCTTATTCAAACTCGAATAAGGAATAAAAACTTTTTAAGTAATACATTTCTTCTTAAATAGACAATACATTCCATTAAACCTTTTATATAGACCACTTTTGCACAGTTATTTTGTCGAAAAGTGATAAAACGAGTAAGTTAACATTTTGAAGTTTTCCAGATTTCTGTTCCTTATTCGGAGTTTGGTACGTTTTTAAAGCACTTTAAGTACTAAAACTATCTTAAAGAGACAATGCATTTCTGTAAACTTTTTATGTAGACCACTTCTGCATAGTTATTTGATCAAAATATGTCTTAATTAAAAAGTTGAAAATTCACCGTTTCTGTTCCTTATTCGAGTTTGAATAAGGAATACGGAACTAGTTCCTTATTCCTTATTCGACTTAGTGTGCGTTATAAAGTACTTGGAACACTCCATCCTGCTCAATAAGACAACGCATGTATTCAAACTATTTGATAAGATCAATGTGCAATTGATATTTCGTCAAAAACATAGCATATGAAGCACTTTGAAATTCAGTATTTTTTCGTAAATTCAGCTCCTTATTCGGATTTGGAGCGTTTTAAAAGCGCTTTAAGCACTAAAACTCTCTTGATTAGACAATGCATTTCTTGAAACTTTTTATATAGACAACTTCTGCATAGTTATTTTGTCGAAAAGTGATAAAACGAGTAAGTTAATTTTTTGACGTTTTCAAGATTTCTGTTCTTTATTCGGAGTTTGGTACGTTTTTAAAGCACTTTAAGCACTAAAACTCTCTTGAATAGACAATGCATTTCTTTAAACTTTTTACATAGACCACCTCTGCACAGTTATTTTGTCGAAAAGTGATAAGACGAGTAAGTTAACATTTTGAAGTTTTCCAGATTTCTGTTCCTTATTCGGAGTTGGGTACGTTTTTAAAGCACTTTAAGTACTAAAACTCTATTGATTGGACGATGCATTTATGTAAACTTTTTATGTAGACCTCTTCTGCATAGTTATCTGATCAAAATATGTCTTACTTCAAAAGTTGAAAATTCACCGTTTCTGTTCCTTATTCGAGTTCGAATAAGGAATAGGGAACTAGTTCCTTATTCCTTATTCGACTTAGTGTGCGTTATACAGTACTAAGAACACTCCATCCTGCTCAATAAGACAACGCATTTATTCAAACTATTTCATAAGATCAATGTGCAATTGATATTTCGTCAAAAAATAGCATATGAAGCACTTTGAAATTCAGTATTTTTTCGTAAATTCTGTTCCTTATTCGGATTTGGAGCGTTTTAAAAGCGCTTTAAGCACTAAAACTCTCTTGATTAGACAATGCGTTTCTTTAAACTTTTTATATAGACCACCTCTGCACAGTTATTTTGTCGAAAAGTGATAAAACGAGTAAGTTAATTTTTTGAAGTTTTCCAAATTTCTGTTCCTTATTCGGAGTTTGGTACGTTTTTAAAGCACTTTAAGTGATAAAACTCTATTGATTGGACGATGTATTTCTGTAAACTTTTTATGTAGTCCACTTCTGCATAGTTATTTGATCAAAATATGTCTTAATTAAAAAGTTGAAAATTCACCGTTTCTGTTCCTTATTCGAGTTTGAATAAGGAATAGGGAACTAGTTCCTTATTCCTTATTCGACTTAGTGTGCGTTATAAAGTACTTGGAACACTCCATCCTGCTCAATAAGACAACGCATTTATTCAAACTATTTGATAAGATCAATGTGCAATTGATATTTCGTCAAAAATATAGCATATGAAGCACTTTGAAATTCAGTATTTTTTCGTAAATTCTGTTCTTATTCGGATTTTGGAGCGTTTTTAAAGCACTTAAAGCACTAAAACTCTCTTGAATAGACAATGCATTTCTTTTAACTTTTTATTTAGACAAATTTTGCATATTTATTTTGTCGAAAAGTGATAAAACGAGTAAGTAAAATTTTTGAAGTTTTCCAGATTTCTGTTCCTTATTCGGAGTTTGGTACGTTTTTAAAGCACTTTAAGTACTAAAACTCTCTTGAATAGACAATGCATTTCTGTAAACTTTTTATGTAGTCCACTTCTGCATAGTTATTTGATCAAAATATGTCTAAATTAAAAAGTTGAAAATTCACCGTTTCTGTTCCTTATTCGAGTTCGAATAAGGAATAGGGAACTAGTTCCTTATTCCTTATTCGACTTAGTGTGCGTTATAAAGTTCTTGGAACCCTCCATCCTGCTCAATAAGACAACGCATTTATTCAAACTATTTGAGAAGATCAAAAGTGATAAAACGAGTAAGTTAATTTTTTGACGTTTTCAAGATTTCTGTTCCTTATTCGGAGTTTGGTACGTTTTTAAAGATCTTTAAGCACTAAAACTCTCTTGAATAGACAATGAGTTTGGTACGTTTTTAAAGCACTTTAAGCACTAAAACTCTCTTGAATAGACAATGCATTTCTTTAAACTTTTTATATAGACCACTTCTGCACAGTTATTTTGTCGAAAAGTGATGAAACGAGTAAGTTAACATTTTGAAGTTTTCCAGATTTCTGTTCCTTATTCGGAGTTTGGTACGTTTTTAAAGCACTTTAAGAACCTAAACTTTCTTAAAGAGACAAAGCATTTCTGTAAACTTTTTATGTAGACCACTTCTGCATAGTTATTTGATCAAAATATGTCTTAATTAAAAAGTTGAAAATTCACCGTTTCTGTTCCTTATTCGAGTTCGAATAAGGAATAGGGAACTAGTTCCTTATTCCTTATTCGACTTAGTGTGCGTTATAAAGTACTTGGAACACTCCATCCTGCTCAATAAGACAACGCATTTATTCAAACTATTTGAGAAGATCAATGTGCAATTGATATTTCGTGAATAAATAGCATATATGAAGCACTTTGAAATTCAGTATTTTTTCGTTAATTTTGTTCCTTATTCGGATTTTGGAGCGTTTTTAAAGCACTTTAAGCACTAAAACTCTCTTGAATAGACAATGCATTTCTTTAAACTTTTTATATAGACAACTTTTGCATAGTTATTTTGTCGAAAAGTGATAAAACGAGTAAGTTAATTTTTTGAAGTTTTCCAGATTTCTGTTCCTTATTCGGAGTTTGGTAAGTTTTTAAAGCATTTTAAGTACTAAAACTCTCTTGAATAGACAATGCATTTCTGTAAACTTTTTATGTAGTCCACTTCTGCATAGTTATTTGATCAAAATATGTCTTAATTAAAAAGTTGAAAATTCACCGTTTCTGTTTCTTATTCGAGTTTGAATAAGGAATACGGAACTAGTTCCTTATTTCTTATTCGACTTAGTGTGCGTTATAAAGAAATTGAAACTCTCCATCCCTTTAAATAAGTAAATGCATTTATTCAAGTTGTTTAAAAAGATTAATTTTTGATATTTCTTCAAAAAATTAGCAAATTAAGCACTTTGAAATTGAGGTTTTTTCGTAAATTCTGTTACTTATTCGGTTTTTGGAACGTTTTTAAAGCATTTGAAGCACTGAAACCTTCTTGAATAGACAATGCATTTCTGCAAACTTTTTATGTAGACCACTTCTGCATAGTTATTGGAAAAAAATGTATTACTTAAAAAGTTTTTATTCCTTATTCGAGACTGAATAAGGAATAGGGAACTAGTTCCTTATTCCTTATTCGATTTTTTTCTATTATCGTGTATTATTTTATTCACAAAGTTGTTTAATTGTGATGAAAATATCACAAAGAAGTGATTTTATGCATATCTACAATTATTTATTTTGAATAAGGAATAAGGAACCAGTTCACTATTCCTTATTCGAAAAAGGAATAAGGAATAAGGAATAAGGAACTAACTTATCGTCCATTAGACATGAACACTTTATTTCATTTCTTTGTAACGGCTTTCATGGAATAGTATTTTTAGAAAATGCGGTTACTGCTAAGTCATTATGTGAGTACCTCTGGAATTAAAGAAAAATGAAATGAACCAAACAAACCGCGACCTAGAATGTTTGTCGTTGGGTGATTAAGGTTGGGCTCAATATGTTTAAGCTCACTTTACAAAACTTGATATCTGTGATTTATTGTAAACACTCAATTTCAATTCTTTTTAACAGTTTTCATAGAATGTTATTTTTAGAAAATGCGGTTTCTGCTAAATCATGACAAGTTTATGACATAATGGAATGTTATTCTGCAATACGATATATAAAAGTCTGAAGATCATTCAAAAAAGAAATCCGGTTAATAGGACGTGTATATCCAATGTGTCTCGTGGTACTTGTGCAATACGATATCTAATATGTACGGGCATGTCATGGTTTTAGGCAGCATATATATATTTATATATATTTTTGATTATATAATGCACCAGTCGATTGTAACCACGCCCCCCCACTCCAAAGAATCTGGAGTATACCGGGGAAATGGGCCATATTTTGACCTTCCAGGTGGCCCCGCAGTGCCGGGTGAATGTGATGGTTTTGTCCTCGCGCCAAAAATATCGGGCAACGCCTTACCTAGGGTCCCTGGGGTGCGGGGGCATTTGGCGGGGATTTTACCAGCAGTTTGTCCCCGCAGGACAGAGATTTTACCCGGGGTTGGCTAAACCGTAAGTCAAAGTCTCCGCTATTCCCCGGACCTGGGGGGGGGGGGGGCGTGGTTACAACTGACTGGTGCATAACGACCTTAAGTTATATAAATCACGTAATTATGTGATTTTGTAGTTGAAAACAAGCCTGAAAATGACTGAAGAATGCCTGCTCGTTGAGCTTGTAAACGACTGGAGAAGCTTGATCGTTTTCATATACGAAAGCATAAACCAAACTGGTCTGCCTTTTTATGTAAATGCACACCACAGCTGCGTTCGCCGATTCTTGGCGTGTTGTAATTCGCAACAAGAGACGACAACGGATTTCGATGATTTTACGCAAACTGCATTGAGAGATGAAGGAAAATTTTAGGTACGTTTATTTTGTAGAGTGTATGCACCGATTCTTCGTAAATAGCATTAAGATATAAACATGTTTGCCAAGTACAAATATATTAAAATATGATAATTTTATCTAAATCATCTTATAATATGTCAATTGCTATCGCTTTTTATTGTGTTTTTACACGTTTTCTGATAAAAAATGATCATGTACAAATAGGCACTCCATTGGACTCAAACCTGATTTTAAAGCACGTTCTGTTTAAATAAACATAAAAATAATAAACATAGATTTATCACTTTTTGACTCATCATAATGAATGTTTCGTCCTGCTTTAAAATATACGTGTAAACGCATTGTTTATTGAATCAATTAAACTGACAAGCAATTGAGCCGGAAATGTTACATTTTGTAAACACGAATGGTCCATTATAAACTGTACTGCAGGGTTTGAAGAAAGTAAGTTGACCAGCAGGCAGACAATGGCAAGATATGCAAGGCAGGCAGGCAAGTGTAAGGCGGCAAGACAGTTAACGCGGGCAAGGCAGGCAACACAGGCAGGCAACACTGTCCTCATAACAGGCAGGCAACGCAGGCAGGTAACACTGTCCTCATAACAGGCAGGCAACACAGCCAGGTAACACTGTCCTCATAACAGGCAGGCCACACAGGCAGGTAACACTGTCCTCAAAACAGGCAGGCAACGCAGGCGGGCAACGCAGGCAGGCAACACTGTCCTCATAACAGGCAGGCAACGCAGGCAGGCAACACTGTCCTCATAACAGGCAGGCAACGCAGGCAGGCAACACTGTCCCCATAACAGACAGGCAACGCAGGCAGGCAACACTGTCCCCATAACAGGAAGGTAACACTGTCCTCAAAACAGGCAGGCAACGCAGGCAGGCAACACTGTCCCCATAACAGCCAGGCAACACTGTCCTCATTACAGGCAGGCAACGCAGACAGGCAACACCGTCCTCATAACAGACAGGCAACGCAGGCAGGTAACACTGTCCTTATTACAGGAAGGCAACGCAGGCAGGCAAAACTGTACTCATAAAAGGCAGACAACGCAGGCAGGCAAAACTGTACTCATAAAAGGCAGACAACGCAGGCAGGCACCACTGTCCTCATAACAGGCAGGCAACGCAGGCAGACAACACTGTCCATATTACAGGCAGGCAACATAGGCAGGCAACACTGTCCTCATTACAGGCAGGCAACTCAGGCAGGCAACACTGACTTCATTACAGGCAGGCAATACTGTCCTCATAACAGGCAGGCAGCACTGACCTAATATCAGGCAGGCAACACTGTCCTCATAACAGGCAGGCAACGCAGGCAGGCAACACTGTTCTCATAACTGGCAGGCAACTCAGGCAGGGAACACTGACTTCAGTACAGGCAGGCAACTCAGGCAGGCAACACTGTCTTCATAACAGGCAGGCAACACTGGCCAAATAACAGGCAGGCAACACTGTCCTCATAACAGGCAGGCAACACTGTCCTCACAACAGGCAGGCAACGCATTCAGGCAACACTGTCCTCATAACAGGCAGGCAACGCAGGCAGGCACCACTGTCCTCATAACAGGCAGGCAACACTGGCATGCAACACTGTCATCATAACAGGCAGGTAACGCAGGCAGGCAACACTGTCCTCATAACAGGCAGGCAACGCAGACAGGCAACGCAGGCAGGCAACACTGTCCTCATAACAGGCAGGCAACGCAGACAGGCAACGCAGGCAGGCAACACTGTCCTCATAACAGGCAGGCAACGCAGGCAAGCAACACTGTCCTCATAACAGGCAGGCAACGAAGACAGGCAACGCATGCAGGCAACACTGTCCTCATAACAGACAGGCAACGCAGGCAGGCAACACTGTCCTCATAACAGGCAGGCAGCGCAGACAAGCAACGCAGGCAAGCAACACTGTCCTCATAACAGGCAGGCAACGCAGGCAGGCACCGCTGTCCTCATCACAGGCAGGCAACACAGCCAGGTAACACTGTCCTCATTACAGGCAGGCAACACAGGCAGGCAACACTGTCCTCATTACAGGCAGGCAACGCAGGCAGACAACACTGTCCTTATAACAGGCAGGCAACGCAGGCAGGCAACACTGTCCTCATAACAGGCAGGCAACGCAGACAGGCAACGCAGGCAAACAACACTGTCCTCATAACAGGCAGGCAACGCAGACAGGCAACGCAGGCAGGCAACACTGTCCTCATAACAGGCAGGCAACGCAGACAGGCAACGCAGGAAGGCAACACTGTCCTCATAACAGGCAGGCAAAGCAGGCAGGCAACGCAGGCAGGCAACACTCTCCTCATAACAGGCAGGCAATGCAGGCAGGCAACACTGTCCTCATAACAGGCAGGCAACGCAGACAGGCAACGCTGTCCTCATTACAGGCTGGCAACGCTGACAGGTAACGTTGTCCTCATTACAGGCAGGCAACGCAGGCAGGCAACTCCGTCCTCATTACAGGCAGGCAACGGAGGCAGACAACACTGTCCTCATAACAGGCAGGCAACACTGTCCTCATAACAGACAGGCAACGCAGACAGGCAGCGCTGTCCTCATTACAGGCAGGCAACGCAGGCAGGCAACACTGTCCTCATAACAGGCAGGCAACTCCGGCAGGCAACACTGACTTCAGTACAGGCAGGCACCTCAGGCAGGCAACACTGTCCTCATAACAGGCAGGCAACACTGGCCAAATAACAGGCAGGCAACACTGTCCTCATAACAGGCAGGCAACGCAGGCAGGCAACACTGTCCTCACAACAGGCAGGCAACGCATTCAGGCAACACTGTCCTCATAACAGGCAGGCAACGCAGGCAGGCACCACTGTCCTCATAACAGGCAGGCAACACTGGCATGCAACATTGTCATCATAACAGGCAGGTAACGCAGACAGGCAACACTGTCCTCATAACAGGCAGGCAACGCAGACAGGCAACGCAGGCAGGCAACACTGTCCTCATAACAGGCAGGCAACGCAGACAGGCAACGCAGACAGGCAACGCAGGGAGGCAACACTGTCCTCATAACAGGCAGGCAACGCAGGCAAGCAACACTGTCCTCATAACAGGCAGGAAACGAAGACAGGCAACGCATGCAGGCAACACTGTCCTCATAACAGGCAGGCAACGCAGTCAGGCAACACTGTCCTCATAACTGGCAGGCAACGCAGACAGGCAACGCTGTCCTCATTACAGACAGGCAACGGAGGCAGGCAACACTGTCCTCATTACAGGCAGGCAATACAGGCAGGCAACACTGTCCTCATTACAGGCAGGCAACGCAGGCAGGCAACACTGTCCTCATAACAGACAGGCAACGCAGGCAGGCAACACTGTCCCCATAACAGGAAGGCAGCGCAGACAAGCAACGCAGGCAAGCAACACTGTCCTCATAACAGAGAGGCAACGCAGGCAGGCACCGCTGTCCTCATCACAGGCAGGCAACGCAGGCAGACAACACTGTCCATATTACAGGCAGGCAACATAGGCAGGCAACACTGTCCTCATTACAGGCAGGCAACTCAGGCAGGCAACACTGACTTCATTACAGGCAGGCAATACTGTCCTCATAACAGGCAGGCAGCACTGACCTAATATCAGGCAGGCAACACTGTCCTCATTACAGGCAGGCAACGCAGGCAGGCAACACTGTCCTCATAACAGACAGGCAACGCAGGCAGGCAACACTGTCCCCATAACAGGAAGGCAGCGCAGACAAGCAACGCAGGCAAGCAACACTGTCCTCATAACAGAGAGGCAACGCAGGCAGGCACCGCTGTCCTCATCACAGGCAGGCAACGCAGGCAGGCAACACTGTCCTCATTACAGGCAGGCAACACAGGCAGGCAACACTGTCCTCATTACAGGCAGGCAACGCAGGCAGACAACACTGTCCTCATAACAGGCAGGCAACGCAGGCAGGCAACACTGTCCTCATAACAGGCAGGCAACGCAGACAGGCAACGCAGGCAAACAACACTGTCCTCATAATAGGCAGGCAACGCAGACAGGCAACGCAGGCAGGCAACACTGTCCTCATAACGGGCAGGCAACGCAGACAGGCAACGCAGGAAGGCAACACTGTCCTCATAACAGGCAGGCAAAGCAGGCAGGCAACGCAGGCAGGCAACACTCTCCTCATAACAGGCAGGCAATGCAGGCAGGCAACACTGTCCTCATAACAGGCAAGCAACGCAGATAGGCAACGCTGTCCTCATTACAGGCAGGCAACGCTGACAGGTAACGTTGTCCTCATTACAGGCAGGCAACGCAGGCAGGTAACACTGTCCTCATAACAGGCAGGCAACGCAGGCAGGCAACTCTGTCCTCATTACAGGCAGGCAACGCAAGCAGACAACACTGTCCTCATAACAGGCAGGCAGCGCTGTCCTCATTACAGGCAGGCAACGCAGGCAGGCAACACTGTTCTCATTACAGGCAGGCAACGCAGACAGGCAACGCAGGCAGGTAACGCTGTCCTCATAACAGGCAGGCAGGCAACACAGGCAGGCAACACTGTCCTCATTACAGGCAGGCAACGCAGGCAAGACAGGTGATGAAGACAACGAAGCTTGGCAGGGAGGCAGGCAAGAAAATCAATATGTAAAGACTTTTTTTACGACTTTATTAACAATGGTTAACGCAGTTTTTGACATGGTCTACAATTAATAGTCAATGTCAATATATCAAATTTAAAAATACGTTTACTAGGATTTAAACCTTTCTACAAGTCACTTGGTCATTTCAGTACTTTTTGGTTTGTAAGGGCAAGTTACTTGGTTATTTCAAATCCCTCTTATTTGTATAAGAATACACGTTAAGCAGGGTAAATATGGGTGCATGCTGTGTGTAAAACCCTCGTTGGTTCGGTCGTCGCCGTAAAACGCGGTTCTCTCAACACAAACGCGTGCAAACTGTTCATGGTGACGCTGTAATAGTTCAAACTCTAGTTGAAACAAGTAAATGTTTTCGTTTTTTAATAACAAAACTTCTCCATTTCCGAGCATTTCAAACTCAGAACTGTTGTACTCAATTTGTTTACAAAAGAACAATTCGGTGACATAGAGAACACGGTAGTTGGTTCACATATTTATTTCGTGTTGAACACAATGTGGGCATTCGTGGGTCTCAAAATTAATAGTAAATGGATCTTGCAGGGCCCATCCTGTTACTGACCTTGCCTGAAGATCGCTCAATGAATTAAGACATGCTTGGTACGTCTGATAGTCGGTCGTCAACGTATATACATGTTTGTGAAGACGCTGGTCAAATTTCAATTCGGTACCGTTTAAATTCAGCGACCATGGTTGTTTTAGATTATCTTTGATGCTGGTTAAAAACTCGTCAAGGAAGAAGGAGTCAACAAATTTGCATAATTCTGCAACACAATAAGGAACTGCGTCACTACTATTCTTAAAGCAGATATTGATGACAACTATATCCCAGTTCTGCCATGGCATGAGAAATCTCTGTTCATTTTTAAGAATAACTGATAGATGAATCGTTAAGGCAGACAACTCCTCCAGCGTCAAGTGCGCTTGTGGAATGAGCTCTACCATAATTGAAGGACGAAAATGCTTCCACTGCTGAATTAATGGGCGACATTTATCTTGCTGCTGAATAAAACCACTCTGGCAGTAGAGCGGTCGGCATTCATTTCTCTCCTGAAATAAGGATGCTTATAATTAATAATAATAACCATGATTTCTGACATACTGTTATATAAAAACTCTCATATAAAACTACAAGTTTTTTGTTTACCAAAAATAATTAATGGTTGTTACTAACAACTATTCCTCAGGTCAAAAAGTATGTTTTTGAATTCCCTGAATTTCTATTTCTGTCAATGTAATATAACTGACGTATGTTTTTTTTAATAATAGAACCCGGTAAGATTTAAGCAATTTGAAGTTTATATTAGATATGCTCTTGTCTTAGAGCTTCTGCCATTTTAGTTGTATTTAAGTAGCAAATCAAGACCTAAAAATACATGTGAAAATGTAACTGCAAAAATTACATTTGAACAAGCAGTTAGTTGCTTGGGTAATATCAGATCAGACGCTGAAAGAGATTGCTCTTCATGTGTATCCAACAGTAGAACAAGGTCCACGGCGTCACCGTAAACAGAAGCTGATTTGGTACATATGCGTAATATTTCAATGGATACATGTAAACTGAAAGAGAAAAAAAACAATTAATAAGCTACCCGTCAGAAAACACAATCAGAAGGATGGTCTAGTGATCTTACCATACCGTCGCGAGTTCGTTCCCCAAGGAGTGATTTTTCTCTTGGCCTCTCAAAAAGGACACACTAATACTTTATGCTAAGTAAACGGACTCGATAGTATTTCATGTCAGATTTCAGCAGTATTAACAAATTAGTATAAAACAAAAAAAATACACACACAGTAAACTGACTTGCAGCTGTGTTATTAATGACATGGCAGTTTAAGATCAAACACACAAATGGTATGTCGAACATTATGATTTACATACCAAATAATGTATTTCAATACACATCCCGCGGTAGACATTTTTTTAATTGGCAAATTCTTAAAAATTATGCAGAATTCCGAATTTGGACATGTTACACATAAAATTTTCATCCCCAATTCAATTATTTAAGCGGTGCATATCCCTAAATATCGGCCCGAGTATTTGTTTCTAAAATGGGATATAAGCAACATTTGTCTCTGATAAAGCTTAACAAGGAAGCTATTATACATGGATGTAAAAAATCGATAAAAATTGCTGCAATAATACGAAACATGTGTTATTTTATTTAATCATGAAATTGAGCTAAAGTTTAGTTTAGGATTTAATGATATACAACAGGAACCTGGGTCAGTATTCATAAGGATTTCTTTCGTAGGAATGCAAACAAATATTCGATCGAATGTTTGACATTTAAAGGACTCGCTCTTGTTTTTGAACCAAAAATTAGTTTTCCCGAAAATGCATCTGAAGCATATAATTTATAAATATTTTACTCTTTGATACCAAAATGGCAGAAAAAAATACAAAGAAAAATATTCTGGTTTTAGTGGGAAGCACGCAAGCCGGTTCAGTCAATATTTTTTGATACAATGACACAACCATTCGGCCGCAGGTCCTCATACGTATTGGAATGTGTATTTTAAATTTATTAAATACCTTGAAAGCATAACGTGATAATGTCAATCAACCAATTACGCTATAGGATATTGCTGATTTGCGTAAGCAGCGGTTTTGGAAAACGTGGACTTCAAAGAGAATATTTGATTATCATCGACACTCTAACGTTTCTATTCTTACTTGCAAAGAGCGCAAAACTCGTTCTTGTAAGTATGCTTTGTAAACGGCAGCACGAGATCACTCTCGCAAGCCTCTCTGATTTCCTTGGTGGCTATGTGCGGGTGTATTTGTTGCATGATTTTGTCGTCAAGTCTGGAATGTCAAAATAAATAGACTTAAGGTTGGGTGGGATGAATATCCGCAGATCTCATAAAATACATTTCGCTAAGCGTTATCACCGTACATTTATAATATATAACGCTTAAACAAAAACTAAACTTAATTTGATTCACATTTTGATAATTAAACACGAAAATGAGTTTAAAATTGCAATTAGAATAATTTAAATGACTGTTTGTTTGAAAATTTTATATTTTAAATTGCATGAAATTGTATACTAAAATAGTGTCAACAGGCGCGTTTTTTTTGCACGTGGTTGTTCTTACATAGGTGTAGATGACGGTACGAATCGCTGGACAGAAACAACACTATAGACCAACACCATCAATCAATGTCAACATACTTGCATGTGTCGTAGAAGATCTTTGGACATCGCCAGTGACGAATGCGTTCTGGTCTTGAGAAAATATAATACACTTTGCAATTGGATAAGTCTTGGTTCTGTAGTTGTTAAATAATGTAACAGGATCAATAATTCTTCTCCAATCAATAATACAAACAAACTGGGCTTGGAACATCTCATTGTAGTGGTCGTCGCCATGACATTTCGCGCATTCGATGTTCTTATAGATTTTACTTCCGGACCAAACCGGATGTAAAGTTGGATCACCAATGGTGGCTACGTAACGGTCCCCACATGTATGGTTAGATCTTGGCTGAAATGAAACAACATCTTGATGATATCTGAACCAGCTATTTGATTGACAGCAATCACATTGCTTGAACAAAATAACGGTTTACTGATCATTATTGGAAAGATATCCGAGCGTTAACGATATTCAGTGAACTATTACATTTAACACTTAACATTAACATAATGAAACAAAATATAACCGTAACATCGATGACAATGAAACATTAAGAGAAATAACTTTACCGGACAGTGTCGACCGTGTAATAAGCAAAAGGCTCGTCCCTAAGCGTTTTTGGAGAAACATAGGTATCAATACATTTGACCTGCCCCGATTCCACCAAGCGATAGTTGTCCATTTCCTTGTAACAACAATTTAAGGTTAAGCCGCAATCCGGCAAACACGAACATTCTACAACAAGAAAAAAATGATGCATAGCAACTAGTCGATGCAATAAAACGTGCTTGTAGATAACCAAAAAAGGTTATTATTTCAATGATAACATGTTGGGTATACATATGGCCGAAGGACATTATGGTTGCTAATATTGATGCAATAGTTTAAGCCCGAAATTATAGATTTTCTGGTTTTCCCAAGCTAATCCTCCGGGGCAAAAAATATACCAAAAATATACACACGTTACTTCGGAAACAATAGAGTCAATGGTCTAATACATGAATTTCAAAAGCATGAAATTCACCTTTTATTTGTTCCGGCGTGTTATGTGAATTCCGGACTTTATATATTGTATTTGTTTTTGTGAACACATTTTACTCTTACGAGTAAACAGAATGGGGATAAAAAATACTTAACATTAAGAAGGAATTATCTGGAATTCATTCTTTCGAATGACATTTTTATTAAAACTCGCATTTTTGCTGCTCGCCAAGGGAGATTACTGCGTAGGAGTTTTTGAAACACAAACGATATTGTAATAGTACCGTGTAACCTTCATCTATTTGGGGGAAAGTTATTATTTAAAATCATTTTTTTCCCCAAAAGATGATAATCAGGGCTAGTATAATTTAAGGTTTCATTATCAATGAAAGTTTACATTTTTATATAACATATTGAAGTTCATATTTTATCGTGCAACGTGGAAAATATCGAAAGCACTGTTCTGCAATTAATGAACTGGTCCCTTAGACTTAGTTGGTGAATCGAATGCAGCGATCGACTATTTTTTAGTATTTCGCTTCCGTGTCCATGACGTTAGGGTGAGGGTTAAGTAATAAATATACCTTCGCTAAATTTACCATGTGTTCAAAGTGAAAGTATAGGAGAATTTGGGAATCCCGAGAATGACGCAACTTCCGCGCATGCGCATTTGCTGGCCGTCAATCGATCGGCCAAATCGCCATTGTTGTTATTATCTGAACCGTAAACTTAAAGGTCATGGCTGAAAAAGTACTGGAAATCTTGACAGATGTGTCAATTTATGTTAAAGGACTTGATAGTGAAGCGAGAAAAAGGTATTTCTCCAAACTGATGTTTGATAAAGGTCTGAAAACTCTCCCAGACCCATACAAAGTTCCTGATGAGAAATGGAGTCGTGATTTGACAAATTGGCCCAGTCTAGATTTCGGACAGCTTTATACCTACCTGAAAAAATACCTTGTATGAAATGATCACTGCAAACTCTAGCCCCGTCATCGCCTGGAACCCAGTCTTTCCCTGTAACTGTGTCTTTCCTGTTTATGGCATTTAACCACAACTTTCTACGGGTTTCTTCTATGGGGAGCCTATGGAACTTTAGTCCTTACTGTTTATCTGTGTCTCTATTACAACATCCAACAACAATACATTCTTTCCCCATCGTATTTTTCCATAAAATATGCGAAAGTAAACTGTGAAATCTCGATAGACAATGTACAACAATGGCAGTTAAGCGGAAGGATGACGGCCAGGCTATTTTTAGTAACGGAAAACCCCCGGAAGTGCGTCACAGTAAATTATCCTATACATTTTTTTTTAAATGATAATATGTACAAAAATGTGTCTCGATCTTTAAGCACATGCTTGGTATTTCTAATCACTTACTATTGTAACGTGAGCGGTGTGTACCGAGCGGGTGTTCACTATTTTATTAAATCTTGCAGAACTAACTTATATATGACAAAATATGAAACTTTATAGTATTTTTCTTCGAGGAGTTCTTTATTTTTTGATTGTATACAAATGAATTTAATTGGGCTTCAAATAATTAATCACGAAACTATTATGGAAGAAGTTTTGTATAACTAATTTTCCTTGTGGCTTCTTGCCTTTGATTGATTTTTAAACAATGGATCACAAACTTTCCAAATTATCAAAATCTAATTTTATGAGTATGATCACTGTGAATTAACAGAAAGCTGGGATTTCTTGGTTCAAACACAGAGCATCAATTTAACTGTTTTTGTTTAGTTGTGACTCCTTTTAAATGGAACACTTATCAATTATGCAATACCAGATAGTTCAGCTTTCTAGGTATATACATAGAGGAAGGTTCACTTAATTCCTTTACTTCTGCAAGCGCTCGCTCAAGCTCTACGTACGCTCTAGTTTAAAATAATAGACGTGTTATACGGGATTCTTCCAATACCTAACGTCAAAACGGGTTTGTGCAAAAACCGGGGGTGTTTGAAAAATATTGAAATTGTATTAAGTGAAGTATTTTATGGCTAAAATGGATAATAAAGGTTTATATTCATATTTTACCATGTACGTGAAAAGTTATTTTGCACAAAACAAGCATTTAATGCATTGAAACACATTATTTACCTTTCCAATAAAACGAAAGTTGACTGACACAGACAGCAATTATGCCAAGCGGAACAACTCGACCCAATTGTTACAACTCGACCATTTTATTGTTTTGAAATTGTGAACTGAAGCCTTGCAGGTGCCCTTCATGTATATATCGTTAATGAAGAAAAACCGTCAAACTTATAATTATTTGTTGGATATTTATTTTTTGTGTACGGAACTAATATAAAAAAAACATTATCTGGTAATATTTCTTGTTTTTGTGATATTTTATAGACGCAATATGCTTTAACCCGGAATCCCGATCGGAATAACTACCCACTTTTGGTACAAAACAATTTGTACGTGAAGGATATGCCATATCAAAAACCGTAAAATAAAATCCGTCAACGTACACTTATTTGGACTACGTAAGCTCTAACTACGTCAAACAGGAAAGCACAGCTTTCTCTGATAGATCGTCGAATTCCAACTTACTATGCTGTACATGATAACTGAGCCTTACAGCAAGAACATATACATTTAGGGTTAAATTAACTAACTATCGTAGCTCTCTGAGATATCTCGATCCACTTGTCAGCTATTAACTAAACACTACGTCAAACCTAAGCTTTTCAGTAAAGGTAGTTAATATCTTAGATGACCGAGTACAAAGTTAAAGTCAAGTTATAGCAAATCTGTGAATTAACAGAAAACTGGGATTTCTAGGTTCAAACACAGATCATCAAATTAACTGTTTTTGTTTAGTCAGTAACTGCATCTAGAATGACAATATATAAAAAAAAACTCGGCGGTGTAGACGCCTCGAAAAGCGCTCAAACAACGCGATGCTTTCATTGGTCATTTGAAATGAGAGTCGATTAGTCGAAAACCAAGCACTTTGATTGGTCGCAATCAGCATTCTGATTGGTGAAAACTATACTCATATCAATAACTATCAAAGACTATTCCGGCTTGCAGTATTCTTAATGTACACGGCCGAGTCAAAATTCGCCTCTTATAATTATTGCCGCATAAACATGATAAGCCTAACTAAGTATTCTATAGTCATGACCTTATCAAAACTCCTCGTTTACCAGAAACAAAACTCACATGATAAAGGGAGGAATTCACCAATTTCAAATCGATTTCTTTAAAAAAAAGTAGAATAAAAAACTTGTGTTTTATCTTCCCGAAAAGAAGAAGCAAGTTAGGGGATTTTCTATCGCGTAAAAAAATACAATATGAGATATGTGTTGTAATAAAGAGTCCTAAAGTGTTAAAATATAAACCCACATAGAGAAGAACTTGTGTCATAATTTGAATATGTTAAGTATTAAATACATGCGTTTAATTTAAAATGATAAAAACATGTAAGAACGAAATTGACGAATATGTCGCGAAACGACACTAAAATTGAAAACTTGTTGACGAGTTTTATAATGCTATTGGTAACAATGTGATAAATAAAATATTTGAAAAAAAATCTTAATCCGAATTAAAAGTAACCATAAAGTAGTTCGAACAATAAAATATCAAGTTTATACAAGAGTCAACGTAGATATTTGCCTCATGTACAATATAGGCGAGATATTTGCCTCATGTACAATATAGGCGAGATATTTGCCTCATGTACAATATAGGCGAGATATTTGCCTCATGTGCAATATAGGCGAGATATTTGCCTCATGTACAATATAGGCGAGATATTTGCCTCATGTACAATATAGGCGAGATATTTGCCTCATGTACAATATAGGCGATATATTTGCCTCATGTACAATATAGGCGAGATATTTGCCTCATGTACAATATAGGCGAGATATTTGCCTCATGTACAATATAGGCGATATATCAAGTCAATGAACAATCCAACAATGCAGTTCCTTTAAAATGTTGAGCTTTAAGTTTGACCTATAAACCGACTGCTATGTGCAAATTTGCTCGCTTGCCCTCCTGCGGTCATACAACACGAGCATACGACAAATTGCGATCAATCCTTATATTTACAATTTAAATATTTATTCATCACCATTAAAGCATAATATTTTTTATGCAAATGAGATCAAACGAATTCGAAAATATGAGTTTGTTTAAAGAAAAGCCGAATCGTGCAAATTCAATCAGAGCGCAAAACTGAAATAATCAATGACGTCATAATCTCATGCCTTCATAAACGCCAACTGTTCATTGAAAGACAAACTAGGCAAACGTAATATATGTCTTAATAAACCAATTATTAAATTTTGATCGTATTTCCCCAAAATTTCCCAATATAATCACATACATGTGTAGTATATGTAGACATCATATTACGTTGACTGTGTACACGGGTTACATGCACCGATTCATTAAATTAGCCAATCAGGGACGAATGGGTACGCAGCGAAAATGCATCCAAAAACACCTTATCAACAGTCCATACCAAATAAAGCCTTGTGAATGGCAAGTTAATTTTTAAGATTAAACCGACACGACCCTACCATTTATCATAGGAAATAGAGTGATATGCATATGATGTGTTCACATATCACCGGAAACTGATGAATGATGCACAGTTTTCCATTAAGGATATTAATATATCAGTCTCTCATAAACCAAACCTAATCAATTATTACCGACAGTGTGGAAACATTCCTTACAAAACAAATATTTTACTATATATTATGATGTTCATGATTTATGAATGTTCTGTAGTTAGTTTCAGCATGTTTGACCAAATAATGTGCGATAAATCGCTCATAACTAAAACAAACAAATAATGATTTATAAGTGTATTTATACCTACCATCTAATAGTATCTTCACTTTATGTCTTCGTCAATATCTCTAACGTCAATGATAAGAGCCGTTTGGACAAAAGCGTGCACAATGATCAGTTCATCAGCGTGTGCCTCATAAGTATGGTTATTTCAAGACATACACAACAATGTTTTAGAGAAAATAGTAGTTTTCATTTGTCTTTGTCTTTAAATTGAGAATTATAACACACACATTGCTTACTTAAGTCTGATCCTAACCCTATATTTGTGTCTTTAAGCAGTATAGGTTGATGCAAAAGATAAAAAAAGAATGCATTATTATGTTGACATAATAATTGACAATTGACATAATGATCGAAACAAAACGAAACAATTGATTTGTGTGTAGATATAAAGTATACGCCTTTACAAATGTTTGTAAGAACTAGCTACGTTGCCACACATCCCACTTCAAAAGGCACCAACATATCGCTTAGATGACTTGTATCTGTATAGGCACCAACATATCGCTTAGATGACTTGTATCTGTATAGGCACCAACATATCGCTTAGATGACTTGTATCTGTATAGGCACCAACATATCGCTTAGATGACTTGTATCTGTATAGGCACCAACATCTCGCTTACATGACTTGTATCTGTATAGGCACCAACATATCGCTTACATGATTTGTATCTGTATAGGCACCAACATATCGCTTAGATGACTTGTATCTGTATAGGCACCAACATATCGCTTAGATGACTTGTATCTGTATAGGCACCAACATATCGCTTAGATGACTTGTATCTGTATAGGCACCAACATATCGCTTAGATGACTTGTATCTGTATAGGCACCAACATATCGCTTAGATGACTTGTATCTGTATAGGCACCAACATATCGCTTAGATGACTTGTATCTGTATAGGCACCAACATCTCGCTTAGATGACTTGTATCTGTATAGGCACCAACATCTCGCTTAGATGACTTGTATCTGTATAGGCACCAACATCTCGCTTAGATGACTTGTATCTGTATAGGCACCAACATCTCGCTTAGATGACTTGTATCTGTATAGGCACCAACATCTCGCTTAGATGACTTGTATCTGTATAGGCACCAACATCTCGCTTAGATGACTTGTATCTGTATAGGCACCAACATCTCGCTTAGATGACTTGTATCTGTATAGGCACCAACATCTCGCTTAGATGACTTGTATCTGTATAGGCACCAACATATCGCTTAGATGACTTGTATCTGTATAGGCACCAACATATCGCTTAGATGACTTGTATCTGTATAGGCACCAACATATCGCTTAGATGACTTGTATCTGTATAGGCACCAACATATCGCTTAGATGACTTGTATCTGTATAGGCACCAACATCTCGCTTAGATGACTTGTATCTGTATAGGCACCAACATCTCGCTTAGATGACTTGTATCTGTATAGGCACCAACATCTCGCTTAGATGACTTGTATCTGTATAGGCACCAACATCTCGCTTAGATGACTTGTATCTGTATAGGCACCAACATCTCGCTTAGATGACTTGTATCTGTATAGGCACCAACATCTCGCTTAGATGACTTGTATCTGTATAGGCACCAACATCTCGCTTAGATGACTTGTATCTGTATAGGCACCAACATCTCGCTTAGATGACTTGTATCTGTATAGGCACCAACATCTCGCTTAGATGACTTGTATCTGTATAGGCACCAACATCTCGCTTAGATGACTTGTATCTGTATAGGCACCAACATCTCGCTTAGATGACTTGTATCTGTATAGGCACCAACATCTCGCTTAGATGACTTGTATCTGTATAGGCACCAACATCTCGCTGAGATGACTTGTATCTGTATAGGCACCAACATCTCGCTGAGATGACTTGTATCTGTATAGGCACCAACATCTCGCTGAGATGACTTGTATCTGTATATGCACCAACATCTCGCTGAGATGACTTGTATCTGTATAGGCACCAACATCTCGCTTAGATGACTTGTATCTGTATAGGCACCAACATATCGCTTAGATGACTTGTATCTGTATAGGCACCAACATATCGCTTAGATGACTTGTATCTGTATAGGCACCAACATATCGCTTAGATGACTTGTATCTGTATAGGCACCAACATATCGCTTAGATGACTTGTATCTGTATAGGCACCAACATATCGCTTAGATGACTTGTATCTGTATAGGCACCAACATATCGCTTAGATGACTTGTATCTGTATAGGCACCAACATCTCGCTTAGATGACTTGTATCTGTATAGGCACCAACATCTCGCTTAGATGACTTGTATCTGTATAGGCACCAACATCTCGCTTAGATGACTTGTATCTGTATAGGCACCAACATCTCGCTTAGATGACTTGTATCTGTATAGGCACCAACATCTCGCTTAGATGACTTGTATCTGTATATGCACCAACATCTCGCTGAGATGACTTGTATCTGTATAGGCACCAACATCTCGCTGAGATGACTTGTATCTGTATAGGCACCAACATCTCGCTGAGATGACTTGTATCTGTATAGGCACCAACATATCGCTTAGATGATTTGTATCTGTAAACAAATCATATTTTTTCTTCTGATAATTAAAGTCCAAGTAAATTTAATAATGCATTAAAATAAAATATAACAAAGATCTTATTTTCATTTCTGTATTTTTTAAAAACAGAACCAGAATCTGAAATGGTGCGTTTGTGTGTGTGTTCGTGTGTGTGTGTGTGTGTGTGTGTGTGTGTGTGTGTGTGTGTGTGTGCGTGCGTGCGTGCGTGTGTGGTAGTCCATCAATTTCTCTAGGAGTGAGTAACTATCATAAATGTTACGTTACCAAATAATGGCATATTCATGATCTCCAAAGGGGCGTGGAAGTATTTTTGATAACCTGATTTTGAACATTGGTTGCCAAAATGAAAGTCCGTTATTTATAGACCATTCTGTTAAATATTTGTTTAATGAAAGTTAAACAGTATTACAGATATTTAAGATAAAAGTTGTCGGGAAAGAATTTCTGTCGAGTGTAATTGTTGAAATTGTTGTTAAAACAATGAAACAGATGGCAATAAGTAATTCTTAAAAACATGTTTTACCTGAGCAGCAGTCAGAGGGAACCAACCGTCCTTCAAGGACTTCCGGTGATGTCCTGTTACATTTATACGACATAGGACAAATATAAAACACGTGATCATTGTCCCTAAAACTGTTGCCTGCCCCGCAAAGGACAGGTGTTATGGAAATGACATTGGCAATTATACACAATACAAGCATTGTCAATATCGCCAGGAATGAGTTTCGAAATGATATATGTTTATTTATAAGATGAAAAAGAAATCTAATAAGGCCAATGAATAATTATTATTTGTCTCACTAACATCTCAAATAAAGTTGAGATTTTTTTTGGAGGACCGGGATTCTGTTCTATCCAAACGACCTATATCAAGGTGCATCACTATTATAGAAACTTTTCAAAATAAAATGGTGAAATGTTAACATGTTCATTAAAAGAAATTCATTTATTCTAAAAAATAATTAAAAAAAACCCACATAATGATCAAAACGCAAATGGTGTTGGATCGGAGGGGACACAAAGAAAAAACAACAACAATAAACGCCTTAAGTCGAAACAATAGCCCATTATTAATACGATTTTGTTTTACCAGAAGTGACCCGATTATATCAGCATTGTTTGAACAGCATGTATCACCTTTCTGTATTTTTAATTTGCGTTTGCTCTGATCGTTAAAGATGTCGGTACGAATGAAATGAAAGAAGGTCTCATTACGCCATGTTATATCAAATGGCGTTTCTCATTATCAACGCTGTTAAACACATGGTTAAATGTTATCACGTTACTTTAAATAAGCTTCTTCGGTGATATATCATCTTATGGGAGCGTTTAAACATTGCTTTACTAGTGACACCATCTTAGTTCCCTGTGTGCCTCTAATCTCCGAGTTAGAGAAATTTGCGGTCTTAAAGTGTAGTTTGTGCATCAAAAAGTGTCCTTCACATCGTCAACTATGGATAGAATTCATGTTCTTTTTTCTTACACTAATGGGCGGTACAGTGATTTGCAAGATTAACTATCACCCCAATCTAGTAATCAATTGATAAAGTGGGAAAGCGAGATGACTAGACGGCCTCACATTTTGGTACACATGATGTTAGTCATCTAGTCTATGAATCCGCCGGTGTTACATTCTGTTTTGACCCAGTTTAAGATGGATCCAAGGGTCATTCCAACTGATGACCGATTAATTCTTAACAATACAAACTGACCGGCCCCGACCGTTAATTAATGATTTTTCCTTGCGTAAAAATACGATCGTTGAAGACTGATCAACTGTAGTCGGGTCATAATAAATCTTACATATAAGTGTATTCGCACATATTCAACAAGGTGAAAATACTAGGACAATAACTCTGCTGATACAGGTCAGATATAGAAGTTAAACTGTTGATGCTGATTAACTGGCGTATTTCAAGTGTTTGACGGTTTGTCAAATAGCAAAGGGGGATTACGTGCCAAAAGAGTTTTGGAACGTCCGATTAAGCATAGAGGCCGTTTTTATGAAGAGATTTGCCCAAGGTATTTTGATTTAGGAATGGTTTTACAGTACATTATGGACAAATAAAACCAAAAAAAGTAGGAAATTGTTACAAATACCACTTACCATGTATTCTGTCATATATTTTTCGGCCGGCTCATAACTGTTATAACAGTCAGAGTTAATATACAGTAGAACCTCACTAAACCGGATCTCCACAAAACCGGAATCATCGGGATACCGGACTTTTTTCAGAGTCCCGATTTTCCCCTTCTATTTTCAATGTAAAATAATCCCCACAATACCGGAATTCCGGATACCGGACAAAAAATCGAGGAAATTTGTTAGTTGTCAACGTAATTTTACCTCGCAAAACCGGACATATATTTGTTCAAACATGTCAAAATGATTTTGTGTATTAGGAATTCGCGAATCGCGTGTCACTTTGTCACTTTGTTTTGACACCCGGTGCGTCGTTAAATATTGCACCTTTGATGTTGTGATAACTCGATAATAGATAATGATGATTGCGCTGTGGATTGACTGCCGCGCGATAATCAAACGTTAATCAAACTTGTGAAAAGAAAATTGATTGAAACATTAATTTGTTTGTTGCAGTGATCATTTTGGAGCGTTGTTTTATCTAAAGACATCTATGAGTGAATCAAATTAGAGCGGTGCGTTAATTAAACTATCAAACATACTTAACAAGCATTAAATTACGCGAGTTGTTTTATTTTTTTAGACTCGGAAAAAAAGATGTAATAAATACGCAGAATTATGTTTATCACTTTTGCATGTGCTTTAATCATGTCTCAACCTCCGTCTAAAACTGTATAAACTGTATCTGTAATGTACATTGATATATAAATGAATATACATGTATACTCTATGCATTATTTCAAGTTACTTGAACCATCGTTGATGTAAAATAAATGTGTTTTTATTTTATTCCAATTTCCAACTTCCCTTTAAAGGTTAACTCAGTTAATATTTTCAGTAAACTTACTCCGTACATCAAATCCTCACTAAACCGGAATCCTCACTAAACCGGAAATTTTGCCCAGTGCGGACCTTGTCCGGTTTAGTGAGTTTTCACTGTACAAATATACTAATAAATATAATAATACTTGGCCGGCTAAGAACTATATATATATATATATCACATATATATATATAGTTCTAAGCCGGCCAAGTTAGCGCAGTTGGTTAAAAATGCTTGTAAAAAATTCAAACGTCCAGGCCTCGAACTCGTAGTTTGCTAGCATTGTAACAGTCACTTACATGATTTGATTCAAGTTCAGTGAGGCCGAGGAATGTGCTGGTTGTGTAGTCCAGGTAAACCCTGTATAGACTGAACACACCCGTAAATGACCTTAATTGTTTTAAGTCCTGTGGGAATTAAGTGGCATTTTATTACATCTTTCTATGTATGAATCTTTTCTTTAATTGTGTAGCCCAGGTTCAAAGCTTCACTATCTGTTCCAAATATGGGAAAAGGCGTATTCTTTTGTTCAGCATCACCTTGACATGAACCACACGAGACGCTGGTTGGTGTTGACAAAAAACACTTATCGTGTGTAGCTACCCCATTCCCAGACCGAAGGCCTTGACACGACACCGTGCTTGTCCGAGGGGGCATTACTTGTTGAACATATATGGAGACTACCTACAATTCAAGTAATCAAACTCTTGGTTTAAGTAAAATTCTGCTATTTGCAGAAAAATATATATTATTTTCAGAAATGCATTGCTGAATATAAATTTTCATTTTAACATGTATATTTCATTATTCCATTTAAAAATTTAAATTTTAAAATAATTGAGCTTTGGTGCAAAATTAAGTTTATAAATAATAGTTTATACTGCAGGTGAGTCAGTGAAATTTGCTCCAGTGTGCTTTTTCTGTGGAGAAGAAGAAATAGTGCCTAGAAATGAGGAGCCAATTAATATTGCTGGTCAGACATTGTAAGGCCGATATGTGGCCACTGTGTTGCAAATGGTTAAAATTGTTGCAGTCAGGAATGCTCTTCAAATAAGCAACAACAAAAAGTGAAACTGAAAGTTTTTAATAATATTGATTTTATGTGACATAATTTCAAGGTGAAGTGAGTAAAATGCTTATATCATGATTACATTAATTTAAAATATGAAATTGGTATGAGGGAACATTGGACTGAAAGGCCAAACCCAGGTGTAAGACAAAGTGAGCATTTGAACATGTTAATATTTATTATAAAATCGAGGCAATGCAGATATTGTTTTTCATAGAAAACAAAACATGATTACGCATTTATTCATGTCTTTTCAGTTTGTTGAGATTTAATCTTTGTGTTCCGGGTTTTGCCACTAATACTTATGATAAATACATTTATTATATACCCATCATAAATCCACACACAATACATATCGCAAAATACGGTAGTCTGTATTCCACTCCAGTGCAATACGGCCGTAATCCTCCACTCAGGTGACACCACGTCATAACAAGTATCGTTGCGCGATGTTAAAATGACGACATAAAACAAAATAGTGCGTCGTTAAAATGGCATTTATTATGAAAACATGTGGCTGTTAAGTGAACTAACCAGTAATATATATAATAAAAGGATTATTAGTACTGCGTTTTGATCCGGAATGTCGTATTCGACTCTCGTGGATTTTTTGCAGATTTTTATTTCACTCGGCTTACGCCTCGTAAAAACCGAATCTGCAAAAATCCACTCGAGTCGAATACAACCTCCCGGATCAAAACGCAGTAATAATAACCATATTGTATTGTTAAAAACTTAATAACTTGTCTGGATTTCTTTTCTTCTTCCTACTATCCGATATTATTTAAAAAAAAAAGGTTAACCAATTAATAAAAAATGGCCTAATTTATTAAAAACCGTAAATGCAATGTTCTTCCAGCATTTACGAGCGCCGACGTTTGCTAAAATGCGAACTACTTCTACGTATTAGACAGCTCTTGCATGTGTTCGTCACTTTCAGTATCTTAGCATGTGTGGTGTGTGAGCGTGTGTTCCCTTTCCTCGCAAGGTATTCGCATATTATACCGCAAGCCACAATTGGGTTAATATTAATATTCATCTTACCATTTATCGATAAATTATCATTTGAGTACAACGTTGCTTACTTTAGATTACATTTACCCTTAAATCTATCTAGATTTTCTGCGGCCCTTCAAACGAAGGTCTGTCAATGAAACGGAACAGCTCATGAAGTTAACCATCGCCTTTCAAGTTCCCATCCCAGAGGCAAGCAAAAAGGATGTCAGCAAACTAATTGAAATAAAATCAGACGTGTATGACGTCATTTACGCGAGTGTTGAAATGATATTCAGTTGGTTCAACGCGTCACAGAACAAGCTTATTTAAAGTAGCATTATAACATTTAATTCTTTAGCAGCGATGAAAACTGAGAAATTCAGTTTAATATTTCATGAGAAATGAAACCTTTGTCAATTTGTTTGTTCCAACATCGTAGATCACCTTTATCACATGGGACCCAATCAGATCAAACGCGTAGTATGAATACAGCAACGAGATATACGCGGTTCAAACAATGATGTATTATTCAGGTCACTTCTGGTTAATGAAATGGAATTTACAATGGGTTATTGTTTCCACATTATAAGATTATATTACCATCGTATAAATAAACATATTTCGTTTCGAAACTCATTCCTGACGATATTGACCATGCTTGAAGCGTGTGTTTTTGTATACGTCCTATCTATAACAACTGTCCTGTGCGGGCCAGCCAACAGCTTTCGGGACAATGATCAAGTGTTTTACATTTGTCCTTTGTCATACAATTGTAACGGAACGTCAACGGAAGTCCCAGAAGGTCAGCTGGTTCCCTATGGCTCTTGCTCAGGTAAAATATATTTATAGATTAATTATTTTCTTCAGAAAAAAATGTTAACATAAATATTAAAATAAATAATATGAAAAAATCTCGACAAATTCAATATTTGTTATAATGTTTCACTTTATCTTATAAGATGTCACAAAATAGTCAGTAGACAACGGACCTTCATTCCAGCAAAAAATCAATATCTGGTTAATATCAAACAAGTCTACTGGTCATGCATATGTCATTTCAAGGTAACGATACATAAATGATAGTTCCACACGCGTTGTGGAATTTGTGGACACACACACGTGCGCACACACGCACACACAGTACACACGCACACACAGTACACACGCACACACATAGACTGTTTAATTTCTGGTTCTTTCTTTTTTTTAAACTAAGCCAACTCATTAATATTGATGTTCAAAACAAATATAGCATATGATTTGTGTAAAGATAAAAATATTGTCAGGTTTGTCTCATGAGAAATGCATAATATTTTAAAAGGCTAAAGTTATGTAAAATATTATAACAGTACAACATTTGTACAAAGACGATTTCATCAGCAACAAACCATTCATCATTTTTTCGGTAATTATATGCAAGTCGCTAAAAATAGAGATAACAATTAGGGTCGTGTATGTTTCAGTCTTAATTTAGTAATGCTTGTCCTTTCTGAGGATTTATTCAAGCGATAAATGCTTACACTTTCCAATTGACATGTGTCTATGGATAACCTTTAGATTGTATTAAAGTAAAGTGAATACTTTGCGTAACACATGTTTTCACTTTCTCTTTTACTAGTTAGTAAAGAGCCATTTCAATGTCCGTAAATAGATGAAAAAACATGTTTTAAAAAGATAGTCAGACGTCTATAACAAAATTCAACAAAGTTATTCGCTTCTTTTTTATTTGACGCACCTGATATCGACCTTATATGTAGGGCACATTTTCAACAATACTCCTAAATTGTTGCTTATTTCAATCACCTTTTATAACGTATAAACCCATGTTTACCTTCATTCGAATTGAGATAAAAATATAGATTCTCATTTGAACCTATTGCGCCGCGTATTTGAGTAATGCATCAAACGTCATTTTGTTAAGTATGGGGAAATGTTCAATGGTTTCAATGGATTTTTCGAACCGGTATGACCAAATTACGAAAGTAAGTTTTTTTTCGCAAAAATAAGATTTTTAACTAAAATACGAAAATAAGGTATATATTTTCGAAAATAAGAATAGAAAACAATATTTCAAAATAGAATTCTTTGTTATAATTTACATACTTTATAGATTTAAAGCAAGCATATGACACAATCTTTAGTTCTGGATTCGCTGCGTACCCATCGGTCCGTGAAGGACTATTTCATGAGTGGGTGTATAGAAATTTATAATTTGTTAAAAAACAACTTAATTAAATCGATGAATGACTGACGCAATATGATCTCTATAACTTTTGCGAGTATATATTGGATATAGACGATCAAAAAAATGTTTATAAAGATATATACTGTATTCCATTATTTCAGTATTCCGCTCTGATTGGATAAGCGTGACGTCATTTGATCATTGTAATTATATGCTATTATTTTTAAACAAACTAATCTTGGCGTTAACCCTTCATTTCCGGTGCAGTAGAACTGATTTTCTTTTTTTATCGTTATAATTATTTAAAATATTAATACATGAATTTGTCGCATGTTGTCGTTTGTTAATGTTATTTGATTGCAGTAGCGCACATGTGTACATGTATAAGTCAAACTGAAAGTATAACATTTTAAAAGAGATACATTGTTTCATTGTTCGTTTAATTGATATATCGTAGATATTTTGTATACATTAGGCAATTATCTTCTTAGAGTCTTGGAGAACAATTATATAATGGTGTTGGAACTAAGTTATTGTTAATTGAAATAAAACATGTGTTAAGAACAAACCAATTTTTATTATCAACTACTGTTGTTGTTTTTCATACAAATTGTAAAAATCAAAATCGTGATAACTACGCGTTTTCTTGCACTAAAATACACACAAATACAAACCAATACAATTATTTTTTCTTGTTATTTCGAGAAATGGTATAATAGACTATAATCTAAGTAGAAGGGTTTTATATTTTAATCAGGTACGAGGTGACACCACATAGTCATGTGCTTAAAGATTGGTAACTCTTTTCTAAAATCTATAATTTCATTAATTTAATGTCTACTTTTATTCAGAACACATGCAAATTTAGCAAAGGTTTTTTTTATCACTTTTCCTTCACGAACACGTAAGCGAACTAAAGAAGTGGAAATACGGCCTTCCTTAAACCTATGATTATGTTGCCTTCGTCTTAAGCTATGTGTGGGGTCATTATACTGCATTCCATTCACAAACAGATACTGTCCATTATTGTAGAATGCTCGTGTTTCCAAGATTGCGGATTAAGCTTGAATTGTTGTTACAAGGACATGGACCATCATCACTTGGTGGAATCGGGGCAGGTCAAATGTATTGATACGTACGTTTCTCCACAAAAGCTTAGGGACGAGCCTATTGCTTATTACATGGTCGACACCTGTCCGGTAAAGTTGTTTCTCCTATTATTTCGTTGTAATCGCTGTTAACTGCTATTGTTCTTTTAAATAATATTAATGTTAAGCGCGTCATATTAAAGAAATATTAAGACTTATGCCGTAACGTACGAAAGCCAATTGTATAACCGTAGATAGGTCCCAGCCACCAGTTATCATTTGGTTATCTTCCTGGTTTTGTCAAGTTACTAGTATCCGAAAACCGATTGTATAAAAATAAATTTATCCGAACCAGCGCGTGATTGGGCTTTTAGACAAATATTAACCGACCTCTGAGAGTACATGATTAACTGACTTATCAAAAACAAAGATGGGTGACCAGACATAAATAAAAGCTCGATTCCCACTTAATTTCGACGATTTTACAGACAAATGGACTCTTTCTTAATAGAAAAAGATTAAAACATCGATATCCATGATAGTCGTGAATTTATAGGTAAGAAAAACTCAATATCTTATTTGTGACCCAATTTAGGCATGTAACTTATCCACGGATCCATGAAAAAAACAGTGACAACAAGCTGCATTTTGAGAACGATATTCATCTTGTTTTGTGTGCACATTATTCTTAAATCTTACACATGTCACGACATTGGGTCGAGACCAACATATGCTATCAGGTTCCACCCTTTCTTTATATAAATATACCCTCGCTTTGAACAGTTTTTGTTATATTTGCACATATTTACAATTAAAATAAACCGCGTGTAAACAGAGAGAAAAGTTGACAGCAATGACGTCATTTTCAAAGAATCTTACCCATTCTAATGTCTACTTCTTCAACTTTCTCTTGATAAAACCTAGTAGAGGCACTCAGGAGGATAATTGCTACGGACAGTGGTATGTAATTATATTGAAAACACATGAAATGTGTGTGTGTGCGTGCGTGCGTGCGTGCGTGCGTGCGCGTGCGTGTGCGTGAGGGTGCGCGTGCGCGTGTGTGCGTGTGGACATTAAGGAGTGAGCATAATTGTAGTTTGAGACCTTACTGCATCTTTCGAATAACATGTCATTGATAAATTGATAGATAATTGATCTCATATTGTATCATATGTATAATTATGTTTTATTTGATTGGTTTACCAGCCAAAGTCAAAAGAACCACTGTTGTAAAGTTTTACAAATATCTGGTAGGGAATGGAACCGACACCAGAGTTTGTTAAAAAAATCATATTGTGAAAACAAATTTCAAAACACATAGCAGTATACTAGTACAGTTATTTAAAAAAAGGCAAATACATATATATTTATTTATAATATAAGGCTTCTTTATAATTCAACCTTCATTAATGACTATGAACATAGATATCATATAATAAAGGAAGAGTAGTTATAAAAAATGCCTACCCTACCAAATGTTATGGGTAGGATGTTGAATATCTGTCGGTCTGCGTGACTGCCTGATGTCAAATACTTTGTTTTAAATTTTCTCTTGAAGGGCAATGGGTACATTTTATTGGAGCCACATTCAAATGTAAAGCATGAATGTCCATACTTCTGCTTTATTGCTTAATGACCACTGGAGTCTTATATAGACTAAATTGCATTTCGTTGCATTACACTTATGTTTGGACAATCCAGTTCTTGTAACTTATATAGGTTAGTTTTCGTGATGTTTTAAAGGAGCGTTCCCTTCTTTGGCAAACATATCATTCATACACCTTTAAAATGTAATCAAATGTCTCAACACACATACAAGATTAATATGATTTAAAATATTCAATTATAATTCATATTTCATATTTTTTCTTTAGATTGCTGCTAGTGGAGGACCAAGCTCATCTGACAGACTCATGTTTTAGGAAACACCACAAAATTGAAACTAAAAGTTCATGAGAGGAATAAAACCTGTGAAATTGCAGCTCTTAGAGGGCTCACTTGTCAACATCGTGTCGTGTATTGCCATGATTGAATTACAAATACTTATGGTTAATTATCAGATTTTCATTCGATTTGTTTGTTAGACCTCTTTAATATGGCAATTTTAAAATAGCGAGTAGAACGGACAGTGTAAGAAAAAACAAAAACTTATCATGTCGAAACAATGTTTAGTTCATTGTTGTTGTTTTTTGTTGTTTTTTTAAAAGTCACCCAAAAAGTCATTTGATATAAATTCACTAGTAATGGTTTTCTTTGTAAACTATAAAATTGACAGTTAATGGCTCGATTGGAATATAAACAATAGCATTTCACGTTTTCTTATACTGACACAGGACTGCATTTACTGTAAAAATATTTTGAATAAAGAATAGTTTGACTGAATGATGAATGGTCGGTTGAAAAACAGGGTTGTCTTATAATAAATAGAGTAAAATGAATAGGCTTTTGCCAGATTTGTGTAGTTTGGTTGTTGTTATTTTAATAAACTTGCATATCTCTTTAACAATAAAATTTAAGATTTGATTAATGTAATCTTATTATGCTGTTAATCATAGGTAGCTGATAGATTGACTATGAATTTATTTACATATATAGCTGGAATGAAAATAAAGACGAGCGGTTATATCCTATGTCTATTAATTTTGTGGTCCTGGAAAGTGGAACTGGAATTACATAATGGTTTAACTAGTACTACTGAATTAGGCAGAGACAATTAGGCAGGCTGAAAGCATAGTATGTTTCTTCCATTGATGATATACAAATACAATCGAGTTAAATAAACATAATATGTCCAGCATTTGAGTATTAACAAGCATTAAAGATGCACTCTTACTCCCAAATTAGATTTACCAAAAGTAATAATATTGTTTTAATATTCCGAAAAAGGATGAATAAATGTCAAAACAATGGTTCTTATGAAGGACACCGAGTTTAATTTGAAAGAAATGAGCATAAAACACGCTATCTCTACCTTATGAGACTTTAGTAGACTACAGTAAATCTTTTAGCATTCACCAATATTTTTTGCGCTTTCTGGTATTAAATTCACGCTTACAATCTTGTTATCAGTAGTTTATATTTTTCATAAATGCATTATTTATATATATATATATATGTGTGTGTGTGCGTGTGTGTGTGTGTGTGTGTGTGTGTGTGACAAAATGATCATAAGTAAAGCATTCAAGACCAGAAACAAATAATTGTAGATGTGATTTTCTTATGAACATTAGTAAAATGGTTGCTACTCTTTCTTTGACAAATGATCTAAGGCCGTATTGTGAATAAGTTTAGTGTGATATAATATTATGCTCAGAGGGTTAAAAGTAAACTATTAATTTGAATGTACTGATACCAAAAGTCACCTATATTATAACGGAGTTTAAAATAACATAATAATACCCATGCACTATTACAGTCAAAGCTACTATAACAAATACAAACTAAAAGTTTTAATAATGTAAACAAATAAGAAAACATGATAATTATATTGAATAGGCGTCAATAGGAGTGGCCCCATACACAACTCATTTGATTTTTTCAAGGACAAAGTTGAAACTGACAACATTCCTTAGATGGCATCTTAAAAAACACAGTTGAATGGACGATGTCATTACATTTTAATCAAAGTGATACTTTTTATTTTGGTTTACCAAATATAATTTCTGGGCATCTGGTACTTACAATAAACTTGTTAAGGTATATTGTAGTTAGATTAGTTGTTATTATAGTTCGTGTAGTGTGTGTAAAAAGCGGTAATAGATTTATTCGGTATTTTTGTTTCATTTAAATTGACTTTTCGTGAGGTCATTGTATTTGCCGGAAAAGTCATCGATGTTAATAGAAAAATGCGGTAAACATGCACTGACCGGAAACATATGTATCAGTGCATTGTGGGATCTTTTGGTGGTTTTGGTTAAGTTAAAGTTTTCCGAGTTGGTTAACTTAGCCGCTGCATTTTTACGTTTATAAAATCGGATTAATGGTTTGGATAAACTGGCCAACTTGGTTAATGTTAACCGCTGGACAACTTTAACCAGCAGCCAATTGTATAAAACTCTGATAAATTATCCACAGGTTTTCTTTTGGCTAGTTGGCTGTTTAAAACAATTTAATTGGTTAGTAGTTATTATTGGGTAAATATTGACCAATCAGTAAACATTTTGGATAACTTTGACCAAACCAAAACTGTTGCATACAATTGGCTACAGTACATCATTATTTTGTCCAGCGAACGTGATTTTCAATCAAATAGATATCATCAAGATGTTGTTTCATTTCAGCCAAGATCTAACCATACTTGTGGGGACCGTAACGTAACCACCATTGGTGATCCAACTTTACATCCGGTTTGGTCCGGAAGTAAAATCTATAAGAACATCGAATGCGCGAAATGTCATGGTGACGATCATAACAAGGAGATATTCCAAACTCAATTTGTGTGTAAATATTTGAGAAAAAATATAAGAATTGATTCTGCTACATTATTTAACCAGCTACAAAACCAAGATTTGACCTATTGTAAAGTTTATTATGTTTTCTCAAGACCAGAACGCATCCGTCACTGGCGATGTCCAAAACTCTCCTACGACACATGCACGTATGTTGACATTGATTGATGGTTATTTGTTTTGTTTCTATCTAGCGATGTGTACCTTTGTTGGAACCCTGTAAGATTATTTATTTGCAATAACGCGCCTCTTGAGAGTGTTTAAGTATTTTATTTTGTACAATTCAAAATAAAACATGATCAAACAAATAGTATGACTGTAAATCATAACTAAAACTTCAAGCTCATAAATGCTTTATTATTAAATGCAATTAAATGATTTGATATAAGCCCTGATTTATAATAACAACGCAATTTATCATCAAATATTAAATGTGCTAGAAAAAGAACCCAACCCCAGCCCTCGGTCACCGTCCGTAGACAGAAAGCTTCATAACTGGCCTTTGCACGAAACACTTGGGCTCTTTCGAATCCCCCCATGCACACGTTCCATATAACATATTTACTTCGCATTGGTTTTATAACAATATCATTTAAACTTTGCAATTACGTTTACAATCTTTGACAAACTTTATAAATGACCTTTCTCAAATCAATACTGCCCGTTACTGTTAATCTAAAACAAGCAGTTGTGATATTTTTCATGCAAAATTTCCAAAATGTTTATCCAATTATGTTTTTTCTTATTTGGCGTATTATTTAGATTAATCTAACATATTTAGGGTTTGTTCTTTATTCTTATGTTTTGTATAACCTATCTTGAAAGAGAACACTTATAAATGTACGATTATAACGCTATCCGAAATGTATTATAATTAAAAGTTCTGCAAAGATCACCCCACCCAGGCTTACGCACATTTATTTTAACATTACAGACTTGACGAAAAAATAATGCAACAAATGAACCCGCACATACATGCAAAGGAAATCCAGGAATCTTGCGAAGGTGATCTCGTGCTGCCGTTTACCTTTATAAAGAAGACTTACAAGAACGAGTTTTGCGCTCTTTGCAAGTAAGAATAGAAATGTTCAACGGCTATGTAATAGTGAGATGACATGAAATAAAATATTGATGATTAAGAATGGATGGAGTGAGCGTAGCGAACGAGCCCTTATCAATCATAAATATTTTACTTCAAGTCATCTAATTGACCGAGAACACAGGGACTTCTCTCGATTTTTTTTACCCTATATGTATGACAAGGGTTGCAACACAATTGCGCAATTCTGACACGGATTCACAAAGCAAAACAAAGTATGTAAAAGGAATTTCTATCGACGAAGAGGCGAATTTTTAGCGATGTCAATCATTAAAATAACATAGAATATCATCATTGCATCCGCATTTGTGACCATAGCATTCCGAACAAGAGCTGAATACAAGAACTTTTCACACAACACTGTTTACTTGTCAAACTTCCATTTTATGACATGGCAGTTATCAGCCAAAGAAATCAGCTTAGAAATCAAAATGGCCGATGTATAAAACCAAACCAAAATTGGATCGGTGACTTTCGCCAATTTTAGCGGTGAATTTCATTTATATACTTAGTCTTTGGAGTTAACACTTTTGATTTTTAATTGAACTGCATATTTATTTGCGAATTACATTATACACAACATGATTTTACTTTTTTAGTTGGGATTTTTTTGCGAATGTGTGTCCGAATGCAGTCGTATCGATATTTTATTGGTAAGGTTGCGGTGAATCCATTCTTTTGAGAATTGGTCAAATTGTTGTATACCCCTTGTGTCTATACATCATATATGTAGGGAAATAGAAAATCGTGAGAAACCCCTGTGACTGTCACTGAAAATACAACTCATACAACACTGTCAATACGCAAAATCAGAATCAGGGAACGTGGCAGCAATTTAAATGATTATGCCTAATACTAAATATAATTGCTTAAATGAAAAGGAAATACTTCTTTTCTGGTGTTAAACAGTGTTTAAAATATTTAACAAAAGAAATTAAGTTAAACAAATTCTAACCTTCGTCATGTTATATCATCACGGCGAATTGAGCAATATTGCACAGCTGAATTGGAAGCCAAGACAACACTTATTCCTTAAATGGCATGTTAATTTAAATGTTTTGAAAATCATTTGAACTTGTTATTAAACGTACAATTACGGGTACTGATTATGATATCCGACGAATTATCAAAATTGGTAAAACATCTGGCGTGGTCCGGAAGAAAAATAAAAACAAAATTGTCAACGTACCCTCTGGTCTTTAAATATTTGAATAATAATTCAACCCGAGCTTTGACAACAAAACAGCCAGTTCATTTATAAATTATATTGGACGAAACGTCCTGTTCTCAAAAGATTGTCCTGTCAATTAACTGACCGAGTCTTTCTTTTTCTTACTTTATGTAACATCTAGATTACAACGACAGAAACTAAGGAAGGACGAGAGAAATGAAACCATTTCCAATAGTGAGCTGGGGGGACCAATCTATATAAATCATTCATCGCAAACTTGTATTGAGGCATTTTGGGTACACAATTACACAAGTGGCGCATATCCAGTCAACAATGGTGGCAGTAAAATGCCCCTTGACTTCCAGTATTTGCAAATTCACTTCTAACAGTCATGCTGAAAATGAAATTAAAATGATAGCTTGAAGTGGTCTAGTAATCATACTCCACTAAATACTCCGTGAATGCGATCCCCACCAGGGGAACTTTTCTCTGGGCCTCCCAGAAAGGGCACATTTATATCTTGCAAAGGAAACGACCAAGAGAGTGTTTGATTTCCGCGTTCAGCTGTCTTTACAATTGGGCGAAAATAGTTGTACAATACAACAATTAAGCCTTCTGATGGTGCTATCTAAAGGGCATCTCATTATTTGTATTTTCTCTTTTAGTTTAGAAGTATCCATTGAAACACTTCGTAGGTACACGCAATCAACTGCTGTTTACGGTGATCACGTGGATCTGATACTTCTGTTGGATACAAATGAAGAACAATTTCTTTTAAAGTCTCATCTGAAACTCCCTAAGCAACTCAATGCTTGTACAAAGGTAATCTTTACAATTCAAATTAACCCTACAGTAACGCATTATATATATATGAGTTGCCTCTTAAATTCTACTTAAATGGCAAAACATTTTAGACAACAAGAGCATTTTAATACGCACACACACACACATATATATATATATATATCAATTTTCTCAAATCTAATTGAGTTTTTTTTAATCAAAAAATATAAGCCAGTTTTGTAACATTGACCTTAATGTATGGAAATTCAAGGAATTCAAAAACAAACTTTGTGACCTGAGGAATAGTTGCTTGTCTAAACCACTTATTCTTTCTCTTAAGCACTATCCATGTATAATGTTGAGGATTTATATCAGTATGTCAGAATGTATGGGTGTCATTATAATTATAATCATTGGTGTTTTTTTCAGGAGAGAAATGAATGCCGACCGCTCTACTGCCAGAGTGGTTTTATTCAGAAGCAAGAAAAATGTCGCCCATTAATTCAGCAGTGGAAGCATTTTCGTCCTTCAATTATGGTAGAGCTCATTCCACAAGCGCACTTGACGCTGGAGGAGTTGTCTGCCTTAACGATTGATCTATCAGTTATTCTTAAAAATGAACAGAGATTTCTCATGCCATGGCAGTACTGGGATATAGTCCTCATAAATATCTGCTTTAAGAATAGTAGCGACACAGTTCCTTATTTTGTCGCAGAATTAAGTAGATATTTTGACGAATTCTTTCTTGACGAGTTTTTGTCAAGCATCAAAAATAATCTGAATCAACCATGGTCGTTGAATTTAAATGGTACCGAAATGAAATTTGACCAGCGTCTTCATAAGCAAATATATGAGTTGACGGCCGACTATCGGACATACCACGCATGTCTAAATTTAACGAGCAAAGTCCAGGGAACGTCCGTCACAGTTTGGGCTCCACAGACTTTGTATACTATTAACTTTGAGACCTATGAGTGTCCACACTGTGTTCAACACAAAATAAATATGAGAAGCACCACACCCTTTCTGTATCTTACCGTCTTGTTCTTCTGTAAACAAATTGAATACAACAGTTCTGAATTTGAACTGCTCGGAAATGGAAATGTTTTGTTATTAAAAAACGAAAACATAATATTGTTTCAACTAGAGTTTGAACTATTACAGCGTCACCATGAACAGTTTGCACGCGTTTGTGTTGAGAGAACCGCGTTTTACGGCGACGACCGAACCAACGAGGGCCTTCTCAATGCCATGCATTCATATTTGCTCTGCTTATGCTGTATTTTAATACAAATCAGAGTGGACTAAGATATTGAAGTGACTTGCTCCTACAAATCAGACGAATGTGAAATAACCCTGTGATTCGCAATAGGGTCTTGCTCCTAGTATACGTAGTTATAATCGTGATGAATTGACATTGACGTCAGTGTTTGGATCATATTGAAAACTGTGTTAACCATTGTTGAATAATGTCATAAATAAAGTATTTACATACTTACTTGCTTTCTTGTCTGTCTCTGTGTCTGCCTGTTAAACTGCCTTGCCTTTGTCACCTGACTGAGTTGCCAGCCAACTGTAGTGTTCCCGGACTAAATAAGTCCGGAGCTTGAACAATAAACAACAACTTATATCTGTCTTAGTGAAAGTTGTAAAGTATTTGACAATTAACGGCTATTGCCGTTTTCGTTATACGTCTTTCAGACATTTTGTTTGTATTTAATATTTATCTTGTGGTTTTAGTATAAAGTGTCTAAACTTAACTTGTAAATCATAAACTTATATGAAAGATGTTATATGCTTAATGGTTTACTACTTTTTCAGAAGATTAATAAATTTGACACCCCTACTGTGTAACGTAATTTATATATAATACGTTCGTCCAAGAAATTTTAAAATGGAACATTCCGTATATGTACGCGTTTTTGAAGCCGACAAAATAAACATCACGTTAATATGTAGGGAAGCTTTGAAGTATCCTTTTGTACGGTTTAAAGCGGTTGCTGAACTATTGGAGACTAGAAAAATTCAATTGGAGCATTGCGCTACTGCTTCCATTTTTTACGTTCGGACACCCGTGGGGTTTCTAATTGATTGACCTCTTAGTAAGCCAGGATCATAGCGGTACAGACAGAACATGGCAAATGGTTTGATTCCCCATTTTCAAGCTATACAATTAGTATTGTGGTTTTCACTGATATATAGTGATATTTGTTTATGGATGTTTATTTGTTTATATACTGGTCCTGTTGAAAATATAGTATAGATGTTGTAATTATCCCCGTTCGACATTCTGTGGTTTTGGAAAATTAAACATTGATTCTTGAGCAATAATAGTATAATGGGCCTTCTTTACGCGGATGAAAACGTTGTTAATAGCCGGTGACCTCATCACATTTTCGTTTATCCTATAAATATCAAAACTTGTCGGATATGGCCAAGTTGTTACGATTGGCACCCATTAAGGTATGTTTTGGTACAATCGGCCATTTTCCATCGAAAACAACCTCGGATGTTTATGGACGGTAGAGTGTCAGAATTCTTTACATTCAAACACGCTGCTAGTAGATCGCGAAGTTATTCCAGTTTAGCAGTTAAACCTTTAATCTTAGAAATATTAATTATTATTAATTATGCTATAATACACTGCACTGGGAATAAATTTTAATGCAAATTACAATACAAATAAAACACTACTATTCATAAATATTATTATGATCATTATTATTATTATTTATTATTATTATTATTATTATTATTATTATTAATATAACGAACTACTTTGACTGGTGTATCGGCATACATCCGAGGGTGTTTTCGAGGTTTGTTCCCACTTTCCCAACCGCTAATTTCTTAAAATTAAAAAATAGCGGTTGGGAAAGTTGGAACATACCGTTTTTGATTGAACACGGCCGGAGTATCGATTGGTGTAGGTTCATTCGGAACTCCTCGCCCATTTTTCATCGAAAATTAGACTTAATGACTTTACTCTTGGGATTATTAATTATTAAATAAAACAATTCACTGGCAATTAATTGAAACGAAGACATACCAAATACACGTTACACTACAATTTATTAGTAGTATTATTTCGATTGATTTCGATGGAAAGTGGCCGAGGTGTTCCGGAGAGGTTTCGGTGATTTATCGACCATTTTGATTTCTGAGTATAACGGTTGAATCGAGCAATTTCATTGGCTGATGACTGCCAACACACAAAATGGCGAATATGACAAATTAACAATGCTGTGTGAAAAATCGGCCAGTGTATCATACTTTTGTTCAGAACGCAAATGTTTGAAATGCGGATATTTTTCGTTATTTTAATGATTTACTTCGTGTAATGTTAATTTGGGGACACGTACTTTCCTTTCATGCAAACATAAGCAAATGTTGCAGTAAGCATACTTGACTACATGCTCCTAAAACTGTCTATTTTCCAGTACTAAATAAAGCCCCTCAGGATGCCCAGAATGCACCATGGTTTTCAAATTTTCTGAGGGGGCAAGTGCCCCTATCCAAGCACAATTATAAATACACATTAAAAGAGGGTTAGCTACGCCTCTGACAAGTGAGAAAAATATTTCACGGCAAACAAAATGGCTGATTTAGAATGAAATGTACCGATTCAGGTACTAACTTTTGCCTGAAAAGTGGAGTTTTTCTTTAAATTTTGAAAGAAAACCTCGAGTATGTGGCGAAAAACATATTCTTCGAGCGACATCTTAGGGCGTTTTTGTTGGCAATAAACTGGTTTCGGTTTTATATCGGTTTCACGAACTGTGTATCTATTGTAACAGTTTCAAATAAAACCAAAACCAGTTTTAATTGTTTTTTAACGAAAACCGAAACCGGTTTTTGAAACTGTCGAGACCCCTACCGGGGGCGGTTTCATCGGTTCGTTCCATCCGAAAACTAGTTTACTTCAAAAACAACATGGCGGAAAGTGATCAACCACGTTTGTTGAAACTAAATCTTTTTGAAAACAATGCCGGAATGCCTTACAATGGGCAAATGAGCTAAATGATAAAGGTATTATATTAGTAATTGTGTAGCACAGTAGCTACAATAGCTCCGCCATGTTGTTGAAATTGTATACAAAACCATGCATTCGTAACTATCAAAACCGGTTTCGTAATTGCTGAAACCATTGAAACCTAAACTAAATATGGTTTAGTATCAACAAAAACGCCCTTAGTTTGGTATCATAATTTTAAATATGAAAATTATTGAGTAGATTGTGGCTTAGGAGGCAATGTTTAAAAATAAACGTGTTGATTTAATCCACAATGTTTCGCATTTTCTCGGCAAATATGACATATGCATGTTGTAATTGTGCTTGCATGAGTATAATAAAAGTTCCTGTTTTCCAAACTCCATGGTAATTTCTCGACTGTACATGTTTCCTAAGTGAGTTTAGTTCCTTAACTAACTGCCCCCCCACCTCCCTAACTACTTTTGTTTATTGCAACCAAATTATCAACATGTTGGTGTAATTCAAACAAACTTCTTTACAATTGTTAACCCATATGAGAGGATACCTATTGCGTTAGAATCGCTAATGATCACGAGTCTTTCAGTTTGGTATGTAGTGTATATCATAAGTTGGCGTTAACGACTTTTTCACGTCAAGAACCGACTTGAACTTCATAGCTCGATTTAAAGGCGAACGAGCCTCACGTTATACAGTAAATTACACAAGACCGGAGTAACGATCGAAAACAACATCGGATGTATGCCGGTAAATCAGTTGAAGTAGTTCGTATTTTTTTTTTAACTTATATCATCAATTAAATGTAGTGTTTTTGAGTTGTATTTATTGATCTTAGTTTAAATTGATTACCAGTGAAGTGTATTATTGCAAACATAATTAAGATTTACAAGAGTTAAGTCATAAAGTTCAACTGCTAAATAAAATTACTACGCGATCTACTTGCAGCGGACCACTTTTTGAGTATTGTGAAATCATTTATATTCGTTGGCATGAAATTTCGTGGTTTGCCGAAATATTACAATTTCGTGGGTACTTGAATTCGTGGTTTTTCATTTTTGATTATTTTTTTATCGAAAATACGATCGTCCTAGATCGACTGCATTATCTCCGGGCGCTGGCCCGTGATTTACGTCGTCTACGTCACTCGGTTTCTGACACTCGCTTAAAAGTGGTACGACATGCCAATTAGTGCATATATCCATGTCAATTATAGATTTAATTGGAAATTAAGGTCATAAAAGATGTACTGATCCTAAATACAGATAGGCGAAGCCATTGAATGCCAATTCAGAATTTTGCAAATTGTGAAAACACCGAGAAGGTCCGTATATTTGAGTAAACAATCCCTGAAGATAGCTGATGTTTACAAATTCAATTACCTTTGAATATCATCTCATCAATATTTGTTAACACGTTTTTGTTTAATAAGTATATTGAACGCTTTGTTTTGTACATTGTCACATTCGTTGCTCAGTAACGTCCAATGCAATCGATCAATTATTTTTAACATAACATATATGGTTTATAGGTCCGTGATTTTATTAAAGAAAAAAAAATCGAGAACCGACACTCATCACTCACATTTTTAAACATGGAGATTTTCATGAACAGCAAATGTTTAGGCACGGGCTTCTGTCATTTGGTTCATAAAAACACATTAAAATGATTTGGTTTATTACTAGTAATTGTTAAAGGCAGATATAATATATTAACAAGTCAATATTTTATTGGCAAATACATTGCCACAACACTGAATAACAAGCATGGTGGTGAAATTTACAAGAAATCAGCATAATTTTAGTATAATATTATGGAGAAAAGTATGCAAACTATATGGGTTGATAAGATCATCTTCATAATTAAGCATATCATTATGTAAGTCATGTATTAACATGAAAAAGTATTAACCTCGTCGTTTAAAAGCCTGATATAAATAAGTTGCGGTTTTGTTGATAATATTTACGTTAGTTGTTGACAATAATGTTACAAATTTGGACAAATATGGCCAACGTGTATAATACTTAGGCAAGTGGGATGTTCTAAGATCACAATAAAATGGACATATAAGTAAGAAGTGGTATTCATTTTCAACACAGTTCATATTACATTTAGTACATATTCCATATCACCCCAATCTTGTAAATATACATCATATACTCGTCTTACAACACTATCAACTTGGGCTTGTGATACAACATCAAGTGCAAATAAGAACGAGTACCCGAGTTCATTAAACAATTTTTGTACAGATAAAGACCATGTATTAATATACTGACCGCGGTCATTTTTCATATTATAAACTATGTATTCAAGTGAATCAGGTTTACTCTTTAATTTAAACCAGAATTTTACAATACGTATTTTTCGCAAAACTTTCATTGAAAATCTTGCTAATTCGCCGTATACAGCGACATTACTAGTTGTTGTCTTACACAAAGGATATGTTTTAAAAATTTAAGATGAACACGTTCTATATCGGATGATATATGAAATCCCCAAAATCTCCGAGCCGTAATTAAGTATTGGGCTAATTAATGCATCAAACAATTTGAGCTTATCTCTTATATCAAGCACAACAAGCTCAAATAATTTAGAAAGAGAAAAAAGTGCTTTTAAGGCTTGTTGAGATAAATGCTTTTGAGCATGCAAAAAAGTACCGTTGCGAGAAAGCGTTACTCCCAAGATAAGTAAATTTATCAACATTTAATTTCTTGCCGTCGTAATATAAATCTACGTTTTCTAAATGGTTGCCCTTTTTACATACCATAACACAAGTTTTCTCAATATTGACAGATATACCCCATGTCTTACAATAATTACACAGATTATTTTACAATGTTTGCCGACTATCAGCAGAATATGAAAATAACACAGTATCATCGGCAAATAACAACATAAATATACGAATATCATCAATAGTAACAGCATCTACGTCATCGCTATCCAAATGCTGTTGCATATCGTTAATGAAAAACAGAAATAAAAGTGGAGAGAGTGGTTCCCCTTGTTTTACACCCATATGACTTTCAAAGAAATCCGTATACTCTGAATTTACTCTGACACATGAAGCAACGACATCATATATTTTCCTAAGCATTGATACCATCCTACTAGAAACCCCGTAGCGAATAAGCTTAAGCCAAATACCATTCCGATAAACAACATCAAACGCCTTACGGAAATCAACAAATGCACAATACAACTTTCGTTTATGATTGTTAATTACTTTGTTAATAATAGACCATAAAACAAATATGCAATCAGAAGTACTTCGTTTACTCTAAAGCCATATTGATAGTCTGACAGTAAGTTATTATTGTCCGCCCACAGCCGCAGCCTATTATCCAGAATAATTGAATATAATTTCGAAAAAATACTTGTGAGGGTAATGCCTCTGTAGTTGTTTACATCGTTTAGATTACCTTTCTTAGGTACAGGGACAATAATACCTTTTGTCCAGCTAGTCGGATATAGAGTTGAAATACATATAATTAAATAATTTGCTTAACACCGGAGCAAATATGTCTTTACATTCGATAAACATTTCCGCAGTTAACTTGTCTGTACCACTACTTTCACCTCGCTTAAGAATTGCAATAGCTTTACCTACTTCCTCAATATCAAACTCTTTGTCCAATTGCTCAACATTAACAACATCATTACTATCTAAAAAAGATCTTTCAACTTCATCATCGCTGAACATCGTGCTATCACAAAACAAATTCTTAAAATGGTAAAAAAAATCGCCTTCTGACAACTTTGAAATGCCTGATTTGCTACTGCGAAGTTTTTTAATTTCTGACCAGAATTTCTGCGGCTGTGATTTAGCTAAATTATGTAAATCATCTTTCCTATTAGCATTATAAATGTTCTTTGATTTGCGTGTTGCATATCTATAGTGTTTGCGCTTTGACAGTAATATTCTACAGTTACCATCACATTTGAAATTTCTAAAATTTCTATTAGCCAAACGACATTCCCGTCTAGACTTTTCACATTCCTGATTAAACCATGGATTTTTAAATTTACGCTTAGGTTCTTTATGTTCAACGTTTAAGGTTCTACCACAAGCTTTAAAAGCTTTATAATAACTTAGCGAAATCATCGATTCCTGAATATATAAACAAAACAATGATAGTAAGATATACAGTTAGGCGGATATTTACGATGTATACTGTGTGTGGCCTTTGTAACGAATAAACTAGAGTATGTACATAACATGGGAATTGAAAAAGCGAATAAAGGGTCAATATTTCGTGGGATCTTGAATTCGTGGATCACCCAATCCACGAAAACCAAGAACATTAATGCCCCACGAACATTAATGATTTCACAGTATGTAAATCAACCAAATACATCCGAGGTTGTTTTCGATAATAAAAAATGGCCGAGGAGTTCCGTATGAATGTCACTATCAAATTTTGCTGTAGCCCAAATGGGTATTTTTCAAAGATTCAATGGTATAGTATCGCAGAATATTAGCTGAATGCTTTTAACAGTTTACGGGGTTAAGTGGTGGAAGTATTGTTGGTTAGTGGGGGGAAAACGCTGGTTCGCCGATTTTTGGGTGGAAGACGGCACTTAGTTGTGGAAAACATGGCCTGAGGTAAGGCGATTCATTATTTAGCCAATGATTTAAGAGAGCCTATTGTTGCTAAGGGTTAATCTCCGCTTAAAATTTTAATGCAGTACTCGTTTTATATCAATTGGATAAACCTAACGATTTATTGGTTCGAACGGCATCATTCACATTTATGGAATAAAACTCTAGTTATATTTTATTAATTAATATTGGTCATGACTCATGACACTATCATATTGAGAATATATATACTAAGAAACACAGACTAAAATATTTCTTATTCGTAAACATGTTGAAAAGAATTAAAGGCTTAACACAGAATTTCAATGCAACTGTAGTCAACTTAGAACTCGTAAAAATGTTCACTTGTGTAACCAAATCGATAACCTGTCGAGTATACCTGACCCCAATATCACGATCAAATCAGTCAAATCTCAATCTTATCTCATTTATCACATGGTATAAGAGGTTATTAATGTTTTTGCACCTTTAAAACGCGCATTCTATCAAAGAGTGTTGATAATAGAACGCCTTTGACCAATATTCCGAGAGGGAATATCCCACAGCCATAAATGTACAATTCATTGTTTTGTTACACTTAAGTATACTTTTTGCTTTAAAATTAGTTTTCTTTGCAATAAAGACAAAAACGTTTTTATCAACACATTCCATGAAACAAAAAAGCATAAAAACACATGCAAAAATTTGAATAATACTATGCTTTCGTATGGTAAATCGAATTTGGCTAGAGCATTTGAGATATTCGGGCCAGTCTTTTCCCCTTTGTAGTTAAACCTCGAGACCGTCACCAACGCTTTAATACGGTTACTCAATGCTCACTAGAACTGGGAACATAACTTTTGCAGAAAAACTTGATCAGAAGCAGCCATCATTTTAATTCGAGTGTTGCGACCCTACCGGAAAGTATCCCGTTTAAAGAAAGCAATGAGCCAGTGTAAAATTCTCCCTCGTGCAGGAACAAGATTTTCAATTGTTGGCCCGTAATGATGGACTTGACATTTAAATCACATTGATGTACATGAACATTTGAATTCACCTAAATTTGGCTTAAAACAAGGCTAAGGACGTCCGACCTATCACAACCTCGGGGCGCGATACTCATCTATCAGACAATATTTTTATCCTCCCCCCCCCCCCCAAGGACTGGCCTAAATCTCTTATAATTTGTGACTCGGAAGGTTATCGGACAAAATACAGCTTGGCCTTGACCACCAACCTAGACCTTTGCATGGAGCACAAAAATGTTAGGTTAGGCAAAACAGACCACCTTTATTGTTCTTCCCACCTGCATGCTTGGACCTCCTGGAATACAATAGGTGTTATATTTGTATATTACAAACATAACACCTATTGAATTCCAGAAGACTGTTTACAATTAAATATCCATCATAATAAACTTTCATAATGGCAACAATATTTCACCACAAACATGTCATCCAATCACTATTTTTTCACCAAAAATAGTTCATCCAATCGCCGTATTCTCTATTCTTGCAAAATAATCCGGAGAGATAAAAACAAAGGCAGTGTACCAAAAAAGCTTTTTTTATTTTTTTAGATAAATGAACATAGGCAAGGAAATAAAAGTAAAAATGTCGCCTACAATCAAATATCTGAGAAAGTAAATATTACATTATGATGTTGAAGCACTAATGCTAACTGAGATGATAGCTTTAAGAAACGCATCTTTACATCATGTTTGCAACGGTATGGTATTTTTTCAAAGTACTACATGATTTAAAAACACATATTACATATATTCCTTGTAAGTTTTGTTCGCACATAATTAATAAATATATAAGTGCCTATCAGTTAGATCCAATATAAACCGATGAAATCAAATGCTATCTGGAACATCAGAAAACCATTAATTTTGCATTGGTCAACATTGGACCTACTTGCTTGGCGTCGTATCAAGCTGTATTTTGGGGGGAAACGTTTTTGTACATTATTTGGGGGTCATTCAAATACACACAATCTGTTGTAGCAAACACATAGAGAACATATAAATGTGAAAATGAAACGAAGAACGTTCAAATTGCTGTTAGTCTAGTCTCCTTCCCCTTTTGAAGCTTCGTCAAAGTTTTCAACCAGATCTGAAATAGAAAAGAAATTCATACTGAAACCAGTCACTGGTGGTCAAACATTTCTGAAAAAGTCTCAGTCTGCATCGTTTTCACATTATTGCTTGATTAAACATTAAGCCAACTTTGTTCTATAAAAAAAGGTTTTAAACACTAGAGTGCTGAATACCCACATTAGTAAATTAGGAAACTTGAGCTAGCCTAATTCATAAGTTACTAGTAAAGGAAAGCGTCATTTGGAGTCTGCCAACAGATAAATCAGAGAGAATTGCCGCTTTTGTATTTTCATTTCAAAAATCAAATGGTAATTCCAAGTTTTCATCATTTGTATGTCACTGTGGCATTCTCATTTTGTTTTGTTTAACATCAAAGTATTTTAGTAATATTTATTGTCTTCAACATTTTCCAAATATAAGTTCAAAATATCAAACTTTCCTTTTCAATTCATAACAGCAATTTGTAATGAACTCATTGTACTTATTATTCCATAAATCTTTTCAATACAATATGTGCAGAAAATAAGTCAGACCAAACTTTCTAACTTTCTCCAAATATTTTGAAGACTGACAAAAAGCACAAAAATCAATTATTGATAGATTACTTTTGGTAATGCAAGTTATTCAAGATCTCAAACTTCATATTAATAAAACCCTACATTCATTTTCCTATTTAACTTAAGTTTTTGTCAACAGCCACACCTTACAGAAATGCTACTGTTGCGTTTTTATTTCCAAATTCAAATGGTATTGCCAAGCCACAGCGCAAATGAGAAGGCCAGTATTTTTTCAGTAAAAAGGAGCACAACTTGTTGATTTCTAAAGACAGAATTATGGGCCTGATTATACATGTGTATATATTGTCTTTAGCAGCATGTGTACCAAGTTTCCTTGTTTATCTTGCTTAATACACATTTTTGTACTATGACACTGCATTACAACACCAAGACTATGACAGTACAGCGGTTTTTTCTGCATTTGAGCTTTAAATGTAAGGGCAGGTACATTATTTTTATATTAAAACACAACAGTATGATGTTAGCATTTGTTGATTACAGCCAAGAACATGTTTTCAAAAATACTTTGTCTAGAATAAATATTTTATAAACTAAAAACTTATGGAACATGTTTTCATGCCAACAGCTTTATCAGAGAGAATTGCCGCTTTTGTATTTTCATTTCCAAAATCAAATGGTAATTCCAAGTTTTCATCATGTGTAGGTCACTGTGGCATTGTTTTATTTTATTCGATTAATGTCAAGTTCAAGCATTTCATCAGTAACAATATCAGAAGGTACATTTCTTCAGCAAGAATACAAAGTAATATTCTAGCTTTTGTTGATTATAGCCAATGACATGGCTCCACAATATTTTGCCAGAATTTAATCAAGTATATGCAGTTATTTTCAAAACTTGTTTTAAATGTGTAGTTGCACCAACAGCTTTATCAGAGAGAATTGCCGCTTTTGTATTTTCATTTCCAAAATCAAATGGTAATTCCAAGTTTTCATCATTTGTAAGTCACTGTGGCATTCTAATTTTGTTTTTGTTTTTTAATCAAAGTATTTTAGTAATATTTATTGTCTTCAACATTTTCCAAATAGAAGTTCAAAATATCAAACTTTCCTTTTCAATTCATAACAGCAATTTGTAATGAACTCATTGTACTTATTATTCCATAAATCTTTTCAATACAATATGTGCAGAAAATAAGTCAGACCAATTTTTCAAAAATGTTGAAACCTGACAAAAAGCAAAAAAATCAATTATTGATAGATTAATTTTTGTAATGCAAGTTATTCAAGATTTTAAACTTCATACCAATAAAATCCTGCATTCGTTTTCCTAATAAACTTAAGTTTTTGACAACAGCTACATCTTACAGAAATTTGAGCTTTAAATGTATCAGTATGTACATTATTTTTAGATTACAAAACAACACCAGGATGCTACAGTTAGCATTTGTTGATTACAGCCAAGGACATGTTTTCAACAATACTTTGTCTAGAATAAATATTTTATAAACTAAAAACTTATGGAACATGTTTTCATGCCAACAGCTTTATCAGAGAGAATTGCCGCTTTTGTATTTTCATTTCCAAAATCAAATGGTAATTCCAAGTTTTCATCATGTGTAGGTCACTGTGGCATTGTTTTATTTTATTAGATTAATGTCAAGTTCAAGCATTTCATCAGTAACAATATCAGAAGGTACATTTCTTCAGCAAGAATACAAAGTAATATTCTAGCTTTTGTTGATTATAGCCAATGACATGGCTCCACGAAATTTTGCCAGAATTTAATCAAGTATATGCAGTTAGTTTCAAAACTTGTTTTAAATGTGTAGTTGCACCAACAGCTTTATCAGAGAGAATTGCCGCTTTTGTATTTTCATTTCCAAAATCAAATGGTAATTCCAAGTTTTCATCATTTGTAAGTCACTGTGGCATTCTAATTTTGTTTGTTTTTACAGCAAAATATTTAAGTAAAATGTGTAGTTGCACCAACAGCTTTATCAGAGAGAATTGCCGCTTTTGTATTTTCATTTCCAAAATCAAATGGTAATTCCAAGTTTTCATCATTTGTAAGTCACTGTGGCATTCTCATTTTGTTTTGTTTAACATCAAAGTATTTTAGTAATATTTATTGTCTTCAACATTTTCCAAATATAAGTTCAAAATATCAAACTTTCCTTTTCAATTCATAACAGCAATTTGTAATGAACTCATTGTACTTATTATTCCATAAATCTTTTCAATAAAATATGTGCAGAAAATAAGTCAGACCAAACTTTCTAACTTTCTCCAAATTTTTTGAAGACTGACAAAAAGCACAAAAATCAATTATTGATAGATTACTTTTGGTAATGCAAGTTATTCAAGATCTTAAACTTCATATTAATAAAACCCTACATTCATTTTCCTATTTAACTTAAGTTTTTGTCAACAGCCACACCTTACAGAAATGCTACTGTTGCGTTTTTATTTCCAAATTCAAATGGTATTGCCAAGCCACAGCGCAAATGAGAAGGCTAGTATTTTTTCAGTAAAAAGGAGCACAACTTGTTGATTTCTAAAGACAGAATTATGGGCCTGATTATACATGTGTATATAGTCTTTAGCAGCATGTGTACCAAAGTTTCCTTGTATATCTTGCTTAATACACATTTTTGTACTATGACACTGCATTACAACACCAAGACTATGACAGTACAGCGGTTTTTTCTGCATTTGAGCTTTAAATGTAAGGGCAGGTACATTATTTTTATATTAAAACACAACAGTATGATGTTAGCATTTGTTGATTACAGCCAAGAACATGTTTTCAAAAATACTTTGTCTAGAATAAATATTTTATAAACTAAAAACTTATGGAACATGTTTTCATGCCAACAGCTTTATCAGAGAGAATTGCCGCTTTTGTATTTTCATTTCCAAAATCAAATGGTAATTCCAAGTTTTCATCATGTGTAGGTCACTGTGGCATTGTTTTATTTTATTAGATTAATGTCAATTTCAAGCATTTCATCAGTAACAATATCAGAAGGTACATTTCTTCAGCAAGACCACAAAGTAATATTCTAGCTTTTGTTGATTATAGCCAATGACATGGCTCCACAAAATTTTGCCAGAATTTAATCAAGTATATGCAGTTAGTTTCAAAACTTGTTTTAAATGTGTAGTTGCACCAACAGCTTTATCAGAGAGAATTGCCGCTTTTGTATTTTCATTTCCAAAATCAAATGGTAATTCCAAGTTTTCATCATGTGTAGGTCACTGTGGCATTGTTTTATTTTATTAGATTAATGTCAAGTTCAAGCATTTCATCAGTAACAATATCAGAAGGTACATTTCTTCAGCAAGAATACAAAGTAATATTCTAGCTTTTGTTGATTATAGCCAATGACATGGCTCCACGAAATTTTGCCAGAATTTAATCAAGTATATGCAGTTAGTTTCAAAACTTGTTTTAAATGTGTAGTTGCACCAACAGCTTTATCAGAGAGAATTGCCGCTTTTGTATTTTCATTTCCAAAATCAAATGGTAATTCCAAGTTTTCATCATTTGTAAGTCACTGTGGCATTCTAATTTTGTTTTTGTTTTTTAATCAAAGTATTTTAGTAATATTTATTGTCTTCAACATTTTCCAAATAGAAGTTCAAAATATCAAACTTTCCTTTTCAATTCATTACAGCAATTTGTAATGAACTCATTGTACTTATTATTCCATAAATCTTTTCAATACAATATGTGCAGAAAATAAGTCAGACCAATTTTTCAAAAATGTTGAAACCTGACAAAAAGCAAAAAAAATCAATTATTGATAGATTAATTTTTGTAATGCAAGTTATTCAAGATTTTAAACTTCATACCAATAAAATCCTGCATTCGTTTTCCTAATAAACTTAAGTTTTTGACAACAGCTACATCTTACAGAAATTTGAGCTTTAAATGTAACAGTATGTACATTATTTTTAAATTACAACACAACACCAGGATGCTACAGTTAGCATTTGTTGATTACAGCCAAGGACATGGTTTCAAAAATACTTTGTCTAGAATAAATATTTTATAAACTAAAAACTTATGGAACATGTTTTCATGCCAACAGCTTTATCAGAGAGAATTGCCGCTTTTGTATTTTCATTTCCAAAATCAAATGGTAATTCCAAGTTTTCATCATTTGTATGTCACTGTGGCATTTTTATTATTTCTGTTTTCAGACATAAATATAACTCAAACATATTCATTTAAGAACTTTTTTCAGAAACATATTTTAGTAATATTTATAAATTTCAACATTATCAAAATAGAAGTTCAAAATATGTGAAGTCAGCATTTCATAATTAACAGGAAAGCCATAATGCAACAAAACCAGATTTAACCAGATTTTCAATGATAGACTGAAGAACTTCAACCTTCCTTGAGAGATTAAGTTTTCTCAGGTAAGTGACAGTGACCTTGGCCCTCAAATGCATTCCTAGTGTGAAGGTCTCCATAACCTCTATTGATTTACCAAACTTGGGTCACCATCTATAAATATCTGCAGGTACATTTTCTTTAGCAAGAACAAACACAAAGGAAAATGCTAACTTTTGTTAATTATAGCCAAAGGCATAGTAGCATTAGCTTTGCAATATTTTTGCCAGAATTTATTCAATTAAATGCTTTAATTTACGAAATTTGTTTTTAATGTGTAGTGGTGCCAATAGCTTCATCAGAGAAAATTCCTGCTTTTGTATTCTCATTTCCAAATCGAATGATATTTTTTTATTTAATTGTTTTTTTTTGTAGGTTTATTAATAATCTTATAACACATGTACAGCAACTGTTGTATCACACAATGTAAAGGAGGCAAGGTTTTGTCATTTAAAATCTAAGGCTTATCAGCACAACTATGTTTGTTAGAATGATGGCCCTTGCATAATGTCTCTGTTTAAACATGTCTTCTAAAGTTTATGTTTCATTTCTGTTCACATGTTACTGGCAAAATGTATCTGTTGCAAATAAATGCGGGAGGATTTATCATAAATTGAATGCTACGAAATCCCCTAATTAAGTAATGCCAACAGCCAAATCAGACTAAATTGCAGCTTTTGTATTTTCATGTTGATAATCAAATGGTAATTCCAAGTTATCATCATTTAGTGTCACTGTGGCATTATCCTTTTTTTCATATTTTTATGTATATTTATAAAATATATATGTTTTTTGTTTTATATTCATTCATAAAATGTGGTAATACTATTTCATATGTATATTTCTAAAATAAAGTTTTTTATTTTATATGAGGGATGGCAACGAGTACCCGAGTACTCGATCGAACGTCCGAAAACTCGAGCACCAAATCACTACTCGAGTACTCGGAAAAAACTATAAAAATCACCAAATACACGATTTACAGACAAAATATCAGATCTGGTTAGTTGCCAAAAGGACAATTTACGGTCCCTCTAATCCCTGCTGTGTATACAATTGACCTCAATCAATTAGTTGACTGTTGTTGTGATAGTTGCAAACTGTCAACAAAGGACCCCTATTTCAAATTAGCACTGATGTCAATTAGCGAAGTTTTGATAGCGGTGCTTTAACCTACACAATTCTACTGTATACCAATAAGTTTAAACATCATATATTTTACAACGATTGTGAAGAAAGCTATGATAGCTTGTACTGAGTCACTCTCGTTGGCACGATGTTGCGCGAGAGTGTGGTCTTGTGTTGTGGGGGAAACCGGAGGACCTGGAGAAAACCCACTTGTCCGGCTTGGTGACCACTAACCAATCTCACATGCGCCCAGGCCGGGAATCGAACCCGGGTCGCCTTGGTGAGAAGCTAGTGCGCTAACCACTGCGCTAACCGGACAACCAAATACCAATTAAAGACCTTTCACCAAACAATGGACGCTAACGAGCGAAAGAGTATCGACCGTTAGAATTGATATCTTAATGGGCGTATTTTAATTATTTTTGCAATGATTATCACAACTGATTGGTTAATATTTTAAATCAAGAATTATGAATATTAATGAGGTAAACAACAATTACACAGTACGAAAAACTATCATTTTAAAAAAATAATTTGTAGAGTAAACAACTAAAAATACTGAACTTGGTATTGAATTTCGTTCACTTTTTTATGTATGCTATTAATTTTCGTTCATTGAAATTCTGATTGTTGTTCATTTCTGCAGTGCATACTTGTATAAAATGAAACGAATATTAAATTAAAAGCCTGAAACAACATTTGTTTTCTTTTTATATCATTATTTGTTAAAATACGTAATGAAAGTTTACTTTAAAGGTGAAAATGACCAATTATACGACCAACGCACAATCTACGCCATTAACGATACATGTATACACAATCTTGTCTTCGCGAACACATATTCATTTTTTCCGAGTAATCGAGTACCAGAGTACTCGATCGAACAATCGTACGAGTACTCGAGTATTAATTTTAATACTCGTTGCCATCCCTATTTTATATTCGTTCATAAAATGTGGTAATTCTATGTCATCACCAAGTTATTGTTACAAGCATTCAAAAAAGCACCACAAAATGATACTTCCTAGTCCAAGATAGGCTAGTTTACAAGGGGCAAACTATGCACAGAATTTACTGCAGGTATAGTATACTGAAGGGGCTTATCAAAGCACAAAATGAATGTAAAATCACTAGGTGTCATTTTCTTGAAATGTTTTCAAGTCAACGCCTACCATGTAATCTCTTAAAGAATGCCAGTTTGTCCGTCACCAAGGACTTAAGCCTATAAATATATATGTTTGTGCCAACAGCTTCATCAGAAAGAATTGCCGCTTTGGTATTTTCATTTCCAAAATCAAATGGTAATTCCAAGTTTTCATCATTTGATGTCACTGTGGCATCATCCTCTAAAAAATATCCTTTCAGTACAGGGAACCAGCTTTTTCATTCAAAAGAAACTAATGCTCTTTTGTCTTGTATTTAAGACAGGCAAAACTTAACATACATTGTTCAAACAGAATAATATCAACCATTAAAGCGGTGTTTAATAAAATAGTTTTACAATTATAAATTATGGCCATAATTGAAGTTCTTGAACGACTCCCCAGAAAATCCAGGTAGCTATTGTATTTAATGCTTATTTCAGTTACTGATTTTAGTGCAGTGATACCAACAGAGAGAGAATTCCCGCTTTTGCATTTTCATTTCAAAATCAAATGGTAATTCCAAGTTATCATCATTTAACTGTGGCATGATCTTTTATTCAATGTTCATTATTTGAACATTTTGACTTAGCACCAATTATGCAGGTTATCTACCACCACAAACAAGTCCAATTAAGTAACATGATAAAATGCCCCTAAATTCTGCTTAAATGCAATATACCCTCCTTCCAGGTTGGTGCACAAAATACAGCAAGTGCTACTTATTGTTGTTTTTTTGCATTTAAGTTAAGTGATACCAACAGTCAAGTCAGACAGGATTGCCGCTTTTGTATTTTCATGTTGAAAATCAACCATCATTAGTCATACAATGACATTTCTTTTGCTCAAAACTTAACAAGTAACTGAATCATTTGAACATGTTTTTGCAAGTTTTAAAATATACATGTACACTTATGTTAATTGATCATTAGACGCGGCCTGGAGGGATACGTGTTTGCAATTGTCTATGGGGAAGTGAATACGGATAAATTTTAGTTAGGCCTAAAAAAAATTGTTTGGTTAGGGTTACATCCTTTTCAAAAATAGGTAGGTTAGGTAGGCTTTTTTTATTTTTTTTTATTAGGCTTTATATAAGAATGTCATTTTCATCATTGGAGAATGGTGTTAAAGTTATCTTCTATATAAGCAATTAAGGTTTTAAACTACATATTGAAAAGCCAAAAAAAAAAAATATTTTTTTTTTTTAGTTTTTCATTTTTTTTTTCAAACTGACTATAAAAACGTTAGGGTCGGCGCCTATTCCGTAGGTAGGGTCGGGTAACCCGAACCAAATGTATTTTTTTTTAGGCCTTATGAAAAAAAGAAGATTTGTTAATGATATCAACTCTTATTCAACTTTACTTAAAATTTGGCGTCAATAACCGTTTTGATGTGTGTAAAACTTCCAAAACGTTTTATAAAACGGATAAGCCTAATGTTTAAAACAGGAAATTAAAAAAAGTTATTCTCTTGTGTTTTTTGTATTGACTGGTCGCCGGTCATACGAGTTCATTAGTTTAGAAATTTACTTTCTGTGAAAACGATTTATATAGACGCTGTGGTAGTAAATAAGCATGTGAGAATTTACGGGCATATTGTGGATAATAGTTTAAATCATGCATTTGATAACAAATATAAGTGCCTTAACACGACATTAATTGGAAGTACAAAGCTTAATTCACACGATTTTACTAACAAATATATGTCGCAATAATGAAATTAACACAATTTAAATTTAACTGATATAAAATGAAAGTTCAAAGCGTAATTCACACGATTTAAAACAAACATTAATGAATAAAAGTAGGCCGAAAAGGATCAGGCCGAAATGATATCTCGGCCGAATGGACCCGACACCAATAATTTGATCAGTGATAATGCAAGGTACCAGTCTAAATAATTTACGCATGCCGGAGACAACGGAGTTACTACGATCTAGAAAGTTAATTAAATCGTCATAGTTCAGCTATGTCCGCGTTTATTCGGAATGTTAACAAATGTTAGAATATTTAAACGTATGTTTACTGTCATTATGATAACAAACATATATTTTTACGCTTAAAACATATTCAGCCGCATCTTTGATGTCTTGCATCAAAATTCGTCTTGTAAAAATATTAAATTGACAGTACAATTAGCACAAAAGAATGTTTGCTTATATTGTCTTGGGACAACCCCTCACTAATGATTGTTTTGGGCAGAATGATCAGTAATGTTGATATCTGAATGCAGATGTGTGAAAGAAATTGTGTTCCTTAAAAAGAATGCTATAAATTCCATATAATATATGTAGTTGTAAATGTGCCAACAGCCTCACATCAGACAAAATTGCCGCTTTTGTATTTTCATGTTGAAAATCAAATGGTAATTCCAAGTTATCATCATTTAGTGTCACTGTGGCATTATCCCTTTATCCAATATTAATTATTTGAAAGTTTTGATTTACAGCATCAAATAGGTAGCTAAATTTTCTCATCCCAAACAAGTCTAGAGATGTTAAATGATGGAACAGCCTTTAACAAGCATTTTCATACAGATTGCAAAATGTTCTCCTTGAAGGCCAGGTCATCAAATATTGCATTCAGTGTTCACAATCCCGAATACACAACTTTTGGATTTCAGAACCTTAAAGTCAGGTTTTTCTAATGAGACATAATTTTTTGTCAGAAAAAAGATAACAACCAAAATACATGTTAATTTTAAGAAGATATCAATAAACAAAACAATTTTTTGCAGATTATTTTAAAACTAGAAATGTGTCCATAGGACACGGATGCCCCCACTTCGATTTTTTGTCACAGAAAATAAGCCATAATGATTATTCAGGATAATCTGAGGGCCCTAACTCCTAAATGATTAAAGCGATTTCCATGGCTATCGAACTTGATCAAGATATTATGGTCACAAACATGTGTTAAAAGTTTGGTGAGGATTGGACAAACAGTTTTCAAGAATTAGATCGGAAACAATCTTCGGGACGTATTTTTCAAGTCTTTTTTTGCAAATAAAGAGCCGTAACTCCTAAATGACAAAAGCGATTTCCATGGCTATCGAACTTGATCAAGATATTATGGTCACAATCATGTATGTATGGTCACAATCATGTATGTAAAGTTTGGTGAGGATTGGACACATACTTTTCAAGAATTAGATTGGAAACATATATTTTTGAAGTATTTTTGGCAAAAAAGGGCCGTAACTCCTAAATGACTAAAGCGATTTCCATGACTATCGAACTTGATCAAGATATTATGGTCACAAACATGTGTTTAAAGTTTGGTGAGGATTGGACAAACGGTTTTCAAGAATTAGATCGGAAACAATCTTCGGGAATTTTTGGCAAAAAAGGGCCGTAACTCCTAAATGACTAAAGCGATTTCCATGACTATCAAACTTGATCAAGATATTATGGTCACAAACATGTGTTTAAAGTTTGGTGAGGATTGGACAAACGGTTTTCAAGAATTAGATCGGAAACAATCTTCGGGACGTACGTACGTACAAGTCATATACGTACGTACGTACGTACGTACGGACAAGGGCAACCCTATATGCCGCCACTTTGTGGGGGCATAAAAAAGGTTATTAAGTGCACACAGTTAGTTTTGTTAGTGATCTCCCGGGTTCATTTTTCGTTTAAGGAATAAATCTGCATTCCATCGATTTATATTGTGGAAGATACTGATCTGCATCTACTAAATTTCAACCTCCCAAGAATGTAAAATCATGATGAAATTGCCTAAGAAGGTAACCTGTCGGGTACCGAACATACTTTTTACACATGATTTGTACTCGTAGTTTATCATCCATATAATAAGGCAAAAGAGAACTTTCTTAATCATTTCTCTAATTCAACTCTCCAATAGTCTTTGAATATCGAATGTGCTGCTTCATTCTTCAAACAATTGGTTTACATAAATCAAGACCTGTACATTTGAGAATAGAATTTAAGCAGCATTGAATACTTGGCCTCAACATAATGAAACAAGAGGCCCAAAAGGGCCTATGGTCTACTGGCATGGCTTTTGTGGTAATCTCAATCCAGAGCATGTATGTATGGGTAAAAGGCAACAGACATCTAGTTAATGTTTTGTGTTTGGGTTACCTGAAAACGTAGCACGTTCAACATCTGAGCCCAGAAAGTATTGTAAGCAGATTACTTGCATGAACTATTTTAATATGTGCCAAGTAAAAGTCATCTGACAAAAAAAAAAAAAAATGCTTTCAAAACTGTACTCGTAGTAAAAATTTCTGTAGTTTTAAAAGTTAAAAAAAAGTTGGTCAAAAGGTCAAAGTCAAGGGCATCCTAGGACAACATTGATCAATTTGAACAAACATTCACAATCAATTGTGCTGAGATGGATGCACGAACACACAAAAAGATTTTCAAACCTTTCCAGATTTATGTTTACCAAACCTGTGAACCCTGGGTGTGGCCAGTAATGACACCAGGTGCATAACTTAAACATTCACAACCAATTTTGTTAAGATGAATGCACAAACTACAGAATTTAAAGCTAAAAAATGGCCTTTGGGCTTTCAACAAGAAAAAGGCAGAGTAATTCACAAAATCAACTGCAGAAGCAAAAAGCAAATTGTCTCTCAAAATCCTAGACTTGCAAATTGTCTCCCTTAACTCCAGACTTAAATTTACATGTACATGTAAACTTGGCTAAAAATAGAATTCGCTCATGCAGACCTGGCTAAAAATAGGGCCTATGCATTAAAAAGCATTTCTTTAAAACTTTCATGGCCCATAATCTAGGCATTCATGGGCGGATCTGGCTGGTTTTCGAAAGGAACCAAGCTCTAATGGATATCTAGATACTGTACAAGTTTCATTGAGATACAATCAAAACTGAAGACTGTATTGTGTTCACAACCAATTGTTTACACAATAGCATTTTTTTATACTATCAAGGGCCATAATCTAGGCATGCATGGGCGGGTCTGGCTGGTTTTCGAAAGGAATCCAGCTCTAATGGATATCTAGATACTCTACAAGTTTCATCGAGATACAATCAAAACTGAAGACTATCGTGTTCACAAGCAATTGTTTACAGACGCACGGACGCACGAACGCACATACTACGTACACATTACCATCGCATAAGAAAATATGTCTACAACAATGGCCTTGAAAGCCAATCCACTTACCAGGAACATCGTCATCATCTACCTCTTCTGTGTTTGGCTTGGTATTGTCTCCACTTCCTGCAACACACACATGCAGTAAAATTAGAATTTAAACATGAGATGTTTGTCAAACATTATGCCCCCTGAACACCATGTTGTCAGGTTTATTTGGACAATTGAATGAAATATGCATGAACCGAAATGACAGCTGCTTTGTCATTGACATTGGATGCCTTTGAGGCAGTTTTAAGATTATGACCATTGGAAGTTGAGGATAGTAGGTAGTTTTTAATCATATTCAGATGATAACTGATATTTGCAGATAAAAATGTATCCTCTTAGCAGCAGGGAATAAGGGCAATGGGTGCAGACATTGTCGAGTTATCACACAGACAAGCTTTCTGCATTTAAGGTCACTGTGACATTGACCTTTGACCACTAAAATCAAAAGGGGTCATCTACTGGTCAGGCCCAACTCCCAAGTCAAGTTTGAGGGCTATGGGTGCAGGCATTGCCCAGTGATCACTCAAACAACCTTTTCACATTCAGGGTCACTGTGACCGTTGACCCGATGACACCTAAAATCAATAGGGGTCATGCCTAGCCCCAATTTCAAGTTTGATGGTCGTAGGTCCAGGCATTGTTAAGATATCACGCGGAGAGGCTTTTTTAAAACTTTTTTGGTTAAAAGCCACTGTGACCTTGACTTTTGGCCCGATGACCCCTAAAATCAATAGGTGTCATCTACAGGTCAGGCCCAACCTTCAGGTCAAGTTTGCTGACAATAGGTACAGGAATTATCACTAGGAAAGTCTACCGACAGACCGACCGACATGTGCAAAGCAACATACGCCCTCTTCATCGAAGGGGGGCATAGAAATAAACCGTAAGCTGTACTTTTAAATGTATTTCTTGGCTCTAGAACCTAAGACCACGTTTATTTAAAAACAAAATAATTTCAACAAGCACCCCAAATATTGCCAAACAGTTAAAGCTACATACAAAGTTGTTATTGTGCTTTAAATTTACTGAACTTTGTCATAAAACAGTGTTATGAGCAATCAATCATCTTTTCTTAAGGACTACAGTCAGGCACAATCAGAAAAAAAAGCCGCTTGGATATTTTCATTTGATATCAAATGGTAATTCCAAGTTTTCATCATTCAATGTGCTTCTTTTAATCCAATTACAGTGGGTAATACATGTCATTTTCTCCCTACTTACAAACAGTTGGCTAACCACACATTCTTAGCAAATATGTCAGGATTCAATACTTAATTTAAGGAAACATTTTATGTTATAACATTAAACATCCAACACTGGGCATTCTTTAACAAACATACCGGTCGATAAAAAGAAAAGGTCATCTTGTTAGACAAAATAAGCTGCTAACAATCCTTCATTCTTACCCCCAGCAACTGTTGATGCCAGTTTCTTAAGACTACTTAAACTCTCTGATCCAAGCTGGTTCAAAATACCAGGTAACATCTCGGAAATCTCTGAAAAATACATACAAATAATGTTTTGTAGATGCAGGTTACTACACAAATGAGCATAACTCTAAACACACTTGGACATTTTAAAACTTATTTTAACAAACATAGCTGAAGTTAACAGAAATGTAATCTCTCAGAAAACAATAAGCCTCTAGACTAGAGCTGTGAAGGGAGAGAAGAGTACCTCCCTTGACACACGAATGGTATACTATTTTTTTTAATAAAAAGGGGCTTTTCCATAAACAGTTGATTTTAACCAATATGTATACCATATCATTTTTTCCCCCATCTGTTGAACATTTCATGAGTTATCTTCTGAACATTACCCAACCAAGCTTACTCCAATATACCCAACACTTTGGGCTATAATGAAGTTTAATGAACTTGGTAACAAGCTATAGCTTAGAACAACAAACATCATCAAATATATATCACTATAATTTTAATTGCAAAGCTGTAATCACACAGTATATTTTCTATTATTAAAGCTAAATGGTTGGAGTCGTCAAAAGATACATCATTAACATCTGTGTTGTTTATCTGTATCATTCAAGAAGATAAATCTTAGCAAACAGAACTTGATGACTATTTCAACAAGATAAAACTTACGTTTATTTTCTGCATGTCCACTGACAGCAAAAGTGTTGGCCGCGAGTGATGCTTGAACCTTAGGGTTGTTGAAGTGTATTACCTGTCCGTCATCTTTTATCATATTTACCTGTTCAAAAACAAAGTTGAACAAGTGTAACTATTTTTTCCTTGTGTGCTAGGTTACATTTTCAGATAAAAGAAGAGTATGTCCATTATAATCTTGATGTATAACCTGTAGGAAGCAACATCAACAAGCAAATTCGTTGAATTGATATCCCCCGCCTGATTGGGCTTAGTCAAGGAATGGAAATCAATTGTTGATGAAATATATATATATATATGAGTTTGAGTTTGATTGCAACTGTTTGAAATAAAAAAAATCTAAGATTTCATCAAGGCAAACATTCTGATCAAGTTTCATGAAGATTGGTCCAGATATATGCAAAAAAATATAGCCTCTAGAGTGTCCACAAGTTTTTTTTAAGATTTCACTCAGTGACCTCATTTTTGACCCCACATGACCTACTAGTTTCAAACTATTCCAAGATTTCATCAAGGCATTCTGATTAAGTTTCATGGAAATTAGAGCAGATGTATTGCCTCTAGAGTGTTCCAAAGATTTCTGTAAGATATGAGCTAGTGACCTAGTTTTTGACCCATATGACCCAATTTTAAAACGCAGTCCAAATTTAACCCAAGAGAACATTCTGGCCATTTTTTAACTTAATCAGACCAAACACCACAATAAAATAGCTTTCGGACAAGATTTTTGAAAGATTTGACCTAGTGACCTAATTTCTTATCACCTGTGACCCAGTTTAAAACAGCTCCAAGAGTTCATCAAGGAAAACATTCTGATCAAGTTTCATGAATATAAGACCATACATATTGCCTCTAATGTGTTTCAAAGATTTTTTTAAAATTTGACCTAGTGATCTAATTTTTGACCGCATATGCCCCACTTTAACAAGCGGTCCATATTTCATCAAATGGTACATCATGACCAAGTTTGAACATAATCCGACCAATCATTTCCATTCCGGACCAAACATTTCTTAGATTTGACCTAGTGACCTTATTTTCGATCATATGTGACCCAGTTCCAAGATTTCATCAAGGAAAACATTCTAATTAAGTTTTATGAATATTTGACCATGTATTATGCCTCTAGTATGTTCCAAAGATTTTTCTTAGATTTGACCTACTGACCTAGTTTTTGACCCCATGTGACACAATTTTTTAAGTGGTCCATATTTCATCAAGGTTAACATCATGACCAATTTTGAACATAACTTGACCAATCGTTACCATGATATGATTCCGGACAAGATTTTTCTAAGATTTGACCTAGTGACCTAATTTTTGACCATATGTGACCCAGTTTTATTTCTGGCCAAAAGTTTATCAAAAAAACATTCTGATTAAGTTTCATGAATATTTGACCTTGTATAATGCCTCTAGTTTGTTCCAAAGATTTTTCTAAGATTTGACCTACTGACCTAGTTTTTGATCCCATCTGACCCACTTTAAAAGTGGTCGAGATATGATCAAGGGGAACATTCTGACCAAGTTTGATCATTTTCTGACCAATGCCTTCCAAAATATGGTACCGGACGGAATGACGGACGGACAACGCCAAAACAATATCCCCCTCCCGAAATCTTCGATTCAGCGGGGGATAACAACTTTAAATTCATAACAGTAATTTATAATGAAAATAGAAATGTGACCCAAATACACCAAAAATACATCAACTGACAACATTACCGGTTGCATAACAAACAGCTTTGATGGCTTAAAGTCAATATCAAACTTTCCACCTAGAAATTTACCTACATAAGTAGTACATACCTTATTATCACTGCATACCATATTTTATCACTACAATTTGATTTGGACTTATTAAAGTGAAAATCTGTTTTCTATTTTAGGTAAAAGTGACCTTGACCATGACCCCAGGTGCACAACATCACATACAGACTAATATCTTAATTATGACCAGCTCGTATACATTTTTTAGACAGAAAATTCAAATTTTGTCATGGGCCATAACTGCTGTGCACAGCCACAAACAAAACACAAGATGCACAACTTCTGTTGATCATTCCTCTACCCTTAATGGAGGCAGCCAAATGCTAAACCGAAGGTACCAATATCTGGAAACATTATCAGTTTAACAAAAATAAGTCTCTCATTTCATTTAGCCAAAATAGTTACTTAAAACTGTTAATAATAGTGCACAAGTTTACATTTTATAAAGTTTCATCAATCTAGATAGGATACCAGGGTTCGAATTTAACTTTGAGGAGCACTCGCATAATTTTGCGAGTGCTTTTTGAGGCAACTCGCAAAATGAAAAATCAACTTGCAATTTTATTATTTGCTTTATTCCCTTATGATATTGCCTAATTTAATTAGAAATTTACACCTTAGACATATTATGAATATTAAAACGTATAAATCTCGAGTCACTCGACTGCTGGAACTTGTTGATGGCTTATTCATTTTGGGGGGTTCGGAAAGACTCATCAGATGCTGGCCGCTTTTTGATAACAAAGCTGTCCAATAATTTGACATTGTTCACTAAAATTGTATATTCACCCTCGCCATCGGGTAATACCCATTCGGCAAGCAAGCTAGAGATTTCATTAAGTCGTATTTAAGTATTAACTAGAACTCCGCGAGTCGGATGTGTCGCCTGACGAATAATTTACTGTCGACATTATAGCTGTTAGATTGGCATTTTATTCATTTATAGACAATGATGTTGCCATTAAACTTTCAAGTGTAGGTGGCATTTGAACCCTCAATCAGATATACCTACTGAATAAGTTTCAGGTTGAAACCTCCTATAGTTTACGAGATATGCCACGGACAAAACCTAAGCAAGAAAATTAACAAAGGGCAATAACTCTAAAAATATGGCAGCAAGAGTAACGGTTCTTGTGCACTGCACTTGCCCTCAATGAGATCTATCTAGCTATGAAGTTTCAAGTTGATACCTCTTATATTCTTCAAGATATGCCCCGGACAAAACTTTAAGCATGAAAATTAACAAAGGGCAATAACTCTAAAACTAAGAAAGCAAGAGTTACTGTTATTGTGCACTGCACTTGCCCTCAATGAGATATATCTAGCTATGAAGTTTCAAGTTGATACCTCTTATATTCTTCAAGATATGCCCCGGACAAAACTTTAAGCATGAAAATTAACAAAGGGCAATAACTTTAAAACTAAGAAAGCAAGAGGTACTGTTATTGTGCACTGCACTTGCCCTCAATGAGATCTGTCTAGCTATGAAGTTTCAAGTTGATACCTCTTATATTCTTCAAGATATGCCCCGGACAAAACTTTAAGCATGAAAATTAACAAAGGGCAATAACTTTAAAACTAAGAAAGCAAGAGTTACTGTTATCGTGCACTGCACTTGCCCTCCATGAGATCTATCTACATATGAAGTTTCAAGTTGATAACTCTTGTATTCTACAAGATATGCCCCGGACAAAACTTTAAGCATGAAAATAACAAAGGGCAATAACTCTAAAAATATGGAAGCAAGAGTAACAGTTCTTGTGCACTGCACTTGCCCTCAATTAGATCTATGTACATATGAAGTTTCAAGTTGATACCACTAATAGTTTAGGAGATATACCCCGGACAAGCGAAAATGGGACGCGGATGCCGCCGCCGCCGACGACAAAAGTAACCCCTATATGTCGTCTTTTCAGGCGACACAAAAACAATAACATTATATATTCAAAATAAATAAAAGCAACAGTAAATGTAGCAAGGATGCTTTAGACCATGAAATATATCGATCGATGAAGTCTATTCGCTTTGTCAGTTGGGCGGAAATATATTTCAGCCAATGATTGAGCTAGGTGATTACGTCATTTGTATTCGCTTTGAAATATGCATGCCTCGGAGCATCCCGGAAAGATTCGAGATAAAACTCCCTTTTCCGTATTTGTTTTATTTTTGAAAACTTACTAGAGCGTGACTCTGTACTGTCTTCTACTGGTAGAGTAAACATGCCACTTAAAGGCTGTTTACACTCGACTACGTTGCGGAGTTAAGTTCATGTTTATTCTACTTTCCGTGTAACATTTTGTGGTCTAGAAAAAGCCACTTGCAGAATTTTGCGAGCTTGAATAAAAGTCACTCGCAATTTGCAAATGTCGCTCGCATTTTGCGAGTATGCGAGTCTAAATTCGAACCTTGGATACTTTTTCCGCAACTCTAGGTATTAGGCCTAAAAAAAATATGTCAGTTTCGGGTAACCCGACCCTACCTATAAAAAAGCGCCGACCCTAACTATTTTTTTCAGTTTCTGAGCAAAAAAATATTCGTTAGCGTATAGAGAGTTACGTAGGGCGGTTAAATGCAGATTTTAATCAGAATTATTGTTTATATGATAAAACTAAGTCAGGCAATGACAGTAATGTAGGAAAGACTGCCATGTGCAAGAAAACACTCTGATGAACTTACAACAGATTTTGAAAAAAAAAAATAAAAAAATCCCTACCTACCCTATCTAGAAATTTTGGGAAGGTTACCCTAAACATTTTTTTGGCCTAATGAATCACAGTTGGGAAATGATAAATCTATATGCCCCCTTAAAGTTGAGGGCAATAAAAGGCATACCTACATGATGAATACAATCAGTACAACATACCAAAACTACCACACAGTCATACTGGTTAGTAATTAACTAGAGCTTTGATCAAAATTAGCACAAGCCCAAACTCTGCACTGGTAAAACATTTTCCAGGCTCGGTAAAGTTCTAAATTTTATTTGAAACAGCTTGCTGAAAAGGTTTGATGCCAAGTACTAGTATATTTTCAATGCCTGTTTATCAACACAATTTAACATGAAATAAAATAAACATGTACTAACAGTGCTAGTAATTGAATCATTGCACAATTTAACTAATTAAAACATTATTTACTCTACAAAAACAATCATACTTCCTCAATCCCAGGAATATTATTGACGGAAAGTTTTTTCAAGGAGCTCTGGAGTTTCTTGTCATCTGTGGTGGCGGTTCGGTGCACAACCTTCTTCTTCCTGCGAGCTGTGCCCTGGAAATGGAAATGCGTAAGTAAAACAATTTCTAAAATATCACATTCATCATTTCTAGTGAGCTGTGCAAGAAAAATCAGTTCCGAAATATTTACAGTTTTTGGCAAATAGGTTCAAAGTATTGTCTTTAAAAACAAATTTGAACATTGTACATTCTGTTCTTGTTTTACCAGTTAGCATTCATGTAAATCTCTTCTATTATATCGTTTTTATCATACAAAATGTCACAAGAAATGTTACAGACTTCTCAAAATAAATTCAGTGTTCAGTGTTTCTAGCAAAATACATAAAAACGACAATGAAGAACCGAACTGTAATTAACAAAAAGTATTACCTTTCCTCCAATGCGAACTTGCTCTTGGAGCTGTTTAAGTTTCTCTGGATTCATTATCATGCCTACAATACAGTAAACATTTTAATTACCACCAAATAACAAGAGCACCGCGAAACGGAGCATTATACGCCCGAAGAAGATTCGGCTTGAGGTCCTTTTAATGTAGTGATGATTTGTATAAAGTTATTTGAAAATCGCTTTATTAGTTACCAAGTTATGGCCCGGACACAGAATTGCTAACGGACGAGTAACAAAGATGTGGCCCGGAAACAGAATTGCTAACGCCCCCCCATGGTGATTCTAGTCTTTGAGGTATGGACCTGGAAATTGCGCGCGACACATCCTTTTAATGTAGTGATGATTTGTATAAAGTTATTTGAAAATCGCTTTATTAGTTACCAAGTTATGGCCCGGACACGGAATTGCTAACGGACGAGTAACAAAGATGTGGCCCGGACACAGAATTGCTAACGCACCCCCCCCCCCATTGGTGATTCTAGTCTGAGTTATGGACCTGGAAATTGCGCGCGACACATCCTTTTAATGTAGTGATGATTTGTATAAAGTTATTTGAAAATCACTTTATTAGTAACAAAGATGTGGCCCGGACACAGAATTGCTAACGCCCCCCCCATTGGTGATTCTAGTCTTTGAGTTATGGACCTGGAAATTGCGCGCGACACATCCTTTTAATGTAGTGATGATTTGTATAAAGTTATTTGAAAATCACTTTATTAGTAACAAAGATGTGGCCCAGACACAAATTTGCTAACGCCCCCCCATGGTGATTCTAGTCTTTGAGGTATGGACCTGGAAATTGCACGGGACACATCCTTTTAATGTTATGATGCTTTGTATAAAGTTATTTGAAAATGACTTTATTAGTGACAAAGTTGTAACGCCCCCCCCCCCATGGTGATTCTAGTCTTTGAGGTATGGACCTGGAAATTGCGCGCGACACATCCTTTTAATGTTATGATGCTTTGTATAAAGTTATTTGAAAATGACTTTATTAGTGACAAAGTTGTGGCCCGGAAACTGAATTGCTAACGCACCCCCATGGTGATTCTAGTCTTTGAGGTATGGACCTGGAAATTGCGCGCGACACATCCTTTTAATGTAGTGATGATTTGTATTAAGTTATTTGAAAATCGCTTTATTAGTTACCAAGTTATGGCCTGGACACGGAATTGCTAACGGACGGACAGACGATGGAGGCCATAACATAATACGACCCTTCCGACGTATAAAAATGTGTTACCCTTTAAGAAATGACCAAGTGTAGAGGCTGGTAGTTTGATTTTAAATTCCCCCATGCAATGTTCAAGAGGAATTTGCCCACAGTGTTAACCAGAAGATATATATATGGAAACAAAAAACTGTAACAGTTGAGTAACAAAGATGAATAACATCTAAAGCATTTCACAACCTAGTCCATATAAATAGCCCCTTCAGAGTATTGGACGATTTTTGGTTTGGCGACTCTACGCGTCCATATCCCACTTGTTGTTTTCCTAGCCAAGAATGACAGATTCCAGCGCTAAGTATATTGAGCAGAAAGATAACGGGCACCTGCTAGATAGGTTCAAAATGGCGTTGCCTTATTGACAGAAGTCGATCTGAATTAGACTGATTATATGTGTGTCATTTAATACTTAAGTGAAATAAGAGAAATGTTTTGGCTAAAATAATTAATGTGTAACTTTTGTGTTTTTATTTAACAGTGAATTATTAAGTATTGTGGAGTTACAGTTGAAGAATATATTTTACATTGGTATGGATCAGTCGACTTGTGGCATTTAGGGAACAAACTGAATATCCAAATGTTAAAAAAAGTTCCTTAAACGTGCATTATTGTGGCTATTCACAACCAAGACGAAGAGGATTCAGCCTGATTTAAAAATCACATTACCTTGGTTTAGTTGAACGAAATTCACCCAATGGACGCATATATACCCAATACACAATGTTTTTCAATTCTATTATAAAACATTAATTACATAATAACATATATAACTGTGGGAAGATTATATTTGAACAAGAACATTGGAAAATAATAAAATTCAGGCGCGTAGGAGCTGGGGCTGTAGCCCCAATATTCTGGCAATTAACGGCAATGGGGCCGCGAATATTTAATACCGATTTTCTTAAAAATCGTATTTTAAATGCCGCGAATATTTAATACCGATTTTCTTAAAAATCGTATTTTAAATAAAGGTAAGCGCATATACAGGGTTCGAATTTAACTTTGAGGAGCACTCGCAAAATTTTGCGAGTGCATTTTGAGGCAACTCGCAAAATGAAAATTCAACTTGCAATTTTATTATTTGCTTTATTCCCTTATAATATTGTCTAATTAAAGTAGAAATTTACACATAAGACATATTATGAATATTAAAAAGTTTCAATATTGAGTGACTCGACTACTAGAACTTGTTGATGGCTTATTCTATTTGGGGGGTATGGAAAGACTCATCTGATGCTGGCAGCTTTTTGATAACAAAGCTGTCCAATAATTTGACATTGTTCACTTTGTATATTTACCCTCGACATCGGGTAATTTAATACCCATTCGACAAGCACACTACAGATTTCATTAAGTCTGTAAGTATTAAAATCAATAAATTTGAAATAAAAAAGCAACAGTAAATGTAGCGTGGATACTTTGGAACATGAAATATATCGATCGACGTAGTCTATTCATTTTGACAGTTGGGCGAAAATATATTCAAAGGAAAATGGGGTTTGCATATAGTGCGCAGAAGCGCTAAATTTAGCCAATGATTGAGCTAGGTGATTACGTCATTCGTATTCACTTTGTATAATGCACGCCTCGGAGCATCCCGGAAAGATTCGAGATAAAACTCGGCCTTTTCCGTATTTGTTCTATTTTTGAAAAATTACTAGAGCGTGACTCCGTACTGTCTTCTTTATACTGGTAGTGTAAACATGCCACTTATAGGCTGTTTACATTCGACCACGTAGCGGAGTTAAGTTCATGTTTATTCTACTTTCCTTTTAACATTTTGTGGTCTAGAAAAAGCCACTCGCAGAATTTTGCGAGCGTGAATAAAAGTCACTTGCAATTTGTAAATGTCGCTCGCATTTTGCGAGTATGCGAGTCTAAATTCGAACCCTGCATATAGATTAATACCAGTCTGACACGATATTGAATTTACAGGTCACATGTCATGATTACACCATGTAGCTAATTGGCGTGTGAATGGCGTGAAAATAGTCAGCGGATTATTAAAGACGGGTAAGTAGAAGAAAACGAGGCAATAAGATAATAATTATTTGTATCGTTTTTGATGTTTCAAAAACTCTAGTTGATTGTGATAATTGTATTTACTTGTCAAATCAGAATTGCCATTATAAAGCCAGCAAAATGTAATGTTTCGAACGTTGTCACAATCAAGTTTGACATTAAAATGGACGTTCAAAATCAGCCTAGCATATTTAAATTTCCTAAGAGATCTTTTGGCACTAAAAAAGCTGAACACAGAGCATTCAACTCACAATGGTTCCAAAGTCACTCGTGGCTTCACTATGTAAATAGGTTACTGCGCCAATTGGCTAATTAACATACATTGCGAGACTACATGAGTATGATTATTTAAAAGTTAATAAATACTGGTGGATTTGTAACTACAATGCCAAAAAACATTACGAAACGTTATTATTTTTATATCTCTCGACTATTTTAACCGAAAAAGGATTAGAATAAAACATGAAAATAAAACCTGAACTCACTGGAAATAGTCTTTCAATGCTTAAAATTGAAAAAAATCTCGATGACGGGAGGGGTGTGACAGGAGGGGACATCCCTCCCAAGCCCACCCCTTTCCGCGGCCCCAATGTCAATTTCCTTCCTTAGTCTAAAATAATAGATATGTTATACGGGATTCTTCCAATCCCTAACGTCTAAACAGGAATGTGCAAAAAACGGGGGGGGGGGGGGGGGGGGGGGGGGGGGGGGGTAAATATATTGAAATTGTTTAAAGTGAAGTATTTTATGGTTGAAATTGATCATAAAAAGTTATATTCATATTTTACTATGTAATAACTCCTCCTACAAAGCTTCAAGATAGACCTCGTTACACAATCGTAACAACTCGGCCATGGCCGAAATGTTCCGAGCTATTTAAAACTGTGCCCTGAAGCCTTGCAGGTGCCCTTCATGTATATATCGTTATGTTTTGACAGAATGAAATGAAGAAAAGCCGTCAAACTCATAATTATAAGTTGGATATTGATTTTTTATGTACGGAACTAATATAAAATAACATTTTCTGGTAATATTTCTTGTTTTTATGATATTTTATAGACGCTATATGCTTTAACCCGGAATCCTGATCAGAACAACTACCCACTTTTGATACTAAACAATTTGTACGTGAAGGATTTGCCATATCAAAAATCTAAAAAAATCCGTCAACATCCAATTATTGGGACTATTTCCTTCCTATGCGCCTGAAATTACCAGTCCATTTGAATAATGGATTTTTTAATTTGGAGATTTTTAAAGATGCAAACATGTGAAGTATTATCATTTAATGTATTGCCTGCAAATTTATTGAAGTCTGCAAGATTGTGATTATCCTAGACCTGTATCTGGCCTTGTTAACAGTTATGTATTACTAATAATGAGATAACAGCACATGATCTCTTAAGTGTGGTCTGAATTGCACATCCCAGAATCGTATTTCCAGACCAAAATAAACCTCTAAATACGTCCCACTATGTTGTTATTGTGTTAAAACAAAGCACAACCTGCGGTCACCATGGTCAAACTTGCTAAGCATGTCCTTATTTGTCATGCTCCCGCTAAACAATGGTCCCAAATATTTGCTCAAATTGTAATGATACCAACATAATTGCAAAATAAATATTATGTGTACATGTAATTGCAATTGTTTAACTTGGTAAGGGCACTATTTAAACAGATCTTTCTTATAAAATCGCATAAAAACTGCGTCTTACTCGTTTAACCCACGAGGTATTCGATGGCCGCCGTGAAAAGGACAAATACGTCATCATTTTTTGTGTACTATAATAATCTATATGCTAAAATATTTTTCCCGAATCACAATTAATCGCCGATAATTTGCAAGCAAAATAAAATACCGACACTAAAAGTAACAGTTATTGATAAATAAACAGTCAAGTATTTTCAATAAGTTTTACATAAACAATATGTTTCTTAAAGAGTTTGAAGTATTGGTCACATGGTAGGAAACTGTTTGCCTGAACCGCAATATCACTAAATAAATATCCTTAAAACTCTATATCCAGAGTCAATTTCATATTTAACTGACCATTTTTTCACGCGAAATTACACTAATAACAAATGGTTAATAAGTACATCCTCTAAGCAATACTTTCCCGGAAATATATTTTTTTTGGAAAGCCGAGTAAATTACATGATTATAACATTTTTACCAACTGCACATCAGTGCGCTATTGTGTAATTCCCATGTTCATAATGCTTCTTATAATTTTGCTGTTTTAAATACGCAAGTATACGCGTATCCTTGAAAGAACTAACCATTTTGCAGTGGTGTGTCAACTAAAGGAACCGTGCGAGTGTGGGCTGGCCGTACAGCACGGGGAACTTGTTGATGTTGTCACTATATATACTAAGTATATTTTTGTAATTGTATGCATGCGTATAATAAGAACCGGCTTTTGTAAATACTTGTTCCAATAGACTATGCGTTCGACCCAAATTTAACAGAAAACGTACAGATCAAAGGGTTAAATAATGCTATCAGAAAAACGAAGATGAGAAAAGCCCCCGGATATAACAAAGTATACGCCGGAACACATACAATACGGTGGTAAAACTCTGCGGGCATTCACGACTATTCACGCTAATGGTCAAATGTTCTTACGTTCCGGAAGAATGACAATAGCCTCTCTCGTGACTAAAGTTAGCATATCCATAGCACTCACGGTACGGCGCAGAATTATGGTCCACCGTTTTAGTCCATTGTTCAAAGAATTAGGCTGGTAATCGTTTGACAATAGATGTAAATTTAGTGTTGGACTTATTATTTATAAGCTTTTGCATGGTCTCATGCCTGAATACTTAAGTGAAGTTATTTCATTTACCAATAACACAAACTACTCATTGTGGTCTATCACGTGCACCCGTAATAATTTAAGCCGTTCCCTCTGCTATAAGACTAACTATATATATATATATATATATATATATATATATATATATATATATATATATATATATATATATATATATATATATATATATATATATGGTAAAAAGCCATTTATTTATTTTGCTTAATCTGTGTGGAATTCAATATCGCTTTTTATTCGCGAATCATCATCTTTATTTGCATTTAAAACACAATTCAAAAAACACCTTATGACAAAACAATGACTTAGTGAATGACTGTCTTTTCAAATTGTTTGTTTAAATGCGATTTATTCTTGTCTTTTATAATTTTGAACATTGTACTGAGTATATGTTGTGTTTGAATTTCGTCGTGTTTGTTATTATTTGAATAAGAATTGTATACTAATACGTTTGTAGAATCCATTGAAGACCACATTGTAAAGAAGATAATTATGTAACTTAATGTGTTATCTTCATGAAATAAAGTTATTATTATTATATACTACAATGCTGCGATTAGAAAGTTTTAACGCCTAGCAGCTAAACGAATTCAACGTTTGCCGACATCGACACGCACGGATATGGCCCTAAGCATGCTAGGCTGGTACACAATGGAATACGACATTCATAAACGTAAACTCATGTTCCTGCAAAAACTTTGTACTATGCCCACCTTATTATAACCCGTCAAATATTCAACTTTAGACTGAACCTATACGTAACAAAGGGATTTAAACATCGGACAGGCTACATTCCAGAAATAATATCACTTTTGCTAAAATACGAACTGATTGGGTTTTGAATGTGTACCTTAAAACATCCATATTCCCAGGTAAAAGTAAGTGGAAACTAATACTAGATGTCAATCGAACATTATCATTGTATCACAAAACACAGTGGCGAAGAAAAACAAACTCTGACGAGGATTTCCGAAGATTCCAAAGTGTCCATGAGTCTTTTGCTCCATCCATTCTTTGGTTGAATGCACAGTCACGCACGGAAACATTCACGCCATAAGTACAACCAAGGCCTTAGTTTACAGACAATTTCAACTCGAATACACGTGTAAACTCTGCAAAACTATAACTAGTGGTATTATAGTGCATACCATTATCATATGTTAGAAAAACTGGCAGCCTCAGAAAAAACTTTTCTACACGAAATTAAAACAGTATGCGGTCAGAACATATATACGTTGCTAGTAAATTCGGATAATGAATATCTAATGCGCTCAATCTTCCAGCCAAAATTCATTAATACAGCGTTCAGTCTTTCGGAGGAAACTTTTAAGATATTTCTTTAAAAAGCATGCAAATTTGTTCACGGTACTATAAGTGTGTACAATAACAATACTAGTGTGTAAATATGATCAAATATAGTTTGCATTTTGTCGCATAAGTACCCCAACATACACATCTTAAACCTGCCACTAAATGCTTATTTTTCGTTATATATCACGGGTAAATATATAGTATGCATGCCTGTATATATTGAAAGCAAAATTTGAAGGATTGGTTCAATCATTATAACCAATTATTTGTAATAATTATACACATATATAATCTGTATAAATTATGTATTTTTTGAACCTGTATTATTTATATTATTAATTACATTCCGGCATGTCATGTCACTTATATAATTTGATAAATCACTGAGAAGTGGAATAAAAGAGAATACATGTATACCTATTTAAAACTATTTGCTTTCTGTAGTAGGATTTTGTTATTTGTCCCAGATCCTTTCATTTATTTTCAGCTAGGTCACCAGCTCTTTGTTATGTTTTGATATGCTATGTATTTTGTCATCCATGTTGTAAAATAGCTCATAGTGCTAATGTAAGCATATACCCGACTTTAGATAAAGACTGATTGTATCTTGTAACGTTAGAAACAAGAGGGCCATAATGGCCCTAAATCGCTCACCTGAGTAAAAGAGTTCAACCTTTGTAATCAATATAGCTTGATATTTGTCCTCAAAGAATATTGAAAAACATACTGCTTAAACATGTTGCCTGGATAATAACTGACAGGACTTGTCACAGTTGCCTGCACACTGACAGGACTTGGTGATTGACTGCACACTGACAGGATTTTGTTCAGTTGCCTGCACTCTGACAGGACTTGATGATAGACTGCACACTGACAGAATTTGATTCTCATACCTGCACACTGACAGGACTTTGTTCAGTTGCCTGCACACTGACAGGACTTGATAATTGACTGCACACTGACAGCACTTGGTACCGATACCTGCACACTGACAGGACTTTTTTTCAGTTGCATGCACACTGACTGGACTTTGTTTAAGTGCCTGCACACACACAGGACTTCGTTCAATTGCCTGCACACTGACAAAACTATGTTAAATTGCTTGCACACTGAAAGAACTTTTAGTATAGATACACAAACAACAAACAGTGCACCATCCAATAAAATCAACAAACTGCCTTTAAGGTCTAAAAATCAAATATCAGAACACATTCAGCACCTTCCACTAATATCATTGCTTTTTCCATCTAGGACAACATCACCTTCCTTCACATCTTCAAAACCATTTTTTTCTTGAAATACATTAAAGCTTATTCACTATCCACACAGAAGATAAGATTGTAGCTTAGAATAATCTACATGAAGTTCAATGGAAAAGTCTGATTATTAAATTTATCATTAAGTAAAAATGAAATTTCTTCTGAAGAATAAAGTGTATAATGATAAGTTGAATCTATGAACCTAAAAAAAGAACAATAATTACTTTAGAAGTGACTATGTTCAAGGCTTAATAAAATTTCAATCTATTCCTTTGTTACTAAAAAAAGAAAGTAGTGGAATCTCCAACAAAAAGGGAGACCATATAGCAAGACTTGCTGCCCTTGTTTCAAGAGTAAGCTTTACATAACTATCAGATTTTGACATTTTGGCCATTTTGTTGTTGTTGTTGATCAATCATGACCCCTTGTTGTATATTTGTAGAGGGTCACCCAAGGAAGCTTTTTGTAAAGTTTAATTGAATTTGGACAGGTAGTTTTAGTGGATATGTTTTTTTTAAAGCAAAATAATAAATTGGCCATTTTGTTGTTGTTGTTGTTGTTGTTGTTGTTGTTGTTGTTGTTGTTGTTGATCAATCATGACCCCTTATTGTATTTTTGTAGATGGTCACCCAAGGAAGCTTCATGTAAAGTTTCATTGAATTTGGACAGGTAGTTTCAGAGAAGATGTTTTTTTGAAGCAAAACAGGAAGTCGGCCATTTTGTTGTTGTTGTTGTTGATCAATCATGATGCCATTGTTGTATTTTTGTAGATGGTCACCCAAGAAAGCTTCCTGTGAAGTTTCATTGAATTTGGCCAGGTAGTTTCAAAGGAGAAGTTTTTTTAAGCAATTGTTGACGGACGGACGGACAGACGCCAGACAAAGACCGATCACAATAGCTCACCTTGAGCACTTCGTGCTCTGGTGAGCTAAAGAGTTACGTTTTCTTAGCAGGAAAATAAAATTGGTTAAACAAAACCACTATATGTATTCGATAAGTGTATGAGTACATACACTTTGTTGAAAATATAAACTAAAAAAAGATCAAGTAGATCCAGCATGTTCAGTTATCCTTTTTTTACATCGAAAACCATTCAGCTTTTAAACATATAAAGATGGCAAGTAGACGCTCTGATTCACTGTCATGTGTCTGAAAAAAGCACCGAGTTGTGGCTTCCAGATTGGTGTAATTTGCCCTCAAACAGTTTCCCGATTAGTTCTTAAATGGACATATTTTGAAATAAAAACGGTCCGAAGAGTATCTAAGGGTATTTTCAGGCTAAACGGCTTTTTTCACCCATGACGACTCATAGCCATTAAACAAATATGGTACTTCAAACACTTATTGTTCAATTGACGCATTCTCGTTCACTAGAGTGATGATGCTATGCGTACCACAGCATTAGATTTATCACGATCGAACCTCTGATGAATGAGAATGAATTGACGTAGCAGCAGTGGCAGCAACAGCAGCAGCATTAGCCTCTGAAATTCCCCATTCTCAGAAAAAAATCCCAAACAAAAAGCATTATATTTTTCACAAACCCAAAACAAAATCGAATAATTTGAATTCAATGGTGTTCTTATGTGTAACCTTGGCAAAGATGTGGCTTCTAAGTGATCTAATCAGTAATGTATTTAATAAAAGAGTTATTAGTACTGCGTTATGATCCGGATATGGCGGAATGTCATATTTGATTCTGGTAGTTTTTTGTAAATTTGATTTTACTCGGCTTGTGCCTTGTGAAATCCGAATCTGCAAAAATCTATTTGAGTTAAATACAACCTCCTGGATCAAAACGCAGGAACAACAAAACCTGTTACCCCGTGGACAGAGCATCTTTAACCCACAGGGCCATTGTAACTTTGAACAATCATTGTAAAAGACAACTACATACAAGATGCTTAAGGAATGAGTTTGGAAAAAATAAGAATTATTTTCTCCATCTTAATTTGTATGCATTAGATAACTCAATAATTGCAGCAGTTGGCCATTCTTGTATTGTTATCTGTCACTGTCTTGATAGCTCCCTATCTCAATAGATGCAAAAGGTTGTAGGTTCATGATTCTCCTGGTCCAATATGTCATACAGAAAGAAGATGTTGAATGTAGAATCAAGAAGCTTTCTTTTCAGGCACTCCAAATTGAATAGTACTGTAACATTTGGAGTGCCAAGAATTTGTTGGATTCCTAAGCAACAGGTATCAGGTGTTGCAGTACATTTGGCAAATAATTTTCACCCGTCCTTGTAAATCTAAAACAGCTTTCATTTCGCAAAAGTAGTTCATATAACTATATTAAGGTTGCTAAATCAGAGTTTGAATAATTCTACAAACTAGATGTGCCTTTAATTGCAGCAATTTGAACTCCAACTCATAATGTCAATTAAGCTGGTTAAGCAATACTGCAGTTCCTTGGTGTGGGGATTGCTTTATTTACTTTAATAAACAAACAGTTCTTGCGTTGGAAAGTACAATGTATTAATATGCATTTTTCTTGCCCTGACTCCATCCAAGCCTTAAATCTTAGATCAATATGTACTTGGGGCTATGTGTAATATCAATGAGAACTATAAATTATGTTCAATTTAGTGTCACTTATGATATTTCATTCCACATACAAAAACACTAACATATGTTCTTTAAAACCAATATCCTATGTTATGATAAAACCATTGCCAAGTTGGTAATTTGAAAAGACAAGAAATTATATCTGGTCAGGGTTTGACATAGTCTTTCTAGACAGCGTGCTGGACTTGTTTTGCATTTACTTTAAAAATCTTCAAAAGCTAAACTGAACAAGACTGGAGCAAAAAAGGGGTTTAAAAGACTTACGAGATCATTCTAACATCACCTATACCATTAGTTCTTATCTACAAACTTAAGTCAACATAATAATTAATGTTTTACATAAATATTGCAATGAATTAACATATTGCAATAAGTTCCAATAACATAGCAATCAAGTATGATCACTATAGGCCTAAACATGAGATTTCAACATTTCCTGATAAACAATAAAAAAAATTACTTAACAATTTTCTCATTATTTACACAAGCTGAAAAAATGGTCTCTTTTTGAATACTTCACATATTTCATGGCTTTCATCATTCAAACTAACATTTCGCTTGTTATTTCAATATTCAATGATTTTGTAAACATTCATAAATGATGGTTAAAATTAACATTCATGCTAATCATGCCTACCAAAAGCACCTGACTGACCAATCAGTATCCAATTTTGGTAGGGCTTATTGGTGGTTCATTGAAATCAATCATGACCTCCCACAATCTGCACTGATCAACAGTAGTTAATGAGTTGTTTCAATTGTTCTTATTTCATAAACTTAGAAAACAACTGCAGTGAATAAAATTTATTCCTCATCACTGAGAGAAAGTTTAGAAAATGAAAGAAGCCGAGTTACATCTAGTAGGATATCAAATCCTACAAATGTATTCATCATTTTATATAACCGTATAAAGTAAATGTTAAATTTTTGAAAGTCAAAAAGTTTCATTTTTTTGTATATCAAAGAACATTTGTGTGTATAATTTTGATGATATTTTGTGATTCATTTAATTTCATTCTTGTTTCATTTAGTGTTCAATCCCAAGCTTTCTTGTTCACATTTAAGTGCAAGAAAAGTCACTTAATAATGATCTGAATAAATTCATTATAATGTAAGGTCAAATAAAGGATATATTGTGCGTTTTAAAAATAACATTTTTTCATCTGTTTAAAATTATGTCAAATGCAGTGCATTGAAATTTTATTATGAGTTGAAAGCTGCACTCTCATTTTGACAACTTTTTTATTTTTTGTCTTGGAACGAGCCAGTTTTTGCGAAAATCCATGGAAACCAGTTATATAAGACTGCTTACCAAAATTTAGATGGCAGATTTTTATATTAAAGTTAAAAAATTGATGTTTTAAGCATTATTCTTAAACTGTTAGTAACGGTTTAAGCCATAAAACATTAATTTTCGAACGGAAATATGACAAACTACGAGCTGATTGTTTGTCAGCAATCTGATATCATTGGTTTGAAGATGTTTACGCAAAAATTTGCTCTTTCCAAGACAAAAAAAGTTGTAAAAACGGTAAATCTGTGAGAGTGCAGCTTTAAACTATGACAGGAATAATTCAAGGGAATGATTTTTTGTGAATTCTAGCATTAAAATTGTCTGAATCGCATGAAAATTTATAAATTATGTAAGGTATTCTCACATTGGTCACACTTTTTAAACTTTGTGCTGTCTTCTTTTTGTTTGTCTCAAATTAATACAGCATTGGCTTCACTTGTTGTTTATGAAAGGGACTGTACACCAGATTGGCACCAAAGAGTTGTTTTTTTCCTGTAACGAATCTAAGCACACTTTTTTAATAAAATATTTTACTCTTTGATATCGTTATTGTAAATAAAATACAAAAAAAAATTGCAGTGAAGTGTCGTATCCACTATGCTATGAAGATTTACTTTTACTGGGTGGAATTTTCCAGATGTATACCTAACTCGCTAATATCATGTAATAACATCAACGGCAGATCACGCATAAGGAATGAATTCTACTCGGTAGACATACCTAGTAATCTTTTTTTAATGGAAAAACACGAAATAACTGCTATTAATAAATCATTGGTAAACTATGGGGATCATCAGTTAGTAAGTTTCAATGCATTAATTGTACACATCGATACCAAGTTTATGTCAATTTTCTACAATTTTCTTTAAATTTTTGCTTTTTCATCATAAACTGAGTACAGCCCCTTTAAACTGTACCTTATAATGTCTGTGACTTATCAAATATTTAATAGTAATGGTCTACAACCAAGATTTGTTTTAATTATCCAGGTTTCAAACTGCATTGTGTATGCGATTGGAAAGGTAATCTTGAAAGCTCACTTGGTATAATTTTTACAAATAACATTCACCCTGCAAGGTACTCATATTTGGATGATACATAAAGATTTGCACAGTCATTTATGTATACTTGCATTTATTGATAAAGGATACCTTTTTCAAATCTTTGATTTAGATTGCAAAGTATAACTTATATAAATAAATATATATTCTTAACTTTATCTGAATACACAAGCTAATGCATCAGTCAATTGTAAGGCCTAAAAAAATTGTTTGGTTAGGGTTACATCCTTTTCAAAAGGTAGGGTAGGTAGGCTTTTTTTTTTTTTTTTTTTTATTAGGCTTTATATAAGAATGTTAGTTTCATCATTGGAGAATGGTGTTAAAGTTATCGCCTGTATTAGCATTAAAGGTTTTAAACTACACGTTGAAAAGCAATTAAAATAAAGAAAGAAAAAAAATATTTTATTTTTTTAGTTTTTCATTAGTTTTTTTTTTTCAAACTGACTATAAAAACGGTAGGGTCGGCGCCTATTCCGTAGGTAGGGTCGGGTAACCCGAACCAAATGTAATTTTTTTAGGCCTAACCATGCCCCCCCCCGGTCCCGGAATAGCGGCGACTTTTACTTTCGGTTCAGCCAACCCCAGCTAAAATCCCCGCCCTGCAGAGATTATCTGATGGTAAAGTCCTCACCAAATGCCCCGCACCCAAGGGACATTATGTTAAGCCCCATCCATACTGTATTTTCCGGGAAGACCTGGCTCTGCGGGGCCACCTGAAAGGTAAAAACATGGCCCATTTCGCCAGCTATCCCCGGGTATACCCCCGGATGTGGGAGCCGTGGTTACAATTGACTGGTGCATAATGATCCATAGTGATCCAATCTCATGCCAAGATGATTTCTGGTCTGACATCGCGAGGTTAGTTATTCTTAAGCATAAAAAAGTCTTGACAGCATTTGAAAAAGACTGTTTTGAGGTTAAATCTTCATTACTTCACTATTCCACAACATTGGGTGATAAGGGAACTTTATTGAATATTTTGATTTTAATTTTGTTCCCTTAACGCCACAAGTCAACTGATTAATTAATACAAATTCAATTCTATCTCCACAATATTCGGCACAGCATTGTTAAATAAAACTCAATAGTTACACTTGTAAATTATTTAACCAAGTACCTTTCCCTCAAATATTTCACAAATTTATATTGATCTATCAACAACAATGCATCACCATACAGTATCTTTGACTGATTTTTGATATTCATTCTTGGCTAGAAAACAAAAAGTGAGCACAAAGCGTCTTCAGAAAAAGAACTTGTAAAGTATGTACCAGTCAATTGTAACCACGAACCACGCCCCCCTCCCCCCCCCCCCAGGGAATAGCAGGTACTTTAACTGTCCGTCCAGCCAATCCCCGGTAAAATCCCTGCCCTGCGAGAACGAACTGGTGGTAAAATCCCGTGAATAACCCCCCCGCACCCAAGGGATCTAAGATAAGAGCAATTCCCTGATATATTTTGAGGGAAGACAAAACCCCGCAATCACCCGGCATTGCGAGGACACTAGTTCTGGCTTCCATAACTTTAATGTTGATATTTATTTTTGACTGGTGCATTTCACAGGGGCAGGTTGTTTTGTTTTGACACATCACGCCCCTGTCCGTTTTGTTGTTTTTTTTTACCCTGAGTTTCCATATATTTGCTGACATGACCCTGTTTAAGAAGCCATAACTTTATCAAAAAATTTATGTCAAAACAACGCAACCTGCCTCTGTGGTAAGAGAGGAAATCAAAATTGAGCATGCAAAATTGTTTTATCAATGGCGATGGTTTATCACAATGTCATGTACTTACACTGAGAGTGGCTCCAAGAAATTCTATGCACATAGGTAAACAATCATCTTATTCACAAATGCTGTGCACATATCCATACATTTGGCTTCATTTAGAATGAAACTTCATAAATAAGTATGCGCATATTTGATATTTTTTTATCTCCATTTTGCAAAATTGAAATCATATGATTTTTTCAAACGAACTTGTATTGCTTGAAAATGTACGTGTCAATTTAAAAATGCTACCCACGGTATTATGAAAATAAATCCGTTTGATGGTGGTAATCATTCAATGGCGGCTTTATTGATAAATTTCTTCAATAAAACACTAAGAAATTCACATCATCAGCATCCGGAAGTAGCATAACATACATGTATGTCTGAATCATTCGGCCGCTCTGTTCATAAATTTTGAGGTCAATACGTAGACTGGTACCCTTATTTACTTTTCCTCAAAAATATAAAGTTATACAGGTACGGGGCATATGGTTTTTAGTAAACATTAATAGTATTTGAACATAAATACCAAAAATCGTGTTGTATTTAAAAATGTGCTAAGTGCCATGCGATGATTAGTTAAAAAAACTGTGTATCGAAAAGAAAATATCACGGAAACATGCAAATTATGTCGAAAAAAAGAACAGGGACCGACTTCGGAATATCAACATTGTATTCAAAGGATAACAATACTTTTTTTAAACCAAATCTCCTGGTTGTTTTCTTCTTAGACCGCACGCTTTATTCGCTTTACGTATGAATTCACAAGACATTTCGAATGCGCGACGGGCACCGCGGTTAGCTGATACTGGTTTCTTTTCGGATAAAAGAGAAAGAGGGTACCAGTCTATCAATAAAGAGCATTGAACGGAAAAATTTCGCTGCGTACTTTTCCAATATGTTTATATTCGAATTGCATATCATCTGACCGTATGCAAGAATATTCATGTAGTTAACCCGATTAACTCACTCGCTACGTATGAATTTCTTGTGCTTCATTAAAAGAACATACAGTTAGCTTGAATTGTTAGGGGAACTATTTTTATTGGATGTTTTCATTGTAATCAGTTCCGGTACTACTTTGATTATTCAAATTCGCTAACGGCAATCCAATCAAAATACAGCGTATGAATACATTATGTCAGTGAACCCCAAGATGCGGCTTGAAAATGCAGACATCGCGGTTATGGCTATGAACTAGGCCACAAGTGCCCTAGTCCAAAAAAAACCCAGACCAAATGGTTGCCTGTTCGTTCACCTATGAAACATAATTAAGTGTATACATTTAAACAGAAGTAGAACAGTTAACAATGAAGTTGAATACGATAGCGAAAATGAATTGAATTGATTATCCTTTCAGGCATTAATTAAAATACTTGTGCATAATCGCCTGGAATTAATCACCCTAGCAGTGCTAAACTACTGGCTAGTACTCTTTGTTTTCCTACAGGTAAGACTATTCACGGACATCAAAAGGTACCATTACAACATATGGTAAGGAAAGTTGAACAAAATGTATTATTGATAAGTATTCACTTTTCCTACAATCTAAATATTTATCCAAAGACCCTTGTCCATGGAAAACTGGAAACATGTATCATCCCTATAGACCTGGTCGCGTCTATTAATATACATGTACACGAATAAAAAATACATTTTTTAAATTAAGTAAAGATGTAAATGCATGATATTTATATAAAACAGTTTTACAGCATGTTAAAATCTTCTTCTTGTTTAATTGATAGGGAGTCTACATGTAGTTAAGGGGCTAGCTGGGAATAGGATTGATTTGTCCCAGGTACTAGCAATTATAAATGTTTTAAATGAAAAAAAACTTTAAAATATATTTTTCCAAACTATTGTCAAGACAATGTTACTATTGTAACGTGCGAGCCAAACAAAAATAACGAACACCAGATAGTCGAGCTTTCTGGCGTAATGAAACAAACACCAACAGATCCCTTCAGGGAAAAGCATGCTCGACCCTGAGGGGGTCCACTGTTCTTTATATACACTAACTTCTCTATTCTCACATAGCCCGGGATTTGCTAATTTGCATATCACCAACCAAGTTTACATCCGGTATGAACGTACTTCCGTTTTATACGGAATATTATTATGAACGCACCTTCGGCCGTTTACAGCGGACCTTTACAATATAATATGGATATCTATTTTAATCTTAGATATGGAAAACCCGACATCGACCTGTCCCTCCAAGGCTCCATGACTTTAAAGATCCCCCGATAATTCCCCTTTTCTCTGAAAGTATCATCCAATATTTAATTTTATAGAGATCAAATTATTTCCCAATACATCTCTTTAGCAAACATATGGACTGTCTAAAGTTGACAGTCACGGTATAAAAGAGATAATGAATTCCTTACCAATTGTATTATTGGAAATGTAATAAAATATGTCATTTTTTTTTTTGTCGCATACATTTAAGAAAAACAAGCTGAGTGTTTTAATGTAAGGGGGTTTATGGAAGATACGATAAAGCTAAATCTTGTATTCCATTTATTCATCTACATATGTACACCAAGAACGCAGCAAGAAAACTGCATTTGTGTCTAGCAGTTTAACAGTAAAATTTAACTCCAGATGCGGTATTTTCATATTACTTAAGCTAAACATTAAATATCAGAACACATATCAATTATAATAATTGTCTTAATGTGAAAAGCCATCACCGAACAGTCTCAAGTCTAAATGTGTTGATGTAAAATATGTAAACATTAAATTGTGAAAAATATTAACATGGATTTTACAATAAAGTTCATATAATCAAGTGACCGAATCAGACTAAACATGAAACAGGAAAAACCTTATTAAAGAGACAAAGAACCAACCGAAGTAACGTTACTTGCACTAAAATCCCATACGGCTCAACATATAGAGAGTGCTTTCAATTTTCCTGCACGCTGACCATGTACAATACGGAAGCGTATTTTCTTTAAATTTATTGTTGACAAAAGTGTCGCGCGAAAAATCCTCGAGGAAAATAAAATTGTCACAAATGTCATCAGAAGGCACCAGCACGTCGTCGGATTCAGACAGGTATAACATAATGAATTATATTTTTTACTGATAAATCAACAAGTGCTTATGGAGTTACTCGCCTCTATTGTCTTGAAGGAAAGTAAATTTAGGATTTTTCAGCAACCAAGTTGTGCACAATCTGACAGTGTTTCATTTATGAGTCAAAAATGGTCTTAACCTGCTGATAGTGACACAATTTCGAACTGGAGATGAAAAGTACTAGGAATATGATCACTTCTCAGGAGTATGAATGATTTGCACTCAGCTTTGGTCCGTCCCAACTAAGAATTGATAATAATAAGTATAACTCACGGCTGTCTTTCTACAACAGCCATAAGGGGAATGGGGCCAGGCTTTCTACCGGAATTTTGTATGTGAACAAGTATTTTGAATAAACGCAATATTGCGATTTTAATAATGATACCTATACAGGGTCATTAATCAACGCCGTATCCTACAGCAGTTACAAAAACTCCACTGAATTAAGTGTTGAGTCTTTTCTTTTCTGACCAATGGGGGAAAGGCATTGGGTCCATTCTCAAAAGGGCTGTGTATCTTCACACAGGTCCCAATAGGATATGAACAGCAATATGTGTAACTGGCTGCAGATACTTGGCAGGCTGTATTAAGTATTGAATAAAGAAAATGCATATGTATCTCTGTAGACCCTGCAGTCAAAGATTACCTGCTTGCTAAAAACCTTTTTTTCTAGTTATCATTTGATACTGGAAGTATTTTGTTGTTTTGTATAACAAAACTACACTCTTTGTTGGTGATTTTTGTGTACACGTTTTAAGTTTTTCTGAAATAAAAAGTGTTAACTCTCTATTCAGACAATTTTGTACTATAACTATTGCTGTATTGTATCGACAATACGTATCGCTACCTCCATATTGCAATAAGTATCACACCGAAAAATTCTCAGCGACACCCAGCCCTATAGAGTGCACCAAAATGTGCCATTTGGGAGTGGAAATGTAAAAAAAAAGAAATTGACTTGAGTCGACCCTCACCCCACCCCTAGCTTGTGCCTGAATTATTTTCTTCGAAAGGCCCTGCAACAATACCATCTGCTGTGTGGCATTGTCTGTTTTTCCATACTTTTTTGCCGAAACTTCATTTTAAGTTTCTTTTTTTTTCAGGATGGCAGCCACAGAGTCTGCAGTAAATATTCTTGCCCAGGGCAAGAGGAATATGGTATGTGGAGAGATTCCTACAGCTGTTAATCAGTTCCAAGAAGCTTGCAGTATCCTGTGAGTTGCAATTTCTTTTTCTTTGTTTATTGACAATTGTAGCATGTGCAAAGCTTCAAATAAAACCTAAAGTAGCCAAAAATTCTTTGTTTAAGGCAAGGTGCTGCTGTTTCGTTCGAGGTAAATTATCTATTGTATATATGCTTTTTTACAATCTAGGTTTGGGACTGTGTCAACAGACTTGGCACAAAGTTGAAAATGACACTTGCGGGGGTTTTACCCTGACTAGCATTGGGGCCCACCCAGCTCATTTGTTGCATCTGATGTGGTATGTCCCCCTATGGCCATCTACTTGCATCAATTGTGCAGCTAAACAAAATGAAACCGGAGTCTAGACACAGGACTGTTAAGGCCGAATTTGACTTGACTCGACAGCCCATTATTAGGGGTTGTGATAAAGCAGCACCCATTTGGATGAGGCAAAATAGTTAAAGAAATATGATATAATCTTAGCAACAATGTGTTTTCCTTTTGCAGCTCGAAGGCGTATGGAGAGACTGCAAAGGAGTGTGCAGATGCTTATTTCTGCTATGGGCAGGCTCTGTTGGACCTTGCCAGAATGGAGAATGGCGTGCTGGGAAACGCTCTCCAAGGAGGTGGGAAATACTTCCATTCATGCTGTTTAAATGTTTTTTTTATGTAAAAATTATGCCAAGGTGTAACTGGTACACTGTTGTTTGAACATGCCTTTTTCTCAAGGATTAGATATTCTGACTCATCATTCCTCTTGGAAAATTCATTAAAATCATTGCGAATTTATTTTGAAATTTTAATTCCTAATTCAAGGATTTGGGCGATAATTGTTATAAACATGGGTTAAAGTTTTCTTTGATCGCATTAATTACCACATACATCTCAGTTCATCAGTTATTTATAAACAAAACACGTCTGCTTGATGATTCGACGGAACAATCTTATTTTCTCGGCTATATATATCCTGAAAGCGCCTTCGCTTAATAGCTGAATGTTTTTATTGATTGACTAAAGAATGAGTTTGTACAACATCAAGATTGACTAAAGAATGAAAGTTTGTACAACATCAAGGGAGGTAATTTTTTTGATCCACTGGCCTTTAACCAGCCCCCTGGCACCCAGCAATTTTTCCAGGTTTTCAGCTTTTGCCACAGTATATATTAAGCAAATATTTACTCTCAATTCCTAGAAAAGGGCCTGCTACGTCATGCAACAGTGTATACCATTTTTTTAAAAATATTTTTGATGAGCTCTTGATTTTAAACCCTATAGTATTGAACATAATGCTTGACTCATGTTTTACTCCATTAAACAGGTACAGCTGTTATTGTATTTTCTATTTATTCTAAAAATCCAGAGCTATAAGTTTGCTCAAACAGCCTTCCTCAATCTCTGACTTATTGCTAGTTTGTTGTGCAATTTCTTGTCACAGTTTGCATCAGCAACTTAATCAGTATTTATGGCCCATTGGTTTAGCAGAGTCCTTGTTATTTGTGTTCTATTAACTTGTCCTGTTTTTATTTTAGAAATTTTAAAGAAATAATCTTGAGCTTGTGTAAAACAGTTTAAATCAGTAATGTTTGCATCATGGCTCATCTGGGAATGACTAATAACAATTCATCTTAAATTTGTTAAGATTCTTATAATTTGTTAAGATTCTTATAAATCTTGTGGCTTACTTAGCTTTGTAAAAGTGGTTGTGTACATGCTAGAATGTATATCTATATGCAATTTGCCAGTGCCAGACACAGATGATGAGACAACAGAACAGAAAGATGGTCAGTTTGAAAAGGAAGAAATCAAGGGTATCTTCATCATTGTTTACATTGTGAAATTCAAATGTTAATTTAGTTTCACTATGTTGGGGCTAAGACATATTTTGTAGTTGCCACATGTTTACCAAAGTTTTCATTGAAGTAGAAAACCTATACATTTGTCGGTTTAATTCTTTTCTCCCAAGAAAACTTGAAAATATGCAATACTTTTACATCAGTTATAAATATAGCCACGGGCAACTGGTAGTGCCAACATCTTTTTCAATTATTAACCAGTTTGTGTTAGAATATATTTTATAATTTAAATGGAGATAAGTTTCTGTTAAAATGATATTAAAGAATACATTACTGTAAATGACTGGTTATAAGACACACTTTTTCCCCTCAGATTTCAAACTAAAAAAATGCCTGCATCTTACAAACAGTAACAAGCTTTTGACATTTTTTTCTGAAGTTGATTTTAGGCCGAATTTGGCTTTCAGAGAGATAAATGGGGAAAAACTGGTTTGTTTAAGTTTTTAGAAACTGAAACGAGTTTTACCTGGTTAAAACGGCAGTTGAAGATCAGGAAATGGTGTATCAAAAAACGTTTATTATTTTTAGCTTGACTATTCAAAGAATAAGGATAGCTATACTACTCGCCCAGGCGGCGGCGTCACACCTTGGTTAAGGTTTTGCATGCAAGCACCTTTAAGTCAATATCTCAGTAAATACATCATGTATTGCATTGAAACTTTAGATCTGTATTCCCAACTATCTAACCTACTAAATTAATGAAGTTAGATAACACTTATTTGAATTTAATGCAAATAATGGGCCTTTATTATTTGACTTAGAAATTCTGGTTAAAGTTTTGCGTGCAAGCACACATAGGTTAATATCTCAGCAACTACTTGAGGTATTGCATTGAGACTTTATACAATGGCACTCGACCATCCAACCTACTTAATTAACCAAGTTAGATAACTCTAGTTTGCATTTAATGCAAATAATTGCCCTTTATTATTCGACTAAGAAATTCTGGTTAAGGTTTTGCGTGTAAGCACACATGGGTTAATATCTCAGCGACTATTTCAGGTATTGCATTGAGACTTAATGCAATGGTCTCAACCATCCGACCTACTTAATTAACCAAGTAAGATAACTCTAGTTTGAATTATATTCAAATAATGGCCCCTTTTTTATTCAACATAGATATTCTGGTTAAGGTTTTGCATGTAACCAATTTTAAGTCAATATCTCAGCAAATATATCATGTATTGCATTGAAACTTTACTCACAGCAGGGTTCCCACGCTACCGGGAAAAAGTCGGGAATATTGAAAAGTCTGTTCCCGGTCATGAAAATGCCTTGGAATTTTGCGATAATAGGTTAAAACCGTCGTGACAAAAAAATAGATAGCAGATATTTATATTTAAGTTCAAAAATTGATTTTTTATGCATTTTTCTTTATCTGTAAGTAAACCATAAAACATAAATTTTCGAACGGAAATATGAAAATCGGCGATCTGATCTTTTGTCGGCAATCTTTTATCGTTGGTTTGCAGATATTTACGTCATAAGTTTCTCTATCTAAGACAAAAAATAAAATAAGTTGTTAAAATAGTATATCTACAGGGTTCGAATTTAGACTCGCATACTCGCCAAATGCGAGCGACATTTACAAATTGCGAGTGACTTTTATTCAAGCTCGCAAAGTTCTGCGAGTGGCTTTTTTAGACCACAAAATGTTAAAAGGAAAGTAGAATAAACATGAACTTAACTCCGCTGCGTAGTCGAGTGTAAACAGCCTATAAGTGGCATGTTTACACTACCAGTATAAAGAAGACAGTACGGAGTCACGCTCTAGTAAGTTTTCAAAAATAGAACAAATACGGAAAAGGCAGAGTTTTATCTCGAATCTTTCTGGGATGCTCCGAGGTGTGCATTATACAAAGTGAATACGAATGACGTAAACACCTAGCTCAATCATTGGCTAAATTTAGCGCTTTCGCGCACTATATGTAAACCCCATCATCCTTTGAATATACGAGGGGTGTCCGGAAAGTTTTGAGACTGCATTCATAAAAAAAATACCACTCATAGGATGCATTTAAAATTTTATCAGCTGTCAATTGTATCTAATATAAACAAATCCTGAAAGTTTCAACAATATACTGTGAAGTGAACGTATACAACAAACATTGCAAAAAGTACAGGTTACAAGCCACGGAGAAATTCGTTGTCTTATTTCGTCACGTCATTTACAGTTTTTCAAAATACGCTCCTTCTGCACGTACACACTTACGGTGACAATCGACCCATTGCTTGAATATCTGTTCCAACCACCCTTTTATGATATTATGAACAACTGTTCTTTTTAGCTGAACGGATTCGCCAATTTCCCTCATTGTCCTCTGCCGGTCTTCTTGTAACATGTCAAGCACTGACTTTCACTCTGACTCGAGACTGGCGTTCTTCCACTCAGCTTGAAATCGCACGGCATTGAAACGTATATGCCAGCGAAAAAGAAAAAGCCCTTGAACATGTTGGCTTTGATTTATACCGTGTTAGAAACGTATAAGTATTTGTAGGAGTTATTCCGCTGCCAACTCAGTGTTTGATCATAGTGCGCTGCTCCGTGCCTGACGTCAATGTTGGATTTTTTCCGACATCTTCGAAATACCTCTCTACTTCCACTGATCGTTACAATCATGTCTACAGTTAGATTGCGTCAATAATTTACACAGTGATGCAGCTGACGTCATTCTGGCGTCATATGTTTTGACGTGACGTTTTGGCGTCTATTATTCAGACGAAGTAGTCTATATGAATTTTGAATAGTTTTCAGAAAACGTCAATTTCAAAGTGCTCCGTGAAGCGCTAGATGGGCTGACTTGACAATCATTTCCTTCCTTATCATGAGATCATTTAATTTTATTTTTCAAAAGGAATCGCGTGAATAGTCTATATACACAGCTGTTTATTCATTTATATTAAAAACATTTTGAAATATAGACACAGTCTCAAAACTTTCCGGACAACCCTCTTATTTTCACCCAACTGTCAAAATGAATAGACTTAGTCGATCGATAGATTTCATGGTCCAAAGTATCCACGCTACATTTACTGTTGCTTTTTTTATTTCAAATTTATAATGTTATTGATTTTAATACTTACAGACTTAATGAAATCTGTAACATGCTTGTTCGAATGGGTATTAAATTACCCGATGGCGAGGGTAAATATACAAAGTGAACAATGTCAAATTATTGGACAGCTTTGTTATCAAAAAGCTGCCAGCATCAGATGAGTCTTTCCGTACCCCCCAAAAAGAATAAGCCAATCAACAAGTTCTAGTAGTCGAGTCACTCAATATTGATACTTTTTTATATTCATAATATGTCTTAGGTGTAAATTTCTACATTAATTAGACAATATTATAAGGGAATAAAGCAGATAATAAAATTGCAAGTTGATTTTTCATTTTGCGAGTTGCCTCAAAATGCACTTGCAAAATTTTGCGAGTGCTCCTCAAAGTTAAATTCGAACCCTGATCTATGAGAGTGCAGCTTTAAAAAATGTTCAGAAAGTAAGTTTTTGTTCAGAGAGAAAAACTTTTTTAATGTGATATGTATGTGTCTTATAACCCCTATCTTCTTATAACCTGTCATTTACGGTAATACCATGAATACTAGAAAGGTTTAATGACTTTGTTGCAAATTTTAGATTTTTGACTGTAAAAATGGCATATGAGTTATGTTATGAAACTGAAGACTTGTGATTTGAAATCTGCCAATATATTAAGTAGTATATATAGTTTTAACAAGATAGTGAAACTTTTTTAAGCTCACCTGAGCATGCAGTGTTCAAGGTGAGCTATTATGATTGGCCTTCGTCCGCCATCCATATGTACAACAATGGCTTGAAAGACCTTTTCTAAAACATATCAGGCCAAATTCAATGAAACTTGCGCATGAAGCTTCCTAGAGTGCCCTTCTACAAACAAGACCTTGCAACAAATGGTAACAAAGACAATCCGAGCACCTCTGATATTGCCTAAAGAACTCCAGATATGTTGCGCAAGATTCAATCTATCTACAACGCTACTTGAAATACTTTTCTACCTGTTTGTTATATATAATGGCAACACAACTTTAATACATGTATGCTATTGAAAAGGTTTTTGTCTAGCAGGAATACTTAATTTTAAGTCTTTTAAGCTCATTGTTGATAGGTAGAAACCATTAAATTATTCGCTTGTTATCGGTATCGTTAAAATACCGTATCGTTTCGTTGGTATCAATTGGTATCGGACCGTTTGGTCATGAACGGTATGCAACCCTAATCTCGATTGACTTACAACAACAACAAAAAATGGCTGACTTTATATTTTACATTTAAAAATCTATCATTTCCTAGCTATATATATATAGGATTCAGCAAAAACATAACTGCTTAAACTGCAGCAATTTTTCCACTGGATTTTTATGGTGTATGCAGAGTGAAAATTCAAAATCTCTCAGTTTAAATACACACTAGAAGCAAAGGGGGCACATCTTGCTTATTCTGTAGGTCATTATTAAGAACATAAGGGAATAGATTTCATACTTAATGAATTTATTTTAGCAAATCAGTTACTACTTGGGTAATTATTGTTCCTTTTAGACGTATCTAGGTTATGTCTACTATAGACTTGTAGGTTAAAGAAATTATCTATACTCTTTAGGCTGTAGGCTGCTAGGCTTGCAGACTTTTATAACCGTATCTCGGAAATCTTATCGTCAGATCGACATAACATTTTTAACTTTTGGCGAATTAATGCGCGCACGGGCATATCAACTACGGTGGTAACCGACCTGTTTACATTAACATTTACATCGAAAATACCTAGTAAGCAATCTGCTCTTTTAGCTATGGACTGCGTTCTGCATATGATATTAATTAGCTTGCTATAAATAGCGATGTAATGATTTTTATGCCCCCGAAGGTGGGCATATTAAAATCGCACCGTCCGTCCGTCCAGCTCTGTAACTTTCCCTTGTATGGACAGATTTTAAAATAACTTGCCACATGTGTTCCACATACCAAGACGACTTGTGGCGTGCAAGACTGTGTCCCTACCTCAAAGGTCAAGGTCACACTTAGTGTTTATTCACAATGGAGTGCTGCATATAAGGACATAGAGTATAGGTTGTCGTGTCCGGGCTGTAACTTTCCCTTGTATGGACAGATTTTAAAATAACTTGCCACATGTGTTCCACATACCAAGACGACGTGTCGCGTGCAAGACCTGTGTCCCTACCTCAAAGGTCAAGGTCACACTTAGTGTTTATTCACAATGGAGTGCTGCATATAAGGACATAGAGTATAGGTTGTCGTGTCCCGGCTGTAACTTTCCCTTGTATGGACAGATTTTAAAATAACTTGCCACATGTGTTCCACATACCAAGACGACGTGTCGCGTGCAAGACCCATGTCCCTACCTCAAAGGTCAAGGTCACACTTAGTGTTTGTTCACAATGGAGTGCTGCATATAAGGACATAGAGTATAGGTTGTCGTGTCCGGGCTGTAATTTTCTCTTGTATGGACAGATTTCAAAATAACTTGCCACATGTGTTCCACATACCAAGACGACGTGTCGCGTGCAAGACCCGTGTCCCTACCTCAAAGGTCAAGGTCACACTTAGTGTTTGTTCACAATGGAGTGCTGCATATAAGGACATAGAGTATAGGTTGTCGTGTCCTGGCTGTAACTTTCTATTGTATGGACAGATTTTAAAATAACTTGCCACATGTGTTCCACATACCAAGACGACGTGTCGCGTGCAAGACCCGTGTCCCTACCTCAAAGGTCAAGGTCACACTTAGTGTTTATTCACAATGGAGTGCTGCATACAAGGACATAGGGTAAAGGTTGTCGTGTCCGGGCTGTAACTTTCTCTTGTATGGACAGATTTTAAAATAACTTGCTACATGTGTTCCACATACGAAGACGACGTGTCGTGTGCAAGACCCATGTCCCTACCTCTAAGGTGAAAGATACACTAAGTGTTTATTCACAAGGGAATTCTGAATATAAGGACATAACAGTGTAGGTTGTCAAGTATGGGTGGTATTTTTATGCCCCCACAAAGTGGCGGCATATAGGGTTGCCCTTGTCCGTACGTACGTCTGTCTGTCTGTACGTACGTACGTCCCGAAGATTGTTTCCGATCTAATTCTTGAAAACCGTTTGTCCAATCCTCACCAAACTTTAAACACATGTTTGTGACCATAATATCTTGATCAAGTTCGATAGTCATGGAAATCGCTTTAGTCATTTAGGAGTTACGGCCCTTTTTTGAAAAGTATGTGTCCAATCCTCACCAAACTTTACATACATGATTGTGACCATAATATCTTGATCAAGTTCGATAGCCATGGAAATCGCTTTTGTCATTTAGGAGTTACGGCCCTTTATTTGCAAAAAAAGACTTGAAAAATACGTCCCGAAGATTGTTTCCGATCTAATTCTTGAAAACTGTTTGTCCAATCCTCACCAAACTTTTAACACATGTTTGTGACCATAATACCTTGATCAAGTTCGATAGCCATGGAAATCGCTTTAATCATTTAGGAGTTAGGGCCCTTTATTTCCCAACAATACTTAAAAAATATCTTATCCGATCTAATTTTTGGAAAGGATTTGCCCTTGTGCAGATTATCCTGAATAATCATTATGGCTTATTTTCTGTGACAAAAAATCGAAGTGGGGGCATCCGTGTCCTATGGACACATTTCTAGTTTTATGTTCAGAGGCAATTTAAAATAACTTGCCATATGTATTTGACACGTAAAGGCAAGATCAACATTTCATGTACTGACCTTGTTCATAGGTCAATGTCACATTCGGGGGCATTTGTCACATACTGTGACAGCTCTTGTTCAATCTATGTTATGCAGAAAATCATATGGTCATCGCATTCTGATAGGTTTATTCCCCGGAAATAAACTCTGAGAAGTCGTTCAAACCCCTGAAAAAATATGGATCGTATTATGATGCAATTAAATGCTAATTAGGCGTAATATATCAATTCATAATGATTTAAATGAAATTATAATTCTTCATTTTATCCTGCAATCAGTTTTTTGGTGATTGTAGTTCTTTCATAAGTATATTTTCTATGTTTTAAATTGCTATTACCGTAATTCACATAAGAGTTCGGACACTCTAAATATTCGGACACCCATAATTATTTTCCAAAATTATTTATTTTGTGTACCTAATTTTCGGACACCCAAAGGACATCAATCATAACTTTCACAGTTACCAAGTTTCACAGACGAAGATTATTGATTTTTATCTTTACAATGCCTGGCTAGATTACCTAACTGTATACACCACTGTGACAAGTTAATTAGTTACTACCCATCCTAAACGATTTATTGCCTGTTAAAAAAGAAAGTGTGATATATTTATTGGAGGATTAAAGAAACAACAAGGGCAATCAAGGGATTAAGAAAACATAGACATGACATGTTTGTAAAACAATCTGCCAATAAACTTTCAAACTTGTACAACACTTATAGACTGTAAGAATCAATAATTGTACAGTTATACATTAATCATGCATAGCAATGTCCATGCTCTCCACGAGATCCTCGTGGGTATAACTGTAAGTTATGTGACGTCACACAGTGTGACTCTTTTATCTGAAGCCGATAGAATGTGTTTATTCAGTTCAATGCATGTATAAAATGGTGTTTTAATTAACTTGATGAAGGATTTACATGGGTGAAAGTTTTCCGTATTAATACGGAATTCCGTATTTTCGGTCTTCTTAGGGGTCATTTTTCTAAATCGTGTAAATCCGGGGAGTTTTTCGGGGTGGGGAGGGTACCCCAAACCCCATCATCAACATCGCGATCTACTCAAACTCGTAGATAAAACAAAGTTAAATTTTCTGGTTTCCCAATTTCGTTCTATAAATAGCGTTGCCATAAGCGGTAAAATTCTGTCGGCAATATCAGCCGAACGTTTCCATAAATAGTCGTTTCTTTTCGTAAAAAAGCATCGTCATTCCAATGTTCTCCGAAAAACCTCGGCAGTTTCTGCGCCAACAAAAACTTCGATTGCGGAAAAAGTCGGTTTATGCCGAATATTTACGATCAGTATCATTTACGACATACCGCAAATTGGAAGCAAAATAAACAATGAAATAAATCGAAATACTGCTGTCAAAATTAAACAATGAAGTTTGTACCCCCAGGGTATAGTACTCAAGAGCTTGAACAGCCTGCGAAAAACAAATGGAGGTGGCAAAGGCTGTCAAAAGTCGATTCGAAAGGTGTGAAATGGTCCGATTGGTAACTTGATAAAAATGCAAAACACTATTCAATATAAATCTTTAATTGTATTCTGTTTTTCATTTTTTAACTTTTATTGAATGAGTTACAGAGTTAAATGAATTCTTGATTAATGAGCAAGAATTGAAGTATTGAGGGATGTTTCTGTCAGGGGCCTTATGTACATGTATGTTGACAAAAGCTGCCAGAAATATTATAAATATCCAACATATATTTGATTGATTAAAAGACAGGAAAGGCTTTGAAATGTGTTTTAAAATGCTTAATTCCTGGAGCTTCCGGGAGCCTCCGGCCCCCTAAACCCCTGGCCCCCAGCTTAATTTTTCAGTATTTTGAAAATTTGCAACTTTCACCCATGGATTTACACTTATAGGCGTAATAAATAAGTTTATGACCATTGATTACTACGGATAAATTAATAAGTGGTAAAATGCAAACATGAAGAAAAAAGGCAGGTTAAACAGACATGTAAATAAAATATAAAATGGTAATTTTCTATGTTTTCGGACAGCGAATTTTTTTTAATTAATTTAAGGTGTCCGAACTCTTAGGTGAATTACGGTACTTGACAATTTTTATTGAAAATAAATAGTATGTGGGTGATTCGATCCAGAGGTATTTGGCGCTGTAGAAAGAAGCCATAAACGTAAACCTAATTAATATGTCTAATGCATTTTGTTGGGATGCATTTGGTTTAGTTGGCATACCCTGGTTAGGTTTTATATGATATTGAGAATTACTCCATACCTTATAAGTAACTTTTTGGCGTATACCACATTTTAAGTGACCTATACTTCATGATCTCATTGAGATTCAACATTAAACTCTAAAAGTTTTCGCGAAGGAAATAATGAGCGAGCATATACTATCTTTAGATGTTTATGCTAATAATGTTTTACAATTACATGATTATACTCACATAACGTTGCAGGCCGAAAGCTATTCAACACTTTAAGCACTTTGATTAAGTTGGTAGAATTACATTGCAACAAATGTATTTAAGCAGTGTTTGTCTTCACATATCTCAGGTGAACGATTCAGGGCCATTCTGGCCCTTCTGTTTTAAAATTTAATGTACATAACTGTTCAAACAAATTTTAATTCAAAGAGGAAGAACGCGATAAATTGAGAAAAGAGGTGTATGATGCAATGGGAGAAAAGGAAACTGAGAAAAAAGAACGAGAGAATAAAGAAAAAGAACAGAAGAAAGAATCAGGAGAGACCATGGAGGTTTCAATGGATACTGAAGACAAAGAGAAAAAGGAAGACAAAGAAGAGAAGAAAGAACAGGACGAGGTCAAAGAAAAGGAGATTAAAGAGAAAGTAGAGGAAGGGAAGAAAGAGGATGAAGAGAAGGTGAAAAAAGACGTTAAAGAATCCGAAAAAGACCAAAAAGATGAGAAAACTGAGAAAGATGCGGAGAAAAAAGAGGATGGAGAAGTGAAGAAAGATATTAAAGAAACAGAAAAGGACAAAACTGAAGAAAAAGGTTCTTTGTTGAATTCCACTGTTTTATTGGTTCCAATAATGGAAGTTTGCAGTAACAAAGCATACTATTAATTCTCCAAAGTTTCAGACAGTTCATCTAACATGTTAGTTTCAATGCACTGCTGTTATAATAATATTCTTTTTATAGGCACTGTTACGTTCTTAGTTTTCTGACACAAGTTCCTGTTTCTTGCATAAAAAAATCTGACTTTGCAGTATATTTGATCTAAGAAAGAAAATGGGATCAGTAAGATTAAAAAAAAGTAAACAACTTCAGATAAAGAAAGATAGTATTTAATTTTGATACATTTTTTAAAGAATATTTATCTTTAATTTTGTGGAGTTTCATTTGACTCTTTTATTGTTTACAATGCATTTAAAAGATAATAAAAGTATTGAAACAAATGTTTCAATTAAACTGAAGGGACATGACATACTTTTGACTGTTAGTAGAGGGAAGCCAATCAACCAAAGTAATTATTTCATTTCTTAGAATCTGAGGAGAACAGTGCTGAGGAGGGAGAAGATGGTGAGGGTACTGAAGAAGAGGAAGGAGAGGGGACTGAAGAAGAGGAAGGAGAGGGGATGGAGGAGGAAGGAGAGGGGATGAAGGAGGAAGGGGCAGAGCCAGCAGAGGATGCAGGGGAGACCACCTCACAGAATGGATCCCAGGATGGGGTAAGGAGCACTGAATATGACACATTATTTCACATAAGGGAGGTAGGGATAGCAGATACAAGGGAGGTGATCTTGCAACTCTATTATTTTAGAAAAACAATGCTTTTTATGCCCCCTTTCGAAGACCAAAGCTTGTCCGACAATACCAGGACCTAGGGTCATCAAACTTGACATGGAAGATTGGGCCTGACCAGTAGATGACCCCTATTGATTTTAGGGGTCATCAGGTCATGGTCACAGTGACCTTAAATGGGATAAGGTTGGTAAAGCTTGTCCGAGTGATAACTCAACAATGCTTGGACCTATGGTCATCAAATTTGACATAAGGCTTGTCAGGTCCAGTAGATGACCCCTATTTATTTTAGGTCAAGGTCACAGTGACCTTGAATGTGAAAAGGTTATTTGAGTGATAACTTGTCGATGCTTGCACCTTTGGCCCTCAAATGTGACTTGAGGTCTGCGCTGACCAGTAGATTTTAGGGGTCATCAGGTCTAAGCTTGTCTGTGTGATAACTCGACAATGCCTGCACCCATGGCCCTCGAACTCAACATTAAGGTTGGGGGTGACCAGTAGATGACCTCTATGGATATTGAGGTCATAGTCAATGGTAAAAGTCATAAATCGTACAGGTCATTAATGTTGAACAAACCTCTTGTTTGCATTATATTCAAGTATTTGTAGTGTAAAAAATAGATACCAAAATAGTTTCTCTTGCGAATATAATTTTATTTTTATGCCCCCAACGGTGGGCATATTAAAATCGCACCGTCCGTCCGTCCGGCTCTGTAACTTTCCTTTGTATGGACAGATTTTAAAATAGCTTGCCACATGTGTTCCACATACCAAGACGATGTATCGCGTGCAAGACCCGTGTCCCTGCCTCAAAGGTCAAGGTCACACTTAGTGTTTATTCACAATGGAGTGCTGCATATAAGGACATAGAGTATAGGTTGTCGTGTCCGGGCTGTAACTTTCTCTTGTATGGACAGATTTTAAAATAACTTTCCACACGTGTTCCACATACCAAGATGACGTGTCGCGTGCAAGACCCGTGTCCCTACCTCAAAGGTCAAGGTCACACTTAGTGTTCATTCACAATGGAGTGCTGCATACAAGGACATAGGGTATAGGTTGTTGTGTCCAGGCTGTAACTTTCTCTTGTATGGACAGATTTTAAAATAACTTGCCACACGTGTTCCACATACCAAGACAACGTGTCGCGTGCAAGACCCGTGTCCCTACCTCAAAGGTCAAGGTCACACTTAGTGTTTATTCACGATGGAGTGCTGCATATAAGGACATAGAGTATAGGTTGTCGTGTCCGGGCTGTAACTTTCCCTTGTATGGACAGATTTTAAAATAACTTGCCAAATGTGTTCCACATACCAAGACGACGTGTCGCGTGCAAAACCCGTGTCCCTACCTCAAAGGTGAAGGTCACACTTAGTGTTTATTCACAATGGAGTGCTGCATATAAGGACATAGAGTATAGGTTGTCGTGTCGGGCTGTAACTTTCTCTTGTATGGACAGATTTTAAAATAACTTGCCACATGTGCTCCACATACCAAGACGACGTGTCGCGTGCAAGACCCGTGTCCCTACCTCAAAGGTGAAGGTCACACTTAGTGTTTATTGACAATGGAGTGCTGCATATAAGGACATAGAGTATAGGTTGTCGTGTCCGGGCTGTAATTTTCTCTTGTATGGACAGATTTTAAAATAACTTGCCACATGTGTTTCACATACCAAGACGATGTGTCGCGTGCAAGACCCGTGTCCCTACCTTAAAGGTCAAGGTCACACTTAGTGTTTATTCACAATGGAATGCTGCATATAAGGACATAGAGTATAGGTTGTCGTGTCCGGGCTGTAACTTTCTCTTGTATGGACAGATTTTAAAATAACTTGCTACATGTGTTCCACATACGAAGACAACGTGTCGTGTGCAAGACCCATTTCCCTACCTCTAAGGTGAAAGATACACTAAGTGTTTATTCACAACGGAATTCTGAATATAAGGACATAACAGTGTAGGTTGTCAAGTATGGGTGGTATTTTTTTATGTTCAGAGGCAATTTAAAATAACTTGCCATATGTATTTGACACGTAAAGGCAAGATCAACTTTTCATGTACTGACCTTGTTCGTAGGTCAATGTCACATTCGGGGGCATTCGTTACATACTGTGACAGCTTTTGTTTTCAATTATTTTAGGAGAACCCAGAAGACGTTTCAAATCTGCAGTTGGCCTGGGAGATGCTGGAACTAGCAAAACTCATCTACGCAAAGTATGCTTATAAATACAAGTAGTTGCTTTAATCATGGATGCTGACATTTCGAGTAATGTGTTCAACATTTTCTTTCAAAGAATGTATTCTGATACAACTACAGCAAATATATTTTCACACTCTAGTATCATCACATACCTGTCTCACCTCCACTGGAATTTGTTTTTGTTAACAGGGACGAATCCAAGGAAGCGAAACTAAGGTCAGCTGAATCCCACTTAAAACTTGGAGAAGTCAGCCTAGAAACAGGTTGGTTGGAATGAAGTCTATAGATTGTGCAAACTTCAATATATAGCAATTGATTAAAAAAAATGGGGAATTAAAACAGACACCATTGTCCAATATTCAAATTTATTATATGCCTATCAAATTCCTTTTCCATATCCAACAGTGAAAATACAGCACGCCGTATTGAAAAATCTGTATCGCTATAGTGTCGTTTTCTGATTCCGTATCATGCGAGTACCGTGTGTTATCTCGAAAATACTTTCGTGTTGCTTAAAATAGTGTGACAAAAAAAAATTGGTAAAACCTGTCAACTTTTAAATACATTAAATTATCTAACTTTACTCGCGCTCCAGAAGCATGTAAATATTCAGGAACATGGTTCTCATGTTCTTCAAAAAACAATGAGGATAAACACTAAGCAGAGAACACTTTCAATATATCTAGACAGCTACTTAAGTGAACTAGTAGTTTTCCATTTCGAAGCTCATAAATTGTTGCATAATCCATGTTTTCGAGGGTTGTCCCAGAAGTTGGCGGAATGGTATAATAACTTCTACAATACTGGTTATTATGAACAGAAAAATCAGCATGACAATATTTAATAATTCGAAACATCAATGTAAATATATCAACAGCTTACAATAAACATGAATCCATTATCGGATGTACAGAAACTACCCATCAGGCAACACCCGGAGCACAAACGACGTCGTGGACATCAGCTGACGTCACCAACAAGTTCCTTGTTACCTCATAACTGGCCTTTGATGTCCGGAAATGTACGAAAGTCCATGGGGGCCAGGTCAGAACTGTAAGGCGGATGCTCTAACAACTCAAATCCGAGGGAACCAATCTCCAGTTGCGTTGATGCTACCCTATGAGCCGGTGCATTGTCTTGATGAAGAACTAAGCGGTCCAGGTCTGCATTCGGCCGCTTCTTTCGGAATGCTTGAATAAGATCTCTCCGTAGAACCTTAAAAAGAATATCAAATGGTTAAACGATCAGATTTTTAATTTTTTTAATTATTAATATCCAAATTATTGACCATAATTAAACACTGAATTTTCCACATAACTCACAATCTTATCAATATTTCAAGTATGCATACTAGTATAACCAATAACAAATACCTTTTGAGTAATAATCTGCATTGACTGTTCTGCCGTCTGGGACCCGATGTTGCAGGATCATTCCTTGCCTGTCCATAAAAAAGATAAACATCTCCTTGCCTAGGCTCTTTTGTACACACGCTTTCTTTGAAGGTGGTGTGCGAGGTGTTTTCCAAACCGATGATTGTACTTTTGTATCGGGGTCATAGTAATACAACCTAGTCTTGTCAGTTGATATACGATCGAGAAAGGTATCTCCCTCTTCCGAGTAACGTTGCAGAAAGCCTTCGAACATGCCACACATCATGTTCGGTCAGTAATTTGGACATTCCCAGTTCTTCAGTCAGAATCCGGTAAAAGTCGATCTCGATATCCAGATCATCTCCAAAACTTCACACTGTTGCCCGCCTGTCTTTGTAGATATGGTCTTTCACCCAATCAATTTTCAAATTCACTTGCGCTAGTTGGCCGGCCCTCGTGTTGTCTTTTATAGACAACTTCCATTGCGGAAACGCTCATGCCACTTATATACGAACGTTTTGCCGAACAGTGGAAGCGTTGTCGACCTTTTCATCAGCTTTAGGGTTCCTGCTGGCGAGATCTGAAGGCCTATGCACATTTTCACAGCACTCCGTAACTCGACGTCATCTGTTGACGTCATGCAGACTTCGCTTTTGAAACAGTGATCTTACTCAACGAAATTGAAACAGAAACAGCAATGACGTTGAAGTTATAAAGGATTATAATAACGACGTTTTACCACTATTAACGCTTGCCTTGGGTAAGGGTAGGTCAGTTGCAATGGATACATAATATGTCGAGAGTACGGAAAAAAAAAAAGGAAAGAAAAATGCCAGCGTTAAACCACAATAAGTTTAAAATACACACTCAGTAAATATCCAGATCATAGCTATTTGCATTTGTGAATAAGGCGAATTTGCGTCACTGATAGAAATAGCGATTAACTCACAAACTTCCCTCAATTCTGCTTATTATGATCGTCAAAAAATCCCCTGAATATTTACTTTGTGAAGAATGGCCACGTCATGTCTACAGGAAATGACAATTAGTGTATACTTGTAAAATAAGTACCATGAGTAAACGTATCTGTCGCGACCTGCGGTTTCGACGGATGCATGTTTACACCCCAAACTCGACGTGATACAGGTCACCAGAAAAGCGTCCTTTCATAATATCCCCTATATATCTAAACACCTTTAAAGGTACTGGTTCACATTTTATAGACGGGTATCAAAAATTAATTTCATGCGAAATGTGAATAAAATGCATGTATTAAACCATGATAAAACAACAATGTTTAAATAAGGGCTGTATTGTTAACACATGTAAAAGTTGCTTTATTTTTCTGAGGTTCAAATGAATATCTGCAAATTATTTAAAAGAACTGGATGATATTACAAAGTTATTGCCAACATAAAATCAATGTATTAAATATTTAATTATCTTCCCATTGCCACACTTGCTTTCTTCTTTTAAGTGTTCATGTAAAAAAAAAATGTATGCAGAATGGAAATTTGACCGCAGGTTGTTGGATTCCTATGCGGGATATTCAGGCACATGTTGCCAAAATGTATGCAATTGCGCTTCCCAATATAGAAACTGCAAAATGTTTTTTTTTGTTTTAGAGCAATATGAGGAAGCCATCAAAGATCTCAACAAATGCCTGGACATACAGAAAGAAATCCTTGACTCAGATAACAGGTTGATTGCAGAAACGTATCCTTTATAGTATTTAGTCCAGTTGAGGTTGAATTCAGAAGGAAAAGTTGAGTTATTGTCATAGCCTTGTTTTTGTCTCAAGTGTTTGCCATAACTGAAGACAATTCCATGGAACTTGGTACACACGTTACCAGAGACATTTGCACCATTACGTATAGCTAGCTCCAGAACAACAGTTTTAATCAACAAAAACCTTCATGTATGCTTCGACATTTGTTATTGTAGGCAACAGCTGTTGTGGTGGGCTTGTTTCATCAAAATGTCCCGTAGATCATATAACGGACAGGAGAGATCTGTGCTGCCATGACATTATTTTGCCAAAAAAAAAAAAGCAAACAAGTCACTTGGCTGAAAAAAATGATTTAATTATATAGGCACCCCTTGCCTTTCAGTAAGTTTTTGAGCAGCTGATGTTGACTAGAATATTGCCCTAAGAATGGAGGATAGCCAAAAAATACTCTTCTCTTTCAAAAAAATATTCAAATAATTCCATTATTAACTTAACTGTTATTAAGCTATTACCAACTTGGTCTTGCCTATTGTTTCAACAAGAACTTCAAAGAATCCACAGAGAGCTACCAGCATGCCATCAAAGTAATGGAAGACCGCATAGCCAACCTAACCAAAGTGGTGGATGCTGCTAAACCTGAAGAAAAAGAAACCTCTGACTTTGACCATCCAGTGTACAAAGCAAAGAAAGAAATCGGTGAGCTCGAGGAGATACTTCCTGACATTAAGGCAAAAATTGAAGATGTGGAAGATGAGAAGAAAAATATGGAAGATCTGAAAAACCTTGCTAAGGAGGCTCTGGTAGGTTGCTTAAAAGAGTTATTATACCCCCGACAAACGAAGTTTGAAGGGGGTATATTGGAGTCGGTCGGTTTGTCGGTCGGTCCGTTGCAATTTACCTTGTCCGGAGCATAACTTGAAAACTACTGGATGGAATTGGATTAAACTTCAAACAATGATAGAGCATAATGAGAGGAAGTGCGGTGTACAATAACCATAACTCTATTCTTGCTTATTACTGAGTTATTGCCCTTTTTTACTTTTGTTTGTCCGGAGTATAACTTACTGGAAAAGTACTGGATGGAATACAATGGTAACCCACAATGAGAGGAAGTGCAGTGTTCAAGAACCATAACTCTACTTTAGCTAATTACTGAGTTATTGCCCTTTATTTGTAAAATATTTTTCCAGACATTAACTTGCAAACTACCAGATGGAATTTATTAAAACTTAATACAATGGTAAAGCACAGTGAGAGGAAGTGCAGTGCACAAGAACAATAACTCTATTTCAGCCAGTTACAGAGATACTGTCCTTTGTTACTTTTTTCTTGTCCAGAGCATAACTTGAAAACTATTGGATGGAATTTAATAAAACTTCATACCGTGATAGATCATAATGAGAGGGAGTGCAGTGTACAGGAACTGCAATTCTATTTCAGCCAATTACAGAGTTACTGCCCTTTGTTACTTTTTCTTGTCCGGAGCATAACTTGATAACTATTGGATGGAATTTAATAAAACTTCATACAGTGATAGATCATAATGAGAGGAAGTGCAGTGTGTGGGAACCGCAATTCTATTTCAGCCAATTACAGAGTAATTGCCCTTTGTCACTTTTTTCTTGTCGGGAGCATAACTTGAAAACTACTGGATAGAATGTAATAAAACTTTGTACAATGGTACAGCACAATGAAAAGGAGTTCAGTGTACATGAATCATTACAATAATTTAGCAAATTACAGAGTTATTGCCTTTTTCTGTGGTTTTTTTTTGTCAAACTTTTGTCCGTACAGTAACTTCGAAACTATTAGATGGAATTTCATAAAACTTCATACAATGATAAATCATAATGAGAGGTGGCGTGGGGGGTATTAATCCCCTTCAGTGATAGCTCTAGTTTTATTTGGTTAAAGGTCACCAATCCGGACGAAAGGTTTTCACCAGGTACTCTGGGTTCCCCACAATACAAGACCACACTCTTGTGCTTAGTATAACCTTTTTCACAGTCGTTGTAAAATATATAATGTTTATAGATATTATATACTTTTTATCTAAATCTTATGTCCTTCAAATATGTTAACATACTTTCATTTCTATCTGATCTGTTAAATTGATGGGTTTTGTCATAATTAATGGTTAATCATGTGTGTGCTATATTTACCATTACTAAGAATTGCCATGTGAACCCAAAACCTGTTGCATAAACTTGCATTGATAACGAAGAAGTCAACTGACTATTGGAACTTGAAGTTGTGGTTGCACAGCTATTTTGCCAGTTAAGGCCTTGCTAAAGCTCCAGCTACACAAACCATATACTAGGTTAGTATATTAAAAAACAGTATTTAGTTATATAAAACGCTGCACCATTGTTTAAAATGTCCTTGTCTTGTACTTCCAGGGAGGACTGACCTCTAGTTCCGGCAGTTCCAGCAGTTCTGCTCCTATTGACACTCCAGCTGAGCCATCCAAGGAAGAAAAGGCTGCCAGCGACATAAGCCACCTCATCAAGAGAAAGGTCAGTGTGCAGAGAAAAGATTTATTTACTCTCCATTCAGGTTATGGCTAAAAAAGGTTGGGTAATTGAAGCAGGACTGCCCTGATTTGAATATTCATATTAAAAACCTTAGGCAAACAAATGCTCTTGGAACTTTGAAGACAAATTTATTCAACAAACAAGATCGTGAAATTACTGTCAATAGCAGAGTAAACCAGTTTCATGTAAATAATTTGAAGGCTCTCTAAAGGTTGGTATAAACCAGAAATTGATGTGAAAATGGGTATATTGTCTTGTTTATTGTAAATTTTGTGATCTGTTAATAAATGTTAAATTATAGAATGGTTTGAATTAGAATATGCAAGGTACTGTGATTTACCACACAAATATTCCCACACTTGGCTGTGTAGTTTTTTTATCTATTATTTTTTGTCTGCATTGTCCATTTAGCGCAAGTCTGAAGAGGGGGATGAGGAGGCGACAAAAAAGGCAAAGTCCGAAGAGGGCGCTGGAGACGCACCGAAGGTCAACGGTCATGACAAGGTAAGCGACCATTTTAGCTCATTTGAAATTTAAAGAAAAAGCATTTGTTCTTAACTTTAGTGTTGGAGTCGTTATAGTGCCAGTAATTTAGGTGAAGTATTTGTTTAGAGGAATCTTCGTGAGTTGTCTAAAATACACAAATTTATTCAACGACAATATTAGTAAGAGAGCCTTGGCTTAATCTTAATAAAAACATTTAGAAATAAATGCATGATTAACTGGAATATTATAAATAAATGTGACTAACTGGAATATTATATCAACTTGGAGCAATTTTTGTTTCCAAATCAGATGATTACAAAATGCAGTGTGATATTGTTATATTACACATGTCTATATAACGCATGTGATAAAATCATTTAGTTCTACCTTAACTGATCTCGGTTAACTAGACAGACAATAGGAGTGCTCCTGGAGATTGACACTTGCACTGAATATTTCAGAAAGCTGAAGAGCCCATGGAGACCAAGTCCTGAAGTAAGCCTGACATTGCCCTAGAAGGAATGATACACGGACAGTTATTGGGAGGATTAAGGGCGGATTGTACTACCTTATGTACACATGATGCCTAGGACTTGTGAGAGACTTGGCATACAAAGCCTCGCGACAGGACGTGCAATGTGACTGTGTATATAGGAACCATTGTTAAAAGAAAGTTGATATTGAATTATTCATGTTCTTGCGTTGAAGAATCGGATTATTTTCTGTTCTGTTGTACAAATAAATTTGTGCAGCAAAATGGTTTAGTTTTCTTTACCATAACTATGCTAGTTAGTCAAACTTGTTTTCTTACGTTGAATGCTCCCTTGGGCTAGTCTTCTCGGTGCGAGTTTCGTGTTTTCCTCCAATTAATGCTTAAGCATTTGTGGATATTGACACTAGGAATATTGGTTGAAGTTGATACTGGGGATCAAAATAACAGACCAGATTGAAAAAATGTAATGAAATTCTATAAAAATAGAGAATAAATTAGTGTTTTCTAATAAAACAATATATTAAAATGAACTTGAAAGCGTGATCGTAAAGACGGCGTCATAAAATGTCCGTTTTTCTAGCGGTCAAGGTCGCGTACTATCAATGGTTGAAATACTTCCTTCGTAACTTGGCCTTAGTATATTTAACCCTGGTCAGAGCTGGTTCTTAACTAGTTCCAGTGTATATATAACCTACATGCCCGTGGTGGAAACAGCAGTCACTATTTAGTCCCTTAATGGCATTTAAGTGCACAAGTCGTGATTGGACACATGTCGGAGCCCAACCATAATGCAACCAAAGCGCACAAGCAGACTTTGAACGTTCAAGTCACTTCGAATCCAATAGCCAGACTTGCTATTTTCTTGAAATAAAAGCAGGTAGCAGTGTATCAAACAGGCCAGATTTTTCCGCTGTACATTTGCAAGTACTAGCCAGATTGGCAGACATGTTCGCTGTAATACGTTTATTTCTCCACAGTGATAGTCAAGGGATATACTTGATAAAATGACAAACGTAGCAAGGCAGCATTATTCCTTAGCCACAAGTTGGAAGCCCTTCATTGTTCGTCCTACAGTGATAAGCATGTCCTTGGTCGGCCGGAGATGCTTGGCAGCGATGACGTCTTGCGAGGATATTTGTTGTAACCACCGGTCATAAGGACATGTACTACGATAATGAGATTAATTCCAACTAAATTCGTTTAACACATGGATAGTGCAAAACCTGAACCTGATTCTGTCCCGATATTTATAAGTTTTATAACCCAAAACTTAATACAAATATGACATGTTCTGAATATGTCATTATTATAAGCATGATGTGTAACACACTAAACGAAACATAACTGAGAACGGTACAAATAAATATACAAAGGTACGAAAGGAATAATAACACATAATACAGTGTTACTAGTCATACAAACACAACAAGCACATCAATTTATTTCAATAACATTACTAGTTTCAAACATAAGCAATCCTCAAAACTGAATATTTTATACTTGACAGTTTAAGCACAGCACTTGTAAAAAGATAAAAACAGAATCACAGCGATTGTCGGTTTTGAAACATCTAGCCTGAATTTAACTTCAGCAATATGTAGGAGGCAGTCGTGCCAATTGTCAGATGTCAAGCAAATGCATGTACAAGAGGGATTAAACGTTTCTTTTTGAAAAACTGGTCATAATACAACCGATTTGCGCACGGAAACTACCCTACTGTTCTTCAGAGTACAATTTTTCGTAGCAATCAGGCAAAACACATTCATACATTTTGACAAAATGTTAGTCTTTCTGTTTGTTGACCACCTTTTATAAATAATATAGAGTGTAATGCAAATATCTGCCCTTTTCAATTTATCTGGTATGTATAGCCAAATCGTGTTTTATACTTCAATTTTATTTTCACAAACGCCATGTCACGTGATAAGGCAATGAACATATTATTTGTAACTTGTACAGTACAGCTATTAACATCGACATTTCCTGGCAATAGGTTTACGGTCATATACAAAATGGCTCTCTTTAGAACTCAGACATCGGGCGTAAGTAAATATGGGTCCTGGGCTCGAACAAGAAACAAGTATTTTTTTGTACAAATGTTCCACTTTTATCTATCCTCATCGCTACTCCCCTCCGCCACCACGCCCGGTTTGCTCGGCACGTTCGTGCCTTTGATCGTTGTCCGGTGAAGGACGCGTAGCCCAACCTTTTCCCTTGGCAACTGGGTTTCGGGGGACGCCTCATGACCCACTGCGAGATTGTCAGAAATTATGAAGTCGCCCTCCTCCCACTGAATGAAGGAATGTATAAACACTATATGTAAGTATTGTAAAATGCATACTGATATGGTGTTATGAGTGATATGAACATGAAAATAGTACACTCGGAATTCTACCTCGACAAACTTTACCGTACGTTTCTAAATATATCGTCTTTTTGTCTTCTTATCTTTTCCGCAATTATATCCTTCATCAAAAAACACCGCAGAAATTGTAGGTATTGCATTAAATCAAACAATATAATGAAATAAAATTACAATCGACTAATCAAATAATCAAAGCGTCATTTAACATGAAACCTGTTGATAAATAACAAACTCGAAAGCACGTGGCAGTAACCAAGCAACCACCTCGGCCGAAGTGACATCAAATTCGCGAGGTGTTTATGTGGTATTCATCATGAGTTTTATGACGTAAAATGAGTTGTTTAGCTTTGATTAATACATTATAAATTATTAAGACTGAGAAAGAATGAATGAAAAAGTGAAATTGCCATATGACGAATTATAAATTAAGTGGACACTTGTGTCAAATAACAGAAGGTGGGTGACATATAATAGGAAATTTACTTATTATGAAAACAATTTGATACGAGTATCCGGATAGTATTCGAATACTTGATACGAATATCCGGATAGCGATTTGGTATCCGGTTTCCATCCCTAATTTACTCACTAATTATTACAGTCAGTATTATGTATCTTGTTGCTCAAATCAGCATAAGTAACATTTGTTCTGTGTGATGTGAAGTTTCATGTGAAAATATTTATTGCACGTATAATTGAGCGATGGTCATCACAATTCCAACAATAAATACCACATATAATCATAACTACATGCCTTATGAGAATACACGAGTTTACGGTCGTCCTTGACAATTTCGTTATGAATTTCCTGTATAATTTCGGCCGTCTCGGAGCGGTCAGTAACGCGCTGTTGGGGCGTTCCATAATCCCAGACGAACCGTTCGGTCATACCGAGGTGGAAACATAGTGTCTGAAATGTTTCAAATCAAAATTATTAAATTCATGAGATGTTATATAAGATTTCAGAGAAGGGCGTAAATAATCTAGAATAACTGAGTGTGATATATTTGATATTTAACAAATTTAATCTTAAAAAAAACATTACTGGGCAGCACATCCAACTCAATACGTACAAGTGTTAGTTTTGCTCAAATGTCAGGTTCCGTGTTCAAATGATTTATATTTATTGACCCCTGCAGCGTTTTTGTTATCAAAAGCCTCAAACCAGGCAACAACATACAAGCAATCTGCGTTAAAGCCAAGTTTAAGGAATATTTGGCATGACAATCCCCTGCTGTGCATCTCCTGCCGATTGCACTGATGTCACAATAGGGGCCAATTTCCTGGGTATTTGTTTTTCGGCTTAGGGCCATTTAGGGTCCATTTCTATAACAAAACCTCCAAAACTGCACAGCAGGATCTTCAGATCAGAGATCTGATAACGCACTTAGGCAATTAGATTAAGATCAATACACAGAGGTTGTGTTTTTTTTTTGTTTTTTTTTTTTTGGGGGGGGGGGGGGTCACTTGTAGAATAATTAAACTAGGCCTTTAATTTGTTATTGAAACAATTGATGCTATTTTTACCGATAACGTAGTAAGGCAAGTGTCATGGTTCCAGTCATGACCTAAGCGTAGGACAATGCAACAGCAATTTATTTTACTACTTTTTACCGGTTGTCCGGTAGCGGGGTGCGGATATATAAGAGGGTGTGTGAGGCGGTCCCGGCGGTCTGGCAGCATCCACAGCCTCTCGAAGCGGGCACGTCGCTCCTCCGATAAGCTCTCTATCAACTCTTTCAGAGGCACAAAGTCTGTGAATAGCCAGTACAACTTTTTACAAGAAATGTAATGGCGGGTGCCAACACTTGTCCTGGTTTTTAGACTATCTGCGCATGCGCGCAGGTAGTCTTAAGACCACAAACTCCAAAGAACTACTTCTATTCATGTCGTTTTAACCCATTTTTTTGTCTCAATGCGCTCTATGTTTAGCAAAATGACGTCGAAACCATACAAATGGATTGGTCGTGTTGCAGTCCGAGTACGAGTTTTTGTTTGTTCGGCTATTTCCGCGCTGTAATTATGTATCCCGGCGTTTTATTTTTAGCAGAATATAACTTTTTTTAGATCGTTATATATATCAGATTAATGAGGGTCAAGATAATGGAGGCTCTGGTAGGAAGAAAACGTACAGTATTGATATTCACTTTAGTTTAGCCAATGATGTTTCAGAAATTATTACCGACCGCAAGTGTCCCATCGCCTGCAGGATTTGTTATTTAAACCTGACGTGACCCTGAAGCACGCTTATTTGTAATGGTGATTTTTTATTTAACTTTTATGAGATAAGAAACAAATATAATTATTGTCTTAGTGTTAAAATAGTTGTATCTCAGGTTTCGCATTGCTAATGCTTCAAATACTATACATTGTAATTTACCTGCTACACAATAACAAGATACTTTTCACTCTATGATTTAAGGCGTTTATATTTCTAATGAGCTGTTTTCATTTTTGCATAAAAGCTTCGTTCCGGTGTATTCTTGGCATAGTTTTAGACATTAGGCTTTCAATTTATATAAGCACACATGCCCTGATACGACAGTGAGTCATGCATACGTTTGGTGAAGCAAAGTAGTTCGGATTAAACCTGTTTAACATCCAAAGAGTACGAAACATTCATAACAGCATTAGTACTGTTTCTACATAGGTACTTACATTAAACATAAATAACATTACATTTATCAATAAAAAGCACAATCATATTCTCATTCATAAAAACAAACTAGTTCCGGTAATCTTAAAAAATAGTTTCAACTTCACTAACTGACCTATATTCTAAACATAGTTTCTACATACATTAACTGACCACATGTTTGTCCTCACCGCGGGAAAACGACCATCTGATAAGCTCTGCATTTTAAAAGGTATTATTGCTAAAGTTGCTCGTAAAAATAAAATAATTTTCCTTTAAGAATTAAAACGTGTAAGTCCATAAAATTTGTCTAACGTATGCTATCTAATCAAAGCAAAAACCGGCCGAAAAAACCTTTAGACGCGATTGAAAAGAGCATTTACTGTAACTTACAATACATGGGGATACGTCGACTGAATTGATATAAAGCTGTGCATTTTAAATGGAATAATTGCTGAAGTTGTTTGTAAAAAAATGATTTTCCCTAAACAAAACGTGTATGTTAATAAAAGGAAATGCTATCTATGATGTATTGTATTTTCCTATCGTATGATATCTAATCAAAGCAACGAAAAACCTTTAGAAACGATTGAAATGGGGCATGCATTGTAACACTAAATACATGGGGATGGGGGAATACGACGATTGAAGTGAAATTTACAAAAAACAAAATGACACAAGACGCCAAAAAGATATTGATATGTTTGTTTCTTCGCCCAGTGTGGGCACAACCGCTGTCAGCACATTTTTCACTTTTATTTATGTGCTCTTCACCCATTCCCATAGTTCAAATAAAATTTGCAACTCTCACATATTTGCCCGCAGATAGTCTTTCAGCGCCTCGCGCTTTGATTAATATAAATTGTTTGAATCAGTTGACTAAGAGGCATTATTAAAATCATGTTTCATCAAAGGTGATGGTACTGGCTGGATAATATATTCGAATACTGTCACAATGAATTTGCTTACCAAGTTTCATGTGAATATATAAATACGAAATCATAAACAAGTCTGAATCCTGAAGTAAGTATATGTACTTAATGTCCATGTAACCTGATACGCCTATATTGAAGATGCACTCTTACTCCCAAATAAGATTAACCACGATTAATAATAGTGATTTAATAATCCTTAAAGGATGAATAAATGTCGAAAACAATGGTTCTTGTGAAGGATACCGAATTAAATCTGAAATAAATGCATTAAACACGGTATTTCTATCTTAGGAGACAATAGTAGATTACAGTAAATCTTTAAGCATTATTTATTTTTTTTGCGTATTCTGCTGTTAAAAACACGGTTACAATCTTGTTTTCAGTAATTATTATCCATAATTGCGTTATTTAGTTAAGTTGTTGAAGGATTACCACTCAAAATTTATATTTGCTATGTGTTTGTATTGATTTTGAATAAGAGTGTCACTTTAAACTCAGATCATTATCAGTGGGTCGGAAACCTAGTCTAAAATAATAGACTTGTTATACGGGATTCTTCCAATCCCTAACGTCTAAACGGGAATGTGCAAAAAAACGGGGGTGTTTTGAAAATATTGAAATTGTTTTAAGTGAAGTATTTTATGGTTGAAATTGATCATAAAGAGTTATATTCATATTTTACCATGTACGTGAAATGTTATTTTGCACTAAACAAGCATTTAATGCATTAAAACAAGTTGTTTACCTTTCCAATATATATTTATTTTTATTTATTATTTTATATTAAATATCGATCCGTCGGTTATTTTAATTACAATAAGTTTGGCCTCTAAATAGTCTTTGGCATTTTAACAAAAATGTATTAATTCCAAATACGATCTACAGTACAGTAACTGATCGTCGGGAGCTTCTAAACTTACCAGTGTTTCCATTTCTAGGAACTGACGTCATATAATACAGTGAAAATCCGAAAGGTTTAGCCATGAAACTGCCGTCAATATGCCACCCGGTTCTCCCTACATTGGTACAACCCTCTTCCGCGACGTTAGAAACGCGAAATACATCCGGATGTGGCGATTTCGGATGCTTGTAAAAGGTCGATTCCAGATCGCCGAACCATTTACTGATCTCAACCTGCCGTTTTCCACTGATGGGATTTTGGTTCTTAAAAATGAGAAGTCTTTGAACATGCACTTCCGATTTAATTTTTTTAATCAATTCCTCGGAAATACTTTCATTTAGGTCTACACCTCGTATCTCGACACCGAGTTGTGCCGGTTTAACGTCCATTGTTAGACAAACTGAAAGTGCCAAATTATGCACATCAAATACGGACGAAAATAATCTTGATTCGGTTGACGTTTTAAATTTACGCAGGAAACATGTTCGCATTTTAATAAGTCTTAACATGGACCTATAAACCGATTCGTGTCCGTGATGTTATAACAAAAATCTAATATTGTGATCACGATAGTCAGTAGGCGCATGCTTTAATACTGTAAGCGTCATGCTGATACAGATTTACGGTTAGATTACACTAAATGTTGATCACAAATTATCTACCGCTTTTCAAGCTCCATTAAAAGCAATACAATTTATGGCATTTATTGCAACATACTGACAATATCTGTACAGTTTAACAAAACAAGTATGAATATAGGAACATGCATAGGTAATAAAACAGTGAAGGATATAACAGTCAAGAGGAAAAGTACAAAAAAACTAAACTAAGTGCTGGTCCAATTGGGTACAAATGGAAGAGGTGAAAAAGACAATACAAAAAGACAATGTATGAAAACTGATGTCAATATAAACATTTGGAAACTGTCAAGATTATTACAAACGCATTAATATTTTCTTGTAGGAAGTTGATTATATTTTTGCATAAGTCATAGAAATAAAAAAAAACTGGTTAGCTACAATGACAGATTTAAGAAGAAAATATTTCTTGCAGTTTCGAAAGTCGGAAATATATATATATATGTACATTTCAATGACGAATTTTTCAATCCAGTTAAATTTTCGGGAACAATCATTGTTTGTGAACATTCATGAATGCTGCATAAAATACTTCTATTTTAAGTAGTATGAATGGTGAGCTAACATATTAATGAAAATTTGATTTACTGTTTAAGACAATAAATCAGTCAATAAACTTGCATTCCTGTTCTTTTAAATTAGCACTAGAAAAGAGGGATGTAGAACACATATAAAACACTGAAATAGGTTTTGAAGCCTTACAAGTTAATGTCCAATATGTCGCCTTTATAAGCTTTAAGACAAATGATAAAACACTGACTGTGAATCACATCCTGCCATATATTGTCCAATATGTAATAATTCAATCTCACAAGCTTTATAAACTCCAAAATAATGTGTATATAACTCTATTTCTCCAGGACTGAATGTTTATACAATTGGATATTTCTCCGGGAGAAAGTAAGACAGGGTCCACGTTGCTCATGGTGTGAATGAGATGAGGGTGGCTGTCGGCACATTCCTGTTCACTCTGCTCCCCTTCTTGATGTCCGGCGGTGTGCCCAACAGACTAGGTCTCTGAAATTAAATGTGTTGCATTTTGAACTTTGCATTTTGAACATACATTCTTATAATGGTTCTGAAAGAGAACTGCAACTGGATGGCAAACACCTGTCAGGTTCTTTCCCTGCTAAGCAAGTGGCATTTGTTAGTCTTGGTTTATATATATACCAAAATCTTCACAAGAATGTGTGTGTTTTACACAAATTTATTCATTCTACTTTTCATGACATCTCCTTGAATATCCTGACAAATTATTTTTATTATTGTTTTCTGGATTGTTTTCAAAAATTAATCACATTCACGTCAGCATGTAACAATATTTGGGTTCTCGGTTGTCGCAATGCAAAATTGCTATTCAACCAGAAAAGGTCATTGTTGCTGGTGAAATGTCTACCAAATTTCATGTGAATTTTTCTCTTCTTTTTTTTTACCAAGGTTCACATCTTCAATACTGGTGACACAACTGCTCCAACAAATCAACATTTTTTTGGGGAAAAGAGACATGTTAAAAATATTAACATTGAATTGTTAGTAATAGTTGTACACTTTTGTACAGAGGTATATATTTCACCATCTTATCAATGGGCATACCATACTATCTACTTTTCATACATTTTATCCTTGGTTGTAATGAGATGTATTCCAAAACAAATTGTTTCGGTGAAAATGTAATTTTTGGTTTCTTTGATTTGTCTAACTCAAATTTTGATTTGATTTCTAGTAATCTCTAACTTTTTAAGTAATGAACTGAAATTCTGTTTCTACAATATTTGTCATATACTGTTGATTAGGTGGTCTAACAAAGCTCATAGTTCAATGCAATCTTACAGCTGAGCGGAAGGAAGGTGGTGGGATGTTTTCGTCATTATCGATGTTATCGATGCTGAAGATGTCATCCAGGTTTGCCTTACTGTTGGAGGATCGCCTTGAAGTTCTCTTTGTCTTCACTGAATTTTTTAGTCCATATGAAGTTAGTTTAACTTTATGAAAAAAGACTTAACAAACTCTTTAGGCTTATCAAAACATTTAAATGTTGAAAAAAGTGATCAATAATCACTTTTAGCTATTTTTAAATAGAATGTTACATTTGGTTAGTATGCAATATCGATAATTAAAAAAAATGATAATGAGATGTATTAAAATCATGTAAATAGCAATATATATTCATGGGTAGTCTGTAACATTTTGAAATCATAGTATTTACTGTCTTACCAAGTGAGTCCCTGTTGTATGGGGTGTGTGGAAGCTTCATGTGCCCCAGCTCCTCTTCTTTGCCACCAGCAAAGTGTACACTCCTGCTCCGGCTGCGTCTTTTATCCGTGGATCTACAGCTCTTCAGACTTGAATGCCGTCGCTTTGTCGGCTTCTCTGTAATATTTATTTAGATATATGTGATATGAAGAGCAGTAACGGGTCCAATGACGGAAAACAACAACTTAGAACATTATTAAATTTAAATATTTCCTGAATTGAATCTTTTTATATGAAATCTTAGGTGAACAACCTTTTTCAAGTGTAAAGGTCGTATCAGGGACAGGTTTTACTTAAATTGGGATTGAAAATAACACAAAGATTTTTTGAGGATGAAAAAGGTAAAAGTAACTTGGTTATTAGTGGAATGACATCTTAGTTACTTGATGTATATACATGTATTAGTGGAATGTCTTTCCAAGCCTTTTTGCAAAGGAGCAAGAAGTGTACAGTACAACTTTGCTTTTTTGCTGTTGTTGTTGTTGTTAAAGCTTATCTTTGAAGACACTAGATTTATCCCTGAGGCAACTAGGTTTTTCCCAGTGTTAACCATTACTTTATTAAGGCCTGAGAGAAGATCGCTGAAAATATTTAAGTTCAGGTATGTGTTGAAAAAATCTGAATTACTAACCTGCAGGAGAATCCTGTGGCTGCAGATATTTTGAAAATACATCATCAGAGTCGGGTGTCTCCTTGGGCTCAGCAGGAGAAGAGGGCTGTAGAAGTCTCAGGAACTCTTCGTTGCTTTCTGCCCGGACAGGGGATGCCTGGGTTGTGGGGGAATCACACATAGTGGGCTGGAGTAGGATGGCAAAGTCCTCATCTGTACCTTCCACACGTGGGGATTCAACAGATGACGGTACATCCATAAAGTTCACTGACTTCCTTGTCCGCAGTCCTCTGTGCATTAATGAACAAATAAGGATTAACTTAATTTTAAGTTGATTGTGAAATTTTTCAAAGAAACTCACTATAAGACATTCATTTGGGGTCTAAAGGCATAGGTCGTTTAATCATTCACATACTGGCTCATATGAAAGTGCTTTTACTTTTAGTAAATTCTACTGTTTTCACAGTCAAACTAACATTTGTGATGCAATCTGCAAAAACCAATATATATATGTAAAGTAACACTAAAGAATTTGCAAGAACCAATAAAGAAAACTAAACCTACCTAGCTGGTGTAAGTTTAAGTCTCTTGCTATCGCTGACTGAATCATCCTCTTCGTCGAGTAAACGTTTGGGCACAACGGGCGTTCTTTGCGTACATGAGCGTACCGGGCGCGGAGCGGGTGTGGTGTCCAGGAGGAGTGGGCTCGGCACAGCAGGAGCATAACTCTTCCTCGACGGAGTACGTCTTGTAAGTAAATCACAAGCACTATGTTTTGGCTGGCTTTGTTCTAGGCTGGATGGAACTGTGAGCGTGCTACTACTGCTTGGGTTAGAATTCGTGCTAGCTGTGGGAGTTTTCTTTGGTGTCCCACCTGTAAAGATTGCAAAATATTCAGTATGGACAAGCATCTGGCGCACTGTCAGGTACATAACTTTTGTCCTCTGTTTATTTACATGAAATCTTTTTTTATTCATAACCTTCACGTTTTTTATCACTCAAGCAATTTCTATGTCTAAATGCAAAATAAAAATCATTTTCATTTAAAAATTTGCAGTTAATGTTGGCTTAGTGTTAGTACGTAATATTAGTCCATCCTTAAAATCAGGCTTCCCGTTGGCGGTCGCCATATTCTCTTAAAATATTTTCTTTAAATGACGTAAGTGGCGCCCATGCGGCCTGCATAATAAATGATTCAGTCCCACAATAAATTTCTTGCTTGCAATAGTCTGACAGAGGGTCACCGTCAGTATATTTAAACTGGATTTAAATGTGATGAATAAAAAAAATAAAAACAAGGGAAAAATACAATGCTACGCCTTCCAGCGGGTTTAAACTAAATACCAAATCAGGACGTTTTAAACTTTTGGACCACTCCAAGTGTCAATACAAATAATTGTGAAAAAGGGTCTTAATAAAATCACATGGGTACTAACCATCACAGTGGAACTTGGGTGTGCGTACAGGAGACGCAACTGTAAAGAATCCGGGCATCTCAAAAACCTTCTCCTCATCCTCCTGGGTGGCAACCTGCTTGGGCGAGCTCACTTTTTCCTCTTTCTTCTTTATCATCTGAGCCCGGAATGCTGCAAACTTGGACTTAACTGGCTTTGTCACTACTGGCTTTGAAACCTTCTTCTGTAACATTTGAAATATATTTTCTACAATGTTACAGTTCATAATGGAACTGACAGCTTTAGCCACTTTTGGTTTGATGATTAAGACCAGGGGATTTTCACTTATAAATCAATTAATGAATAAAATTGTGACTGAATATAGATTTTCAATATTAAAAAAGCATTCACATTCAATTCAATTTTTAATTATTCATTCTGCACATCATTTTAATACTCTCATGTCCAAGAAAAAACCCTGTCTTCTGAAATGTGTTCATGTTTTCATACATAAAGTAAAACAATGTAACCTTGACCAACTGACCTTGAAAACCTTTTGGCAACCTTACAATCTCTGTGTAATCCTGTTTTTTTCTTGGAGATTGGTCAATATAACTACATTTTCAAGAGATAATCACTTGACCTACAGCTATTTGACAACTGTGTCCTTTTGTGATTCAGAATAGGATAAATGTGTACTGGCATGTCTTAATATGCACAAACAAATTAGACCTACTGACCTTTACCACTTTCTTGGTGACTGGTTTGACCTCTGTGTCTATCCAATTGTTGTCCTGGAGACGGGTCAGCTTTTGGAACTGACCGTCTACATCTTCGACCTGGTGGAGAAAGGGAATGTGATAAAAAGTTATAAGGTCTATCTCACTGTTTTTATACTATGAACAAATTATCTTTCTAAACAAAACCATTTTAAAAGTCCAACAGACAGACACCTGAGTGAGAATCAATAATTGACCAAGGATATAATACAATCCCTGCCCTGTTCTATAGTGAAAATTAATCCAATTTCCCATGCACCATTATGCACCAAGATATACGAGGATAATTTGTGTCCAATAAAATAAAACATTTTTGTTTTTTGATTTCCTGTGCCCCAAATTGAACTTCAAGAGGTAAGTGAAAGTGGACCCTGGATATATCACACTTAAATTTCTCACAAATCAAACACACTACTTGTAATCTCTCAAACAGAAAAGCGCCTAAAATATCAAAATATTTGATCGGCAGTCTAACAGACATGAAAATGGTACCTGAATGTAGACCATATCCCAAAAGCCCTTCAGGTCAGTACATGTGGTTTCCTTCTCCCCAGTCTTAAACTCGCACGCATCAACAAGACCAGTAAACTGCTTAAATCGCTGGTTCATCAGGAGATTGGCCTTACCCACTGTTGTCCGGATCTGACCAGTCACTGAAATACGGAGTAATACAAGTATCTATCAGATTAATTGATATCAATTTCAGTGGTCGAAATTAGCACAAGCCCGCAAGCCCTGCACTGGTAAAATGTCTTCCGGGCTTGCTCAAATTCTGAATTTTATATAGCAGGGCTTGTTCAAAAATATGATTCCATGCAATAGTATAAGAATTCTGGCTTGTTCATCCGAAAGTCTAATTTCAATGACTGCAATTTACTACTACTATCATAGGGTTTAGTGCTACACTGTGTCCATTTGTGGTAGTACCTTTCTGCACTCATGGTGAGCAGCATGGGTACCCTTCTGCCTTCATACTGATATAGAATTAAATACTTCAGATCATTATAAGAACTTTTGACTAATACATATTTTGCAGTTTAAACCTAACATAACATTAACTCAACATAGTTCCTACTATTATCTTTCCAATTCACAATGTTAAATATCTTATGCACATGCATTTTTCAACCCATTGCTTCCCGTCACTCTTTTGCAACCCCGTCCTTTTTAAAAGATGGGTTAAACCCTATACAATAGATGAGAAAACTTCACCATTTTTTAATGCTTTCTTGATACCGAGTATAACAGAGAACATAAAACCAAGTCATTGTATAACTTTAATCTTTTATGACAATTGTTGCAGTTTTATAAATTCCAGCAAGTCGAAGCTATAATTCAAGTTTTTTTTACCTTCCTCAGTGAGGGAGGGGTTTCCTTCCATAACTCCATTCCAAACATCACACAGGTTATTTAGACGCGTTTTCTCAGTCACCAGCAGGTTACGGAAGTACAAAACATCGTATTCACTGTCACCATTGTTGTCTGCAAGAAGAGATAGCGATACATTATCATGATGTAAAAGTTATTAAGAAGAATAGAAAAATTCACTGACAATGGGTCAGCAACTCCCTAATGTTGGTGAATAATAATTGTCAAAAATTTCCAGACTCTTGCTGTAAACATGTCTTAGCAGATTAACAATTCATAAAGCATATTTTCACTTGGCACAACGATGCAATATGTTATTTGGCACAGTTTTAGTGCTTTTTATTGTCCCGAGTATTAGTTTTACAGCACAAAGCAGGAGTATCTTTGTATCACAATCAGAAAGATATGAATTAATAAGAAAGACAGTAAACACTTACCATCACTGAGGTTTCCTTGTGTACTGCTGACCTCTCCAACCTGAACTGTGCCTGCAATTATTATAGACATGCCTTTGAGAAAAAAGTACATGTTTTACATTCAAGAGTCTAAAGTTAGGGTATTAGTTAGCTAAAATCACTTTATTGGGAGTGAACATTTCAAGAGTGGCTAGTGAAATTTGGAAATTCTGCATGATTTTAAAGAATTTATCTTCGGGAATGGGGTGGACGATCTGACTTCTAATGCTGAATTAATATGTCTTCAATGTGTCTTTATAACTAAAATCATTTTAATTTATCATCTGCCACCAATTCTTGCATAAATCACTTACAAAAACAGGGAGTTAGAAAATTAGAATGACAGACATACAAAAATCATTCAGCAGTGTCACTGGAAAGCATTAATCAATCAACTTAAGCCTAAAACCACAATGCTTATATGAATTATTGAATCTCTCACTTGCAGACGCTGTGATAGCTGCCTCAGCTTTTGAAGCAGGCGTAGTTGCTACTATTCTACAAGGGGAAGAAGCAGCTGACGATCGCCGCCCTGACATTTTCCTATCACGTTCACTGTCCATACTGGAAACAGCCTCAGTTATGGAGAAAACAGGCGAACCAGGGCCTGATATAGCTGTGGGCTTGCTAGAGGACTGGGCAGCTAGCTCCTGGTCTGTCTGGGCAGTCTCCTCTGGGGACTCGAGAATACTATGTGCTTCTTCACTGTCCAGGATGTCCTCATCGTAGTTGAGGATTGGCAGTGACATGTCACCTGGTGAAAATGCATATTTCTGATTATATAAATTTCCCAAGGGTTCAATATTTGAGATTATTCTTAAAACAATATGGTAGTTTAAAATCAGAGCATTTTTTTTATTTGACTATTTTTTTCTACTGACTACATGACATGTCCAAAAACTGACCAAAATCACACAAAAAAACATACCTTGCAACCGCAACAATCTACCTTTTGTTTTAATAATGTTTAAAAGCATTTAGTTAATTGCAGAAGATATTCTAGTCTTCATCAGTAATGTTTATTCTCAATAACTTAACTATAATGATTAAAGATGTCTATTTTAGGTGTTTCCCTTGCCTACTAATATTCCATACTTAAGCATCCAAACCTTCCAAGTTTCAAATTGTACAGTTACCTTTGAAATGGCACAAAGCTTATCTGACTCATGTACTTACCAAACTTGGACTTTCTCCTCTTCATTTCCACCATAGGGCTGTTCTTGAGAACCTCCACCCTGACAATACAATCAACATTTCTTCTCACGGTGTATGACATATAACCACAGGGACTCAACTCCATTGTAAGAATTACACCACAAGATTCACATATATGTGTTGGATATAGAATTTAACAGACAAGTTCTTCAAATGCTAAAATCACAATTCAATTTTTGAAAACTACCACAATTCTTTTTAATGTATATTTGTAAAAGAAATGATCTTGTTTACAAGCAGTATAGAGATCAAGTTTGCAAGTTTCAATATGTGTATTGTTTGATTTGAATAAAAGCAAACAGTAAAATCTTAAAATCTGCAAACTGTTCTGACAAATAAAATACTGCAGTGTTATACATTTGCCAAAATGGTTGCTATATATATACAAACATTTGTATGATCTCTGAGATTGTGTTAAAGACAGGCGATTAGTAATATGTACTATCAGCTTTATCATTAATTAATTTCTGACAACTAACACTTGAACAATGCTGTTTTGCACTATGAAAAATGTCAGCAGGAAGTCAATTTTCCCTAATTGCTGTAGCATGTAGCCATGGGCTTGATGCAACCTAACACAGGATGTAACAACACAGGTCACAGGTGTGAAAAGTAAACCTATTTAACGCTATTCCATTGTGCCAAGTTCCCTTAAGAAATAGGTAATAAATGAAATTGCATTTTCCTTATTTAAATATTAAATTTTGACATTGTTTTTGACTAAATACAATATGTATGATACATTCTTAGTTTGCTTAAAAAAAAACTATGCCATTTGTGATAAAAATATTTACTCTACAAGAAGGGCCATTTTTTTATACTTACCGTAATCATTGGCAATATCATTCAGCTGACACAATATAGTTACACAATAATTTTCCAATTAAAATGAAATTGACTCTTCCCCACCAGCCATTATACCTTACAGTTAAATTTGATTGTGAAAACATAAATATATAAATACAATGAAGACATAGACAGTAGCATGTAGATCGTTTGGTAATATAAATAAGTTATAAAAATGTGAGCTGATTGTTAGGAAAGGCTGTAAAAAATTATTGTTTGTCTTGCACCATATGGTAAGTACTGTAGAATATGTTATCCATGTTAAATGAAGTTATCATCTTTATATTCCTAGTATTATTTATAATATAATATTATATTAACTGTTTCACATACCATTCCTCCGGGCTTTTCGGCATCATGCTCTTCCTCTTAGCACTTCTCCTTCCTGACAGCACAGCGGAATGTGAGTCTGGAATCCTGAAAGTGAACATTTTTCTTAGCAAATCTGTCAATTTCAGCATATTGTGTTACTTTGTAAGATTATTTTTTTTTAATTTAAGATACAGACAAACTGATTTTTTTCTGACATGCCTAATAAGACAGCTGAATGCAAAGCTGAGGTAACCTGAGTTTTATCCTAAATTTAAACATCAAGAAAATACAAAATTCGCATACAGTTTGCAAGAAAATAACCTCAAGATATACTTGTTTGGATATAAATCAATTCAACTGACAAATATTGCTAGTTTCACTTCAGTCCATGTAAACAGGGATCAAAATAAGCACAAGCCGGTAATTCAGAAACAAGTTAAATGTCAACAGGGCTTATTCAAAATTTATATTATTAAATAGCAGGGCTTGCTCAAAGTTTTAAATCCATGTACTAAAGTAAGAATTTAAACTTGAAAACATTTTTTTTTGTAACTATTTACTAGTATAAGATCATTTCCTTTTATTTTCCACATTTACACAAGTATGAACAGAATACTTTATTTTCAGAATTGATGCTTACCTGAATCCACCAAATGATTTGTTCCTGATGTGTTTTGGAGTCTTCAAACGGGGTCTAGGGGAAACATTTTCCTTCAGCGAGTCATTGAAGACATCATCATTACCAATATCAGAGGTATCTTCACCTGGTGGCGGACCCACAAATGGAATGGCAGAAGCTTGTGGTGCAACATCAGCCTCTTCTGATGATTCAGGAATATCTGTAATGATAGACCTTCTTGAACTTCTTCTATTTCCTGGGGTTGCTGCTAGCAATTTAGGTGTTGTGTTTGCCTCAGTCTTCTCTTCAATGATGGGGTCAGCATTTGGCCGTGAAATGACTGATCGGCGCTTGCTCTTTCTTGTCTGTTGGGATGGTGTGACAGTCTCAGATTCTAAGCTGGTTGTCTCTGGAACAGGTTCTACTTTAGGTGACCAAGCAACAGATCGTCTGGTCTTGCCAGCCCCTGACTGACCTGGTGTTAAGGCACTTCCAATTGACTGATTTTCCTCCTCATATGATGTAACTACAGATCTCCTGGAACTTCTACGACGAGCACTCTTTGGGGAACTCGGAACCTTTCCTTCATCTGTCTTTGTACCCTGTTCCTGACCTTGCTCTGGATGAGACAGTAAAATAGATCTTCTCAGACTTGTACGAGGTGTTGGCTTAGCAGCTTTAACAGATTGGTTTGAACTGTCTGCTGCCTCTTCAATTGTTTGCTCCATCAGAGTTGTGTCAGTTGTCTCAGTTTCCACATGAGGTTCTTGTATTTCTGGTTTTTGCAGATTTCCAATGTCAGCTTGGAAAATTTCAGCTGATTGATCCAGCTGACAGGGTGTGGCAGACATGGTCACAGAGACAGACAATGAGTTCTGGTCGTAAGTGCTTGTCTGAGATCGGAGCCGCGAGGATCTTCTTAGACTACTCTCATTGGCAGACTTCTCTGACGCAACAACAGTAATCTCCTGAACTAATGTACGATCTGCGTCAGCTGCAAAAAGGAGTTTAATGATGCCTTGGAAAGGAGTAACAAAGTAAAAGATAAACATAAAAGAATATCAACTTCACATAGTCACCTATATGCTTGGTTATTAAATTTTAACCTTCATTGATTTCCAGTTGTATAGAAAACTGAGTTTTTAAATGATTTGACACAAATCAGCAAAAACAAAAACTGTTATAAACACCAACCTTTCTTTTTCTTCATCATCACAGTCTTTGGAGTTGAAATCCTCCCTGGCTCATTCATTAAGAAGGAAGAACAGGAATTATCCTGGCCTGCATTTAGGAACATGTTCGCACTGTTTGGGCTTAGAGGTTGGAACATGTACGAGGCTGAAGCGAACGAAGTAGCACTGAAAGTGAAATCCTCAGGAGCAAAAGAATTCTCTTCACCCCTTCGGGTAATCCTGGTTTCGTTGAAATCTCCTGCATGATTTTCTCTTGTTGGACCTGAAATATTTCATGGTTTTAGAAATACAAAATTGATGTACCTCATGTGAACTTGTTTAAATTCACATATAAAGCCTTGCACTGGTAATATGTTTTATACTGTTTGTCAGACTGGATTGAAGTTTGAGTTTTTATATTGCTCCTGGCTTGCTAAAATTACTTAAGCCTAGTTAATGTATAAGAATTTGAGAGTTGATTCTTCTTTTATTGATGGAAGTGGTGATTGACATTCCAACAATCCTGAGAATATTTAATACAATTAAAACATATAGATACAATACATTACACAGTTTTTTTTATCAAATTACTTACAGTACCTGTACTGAAAACTTTCAACCATTGCAAATGTACTCCAACACTAGTGTGTTTAATTTCAGTTGAAATAAGGGAATAAATAAAACAATATTGAATATTATGGGTAATGGCCTAGATAGATGTTTTGCACAATTATGATGACAACAACACTGTTACAACACCCTGACATATTCCTTCACCCCAGACAACCAAAAATGTATGTATAACAAGATGGATTAAATTAATTTAACACTTGTCAAATGCCATTATTAGTTTAAGACAGTTAACTTTCACAACTTAATTCCATTTATAGATCAGTTTATCTAATAACTGTTCTATATTGTTGCAGTGATTCTTTTTGCTGTGCATCTTTAGTTCTTTACTCCTTGTTTTAAATGAGGACTCATCATTCCTACAGATGTGCATTCTGGGGATGCACAATTTATTGGTAATATGTGCACAAAGTAATGGTTTGGACCAGCAAATTTATGCAACTCAAATTCGAAATGTTCAAGAACAGAAGAATGCACTCAAGCCAATTTGAAATTGAATTACTGTCATTTATATGTATGGTAATATACTCCTACTTAATAACTTACTCTCATTCGTTCTAGCTCGCTTTGCATTTCTGTCGACCAGTGTCTTTGGTTGCTTGCTACTTTTCACAGTGCTCTGAAAACAAAAGACAGATGCATATCAAAAATGAAAAGTTCAGTTTTTTATGTTGCATATAATGTTATTCTTCAGTACTGTTTAGATTTGACTATGGTACAACTATGACTGTCAGAATCGATTATCATGCAGGCCGCATGGTCACCACTTACGTCATTTTAAGAAAATATTTTAGAAAAAAATCGTTGTCGCCATAAATTCGCCAAATTTGAAAAGTTGTCGCCACTTTTGCGATTTTGTCGCAAATGGCGACAATGGCGATCGCCAGCGGGAACCCTGACTGACACCACATAAAATAAAGAGGTTTAAATGTGCTCATGTTTCTGTTGACTTTTTAGGTATTACATGACTCTAGCTGGACTCTTAACAGAAGCAATTTTACACAAACTGAAACATAGTTGTTGTTTTTCTAAACAATACTGTATATTAAAATATTAGTCTACATTAAGAGAAAGATTTCTTTCTCAAATCATTCGCAATCTTGATCCCGAAGGAGATCACGATTGCATACCAGAGCCGGTATCATAAAACCTATTTAATAATTTCCTAACTTAAGTCATTTTCCTAAAATATGCATTTAACTGGTCATATGGTATCAGAATTTAGTAATATATCAAATACTTGATTTTCATTCATTGTATGTACTTAACTTACTTTGAAGATAAAAACTCTTCTGTTTTTCTTTTATTATGAAAGCCTTAGAAAATCAACTAAAAATAAGAAATTACAAAAGATATTTCGTGAATATGGGCCCTTAAACAACAAATTGGTAACTAGTAATAGGGTTTTAGCCAGATTTTAAAAAGGACAGGGTGCTACAAAAAGGGACAGGGTGCTGAGTGACTAGAGGGCACATTGTATCAGGCAGTGAATAACTATTAAAACATTGTGAATTTCATAGAAAAGGTTTAACAATTTAAGTAAGGCCTAAAAAAAAAATACATTTGGTTCGGGTTACCCGACCCTACCTACGGAATAGGCGCCGACCCTACCATTTTTATAGTCAGTTTGAAAAAAAATATGAAAAACTAAAAAAAAATAAAAAAAATATTTCGTTTTTTTTTTAATTGCTTTTTAATATTAAGTTTAATCCTTAAATGCTTGTACAGAAAATAGCTTTAACACCATTCTCCAATGATGAAATATAATCTATATATATCTTATATAAAACCTAATAAAAAAAATAAATAAAAAAAATTAAAAAGCCTACCTACCCTACCTATTTTTTTTAAGGATGTAACCCTAACCAAACAATTTTTTTTTTTAGGCCTAATATTAAGTTTCAGCCACCACATATGTAAAGTATGACCATAATTATTTGTCGGCAGGTGGGTGCACATTCTGGTCTTCATTAGGGTAGAAGGGTGCTTCCAAAAAGGACATGCTGCAGAACCCTCCCATAACGCTCTAGCCCAAACCCTATAGTAATCTAGAACACTACCTCAGCCTTTTTGTTTTTGGCCAAAGATGCGCGTGTGGTATGAGCAGGTTTCCTAGCCTCTGCTGTATTGGTGACTTTAGAGCGAGTCTCCCTGCTGGAGCTGACACCTCTGGTTGCTTGCTGGGTCTGGCCTCGGGACCTGGTCAATGTTGCGGCGCTTGACTTGTTACCTGTAAAGTGATTTTTGTAACCCACTTGAAAATCCATATATATATTGTGTTTGAACGGTCTTATGTAGATTTTGCTATACACATTTCTTATATTTCTCCAAAGATATTTGATGAAATTCATTGAAAAAATATGATTGGGGTGGTTAGTTGGGATTCATTATAATGTAAAAAACACTCACTGCAAGTATTCCTACTGCCTGAAGCATTCCTTGATCTTGATGCACTATTTGTTGTTTTGGCTGTCTTTAGTGGTGCTGTGGTTTTCACAACAGCAGGCTTCTCTGGAACTTTATCTTGCTTTGGAACTGGCTGTGGTCTGACTTGATGCTTCTGAAAGGGTATAGATGGAAATTATTGCAACAAAATCAATCTTATGTAGCTGCTACCCATACTCACACTGGTCCAGATATCATGAAATATTCGGTCTGATTTTCTTATATTGTGATCGAAATAAGAAAGTATAACACAAAATTAAGTCTATAAATTTTATCTTGCTTATGACCATACTGATAGATAACACATATTCACATCTGACAGATATTCTGTCAGACCAAGTTACGTGCAGATAATATAAACACTGTTGTATATACTGTATCACAACTTGAGAAATTTTGCTAAAAACCAAAAGAAAAACCATTTCTTGCACATGTTATCAATATTTTGAGGAAATTACCTATAATCTACAGTTTTCATATTGGTAACTTTAGATTGGGAATTTTTATTGAACATTTTGAAACTTTTTGGCATTGGGAACATGTCTGAATATTGACTATGAACATGGCAGAAAAACCTGTGTATTGTAATGAGTCTTGATTCACCTACACTAACAAGTTCATGCAATCTTTATCTTAATTCTTAATAGGAATCAACAAGTTAGGCTGCAATGCAACGCAACCAGGTTTTCAATAAATGGCAGTTAAACATTAGTTTATAGTATATAAACTGAAACTAAAGATATTGAGTTTCAGCTGGTTTTTTTTATTTTCAGTTACAGTGACCTTGACCCAATGGGTCCCAAACACAATCCCTTGGCAGGTCTCCATAAACTCTTCCCATATACAAAGTTTGGTCACAATGTGTCAGCCCTAACTTAAGATGTTCAGTTTTATGTTTTCTATTAACCTTGTTTATAATAAAATCAATAGATAATAAACTTTAAAAAGAAGTATGTTCAACTGCCAATTGATAGAAATATTGAATCTGTCCCTTAGACACAGACAACTGGATATTCTTTCTCAATGGCTTAAATATATATGCAAAGCAGCAATCCTTCATACATGTAATTATATATTAAAAATCCCCCCGAAACTCAAAAAGATTCTTTTACAAAACATGTAAAATGTACCTTGAAAGGTCCTTTAGCAAATAGGTGTGTTTCTTTGTGTTCAAGTTTTCCCACTTTGAACACCGAGGACTTTGTGGATACTTTTTCAACAGTCTTTTTCTTTTCTCTTTCTTCCCTCCATTTCTTCAGTTGTTCAAGACGATCAACGCCCTTTTTTTCTGAAAGAGAGTAATTTAAAAGTACAATATAAAATTATTAGACGTGTTAAGTTGGAATTTGGTAAAAAAAGAGATAAAAACATGCACAGAAGTGAAATCAATGTAAACTTTCCAACACTCTCATTTCTGTCCCATTTGGAACCCCATTCCAAATGATTTAACATATTTACTTTTTTCCATAATTCAAAAATGAAATTCCAAATATATAAAAAAATATATTTTATTTTTTTCCTCTAATAATAATAACTGTTGAATGGAAGGGTTGATATATTCTTAAATGTTAAATAGTATGTAAAACTGTCAGTTGATAGCAATTTTGTCCGCGTCCGTTAGACACTGACATCTTGACAATTTTCCCAATGGCGTAAAATGCAAAGCAGAAATCCTTCATACTTATATCGTATAGATTTCCCTCCAAAATTAAAAAAGAATCTTTCAAAAAGCATGTTAAATGTACCTCGAAGGGTCCTTTAGCAAATAGGTTTTTCTATGTGTATTTTTAAGGCATTCTTGCTTATTTTCATGCAATTTTAGCATTTTTCCCCCAATAATTCCCTAAATGTTGAAAATGCACTCTGCCATAAACATCTTACCAACAAAATAATTTAATATAAAGGTTAATAGAGCTATAAAAGTGAAAGGTTTTTAAGTTATTTGTGGTTTGGATTCCTTTAGCATATCATACTTAGTTGTCAATGTGACTGACTAAACAAACTCTTTTACCTTTTACTTTGACTGGTGTCTTGCCCTTATAGCTTTTATTGACAGTTTGGTCTCCTTCTTGCAGTGGGGACAGATCCTGGAGGTTACGCTGCCTAATCAGACCAACATGACGAAATTCTTTCTGTTCAATAGATCTTCTTTCTCGCCTCTGAGCCTTGTTATTGAGTTTGGGGCGAGACAGCTTGTATGCGCTGGCAAATTCACCTCTTGCCTTTCCACCTTCCATTTCTTACTGAATGAAATAACAAATTCAAGTAAAAAATATCCATATATCATCATTTATCACAGGTGCTAATGCTGACTTTATTAAGATTGTAGCATGTATTACCGTAATAGAGTCGGGTCAAAAAGGCCCAGTACTAGAAAGGCTCGGTCCAAAAAGGCCTACTTTTAAATCAAAGGAAACACCAGGCATATTTGTAGTCCACCTAAATGGCCTTCAACGAGTCGTTTGATGATTTTTTTACTATGGCAGTCAGGGATACATAAGAAATATCAAAAAAATAAAAAAAGTATCCCTGATCGCTCATTATTGTAACCAGGCCTTTTTGGTACTGGGCCTTTTTGGAAGTGGTCCTTTTTGACCCGCATTCGTATATATTCATCTGCCAAAAGTATTTTAGAGGTCCCAAAACTGCTAACACTGGTCATCACTTGTACTTTACATGTCACTGATCTGTAACTTACATGCTTAATGGATTGTTAATTCTAGGTCTGTAACAATACTTTAAAAAACAATATATATTGTAAAATATAATCCCAAATAATTTGTTAACTTTATTGAGGACAAATTATTCAAGCCTCATCATAATAAAGTTGATACTTTTTAAAAAAAAATATGAATTATAGACTATGATTATTTTATACACAATAAGCTGTTGAATAATGTGAAATCATTTATTATTGTTGGCATGAAATTTTGTGCAGTGATTTTTTTTCAAAATAATTTTACTGCCTGTGCCTTTTCTATTGGGAAAATTAGCGTGAAAAGTCCAAAAATTGGGAAAATAATAACATGGTAATTTTACTTATAAAATAATTAATTTTCTACTTTTACTGAGATTATTATATATTATGTGTGTCCATACAGACTTTTTCTATAACATGGTTATGCAAGACAGCAGTTAACAAGCTTGTCCGAGTTTTTTTACCTTCTTATATTAAACATTGATGATTTAGTGAATATGAATACTGTACTGAGAAATGCATTTTTGAATTCAAAACAATACTCACGACAACATGTTTAAACTGGTTGTCAATTGTGTGTCGATGTTTTTGAAGTCTGTGTATTAAATTTTGCACTCAAAATCTAATTTAGTCATTATCTAGAATTAAACAGTTGAGAACAAAACATTGATACTTAAAACAGACATAAATAAATTCCCTTCGATGCTGTGAAACTGCTGTTGTTTACTGAATACCATACTTCATTGACTATGGCAACAATTGTCAGGATAAACGTGTATTTTGCATTACGAAAAACTGAAAGTAAACTGAAAATTAAAACCGGAAGCAGGAAAATAACAGTGCGTCCTGCAAAATGTCTCCGGCAAAAAAGACTGTAAACAAAAATTGGCTATTTTGTGGTTACCCGAACCGGATTTTGGCGGATACAAGGACTTATAATATCTGAAAGTTTGCTATAAAAAAATGTATGAAATAGAAGTAGCTTCACTGAAATGGGAAATTAACTTTGCAGGTTTAAATTGCAAGTAAAAAAAACTCAAGAAAAAGGGGAAAACTGAATTCTGTTTTTGGAAAAAACTGGCAATGTTTGGGGGAAAATGGAGGCCTTTTGACAAGTGGAAAGGGCCGATATTCGGCCCTAAAATTAGCAAAAAAAATCACTGTCGTGGTTTGCCAAAAATTACAATTTCATGGTTTGCCGAAAAAATTACAATTTCGTGGGTACTTGAATTTGTGGTTTTACATTTTAGAAAGATGGTCTGCATTATATCCACGCGATGACCCGTGATTTCCGTCTTCTACGTCACTCAGTTCAATTAAGACACTCGCTAGCGTGCAGTATGACATGCCAATTTGTGCATATACCCATGTCAATTATCAATTTAATTGGAAATTAAGGTAATAATAGAAGATGTACCCTGATAGGCGAAGCTATTGAATGCCAATTAAGAATTTTGCAAACTGTGAAAACAGAGAAAATCCGTCATTTTGAGTAAACAATCCCTAAAAAATCATCTCATTTCAATATTTATTCCCATGTTTTTGTTTAAAGTGACACTCTTAAATCATAACATACACTTTTATAACAAACATGAATTTTGATTGATGCATCTTTAACTACTTACTAAATAATGCATTTATGGAAAATATTAGTAACTGATAACAAGATTGTAACCATGTATATAATTGCTTAAAACCGGCAAAAATATTAAATGATTGGTGAATGCTAAAAGATTTACTGTGATCTACTATAGTCGCATAAGGTAGAAATATCATGTTTTCTGCACCTTTCTTTCAAATTAAACTCAGTTTTCTTCATAAGAACCATTGTTTGTGACATTTATTCATCCTTTTTGGTATATCAACACATTTGTATTATGTGGTAAATCTTAGTTGGGAGTTAGTCCAAATAATTGTACGTTGACGGATTTTTTTAGATTTTTGATATGGCAAATCCTTCACGTACAAATTGTTTAGTATCAAAAGTGGGTAGTTGTTCCGATCAGGATTCCGGGTTAAAGCATATAGCGTCTATAAAATATCATAAAAACAAGAAATATTACCAGATAATGTTATTTTACGTTAGTTCCGTACACAAAAATAAATATCCAACTTATAATTATGAGTTTGACGGCTTTTCTTCATTTCATTCTGTCAAAACATAACGATATATACATGAAGGGCACCTGCAAGGCTTCAGGGCACAGTTTTAAATCGCTCGGAACATTTCGGCCATGGCCGAGTTGTTACGATTGTGCAACGAGGTCTATCTCGAAGCTTTGTCGGAGGAGGCCGAGTTATTACGATTGTATCGAGTTGTTCCCCTTTGCATAATTGTTTTCTGTGTCAGTCAACTTTCGTTTTATTGGAAAGGTAAACAACTTGTTTTAGTGCATTAAATAAATGCTTGTTTAGTGCAAAATAACATTTCACTTACATGGTAAAATATAAATATAACTCTCTATGATCAATTTCAACCATAAAATACTTCACTTAAAACAATTTCAATATTTTTAAAACACCTCCGTTTTTTGCACATTCCCGTTTAGTCCAAATAATTGTACGTTGAAAGATTTTTTTTAGATTTTTGATATGGCAAATCCTTCACGTACAAATTGTTTAGTATCATAGTGGGTAGTTGTTCCGATCAGGATTCCGGGTTAAAGCATATAGCGTCTATAAAATATCATAAAAACAAGAAATATTACCAGATAATGTTATTTTACGTTAGTTCCGTACACAAAAATAAATATCCAACTTATAATTATGAGTTTGACAGCTTTTCTTCATTTCATTCTGTCAAAACATAACGATATATACATGAAGGGCACCTGCAAGGCTTTAGGGCACAGTTTTAAATCGCTCGGAACATTTCGGCCATGGCCGAGATGTTACGATTGTATAACGAGGTCTATCTCGAAGCTTTGTCGGAGGAGGCCGAGGTATTACAATTGTATCGAGTTGTTCCCCTTCGCATAATTGTTGTCTGTGTCAGTCAACTTTCGTTTTATTGGAAAGGTAAACAACTTGTTTTAATGCATTAAATGCTTGTTTAGTGCAAAATAACATTTCACTTACATGGTAAAATATGAATATAACTCTTTATGATCAATTTCAACCATAAAATACTTCACTTAAAACAATTTCAATATTTTTAAAACACCCCCGTTTTTTGCACATTCCCGTTTAGACGTTAGGGATTTTAAGAATCCCGTATAACACGTCTATTATTTTAGACTAATTCCCGTTTAGACGTTAGGGATTGGAAGAATCCCGTATAACACGTCTATTATTTTAGACTAAGTTGGGAGTAAGAGTGCATCTTTAATAAGTATATTGAACGTGTCGTTTTGTACAGTCATGCTAGGTGCTCAGTAACCTCCAATGTAATCGATTAATTTAATATTTCATTAAAGAAAATCTTGCTGAAATCAATGAACTGGTAGTGAAAATGAAAGAAATAATATGCTAGAAATTGCTGGAAACCTCACAGTCCTCTTATTCTTCTCACAGTACATAAGTTGTATATCAACTTGTTACAAACTGAATTCTTCATGCTCCTCCACACATTTAATGATTTAATCTTTTAAAACTTATTCACAGAGTTAAACAAGTGTTGTATCAGTCCAGACGTGTCATCAAATGTCTTATGAAAACGAATTATCATTAGTATCGAATAGTCAGATTGATTTCAACTATTTCAAACAAATAAACAAAAACCTTTTTAAACCTTTTTCTCACAGCGCTGATTCCAAAATAGTTCAGTTTAAACTTCGCTCCAATAACAACTTCCGCTTCCAAAGCTTGATAGGTATTGGTCTATTCCAAATACCTTAAGCCAATCAAATTAAAGGCTTTGAACCGTAGGAAAAACTACCAGAAAATAGACTGTCAAAATTTGTAATATCCTACACAGTGACCTCCCCACATGCGCCGCTGCGTAGAGTTTATCCGATTTAATAGGACATTTATAAAAAGGGTTTTCAGTGGACTGGCTCAGACTTTTTCCAGTTGGTATTATATTTTGATATTTATATACAACACAGACATTTACCGAAATAACTTGACCATGCAGGCTTGTCGCATATTTTTCATGCTGCTGCAAAGTATTCACGAGTAAAATATTCAATGATACCAAAGTGAAACCCAGAATACAAATAATGAAGTGAGCTCGAGAATAAAACATTACACTTATCGAACTGATGGTATTTCGTGCATTAGATCTGTAGCTTATCTGAAGTAGTACAATATGTGTCATTTTCGTAAAAGGGACATTTTAGGGGGACTTCACAGTTATATGGGGTACAGGGTTGTACAGGAATCCAATGGATTACATTCACGTGAAATTAAATCAAAAACCCTTTATGAGGCATACTCCAATATGTTTGCAATAAATTTTATTTATTATACAAAATGAATTAATTATGAGTAAATTTCACTCTCGAAAACTGGATTTCGCTTCGATTTCCGATCAATTTTCGAAAAATTGCCCTTACTTCTTCATTTGTTTGGCCATTTTCAATAACATTTGAAATATAAACCCTTTATTTATTTATCAAAACGAATGTGTTCTGAGTGTATTTCACGTTTTGACGTGAAATACACTGGTGTCCACCCCGCACCGCTTTTACAATGTCAAATAAACATACGAATAGAGTACACCAGAATGCACGATTTCAAACGAAAAAGGCAATATGCCCTTTGCCCTCACCCCACCCCCTCCTTCCCTCACCGATTTATATTATATTATATCCATTAATGTTCCGGGGAGAGAAATTACACGACAAAAGTTGTGCCCCCTTTATTATCAAACCCTGGATCCGCCGCTGACATATACTGCATTGAGCGGGTTAATGTGCAATATCTGAGACAAAAAGTATACGTTGTAACTAGCACATTAGTACAAGACAATATAAGACTTTATGAAAATACTACCTATTTCAAGAAATCTTCGCAAAAAATACAGCAAAACAAACAGATAAGAACAAAATGAAAGTAAAAATTTATTCTTACATTTTTTTCGCAAACAATCTTAGCGGTTGTGGTCATCTCTCAAATATACAAATTCTCTCATATATATATATATATATATATATATATATATATATATATATATATATATATATATATATATATATATATATATATATATAAAGTAGCAAAAAGCAGTCATTCTGAATAAAAACAACTCTTGAACATCGCTGGAGTTCAATGACTGTTGGTGTTACGGTACAAATATACTTAGAAAAGGACCGTCCTGTATCAAAACCTATCTCACAGTTTAATAAAAATCTTGGTTAGTAAACCAAGAACATGCATTTATAATATGATAGCAGTGATAAACATTGGTTCATTGACACATAGGTCAATGTCCACCGCTTGATTTTTATTTTGAAAAATAATATAAAATATGATAATTATCAATAAACAAAAGCAAAAAGTAAACTGTTAAGTATTTACTTAGTTCTAGAATTAATATTGATCAGCATAAAATTAGGAAAATGCGATATATGAATAAGCGAATATTCGAGTATCAAAAATTACACGAGTAGTAAAGAACATGCAAATGAATTTAGTGAGTTGTTACATTCATATAAATATAGTACTTGATATGAACGAAAATTGTATCAGAGATAATATATCTTAAGTCAATAACCTACATGTCATTATGAATGACCTCATGCTGTAATCAGCTTCTGAAACAAAAGTCGACCAATGTCATGTCGATGATATAACTATTTTCGTGAATAAATAGTTTGATTCTCTGTATAATAGTTACTTAAAATTTTCAAAAAGTGAAACAATGTATAGTGTTTATGTTGTTTAAGATTGAATTTGTGATTATTAATTTATTTAAACATTTCTTAACGAACTGGAAAAATTAACAGGATGAAATTGTGTGTCAACAGTATTTACCTTTTCCTGGGATGTATCTTTTTATCAGGTAGCTGAAAGCCATGCAGCCGGCCAGGATCGTCTCTTTGTTTCTTTTTTATAACGATGCAATTACACCGTTTACACGTGCATTTTTAATTAATTCTTTCACACATGACCGATTTATATTATTCGCTGTTAGCCTACGTAATACATCCATTTCAATTTTCCCCAGGTCACTAAGACTGCACATTTTAATAAGCTGTCTCAGAATGTATATAGCAAAAATCTACATTTGTTTTAGAACTAGCAAATACTGCATCAATTCAGAGGCCGTCGAGAAGTGAATGCAACAAAAAAGGTAAATATTCACGATTTCGAATGATTTGTTATTAATTCTTTTAGTTCAAACATTGTTTTACAATTGTTTTTCCCGTTCTTGGAGTAAGTTAGTTTGATTGATTGTCACCAAGCCAGACAAGTGGATTTTCTCCGGGCACTTCGGCTCCTCGGCTAACAACACAAGACCGCGGGTCACAATCTCGCGCAACATCGTACCAACGAGAGTGACTTAATTAGCATAAGTTGATATAACTTTCCCCAAATAAGTTGTAATTCAAATAGGGCTTGGTGAAAAGCGAGTGCGCTAACCGGATAACTGCTTATTTCGCACATTATCCGCCCCGAAACCAACTTTTCAACATTCCAGTTCGACTGTTAATAGCATATATTTTAGTATTACATATTTTGAATCAGGTGCATTTACTTCCTAATGTATCCTTCAAATTCAACCATTTCACCAGCCAATGTTAATGCACCCTCTCAGGAGTGTATACTCAGTGCTCCATCTACACACAAAAATAAATCAAATAACTGTTGCGTCATGTAATGTAAGGTGAGTTTTTTGAAGAAACGTCTTTAACAGAAAGTCTCGACGCGCCAGTTTCAGGTTTGAGTCTTACTGTACATTTCACCCCTTCCCCGTACGCTAAGTCCTGGACTGTACCTGATCAATGTTATAAGTACAAATTGTTTTAGATATATCTAAACATACACTTTAACTTTTAATGAAATTGTTCCACTTTTTTCCTTACAGAGACGTTTTTCAAAAGAAAGAATGTTTACACCTACCATTATACTATCACAACCTCAAGCTTCTTTGCTGGCGTGTCTGATTCAAAATCAGGATCACAAATTGCATGTAGTGTGACATTTAAAGTACCCCGCTATTGCGAAGTTCTAATGCAGGTGAGTACACACTAATTTCATATTGCCTACTAAGATCAATCAAGTGTGTCGATATACTTTTCTTTTACGTTAATGTAACCTTTTCTTTGGAGTAAATATAACTTAGTTGTTACCTCCCTTAGAAACATAATTACCATTGTTTATTTACGCAACGTTATAGTAATACTTGTTTTCTTTTGTTTTGAAACGGTTAATAGAATGATACAAAGTATAGGTAATAGAATAATCTATTACGTGAAATAATATATTTCCATTTGGTATTTTCCCGAGAGGAATATTGATCAGATGATCAAAATGCTATAGCTTTGTTTAAAAGTTATGTATGAAATTTGCAATTATTTACATACATGTACATGTAGTTCTGACTTCCATAACTTTAATGTTGAAATTATTTTTTTTTGATGTTTGCTACACATTAACACGTCCCAAAAGGTTATATATAACATGTTCGCTGAAGTTCTTTAGCTATTATTTATATACCCTAAACCATACATTTTGTACATTCATCTGTTTTGCTTGTATTTAGTAAACAAAAATCTCATCCTATTGCTTGTTCAGTGAACACTGCTGTTATGCATTTGTAAAGTATGACAACAGTTTTTATATCATATTTGAAGTGAAAATAGCCATGGATGTATTACCATTTATTCAAGTTATCGAAATCCTTTATTGGCCTCGAATAATAAACCTTTTCACAATGTGACCTAGATTTGTCAATGACCCCAACTGACAAGGTTAGCATAGTATTATGTAAATGGTCATTCAATATGGAAATTATTCAATAAGTTGAACCATTTATTTATTGTTTTGAAACCTTTGTGAGTTGAATTTTTTATATTGAATGACCATGAATGTGATATTGTATTTATATTTTATATACTTATCTAATGTTTTATACATGTAGCAATACATACCCAAAACTTTGCAACAGTTTCATGCAGAAGTTGCAAGTACAACTCTGTTTACTAATGACGTTGTGTCAAAGTTTATTCACTATTTATCTATTAGAAATATAATATGACATCATTTCCTGATCACTTCATCATATCCTTGCTAATTAATGATATACTCTATGCGACTGTAGGACAAAACCTCCCATGTCGTTTTTGATTAGGTGGATAAAAACTCCCACATCATTTTGACAGGGTGGACAAAACATTCCAGATCATTTTGACACTCAAAGCCCATTAACAGAAGTAACAAACATCGGCATTTAGAAATAATTTAATAGTTTTTGAAAAACAAGCTTTATTTGTGGTAATAAATGTGTTGACATACTGTCGAACATTTATGGGATTTAATGTCGAGGATGGGACGTTTTATCCACCATGTAAAATGATCTAGGATGTATTGTCCACCTAGTCAAAAATGACATGGGAGGTTTTGTCCAGCTCCCACATTATGCATAAGTTTAATTTACTGAACATTCTCAAAATAATGTTCTTTTTTTGTTACATACAAAGATTTCAGATTGTAGTCTCAAAGAGAAAAAGTCTGGCACTGAGGACTGGTATGAAGATGTTTTGAGAGCAGATGGATTCCTTCAGGATCTTGAAAGGCAGGAATTGTTTCATTGTCTTTGCAAACAGAAGAATTATATATGAATTCCAGGCATTTTTTTTATTTTGAAAATAGTTTGTCCTGACTGCTTCTGTATGTATATACGATTTTAGCCAATTGCGAGTATACTCCTTGCAGAGTGATGTAATCACTGGAGACTAATCTTCAAAGAACCATTCATAGAAAATTATCTACATATAGATGTAGCATGAACTATATTTATTTTTTCCAGATATGAACTTTATTTCCAAACAAGCAATGGCCTGATCCTCAATAACAGTATTGTCGCTGACAATGGTGAGAGTGTCACCTCCCTGAACATTAAACGAGGCATTCTGTCGGCCGTTGAGTTCCAGATACTTGAGGCTGACCAATATGAGAAACCTTTACAGGAGGTGACTTTGTATTTGTTTATACTAATTTTTGCTTGATTCTGAAGTCTGCTTAAAGCTGCTATGAATTACTATGGAATGCATTTCCTGGGTAGAAACCAGTACTGGCCATGAGAAAGTACCCCTGATGTGGGATTGAACCCACAACCTTTCGGGTGAGAGGCGGCCACTGTTTAGACCATTACACCACTCTCACCATTAAGCTTTGTATTAATAATAGAATAGCTATGAACCATAGTTATGTTCAGTTGAACACCGCTATACCGAACACCGTTTAGCTGAAATTATCGCTATTTCAAAATTATTTTTCGGTCCCGATTTTACTCCTTCTTCGTTTAACTAAATTTTTGGTCTTTAATCCTAAATCGCTATTCGGTAAAAATTGCGGTCCCGATTTAGTATTTCACACCTATTTATCAATTCTTATTTCGAACTCGATCATGTTTTTCACACCTACTGCGAATGCACTCGGATATTGGCTTGAGGTGACAATGGAGGACAATTAGCGCTTGTTAAAGAATGACATTGAGCACGCATATGTTACAAACATCGATGTCAGAAAATGAGCGATTCATTTGGGTGATGTAGTGTGTATATAATAAATAATAAATATTACCAAGCGACATCCTTCACCACCGGAATGAGACGATATTTGGAGCAGCAGACAGATGGAAGCGAATTCTACGACTTCATTAACAAACTGGACGGATACTTGACTAAGAAACACATCAACGGAATCAACAGAGTTCAGCGAGACATCACATCATTCTTTAAAAAATAAACTGAACGATACTGAGTAAACAACATGTGCTATTTAAACATGCTTTTTTTAAACTGTGCTATGTTCCGAATACATACATGTGCTGTCATTTTGTTTTAAATGTTTTATGTTGTTTTATTAAAGTATAATAACGAATTGTTTGTCGATTATTAAACACTAAATCAACAAATATTTTTGAATACGATAGATACCACAAACCTAGTGTTATATTGGTAAAGTGAAACCGACATTGCAATCATCATGACTTAGTATTTCACGTCATCTATAATTCGCGAACGCTGTCATTTGCGGGCGGAAAATTGTTAATCCGAAACACCGCTATTCTGAAGTAATTTATTGGGTCCCTACGATTTCGGATTAACGGTGTTCAACTGTATATGTTTAATGGAACTAACTGCATAAATATACTTGTGGATCTGGTGCGGATTGGTAGTAAGACAGTATTTGTGCCATTATATATCTTATACCTGGTTGCATATTCCTGTAAAGATATTTGGCTGATTGTTCAGAACTCTTGTTAAAGTTAACAACCTGATAAATGACATGTAATAAAAGTATTTGATGATGTGCACACATATTTAAATATGAACAGGTACTGCTGAAACAGTTGTTTCAAAACTTATTAAAAATACAGCAGCTCACAAGTGTATCCATTAAATTTGCGGAGTAGTAAGGCTTTGAAAGTTAACAGCAATGATGTTGATAATCTAATTTACTTGAACAAAGTTGGGAACAATTGGCCCACAATGTTGTTTAAAGAACAGTTAAGATTTACAACTGAAATGTCCAACCCAGACACAATATGTATAACAAATACAGCCTTGACTTAGTGAGGCTGTTGCAAGAATCACGTTTGGGGGTTTTCTAGAGAATAAAAAATATAGCTCGGCACTAACTAAGTAGTTACAAGCATTATGAATGTTTCTGTTTAGAGTACAGTTTAATCTTTTGTAATATGTCAAGATCAACATTTGCATTGTTACCCACATATAATCTTTTTCATAAATTTCATTTCACAAACAAACTACTGAAGTCAGCTTTTATTTATATTCACTACTTCTAAAGTTAATTCATGTAAGAGTGATTTTGTTTTCAGTCACTTGATCGCAGCCAGTTCTGACCATTAATTGTAGAGTGTAACAGGTATCACTTATCTGTAAATCATAATCTGTTTTGTTTTTCATCTCTTGCACAAGCTACAATCATGTGATTAATAATAGTATTTTTTTTCGAGCCCCTCCTTGATGTCTCAAAACAGACACAAGTACTGTAGGTAAATACAGCAAGTGAACTGACCATGTAATAATGTACCTGTGACAGTTTTAACACAATGGACTATATAAACTACTTTAAGTATATATTTTACTCAATTTCAGGCTGACATATTTGGAACATGTCAAACCAAATACACATTCTCAAGTGACAAGATGAACACAATCCACACTCATCGAAATCTCCGGGAATGCTCCATTCCTCAGGTCTTCAAGAAGCAATTTACGAACCCTGCATCTCTTATACGACCTCTTGCTGGTGGCTACACAGAGGAGCCAATTTCTGAGGTCAGTTGGTCAGGATCTATTCAGCCAAGTAAAAGTTAAATTATACACTAATTTCGGAAAGACATACAAACTATTCGAAATATTTCATCTACATATTTGCAAGTCATGAAGTCATGCCAGTTAGAGTAACATTCTTGTAACCTCAAGAGTTGACCAATAATTGAATGAAGTATAACTTCCCTTGGCATGATTTCTTTCAACTCCATAAAACAGTGACTTCCCTTTGATGTACAGTAATCACAGCCTTCCTACATGTTCTGTTATAATGAAAACAACCCTGTGACCACGTTCAAAATCTTTTAATAAATTTTTTTTCCATCATTTTTCATACATATTGGCAGAGGTCTACTCGTCAAGGGAGATCACTGTATTAGAGGTGGTGATTCCTTATCTAGTTAATTCTGCGGTATGCTTGTACCATCAGACAAAAATCATCTTCAATTCATACAAAAAAATGTTGATATGGAATGCTTACAAAAATGTGATTATAAACCTTTAGCTGTATATCTAGTTGTAACAGCTGTTTATTTCTAGCATATCAATTTTATCAGATGATCTACCCATTTGTGTCGGAGATTGGATGTGACTACAGACTGGACAATGACGAGCAACTGAACCATGTGACGTGTGAACAGATCCAGTATTTCAAACCTCTGGCACATACTAGCCAGGAGGGGGAAATAAACACTGCTTATGTTCAAGTCAGGTACATAATAGTTATAGGGATCAGTTTGTTTTATGGTTTACTTTTCTCTACAGATACATTTGTTGCATTCTGAACAAGGCCCCAATTTCTCAGACAGTCTTATGTCCTTATATCAGGATCAAGCTAATCACACTATTTTTTGTGTAATATTCTCATTTTGAAGAGTTTTTAGACTTATAAAGGAAATCATCTTAATGAAATTCACGATACTAATTTTTATTTTGTAAAATCAAGTTTAAGTAAGTAATTTGGATAATTGAAATAAGATACTTATTCTTGTTACAATTAAAAAATGGGGCCAGTATTTCAAACCTTTGACCCACACTTGGCTTGGCTTTTAGGGAAAATATACACAGGGGCCATCTTATCAACCAATGTATCCCTTTTCGATTTTTCGAATATGGCCTTGCTAGTGTTTATAGTTCAGGGTCAAGTCAAAATCCGCTGTATCCGCTGTACTTGTCAAGGCTGTAAATTGGTGTGTTTTTTTTAAAAATAATTTGTTTCTCTAATTACAGCCAAGATCTGAAGCTGGTCAGCTCCGTGGAAGAGTCCTTACCGAGACCAGATGAGAGCCTCAATGGACGCTCAATCATCAATATAAAATTTGATTTCGCTGGTGGAGACATGCAGACATTTTCAGAGTCAGAGGTTTCAGCTGCATTTCAGAATCTGTTGTCAGAGTATGAAAATGGAGGATATACATACAAGAATGTTCCTGCAAGTTTTGAGCAACTCGTCTATAAATTTCGCCACACGACCAGTGATGTTTTGGAAGCCCTCCGACCCTCTGCCGACCAACAGGTTAGCCTTGATTCTTACTAAGTATGTTTCAGATTGTTTTTATATGAATGTCTTTTAATCAATATAAGAGCTCTATTGGTAATATTTATTGATTTTAAATTGAGAGAAAGCATGCTCTGTTATGCCAAAAAGCTTTACAAAAGCTATTAAAATTGGAACTATTTTTAGTCCTTGAATTACGAATTTGTTGTCAAATGAGTATCTGTCAGTTTATTTTTTGTGTTTGTTCATAAAAGTAAGCAATGTTTGTTCATGAAAGTAAGAAACATAATTTAATCATACTTACATAAAATTTGTAAGTCCCTTTAACCTCGAGTATATTTCTTATTCAAAAAACAGTTTTGGCTTGATATATCTAAGACACTTGATCCTATGGTCATCAAACATCGTAGAAATATTGACCATAAACGGTAGATATGAATTCTAATGATTTTGAGTTTAATTAGGTCAAAGTTTAAGGTTGAAGGAACCATTTACATTATAATTGAGATGATGATAATGATGGGTGCTCCCATCAGGGGACACATTTTACTTAAGGAATTCTAGGGAATGAATCGCTTCACAAGGATATTGTGCAACTTCATCAACAATGAAAACGTATTGAAAAAGACCTTTCTATTATGAAGAAAATCAATCAGTTAAACTATTTTTGTAATAACAATCCTGTTTACCTCGATATTTGTATGTAGAATTAGAGTAAGAGTAAAGGTTACAGTTTATGTTTTATGCTGGTTATTAACACAGATTGTTTAGCTTAATGTCAAAAAAAGTTGAGGTATTACGATAGCTCGGTGTGTTTGTAAATATTTTAACCTTAATAAAAATAAAATTGCTGGACTCAAATACACAAATCATGTGAAAACCTTATGATTATCTCGAGGTCATAATTTCACACATTTTCCCGAAAGTGAGTTCCAAAAAAACCCAACAATTGTGAGGTGTAAAATTTGTTGTAATAATTGGAATGACAGATCAAAGGAAATGTGATAAGATGTGAAAAATCGATTAACACCATTTTATGCATTAAGTATACGACAGCTTTTGAATATATAATCAATTTCCACAACACATTACATAACTGGTGCCAAAGTTAACGATCATTATGACAACTTTGGAAAGACATTGAAAGACATTTCATCACAGACAAAAATGGAAATTTGGGTTGTTTGAAACATCGGATCTCTTGAAGTTTTAGCTCAGGCCCAAACGCCCTTGAGTGAACACAGTTTTACTGTATTCACATGAAACTAGATGCACTTGTTGCAAGTGATTATTTGCCCATTGGTTGGCAAGCCCATAACTTTTGCTTCAATTATTGTCAAGTTATAAATAGAGAATTGTGATATTTTAATCCATGTCTTTTCAGGTTAACCTTAACTTTTACCTGGATGGTCTAAACAGCTGTGGCAGTGAGGCGTGTATGCGCAGTGTAGTTTCGACCCTAAAGGCGGGTGGTGTGGACTGGGTCCATGAACTCATGTTTATTGGCAGTCTCACCCATCTCCCTGATGTACCCGAGACTGTGGTGTCCCCTCTCTATGTAAGTATTCTGCACAGCGCTATCTTGACCATGATTGCATGGGTGTCTCTATGAACAGTATTAAGAAAATACATGGCATGTCAATAGTTTGGTTCGTGAAAGTAAATTGGGTCCTTTATTATAAAATGCATCCATTTCAGGAATAAAATTGATAATCTCTTTTTATTCAGTGACATTCTTTGTTTATTGTTGACTAAAGAAGTGTGCAATTATAAAGATTATCCTAACCTTATATCCTTACAAACATGTCTTTACACTTGAAACACTTCGTAGGTCTTTTTGCATCAATTTCATCCTCCACCATATGTTTTTTTCAGGATTATATCTCCTCCCAGAAGAAAAATGTCTTGATGCCGATGGGTACCATTCTTAGTCACCAGAAACACTCAAAAAATGTGCCACTCACTGTTAGTAGAAATTTTCAAATTGCAACAGGACTGTAAATTGTTTTAATTTTGTGAGGTTTAAAATTTTGCAAAAATACACATACAGTGTATATGTCATGTAAATCTTACTTATATCTTCTGGACATAGAGCACAAATTAAAACATGCATTCAGGCTATGGCCTTGATGTTTTAAACTTGTTCATTTTAGAGCAGATTTAAAGAGCACTGTGAAAAAAGTCTGCCCATACACATAGATTTATAGTTTTGCCACCTTAATTATGCATTTTATATCATAGTTTTGATATGTAAGTACTGTAACAAATTTTGCCGTGGTATCATAATTGCAGAGTTGTAAACATGTTATTTATCTGGTGATGCTTTTTTTTATTTTTGTTAGGTGCTTTTAATCATCAAATTACTTTATCTGATATAAATATGAATTAATGGTGTCATAAAATACTTTTTGGATCTGCAGGTTCAACTGAATATCATCATAAGTATGGCTTATCAGCATTTTGATATGAATGAAATATCACACTCGTGGTTATTCATAATTAAGGCTCGTTTTTATTGATTGTAGCTCTTCTGTTCTGTGAATTCCATATTGTTAGACCCTCTATTTATACATGTGTTACAGGCTGACCTTACTCTTGGGAGAGTGCTAGAGGATATATTGGCCAAGTTGGAGGAACAGTGTGACACAGACACACCACTGACCGCTCACAGGGAGCTCCGCATAGCAATAAAGGTAGCTTGAATATTAGCTTGTTTAAGGGAGTTGACCCACACATAAACTTATTATCCAACATTAACTATAATGTTAAATTCTGATGTTTGGTGACCACATCTAGTATTCATTTAATTTTAAATGGTTTTACTTGCTTATTAAGAAGATGTGAAATAAATGACCATTCATTGCAGCTAAAGATTCTTGAAGAAAACAGGTCAAGTTGTTGTCATACGTTTGATTTACTTGGCCAGAACTCAATAATCATTTAATATATCCACATCAAACTTTGTATCCATGTTACTAGTCACAATATGCACATGTGTAGGATGGCCTATGACTCTGTCAAGTTATATCCCTGGGAAGTTTAAAAAAGTCTTTAAAACAGTGACAAAACATTAAATTGGCTGCAATTTGATAGCCATTCAAATATTCACATTACTAGTGAGAATGTGCACATGTGTAACAAGGCCCATAATTCTGTGTTGAGTTATGTCCCTTATTGGCTCAAAAGAACAGACAGGCGTTGATGTTATTTCTCTTCTAATTCTTCCCAGTAAATGCTTCTATATGATACCATGATACAGTTTTTTACGAAGCACAAAAATATGTTTTTAGGTTGTGGGAAAAAAAGTGTCAAGTAGTATTGGCATCATCGATATTGGCATCATCGATATTGGCATCATCGATATTGGCATTCATCAATATTGGCATCATCAATATTGGCATCATCGATATTGGCATCATTGGTATTGGCATCATCGATATTGGCCTCATCAATATTGGCATCATCCATGTTGGCATCATCAATATTGGCATCATCGATCGATATTGGCATCATCAATTATAACGATATTGGAATATTGGTATTCATCGATATTGGCATCATCGTTATTGGCATCATTGATATAGGCATCATCAGTATTGTTATAATCGTTATTGGTATCATCAATATTGGCATAATCAATATTGGCATCATCAATATTGGCATTCATCGATATTGGCATCATCAATATTGGCATCATTGTTATTGGCATTATGGTTATTGGCATCATCAATATTGGCATCATCAATATTGGCATTATCGATATTGGCATTCATCGATATTGGCATCATCGTTATTGGCATCATTGACATTGGCATCATTGATATTGGCATCATCGATATTGGCATCATCATTATTGGCATCATTGATTATTGCATCATTGATACTTGCATCAAATTGCAGTGAATATTGGCATCATCAATGGGCCTATTGTTCAGAAGGTCATTGTACTTGACTTCCAAATCTTTACTGCTTTGAAAGAAAAATGGATGCATTTGAGATCTGCAATATTTGAGATTGTTTAGCTGTACTTGTTTTGTTTAAATCTATGAGCACATCATCAAATAGTTCACATTTACAAGTTAACAAGGATGTTGTTCAGCATGCATTTACCTTAAGAAAGTTCTGAACATTGGGCCCAAGGTCTTTAAAATTTGTTAACGTTGGCCATATCTCTAAAGTGGTTAAAGATATTGACATGCAATGTGGTGCACATGTTACTAGTGTCAATATGTACATGCTTATTAAAGCCTGTATGTCATAACAATTGAGACACAAATAGTCACATGTTGGCATTTGCTGCTTGTCCAGTTTAAACAAAAGTTGATCTTGAATTAAATTATCCAATTTGTATTCTTTCAGACCCTAGAAAACATAGGGCGAGACCATGCGATACAATATGTCCTAGAAAATTACCAAGAACGTCCGTTCCTAACGGCTGTGCTACAGTGCCTTATCAACAAAAATGTGCCTGTCTCTGCTAGAAGGGACGTTGTTCAGGTATAGTGAGATTTGTATCATCTACTGTGAAATCATAAATATTCATGGGACATTCATTTATATGGATTCCGTGGGTTGGCTTATCCACCAATTCAAGATCTCAACAAAAATTTGATGTTTAATTCTGAAATCATACTGGCTATGTAAAAGGGTATAAATCTATTCACATGAATATACAGGGTCACGGTATACAACATGTAAGTACACTGTACATAACTCATTGTTTAACCTCAATGATAATATATATTAAAGTCAATTATTAGTACTTGCATGCAGTTTTTTTGCCAGTCATTACAGAACATTAAAACAAGCTGATTATCAACTTGTGCAGCACTATGTAAAATGGGCTGATTATTAACCTAATGTGTTTGAGCCTCGCTACTTGATTTTAATTCTTTGATTAAATATTTAATTCATTATTTAATTATACACTATTTCTGTGTTTCACAGTTTGCAAAAATTGTCCCATTGCAGTGTCATAAACTGCATGACGTTTATGATACATAGCACAAGATCAGCGCATGGTGAATTTGCAGACGATTTATGATTGCAGTTTTTTAATTTTTTTCAAAAAATGAAAATCCACAAATTTAAGAATCCATGAAATTGTCCTTTTTCAGAAAACCACAAACTTTCAAGCCCACAAAAACAAATCATTTCACAGTATCATAAAATTCAAAGTGAATATCCCCTATAAACATGAACTACAAGAGGTTGTTTTTTTTTGTATTTTTTTCCTTTACTCCATTTTTGCAATGCTTAGATTTTGATTGTCAATATTGATATTTTTAATATGCAACGTAATTGATAATCAAAATCCTCTCATATCTAAATTAATTACTGTGACATAAATTTTACCTTTTGTATATTTAATACCAACTTTCTTCTGGTTGAGTAGCATGACATGCATGCTGATCTTCATGACACTCCTTGTCATAAGGTTAACCATAATCATGATATCAAAAGGAAAAGCCACTCTTCTGATTTTTTAGTTGTTCGATTCCACCAGCCCCCTGCTCAGTTACAAAGGCACACCTGATGCTATGCGCGACATTCTTTTTACCATTCTTGACGACCGGAGAGAGGATATTACATTACGAGCCTTAACATTTACCACTCTGGCAAAAACTACGGATTTAGACATTGTAAGGAGGCTAATGAAAAAAGTCACTGAGAAGGATGATGTCGAGCAGCTGTTGGCTTATATGGTTTCAAACATTAGAACGCTGTTGGAGGGTAGTACCCCTGAAATGGCTAAGTATGAATTTCTGTAATTAAACTGTATAGTGATAACCATTCAAGCCGCTCAACGTTTAAAACTTAGTGTTGTAAATAAAAATCTGTTGTTCTATATAATTTCTGTTTAAAAGTTTGTTTCCTCTGTAAACTGAATGATTGTTATAATATAAAAAAAATTGTGCCTTGCACTGTCTGTAAAGCTATGCATAGTTTGATTATTATTTTATTGATTTTGTTTATTCTTCAGCGTAACAGCAGCATGGACATCGGTCTTTCAACAAAACCCAGTAAACTTTGATATACCAGATGCCTATAGCCCCAAAACTTCAAAAACTATTGATCTTTCGGGATTTTTGAAGTAAGACATTTTTGCATACTTGGTATAGCTTAAATAATTAAGTTATGCCCTTAATGACAATAAATTAGACATGTTTTGCAACGGCTTACTGCACTTTTGTTCAATATTTCATTGAAATATGTGTATTTAAAAAACCCAAACCATTTTGAATATCTAGACATGGGCTGTCCGAGATGTTTGGAGGTAACCTGTACGTGGACATTGTGTACGACCCCGCGTTCAACATCCTCTCAATGATGCGACTCTCCCTGAACTATCACATCAGGGACCACAAGTACAACATTGCAGAAGTCACATTGGATATTAAAGGTACAGGAAATAGTTTGAAATTTCCTTAGAAATAAGTAGTTCATGTCAGTTTAAAATGAACAATATACATTATGCTGTTATATACTGCATTGGTATTTTAAACACAAGCATCTTAAACATCAATGGTATTTTCTTTGGTGATTTTAAAACATAGATGACATTGATTAACATCTTAAGCTTGTTGTTGGATCATCATTATTGAAGATGAGATATGTCATATGTATCTCCTTCTATATTTTTTGCAACAAACAGATTTTAAACTTTTCTCAAGCATGATTTTTTTACCTGCAGGATTTGACTTGCTAATGGATGTGATTATGAGAAAGACTGATATGACCCTATCTGACCTCTATGCCCTTTACAAGATGGCCCAAGGTCAAGGTCATGCACAGGGCAGCAGTCAGGGAGAGGAGAAAGTGGCCAAGTTTCAGAGGAATATTATCAAAGCAGTGAATGCGATCATAGACAAGGTTAACCATCCTGGAATGAACTTTGACCTTGGTGTGAATTTAAAATTGAAAGGTATGTCTGTTGTTTTTTTAATTATGCCTGTTTAAAAAAAAAAAAAGGACACATTGTAGTTTTTGCTGTGGAGTACGGGCGGTCAGGTGGGGGGGGGGGGGGTTGGCAGGCAGGCAGCTTCCAGTGTGTTGTCTGCTCAATAACTTTGTCCAATCATCACCAAATTTAGTCAGAATGTGTATGGGTATTATATCTTGGACGAGTTTGATAACCAGCCATATCACTCTTGTCACTCAAGAGTAATTGTCCTTTAATTATTACCTAAAATTTAGTCTTGTGTGTTCAATAACTTTAAAAGCCTTTGTCCAATCATCACCAAATTCGGTCTCATAATATCTTGGAACAGTTTGATAACCAGCCATATCGCTTCAGTCTAAAAAATACATAAAATTGGTATTTTCTGATCAATATTTAGAAGCCTTTGTCCATTCATCACCAAATATGGCCAGAACTATGAATATTTTTTGTTGGATTCATAAATTCAAGATGTACATATCTTGAAAGAAATCTAAAATTGATGCATAAATCTTCATTTGCAGGTAAAAATATTGTGTTTGCAAGCCTGCAGGAGCTTATCGCCATGGTTCGAGAAGCTAAAAATCCGCAGAGTGGACAGCCATTTTCTCCAGAGAAATTCCTCCACCAACTAATGGCAGGAATGGATGTCTTTAAACGTTTCAAGTAAAGTCACCAGAATTTGTTCAATCTCAGTATTTAATAGTATTGAAACTATTTAACATTTATGTAGGTGGATGTTTAACACAAAGCCATGTTGTACAGCAATGTCAATCTGTGTGTTAGGTACATGTATTTAGTATGCTTACTGGTGGTTTAAAATCATTCATCAGTCTAAAAACAAAATATCAACACTGTCATTGTCCAATTTATGCTGTGTTCACATATGATTTGACACTCTTTTATTTGAAACTCTAGAATTGTCATGTTAAATGATTTCTTCTAAGGCATAGTTAAATTATGATATGTTGGCATTACACCTTTAAAAATGTAAAAATGTCAACATTCCTTTTTTAATCCTCTAAATTTATGAAATTCTTAAAGACATTTTTGTTAAAACATGTTTGTCATTCTTCCTTGTTTCCTTTTAGTATGTTTATAAACAAAGTTCAAACTTTTAGAATTGTCATAGAAACCAAAACAAAGCAAACAATTATTGTGAAACACCTGTGTAAAACTTGGTAACATATCTGTAAGATTAATTTGATGTATTTTTATTATAAATGAAAAATGTTTAATTCTATATTAATATTATTAGGAAATATCAGAAAACACTGGTACTGTTTCCCCTACAGGAACATAGAGTGGATAAGTTTGCAGAAGATTCTGCCGACATGTGCCGGGCTGCCCATGAACATGTCTGTAAGCGTTGCAGGCTTCAACAAGATCGACATTGACCTTCAGTCCAACCTCGCTTTGTTCATGGGAAAAGTAAGCCCTAATGTAGAAGCAACATCAAGTCAAAGTGTTATGTAAGTTTTCCATTACTAGTAGAGCTACAGCAGAAAATAAATAATTATTTTTAGATTTAAGATTTTATGAAATACAATAGTGATGCAGGTGGGTTGATTTCAATGCATGTGATATGTATAAATGTTAGTGTGTTTTTTTAGTCCACCAGAGCATGTTATGATTTGTGATCACCCAGTGTTTATTGTCTGTCCTTAATTGTATATTGTGTGACATCAACAATTGGGTTATGTGACATCTTCTCAGAAACCAAGTGGCCAATATTGCGAGAGAAACACGAAACCACCCGACATTGGTCATTTTCAAACCTATTCAAATGGTTCCAGTCCATTGCAAATAGAGGCTAGAGAGCTAAAACTAAAAAATAAACATTGAAAATGTTATCTTGTAAAAAGTGCTTAAAATTCATCTCCTCAAAATGACGTATTGGTTCATTGTAGAATCTCAGGTTGGGGTTTTCCATTTTTTTTTGGTGTAGTTTGGTTTTTCGAATAAGGGATATCTGCGATGTAGGAAAACATATTTTCTACTTTTTTAGCTCACCTGAGCACAAAGTGCTCAAGGTGAGCTATTGTGATCGGTCTATGTCCGGCGTCTGTCGTTCGTCATCCGTCGTCCGGCGTCAACAATTGGTTATAATCATCTTCTTCTCCTAAACTGCTTGGACAATTTTGATGAAACTTCATAGGAATGATCCTTGGTTGGTGCTTTTTCAAAATTGTTCAGAGAAAGGAATTCCATGAAGAACTCTGGTTGCCATGGCAACCTAAAGGAAAATGTCAACAATTGGTTATAATCATCTTCTTCTCCTAAACCCCTTGGACAATTTTGCTGAAACTTCACAGGAATGATCCTTGGTTGGTGATTTTTCAAAACTGTTCAAAGAAATTAATTTCATGCAGAACTCTGGTTGCCATGGCAACCTAAAGGAAAATGTCAACAATTGGTTATAATCATCATCTTCTCCTAAACCGCTTGGACAATTTTGATGAAACTTTATAGGAATGATCCTTGGTTGGTGCTTTTTCAAAATTGTTAAAAAAAAATGAATTCCATGCAGAACTCTGGTTGCCATGGCAACCTAAAGGAAAATGTCAACAATTGGTTATAATCATCATCTTCGCCTAAACCCCTTAGACAATTTTAATGAAACTTCATAGGAATGATCCTTGGTTGGTGCTTTTTCAAAATTGTTCAAAGAAATGAATTCCATGCAGAACTCTGGTTGCCATGGCAACCTAAAGGAAAATGTCAACAATTGGTTATAATCATCATCTTCTCCTAAACCCCTTGGACAATTTTAATGAAACTTCACAGGAATGATCCTTGGTTGGTGCTTTTTCAAAATTGTTCAAAGAAATTAATTCCATGTGGAACTCTGGTTGCCATGGCAACCTAAAGATTATAATCATCATCTTCTCCTAAACCCCTTGGACCATTTTAATGAAACTTCATAGGAATGATCCTTGGTTGGTGTTTTTTCAAAATAGTTCAAAGAAATGAATGCAGAACTCTGGTTGCAATGGCAACCTAAAAGAAAATTACAAGACTTTTTTTGGCAAATATTATGAAGCCTAGTGCTTAAAAATTTGGTGTATGAAATTGTCGATTGGTTATCTACCATGTTTATTCAAATTATGCCCCTGGAGAAAAATTTGCCTTAGCCCGTGGGCTACAAGTTCATTATAAATACATTTTGTTAAAATCTGATAGTTATGTTAAGTTTACTCTTGAAGCAAGGGCAGCAAGTCTTGCTATATGGTCTCCCTTTTTGTTGGAGATTCCACTACTTTCTATTTTTAGTAACAAGGGAATAGATTTCAATTTTTATTAAGTCTTCAACATAGTCACTTCTGAGGTAATTATTGTTCTTTTTTTAGGTTCATAGATTTAAATAATTATGCCCCCCTTCGAAGAAGAGGGGTATATTGCTTTGCACAGGCATGTCGGTATGTCGGTCGGTCGGTCGGTCGGTCGGTCCGTCGGTAGACCAAAGCTTGTCCGAGTGATAACTCAACAATTCCTGGACGTATGGTCATCAAACTTGACATGAAGGTTGGGCCTGACCAGTAGATGACCCCTATTGATTTTAGGGCTCATCGGGTCAAAGGTCAAGGTCACAGTGACCTTTAATGGTAAAATAATTTTAAAGCTTGTCCGAGTGATAACTCAACAATGCCTAGACCTATGGTCATCAAACTTGATATGGAAGTTGGGCCCGACCATTAGATGACCCCTATTGTTTTTGGGGGTCATCGGGCCAAAGGTCAAGGTCACAGTGACCTTGAATGGTAATAGGATGTCCGAGTGATAACTCGACAATGTCTGCACCCTTGGCCCTCATTCTTGACTTGGAGGTTGGGCCTGACCAGTAGCTGACCCCTATTGTTTTTGGGGCTCATCGGGTCAAAGATCAAGGTCATAGTGACATTGAATGGTAAAAGGTTGTCCGAGTGATAACTCAACAATGCCTGCACCCATGGCCCTCATAATTGACTTGGAGGTTGGGCCTGACCAGTAGATGAACCCTATTGTTTTTGGGGGTCATCAGGCCAAAGGTCAAGGTCACAGTGACCTTGAATGGTAAAAGGTTGTCCATGTGATAACTCGACAATGCCTACACCCATGGTCCTCATAATTGACTTGGAGGTTGGGCCTGGCCAGTAGATGACCCCTATTGTTTTCGGGGGTCATCGGTCCAAAGGTCAAGGTCACAGTGACTTTGAATGGTTAAAGGTTATCCGTGTCATTACTCGACAATGCCTGCACCTATGACCCTCAAACTTGACTTGGAGGTTGGGCCTGACCAGTAGATGACCCCTATTGTTTTTGGGGGTCATTGGGCCAAAGGTCAAGGTCACAGTGACCTTGAATGGTAAAAGGTTGTCTGAGTGATAACTCGACAATGCCTGCACCCACGGCCATCAAACTTGAATTGGAGGTTGGGCCTGACCAGTAGATGGCCCCTATTGATTTTAGGGGTCATTGGGCCAAAGGTCAAGGTAACAGTGACTTTGAACGATAAAAGGTTGCCCGAGTGATAACTCAACAATGCCTGCGCCCATGGCCCTCAAACTTGACTTGGAGGTTGGGCCTGACCAGTAGATGACTCCTATTGATTTAAGGGGTCAGAGGTCAAGGTCACAGTGACCTTGAAAGCAAACTCGACAATTCCTGGACCTATGGTCATCAAACTTGACATGAAGGTTGGGCCTGAACAGTAGATGACCCCTCTTGACTTTGGGGGTCATCAGGCCAAGGTCAAGGTCACAGTAACCTTTAACGCAAAAAAGTTAACAAATCTTCTCCCAGTGATATCTCAACAATACCTGAATCTATGATCATCAAACTTGACATGTAAGTTGGGCCTGACCAGGAGATGACCCTTATTGATTTTAGGAGTCTTTGGGTCAAAGGTCAGGTTCACAGTGACCTTGAATGCGAAAATGTTTCAAGTGATAATTGGACAATGCCTGCACCCATGGCCCTCAAACTTGACTTGGAGTTGTGTCTGACCTGTAGATGACCCCTTATGATTTAAGGGGTCATTGGATCAAAGGTCAAGGTTACAGTGACCTTGAACGAAAAATGCTTGTCTGTGTGATAACTTGTCAATGCCTGCACCCATGGCCCTCAAACTTAACATTTAGATTTTTGGTGACCAGCTGATGACTACTATGGATTTTGAGGTCATAGAGTCAAAGGTCATGGTCATAACACACTCTATCCTCAAACTTTGAATGGTCATAATCTTAAAACTGCCTCAGCGGCATACAATGTTAGCGACAAATCAGCTGTCATTTCGGTCCATGCATATTTCATTCAATTGTTCATATAACACCATGGCGCTCAGGGGGGGCATAATGTTTGACAAACATCTTTTGTTATTATACACTTTATTCTTTAGAAGAAATTTCATTTTTACTTAATAATAAATTTAATAATCAGACTTTTCCATTGAACTTCATATAGATTATTGTTCATGCAGATACTACATTCTTATCTTCTGTGTGGATAGTGCAAGAAACGTGTCCCTACCTTAAGGTCAAGGTCACACCAAGTGTTATTCACAATGGAATACTGCATATATAAGGACATGAGTTTAGGTTGTCATGTCGGGGCTATAACTTTTATTGTATGGACAGATTTTAAAATGACTTGCCACATGTGTTCAACATACCAAGACGACGTGTCGTGTGCAAGACCCATGTCCTTACGTCTAAGTTGAAGGTTACACTTAGTGTTTATTCACAATGGAATGCTGCATATAAGTACATGGAGTATAGGGTGTCGTGTACGGGCTGTAACTTTCTCTTGTATGGACAGATTTTAAAATGACTTGCCACATGTATTCGACATACCAAGACGATGTGTCGTGTGCAAGACCCATGTCCCTACCTCTAAGGTGAAAGATGCACACTTATTCACAATGGAATGCTGAATATGAGGACATGAGAGTGTAGGCTGTCAAGTATGGGTGGTATTTTTTTATGTTCAGAGGCAATTTAAAATAACTTGCCATATGTATTTGATACGTAAAGGCAAGATCAACTTTTTATGTACTTGTTCATAGGACAATGTCACATTCGGGGGCATTTGTCACATACTGTGACAGCTTTTGTTTAATTTTCTTTAAGAAACAAGCTATATTGATAACAAAGGTTAAACTCTTTTACTCAGGTGAGCGATTTAGGTCCATCATGGCCCTCTTGTTGTAAAAAATATATGACATAGAACAATTCCTAAAACATATTTTTATACATTATTTTTATAATTTTAAAGCATAAAAATATTGAATTTGGATCAATTAAGAGCTGTTAAACGAATTGAAATGAAATTTTATGCAAATTTTATAAATGCCCATTATATTACATTGTTGGAGTAAGCTGCTAAGATTACACTGTTTGTAGAAGAGGAAAAAATGCATATGTTATATCAAGTTATAGGCATGTTCTGTAAAGATTGAGCTGGTGTCAAAGGCATACAAAAGAAACTGTTTACTTCCGAAGGATTAACTCAACCTTGACATTGAAATAACTTATTTCAAATAAATTTTAGTATTTACTGCACATGTCCTTGAGAATGACCTTATGATCTACATTCTTGTTTAAGAGCATTGATACTCAATGGGAAGAAACCAGTACTTGTGTCCCTTTTCCTTGGTAGAAACCAGTACTTGTGTCCCTTTTCCTGGGTAGAAATTAGTACTTGTGTCCCTTTTCCTGGGTAGAAACCAGTGCTTGTGTCCCTTTTCCTGGGTAGAAACCAGTACTTGTGTCCCTTTTCCTGGGTAGAAATTAGTACTTGTGTCCCTTTTCCTGGGTAGAAACCAGTACTTGTGTCCCTTTTCCTGGGTAGAAACCAGTGCTTGTGTCCCTTTTCCTGGGTAGAAACCAGTACTTGTGTCCCTTTTCCTGGGTAGAAACCAGTACTTGTGTCCCTTTTCCTGGGTAGAAACCAGTACTTGTGTCCCTTTTCCTGGGTAGAAACCAGTACAGAAGAAACCAGTACTTGTGTCCCTTTTCGTGGGTAGAAACCAGTACTTGTGTCCCTTTTCGTGGGTAGAAACCAGTACTTGTGTCCCTTTTCCTGGGTAGAAACCAGTACTTGTGTCCCTTTTCCTGGGTAGAAACCATTACTTGTGTTCCTTTTCCTGGGTAGAAACCAGTACTTGTGTCCCTTTCCCTGGAAAGAAACCAGTACTTGTGTCCCTTTCCGTGGGTAGAAACCAGTACTTGTGTCCCTTTCCGTGGAAAGAAACCAGTACTTGTGTCCCTTTCCGTGGGTAGAAACCAGTACTTGTGTCCCTTTTCCCGGGTAGAAACCAGTACTTGTGTCCCTTTCCGTGGGTAGAAACCAGTACTTGTATCCCTTTCCGTGGGTAGAAACCAGTACTTGTGTCCCTTTCCGGGGTAGAAACCAGTACTTGTGTCCCTTTCCGTGGAAAGAAACCAGTACTTGTGTCCCTTTCCGTGGGTAGAAACCAGTACTTGTGTCCCTTTTCCTGGGTAGAAACCAGTACTTGTGTCCCTTTTCCTGGGAAGAAACCAGTACTTGTGTCCCTTTTCCTGGGTAGAAACCAGTACTTGTGTCCCTTTTCCTGGGTAGAAACCAGTACTTGTGTCCCTTTTCGTGGGAAGAAACCAGTACTTGTGTCCCTTTTAGTGGGTAGAAACCAGTACTTGTGTCCCTTTTCCTGGGTAGAAACCAGTACTTGTGTCCCTTTTCGTGGGTAGAAACCAGTACTTGTGTCCCTTTTAGTGGGTAGAAACCAGTACTTGTGTCCCTTTTCCTGGGTAGAAACCAGTACTTGTGTCCCTTTTCCTGGGAAGAAACCAGTACTTGTGTCCCTTTTCCTGGGTAGAAACCAGTACTTGTGTCCCTTTCCGTGGAAAGAAACCAATACTTGTGTCCCTTTCCGTGGGTAGAAACCAGTACTTGTGTCCCTTTCCGTGGAAAGAAACCAGTTCTTGTGTCCCTTTCCGTGGGTAGAAACCAGTACTTGTGTCCCTTTTCGTGGGTAAAAACCAGTACTTGTGTCCCTTTTCCTGGGAAGAAACCAGTACTTGTGTCCCTTTTCCCGGGTAGAAACCAGTACTTGTGTCCCTTTCCGTGGGTAGAAACCAGTACTTGTGTCCCTTTTCGTGGGAAGAAACCAGTACTTGTGTCCCTTTTAGTGGGTAGAAACCAGTACTTGTGTCCCTTTTCCTAGGTAGAAACCAGTACTTGTGTCCCTTTTCCTGGGTAGAAACCAGTACTTGTGTCCCTTTTCCTGGGTAGAAACCAGTACTTGTGTCCCTTTTCCTGGGTAAAAACCAGTACTTGTGTCCCTTTTCCTTGGAAGAAACCAGTACTTGTGTCCCTTTTCCTGGGTAGAAACCAGTACTTGTGTCCCTTTTCCTGGGTAAAAACCAGTACTTGTGTCCCTTTTCCTTGGAAGAAACCAGTACTTGTGTCCCTTTTCCTTGGAAGAAACCAGTACTTGTGTCCCTTTTCCTGGGTAGAAACCAGTACTTGTGTCCCTTTTCCTGGGTAGAAACCAGTGCTTGTGTCCCTTTTCCTGGGTAGAAACCAGTACTTGTGTCCCTTTTCGTGGGTAGAAACCAGTACTTGTGTCCCTTTTCCTGGGTAGAAACCAGTACTTGTGTCCCTTTTCGTGGGTAGAAACCAGTACTTGTGTCCCTTTTCGTGGGTAGAAACCAGTACTTGTGTCCCTTTTCCCAGGTAGAAACCAGTACTTGTGTCCCTTTTCGTGGGTAGAAACCAGTACTTGTGTCCCTTTTCGTGGGTAGAAACCAGTACTTGTGTCCCTTTTCCTGGGTAGAAACCAGTACTTGTGTCCCTTTTCGTGGGTAGAAACCAGTACTTGTGTCCCTTTTCCTTGGTAGAAACCAGTACGTGTGTCCCTTTTCGTGGTTAGAAACCAGTACTTGTATCCCTTTTCGTGGGTAGAAACCAGTACTTGTGTCCCTTTTCCTGGGTAGAAACCAGTACTTGTGTCCCTTTTCCTTGGTAGAAACCAGTACTTGTGTCCCTTTTCCTGGGTAGAAACCAGTACTTGTGTCCCTTTTCCTGGGTAGAAACCAGTACTTGTGTCCCTTTTCGTGGGTAGAAACCAGTACTTGTGTCCCTTTTCCCAGGTAGAAACCAGTACTTGTGTCCCTTTTCGTGGGTAGAAACCAGTACTTGTGTCCCTTTTCGTGGGTAGAAACTAGTACTTGTGTCCCTTTTCCCAGGTAGAAACCAGTACTTGTGTCCCCTTTTTACAGATGTTTCTCTGGTAAATTGGGTGAGAGGTGGATTTCTCCCACCTCAGATAGGTAGATCCAATAAATTAACCATGCTAGAAATTCTTATCTTGCCCACAGGCGAAGATAAAATGGGCGAAGATAAAATGCTCGTAGGGAAACAGTTCAATTTAATCAGAGTGCAGCCGTGAAATTTTCTTTTTGTGATTTTACACACAATTCGTAAATCTTAAATGTGGCTACTTCAGATATGCAACCACAATGACTGGACAACTGACCATTCCCATTGGTGGGTCAACTCACAGTTCAGGCTTACAGATGAGGATAGGGCTTAACTCTGAACGTGGGGCCCGCATGCGAGTAAAGTACGGGTACGATGATCTAATCGTCAAAACGGCAAACCCTACAAAGGAAAAGATAGAGTTTTATTTGCAGCCAATACTAATGAGCGGGGATAGTAAAACTTCTGAGCAGCTCCTGCATGCTGAGTGAGTCAAGACTTATGTTAGCTAATTGGATCAAGCATTATTGAATTATGGTTAGTCACATGAATGCCATAAAATGTGTGGTTATTGTTTTGTATTAACGTTGACTTGAAAATCTGCAAGAATTTTTCCTGGAAGTTATCTATAGAATTGTTCTTATGTTAGCTAATTGGATCAGTTATTATAAGAATGATGGTTAGTCACATGAGTGGTGTCATCAAAGGTGTGGTTATTGTTTTGTTTTTATGTTGTGTTGAAAATCGACAAGACTTAAAGTTTATAAGTAAAGTTATTTACTGAAGAATTTTCTCTTGAAGTTATTTATAGAATTATTCTTGCCTTATATTCCCGTATTTGAATCATGAATTGAGAACTACTTTCAGTTACTGTAAATGATATGGGATATACAACTTTTTATTCCTGTTTACACCTTACCAGTTCTATAAAGAAGAAATATGCCATTTAGCGTAAGATTTCAGTTGAAGAAAAGAACAAAAACACAAATGCAACAACTATTTTCTATACTATATAATGTACTTTCAGTCTTTTAAGATCAAACATTTAAGTACTCAGCAAAAACTACCCATGACATGATGCAACAATTTTGTGGGGACACCTGGCATCCATATTTGGCATTATTGCCATTGTCTTGATGAAATTACAAGCTAAGATGTGTTCTATCACTTCCAATACAAATAATTTAGAAAAGAGCCACTAAGCAATTTAAATGTATTGTTTTATACTTTCTCAGTGGAAGGATGTTCCTTTTACATCACTCTGGACATGAAGAACTGAGCAGAGAGGCAGCATTTGAAAAAACTTACACCAGATGCCTGGACTCTAAGAAATCCTTGCTGTTAGGGCGGTCCTTCTGTGTTGTCGCCAAATATCCTGATGTGAAGGCGTCAGATAACCACGCATACTTCCCATTGTCTGGGCCATTTGACATGGCTGTCACCATGGAAGTTGTTGATAAGTAAGTTCAAATTGGCCATTCTGTTTTTACCTGTCTCAGTTTTTCAAATTAATTAGTGGAGGCATTGTTATAACCTTGGTGTCTTTGGTGGCGTTGTTGTGCAAAATTTCTGACCTTGGCCATAGCTCAAAACCCTTTTAAGATATTCATTTGAAATTAGATTGACCTGTTTATAAGGACAAAAGGCACATCTTTATAAAGGGCAACCTACCAATATTATCACCAACTCATCCGTTTTATTTACGGCCATAACAATGGCTTTAATAATAGTTGAGTTAAGCCCCTTCTTGGACTAAAAGAACAACAAAAAACAAGCATTGGCAGTGCACCTGTTTTTCCTGATACCTACCCTGGGGTGAAATGGTTAGATAAGACACTCACACAACTACCATGCACTGTCAGGGCCATATGCCATCTCTGTCACACCTACCATGCACTGTCAGGGCCATATGCCATCTCTGTCACACCTACCATGCACTGTCAGGGCCATATGCCATCTCTGTCACCACTACCATGCACTGTCAGGGCCATTTGCCATCTCTGTCACAACTACCATGCACTGTCAGGGCCATATGCCATCTCTGTCATACCTACCATGCACTGACAGGGCCATATGCCATCTCCGTCACCACTACCATGCATTGTCAGGGCCATATGCCATCTCTGTCACCACTACCATGCATTGTCAGGGCCATATGCCATCTCTGTCACCACTACCATGCATTGTCAGGGCCATATGCCATCTCTGTCACCACTACCATGCATTGTCAGGGCCATATGCCATCTCTGTCACACCTACCATGCACTGACAGGGCCATATGCCATCTCTGTCACCACTACCATGCATTGTCAGGGCCATATGCCATCTCTGTCACCACTACCATGCATTGTCAGGGCCATATGCCATCTCTGTCACCACTACCATGCATTGTCAGGGCCATATGCCATCTCTGTCACCACTACCATGCATTGTCAGGGCCATATGCCATCTCTGTCACCACTACCATGCATTGTCAGGGCCATATGCCATCTCCGTCACCATGGAAGTTGCTGATAAAAATATGTCTAATAAGACCATCTCTAAACAGAATATCCCGTTTGCAACTTTTTCTAATGGGTTGGTACGTCGGATGTTTTTCTAAAAAAAAAAATTGAATGAATACTTATCAACAAAGAAGAGAAAAACTTGTAACAATTGAAATTTAACTTGATGCTGTATGAATATTAGCTTTCCTTTAAGAAATTAGTTTTTTCTGAGGCAACTTATCATCTATCACTATTCCTTTGCAGAGTTGGATGGTATGAGCTGCGCTTTGAGTACTTTGTGGAGCAAGAGACTGGTGGTGCTTTAGTTGACAATCTACAGTTTACACACACAGGGAAAGGTAGTTTAACATACTAGTAACTTGCATGCTTCTGCTTTAAATTGGCAGACCCACTAATTTTTAGCTTGTCTGTTTCCCCGGTAAAAAGATGAGCAAATTGTTGTAGTCTAGGCCATCAGCTTTGAGCAAACAATTAAGCCTTGGCTATATATAGCTAAAATAATAAAAAAAGTTAATGACATGAAACTTGGTGCAAATGTTCATGACATGACAATACACACAATTATTATGCTACAAGTCTTATAATAACTTTGGCTAAAGGTGGTAATGAAGATTTGCAAAACAATGCATGAAAATGGGCCAAGAAAAGCAGAAGGGTGTCGGCATCTGCGTGCTGTGCTCTTGTCTAAAATACAAAAACTTAAGAATGTTATGTTGTTCATAATCTCTTTATTTATAATATGTGACCTTGTTTTTTGTAATATATGACTTTGTTTTTTGTACAAATTGATAAAGATTTTGATTTTATGATGCTATTTTATTATTGCTACAAAAGTTATACAATATGCTTTAGCAAAAAAAACAACAACAACAGTTTTACTATTTTTAATCCTGTTCAGACAAAAGTGAAGATTTGGATCATTTGATTGTACAACAATACGGTATTGTCAACTTTCTGTAGGTGACACCATCCAGGCTTTTCTGGTACTGTAATACGGTACTGTCAACTTTCTGTAGGTGACATGATGTCCAGGCTTTTCTGGTACTGTAATACGGTACTGTCAACTTTCTGTAGGTGACATGATGTCCAGGCTTTTCTGGTACTGTAATACGGTACTGTCAACTTTCTGTAGGTGACACCATCCAGGCTTTTCTGGTACTGTAATACGGTACTGTCAACTTTCTGTAGGTGACACCATCCAGGCTTTTCTGGTACTGTAATACGGTACTGTGAACTTCCTGTAGGTGACATGATGTCCAGGCTTTTCTGGTACTTTAATACGGTACTGTCAACTTTCTGTAGGTGACACCATCCAGGCTTTTCTGGTACTGTAATACGGTACTGTCAACTTTCTGTAGGTGACACCATCCAGGCTTTTCTGGTACTGTAATACGGTACTGTCAACTTTCTGTAGGTGACATGATGTCCAGGCTTTTCTGGTACTGTAATACGGTACTGTCAACTTTCTGTAGGTGACACCATCCAGGCTTTTCTGGTACTGTAATACGGTACTGTCAACTTTCTGTAGGTGACACCATCCAGGCTTTTCTGGTACTGTAATACGGTACTGTCAACTTTCTGTAGGTGACATGATGTCCAGGCTTTTCTGGTACTGTAATACGGTACTGTCAACTTTCTGTAGGTGACACCATCCAGGCTTTTCTGGTACTGTAATACGGTACTGTCAACTTCCTGTAGGTGACATGATGTCCAGGCTTTTCTGGTACTGTAATACGGTACTGTCTACTTTCTGTAGGTGACACCATCCAGGCTTTTCTGGTACTGTAATACGGTACTGTCAACTTTCTGTAGGTGACACCATCCAGGCTTTTCTATTACTGTAATACGGTACTGTCAACTTCCTGTAGGTGACATGATGTCCAGGCTTTTCTGGTACTGTAATACGGTACTGTCAACTTTCTGTAGGTGACACCATCCAGGCTTTTCTGGTACTGTAATACGGTACTGTCAACTTTCTGTAGGTGACACCATCCAGGCTTTTCTGGTACTGTAATACTGTACTGTCAACTTTCTGTAGGTGACATGATGTCCAGGCTTTTCTGGTACTGTAATACGGTACTGTCAACTTTCTGTAGGTGACACCATCCAGGCTTTTCTGGTACTGTAATACGGTACTGTCAACTTTCTGTAGGTGACACCATCCAGGCTTTTCTGGTACTGTAATACGGTACTGTCAACTTTCTGTAGGTGACACCATCCAGGCTTTTCTGGTACTGTAATACGGTACTGTCAACTTTCTGTAGGTGACACCATCCAGGCTTTTCTGGTACTGTAATACGGTACTGTCAACTTTCTGTAGGTGACACAATGTGCAGGCTTTTCTGGTACTGTAATACGGTACTGTCAACTTTCTGTAGATGACATGATGTCCAGGCTTTTCTGGTACTGTAATACGGTACTGTCAACTTTCTGTAGGTGACATGATGTCCAGGCTTTTCTGGTACTGTAATACTGTACTGTCAACTTCCTGTAGGTGACACAATGTCCAGGCTTTTCTGGTACTGTAATAATGGTACTGCCAACTTTCTGTAGGTGACATGATGTCCAGGCTTTTCTAGTACTGTAATATGGTACTGTCAATTTTCTGTAGGTGACATGATGTCCAGGCTTTTCAACATTCACATAAAATTCAACAGACAGAATAGATCCTTGACAGTTGACTCTGCATTTCCGGAGATTGAATGGAATTACCAAGGCGACTGGACCTCTTACCATTCTGACACACTCTATGAATACTACTACAAGGATTTAATATCTGTGAAAGATCACCCCTATCTTGGAATCATACTTAAGGTAAATGTCTTTTATTTGTTTGTTTATTGTAGAAAAAGAAAAACAGACAAGTTATTGTCATAGCCATGGATTTGTTGTCATCTTAATAAAGATTTTTTTATTTTTTTTTATCATTATCTTGAGACCAGTGTTAGTGATTCCATTTTGTGTATTGTCTTATCAAGTTGACAGTCGAATGAAAATGCCTAGAATTTACTCCATATGTTAGAACAGATAAGATGTATGTATGATTTTAACTGTTTCATATATTTATGGTAAACAAAAAATAAATGCATTGTTTAAGTGGCATAACTATCAAGGGTTAGTTAATGTATAATTGAACATATTCTACTTGATTGTAAAGAAAGCTGAATTCTGATGCAAAACACTCTCAAGCCTGTTTCTTCAGTAGAAACCAGTATATGTGTCCTTGTTGAGGAGCCATAAGAAGCTATACCCCCTGTTGGGGATCAAATCCCTGACCTCCTGTGAGAGGCATGGAGGAGGTAGTTGAGCCAGCTGTATAACAGACAACTCTTTTTACAAATATATGCAAAATAATGTTAATGTCAATACATTTTCTTCCATACAGAAATATATCTACCTGGATGGTAAAGACCGGCAGTATATATTCAACATCACCCACCCATCATTTGGAGTTGATGTAAGGGCCGAGATGCATGCTGAAAACATGGAAGACAGTCTGTTATCTAAAAATATGGATCTCTCGTTCACCTATTATTGGTTTGTGTAGTTTCATGACTTTGTTAGACTCGGAATGATGGACCTTAAAGGCAAAAGGGAAAAGTGACATAAGATATTGAGGCATATAGACTCTTTAACTTTCACTCCTTCATATACATATAATTGATTGCTTTTACATTCAATTGAAGATACGTCACATGTACATACTCGGACTTATGATATAATACAGGGCACACTTTTCACACGAAGTTTTCACATTGTAGCTTTCTCAAAGATGGCTAATTATAATGTAAACTTAAGTTTTAGAAACACAAATTGTTTATCCTTTTAGCAAAGTTTACATTTTGTTGAAATATTTCCTAATACTATACGCTGAATAATTTTATGGGTGTAAAATTGGCCTACACATTTTCGAATAGAACCTTGCATGGATCTTTAATGAAGCACCAATGCATGGTTAACAATTTGCTGGGTTTGATGAATACTCAGCTTGAATAGATGCACTAGGATTTAATACCCTTTCTAATATGATGTTATCATATTGCAGGAACATTTATGTCTTTGGTATGAAATGGCCAGCCCACTTTTATGGTGATGTTATGTCATTTCAGTTCCCAGACGTTGCCATTCATGTACATGCTGCACCTTGTGTCATTTCAGTTCCCAGATGTTGCCATTCATGTACATGCTGCACCTTGTGTCATTTCAGTTCCCAGACGTTGCCATTCATGTACATGCTGCACCTTGTGTCATTTCAGTTCCCAGACGTTGCCATTCATGTACATGCTGCACCTTGTGTCATTTCAGTTCCCAGACGTTGCCATTCATGTACATGCTGCACCTTGTGTCATTTCAGTTCCCAGACGTTGCCATTCATGTACATGCTGCACCTTGTGTCATTTCAGTTCCCAGACGTTGCCATTCATGTACATGCTGCACCTTGTGTCATTTCAGTTCCCAGACGTTGCCATTCATGTACATGCTGCACCTTGTGTCATTTCAGTTCCCAGACGTTGCCATTCATGTACATGCTGCACCTTCTGTCATTTCAGTTCCCAGACGTTGCCATTCATGTACATGCTGCACCTTATGTCATTTCAGTTCCCAGACGTTGCCATTCATGTACATGCTGCACCTTATGTCATTTCAGTTCCCAGACGTTGCCATTCATGTACATGCTGCACCTTGATGCCCTAGCAGCCATGAGAAATGGGGACAAAACCACTCTACAACTCTCTCGTAGCAAGCAGAACACTGGATCTATGTTAACCAATATTCAGTATTATGGTGAATGTTTTATCATATATTACTTTAATATTATGATTCAGACTCAGATGTCACAAGAAATATTTATGATAAGATTTCTTTTCTGAAACTTAAAAGGCTAATTCCTACTAAATGCTTAGACTGTTTTTACTGTCACAGGGTTTTTGGCTCTATGTCTGAAGCCTTGATTTTGAAAAAAATGAGCTATGGTATATTAATAATTATATGGATTACCGGTATTCATTTTTATTAAAAAAATCTGACATTGGGCTAAAAATCCTGTGTTGCAACACAGCATACTTTTTTTAGAAAATGAAATAATGATAATGCGTTGCCCTTGCTATTTTCATAGTAAAAATCCCCAAATATTATAACATACAGAACACACAGTGAACATAGAGTCAACTACTGAATACAGCCCAGGCAATACACAAAGACACCATGTCATCACATACGAAGCTGATGGTGTTCAGGTCAGTGAATGTATCAACAGGAATGTCAAGGCTTTATGAGAAGGATTTAGTAAAACTATAAGATGTTCAAGCCTGTACTTTTGTCCAGCGCAAGGTCCCTCTGCATTTCTTTAAGTTATTTTAGCTGGTACTGGTAAAAAGCATTTTCCAACATATGTTGGACTTAAAATAGCATATCTTTTGTATATGAATATTCATGTTATATTTACATTTGTAGCACTCCAGCTGTTTTGTTAACATGTATGATTATGGACACAAATTTATCTTTCCAGAAAACGATGACTGTACAGGGTAACATATTATCATCTAAAGATGGTGCGACAGTCACCTACAACGGGGTTATGGATATGACAGGAGAAGATTTTACCATACATGTTAAAAGCTCTGTGGCAATAGAGGAGAGACTTTCTTTTAGCCTGACCAGCGAAATTGATTATGTGAATAATGAGGTAATAAAGTTATGGCCTTGAATAATATATGGTATTAGCTGTTTTGCTTAAAACCCCAGAACTATATCACCAAGAGACAACAAACCTTGGCAGAATGTTACATAGGTGATGAAGTTGTGAACCTTGGATTTGGTTTCCCTTGCACTTAGTTTGTGGAACTCATAATTTTGGTTTATGGAGAAAATTATGGCCCTTGCTTATGTGACAATTGCAGCATATTGGGGCATCCTTGTTTTAGTTTCCTTTTATTTCTTAAATTCAATGTAAAAAAAATGCCTGCTTCTTACAAACAGTAACAAGCTTTTGACTCTTTTTTTTTTAGGTCAATTTCAGGCTGAAATTGGCTCTTCAGAAAAATAAATGGTGAAAAAACTAGTTTGTTTAGATTTATGTAGAAAGGGATGTTGCTTGCGTCATCTCGATCAAGTTTATTCAGGTGAAAATGGCAGTTTAAGATCAGGATACGGTGTATCGTAAAATGTTTATTTTAAATTTTCATTATTGTATGAATGAAATTGTCCATCACAATTTTCAAGAAAAACAAAAAAATTGTCACTGTCAACAAACATGGTGGCCGATGGCGGCAGATGATTTTAACATTTTTCTTTGCGTCATAAAACCCAAAACATAGATTGAACGTTTTTTTCTCGTGTTTTTCATGGATATTTTTGCCTGCGTCTTATAACCCCTATCAACTTAGATTCAGTCATTTACAATAATTTCTTTATATACTTTTTTATTTCAGTCGTCAAGGAAGAAAAGATCTCTGTCAAGTATATATGACAAGTTTGACTCAGTGGAAAAGGCCTCAAATGAAGAGGTAAGCAAGGGGGGATAAATATGTCAATAGGCTGTGAATTTTGGGGAACGTAAGTGTTTTGTTTGATGATACAGTAAAAGATGCCAAATGAAAGAATTTTTTTGTAAAAAAATGAGTTTTGCCACTTGACCAACGAAGAACATGGAAAAGATTTTGCATTCACTAGAAGTGCTCTTGTTTGAGGAATGGCAGATTTTATGACGTGATGGAAAGTCTCAGGAAGGAAAAATCTCAGACCTGCCTTAAAAATTTGTCAAAGATTACTGGTAATTGTATTGCAGGAAGTGGCTGTTAGGAGCCAGGATGGGGATCAAGCTAACCCCACAGAGATTGAGGTAGAGAAGACACCTGACAGACCAAACTTACCTAAACCTCCTCCAGTACCTGTCATACCCAGCATTTGGGATCTACCGGCATGGCAGGTAAGACCTTTAAGTGTTTATAGTTCATAGTTGAAGCTAACCCCATAGAGACTGAAACATACCCCGCAGAGAGTCAGGCCTACCATATTGAAACTCAATCTAACCCAACGACACTCATGCTAATCCCGAAGAGACTCAAGCTAACCCCAGAAAGACTCAAGCTAACTCCACAGAGGCTCAAGCTAACCATCCAGAGACACAAGTACACATATATCTTAAGCTTCCTAATCTACCATAACTTCATGTGTACCTGACATCCCCAGTATCTGGGACTACCTGTAAGGAAGGTAAGATTATGGGCAGTTTATAGCTCATAGGTCAAGTTAACTTCACAGGAATGCAACTAACCACACGGAGACTCAAGCTATGCCACTGTACCTGTCCTCCCCCAGTGGCCAAAATATACTTGCTTTGTAGGTGAGACCTCAAACAATCCATAGTTTTTTGCTTTCTTCTGTCTTGCTTTGGGAGGAGCTCAGCATGTTATTTTTGCGATAAATAGATGGTGTTATTGAATGCATATTTAAGATTTTTAGTAAAGCTCCTTACATGAGTGAGCATATTTGAATATAACAATGAAAACTTAGTTAACTGTGCATCAAAGTAAGTGATTATGACATCTCATTAGACTACAAGTTAACCATTACTATAAAACTTTTCTTATAACTTTGTCAGTTTATTTAGAAAAACATAATTTGTTTATCATTTGCTGTGCGTTTTTAATGTCAAAGAACAATATGTGCTAGACAATCTATATTGTCAGACCAATTTGACCACTAACCATGTTGGTAAGCAAATGTTTGACTGCCAGGGTTGTGATAGATATGACCTTGTAAAGTCAAATAAGAAAATGTATGAAGATATCATATTTTACATTTTCCAGACCAAGTTGACCATAAACCATGTTGTGAAGCCCATATTTCACTCTGAGAAAGCCTTACCCGGGGCTCTAGAGTTTGTGACTGATGTTACCTTGAAGAATCCTTGGAATGCGGGTTACAGAAATTTTGAAGCACAGTTGGTTTTCGGATATCAAATCCACACGACCTTCAAGAATTTCCAGTAAGTGGTCCAAGTAATGTTGCAGTATTTGTGTTGAGTAGTACATGTAACTTTAAATTGTGTGTGCCTTGACCTTTGCAAAATTCAGACGTCACATTTTTCAATTGAAAATTTTAACAATCCAGCTTTGGCTGAATATGTAGGTTGTTTTCAAATGAATATGATTAAATTATCTAAATGACTTAAACATACATCAAAAAAACATTGTCTTTATTGTCCACTTTACAGTTTCTGGTCACATGGTGATGGCAATGTGACCTACACTTCCCTCAGTGGTGCCCCAACGCCAGACACAGATGGTTCCCCTCTTCTAGAACATTACTGCGGCAACTTTAACATACACAGAGTTGCTTCAAAGACATTTGATTTTGCTTGGGAGCATAGGTTTGTAATTTAGTATGTTGATGGGCGCCTCAATATTTTAATGTCTGTCTTTTCATACTTGAGCATCTAAGATATATTATAGACTTGTCTTATAAGATCCCAAGGTTTACAACTTTGTAAACTATCTTTGCCACTTTGCAATTAAATGAATGATACAGACTAACATCAATGGTTTTACCTTCCAGTGACCCAAGTCTAGAGTATGAGTTTGTTGTTGGGTTTGACTGGGATGCCTACACCCATCATAAACCCCTGTACTTTGTGAGGGCTCATATGGAGAATAAGCTGGTCCCCTTTTTTACCTTCAATTATCGAGGTAAGATTTTAACAACAGAATTAGGGTTAGATTATTGATGGTGAGTGTGGTCTAGCAGTAAAGGTGTCTGCCTCTCCCCTAATGTGTTATCAGTTCTAACCTCACAATGGTAGCATTCTCTTGGGACACCAGTACTGGTTTCTACCTAGGCCATGGAATTGAGAGTGATTCTGTTTGCTGTCAGCATCTGTCACATTTAAGCAAAAGGATTAAGTATAAACTAAACTGAACATTTTGATAAGGGATAAGAAGAACTTTAAGAAATCATCAATTTATCTCTATGTTCTAGCAAATATTGTTGATTGTATAAAATTTTGGAGGTCCTTTTTTTGTGATTTTTTGGTTTAAGTCAATTTCACAAGATAAGGGAATAGACAACAGATGAAACTATTGCAAGAAAAAATAAAATTGTCGAAAACTTACATAAAATTGATATCATTGTGTACAATGCATTGAATCTAACTTACTCATGTATCACAGCTTTTGCATATTTTTCCAATTCACAATTTACTGGCTTTGTCTAGCATGTAAATTCCTTGAGATTTTTAAAAAAGTGTCGGTATATGTATCAGTACTTACATGACTTTCACATTCTAAACATACACAATATAAACTGGGAAACCATAATATGCACTATTTTTAAACAGGTAAACTCAGCTAAGACAGGGACAATTTTTTTTTATCAAGTAAAATGATGTATTCTCAGCCCCATACTAGCTTGTATATATATATCTAGGCTTGTTTTGAGGAAATACTGCATTTGTCTTATTTGGGACCATCTGGTGTCTAGTCTCTTTAAGATTAGTGACGCGCCATGTTTTTTATAATACATTAAATAATGCTTTCCTAGGTTTATGAGGAAATCTGCGATCGATTCACATTTTGTTTTACCAAAAAAACTGTCTGGAGAAAGGCCATCTACTTGAGTAACCATTTTTATACGTCCGAAGGGTCGTATTATGTTATGGCCTCCATCGTCTGTCCGTCTGTCTGTCCGTCTGTCCGTCCGTTAGCAATTCCGTGTCCGGGCCATAACTTGGTAACTAATAAAGCGATTTTCAAATAACTTTATACAAATCATCACTACATTAAAAGGATGTGTCGCGCGCAATTTCCAGGTCCATACCTCAAAGACTAGAATCACCATGGGGGTGCGTTAGCAATTCCGTGTCTGGGCCACAACTTTGTCACTAATAAAGTCATTTTCAAATAACTTTATACAAAGCATCATTACATTAAAAGGATGTGTCGCGCGCAATTTCCAGGTCCATACCTCAAAGACTAGAATCACCATGGGGGGGCGTTACAACTTTGTCACTAATAAAGCCATTTTCAAATAACTTTATACAAATCATCACTACATTAAAAGGATGTGTCGCGCGCAATTTCCAGGTCCATACCTCAAAGACTAGAATCACCATGGTGGGCTTTAGCAATTCTGTGTCCAGGCCACATCTTTGTTATTCGTCCGTTAGCAATTCCGTGTCCGGGCCATAACTTGGTAACTAATAAAGCGATTTTCAAATAACTTTAAACAAATCATCACTACATTAAAAGGACCTCAAGCCGAATCTTCTTCGGGCGTATAATGCTCCGTTTCCCGGTGCTCTTGTTTCTGAATGAATCTATTATCTATGTCTGAGAACGTATACACATATGGACATAAAGAAATGCCGTGAAGGGTCATTCATTACACAGCATTTTCAGTGCTATTCAATTAGGATATATATAATAATGTTTTTTCATGGTACATCATTTATGATAAAAGAGTTCATAGATACAATTTACTGGTTAAGCCTCAGGAGGATTTAATTTTCCTGATTTGTGCGAATTGATAGGTCACAAATTAAAACCTAGCAAAATAGGCATTGACATCCGGAATGTTAGACCTCAAAAACTTTACTTAAGTTTATATTTCATGAACAGTGGACTTTACGAAAATTGTAACAAACTACAGTAGAGTAATCTTTGTTTCCAGAGCAATTTCTGAATGAGGAGAATCACAAGAAACACTCACTTGCCTTCAACCACGCAATCTTCAATATCACCATGGATACGGACTATATGATCAAACCATTACAGTTCACAAATAATGGATCTGTATCACTACAAGTAAGACCCCTAACACATTTTATTTTTGATGTTTAGTGGTCTAAATTTAATAGTGTACCTTATTCTCTATTTTCAATCACATAACATCACAGCTGGTTTCTTGTTGCATTGTCTTATATATTATGGAAACCTTTAAAATTATCTTCTGTGAATTTATATATTATGGAAACCTTTAAAATTATCTTCTGTGAAATGACAAGGCTTAGAGGTAAGATATTTGGGATGTAGCATTGTTTAGAGGTTCTCTAACGAGATTGTTGTGTAAGGTTGTTTTTTTAAATGTTTTCAAATAATGGCAAGACCTAGAGGTAAGATATTTGGTATGTTGCAATGTCTAGTGGACCGCTACTAAGGTTAGTGTAACCATGCCCCTGGAGTCAAATTGGCCCTCTTGTTTTTTAATTAGAATATTTTCAACTTAATTTAAGAAAAAAAATAACTGAAAAGTTCTTGTATATAAGCTCAACATATATGATTTTGCTTACACTTCATCTCATAAGATATGTATGGTTTGTTTTTAGGTGTTTGGGAAAGGTGGTGGGTTTTCATTTGAGAATAAGTTACAGCGTATACCGGGGGCCCCTGTACAGGCTCCGCCCATGTTGGTTTGTGAAATACGTCCAAACTCACAGCCTGTTGCCTTGGTCTACTCATTCATGTTCACCGGACCCATGACAGTGCAGATGAAGTCATCCATGATAATGGTAACTACTTGGATTACCTTTTCTAAAATGATTGTGCTGTAACTTGCAACCTAGATCATTTTAAACTTATTCAATTTAGTTTCATTATGAGGAGCCTTTAAGCTATTATTCGCTCTAGGGTTTGTTTGTTTGTTGTTGTTTGTTTTGGGTTTTTTTTTGTGTTTTTTTGGGGGGGGTGGGGTAAAAACCAGTACTGATGTTCATTTTGAGAGGTCATGAGAAGGTATCCCTGAATCAAACCCATGGACATGTTATATTACAAGACCACTCTCACTCGTAGACAAGCAATCAATGCTAGTTGTTACCTTGTCTGTTTTTTGAAGAAAAAAAGTCAAGGAATTGTCATAGCCTTGGCATCGTTGTTGTTGCTGACATGCAAAATGTCATGGCCATAACTCAAACATTGTTCAAGATATACAATAAAACGTTATACATTTGTTGCTAAAGATTACACGCTACAGTAACGCCCATTACTTTGGCTTTAATGATTGCAATGACCCCTTCACAATTTAAAACAAACAGATGAGCATTGGCATTTGCTCCGCAGCACTCTTGATTAAGGTTTCGGTACATTATAATGCTGGATCTCAAAAGCAGGCGGTATTTTATCAGATATTAAACACAGTTGATAACACCTGTCTTAACATATGTTGAATACCTTTTTCCATGTCAAAATGTCAATTTAAAAATAGAAAAAGATTATTATTATTAGCTGGTTTTGAATATAAAACTCAGGGATATATCAAAATGGATATATATGCCACTTAGTAAATTCTAACATCATATATTTTTTATCGCACAAAGTGGCCAGAAACTCAATGAAATTGAAACTAAAGAACCACCAATATTAAAACAATAAACAGTATAGCAGGGTGATATTGACAATCAAGATGGGTCATTAAATTTCCAGCCAGGTGCAAAATTTCCAGTACTTTTGTGGACGATGGAGTTTAAACCAGTTGGGTCCAGTATTGTTTTCATAAAAGTAAGTTGGGAGCCATCATTTGACCAGAAAGTCCTGGAGAATACCCAGCAGAGGCCTCTTCTGTACTCAAGGTTGGTCAGTGCCGTGGCTGACCATGTGCGTGGAGAAATTAACAAGCCAATCATGGAGAAGAACTTGCCCTTCACAGAAATGGTGAGTTTTTGGCCATTTTTAAGATGCATAATTATACTTGAATTTAAAGATACTGAACCGATAACTCTCATAATCAAACTTATCGTGACTGTGCAGTTATTTTTATTGCTATATTTATTAATTTTTGCGAAAGAAAAGAGTATTCAATTTTATGAATTAGTTCAGTATTACCTTTCACTTACTTCAGAGCTTGAGTACAGTAGCCAAAACCGTGCTGGGACCATATGTGTTCAAAACCGTGATGGGTGTGACAATGATTTCCCAAAATATGATTCCCCTCAAATATAGACTGGTTCCGGGCCAGATATCCGGGCCACCTGCTAGACTTGCGCTGTTTTTTAAATTGTTGCAAGAACAGGGTGCGCGCAAAAAAGGTACATTTTACATTGCTGTTTTTGGCAGAGTCATGCAAAACTTGAACCTTGACCATATGTCAAAAACTGTTCAAGATATTCTCTTTAAACTAAGCTTTCATGTTTTTAGTAACAATATGCATATAGGTGGTTTGAAATGAAGTTGATAACTTATCAATGTTGTGTTTTTGTGGCTAAAAAAACATAAGGCTTACTTCAAATTGTACTTTCATCATTTAGAAGCCTGAATAATAAAAGATTCAGGTTTTGAAAGCCAAAAATAACTGGAAACATACCAATGTCACAATGTCTTCATGTTTTTACAACGCTCTTATGTGTGACGGCACACAGGACAACAGACAACCTTTCTCATTTGTCTGCCGTACTTATGAATAATATTTTTGGGATCAATAGTTTGGGTTAATAATAGTTAACATACTTTAAGAGAAAATGTTCAGTTACTGATAATATTGTAGAATATAAGTAACATTAGAAGATCAATTTTTTTTTAAAGTAACATGATTTTGTAATGTAATGTATTACAGAAGCTCACCCGGCCATGAAAGCATTTGAGATGGCCCACTTCTTGGCTCTGAAAACCTTTAGCAAGGCATACCTGGTCTGGGTGTCAAATCTGGTCAGAGGGCCTAAAATGAAGGAAGTTCTAGACAAACGATCATACACCGTCGCATTTGACATGCATGTCAATCTGATGGTAATTCTCATGTTGTTTTAAGACATTTATAACTATATTTCTATCCTTTAGAAGCAAAATTTAATGTATGTATGCCTTACTTTGTTATTCAAAAAAAAGACTACAGAAAATGGCGATATTTCAAGGATGCTGGGCCCCAACCTTTATTCTCGAGTTATTCGATAGATTGAGTTATTCCGCGTTTGATTTTTGTCCTAATGAAATTTCTTCCAGTAATGGGATGTTCACTAGATTGCTCAGGTGTTTGACAATTTGTAAGTTCTTTCTCATTTCCAATACTGTGAAATCATTAATGTTCGTGGGCATGAAATTTCGTGGTTTGCCGAAAAAACAACAATTTGATGGGTACTTGAATTCGTGGATTTTCATTTTGAAAAAAAAAAATCGAAAATGCGATCGTCCTAGATCGTCTGCATAATATCCACGCGCTGGCCCGTGATTTCCGTCTTCTACGTCACTCGGTTTATGACACTCGCTAATGTGGTACAACATGCCAATTAGTGCATATGCCCATGTCACTTATCGATTTAATTGGGAATAAAGGTAATAAAAGAAGATGTAACCTGATCATAAATACAGATAGGGGAAGCCATTGAATGCCAATTAAGAATTTTGCAAACTGTGAAAACACCGAAAAGGTGCGTATATTTTCACGTTCGGTGCTTAGTAACCTTCAATGTACTAGTAATCGATTAATTATTTCATTAAATAAAAAAAATCGAGTATGGACACTCATCACGCACATCTTGTAAACTTTTCAATAACAGCACACGTTTAACCACGTGCTTATAACTGTCATTTGCTGCATAAAACACATTTAAATGATTTGGTTCATTATTTGTTAAAGGCAGTTATAATATATTAACAGAATAATGGTCGTAAGTTATGCAGTGAGACAGGTTTTAACACTGTATACTGCGACCTCTGTCAAGAATATACTAGAGTATGTACGTAACAAGGCAATTGAAAAAGTGAATAAAGGGTTTATATTTCGTGGGATCTTGAATTCGTGGATCACCAAACCCACGAAAACCACGAACATTAATGCCCCACGAACATTAATGATTTCACAGTATTACAAAACAAAGTGACAAGGAGGATTGTTTGTTGAGATCTTGATGCTAGACAGTTATAGTAGGGTGTTCTTCATACGTTTATTACTCATTTATGTTTTTCACAATTAAATTCTCATCATTATCTTCCCTGACCATTATCTTCTCAAATGTCCTTATCAATTAATATTGGTCATGCGTAAACAGTGATTTTTGGTTAATAATCATTAATTTTCATGTTGTCTGTCATTGCAATTTTTACAACTTGCTTTTGTGTATGATTTGTGTATTTGGGACCAACAATGGTGCTCAAGTGCTCGACTCGTGTAGGTTTCGAGGTATTCGACCAATCTACAGTTCTCGAGGTATCACCAGTTCTAGTTATCCATGTTTTACTGTGGTGATGTACTGTATATGAAAAAAACAATCTTTCAATGAGCCTCATCTAAATTTCACTTCACAGTCTAGCAATACATCATTTTGTCCTCAATAGAAGTCAATAATTGTTTGATCTTTTTTATTCTAGAATTATGTGATCTTAAGAAGAGAGCAATTATTTCCGATAACATGTCCCTTGCAACTGATTACAGAAACAAGGATTGAAGGAATCAACAAAGCAGATTTGGGGCACATTGTCGTACAACCTTGCAAAGGTTAAACCTATTTTTGTGGAAAGAAAACAACCCCCAGCTCTTCCCATTGCCATGGTGACAAGGCATCATGATGGGTCTGGAGATTGGATAGTTCAAACTTATAAGGACCGTTTCTTGTCCATCCCAGGTACAGTAAATTGTTGAAACATACCAGAATATTACTTTATTGATAAAATGATTATTATATAATGGGTTCAAGATTTTTAAACTTGCAAAATTGACTAAAAAAAACAACACAAACACATTTGTCCTAAAAGCGTGTTGGTTTCATGGGAGAGTTAAAAGCGTTTAATGGTATTTTTAGCTGTGAAGGCCAAGGAATGCTGACACCAGCAAACAACAGTTTTCCTTTTTGCTCTCCATAGTGGGTAACCCCTAAAATGACATAAATATTAACATGTTTAATCCATATCATTTTGTTGGCAGATGCGAGCAGACAACAGTTTTCCATCAATCTGACTACCGGTATAATCATATCCTTATATAAGCTTTGCCATTAGGACCTTGGCACCTGAAATGTCCTATATACAGTATGCTAATTTTTTCAGCCATGAAGGCCAAGGAATGCACATATCTGTTGTTGGCAGATGCCAGCAGACGACAATATTCCCTAGTACTCTCCCCTGTTGGTGTGACTGTGGTGACTCCAGAAACAAGCATTTCTATTGGCTGGGATAAAAGAGTCACTGTCGACAATTGTAAACTTGAAAGGTATATTTACATTGGTTAAATTGTGTGCAGCTTTCCAGGCCAACTAGCCACTTTCCTTACTGTGTCTTGATTTTGAGCCATGTCTTGATTGTGAACCATGTGTTTATCTTTTCTCAAGACACCAACCATTATCTTTTCAAAAAGTAAAGATGGTTTTGTGTATTGGATCATATCAAAGTCAGGAATTTTCACTAACATCAGTTTAAAGACAAGCTCCTGCTTATAGCATTTTTAAACCAAAATATTGAGACACATACCTGGGTTGAGAAAAAAATGGCAAGATTTGTTTCTTTATATTAAAGGAAAGACGGAAAGATCACAAGTGGAGGTTTAACAGTTGTGACCAATGATGACCTTATCACCCTGACTACAAACTTTGGTCTGAAAGTGTTTTGTGATAGGTTGGATGTTGATTCATGCCATTTCTACATGACTGCAAAAAGAAATTCTACGATTGGTAAGTAAAATGGTCAATATAACTGCTGTTAATCTTTTCTGTGGTATTTGGAAATTCTTGTGTATCTATTTTTTAGTTTTGCCGTTACATTTTAAATGTGCATGTACCGTATATTGATACAAAAGTAATTTGTTTGAACTGTTTTTGTTTTATTTAGGTCTCTTTGGCATTAATGATGGTTCAAAATACACAGACATGCGTCTGCTGAATGGGCAGATAACCTCTGACACAGGCTCCCTGCTTGCAGCTTATGCAGTGGCTGGCCCATCATCTTGCTATGAACAGGGAACCAATCAGCAGCCAGATTGTGAGGTTAGGTTATACTTAAGTGTTAATTTGTTTGGTTTATAGGTGAATATAATGTATTTTTCTGGTGGAAGTCAACATTGGTTAACATTGGTTATAAACAACAAGAGGTATATCAGAAAGGCTCTTTTACATTTATCTGCACCACCTAATTATCATCATCATCATCTTTTTTGCCTAAGGAAGCTTGCAGTTTAATCTGCCCATTCCATTCCAAATGGACTCCTTGAGCACTGTTCTACCACCGTACATGCCAGGCAGCTACATGAGTTTGATAACCCACATAATGTTTTCAGCCCAAGGGTGCATGCAGCACAGATCAACCCTGTCCATATGGACCTCCTGAACTCTGCTTTGATACTATGAAAGCCATGAGCAGCTGTTCGATGGATGATCTTGAGGTGAATTCTTTATTTTTATGTAATCTGATTTTAATAAAAATGATGTGATATTGGCATAGCTTTGGTGAAGTCCCCAGTGTACTTATTGTGCAAAACACTTCCAAGTTGCATGGCAATAACTCAAATTCATGTCAAGACTTCTGCACTGAAATAAGCATTACTTCAATTCCAATGTAAATACGTGGTCAAGGGTAATAGTTAAAATGTACCAACCTCTTATTACAGATGGCACTGCCCTCTGGTGAAAACCAAACAAAACATTTATCAAAAACAACAATGCAACCCTCAAATTTAAAACAGTTTCATATTATGTATAAATTGAAAATAATCAAATTGCGTAATGTGAATGCGTTATTTCATGTTTGAGTAAATGAAAACAAATTCACTTGCATGCAAGTTTCCATACCAGATTACAATGTTGTGTCGATTTAAAAACTTGCTCAGATGGTTTTATGAAAAATGTTTATGTTGTCATTGCAAAAATGCAGAACACCAGTCCTACTGATTTGAAAACATGAAACATCAATCTCTCTTTAATGGAAATGGTTTTGTTTCCAGGCTGTGTGTAAGGCAACTCCATGCTCAGATGGGGATGACAAAGTGTGCAAGGTTGTGGCTAATCTGGTCAGAAAGTGTAAGATTCAATTACAGATTGCCGAAGAGTTTATGCCACAAGGTGAGTCATCTCAGACCGAAACAAACCATTTTTATTCTCGACTCATGCCAATTTGATTTGAAACAATTGTATTTGACAAGAAATTGGTAAATGATTGGAAAAAAGGCACTAATGTGTAAAAAAGACAGGATTTTTATTTACAAATAAAACATAAAATCCACTCATCCCTTCCATTTAAAAAAAAGATAATTAGGACAAGAACCTATTGAAACATGTGTTAAAAAAGTGTTCAAGGTAAAAATAAATTGTTTTACATATAAAAATGACACTGCAGGTTGTCATTCAACTACTCAGTATTCAAATAACTAAATAAAAGGGTTTATGTTTCGTCAGTAAATAAAAGCATACTGGGTGAGTGCCTAAATCGGAACAGTACCTAAATATGGAACACTGGTGATAAAAGCGTTCTTCATATTGCGATTGGTTTATTTAAGATTTTAATCAATAATGACACTTGCCTTAGATACAAGTTTCAAAGAACACGATACTCTGGTAAGTATTTTAAATGCCGCTATCATTTAAAGTTTTTCATGTTCAAATGTCAACACCGGTACATGGCATGCAGGGGAACGCTCATGCTTGTCACAATCACAGCATACTGGTACAGTCTGTATTTTTTTACTTAAGTCGTCAAATTTTACAGACAAAAAAACAAGCTGGAAATGAAATAAATTATTAATTTATTAAAACAAAACAATAAAAGCAATAATTTTAAAAGGATACATAAAAATAAATAACAAATTAAAACTGTTCCATATTTAGGTACTCCAAGGACAGAAATGGCAGTCCTTGACTGTGCGGTTAATAAAGTACTTTTTAAAAATACCATTTATATCAACCAATTTGTCTTGAATCCTAGTATGCTGTTGGAAAATATTGTAGTTGTGATGCAAGTCTAACTAAAATTATTTTTAAAAAAAAGTGCCGAAAGTGTTCCGATTTAGGTACTCACCTAGTATCCTGGCTTTAGTTAAGGGATCTGACAATCCATATCTTCTGAGTGTTTAAAAAGATGACTTTATTTAGGTTACAATCACAAAACACCTCTCTCATATATGAATTTTCGGCTATGTTTTCTGTTTTCCAGAAGAGTGCTGGCTACCTCAGGCTCTAGAGTCCTTCACAAGCTCCAAGACTGGACCTCTCGATATTGTCTTTGTTCTTTCTCAGCACCTGAGCATGGACATGTGTACGATTTTGTCTACAATAGCACAAAATATTAACCTTTTTAAGTTTTAGCATGTCTAGGGGGTTTTAAGAAGAAGAAAGTATTGACTGTCGGCATCAGGGTCAATAACAAAAATTTGGCTATCATCATATATCACTGAATTCTTTGTTGGAGTATTAACCAATAGATTATAAACTAGCTTATTGATGAACAAAATCAAACTAATGAAGTAAGGTAGTCTTTTAAATGTGAACAGTAATATATATGCCTTGTATGAGAAACATAGTAAAACATCACCGTATGTAATCATGCAGTTTGTTATATTCATATACATATTCCTTGCTATCCTTTCAGCTGATGTTGCTAAAGATAGCGCCCCCTACAAGTACCTGCTTGGTCTGCTACTGACCCAGACAGATGGATGGGAGGAGTTTTCAGATGTTCGTCTCGGTATAGTGACATTTGGAGGTGATGCCAAAGAGGGTAGATATGATCCAGCCGTATTGCAGAGTGGAGATGACAGTGGTGGAAATGGGTAATGAAAAGTATTTTTATTGTAATATAGTGATAGATTTTAGCTTGATTGTAAATACAGCTGTAATTTGATATGAATCAATTATGAATCCATATCCTGGATCAAAACCAGTACGTTATAAGGCACTAATAAACTTTAGCCTTGGTTGGGCTCCAACCCACGACCTTTTATTTGCTTAAAAATGTGTTCATGGTTATATTTCCAACAAGCTGTTTTGCCATATGGATAACATGTTTAGATCCCTTGTTAAACAAACATGACTGAGTTTTAAATGGGTAATAAAATAGAATTAATATCTTGCATAATGTTTAACTGAATTTTTTTAAGATATAACCATTGGCGCTGAAGTCTTGTATGCAGTACACAGAAACACTAAAAGTAGCAATAATTCAAAAGCAGTTTTGGTTTGATAATAATGGAAAAGCAGAATTTGGGTTTGAATCTTGGGAAAATTTGATAGATCTGAATGAGGGACGAGGGTTACACCATCACCTTGCAGATGAGAGAGTTTTACTTTATGTTCACTTATTGGGGCTGTGTTTTGGGTTTGTACTCCCTCTTCAATTTCTAATACCCAGTTCCTTTTTAACAAAATAATGTAATCAATCCAAGTCCATGTGCCTGTACTTTTATCAAGGGCATCCACATCGTAAAAGTTGTCCAGTGTCATACCAAAAGTATTTATTTCACATTACATAATGTGTTATTTCGATAGAATTATACTCTAGATACTTCATTGATCGAGAGGATTACGGGTTTGAAAACCTAGCAAATGTGTGGGCCGATGGCGACAAACTTTCTGATGGGTTTGAGGCACTACGGCTGGCAGCTCAGTTCCCCTTCCGCCCCACCGCACACAAGATTGCTGTGCTCATCATGACCAAGGAACAGGTACTGGGGATAACTGTGTCACAGTCATGAGCTCATCAGATGAAGGTGACACAGTTATCCCCCAGTAAGTTATACAACAAATATTTAAACTAGATTCTGTCTATTCTTCAAATGGCTTGGTAACAGCTACGTACCTGAAGACAGCCTTGTCATAAAAAACTAAAATTATATGAAATTCAAGTAGTTTAATTATCTGTATCAATCCATAACTGTTCACAAATTGACTTCAGCAAATTGACTTATACATGAATGTTTTCAAATACTGTTCACCAAACTTACTTTAGCATAGCCATTTAAAGAAAGAAAACATTTTAGTATAAAAATATAAATCTCACTAACCTATTTAATTAACTGTTCACAAAACTCACTTTAGTATATGTTCACCAATTTACTGTTAAAATGCGCAAATGCTTGCTAACTTCTGTGAAGTATGACTGTTCAGAAATGGCTGTTAAAAAAACATTTTGAATAATTTACTGTTCACTAAACTCACTGTACCATAATTGTTACACAAAACTCCCTTTATCACAACTTTTCACAAACATTTCTTAGGCATACCTATTCACAAAACACAACCAAAGTGTGCATAACTGTTCACTAAACTCACTTTACCATATCTGTGACATTAAACTCACTTTACCATATCTGTGACATTACCATATCTGTGACATTAAACTCACTTTACCATATCTGTGACATTAAACTCTCTTGACCATAACTGTTCACTAAACTCACTTTGCCATATCTGTGACATTAAACTCTCTTGACCATAACTGTTCACTAAACTCACTTTACCATATCTGTGACATTAAACTCTCTTGACCATAACTGTTCACTAAACTCACTTTACCATATCTGTGACATTAAACTCTCTTGACCATAACTGTTCACTAAACTCACTTTATCATATAAGTGACATTAAACTTTCTTGACCATAACTGTTCACTAAACTCACTTTACCATATCTGTGACATTAAACTCTCTTGACCATAACTGTTCACAAAACTCACTTTACCATATCTGTGACATTAAACTCTCTTGACCATAACTGTTCACTAAACGCACTTTACCATATCTGTGACATTAAACGCTCTTGACCATAACTGTTCACAAAACTCACTTTACCATATCTGTGACATTAAACTCTCTTGACCATAACTGTTCACTAAACTCACTTTACCATATCTGTGACATTAAACTCTCTTGACCATAACTGTTCCCAAAAAAACTTTTCAGCATAAAACTTATGTTCACAAAAGCCCTACCACTTAAGCATGAAATGTCTTTTTCAGAGTTCAGGCAGTTCGGATGACTTGAACACTCTATCTAGTGCACTGACAGATCAGGGAATCGTGCTAAATGTGTTCTCAACTTATGCCAAAACATCGAGCCGTAGAATTATGGGAATCAACTGGGAAGAGAACATAATTACGAAACAAGATGGCTACCAGGACATAAAGGACATGCCAAATGTATGGGTTTAACATACGCCACACATAATTAACTTTAGTGAAATGTTCCCTTGAAGCTTTTTGGGTCCATTCATATTTTAAGACATTTCACTTTAATTGTTAATAGATGCAATTTGATTACAAGCTTAACATTCCTATTAATAGTTCAACCCTAAACAGTGACTTTGGTTATAATCAATACATTAAAAGGGTGAAGCTCCCTTATATTTGGTTACATGCGTTTGTGAGTAAAACACATAAGTGTTCATTAAACATACTTGTCTAACACTTGTTTGAAAAAAATATTATTACACTCTTCAGACGAATGGTAAAGCTTTTATTTCCCCTCCCCTTTGGGTGAGCCTAAGGTTATACAGTATCTTCCTTGTGATTTCAGAATGACTATGTGATACTGATAAAGGAGACTAAGGGCGCTCTCTGGGACCTGAATGTCGTGAAGAATGGGAGGGATAAACAGTTGAACCGGGTTGTTGATGAATTTGTAGCCCAGACCAGGAGGGATAATGCAGAATACTGCCCTGCAGCTTAGTGACTTTGTTTTAAAAATGACCAGAAAAGACTGGTGTTGTCTTGTTCATAAGAATTGACTTACCTGTGCATGCAATTTCTATTAAAAGTCGCAGCAGTTAACTACACATTTAATCAAACAAGCGCTATATTAAAATACACAATTAAGTATGTTTTGACTAAATGATAGTAAAGTTGTTTCATTACTCAATGATTCTTTGTCCCAGAGACAAGGCCTGAATTTATCAAACAATCTTTAGTCCCTTATAACAAGATCAAGGTAACCACACTCATTTTGTTTTAGTATAAATCTTATTTTTTTAAAGATTTCTGAGACTTTTAAAGGAATTGATTTTAAAGATTCCCTGATTGTTAACATGTGTTAGAGTTTATTAATCAAGTTTAAGAAAGTTATTTATCTAAATGAAACCTGTTAGCTTATGGCAGATTTCACGTTTTGGTGACCAAAAAGTTCCCGGCGAATATTGATTTTTAAAATTTATTGCAGATTTGTGATTTCAACATAATCTTTTACAGCAATTTCTTATCTATCATATTTTAGAACATTTGCAATGATTTATTCATGCATTTTTATAAAAAAAAGAATTTTGTATCACCATACCATTTGTGCTAGTGTTACAATATTGCCGGTAAAAACTTGTTTTTTTTAATATTTTGATCCAAAGAAGTATTTTGTCTTGCACTAAATGGTTCATTTATCTATAAAACAGATTGTACAGACAAAAAATAAAGATTGTTTCGTTTTTCTCAAATAAATTTATTGAAACAAACCCTAATTGGACAACAAGACAGAAAATGTTTTCTGCAAACATAGGTTTTCTTTTTATATCAGATCAGATAAGCTATAAACATAAATGTTTTGTTGTGGTAATATAAATGTCTCTTGTATGGTGCAATTATCATTACCTTTGATATTAAACATATATATTATAAATTGCTAATTGCGAGTATGTGCTAGTGTTACCACAAAACAGAATGAGTAACATTAGCAGTATGTCACATTAGCAGTTGGACAGAATGTTTCACAACAAATTAAAATACAGACCTACCACAGACTGTTTGAGCTTGATACAGTATAAAACAAACTATATAAATGATTGATAAACACGGTCAATTGATAATCACAAAAATTCTTAATTCTGTCCAATAAATAACGATATCAAACACAAAAGCGGTATGAATTCAATATAAACTACGTACCTAATGAAGGAATACTTACAAACGATAGTTTACAGACAACATTGTTATGTTCGAATAATTAACTCTGGGAAAGTCATCAAATTTCAACGATTTTCTTGCTTTATTAAGCGCTTGTCTTAATGCTAGCGTGACATAATGTTAACGTTACATCGAAGGACAGAATGAGCCAAACTTGGATTAAGTTTTTATCAACGGTATTCACCACTATTTTTATCATTTCAATGTCAACTGTGAACCAGTCCAATATAAAAGTAATCGCTACCCGGATGTTAACCCTCAGTCGGTGTAAATTATTCACGAATAGAAAAGGTGCTATCGTCATGCTAAAATGGGACAGAATCGATTTTGAGTAACATTAACACATTTTTAGACCTAAAAAACTTTATGATCGGGAATGACCAATTTCTTGTTACATGCAATACTGTTTTTATCCAACACGTAGTCTTTGTTTTCAGTGATTTAATAAAGGTGTGTTTAGGCTTAAAACAGTTAGCAGTGGATCATGTCTGCTAATGTTACACAACAATTCGAGGACAGATTACCGTAACGTTATCACCATGCGCAATTACCGAAAATTTAAGTATATTACGAACGAAATGCAATCATTTTAGATATATTATTGTTTTAATTAACATTTCTTGCAAACATTATTCAACAGACAAGAATAAAATACTTACCAGATGTTACTGAAAAGCATCCTCAAAAAAGTGGTATATTGGTACCGGGAAGATTTTCTGTCTTTTTTGTCCTAAATATCGGCATATTTTTACATTTTTTTACCTTATTTAACACAATATTTTCATTATTTTAATACAAATCACTTCTATTAGGTGTTCTTATTGGGTTGGAAAAGGCAATTGCTGTATATATGAAGTTGACATGCAATAACAATAAATGAAAGCAAATGGGCCAAATAATTGCCTTTTTTGTGAAATCTGCCTTATATTATGTTATTTTAGAAAATGAGGTTGGCTAGAGATTTTGAAACGGTTAACTGTCCATGTTTATTGCAGTATGTGCCTGAATCATGGACGTGTGATATATGTTAGAGGGTTATTTTTTCCTATACAGTATATTTGTTACAATTATGAGAAATTTTGTTAAAATAATGTGATATTTTGTTACAATTATGTGATATTTTGTTACAATTATGTGATATTTTGTTACAATTAGGTGATATTTTGTAACAATTATGTGATATTTTGTTACAATTATGTGATATTTTGTTACAATTATGTGATATTTTGTAACAATTATGTGATATTTTGTAACAATTATGTGATATTTTGTTACAATTATGTGATTTTTTGTTTACTTTTCCCCAGTCACTCACCATTTTGTTGATTATATTGTTGATTATAACTTTGATGTTACCATGTTACAAATAAATAGTATTAATATGTGTCAAACAAAAAGATGTTGTTAATACATTTATTTTAGTAATTTTGAGATACCAATCATATGATTTAGGCTATCTAGTGCTATGGTTAAAATGTGATGCTCTAGGTCAACAAGCTGCAATAAAATTAACTAAATTTTGACTGACATTGTAAAATACCTTGGTAAGTTGTCCATAGGTCATCCGTAGGCTAGATTGCACATTGAATCAATTTGATTTGCAAAAAGTAATAACTGGATAAATATTGACCAATCAATCAAGAAGTATTGCAGGAGTGATATATACCCCTACATGCTTGACGGGGCACAGGTTGTAAACTACTTTTTCAAAAAGGGGCCATAACTGTATCAGTGTTTTTTTAATCCACTCTACTACTTTACATCGCTTTAATCCACCTGTCATAAGTCATTGTCCAGACAAATTTTGGAAAGGGGCCATAACTCCCTAAAAAATAAGTAGGTTGTAAAAAGAGACAAATATGATCTGTATGTTATGGTATTGAATATGTTTATTGAAAATTATCCATATCATTGACCCTTTTATAGTTATCGTCAAGACTTTTTTTTTCTTGCAAATTTTAAGTCAAAAGGAGACATTTTTCTGTAAAAAATAGTGGTTTGTAACCAAAGTTTGTTAACCTTGACCTGTATGTTGTGGTGCCAAAAATGCGTACAAAATATTATTTAAAGGGGTCAACCTTTTCTTGGACTATAAAAACAAAGAATTAAACTGACTGTGGCCTACACTCTTACTTGAGCATTTGTTTTTCTTTTTTGACCAAAATGGACATTTCTCAATCATTATCACTGTATATCTTCAATAAACTTGTTTGCGATATTTATCAGCATGATATTTTAAATGTGTTTGATTAACATGTTTCTGATCCTTATATTCATATCTCTTGACAGATTTGGTGACCAATAATAACTCAGTTATGGCTCTTGGACTGTTAAAATTGTCAGCATTTTAACTAAAACAATTGTACAATTTCCACTGAAATTGTTAAGAAAATGTACACACAGACTCAGTGCTGCCATCTGTCACATTCATCGCGGGTTGCAATTGCTTCATGTCATTATGGCCCCTTTGAGAGACACACAATGCTTCACCATGAGGCATTTTTGTTCAGCGACTTGGAATCTTAATATACAACAGGACACACAATAAAAGATACAAATTTATTAGAGTAAACAAAAATACATCTGAAACAAGAACTTGCAAATGTACTTCAAATAACAGCCTAATAACATCAAGCTCAAAACAAGTAGGCCAAAAATTCTACATCAAAAGCAATTAAGAGAAGTATGCAAGATCTAATGCCAACATTTATAAATGAGAACAAAAGCCTGAATAAAGCCTATATTAACTGTCTTAATCTTAAAGATGAAGTTAATGAAAGCACTGCAGTAGAAGACAATTTTCTACTGATTGTGTTCTTGTTCAGTCGAAAAAGGGGAGTAGCTCAACCATTATTACAGCTACAGTAACAGGAGGCCACAAAAGCTAACACAATACCTGTGCTTTTTTAACAGAAAAGCTAAAAAAAGGAACAAATAACTTACTAGAGAATTTTTCATTCAAATCTGGTCTTACTATAAAACAGAATCTATTCCACATACTACTTCTTATTAAAACATAGACCATAATATTTTTTTGGAAGTAAATATATCGGTAAAAGTTGTTCAAAGAAGTTCACATAAATCAAGCAATATTAATGAGCACTTTACAAAAAGAAAACAAATCTTGTAATGAATTATCACAATAAAATTAACAGAAATTACAGATAAATGGGTTTGTAATCTCTACCTTGGCATATGGAGTATTCAAGTAAGTATGACCTTAAATGGCAAGATTATTTGAGTAAATGTGCAACAATTATAACTAAGATTTCTGTTCATGCCTGGAAGATTACCCAGTAGATCTGAAGATTTAAATGAAGAGTACATCCCAGATGCAAGGAATAATAGAATGGTTTATTCACACAATGGTGCACTTTGGGATTTCCGAATCTAGTTAGTAACATATATTTTGCTACTTATTGAGTACTTTTTCCGTAATCATAATATGCAAAGCACACAAATATTCATAGCATGTACTAAACTGTATCAGTATGCGACTGAAAATTATAGAAACTGAGAATCTATCATCATAATAATGCGGGTGAATAAATATGAGTTTGTGTTCTTCATTATTATCCAGTGATAATTTCTGTGTCATTGAAATGGTATGGTCCCTCATTATCAACTCATTGTAAGCATAATGATTGTAGATGGCCACATTGTCATGATTCATTTAGACTGACACATACATCTATGATGAATGAAACATGTTTACCATTGTAGGGCAATTGTTTCAATAACCCATATGTAGTTTATCATTTTAATGAATGCAGGGTTAATTGCTTTAATCATTGCTAGGTAAGTTTACAGTACTTGATTCCATCCCCTCCGCTACAACCACAGATATTATTGAAATTTGAATACATGTACTAACAAAAAACAATCCAATCATTGGTCATATGAAAGTTTGGTGATATTTGACAATGTTTTATTGTGTGTTTTTATGAATTCAAGGAAACTTTTTGATTCTGAATATATGGTAAACTTTGTTTAACCGGGTTATGTGAAATTTTGAATTGTAAAACATTGAAGAGTGTTTTCTTTGTTTTCACCTATACATTAACTCCCATATTGGAACGGCAAAAAGAAGGAGGAGCTTAATTGTTTGGTATCCAGCATGCAGAAGTATTACAGCACTATTCACTTATACGCACGCTAGTGGGGGGAAACCGGAGTACCCGGAGTAAACCCACATGTCCAGCTTGGTGACCACCAACCAAACACACATGCGCTCACACTCACAAAACAGTTATGTCACCCACTTAGCATGTGGTTGAAGTTATACACTCGAGCTGAAGCAAACATGTATAATTTTAATAGCTCACCTTGTGGGTGCAGTAGCTATTACTTATAGACCGTTATAATAATTCAATGCAACTGTTTTTGCAAAGTATTATGAATCATCTACGATGCATTGTGATATGCACAGAACACACAAAAACAACTATTTGACTAGACATTTACAACATTCAATTTAAGTTTCCTTAACTTTTTTGACAGACTAGTGTTGTTTTTTGTAGATAATGGAGGCTCTGACTTCTGAAGATTGTATATATCAGTAAGTAATTATAAAGAAAAAGTATTATAATTCACACACATTGCAATATATTTGATACAATGTTAAAATTTTAAATCGTAAACATGTGGTGTTCTTCCTGATGTTCTTACTCAAGATTCTACATGAAAAGCTTTCAATTACACAATGTATCATTAATAGTATTACTATGTCATATAATGTGTAGGAGTTTCTATATTCATTACATGCAATATTCAAGTGGATGAAGCATGAATGACTTCTGAGAAAATAAAAATATATTTATAACATAAAAAGCTACATCAACTAAATGATAAATAAAAAGCTAATAAAATATAACAAAGTGACAAATATCAAATGCTATTTAAAGGAGCTGAAGACACTTAGCACAGATGAAAATAAAGATGTAATTAAATAATAAATGCTGCATGAAGCACCGATCCTGAAAACTTTAAATGCTTTAATGTATTTTGTAACACTTTGCTCATTCCACATGCAATCTGATGAAAAATATGTCTTCCTCCTTTTATGATCTACAGATCTTTCTATAAAAAAAAATACATATGTATAATGGAATGTTTTTAGATATACCTTATGTAAAATTTAATTTTTGTTTGCAATTTAATAAGAAAATATAATTGTAGACTAGTTATGGCTGTGTCTTAAGAGGAGCATGCAGTGTTGAAAAGGATACAACACAAATCGAGACATACCTGAATATCACAGAAATATATATATCCACACAAAGCAGTTTTTAAAATGTAGTACAAACTGCTATTTGGCAATATATAATGCATTTATGGCACTAAAATAATTTTTGACAAAGCTGCACTGCATTTAGATTCTACACCGAAGATGGACCACTCTCACAATAAAAGAGTGAAAAATACATTTGCCATTCTGTGCAATCTTGCAAAAAATGCAATTTACTCATTTTGTATTTACTCTAAATTAGGTTTATTTTAAGTGTTGACCTTGTTTTCAGAATACAAATTATCATTAATAGAATGTTTTATGCAATTTCCACAGCTAACATTCAAAAGCTAATTAACACTGAAGCTTTTTTATACAACATACATTTTATCACACCAGCCAATGGCACATTACAGGTAACTCTTTCAGTTGAAGCATACAATAAATTCTAATCTCTTAAAGCATACAATAAAGCAAATCTTAAACAACTAACCATAAAGTTTCCTCTAATACAACTAATAGAACAAGCTCTTTTATCAAATTATTCAACTTACAATAAAGCATTCTGTTTTACAAGTAACTATTAAGGCTTTTCTCAATCCACCAAAGGCTCTAATACAACTAACAATAAATGCTTTTCTTACGCAACTAACAATAAAGGCTTTTTTTATACAACTATTGATAAGGATTTTCTTATACATTTAACAAAAAAGGCTATTTTGGTACAGCTTCTAGGGTAACAATAACCAATTATAGGATACAGCCGACAACATACTTGTAACGATAGAGCTAAACTAAGGCTTCCTGTTAGAAACAAAGCCTGATATGTATCAGGGTAGCTGTTACTCGTTGCTATGTTTAATATACAATATCCGTGTCACTGTTTTTTCGCAAGGAGATAATCTTCCTCCGTCTCAAAACCTTCCACTTCCTCCTCGTCTGCCTCTAAGCCACTCATCGCTCCGGCAACATCAAAACTGGAGACTGCCCCAGACACACAGTATTCCAGAAAATTCTCACAAGCCTGTTCATACTCCTCTTGATGCTTTCGCAAGTGAGAAACGTGATCTGTATCGTCCCAACATACGCTGCTTACGTTAACGCCCAACGCTCGTCTCTGGCTCATCATGTCTTCAATGTCATAGTAATGTACGATCTTGTCTGAAGTTGAGTATAAAAATAGCATAGGCCACCTTGTTGGGTCTTCGGCCATATTGTCAAACAAGAAATGGTTTGATTTCTGTTTGTATTTGGGGTTTAGCATGCTCCATATTTTTGCTGCCCATCCATTAACAACAAGATACATCAGTAGTCCAAACATCATCATGCATTTAAGAACAGGATTCACATGGAGACTGGCACCATAGGCTTTGGCTGCATTAACAAACCTTGGCTTTCCAGGTGCACTGTCTATGATTACACCACATACACTCACAAACTTGTACCTGAAACAGACATATTTTCACTGAATATTTACTGCATCCAAATGTTCATGAACATGTAATTTTTTCATTACAAACATCTTGAATAACGTCCAAATACCAGATACTATTACCAGACCAAACTTATTTTACACAACTTTATATTCTTTGTCCATAGTAAATTTTTAAATACCTGTCCCACTTACATTATAGCAAACTGGGTTGGATAGTCAGAACATATTGGAAACCCTGTTTTACAGATAATTAGCAAAAATACATAACCATTAACTAGTAAATGTAAATAATATTTTGACCACATTACAGTTGAAATGATAAAAAGCAACTTGTCAGAATTAAAATTTATCTGACAGCAATACACATAAAGACTAGATATCTGTATATCAATGGGGTAAATATACAGTAATGTTTTCATTTAGAATAGAATAAATATATGTATATATATATATACATTGTATATACCTTTCATCCCCACTGGTAAGAAGTTTCACAATGTGGGAGTAGACATAGCTGCCGTTGTTGCTGAAGATATGGAACATGACAGGGTTGTCATCGATGGAGTAATCTTTGAGCAGATCAAGAAGCTTACAAGCAACATCGTCTAGCCTCTCAACATTGAAGAAGGCTACATCTCTTGGTGATGTGTATCTTATGGTGATGCAGCTGAAAAATAAATAAGAGATGTTTGTCAAACATTATGCCCTCCCTGAGAGCCATGTTGTCAAGAATATTTGTACAATTTAATGAAATATGCATGGACTGAAGAGACAGCTGATTTGTCATTGACATTGGTTGCCTTTGAGGCAGTTTTAAGATTATGACCATTCAAAGTGTGAGGATAAAAGGTCCAGTTTTTTATCATGTTCAGATGATAACTGATATTTGCAGATAAACATGTATCCCCTTAGCAGCCGGGAATAAGTAAATATGATAAGTAATTTTATGACCAATATGAGTTCTGACCTTAACCTTTGACTTTGACCTCAAAACTCATAGGGGTAATCTTCAGGTCACCCCAATCTAAATGTCAAGTTTGAGGGCCATGGGTGCAGGCATTGTCGAGTTAACGCACAGACCAGCTTTTTGCGTTCAAGGTCACTGTGACCTTGACCTTTGACCTGATCACCCTAAAACAATAGGGGTCAACCTTCATCTCAAGTTTGATGACAATACTTTTTTGAAGGGGGGCATAATTAAATAACATTTTTCAAGAATTAAGAAATTATTTGATATATACATGAAGTAAATGGATTGATGTCAATAGTCATGAATTTCGAATTCAAGCAATCTTACATGTAACACCAATAATCAATATTTAAGTTAACTTGAGTCATATTTTCAAGCTAGCATATATATATACAATGTAAGTCAATGTAAACAAGCATTTTCAGTGAAAAGATATCCCCCGCCAACAATGGCTTGTTTGTGCTTGATGGCTTGTTTGTGCTTGAAGGTTAAAAAAAATCTCAGAAAGAATAAGATAAGCACATTGGTTTTACTGAGAAACGGCTGCAAACAATGATTTTTTAATAAATCAAGGGCAATAACTCTAAGGAAAATTGACCAATCCAAAAGAAAAATAGACAGGCATCATCACAGTATGTTGGTTCTTATTTATTCCAAGTGTCATGAAATTCTACCAGCTAGTTGCATAGAAAAGGCTGCAAACATGGATCTTTTAATAAATCAAGGGCAAATAACTCATATAGAAATTACACAATCCAAAATATAAATAAACAGGCATCATCACAGTATGTTGGTTCATATTTATTTCAAGTTTCAAGAATTTCTACCAACTAGTTACTGAGAAATGGCTGTAAATGAGTTTTTCAAAAAATCAAGGGCAATAACTCTAAGTACAATTGACCAATCAAAAAAAAAAATGAACAGGCATCATCCCAGTATAGTAATTCATATTTATTTTAAGTTTCATGAAATCCTGCCAGCTAGTGACTGAGAAATGGCTGTGAATGTGCATTTTTCAAAAAATCAAGGGCAATAACTCCAGGGACAATTGACCAATCAAATTTTTTTTGGACGGGCATCATTCCAGTATAGTGGTTCATATTTATTTTAAGTTTCATGAAATTATACCGGCTAGTTACTGGGAAAACGCAGGTGACGGACGGAAGAAAGGACAGACGGAAGGAAAGAAAGACAGACGGACGGACGGACGGACGGACGGAAGGACGGACAGACAACGCCATTTCAATATCCCCCTCCCTATTTCATAGGCGGAGGATAACAAAATTATACACAGAGGACCTCTTTCCTTAATTAAAACAAGTCATCCAGCGATGGAGGCACAAGAACCAATTCAATATCATCTTTTGGTATGGTGCTTTCTTAGCAGGACCTCCCACATCAACAGCAGAAGAAAAAAAGCAATAGGGAGTTCAGTAACTAATGCAAAACTGTTAAACAAAATAGGAAATATTTATATTTCCCTGTAACAGCTAAACTCACCCAAATCTCATGCAATCATTTAAGCTTAAGTTCCAATTTAGATTCTAAAACTGAAATGAATTTTTGTTAATTATACATGAACCTGTATCAAACAACCCAACCAATAATGCAGTAAAAAAATAGAAAATAAAGACCATATTTTTTTAAAAAACATGGGTCCCTGTATGTTAACAGTCAACTGCAATGATTATCAACTGGCCATCTTTTCAATCCATATATTACATTATTTTTTTCAATGGTTTTACATGAAGAAACATTTAACCAAAGGGTAAATAAATTGTCTGATCAGAATTAATTTAAACTTTAAACAGCTTCTGATAAGCTTAAAATTGTTACCAATAGCAGCACTTAGAATCATTAAACAGCAATGACAGTGGAATGGATGCCATGAATCTGCAGATATCAAAAATCATAAAAAGACTCCTATTTTCTATTTTATACAATGTTCAAACTCAAAGTAAAATAGTATGCCTAACTCACTCAGTTTGCAAGCTGCTTACAAACTGTATTTGCCTGAAACCTTCCTAACTTGCCCAAACAATCAAAGTAATAACGCATATTTGTTTATCTATGCCGCAGCCCTTTATACAAAGTGTAGACTGAACATCAATACATATATAATGTGATAATTACAAATAAACTTTAAAATTTTCAATGTGAAGGTCAAACAGTTATTTATTAAACAGAATCAAATTGACTGCTTCAGTTAGTACAAACAAAACATTTTATTTCATTTTTCAAGAAAAAAGCTAGCCAAAAGCATACTATCAGTATCCTCAAACCATTTTGATGTATTTTCGGTTTAGTTTTCTGCAGTATGACTGAAATACGAAAAAAGGCTATTTTCGCGAAAATAGCTTTATTGACTAAAAAGTAAAATACGAAAATAAGGTTATTTTTAATGAAAATAAAGTTATTTTCGCGAAAATAAGTTTCGATAAAAATCTGAAAATAGGGTTGGTTTTGGCGAAAATAGCATCTTTGACAAAAATATAGTAAGTTTTGGGCTACTTGCCATCACCGTTGCAATTTTTATCAACATCTTATTTTCACAAATAACCTTATTGGTTATTTGTGAAAATAAGATTTTGATAAAAATCTGAAAATAGGGTTGGTTTTGGTGAAAATAACATTTTTGACAAAAATATAGTAAGTTTTGGGCTAGAATAAGGTTATTTTCATGAATATAAGATTTTGATAAAAATCTAAAAATAACATTTTTGACAAAAATATAGTGAATTTTAGACTAAAATAAAGTTATTTTCGGGCTAAAATAAAGCTATTTCCGGGCTAAAATAAAGATATTTTCGCGAAAATACATGTAAGATGATTTTGATAACAATCTTAAAATGGGGTTAGTTTTGGCAAAAATAACACTTTGGACAAAAATATAGTTAGTCTAATAAAATTTGAAAACGGGGTTAGGTTTGGCGAAAAGATATTTTCCGAAATAGCCAATACATATCTTCGGGAATATCATGCGACCCCTAAGATAGCTATTTGTAGCAACGGTGATGGCAATTGTTTATTCTGCACAAAACATCTCAAAGAAAATACCATAAGATATATGGAAGATTCCGTGGGATATTCAAACACAGTTCGAAAAGAAATTACAAATTCCATCTATGGAACCAACGGTCTTACACACGTATTATGCCCCACATTTTTGCTACATAAATTAAATATAAATTTATGTAAAAATGATAATTGGAATTACAAATATTTATTTGTATGTGGATAATATGTGTATGTTGTTAAATAACTCAGAATTATTTATTTAGATATATTTTAAGAATAAAACTATTCTGACTAAAAACTCCTTTTCGAACTTTGCATGTCTATACATCATGTAAACATATAAATGCCTGCAGCCTGTATAATATTTTTGGCAGTTAATAAATATCTTTTTAGATTCTTAACTTGATTTTAAGTTTAATAATTTGGCCACCTTAGGCTAAGTGGTTTCCTTTAATTACATTAATTGATGTTAACCTATCATATATTTTTCTTCAAAACAGTAGCACAATCCCTCAGGCTACTCAGCTTCAATTTTAGAATTTTTGTACTGACAAGTTAATGATTTAATGATGCTTATCAAATCTGAGATCTGTATCATATTGTTAAAAACTTAGTATTTAAGATGAAGCCTGTGTCCTGAAAATCATAAAGGACTTGATTTTCAAACAAACTTCATCTTCATTATTCAGGTATGTTGTCATTATTTTTATATATTATTCTTTTTGTGTTTAACTCAATTTATTTTATCAAAGTACTTATAAATATAATAGTTTTAATATTTTGTGAATTTATTGTTAAAACATTTAGAAGTTATATTCATATAATAAGAAGTTTGAATTATGTGGAAATTATGTTATTCAATTATTTGTCTTAAAATATGAACTCACTTAGAAATGTACAGATGTTATTTCTGTTTGCAAGTATTTATAAAGTTCATTTTATTAAAGTTATTAAACAAACAATTATTAAATTAAACTTATTGTAATATGAAATGTTGTCAACCAGTTAACCTTTCACATGCATTTTTAAAAGCGAGTTGTATGCTAATTTCCCCAAATTAGTTTAAATATTTGTAACATCTATTTGTACTTTGTGTTTATTGATATATATATATATGTGTGTTTGCTTTCAAAATAAAGGACTTGATTTTTTAAACAAACTTCATCTTCATTATTCAGCTCAGTCAGTGAAGCTCCCATTTTCGGGAACAATCTCCTCAGCGACCCGACAACTCCCGCGACCTCCTATTTGACATACTCTCGACAGCCGCACTAAGCTCGTCCCGACCGGCATAAAACACGGACTAAAACCTCACATTTATTCAATAGGTCATTCATTCATTCATTCATTCATTCATTCATTCATTCATTCATTCATTCATTCATTCATTCATGCTTTGATTCATTCATTCATTCATTCATTCATTCATTCATTCATTCATTCATTCATTCATTCATTCATTCATTCATTCATTCATTTACGCACTCACAAACTAATTAATTCATTCTACATCACACGGGCCATGGCAAGAGCGCCTCCACATGGTGTGGCCTGGATGTAAATGGATACTTTTCTACCAGGCCTAAAAAAAAAAATGTCCGTTTCGGGTAACCCGACCCAACCTATAAAAATGCACCGACCCTTACTATTTTTTCCCGTTTCTGAGCAAAAAAAATATTCGTTAGCGAATAGAGAGTTACGAAGTGCGGATAAATGCAGATTTTAATAAGAATTATTGTTTATATGATAAAACAAAGTCAGGCAATGACAGTAATGTAGGAAAGACTGCCATGTGAAAGAAAACACTCTGAACTAACGACAGATTTTGAAAAAAAAAAAAAAAAAAAAAAACCTACCTACCCTACCTAGTTTTGGGAAGGTTCCCCTAAACAAACAATTTTTTTGGGGGCCCCGCTAATGCCAGAAATCAGAAAATTAATCCATCTACAACTAAACGCTCTTATAGTATATTACATATCACTTTTAAGAAATATCCTATTTTATTCACTCAAAATATCCTTATTTTCGATAAAATAAAAAAACTTTTTAGTTTTAATCACAAAAAAATCAACCTCGTTACAAACCTTTCTTATCCTTATTTTCATATTTAGACAAAAAAGCCGGTATGACTAAAATGCGAAAATAGTTTTTTTGACTAAAATACGAAAATAAGGTTATTTTTGATGAAAATAAATTTTCGAGAAAATAAGATTTTGAAAGAAATATGAAAGTTAGTTTTGGCGAAAATAACATTTTTGACCAAAATATAGTAAGTTTTTGGCAAAAATAAAGTTATTTTCGCGAAAATAAGATTTTGAAAGAAATATGAAAATAGAGTTAGTTTTGGCGATAATAACATTTTTTATCAAAATATAGTATTTTTTTTGCAAAAATAAAGTTTTTTTGCGAAATTAAGATTCTGATATAAATATGAAACAAGAGCACCGCGAAACGGAGCATTATACGCCCGAAGAAGATTTGGCTTGAGGTCTTTAATAAACATTTAGGTTATGCTAGTATACTGCTTACTAGGTGTGAAGTGTTTACAACAAAGGCTTAAACTTCCAATATTGAAACTTTAATGATACTTAAGTTAGCAGTGCTAATAAAAACCTTTGTTCAACAGTATTTTTTTACAACATAGAATAATTGTAAAACAACATACATACTGGTAAGTAGTGCAATGAAGGATGTACTAATATGGAATCAGATTTTATGAAATGAAATATTTTTATAAAAAAATAGAATATCTGAAACTTCCTTAGAAAATCTGAGAATACAAGTTTAAAAGTAGCAGGACTTGGCAAGTGCTCACAACACATCCTTTTAATGTAGCAATAATTTGTATAAAGTTATCTAAAAATTGCTTTATTAGTTACAAAGTTGTGGCTAGGACACGTTTTCTAAAAATTCCTTTATTAGTAGTAACACAAAGTTGGGGCCTGGACACGGAATTGCTAACGCCCCCCCAGTGAAATAAGCCTTTGAGGTACGGACCTGGAAAGCATGCTTGACAAATCCTTTTAATGTAGAGATGATTTGTATAAAGTTATTTGAAAATTGCTTTAGTAGTAACCCAATTATGGCCTGGACATGGAATTGCTAACGTCCCCCCCCATGGTGATTCTAGTTTTTGAGGTATGGACCTGGAAATTGCGCGCGACACATCCTTTTAATGTAAAGATGCTTTGTATAAAGTTATTTGAAAATGACTTTATTAGTGATCAAGTTGTGGCCCGGACACGGATTTGCTAACGCACCCCCATGGTGATTCTAGTCTTTGAGGTATGGACCTGGAAATTGCGCGTGACACATCCTTTTAATGTAGTGATGATTTGTATAAAGTTATTTGAAAATCGCTTTATTAGTTACCAAGTTATGGCCCGGACACGGAATTGCTAACACCCCCCAGTGAAATTAGCCTTTGAGGTACGGACCTGGAAAGCATGACAAATCCTTTTAATGTAGAGAAGATTTGTATAAAGTTATATGAAAATTGCTTTAGTAGTAACCCAGTTATGGCCTGGTCATGGAATTGCTAACGCTCCCCCCCCCCCATGGTGATTCTAGTGTTTGAGGTATGGACCTGGAAATTGCGCGCGACACATCCTTTTAATGTAATGATGCTTTGTATAAAGTTATTTGAAAATGACTTTATTAGTGACTAAGTTGTGGCCCGGACACGGATTTGCTAACGCACCCCCATGGTGATTCTAGTCTTTGAGGTATGAACCTGGAAATTGCGCGCGACACATCCTTTTAATGTAGTGATGATTTGTATAAAGTTATTTGAAAATCGCTTTATTAGTTACCAAGTTATGGCCCGGACACGGAATTGCTAACGGACGGACAGACGGACAGACAGACGGACAGACGATGGAGGCCATAACATAATACGACCCTTCGGGCGTATAAAAGGGTTAGTTTGGGCGAAAATAACCTTTTTTGACAATAATGTATATAGTTTTTACTAAAATCAAGATATTTTTGCGAAAATCAGATTTTTATATAAATATGAAAATAGGGTTAGTTTTGGCGAAAATAACATTTTTTGACAATAATGTATATAGTTTTTACTAAAATCAAGTTATTTTTGCGAAAATCAGATTTTGATAAAAATCTTAAAGTAGAGTTAGTTTTGGTGAAAATAACATTTTTGACAATTATGTGGTTAGTTTTTGGCAAAAATAAAGTTCTTTTCGCGAAAATAAGATTTTTTTTAAAAAATGGGAAAAATACCTTCTTCTGTTGCCGTAAATGACAATTTTTAATCCAAAATTTAATTTAATCCGAAAAACTTTTATTCGGTCTACATAACACATATGACAGGTGCATTAGTGTTTCGAAACAATTGTGTTTTTAAGAAAATTGAACAATGATTATTGATAGTATTTTGACATGTTTCTGTTGATCACACCTCCTTCCGAAATGTGCAACATCAAAGCGGTTATACACACTTGTTTGTCAGTAAGCGGATTAAGTTAATGACAATGACCCATAATTATAGACCGTTAGTGCTACTGCAGCAGGTACACGAAATACTAAAGGGAACAATCAAAGATATGTCCTACAACAATAGTAGTCTTAAATCGCTCATTGCTGATAGTATTGCTCATCCCAATTTTTATGATAAAGTTTTAAAGAAAATTCGTTAAATTAAAATGTTTCCAGCAGGTAGTTGGGCAGATACTTAATGAATTACTTGGATTTTATTTAAACCGTGGATATAAAGGCAATTTTTTGAAGAGCATTTGCCTTCTTGTTTTTGAAGATGAATACATGAAACAAAATATTGGGTTGAATATAGCATCCTTTCATAACTAAGCTTTCATTGCTTTGATTTTTATGAAGATTTTGCTAATTCATGTTTTCTTTAAAACCGTATCTGGCGAACACGTTTTGGCTGACTTCGAGTGTTTTGGCATGTGACTTCATTTTCTTCAAATCTTTTAAATTTTCATATCATTTAGGAGAGATTAAATTAGCAAATAAAAGTCGCTTTTATCTTTAATACTGTTTTTCTTTATTTGTTCCCAGTTTTAGTACAATGATGTTTTTTATTCTTGATAAACATACCAAGTTTGTGTGCTGTTATATGTTTCTTAATTGTTTGTGATTTTGTGTTCTATGTCTTTAGCGTTTGCCCATTGCCACTAAACAGGGTTTATGTATATACTTTTGCTACTGAGCTTGTTTCTGTTGCTTTTTGCATAAATATTAAAGGGGATGCCGACATGTCCAAAAAAAATTCTCGCCCAAACTAACCCTATTTTCAGATTTTTACCCAAACTTATTTCACCCCAAACTTTTTTATTTTATCCAAAAACTAACTACATTTTTGTCACAAATGGTATTTTCGCCAAAACTTACCAGATTTTTATCAAAATCTTATTTTCGCGAAAATAACTTTATTTTAGCCCAAACTACTGGTAAGTACATAATTTTCAAAAAAATGTTATTTTCACCAAAACTTTCCAGATTTTTACCAAAATCTTATTTTCGCGAAAATACCTTATTTGAGCCATAAACTAACTACATGTTTGTCAAAGATGTTATTTTCGCCAAAACTAACCCTATTTTCAGATTTTTACAAAAACTTATTTCCGCGAAAATAACTTTATTTTATCCAAAAACTAACTACATTTTTTTCCGAAATGTTATTTTCGCCTATTTTCAGAGTTTTACCAAAACTCCCCCCCCCCAAATATTTTATCAAAAAAATAACTAAATTTTTGTCAAAAATGTTATTTTCGCGAAAATAACTTATTTTCATCAAAAATAACCTTATTTTCGTATTTTAGTCAAAAAAGCTATTTTAGCGAAAAATAGCCTATTTTCATATTTTAGTCATACCCAAAAAAGCTATTTTCGCGAAAATAGCATATTTTCGTATTTTAATCATACCCTTTTCTGAATTGGTTTATTTCCTACCGCTTTTTAACTTGCTTGATCAGGCAGACAGTGTATAATTCTAACTTGTCAGCAGGGTTGTTTTAAAGACTATACATGTAAACAGGGGGTCCAACGTGAAATGTGTTCGCCGAATTTTAAGTGAGGGAAATTGTGTGAAGACGAATAAAATGGCGGCGTTGAAAGGAATTTCGGTGTTTCAAGGATGTATTTTCACCTGGTAAGTAAGTTATATCACCTTTCTCGCAATATAAATACGCCTACCTGGAGACCACACGTGTAAGCGTCTCTCGGTTTTTTAACCTATGTTTCTAGAGGCCTTTACAAAAAAGTTATTGAATGTATAAGCTGAAAGATTGATTGTTTACAAAGTGAAAATAGAAAATTAATTTTTTGAATTTAAATATAATTTTTTGTCGGCAGTCTTATAAAGCGGGTTTCCATGGATTTTCGCAAAAATCGTTCAGGACTTAAATTAAAAAGTTATCAAACCGTGTAATCTGTGAAAATGCAGCTTTAAAGCACGCTTATTCTGATTCTGCTTCACACAAAAACTGCATATAACTTCGTCGCCCAAAATAAAAGGTGTTTAAACATTAAAAAATCAGCCGTATAATACCCATGTAAGTGCAGTAGCGGTCGAAAAGATAAATAATGCAAATATTTAATAACAAATAGCTAAAACAGGTACAACAATGGGAAACTAGGGCCGAAAACACCGTTTCAAGTCACACAATTTTCTATTTTCACTTTGCAAACAATCAATCGTTCAGCTTATACATTCAATAACTTTTTTGTAAAGGCTTCTAGAAACATCTAGGTTAAAAAACCGAGAGACGCTTACACTTGTGGTCTCCGGGTAGGCGTATTTATATTGCGAGAAAGGTGATATAACTTACTTACCAGGTGAAAATACATCCTTGAAACACCGAAATTCCTTTCAACGCCGCCATTTTATTCGGCTTCACACAATTTCCCTCACTTAAAATTCGGCGAACACATTTCACGTTGGACCCCCTGGTAAAGTGAACAAAAATTCAATGTCTTTGATTAGCTACAATAATGAGCGATCAGGGATACTTGTTTATTATTTTGACATGTCTTATGTATCCCTGAAACGCTACAACTCACTACCGCTTAACAACGGGCAAAATGATATACTGTAATAATATGCATTGATGTTAAATAATAATGACAAAGTTGTTCAATTTTTATCCGACAGTGATCGGAACTGGATTTAATTTGTCATCAGTCTCCGTGGCCTAGTGGATAAGCATCCGCCTACGGAGCGGGAGGTCGTGAGTTCGATCCCTGGCCACGTCATACCAAAAGACGTTAAAAGTTGGTACAAGTAGCTCCCTTGCCTGGCGCTTGGCATTTAAAGGGTAGTGCTTGGAAAAGTGGTGTACTCAGTACTGGTTTAACCCAGGAAAGTTGTACCCCGTGTATCGGTGCTTTACACCGAGCACGTAAAAGAACCAAGGGGTCTCTTCGAAAAAGAGCTAGGGTCTCGCACCCGGACTTCCTTGTATCCCACAACTGTCTCTTCAGCGTGCTGTCCCTTCAGCAAAAACAAAGGACCCTGTTGGAAATAAGTGCTTGCACTTTCACGTGTTATCCTTGATCGCAAGGTCTAAAGAAATACATACATCAGTTGTTATTTTCACATTAATATATTATGGATCACGAATACTGTTATACATGTACACCCAGTCAGCTTTTCCCCAGATTTACCAATATCGGGATACTTGATAAACAATCGACATTTGTAAGTGTTTTATGATAACTTAACATGTTTTTGGGCATACTGACATAACTAAATATGTGTTTAATAGTGGGCAATAATATTTTCGTAGTAATTTGAATTTATAACGGAGATAATTTCAAAATTATGGCCGCAAGGATTCTCTGCGCAAGGACCGCTTGCTACTTTTTGCTGGGATGGTGGACGTCAAGAGTCTGCCATAGTAAAAAAATCGTCAAAAGACTCGTTGACAGCCATTTAGGTGGACTATGTCTTTGATCTACCACTGTATCAGTAAAATTTAATTGTGTCCCTTGATTTTATACATCACAAGTTTTTTTTATCATATTTATTATGCATTTTATAATTAAGGCCAATGCAGTGTAATTAAGTACGATGAATTGTTGAGCAAGTACAATTTAAAAATACTATTTCGGCGTATTTCCTGGTTCGAAACGTTCAGTTACGAATCCAGCAATACATAAATACTAACCCTCTTTGATCATACAACTGCCCGTATTTCGCCAGATACTTTTCACGACAACCCAACCAGCCTAGAAGAATTATAACTGGTTCCTTCCTGTCGTTAAAACACTCTTCATTTTCTTCTCCTATTTCAGTAGAATTTGGAGAAGGAAAGGTGATATCGTATTCAAGATCGTCGTCCTCCATCTTCTTGTCAGATTCTGTATTAAATTTGTTTTCTCTCACCTGATTGGTCAATTTATAATGGATTGGTCAATGAACGCCTTTGTAACAGGTGTCAACAAATATGGCGGTGTAGCAACAGGACGCTACAAAACCCAATTTAACAGCTGATTTTTAAGTACATTTAGTCTGTTATCATATGTAAGATATATAACTATAAGAAAAGTTATAGCTAGGCAATTTATGTTCGTCTTCAAAACAAAATCAGAGTTCTTTTTATTTTGGTAAATAAAAACAGCAGTGTCATATCCTCATAGACGACAGAGTGCAGGTGCTCTTTACATAGTCCAAAGTGAGGGACTGGTATTTTTTAATTTAATAAAAAATAAATAGTGTCAACTGAGTAAATATGTCAGCTAAACAACAAACAGCTATTTCGAAGGTAATGGTTGTGTTACAAGAATGGGACAAAGGAAGTAAAAGTACTCGCAAGAAGATATTGGAAGATTTTATCATCCAGAATCAAAATAAAACAGGACCAGAGTTAGAGCAAGAATTTGCACAAGCAGCAAGTTTGTTTCTTACAAGACTTACAGCTTGATTACGACTTACGTATCCTTTTAAATTTAAACTGACATTGAACAGTTAATATGTAATGTCAATCTGAGCAATTCAAATATACAATTTTCAGGAATGTTCAGGGTGCCACAATATTGCAAAGGCTGCGAAAGCATAAAAGGTGTCGTTTTGAGTTGCCAATTCTGTTACATTGCCGTGTTCTCCATACTGTTGTAGCACTCTCAATGTGGCAGAAAGTTTCTTATTGACAAAAAGTAGCTTTATTAGGTATAAATATGATTTTTTGTCATTATGCTGGTATTTTACAGATATAGGTCATGTCTAGGGTTCGGCATGTGGAGTGATAAGTTACAAATTGACAACAATTGAATGCCTGGATATTCATTTTTTGAATAGTAAGAATGCCAACATGCCCACAAATAAATGGCATCATACTGTTCTGATACTGTCATCGCCCAGAGCAATTCTTGTGTGTTTTGTTGTGTTTGTCTTGGAGTATTGAACAGTTTTTAGCTTGACTATTCAAATAATTAAGAGGGCTATTCTACTGGCGTCGGCGTCTGTGTCGGCATCCAGTTAAAGTTCACACAATGAGGTTAGATAACTCCATAGTATCCTTTATACAAATTATGGCCCCTGATTGTCTAAAGAACTTAGTTTAATAAAGTTTTAGGGCAGGTTAAAGTTTTAGGGCAAGTTGGGATTTTATTAATAACTTCTATACCCTTCAATCTAATTCACTTAATACTTCACAGCTGTTCAGGACCATCACACAATGAGGTTACATGTACATAACTCCATATTATCCTTAAAAGTTATGTCCCCTGATTGACTTATATGTAGGTTAAAGTATTAGGGCAGGTTAAATGTTAAGGGCAAGTTGGGGTTTGAACAAAAAACTTCTTTACCCTTAATTCAATTGACCTAATACTTAATAAGGTTACATAATTGGCCCTTGATTGACTTTTTTTCTTTTTTTACTTCTTGTGACAGGCACATTTTTTCTATTCTTAACCAGGTTTTTAACAAAGGAATAACTACCAATTAGAATGACTTGCGTCATTGTTCGGAATGGCTGGTGGGAGGGCTGCATCAAAATCACCTTAAGTATCGAATAATTTTAGCTAGGTTTGACATAGTGACCAAATTTGGTATATAGGAAGAGTTTTTGGAGACCTTTCCTGGGATTGTGTTTGAGACCCTAAGGAACAAGGTCAAGGTCACTGTTACTATAATTAGAAAAATGGTTGGTCATGAATAACTTAAGTTAGGGTTTACATATTTCAACCAAACTTGGTATATATGAAGAGTATATAGAGACCTTTCATGAGATTGTGTTTTGGGCCCCGAGTTCTGTGGTCAAGGTCACTGTAAAAATAGAAAAATGGTTAGTTCTGAATAACTTAAGTAAGGGTTGACATATTGTGGCCAAACTTGGTGTATAGGAAGAGTTTATGGAGACCTTTCATGGGATTGTGTTTGGGGCCCCTAGGGTCAAGGTCACTGTTACTGAAAATAGATAAGAGTGTGGTACTTTAATAACTTTAGTTAGGGTTGACATATTGTGACCAAACTTGATATGTAGGAAGAGTTTATGGAGGACTTCCATGTGATTGTGATAAGGGTTCCGAGGGTCAAAGACACTGTTAGCAAAAATAGAAAAAAAACAGTTGAAACTGAATCTAACAACAAAGCCTGAAGTGCTGTCAATCATTGAAAACCTGGTTTTGTCACATCATGGTTGTCTACTTTTTAATTTGCTTTTTTTATTGCTTTTAACAGGCACATACATTAATGTATTCATTTCTATGACAAAGCGGCATAGTCTTAGCCTGCTGTCCTATGACAGCTCTTGTTGTATAAGTTTGCAATTTAAATTAAACACTGACCAACCAGATCCATATACATTAACGAAAAAAATATTATGTTGCCATTTATTATATACATGAGCTATCTCTCTCTCTATATATATGTATTGATCAACATTCCTTAACAGTATCAAAGGTACATGATAGGAACCTGCCTGAATGAACAGTTGCAAGCAATATCAATATTTCTTTCTGCTTCAAGTGGGTATGTACTTCCATATTTTTGTTGAGGTTATTTTACTAGACTCTTATACCTAGTTTATACAAAATTATCTAAGCTTGATTGTGTAGAAAGCTTACAGCTTATTTTAAACGAGTTATTTTTCTCGAGTCTGCTTCCTTGGTCAAATTCACCAATACTGAGTGTTCTTGTAAGGCGCCACAAAATCCTGGAACCTCTTAGTCGGGAGGTGGACACTCTACCTCTGAGCCATCCGGACCTGTTTTATTTGAAAAAAAGAACTGAAAAAGGTCAACAACTTGTAGTTGGTATCAGTGTATCACAAAAAGAAGTAAAAGAACGAGCATTGGCATCTACCTGTACTTGTGAAGATTTTAAGTATATTTATTTAAAATAAAATCAGTAATATGTGTATAATATTGTCTACCAAATACTCTCCATAATACTTTGATGGCTTTAGTCTGTTTAGCCTTATTTTACCTATACAGAGTTGTATATAATGACTCTGATTTTCTTATGTTAAAGAATGATTTGTTTCCCATCCAGACACAAATTTATGGCAGAATTCTTGGAGGTTGGTGGTGTCCTTACGTTACTCGAGGTCATAGGACTGAAGCAGGCAAAAGAATTGGATAAGAGTGAGGCATTGAAAAATCTACATTTCATAGCAAATGCTGGCAGAAAATACAAGGAACTTATCTGTGAAAGCTATGGTAAGTCAACCAAAAATCCGTTATGTACTCAGGTATGAACAATGTAGCGGATTTTAGTGGAAGGCATGTAGAGGACTAAAAAGCAAAATTAATTAATAGAGGAGACCTTCAATTTTAGAATGGTTTTCAGGGAAAATAGCTCAAAGAGCTAATATTTATTGATATTATGGTAACCCAACCATGAATAAAGATTCTTGTATCTTGTAAAGTCTGGCTCTCACTTTCACAATTTTAGTCCCGATTCCCCTGTCTTATCATTTAGGCTTTCATAATAATTAATCAGGAGAATATTTCCCCAATTTAATCTTTAGTACAAATGCTAATGATTACCCTACGTTTGGAAAATAAAATTGTTTGTATCGCGATAGGAATAGGATAATTGCAATGTGTGTACAATCTCAGTAAGATTCCTCACATTTTCTCAAATATCTGATTTAATCCTCAATTGTGTAGCAGATTGTATCAATTGTCCATTCGTACTGAATATCTTAAAGAAATTAAGTCAAGATCAGCCAGAATCTTCACCACACGAAAGGCTAGGAGTAACTACCTGATACTACCTAAGAGTGTATCCAATGGGGTTATGACTTCTCTATGATTGTTCTACATTTTGAAGTTATTGTAGCAGGACAGTTTTTAACTGCATTGTGGATCTTCCCCCTTTATCAGGATTGATAAACTGATGGTAAAATCCCCGCCATAGCCCCGCACCCAAGGGAGCCTAGGTAAGGCCCATTCCCCGCAATATTTTGCACAAAGACAAAACCACCGCATTCACCCGGCACTGCGGGGCCACATAAAAGGTAAAAACACAACCCATTTCTCCGGCTATCCCCGGTATACACCCGGACCTGGGAGGGCCGTGGTTACAATTGACTGGTGCATAAGTGACATAATATGAAAGTGATGATATCTGAAAGGCAGATATAATATAACATGTATGTCCTACTTCATAAACTTCAATCATGTGTATTATATCTCACATTTTAATCACTGTATTTAAAGAATTACAATATATAGTACAGGGGTCCGATAGTACAGTATCAAATTATTGTATAAAATATTTGATATACATATACATGTACATAATGTATAATATAATATAACTCTGACTCTTCCAATTTCTAAGATATTCTCCTTGTATCACTAAATTAAACCAACAAAATATTGTTGGCATTTGCCCTGCAGTGCACAAACTGGTATACTACAAGAAAAGATAAAAGATGAATCAAAAGACTATCTGAAGTAAAGAGGGTTACATAATGGTTAAACTGTAATAAATGATAACATTGTTTAAAAATAATATTTTATAATGTATTTTATATTTACAGGTATCAGAGCCATAGCAGAATGCCTGGCCAAGTCAAAATCAGAGGAGACTCAGGATGCGTGTCGGAACCTGCTCCTAATGTTGGCACAGGGCAACCCCAAGTTTGAGGTACAGGTCTACAAGGGTCTGATTGCCCTCCTGCCCTGTAGCTCACCAAAGGCTCAGCAGATGGCTGCCCAGTCACTCAGGGTAGTGCAGGTATGTAATACAATGTACCTTTTCCCCAGGGTATGGTTCATGGCAGGTCTTCATTGCCATCCTGTCCTTCAGCTGGCCAAAGGCTCAATAAATTGATGCCCAGCTATTCAGGTTGATGCAGATATTTAGAACAAGGTTCCTTCTCCCTCTACCCAATGTATGGTTCATGGCTGGTCCACAAGGGTCTCATTTCTATCCTGTCCTGTAAATAACAAAAGGCCAAGCAGATGACCGCTTAAGTCAGCTAAATTGACCTTCACCTTGGTCCATAAATGATAATGCCAATGCAGCAGAATGTTCAAATGAATAAAATAGACGATGTAATATGGCCCATATTGAATGACTGGTCCCTGGGCAATATCAAATTCATCAGTCTTAGCCTATGGTCTTGCAATCTAGACCATATGGTCTATCAGTCTAGGCAGTATTGTCTGCCAATGTGGCCCGTATCATCTACCATTTTTAGCTCGACTATTTGAAGAATAGGTGGGCTATACTACTCGCCCCAGCGTCGGCGTCTGCGTCTGGTTAAAGTTTTAGGGCAAGTTGGGATTTTCACTGATAAGTCCAATACCCTACATTCAATTGACTTAATACTTCACGCAGTTGTTCAGGGCGATCACATGATGAGGTTGGATAACTCCATATTATTCTTTACACAGATTATGGCCCCTGATTGACTATGGAACTTAGGTTAATGTTTTAGGGCAAGTTGGAATATTTATTAATAACTTCTCTATCCTTTGTTCAATTGACTTAATACTTCACACAGTTGTTCAGGACCATCACACAATGAGGTTACATAACTCCATATTATCCTAAATACAAGTTATGGCCCCTGATTGACTTAGGTTAAAGTTTTAGGGCAGGTTTAAGTTTTAGGGCAAGTTGGGATTTTCACTCAAAACTCCAATACCATTCATTCAATTGACTTAATACTTTACACAGATGTTCAGAGCCATCACATAATGAGGTTAGATAACTCCATATTATCTTTTATACAAATTATGGCCCCTGATTGACTATGGAACTTAGGTTAAAGTTTTAGGGTAGGTTGGGATATTGTTTAATAACTTCTATACCCTTCATTCAATTGACTTAATACTTTACACAATTTTTCAGGACCATCACCCATTGAGGTTACATAACTCCATATCTTTAATACAAGGTATGGCCCCTGATTGACTTAGGTTAAAGTTTTAGGCAAGTAAAAGTTAAGGGCAAGTTGGGATTTTAATAAAAAAACTTCTATACCGTTCATTAATTGCACTAAATAAAATTCAAAATTATTTATGACCATCTTACAACAAGTAACATAACACTGTTTTAAGCCAAAATACAAATTATGGCCCTTGATTATTTTTTTTAATTCCCTTTGAAAGGCATATTTGTATATTCTTAACCACATTTTCATAATGGGAAATCAAGTTATTTGAATGACTTGCATCATTGTTTGGGCGGGCTGGTATGAGGGCAGCAGTCACCTTATGTATTGAATAATTTTAGTTCGGTTTGACATAAAGAGACCAAACTTGGTAATATTACGTTGTTATTGTATTCTAAGTCAAAGTGGTGTTGTCGAGTGCGCTGTCTTACGACGGCTCTTGTAGGCTATATTATCTACCAATTTAAGATGTATTGTCTGAATGGTATGGTTGGTGTACCTGTCATTTGCTTTTTATAGTATTAACTTGTATTCTTAAATAACCTTTGTTTTAGCCAATAGTGAAGAATGCCAACCCATCCATTGTTGAGCCACTGCTGAATTTGTTGAAAACACTCCATCTAGAGGTTCAGTTTGAAGGTAAGTTTTATGTTGTCAATAAGGTATGGTACTTTATTGACAAAAAATATCACTTTTAGTTAACATGGATCCTTTTTTCATCATAAACAAAAATCAATGAATAATAAAAATCAAATTTAGATTATAAAAACAGCAACTAAAACGTCTGAATACAAATGCAGAGTAGGAATAGTTTAACCCTTGTTTCTGAAACCTGACATTTTCAGCCATTGAGCTTATCAAGGAGCTGATAGATTATGAGGTCTTTGGCAACCTGCTCTATGGTCAGCCATTAACTAAGAAGGATGTCATACAGAAACCAAACCTACTAAATGCTGAACTGATAACCAGCTTAGTTTCTATTTGTACTATTTCATATTTTCAGCCATTGAGCTAATCAAGGAGCTGATGGATTATGAGGTCTCGGGAACATTGCTCAGCGGCCTGGTTGGACTGTTGCGGCCTGCCAAGGAGGATATCATTCAGAAACCAGATCTTCTTGATGGTATGTCTAGAAAATAGATTTTATAGTTGAGTGCGCTGCTGCTGAATAGAGTTCTGTATAAAGTTCAGATCGATCGTAATCTATTCCCAAAGGTCAGCAGTTTCTAAAAAATAATAAGTCTTCTTTAAACCAGTAAAACATAAAATCCTTTTCCATTCTAGCATCTGTTTCAAGTTACAGGTGGTTTCATATTTCACTATTGTCACAGTTTATGAAAAGAAAATTGGACAGTAACCAGAATAATATAATATATCATGCATTTTTGTTTATAGAAGCAAGCTAGATGTACTATATTTATTCTATTACTGTGAAATCATTAATGTTCGTGGGCATGAAATGTCATGGTTTGCCGAAAAAAAAACAATTTCGTGGGTACTTAAATTCGTGTATTTTCATTTTTGAAAAAAAAAAATCGAAGATGTGATCGTCCTTGATCGTCTGCATAATATCCACGCGCTGGCCCGTGATTTCCGTCTTCTACGTCACTCGGTTTATGACACTCGCTAATGTGGTACGACATGCCAATTAGTGCATATACCCATGTCACTTATCGATTTAATTGGGAATAAAGGTAATAAAAGAAGATGTACCCTGATCATAAATACAGATAGGGGAAGCCATTTAATGCTAATTAAGAATTTTGCAAACTGTGAAAACACCGAAAAGGTGCGTATATTGTCATGTTCGGTGCTTAGTAACCTTCAATGTACTAGTAATCGATTAATTATATCATTAAATAAAAAAATCGAGTACAGACACTCATCACGCACATCTTGTAAACTTGGAGATTTTCATTAACAGCACACGTGCTTATAACTGTCATTTGCTGCATAAAACACATTTAATTGATTTGGTTCATTATTTGTTAAAGGCAGTTATAATATATTAACAGAATAATGATCGTAAGTTATACAGTGAGACAGGTTTTAACACACTATACTGCGACCTCTGTAAATAATATACTAGAGTATGTACGTAACAAGGCAATTGAAAAAGTGAATAAAGGGTTTATATTTCGTGGGATCTTGAATTCGTGGATCACCTAACCCACGAAAACCACGAACATTAATGCCCCACGAACATTAATGATTTCACAGTATAATATTATGTCTATAGATCAAATTTCTTTAGCTATGTTAGAATCACAATGTAAAAAAATGGAAGCATTAAATCTGTGGTGTATGTTTTAAAGATTAAATCACTACAATAAGGTTATGTTTAACTTTGCATTGCATTATGTAGATGCTGATGTGCCTAAGATGAACGCCCCTCTACCGGTGTTTGTACAACAGGCAGCCGCTGCCAAGACCATCGGGTAACTATCATCAGCAACCATCAAATTTATTAGTTACCAGATAGCATAAACTACCAACTCAAATGATTGCAATCAAATAATATAATTATGATGAAATTTATTTGAACAGTTTTAAATTGGCTTGTCTTATTGATTTTCTATGTAAAGTAGAACATTTTCACTACTGTTCTCCATATTTTCAGCTATACTATAGACACATGTACAGGGATCATTAAAAAATATGAAGACACTGTACATAATTTAATTGACCAATAATTATATTCTTTTATACCAAAGAAATTTATCACAGAATTCTTTTCTCTGAATGTGTCAAAGTTTATTCAGGTATATTGATAGTGCTTGATGTAGTTAAATTTTTGTATGCAGGTTATGTAAATAACACCACATGGATAAACTATTAATTGTGTTCAAAAACTTTGAAAAAATCAAAAGACAATTATTGGCAAACCTTAGTGGTATTGTTATTAACAAACATGAACATGATTACAGGTTAATTGATTTTTTAAAGTTATTTGTACTCCTTTATGCGGACGATACTGTTATATTGTCTGAATCTGCTATAGATTTACAGAATGCACTAAACCTGTATGAGAACTATTGTTTACAGTGGAATTTAACTGTTAATACCTCAAAAACTAAGGTTGTCATTTTCTCTAGAGGTAGACTAAACCACCATACGTTTTCTTTATGTAATGATACAATAGATGTTGTTACGGAATATAAATATTTAGGAGTTATTTTTACTAAAAGTGGCTCGTTTTGTAAAACAAAGGACTATATTTCAAAACAGGCAACAAAGGCAATGTTCTGTTTGCTTAAAAAGTCAAAATATTTATGTTTATCTATTGATTTACAAATAGATTTGTACAACAAAATTATCAAACCTATATTACTATACGGTTGTGAATGTTGGGGTTTTGGCAACAATTACATACTCGAAAAGGTCCAATTGAAATTTCTAAAATATATATTAAATGTTAAAAGTAGTACGCCAACATGTATGATATATGGTGAAACGGGTGTTAAGCCTTTACAAATAGATATAGATTCACGTATGGTCAATTACTGGTCCAACTTGATCGTTCCATCATGTCATAAACTCTCAATTTCAGTATACAATGTCACATTGAGTAAATTCCTGTATTCTGCCAATGTTAGAGCTAATGACTTCAAATGGATTAAACATGTTAAGAATATTTTCATCAAATGTGGTCTTATTAATGTTTGGCAAAGCCACGAATTTCCGAATAAAAAATGGTTACAAAAGAGTGTTAAGCAGAAATTGTCTCATTTGTTTTTAAACGAATGGTACACTACTGTGAACTCTTCAAGTAAATGTGTAAATTATAGATTGTTTAAAGAACATTTTGAATTTGAAAACTATCTTGTTAAAACACTGCCAAAATTATTGAACTATGTTATACGATTTAGAACAAGAAACAATCATTTTCCTATTGAAGTAGGTAGTTGGAGGAATATTAATATAAATGACAGAAATTGCCACCTTTGTGATTCAAATCGTATTGGTGATGAATTTCATTATTTGTTAGAGTGTAGTTATTTCACTAACGAAAGGCGACGTTTCATTGATAACTGTAATTTTAGAACTCCGAATATATTGTCATTTAACGTGTTATGAAATTAAACCCAGAATGTATTATGTTTTCAAAGTTGTGTAAATTTATGAAATGTATCATTAAAAAAGTCATTTATAAAATATAATGTACTCCTCTTTATACCATGATGTTAATTATTATTATGATTGAAGTTAATTTTTCAAAGCCTCTTTATGTGTAACTGTATAATATGTTCATTGCAATTCTCATTTTGTCATGCATGTATGACATGAGTTTACTGAATAAACTTATCAAGGGTTAAATAAATAGACACTAATTGGCAATCCCAAGTGGTGAAATAAAACCATACACAACGACTGGCAACCCAAGTGTTGTAATAAAACAATAGACAATACATGGCAATCCCAAGTGGTACAATAGACAATTATTGGCAATCCCAAGTGGTGTAAAAAAAAACAATAGACAACAATTGGCAATCCCAAGTAGTGCAATAAAACAATAGACAGTGATTGGCAATACCAAGTAGTGCAATAAAACAATAGACATTGATTGGCAATCCAAAGTGGTGCAATAAAACAATAGACATTGATTGGCAATCCAAAGTGGTGCAATAAAACAATAGACATTGATTGGCAATCCAAAGTGGTGCAATAAAACAAAAGACATTGATTGGCAATCCAAAGTGGTGCAATAAAACAAAAGACATTGATTGGCAATCCAAAGTGGTGCAATAAAACAAAAGACATTGATTGGCAATCCAAAGTGGTGCAATAAAACAAAAGACATTGATTGGCAATCCCAAGTGGTGCAATAAAACAAAAGACATTGATTGGCAATCCCAAGTGGTGCAATAAAACAAAAGACATTGATAAGCAATCCCAAGTGGTGCAATAAAACAATAGACATTGATTGGTAATCCAAAGTGGTGCAATAAAACAATAGACATTGATTGGTAATCCCAAGTGGTGCAATAAAACAATAGACATTGATTGGTAATCCCAAGTGGTGCAATAAAACAAAAGACATTGATAAGCAATCCAAAGTGGTGCAATAAAACAAAAGACATTGATTGGCAATCCAAAGTGGTGCAATAGAACAAAAGACATTGATTGGCAATCCAAAGTGGTGCAATAGAACAAAAGACATTGATTTGTAATCCAAAGTGGTGCAATAAAACAAAAGACATTGATTTGTAATCCAAAGTGGTGCAATAAAACAAAAGACATTGATTTGTAATCCAAAGTGGTGCAATAAAACAAAAGACATTGATTTGTAATCAAAAGTGGTGCAATAAAACAAAATACATTGATTTGTAATCAAAAGTGGTGCAATAAAACAATAGACATTGATTTGTAATCAAAAGTGGTGCAATAAAACAATAGACATTGATTTGTAATCAAAAGTGGTGCAATAAAACAATAGACATTGATTGGCAATCCAAAGTGGTGCAATAAAACAATAGACATTGATTGGCAATCCAAAGTGGTGCAATAAAACAATAGACATTGATTGGCAATCCAAAGTGGTGCAATAAAACAATAGACATTGATTGGTAATCCAAAGTGGTGCAATAAAATAATAGACATTGATTGGTAATCCAAAGTGGTGCAATAAAACAATAGACATTGATTGGTAATCCCAAGTGGTGCAATAAAACAAAAGACATTGATAAGCAATCCAAAGTGGTGCAATAAAACAAAAGACATTGATTGGCAATCCAAAGTGGTGCAATAAAACAATAGACATTGATTGGCAATCCAAAGTGGTGCAATAAAACAAAAGACATTGATTGGCAATCCTAAGTGGTGCAATAAAACAAAGGACATTGATAAGCAATTCAAAGTGGTGCAATAAAACAAAAGACTTTGATAAGCAATCCAAAGTGCTTCAATAAAACAAAAGACATTGATTGGCAATCCAAAGTGGTTCAATAAAACAATAGACATTGATTGGTAATCCAAAGTGGTGCAATAAAACAATAGACATTGATTGGTAATCCAAAGTGGTGCAATAAAACAATAGACAGTGATTGGTAATCCCAAGTGGTGCAATAAAACAATAGACAGTGATTGGTAATCCCAAGTGGTGCAATACAACAAAGACATTGATTGGCAATCCCAAGTGGTGCAATACAACAAAAGACATTGCTTGGCAATCCAAAGTGGTGCAAGAAATCAAAAGACATTGATTGGCAATCCAAAGTGGTGCAATAAATCAAAAGACATTGATTGGCAATCCAAAGTGGTGCAATAAAACAAAAGACATTGATTGGTAATCCCAAGTGGTGCAATAAAACAAAAGACATTGATTGGCAATCCAAAGTGGTGCAATAAAACAATAGACATTGATTGGCAATCCAAAGTGGTGCAATAAAACAATAGACATTGATTGGCAATCCAAAGTGGTGCAATAAAACAATAGACATTGATTGGTAATCCCAAGTGGTGCAATAAAACAATAGACATTGATTGGTAATCCAAAGTGGTGCAATAAAACAATAGACATTGATTGGTAATCCCAAGTGGTGCAATAAAACAAAAGACATTGATTGGCAATCCCAAGTGGTGCAATAAAACAATAGACATTGATTGGCAATCCCAAGTGGTGCAATAAAACAAAAGACATTGATTGGTAATCCCAAGTGGTGCAATAAAACAATAGACATTGATTGGTAATCCAAAGTGGTGCAATAAAACAATAGACATTGATTGGTAATCCCAAGTGGTGCAATAAAACAATAGACATTGATTGGTAATCCCAAGTGGTGCAATAAAACAAAAGACATTGATTGGTAATCCCCAGTGGTGCAATAAAACAAAAGACAATAATTGGCAATCTTAAGTTGTGCTTAGCCTTTCATTCCAAAATAGTTATCTTTCTTTTTTATGTTTTAAATCATAGTGTAAATCGCTTTATAAATAAAGGAATGGTGTTTTTTAGCATTTGTATTTGAATGGAACTTTATTTATTTTGATTTCAGGATTTTGGCAAGGGACTCCAATGAGCTTGCAGAAAAACTAATCCAAGTAAGTCTGATTACAAAGTAGTTAACTATCAATGTGATTCTCTTAGTAGGTAACAAATATTGAAGTATACAGAAATATTGCAGTGGGAAAAATATGTGAGTATACACCAAGATAACTGATACAGGTAATACTTATGGATGGAGGTACAAATGCAGAGGCAGATTCCAGATTTGGTTTAAGAGGGCGTAAAAGTTGTAAGTATCACAAGATGGAGCTACTTGAACCTAAATATATGGTTTAAATGTTGCAATGTCAGTTTCCTTTTCCCCAGAAAATTCTTAAATGGTATTGTTTGGTATATTCTATTCATACTTGTCCCCGATATTGAGGAAATTTTCACTAATGCATGTTGGTTATGCGTTTCGAAATCCACTGAAGAAAGTGGACAGTCTGAAACTGCTTGGTCAACAAAATTTTCTTCATAAGTTATTTACCCAATGGCCTTCTATCTATCTTATCTTTTTGGAAATATTGGCGTGTCTCAAATATAAAGAATCTCCTAGATGCTTAGGCAACTCACCCCAGCTACTAGTGTGCTACATTGATTGCTTCCTTAATGTTATCACAAACATATCACATTCACATTATTGATAGATGTTTTATTTATTTTATGTTTCAGCTACGAGTCGTGCACAACCTTACGTATGCGATGGGAAACATGGACTACGCCGACAGTCAGCGACAGGCCAGCATATCGCTAGAGGTATGCATCTAGATCAAATGCTTTGTTAAATAAGTGTCACAATAGAAGTTCTGGGCAAAATGGGAAAACAAATAAATTTGAATACTGCATTATGGTGGCCTTTGCTTAGACTGGTGACAGCTGCTGGTAAGAAATACAAGTTAGAAAAAGAAGATCATTTGAAGTAATAGTAGTAGACTCATATTAAAAAGATTACTGGTAGTGCAAGGTTTCATATTAATATATGTTTCTTAAAAAAAGGTACACATAAAAATAAAATAAATGTTTGTTTTGTTTCAGTACCTGTGTCGAACATTCCCGATTGTTGATGATCATGTCCGAGATGCCATGGGTGATAACCTGTATGACCTTTTCATGGTAAGAGCTTTTTAATAGTCAATATCACGTTTAAATAATTATCTGTAATCTTCGGAATAAATTGATTTTGGACAAGTAAGCAAAAAAGGCATTTAAGCTTGGCTGTATTTCATGCGTTCAGTGCATGGGCTTAACTCACTCTATTTGTATTTGTAATTTCACCTGACTTATGTAGAATCCTCAATTAGTCTTAGTCGTCGTGGCATTGGCAGAAATTGAGCCATAACTCAAAAAATGATTGAAATCTTCACAAAATCTAAGTAAGCCTTGTGCCTTTGACAATAAACATGTGTTACAAACTTCCAAAGCTTATAAGTAATGATTGAATAATTGTTAAGTTAAGCTCCTTGATAGACTACATTACTTATGATCAAGAGTACAATTGTGGTTTGAACTAATTCTTTTATAGTGACCATTAAATAGAGTGAATGTCTTTACTGGAACATGTTGATGGGTATATAATTCTACAACCATTAATTTGCAGTCCAATCCGGAGACATTATATCTGAACATGAATCATGTGCAAGCTGATGTGTTAGTCTCCAACAAACTCAATATTCCTAAATGTGAGTATGGCTTATAATGAAAGCTTTGTAGTGTTATCAAAATTTGCTTTTATTAAAAGAGATACTGTATAACAATTATGATAATATAAATATACATTTACACACATGCATTCCGGTTGTGTACAACATTTCAAATTAATACAGAGTTTATGATAGCAAGATAGATAATTGTAACTTCTTAATGTCTTAATGTAGTTTGTTTTTTGGCTAATCAGACGTGAAATTACCTGTTTTTCAAGTGAAAAAGCTTGTTTATTTGATTAATTTCTGTCTTTTATTTTTACATATTCTTTTTCTGCACATGAAACCAAAATAATATGGGGTGACTGGGCATCCAAACTTCATATATTTGTGTAGCGGATGCCTTAATGATGAATAACTTGTCATGTGATACTAGTACATGTAATTTATTTCACAATATCAGAACATGACCTTTAAAGTACATGGAATTGCAATATACATGATATAGTTATACTCAACAATATTAAACTGTGTCCTTGTCTGATTCCAGTGGTGGACAGAGTGGATTGAGGTGGTCTGGCAAAGCCTTCCATTCCCAGCAGATGTGATTGTGAACAGCATACATGTAGCTTTCATCATTATGAATATTAAAGAATTTTCTGCTGACATTATTGAAAGATGAACTACTCTGTTTGTCTCTGCTTTTGTTTCCGATTTGAAGTAAAATCTGAGATGTTTCTACATTGTTTCATGGCCATGTTGGTTGGACAGCAAATGATGACTTCTCTTTGTGAAGAACACTTCATAGACTTACAAAAAATTTGCGCTTATTGCTGATTTTTATTTATTATTGTCAACATCTACATGTATTTTCATTTTGCATTTGAATAAAAGCTGAACATTTGAATAAGCATTTTTTAGATCGTCTGTTGTTGATTATATTGTCGAAGTCATGGTGTTTTCAACAAAGCAGCATTTGTGCAATTCTCATAACTCTTCTTCTTATGTGCCTTGATCACCTGTTTATGGTCTGTCATGGCTTATTACAACATTACGATATCAGGGTCTATCAAAGTCCATTTGTACATTGTACATTAAAATCCAATTTCCACAGTCTTGGTGACAATGTTTATTTAAAGATTGTGCAATACATTCTTTTCAAAAGTTATAATTTATAAAAATGTAAAATATGATTTATAAAACATTTTTTGCATTAATTTGTTATGCTTTCCAAAGGGAGGAGCATGAATTCACCGTTTTTTCCTGTCTGATCATCACACCCTTGTCCACTGAGAGAATAGCTACTGAAGGGATTGAAATAAAACTTCATTTATAGATGGAAGCCAATGAGAGGAAGTGCAGTGCACAGAAACAATAACCCTATCATGAAAGAAAGTTTTATTTTATTGGTCAAGGCTCATTTCGAGCATCTGACAAAACAATGCAATACAATAAACAATATTAACATTTAAACATGTTTAAAACAAAATAATAATGATAACGATAATTGGTTTAGTTCAAAGATGCATATTTATTTCATAATTATTTATTTACCTCCTCTCAACCACTTTTTTATGAGCGCAGCTTGTCCGGACCATATCTTAGAAAGTACTAAAGGGACTGAATTTAAATTTGTAATATAAATAGATGGCGATGATAGAAAGTTCAGTGCACAAACACCATAATCATTCCCACCACATTTTTATATATCCTCCCTTAACCTGATGTTTTTGGATGGTCATATCTTGGAAAATACTAAAGTGGTTGAAAAACAACTTAAAATAAAGATACATGTATATGGAATACAAGTACAGCACCCAAGAACCATAATTCTGCGTAGTTTGAGTTATTCCCCCCTCTTATCTCCCCGTAACCTTATATATTCCATTAATAGGTGCTTGTCTGAAAGTACTAAATGGATGGATGAAAATAGATTATTAAGTTATCTCTCCTTAGCCTATTTTACATAAGGTGTGCTTGTTTGGGCCATATCATTGAATGTTCAAAAATTATTCAAATGCAGTTTGGTTTATAAACTGATATAAATAAAACAAAAAACAATACAGTGGTCTTTAGATGGCTGTATTTAATTACTAAAACAACGAGCTGAATAAATGTTTACAAAATATATTTTATAACAACAATCCAAAGTATGCAGAAAGTCACGAAATCATAATGCTGATACAGGTGAAATTTATTGTTAATCATGATCACTTCCACAATATGTCAATATGGAGTATGACCTTCGTGGTGGGCAACACCTGCACCAATATATATGCAAAAGGCTACAGAAACATGCTCAGTAGCAAAAAGTTTAAACTAAATGTCCACGCCTCAATGGCACACAAAACCTGCACACAAAGCTCAGGGTAATGCGATTCCACTCTTCCCGAAGAGCATTTGTCAATTCCTGAACGCTGCTTGGCTGCTACATCCGACATGGGTTCTATTGCATTGCAGTCAGGAGAGACAGTAGGCAACAGGAGAAAATCTACACTGTAAACATGTAAAAAGTACCTAAACCGTGATGTAGAGGACGTACTTTGTCTTGCTGAAATATTGACACAGGGCTTAGAGGAACCATATGTATGACTACCGGTTCCAAGCAGGTACACTACAAAATCTACTGCAGAAACAACTTGATCTTCAAACATGCCCAATAGTTGTTCTTTAAGTATGTTTGTTACTTCCAATATTACTGTATTGACCGTTTCTGTACTTTCTTCAGATATGAGTGCAATATTGTCAGTTTCCTTTACACAATTGTCTAGCTGTTTCGTGAACGATGTTTCTTCACCAGTTTGCTGTTTTAAGGTAACGCTAACATCCTTGGCTCCACTACCTTGCTTGTGTTTTGTTAAAGCCGCATATAAAATGCAACAAAAGTCTTCATGTCTTTCACAGTATATTTCAATCGGGCTTTGATGTTCTTCACATTTGTCAAATCCCACCATGCTTTTACATCTTTCTGTTGATTGTACCTCATCCATTTGAACCATGATGTATTTGGACACCATAGGTAAACGCTTGTGGTTTTCCAAACAGTTGGAACACTGAAATTCCTCACATGTTTTGTGGTAAATTTTTGATTGGTCTCTTAAATACTTTAAATGGTTCGCAGAGATGTTTTTTGTCAACCCACTTCATCAGAATCTATGTCCAAATATGGGTTTCTTGTATTAACATTTGAAGTTGCCATATTGTATTGACGGCTTCATTTGCTACAAAATATTCGATGCTCAGCACAAAGATGGTATTTTCTCATATTCTGTGTGATGAGTTTGCTGACTGTAAGTGTTTTTCTTTATTTTTCTTATTCATTCTTCATTACAAAGGCACTTCGATAGTTTACAGCCATACAGATTATTAATTATTTTCACTATATCATTTCCTGTTAGGCAAAATCCCAACACCTTTATATACATGTATCAATGTTTTGCTATTTAAATTTAAATACAATATGTTTGGGCAAAGTAAAAATAATGTACACTTCGTCACTTTATAAAGGTTACCATTTGAATGTTTGACTATCTATCCTAATAAATCAACTTAAGAATTCATTTTTGATCAACTATTCGAAGAATAAAGACAGCTATACTTATCACCATTGCGTCAACGTCACACCATCCAAACTACTTAAGTAATCACGAGACATAATTCTTATCTTGAATATAATGCAAATTATTGCCCTTTTTTATTCAACTTTGAAATTCTGGTTGAGGTTTTGAATTGAACGACATTTATGTCAATATCTTAGCATATACATCATGTATTGCACTGAAACTCTAGATATGTGTTCCAATCTATCCAACATACTTAGTTTAACAAGAAAGAGAACTCTATCTTTCATTTAATGTACATTTTCAACCATCCGACCTACATAACTCATAGTAGCATATATGACGTAATTTATCACGTGGTATACACACACTGTAACTAATTAAGTCAGATAATTATCTTGCGTGTAATGCAAATGATGTCCCCTTATTGATCGACTTAAGGTTTCTGCTATAATGCGGAGACATTATATTAATAGTCAAACGCGCTGTCTATATTTGACAGCTATTGTTAAAAATGTAATCGTTATTGAGTTGAGTATTTAGCATGTATATAAATATAACGATTTCAACTATCGGGTGAAACAATTTTTATCTTGTGCGTTACATGGAACCACACACTGTGCACCATTTAGTCATCCAACTTATGTTTATATTCTTACAGAATATAAGATTGTATAAGGTGTTATTAATATATTTTAGCAAACTCTTCTTTACAAACACACAATGGGGGCATACTGTTATATAGTTTGAAACATCTCTTGTTAAAAACTAAAATGTAGAACAGTGTTTAATGTTAATTTTAAACTTCTTATATTTATGTTAGTGTTCAAGGTTGTAAAGTCATTGGCCGGGTCAAACTTGTGTGTATAAAGGGAAAACACAACAACATAGCTAGAATGCAAGTTAGGGTATTTATTCAAAATAGCGTACAATGATAAAACACAATATGACTCGTGAACAGCAACATGTGTTTTATACAATTCCCCAAAACAGCACATGTGGGTCGACGAACAGCCCATCAAAAGATTAATAATCAGATTTCAATTACCATTATGCAGATTGAGTATCATAGAATGATAAAATCAACATACGTAATGACCAGACAATCATAATACCGTAATGCTTATATAGTGTAACAAACATATCATATATATATATATCATTTTGCACAAAATAAAATAATTAAGTAGCATGCTAAACAATAAAACACACTGAAAAAAACAAATATAGATTGAACTCTTTTCCTAACCTTGGTAATACAATACGTTGACATATCGGATTAAGGATTTGCAGATTGGAGTGGTTTGTAATCTTTGTTAGATGGCGTTGGCCACATAATAATACATATTTGGCTTAAGAGCGATATCACTAGCCGTAGAGCATCACATGCTATATTGCTGTCAAATGATTGTCTGACGCCATAATGGAAGCATAAGCCAATACAATCTAAGGGTAACAAGTATTTGAACAATGCCATCAATAGTTTTACGTTCCAAAACAATTTCATTTATTTCGAAGGTCAAGGTTGTTAAGTCCAAGACCTGATCGAGCTCGTATATGAGTCAAGGGAAAACACATTGAGCACATAACTTCGAATGAAAAGTGGGCATCTGTGGGCATTTATTTCAAATGCCATGTCCGATATACAACATTTGTTTTTATACATTTTTTGTAAAAAAAAATGTCTGTGTTGACAAACTGCCACGAAGATAATCCGCCGCCACCCATAACGACTGGGCTTAAACTGATCCGAGTTCATCTAAGCCTATGCCTGTACAAATGTTTAAAGCTCTTTTTTATATCTTTATTGAACTTAGCCAATCAATAAAGATGTCATTGTTACGGCCCATTTAACGAAGATGGGTATACATGTTGGTATATGTCGGTTTTTATCTGTTTTGGCCTTTTGATCGGTCGAAAGACAATATCTTGTCTGCCCTATTAATTGCGAAAGATTTCCACTTATGACCATACAACTTCATAAGTAGGTTGTCTTGACCAGTACAAGACCCATATTGTTTTGGGAGCCATTAGGTCAAGGTCACAGCCACAGTTTTTGGAAAAAAGTTCTGCACAATAACTTGAGAACAATTTAACATTTTTCTTTAGGAATTTTTAAGTTGAGGGTCAATGTACTCTCGTGGTTGACAAATTCAGGGTGTCACAGCTATTAGAAGTTCAGAAAATACGTAAGGGACTAAGGTTTTCTGTGTCACGGAAAACCCTGATGAAACTCCACTTACAGGTTGCTCTTAAGCATTTCTAATGTGACCATTTTGTTTTGAGGTTCAGTATGTCAAAGTTCAAGGTCACAGCTTAGAAACGTGTTATTGTATAATAACTCGTGAATGGTTTGACATAAAAACATGAAACACAAATAATTTTAACATTTACATGACCCCTATGATTTTCGGGCTAAGTAGGTCTGTTTTGGAAAAAAAATCCCAGTTTTCACAAACATTTTTCCCAATTGTATGGGTCAAGAATCATGAAATTTCAGTGATATCTTCTACTTCACAGTAGGCGATTCCTTTTGTTTTATGCTGGTATATAAGTCATCAATCAATCCTGTCTTTGTTTGGGTTTCTAGGTGAAAGTTCACGATCACGAACATAATGTTTCTGAAGTTTGTCCGTGCAGAGACTGCAGGTTGGTATGGTGCAGGATCATTAAACATTCTAGAGATTGCCCTTAACCAGCAAATGATTTTGAGATCAAGATGTTAAAAAGTTTTTTCTGTAAGTGAATTGTAATTCTTAAAACACCTCAATACAATTTAGCACATGTTTTATGACACCCCAGCACTCAGGAATTGATGCTTGTAGGTCACAAATATCCCTAGTTAAACTCTAAAAAACATATCAATGTATAATGTTCATTTACAACATAATCAGTTCATGCAAAGCTTCAATTAACATAAATGTTTTTGCTCTAACTTGTTTTACTAATTTGATGGGTATTTATCGTAAATATGGAGCTTCGCATATCCTTCTCTAGCACCAGAAACAACCATCTTCTTGCCATCTTTGGAGATGCTCACTGCACTTGGAATTTCCATTTTAACTTGAAAGACTTGTAGAATATCTCCATCAGGTGAAATACGAACAATGGAATTACTGCCTTGACAGCAAACATACACGGTGTTATCTTTGCCAACACAAGCCTGTGATGGTCTAGAAATGTTGTCATCCTTTTCTAGTGCAATACTGGCACCTGTGTGAATATTGAACATGTGCACTTTGCTTTCTTCTTTATCTGTAAGCACGATGATTCCCTTTTCAGCTATAAATGTACATGCACTTTTATCCTCATTGTAATCTGCTTTAGGAAAAGTTATTTTGGAAAAATTGACAACATTTCCTTCCATGTCAAATGCACGCACGGGATAATGTGCATCATTGATTGTACTTGCAATAAACATGGAACCGTTGAACTTGGCCATCACATCAATCATTAAAGGAAATGATATTTTATTCACAAACATGATTGCATTTTGAGTGGTTATTTTAAGCAAGAATACAATGGCTCCAGCTGACACAGCTACATTTGTTTTTTCATATGTTATCAGATGTAAAGGATTAGTATTAAACTGAAATGGTTTACCAATTGACCTTAAGTTTTCATTCAGAACAAAACATTTTTTATTCATGTTATCAATTGTAACAATCCTTCCATCTGGGAGAAAATCGACACCAGTAGTGTTTGGTTCGTGCTTCTTACTGTTTCTTTCTAGCATCATTGAAACCTGTAAATGTAGCTGTACATTCTGTGGCTTTGAATCATTATTTCCGTTTATAGTTTGAACTGATTTGTCGTCTTTATCATGGTTTGATTGCTCTCCTACAAGTTCACTGATATTTCTTAGTTGTTCCCGAACATTTAATGTAAAAGGTTGTGTTTTCTTCTGCACTAAATTGGTTATACCTTCATTTATGCTCACAACACATTCCTTTTTCCTGCTTTTGACTGTAGCTTTCATCTGCTGTATGGTATATTCATAATCAGACAGCTTTTTCGTCGTTTTCTTACTTAGAATGAAGCATTGTTCATCTGTTCCATTTGCAAGTATGTCAGTAAATGTTGACTGCCATGTTTTTAGTTCATTCTCAATTTCTGTTATTTCTGACAAAGTGCTTCCAATCCAATCTTCAGATTTAGCCTGCAATTCTTTCAGAATATGTGACTGTTGATCTTCAAAAATGTCCACTATGTTATCTTTAAGTTTATTTGTCACTTCCAATATATCTGTGTTGGCCTCAGCGTATTGTTCCCGAGACAAACGCACTACATTGTCAGTTTCTTTTACACAATTGTCTAATTGTTTCTTGTACGATGTTTTCTCATCAGATTGCTCAAACTGTGCTATGAATTCGCTAACATCTTTTGCTTCAGCACAAAGTCTGTGTTTTCTAAATGCGCATTTACTGCAACAAAATTCGTTATGTCTTTCGCAGTATATTTCAACCGGGCTTTGATGTTCTTCACATTTATCAAATCCCATGAGGCTTGGACATGTTTTTGTTGATTGAACCTCATCCATTTGAACCATGACATGTTTTGACAACATAGGGAAACGCTTGTGGTTTCGCAAACAGTTGGAACACTGAAATTCTTCACAGTTTTTGCAGTACATTTCTGCTTCATTGGTCTCCTGAAGTCTTTTGCAGGGTTCGCAGAGATGCTGTTTTTTTTCCACCAACTTCATCAGAATCTATGTCCAAATATGGTTTTCTTGTATGAATGTTATGAGTTGCCATATTGTATTTATGGTTATATAATATTGTGATGATTCTTTCTACACAATATTCAATGTTCAAAACGAAGATTGTCCTTTTCTCATAAGCTGTGTAATAAATTTGCTGATTGTTAGAAATTTTCTTACTTTGTATTGGTAATCGAGCTGATTATTTTAATTCACTTCTGTACAAAGTCACGAATAGTTTTCAGTCAAACAGTTTATTCCGTGTTATGCTCATCTTTTAACTATTTATTTACCTGTTTGGCAAAATCCCAATACATTTTTATCAGTGTTTTGCTATCTGAAATTCAATTTAACATGTTACCGGTATGCAAACCTACCTGTGTTACCTATCTCTTCAAGTTTTCAAATAAAATAAGGCGTAACAAAACAATTATTTGTTTCCACCTAACCCGAGAAGGCCTATTTTTTCCTTCCGACCACCTTTTGCGTTTTGATCGATATGTGGATAGTTTTTAATAATTTCGTAAATAAACGAATATATTTGAGTGAACATGTTAAAATTGTACCATTTCATTTAAAACGTGCTACAATAGTGTTATTTGAAACAAAGATTATTTTTGGGGGCCTTATGAGTTCATTTTTTTTTAAATGTAGTCATATTAAACAGAGTTAAGTATTTCAGTATATTATAATTATTTGTACAACCGGATGTATGCAACCACACACTATACCGTGCACTATTTATGATCAGACATCCAATATTGTTTATTTTTATTTTTATACAATTTAAGATTGTATGAAATGTTATTAAATTTTGGAGCAAACTCTTCTTTACACACATATATATATATATATATACAAAGCAGGGGCGTAGCCAGGCCATAATTCGAGATACTCCCGCCTTTCTAGGGGGGTCCGGGGGCATGCCCCCCCCCCCCGAATTTTTTTTAATTCACAGACCGTCTTAGACGGCATCTGAGGGCATTATGGCATCAAAATTGTAAGACTTATACCGTGCAATATATCTGGGGGATTTTAATGGAAATATGTAAGGAAAATGCAAAGTCACATATATTAGCATTCGATACGTAACAAATACTAACTTCATTATACATTTTTGTAAAGTTGAAATAACATTCATATAATATCAAACATCTTTCGTTGCGGCGTCAGTTAGTTCATTAAGTGTTTATGCAACCACTTAACCAAAGTTTTCGTCTACAATATGGTTAAACTTTGAAAATAAGAGCAAGGCGACGATCTTTTTGACGGGCAAAAGCATCCACCACGTTAATGTTTCGCTCCTGATAAATATTCAGTAGCCCACGCCCGGATAACCTCTCTGTGGTCATGGTATTTCGGAGGTAGGTCTTGACCCGCTTCATCGTTGAAAACGACCTCTCTGCCGTAGCTGTGGATACAGGCATACACAACAAAATCATCATGCATATCCGGATATTAGGATAGGACGCCTCAGATGCCACGCCCAAGCTTGATTCTAGGCATGGATATGGAGCAGGGGATGTTGTCGTCCATTTAGCCGTCCATCTGTTGCACTCCCGCACGAACGTCTCCTGGTCGCACCCTGGTAGTTCTGGCTGGTACACTGCGTATATCTCTGCAGCCCGAGCAGGTGTGAGCCCAGCAGCCTATAGTTATAATAAAACAATAAGCATGGTTATAAAGTTTGCAATTGTTTTTACCGCGACTAGTTTGTATCATTACCAATATGATGAAGACATTTAACGATATAATATCTACACGCCAATATATTATTAATAATAAAGAAACATGTTTCGCTACTCGTGAAAATATTATTTCTCTGACCACTCGTGAATGATAACATGATCATACACTCAAGTCAACAAATATCATCTATATCATTGTTGAAACATGTATTAATTCACTAGTCATATAAAATATAAATATAAGACAAAATTAAAGACAAACTAATTTGTACTTTTGTTGGCAGTAGATACTGAGCAGTGAATCTTCCATGTGGATTTAACAGCCGATTCGTCAACTCCACAATGAGATGGTCTACGAATGGTAGATACATGTTGACTCTCCAGAATTGCGAAGGGGTTTGGGCTGGAGCGTTTGGTCTGTTGGCTTGCCGACCGTGGCAACGAGGAACGGTGGCCTCCACGCCGATGTCGTCTGCTAGAGAAACGGCTTTGTCATATGGGTAGTCCCACAGCATATCGTCATTTCGTTCATTCTGTAATGAGTTCCGGTTAAATGTATAAATATAAATATGACCAGAATACTGTTTTAATACCACACAGAAATGCGGTGGTTTGATATTCATATAAACGCATATTGTTTATAAGCATTAATCCAGCCATTACACAATCATACATAATACTAAGTCTTATATTAATGGCTAATTCATCATTTCATATAGTACATACTTATTTTTTTCGAGAGTTGCTATGCGTAAAACTTATTTGTTAATTCCAGTAAGTCGAATTATCATACTATATCTATAGACATTACGAACATGTCTGAAACAAGACAGCTTGAACGGCAATTGATCATACATACATACAATATTAATACTATATTATGTATATACATATTACATATAAATGAAATAACGAAAATACCTCCAGCATGGTGATAACAACTCGTGCTTCCTCGGCTGCCTCAAGCAAGTCGCAGTCTTTCTTCTGGAGGATCTTTGATATGTTAACAAGACCCGACAACGCATGCTCTACCGCGACCAATGTTATGACAAACTCAAAGTTCAGTATTGAGCGGCTATATCCCGCGGCTTTTGTGTCCCCATAGTCGCTCGCTAGCTCGTCCAATGACCCCACAACAACTCTGAAATATGAATAGTTTAATATGGAAGTAAAAAATTAATAAAGTGGTTTTGAAACGTACTATTTCAGGCATTAACAGGCATTTTAATCGCAAAAATCAGAGATTATAAACTCAATTTAAAATGTTCTTATGTTTTTAATACAATCATGTAGAGTACAAATTATATTTAATGTTTTATGCATGTTTATAAATATCAGTATGAAATAAGTTAAAAACTGTTCTTTTCATCAGAGTATTCATTATATTTGCAAAGTATTGAATGTTTGACTATGAAAATACCTATATGAACACAGGAACGTGTGCAACGCCTTTGCCCTTGCGACCCAGCGGGTCTCGCACAAAGATTGGAGCTTCGTGCGCCGGTCCATCTCTTCGCGTGCAGCGGGGTCATTCTCAAGGTTTTCTTGGAACCTTAGAACGCGCTTGGCGGAATAGTTAAACGCAAAAGCAATTTGCTGGACAGTCCCCATCATGTTCCGGGCGTACATTTCCTTCGAGGCATGGATAATTGACAAGTTAAGGCTATGTGCCTTGCAATGGGTATACACTGCACCAGGAATACGCAGCCGAATCCTAGCTTGTACACCCTATGGATCCCTGACATGTTGGCTGCGCCGTCATATCCTTAGCCACGCATGTGATTGATGTGCACACCCGCAAGCTCAAGGTTGGCTAAAAACGCATTTGCTAATGATTCGCCTTTGGTCGATTCACATTCTGCAAAGCCTAGAAACTCCTCACGTAAACCTGTTCCATCAAAATAACGGAGACACATGGCCATTTGCTCCATTGTACTTGCATCGGTGGCTTCATCTGCTATGAAGCCAAAACATTTGCTTCGTTACACTTCGAGACAATACCGTCCGAAATCTGTTTACCGCAAAGCCCAATAAGTTCGTTTTGAATATCCGGACTCAGGTACATGGACCGGGGTTCTCCATTTGTAAGATGATCTTTCAAGACTCTATCATGTTTAGCTTGAAAGCTCAATAAAGCTTTGAAGTTTCCCCCATCATCATCGTGCCCCCTGAGTGCAATGTTCTGCTTTGCACAGAAGATAATTGCTTCAGTGATGCTTATCATTATCTGTCTGTTCTTTTTAACTACGGTGTTGTATTGTGATGACAGTTTTCGCATTATGTCTGGTTGATTGCCATTCATGACGGACAAGAAAGTATCAGCAGAATCACAGTTCGCCAAATGTGCTTCAGACTTAGCATGATTAGCAACAATTTTTGCGATATTGCTCCAGTCACGGAAATCCGAGCTAACAAGGGTTTTCACGCGTGAATCAGGGCCGGAAAATAAGTGGCATTGGGCGCAATAGACACCATCCGTCGATAAAGAATATCGTAGCCATGGGAAGTCCACAAAATACTTTGCTTGTAGTGTACGAAATCGTCCTTGGGCGTACCTGAATGTATACACAAACAAAAAAATATAAATATATTAAAATATTTATGTACGCGAGTCATATTGTCAGTTTTATGTCACATTTAATGATTTTGGTATCTCGGGTTAGTTTAAAAAATAAAAAATTGAAGACGTCGGCTCGGATCGAACTAACATTGTAAAGTTCGTACGTCCCCCATGCATCCTTTACACCACAGTCTCATTGCCGCTGTCATCAGTGCATTGAGTACTATTTGTATTGAGCTGATGGTACTGCTGATTGAGATGGAATAAAATAAAGTCGTATAAACTAACACTGTACTCAGTATAAATTAATGCTAATATGTACCAATCATTTAATGATTATAACATATAAATCATTAACAACAGCAGTAATGATGTAATAAATACTGTACTATTTTACGCTTAAATAGAATTAAAGTGTGTAGAAGGGGGAGGGGGGTATATAAAACATTTCTAACCTTGTTGGAAATTTAAATGTTGAAGCGCCAGTCCATTGTTGCGACATCAAATTGTGTTTGAAGTTGTCTTCATATGCTCTCGAAGAGGCACAGGTGCCATCTTCCCGAAAAAGATCTGGATACGGCGGACCGGCTGATGTTGTGGAAGCCATATTGGTTTAAAATTACCCGCTCAATAAACTTTACTTGACATGTATATAATGTATGGGAGACAACTCAGATTTATACAGATATGTAATTGTACCGGTAGTTTACCTTCGATTGAAAAACAAGAAAAAAAATACTGCTGAAAACAAAAGCTAGTATAAAAACGCATTTATAAATGTGGTGAATTTTTTATTTTATGCGAATTGTGACTGTCTTCATTGTGTAATATGTTGCCTGTACCCCCTTTAGGGTTCAAGTTTTACATCATTTTTAGGCCATTTGAAATTTTCATTTTTCAAAATCGAAATACTCCCGGGAGTATGGGAGTATGCCTGGCTACGCGCCTGCAAAGGGGGATAATGTTTTACATAGTTTATACATTTAGTTTTCATGATTGTTGGGATAAGAGTGGGGTTGTGCACACAAACTGGTTTAAACCCCAAGTAAATTTACATTTTACTGACCGTTCCAAGGCGGTACCTAACAATCCTTGATAAACATACCTAGTTTTTATATATATATATATTATGAATGCACTGTGCTGTTTGTGGAGTTTTGTGCTATTTGACAACCATTGTTTCAGTTTGTTTATGATTTTATGTTCTACAATGTATGTCTTTGGCGTTTACCCAGTGCCATTAAACCGGGTGTATGTTTAAACTTTTTGCTACTAAGCTTGTTTCTGTAGCTTTTCGCATAAATATTTACATATGATGTCCTTTTATTGATCGACTTAGGCATTCTTGTATAAAGCGGAGAAATAGTCAAACACTATGTCTCTTTCTTTTACAGCTACTTTAAGTTGAATTGAGCATTTAGCATGTATATAAATTAGTCCAAATAATTGTACGTTGATGGATTTTTTTTACGATTTTTGATATGGCAAATCCTTCACGTACAAATTGTTTTGTACGAAAAGTGGGTCTAGTTATTCCGATCGGGATTCCGGGTTAAAGCATATATATTGCGTCTATAAAATATCATAAAATCAAGAAATAATACCAGATAATGTAATTTTATATTATTTCCGTACACAAAAAATAAATATCCAACGAAGAATTATGAGTTGACGGTTTTTTCTTCATTTCATTCTGTCAAAACATAACGAGCATGAAGCTGCAGTTCACAATTTTACAACAATCGGAACATTTCTGCCATGGCCGAGTCGTTACGATTGTATTTACGAGGTCTATCTCGAAGCTTGTCGGAGGTGGCCGAGTTATTACGATTGGGTCGAGTTGTTCCGCTTGGCATAATTGTTGTCTGTGTCAGTCAAGTTTCGTTTTATTGGAAAGGTAAATATAATGTTTTTTAATGCATTTAATGCTTGTTTCGTGCAAAATAGCTTTGCACTAACATGATAAAATATGAATATAAACCTTTATTTATCATTCATCCATAAAATACTTCACTTTATAATACAATTTCAATATTTTTCAAATCCCCCCCCGGTTTTTGCACAAACCCGTTTAGACGTTAGGGATTGGGAGAATCCCGTATTATAACACATCTATAATTTGAGACTAGTATATAAATATAATGATTTTACTACCGGGTGAATCAATTTTTATTATGCCTTACATTATACTGTGCACCATTTAGTTATCTAAATTATGTTTATAATTCTTAAAAAAATTAAGATTGAATAAGTTGTTATTAATTTTTTGCGTAAACTCTTCTTTACACATACAGTACACAAGTGAGGCATACTGTTTTATATAGTTTGAAACATCACTTGTTAAAAACTAAAGTGCAGAACAGTGTATAATGTTAATTAAAACATATTATATTAATGTAATCGTCCAAATTCAATTCAACTATGTCCAATTATGTACAGTAAACTTGTGTAGGAAATCATAAACAAACTTAAACAATGGTTGAATAGGTTGATTTCATCAACGTTGAACTTTCCTTAACAACACACTAAAATATTTTTGAGTGATGTTTCTTTTTAATACATGCTTACCGTATTCGTCTTTCATTTTTTTAAGTATTTAGGTAAAGCACACTTGAGGTTCAAACTGATATCAATTGTCTTTAATCTAAGGCGTGATGAGCTATCTATTTGAAAACTTATCAGTGCACTGGTCTACCTTTTATCAATATATCAAAAAGTGTTCATCTCATTAGTAATGTATCTCATGATAACGATTTTGAAATTCATTTTCGGATTTTTTTTAGTTTTTACTAAGATATCTTGTTTGTTCTACTTGCGCCGATTGGCTGCTTTATGGGTTGACCCGACCATTACGCCATCACAACTGAGTCTGATGTTTAATTCCATAATTGACCTGATATAGAAGTGATGATATCTGAAAGGCAGATATCATATTACATTCTACTTTATGACTTTTATCATATGTATTGAACCTCACATTTAATCAGTGCAAAGAATTGCGATATATGGCACAGTATCAAATCGCTGTTTACAATACTTGATATACTTGTACTTGAAATGTTTACTTCTAATTGGTGGCCAAACAATGTCTTATCACTGTCGCAGCCATGTTCATGTGCATTTTTTTCTAAGAGGTATCTTTTTAGCTCGTCGGTTTTTCAATGAAAAAGGACAAGGTATTGTCTATAACCCTTGATCTGGGTGTTTTTTTTTAAACAATCGCCGTCACTCAAATCAATATTACGTTCATATGGCTGCGAAAAGTTCATTTAATATCAACATCTAACTGTACTTTCATTTTTGCACATGAATCTATGCTGAACATTTAAATAAGTATGGTCATGGTGTTGTCAACATAGCAGCGCGGTTTTGTGCAAGTCTCATACATCTGGCTGAACGATTTGTGGAGTTATGTGCCTTGATCACCTGGTATTCTTTATTGGCTTAATGCAACTTAACAATATCCGGGGCAATCACAGTACGTTTGTATACTATGCGTTGTACATTAGAATCCAAAATCCATTGACTTGGTGACAATGTCATATTTAAAGGCTTGCACAATACAGCTCCATTGCTTCAATATGATGATTCATTTTTATCCTTTTTGCTATTTGAATGATGGTATACATGTGTGAATTGTATACATGTGTTTACCATAATTAACATGTTTAATTATGCATTTATGCTTTATATGACTTGTAGTTTATCGTATTTAATGATATTTGAATAATAGTATGTATACATGTGTGATTTGTGTAAAGATGTCATTATGTTTTGTTTTAGAAGGCCATATTGAAAATACGATGTTATATAGTTTACACTGTAATTATGTCATAATTTGTTACCTTCTTAAAATAATGATGTTATTATTATTATTATTATTATTATTATTATTATTATTATTATTATTATTATTATTATTATTATACATATAATATTCCCTTTTTTAAACGATAATTTATAAAAATGTATAATGTGATTTATAATGCATTTTTTTGCTATTATTTTCATGTTTTCCGAAGGGAGGAGAATAAAGTCGCCGCTTTGTCCGTCTGTCAGTCCTTCACACACTTGTCCGGATAATAACTACTGATTGGGATTTAAATAAGACATGTTATTATTTTTGACAAAACGCAATTTGTTAGCCTATAAGAACGTACCGTGTTATGCAAAAAATACCAGATACACGGGTATACTATCCTAGCAATTCATATATTTGCTCATTAAATTACGAATGCAAACGAAAATACGTTTTAAAACAGTGGTAGACTAGTATCGGACTGATAATGTTTGCATTCTTTTTATTTGCCGTATTGCGAGACGCTCGAGTTACATCAAGAGTTCTTACATTGATATAAACATTATAAAGAGTATTAATTAATGAGCACATATTATATGAATTGCTAGAATAGTATACAAGTGTATCTGGTAGGTAAGTTTGCATAACAGATACACGGTACATAAAAGATGTTTAAACATAGAAAAATCGGCCGTGTAGTGCCCATGTAAGCGCCCTTACCGTCGAAACTAAAAATATATGCAAAAATTCAACGAAAAATAGCTAAAATCGGTACAAGAAAGGTGCACTTTGACTAAAAAACACAGTTTCAAGTCACACATTTTTTTATTTTCACTTTGTAAACAACTAATCGCTCAGCTTATACATTCAATAACTTTTTTGTTAATGCCTATAGAAACAGGTTAAAAACTGAGAGAAGCTGACACGTTTTGCCTCCGGGTAGGCGTATTTATACTGCAAGAAAGTGATAAAACTTACTTACCAGGTGAAAATATCCTCCCAAAACACCAATATCTCTTCGAACACCGCCATTTTATTCCACATCACACATTTCCCTCACTTAGGATTCGGCAAACACAAAACACGTTGGACCCCCTGAATTAGGTTCGACGTTGACTGCGCTATAACAAACCGATCGCGGCTCAGTAAACATTTGACGTCGCTAAGACGTCGAGCTCCGACGCGGGTTTGTCGTGGGATTTTCAAAGTGGCTTGACGTTGCAATTGCGACCAGAAAATCCGTCGGTTTGACATGTTTGCAGATGTGTTGTGGCCTCACTTAAAAGTTATATTTAGATCAACTCTTTCTCTATTTAGAAAGGAAAGATCTAATAAAGTTTTTATATTTGATTCATAAATTACTTTATTTGATACTTTGGTTTGTCGCAAGTCAGTCGTGCGACAGTCTTAGGATCATCGTGAAATGTCGGGCATTGTCGGGGATGTTTATCGGGCGGCCAGGTCGAGATTTACTCGTAGGACTATCGCACAACAGTCATGGGTCACCCATGGATTGCTCGCACCTCCGTCTTCTGACTATATAACAAGGCCTGGTCTGTTGCCTGCCTTCAGTGGTGGATCTGTGGTCTAGTGAAAACACACTTGACAAACAATCCAGGGGTCGCTGGATCCCCGCCGTACCACAAAAAATTCTAATAGTCTTCCGGGAGGGACGATAAATAGGGGTCACGTGTTACAATGTTTAACACAGGTGCACGTTAAAAACCAGGGTAGCTCTAACCAGGGTTACATTCTGTCTGTGCACTATGCTCTAAAAACCTAAAATGGCCAACCATCTTATCGGAGAACTCTGCCTCACGACGGCACGTCGATGCCACTAGGCTCAAAATTTCGCAGCACTGTCTTGCGACCACCCACGATGACCCACGATTGTCCCTGATTTGATGTCGTGTCGTGGCACAAATGCGTCATGGGTTCGTTGTGGCCAAACCTTAAGGAGCAAATGATAAGAATAAACCGCAAAACATTCCATGACAAGAATTTCTGCTATATGTAATTATATCGATTTCAAGGGTTTTAACGTTGCCTTTTTCGCCTATGAGATGCTCAATTCTATAAATTCGTTGCGTTATCACATTCAAATATTAATTTTATTTTGAGTTTTGAATCATGCAAACTTTGTTTTAAGTATTTTATGACTCAAAACATTTTCAATATGTTCTCCGTGTTCGACATCCTAAGTTTCCTTAGAAACGTTTTCTAGAATACGATATGGTCATACTTACACAATATGTTTCTTAATTAAATGATCCAAAGTAGGTGACTCTAAGTTAGATCGACATTATATAATTATATTGGTATTTAGAAATAGCCTGAGAAAGCCTGTCCACGATCTTTACGTACCACCATCGTATGTTTATTTTTCCAGAACGTACTATATTTCTTAAAGAAATATTTTTGAATATATTCAATTGCTGAAATGTGTTTATATTTATGAAAATGCCTTATCATCAGAGCAATTGATTTATGACGTCATTTTCGGGAAATGTCATGTAAAATCTTAGTTGCAGACATGCTAGTGCTTAAAATTTAAATATTTCGATTGGACGCTTCTCCGACGACCTGTATCACGTTACTCGGTGTATAAACTTGCATAACGGATATTATGATAGGACTTTTTTCTAACGTTCTATATCATGTCGTGATCTACATTGTCACAAAAGCGTCCAAGCATTATATCACATTCAGTGATAGCTCTTTTTTCCATATAATTGTTATTCTTCCAACAATGTCAGGTACAATGTACATCATTAAAGTTTATGAAGTAGGACATAATAATATCTACCTTCAAGATAACGTAATAAATCAAAGTGCTGAAAGCACTGATGGACTAGGGCTTCATTTAGGGGAATGTTGATAACCATGTTCTAAGCATTAAACAAATCGGCTCACATCACAATGGGTCACTGTTCAATGGGCTAGCTTAAACTTTAGACTAAAACTGCTTGCAATCTGCAAAGGAAATTTGAAAAGTCTTGGTAAGTGTATGTAGAGGGAGGGGGTGCTAAAGCGTTTAATCCGATAAAGTCATAGTTCTTTTGAATTTCTCAATGTCGTTAAATCAGACCTATACAAATTAATTTACGTGGTTGGCCTATGTTAACCAAAGTACACATACTTCTTTAATTTGATCAAATCATTTTATATCAAAGGTCTTTTATTTGCAGTTTCAGAGAAGATTTTCAATGATGTAATACTATCCTATATAGAAAACCTGTCACCTCTTTTTCAGGGGAGTTTTAAACCACAGGGCCATTCTTTGGACAATATTTGTAAAAGACATTAATAAATGCAACAGTTGGCCATTCTTGTATTGTCCTCTGTCTCTGTCCTGATAGCTCCCTCTCTCAATAGTTGCAAATGGTTGTAGGTTGATGATTCTCCTGGTCATTGGTCATACAGAAAGAAGATGTTGAATGTAGAATCAAGAAGCTTTTATTTCAGGCACTCCGAATTGAAAAGAACTGTAACATTTGGAGTGCCTAGAATTTCTTGGATTCCTAGGCAACATGTATCAGGTGTTGCAGTACATTTACTTTACTACAAATACCTTTACCCGTCCTTGTAAATCTAAAACAGCTTTCATTTCGCAAAAGTAGTTCATATATTAAACTATAATAAGGTTGCTAAATCAGAGTTTGAATTATTCTGATATCTAGATGTGCCTTTAATTGCAGCAATTTAAACTCCAAATCATGATGTCAATTAAGCTGGTTAAGCAATACTGCAGTTCCTTGGTGTGGGGATTGCTTTATTTACTTGAATAAACAAACAGTTCTTGCGTTGGAAAGTACAATGTATTAACAATGTTACATGCAATTTTCTTGCCCTGACTCCATCCAAGCCTTAAATCTTAGATCAACATGTACTTGGGGCTATGTGGTTTATCAATGAGAACTATAAATTATGTTCAATTTAGTGCCACTTATGATATATCATTCCACATACAAAAACACTAGCATTTTCTTTAAAACCAATAGCATTAATATCCTTTGTTATGATAAAACCATTGCCAAGTTGGTAATTTGAAAACACTAGAAATTTTATCTGGTAAGGGTTTGACATAGTCTTTCTAGACAGCTGGACTTGTTTTGCAGTTACTTTGAAAATCTTCAAAAGCTAAACCGATCAAGACTGGAGCAAAAAACTCACAATACCAAAAGGGGTTTTAAAGACTTAAGAGATCATTCTCGCATCACCTATACCATTAGTTTTTATCTACAAACTTAAGTCAACATAAAAATGTTTTACATTAATATTGCAATGAATAAAACATATTGCAATAACATAGCAATCAAGTATGATCACTATAGGCCTAAACATGAGATTTCAACATTTTCCTGATAAACAATGAATAATTTTACTTAATAATTTTCTCAATACTTACACTAGCTGAAAACTGGTCTCTTTTTGAATACTTCACATATTTCATGGCTTTCACCATTCAAACTAACATTTTGCTTGTTATTTCAATATTCAATGATTGTGTAAACATTCATAAATGATGGTTAAAATTAAGATTCATGCTAATCATGCCTACCAAAAACACCTGACTGACCAATCAGTATCCAATTTCGGCAGGGCTTATTAGTGGTTCAGTGAAATCAACCATGACATCCCACAATCTGCACTGATCAACAGTAGTAAATGCATTGTTTCCATTGTTCTTTTTTTCATAAAGTTAGAATGCAGTGAATAAAATTTATTCCTTATCACTGAGAGAAAGTTTAGAATGAACGAAGCCGACGGTTACATTTAGTGGGATATCAAATCCTACAAATGTATTCATCATTTTATGTAACCGTATTTAGTAAATGTTAAAGTTTTGAAAGTCTAAAAAGTTTCATTTTTTGTATATCAAAGATATTTTGTGCTTCATTTAATTTCATTCTTTGAAATTTGTTTTCCTTAGTGTTCAATCCCAAGCATACTTGTTCACATTTAAGTGCAAGAAAAGTCAATTATTCATTATAATGTTAGGTCACATAAAAATATACAATGTATTGTGCTTTTTAAAACTAAAATATATATTCTTAACTTCTAATAAGTAATTAGTTAGTTTGTCAACTGCGCACCAAAACCCTGAATCTGAATGTATACGCAAGCTTATGCATCAGTCAATTGTAACCATGCACCACCCTCCCCCCCCCCCCGGTCCAGGGAATAGTGGGGACTTTTACTTTCGGTCCAGCCTACCCAAGCTAAAATCCCCGCCCTGCGGAGATGATCTGATGGCAAAGTCCCCACCATATCCCCCAGCACCCAAGGGACATTAGGTTAAGCCACATCCACACTGTATTTTCCATGAAGACACTGCGGGGCCACCTGAAAAGTAACAACACGGCCCATTTCCCCGGTATACCCCCGGATGTGGGGGCCGTGGTTACAACGGATGTGGGGGCCGTGGTTACAATTGACTGGTGCATACTGATCCATAGTGATCCAATCTCATGCCAAGACGATTTCTGGTCTGACATCGCCAGGTAAGTTATTCTTAAGCACAAAAAAGCCTGGACAGCATTTGAGAAAGACTGTTGTGAGGTTAAATCTTCATTACTTCACTATGCCACAACATTGGGTGATAAGGGAACTTTATTGAATATGTTGATTTTCATTTTGTTCCCTAAATGCCACAAGCCAAATGATTTATACAAGTTCAATTCTTTCTCCACAATTTCCAGCACTGCATTGTTAAAAAACCCTCAAAAGTTACATTTGTAAATTATTTAACCAAATACCTTTCCTCAAATATTTCACAAATTTATATTGATCTATCAACAATGCATCACCATACTGTATCTCAGACTGATTATTGATTTTCATTCAAACAAAAAGTGAGCTCAAAGCGTCTCCAGAAAAAGAACTTGTAATTTATGCACCAGTCAACTGTAACCACGCCCTCCCCCCAGGTCTGGGGAATAATTTGACTTTCAGTCCAACCAATCCCCTATAAAATCCCTGCTCTGCCCTGCGGGAACGAACTGGTGGTAAAATCCCTGCCAAATAACCTCGCACCCCAAGGATCTTAGGTAAGGGTAATTCCCCGCTATATTTTGCGGGAAGACAAAACCACCGCAATCAGCAGGCACTGCGAGGACACCTGAAAGGTGAAAACACTGCCCTTTTCCCTAGTATACCCCAAGGGGGGGGGGGGGGGGGGGTAACAATTGACTGATGCATTATAAGAGTGGTAATCAAAAGTGAGCTGGCTAGATTGTTTTACAAATGGCGATGGTTTATCACAATATGTCATTGAACAAAATGTACTTACACTGAGAATGGCTCCAAGACTTTTCTATGCACATAGGTAAACACTCATCATATTCATAAGCCAGATGCTGTGCACATATTTATACATTTGGCTTCATTTAGAATGAAACTTCATCAATAAATATGCGCATATTTTATATTTCTTTATCTCCATTTTGCAAAATTGAAATCACATGATTTTATCAAACGAACTTGTATTGCTTGAAATTCTACGTGTCAAATTAAACATGCTACCCACGGTAAGATGACAATAAATCCGTTTGATGGTGGTAATCATTCAATGGCGACTTTATTGATAAATTTCTTCAATAAAACACCTATAAAATTCACATCATCAGCATCCGGAAGTAGTGATAACATGTACATGTGTGAATCATTCGGCCGCTTTGATAAAAAATATTTGTAAAAATTAAATGAGTTGTGAGTGGATTTCACGTCTCTAAAAGTGGATTTCACTTGTCAATATTCGGATTTCGCCTCGTTTTCCGATCTATTTTTGAGAAATTGCTCTTACTTCTTTATTTTTTTGGACAATTTCGATAAGATTTGAAATATAAACCCCTTATGAGGCACTTTCTAATATCTATACAAAAAAGAAAAAAATATTAATTAGAATAAATGAGCTATTCAGTGGATTTCACTTCTCGAAAAGTGGATTTTACTTCCAATATATCCGGTCTTTTTTCGAAAAATTGCTCTTACTTCTTCATTTTTTTACCAATTTCGATAAGATTTGAAATATAAACCCCTTATGAGGCACTTTCTGATATGTATACAAAAAAGAAAAACATATTAATTTGAATGACGAGTGGATTTCAAATCTCGAAAACTGGATTTCACCTCGATTTCCGATCTATTTTCGAAAAATTGCTCTTACTTCTTCATTTTTTTACCAATTTCATTAACATTTGAAATATTAACCCCTTTTGTGGCACTTTCTAATAAGTATACAAAAAAGAAAAAAATATTAATTAAAATAATGAGTAATGAGTGGATTTCACTTCTCGAAATTTGGATTTCACCTCGATTTCCGATCTATTTTCGAAAAACTGCTCTTACTTTTTCATTTTTTTGACAAATTTCAATAAAATTTGAAATATTAACCCTTTATGAGGCACTTTCTAATAAGAAGACAAAAACGCAAAATTATTTATTAAAATCAGTGAGTTATGAGTGGATTTCACTTGTCGAAATTTGGATTTCACCTGGATTTCTGATTGCTATAACTTCTTTATTTTTTGACCAATTTCAATAAAATTTGAAATATAAACCCTTCATGATGCACTTTCCAATATGTATACAATAAAAAAAATATTATTAATTAAAATAAATGAGTTCTGCGTGGATTTCACGTTTTGAGTGGATTTCACGTGAAATCCACTGGATTCCTGTATCACCCCGCACCGCGCTCTGATTAGAGTGGATGAGTCAATACAGTAGACTGGTACCCGAATTTACGTTTCCTCAAAATCACAAGTTATACAGGTACGCGGCATATGGTTTTTATTTTACATTAATAGTGTTTAAACAATCAATACCAAAAATCATGCTGTATATAAAAAAAGTGCTAAGTGCCATGCAATGATTAGTTAAAAAATAAACTTTGTATTTGAAAAGAAAATGTCACGGAAACATGCAAATTATGTCGAAAAAAAGAACAACCCTGTTAATAAATTAATACCAACATTCTATACAAAGGATAACAATACTTTTTTAAAACCAAATATCCTGGTTGTTTACTACTTAGACCGCACGCTTGATTCGGTTTACGTACCCACAAGACATTTCGAATGCGCGACGGGCACCGTGGTTAGCTGATACTGGTCTCTTTTCGGATAAAAGAGAAAGCGGCTACCAGTCTATCAATAAAGAGCATTGAACGGAAAAATATCGATGCGTACTTTTCCAATATGTTCATATTCTTATTGCATATAATCTGACCGTATGCAAGAACATTCATGTAGTTAACCCGATTAACTCACTCGCTACTTATCCATTTCTTGTGCTTCATTAAAAGAACATACAATTAGCTTGTCTTGTTAGGATAACTATTTTTATTGGATGTTTTCGTTGTAATCAGTTCTGGTACTACTTTGAGTATTCAAATTCGCTAACGGCGATCCAATCAATATACAACGTATAAATACATTACGTCAGTGAATCCCCAGATACGGCTTGAGAATGCAGATCGCGAGTTTACAAGTGCCCTAGTCCAAAAACCTGATAAGAGGTTTTTCTGAAAATGAATTTCAAAACTTCTATTCCAAGATACAGTAATAGTGAAAGGATAAACAATTGATAAAATGCTGAACCAACATCCTCGACAAAGGTTCACATATAGGTGACGGAACCAAATCTGCGTCAGAAAAAAGCACATTCTGTAAACAATCGTATTACACTGACAGACTGTTTTATTGTGTAAAATACTTAATATTTTGTCGACAAAAATATAGCACTTCTGAATGAAAATAGATATGGGAGCTTCAAATGACACTTTAAGGACATCTTCTTTCGACGATGCAGTACATATGAAAGTTTCTGAAGAAGTTGATGGTAAAAAACACAAAAAATGTGAACGCTACAAAAGACTTAAGGAAAGCAGACAAGCAAAAATATACTGCAAAAACTGTGAGGAATTTCAATGCTCCAACTGTCTGGAAAACCACAAGCGTTTCCTATGATATCCAAACATGTCACGGTTGCAATGGATGAGGTACAATCATCAGAAAGATGTCCAAGCCTCATGGGATTTGACAGATGTGAAGAACATCAAAGCCCGATTGAAATATACTGTGAAAGGCATGATGACCTTTGTTGCATTAAATGTGCATTTAAAAAACCCAGGCAATGTAGTGATGCAAAGGTTGTTAGCGAATTTATAAAACCCAGGCAATGTAGTGATGCAAAGGATGTTAGCGAATTTATAAAACACAGGCAATGTAGTGATGCAAAGGATGTTAGCGAATTTATAAAACAGTTTGAGCAGTCTGGTGAAAACACATTAATTCAAGAAACAGTTAGACAAGTGTGTAAAAGAAACTGACAACATTGCCCTCCTATCTGAAGAAAGTACAGAAAAGGTCAAGAAAAAAATATTAGTAGTAACAAACAAACTTAAAGATAAAATATTCGACATGTTTGAAGATCAACAGTCACAACTTCTGAAGGAACTGCAAGCCAAGTCGGAGGAATATAATATGTCAAAAATAAGACATATTATGACTGAAATGAAAGCATGGCAGGCAACACTTATTGCCTTAATGGCACATGGAACAGATGAACAATGCTTCATTCTTAGCACGAAAACAATGGCAAAGCTTTCTGAATATGAAAATTTCATACAACAGATGAAAACTGAAGGTGAAAGTAGCAAAATGGTTAGTGGTGTGAACATTAACAAAGGTATAGTTGATTTAGTGCAGAAGAAAACACAACTCTTTACATTAAAATTGAAAGAACATGACATGAAGGCAGAATAAATAGGGAATAGCAGTGAAAGAAAAACAGGGAAGAACAATCACACATAATAGAGGTAAACAAACTTGTTCAAACTTGAATTTGATTGGAAATAATGTAAATTGCACTATGAATGACGAAATATCAGTACGTGCATTTGACATTGAAGGAAATGAAGTAATTTTCTCGAACGTAAGTTTTCCTAAAGCAGATTACAATGTGGATGAAAGTGCATGTGTATTTATAAATGAGAAAGGAATCACAGTTCTTACAGAAATGCTGAACAAAGAGGTGAACATGTCCAACATACTTACTGGAAAATGCAAAACACTAGAAGATGATGACAGAATTTATGGACCTTCAAAGGCATGTGTGAATACAGCCAATACAGTAACTATGTTGTTCGTATTTCGCCTGATGGAGATTTATTCATTAAGTCATTCCAGTTCATTTGGAATTACCTATGGCAGCGAGCATCTCAAATGATGTGATTTTTAGCTCCACTGGCCGAAGGCCATGGAGCTTATGTCGTCACAGATTGTCCGTCGTGAGTGCGTGCGTGCGTGCGTGCGTAAACTTTTACTTTAAACGACATCTCCTCTGAAACTGATAAGCGGATTTTGACAAAACTTCACAGGAATGTTCCTTTGGTGGTCCTTTACCAAAATTGCTCAAATGGTTCCGGTCCATTGCACAATATGGCCGCCAGAGCTAAAAATAGCAAAATCTTTAAACGACATCTCCTCTGAAACGGTTCGGCAGATTTTGATGAAACTTGACAGTAATGTTCCTTGGGTGGTCCTTTATTAAAATTGCTCAAATGGTTCTGGTCCATTGCACAATATGGCCGCCACAGCTAAAAATAGCAAAATCTTTAAACGACATCTCCTCTGAAACGGATAGGCAGATTTTGATGAAACTTGACAGAATTGTTCCTTGGGTGGTCCTTAACCAAAATTGCTCAAATGGTTCCGGTCCGCTGCACAACATGGCTGCCAGGGCAAAAAAATAGAAAAACCTTTAAAGAACATCTTCTCAGAAACCGATGATCAGATTTTGATGAAACTTAACAGAAATGTTCCTTGGATGGTCCTTTATCAAATTTGCTTCAATGGTTTCGGTCCACTGCACAAGATGGCCCCCAGAGGTAAAAATAGAAAAACCTTTAAACGACTTCTCCTCAGAAACCGATGATCGTATTGCAATGAAACTTGACAGAAATGTTACTTGGGTAGTCCTTAACCAAAATAGCCCAAACAGTTCTGGTCTGCTGCACAACATGGGCACCAGAGCTATTAAAGTAAAAAAAATTTTTAAATAACTTCTCCTCAAAAATTGATGATTGTATTTCTATGAAACTTGACGAAAATGTTCGTTAGGTGGTCTTTGCTTGAACCTTTTGGCCAGTGGAGCACAGGCACTGATGTGCCTCTTGTTTAAAAGTGTTTTTGTTGTTTGTGCAGGAAATACTAAGCTCCAATTTTACCACATAATCCCATTAAATTAGTTGAATTAGTTAGAGTAAATACAACGTGATTTGTTATCAATGTCTCTGTTTTAAAAATATGTTCATGAACTGACATTGATATAATCTGTTTATGATAAACTGATCTTTTTTAGTTTTGACCATTGATGTTTCAAACTTTATATAATTATGATATATAGCCATTTTGTCAGAGTAATCTTCAATACTGTAGGCTAATGCATGTCATCGATGTTGAAGGGGAAAAACAGTACAGGGGTCATTAATTGATATGAATTCTACAATTATCAAGTATTAAGTAAAAAAATATATAACTTAACACGAATTCACAGTAAATGTTAGTTGCGTTTTTCTATACTTTCTTTTTGAATGGTACCTGCGTTTCCTAGTGGCCTTATTCTACAATCTTATCTGCAATGCCACATATCTATGTCTTTTGCATATTTAAGAAAAAAGAGTTATCACTGAATGTGATTAAAACGCCCGAACGCCGAACTGAAAAAATACGGCAGTACAATATATATAAATCAAACCCCAAAAAGGCAATGCTGTAGATACTTTTTGTTGTTGCTGTTGAAAAGAGTTCAAAAGTAACAATGGACAATTACTATTCAATTAGCTGAAACAGAGTTATGGTTCTTCGACACTACACGCTCTTATTGTTCTATGTTGTTGAATGTTTTATTAAATTTCATCCAGTAGTTTTCAAGTTATGGCCTGGACAAGAAAAAATAACAAAATACAATAGCTCTGTTATTTGCTGTATTTGAGTTATGGTTATTGTACAATGTACGTCATCTCATCATGCTTTACCATTGTATGAATTTTAATTAAATTATATCCAGAAGTTTTCATATGATTTTAAACAAAAACTTGCTATGAAGGTTCACCATGATATGATGGCGTGTCGCGCACAAGACCAATGTTTTAATACTCATCTTAGTCGACCTGAGTCATAAATTTAAATTATTTGTGTGCCATATTTTGTCATTTTTGCAAAAAAAATTAGTGATTTGATCTTTAGCCTGTATTAAAACGACTGAAATCCTTTATTGTAACACCCCCTTGTCTGTAACTCAGAGGTCAAGGTTAAACTTAGAGGCCAAGGGTTGAAATGATCCTTGTCTGGGCAGTATTTTGACTATGCATTTTAGAATTTTCAAAAATTTGCCGTGAAGGTTCACCATGATGAGATGACGTGTCGGGTACATGACACAGGTATGTACCTCGGATTTCAGGGTCACTCTTCGTAAAGGTCCCCCAAGGTGAGCTGTCGTGTCGGGTACAAGACCCAGGTCGTTACCTCGAAGGTCAAGGTCACGCCTAGAGTTTAAACGATGAAATGTTTCTTGTCCGGGCTGTATCTTGACCATGCGTCATAGGTTTTCCAAAAACCTTGCCATCAAGGTACATCATAATGAGGTGGAATGTCGCTCACAAGACCCAGCTCTCCACCTGAAAGGACAAGGTCACACTTAAAGGTCATTTGTTGAAATGACCCTTGTCCGGGATGAATAATAGGATTCAAAAAAGTTGCTATGAAATTTGACCGTGATGAGGTGTCGTGTCACGAACCGGACCCATGTCTGTATAAAAAAGGTAATGGTCAAGATTAGAGGTAAAAGAATGAAAAGATTCTTGTCCGCGCAGTGTCTTAACCATACATTATAGGATTTTCAAAAGACTTGCCCTGAAGGTTCACCTTGATGAGGGATGAGGTGGAGTCTCGCAGTTTTCATGTGTGTGCTTCAGTGTGTCTGTCCGTCCGTCCAGACTGAACCTTGTCCGGACCGTATCTTTACCATGCAATTATCATTATCTCCTTAGTGCAATATGTCCGTGTCAAAGGATCTTTCATCGGACTCCAACAATAAGCAGATAATGATTATTACATGGATATAGATGATGTCACAATTTGGCGTCTAGTATCAAACAACACTGTAGTGTGATAAAATAGAGTTATGGTTCTAGTACAATGCAGTTCCTCTTACTGTTCTTTACCATTGCATGAACTTTAAATTTTAAAATCTGACCATGAATGAGAAATATATGGACAGGACAAAAAAACGGGACAGACCTACGGAGACATGCTAAGTTCCGACGGTTGCTGTGACCTTGAAGGTAGGGACAAGGGTCTTGAGCGCGACACATCCTAATGCTGTGGTGGTCACTTTTGTCGTCAGTCATGAGGGCTTTCTCTCTCACCCGATATGATTTCCTTTGCTCCACATATCCCATATCGCGTCATCTACTTACCCCTTAACATATATATTATACATTGTACACGAAAATCCCATTGCTATGACCTGGTGACAATGCATGTTTAAGGCTTGCACAATACATATCGATTGAACCTTTTTGAAAGAGATAATTTATAAAAACGTATTAATTACTGTGTCTTACTTAAGTATACTTAAGTATTTAATTATATTGTTTGCGGTTGTTTATAGAGATTTATCAGTGAAATAACATTTCAAGAAGTGAAAATATCAATTTGAAATTTTTCAGTTTTGAAATTTTAGCCCTCTGCCTCTAGATCTGTTCCAAATCAAACGTTAACGCGCTATGGGCTGGGACACAATTTCAACGACGTCATTTCCGAATTGACATTACGTGCGCATATAATTGGCGCGTTTTGTTTTTTAAAAGTGTAATTAAATGACTTTTTACTTCAATTTAGGCACATAATAAAAAAAAATGTTTCAATGTAAGATTGCAATATATTTTATCGTGAACACTTGTGAAATATATCCGTTGAGTGCTCACTCGGTGAAATATATTACAATCTTACTCTGAAACAAACAAGAATATATATCCTCTATTTAATCACAGTGGGAGATTTAAAAAAAAACACTTCAAGAATTCAAATAATCCTGAAAAGACTTACAATGAACTACTAAAATTGAAAATGTAGTCTGTCACCAAACGTGAAACGTGTTCATCAACTGAAATATTGATATAAATAAAAACAACAATGATGTCACACAAAAACTTGTTATAAATGTTTGTGGAATGCCAAATCTACATAAAGTCAATCTCTTCATATAATGATAATATACCTTTTCAATTCAATTAGAGAGTCTAATTGAATAAATGATAACATTAATCACGATCATCCAAGTTTACATGGGAGAAAAATAGGAATAAAATACGCCCAAAATGCACCATTTAGGCCTAGAAACTGTCAAGTTTTCTTGGGGGAGTTTCACTTAACCTCCCTGCCAACAATTTGGAGTTTAGACCATATAAATATCGGTTCAGAGCCGGGAGTGGCGGAGGTCAAAAGCCGTAACGCCCCTAAGTAACGTCAAACCTGTGATCAACCCTTGTCACTTAGATTTAGATATAGGGAGATCATAAGAGAGTTCAACAATGCATTTGAATCAAAATTTATCTATCTATCTTCAATTGAATAAGAGCTACATTGCAAGTATCTCATTAATAGGATAACAGTTACTCTGGGAGTAGGATTATTGGTCCCAGGAGTTATCAAATAAATTTAGAATAATTACGGATTTGTTAGAATAAGAGCTATCTACATTATTATACAAATTCAAGTGTTGGCCTCATTATCTGAATAAGAGCGTTCAATAAAATAGAATAATTTACAAGCTTTTTAATAGTAGTGTTCATAAAGATTTAAAAAATGCCGTAATAATGAAGTAAAATTTAAGGGGGCACCCGGGTTCGAACCGGGGACCTCTCGATCTGCAGTCGAATGCTCTACCACTGAGCTATACCCCCACTTATATTATAACTCTGTATATAAAATATACATACATAGAGCACAAGTTTGTTTTCGTATGATACATTATTAGTTAAGGTTAAAAGATAAACATTTATAAAAATCATCTCACAAGGCATATGGGACATTTTCTTTTATTTTTAATGAAAACCCAAAACACTATTAACATATTTTTAATATGACAAGCAGGTGCCCGTTGCGGTAGAAACATGTCAATATCCGGTCAATATGGCGACCGAGTAACGAAATAACGTTTAGGTGAATCGAAAACAAATAAAAACTTCTACCATTAAAGTATTTTACAGGGTAATTATGCTTCAGATAAATTATATTAATAATTTTATTTCATTGCCAACAAATAGTTATGAGATGTATGCGTTTTATATGAACTCGTGTATCTGCAACATTGGGAAATAATTCCCTTTCCCCACCCACCACTTGTGCATAGGGGCAATTTTATGATTCTGCTTTTACTCATTGGACAGAAGAGAGTCACCATAGCCCAGAACATTGATTTGCCTAGTTTGATTAATGGCATTAAACAAATGCACCGAAAATTACCAGAGGCAACTAGGCTTGTTAGTCCAAATAATTGTACGTTGACGGATTTTTTTTAGATTTTTGATATGGCAAATCCATCATGTACAAATTGTTTAGTATCAAAAGTGGGTAGTTGTTCCGATCAGGATTCCGGGTTAAAGCATATAGCGTCTATAAAATATCATAAAAACAAGAAATATTACCAGATAATGTTATTTTATATTTAGTTCCGTACACAAAAAATAAATATCCAACTTCTAATTATGAGTTTGACGGCTTTTCTTCATTTCATTCTGTCAAAACATAACGATATATACATGAAGGGCACCTGCAAGGCTTCAGGGCACAGTTTTAAATCGCTCGGAACATTTCGGCCATGGCCGAGTTGTTACGATTGTATAACAAGGTCTATCTCGAAGCTTTGTCGGAGGAGGCCGAGTTATTACGATTGTATCTAGTTGTTCCCCTTCGCATAATAGTTGTTTGTGTCAGTCAACTTTCGTTTTATTGGAAAGGTAAACAACTTGTTTTTATGCATTAAATGCTTGTTTAGTGCAAAATAACATTTCACTTACATGGTAAAATATGAATATTACTCTTTATGATCAATTTCAACAATAAAATACTTCACTTAAAACAATTTCAATATTTTTAAAACACTCCCGTTTTTTGCACATTTCCGTTTAGACTTTAGGGATTGGAAGAATCCCGTATAACACGTCTATTATTTTATACTACTAGGCTTGTGTACACAGTAGTCATTCTAAAAAGCGTCCAGGCTTTTTTTATGATGGTTAGCCTGGTCCAGGCTAACCATTAAAAAAAAAAAGCCTGGACGGCATTTTAGAATGACTAGTGTACACAGTTGGCATTGTAAATTTTACGTCCACAGTAATTGGATACTCACATCTTTTATCTACATCTCACGAAACACTGTCCTCATTGACCATTATGTTTCGGCTAATGGCAAGAAAAAATAAAAATAAATGTATAGAAAAAGCATTAGAAGTGACAGAATTGATATAAATAGCAAGTCAACAAAAAGAGTGCCTAAGAGTTAGTTCCTTAGCGTCTGACCAATCCAGTAAGCGTGGCCCCTTATGGGAATTCACTCAACCAGTTCAGATGATAACAATCACGGGTTCCTTAAACTGTCATAGAGCTACAGATAACATTTTACTTAAAGTGTATTTTACACCCTTATGCAATCTAGTAAAGTGTATGGTACACCCTTGGGCCATACATTAAAGTGTAGTGGTGATTTTTAAAAGTGTACTGGTACATTAAATTACAAAATTGAATGACTTCTTTTATTTAATGAACTTTTATAGTACATAATTGTATAAGAACTTACACAAAATTGAAATGTTGCTCAGCAAATTACAAGTCCTGATTAATTTAAACATCTTTACTACTTTCTTGACTTATAGCCTTCTGTAAGTCTCTTAGGATAGTGAATTGATTTTAACAAACCGGTTTAACATTTAGTCAAAATGGCTAGTTAGAACGGTAAAAAATACTCGGAAGAACGTTATGCCCTATTTGTTATTCTTAATCGTACTAGTACGAACAGCTGTTCGATTTTATGTCGTAATGGGCGATTTTTAAAGTGTATTTACGCCCCTTATGACCCTTATCTGTAGCTCTGCTGTCAGGCAAAAGCTGCCTTAGAGTTTCCCTTTAGCAAACTCCTGTGTACCAAATTAGGAACCTCAGTGACGGTTGCTAGTAGAGAATTACAGTTGCAGATGGTGCAAGTGAACAAAAACTGTATTTGTAGTTGTCAGGCCAGGGTGCATGTTGTCTAAAATTGAAAGTGTGTTTTGACCTTGTATGCGTAAATAGAGTCAGGTTCCAAAATTACTGCTGACTTGATGTCTATCAGATTATTCAGTTATTGGTGCATCATGGTGAGCTGGATATTTTTGTGTCTGTACTCTAACGTTTGTTGAAGATGTTGGTTATGCTGCTGGTGTTCCAGTACTGGTTGCATCTGTAAAGAGCAGCTCTATGTTGCACCATCTCTGGCTTTGATGTGAATTGCTTGTGTAGGGCTCCAGACCGAAGCACAGTACTATAGGTTGGAAAGTGCCATCAAGAAGAATGCCTTGGATTTGGTATCCTTCCTCTGTAAAAAATACGAGCATGCTGTTGACCTTCTTGACACTTTGGTTAATATAGGTATTCCAAGAGATGTTGGAAGCTAAATCTACAGCTAAGTACTGTACTTACAGGTTGATGTCTCCTGGAGAATGGATCCCTTCAGCCTGTATTCATACACAATTTTCTTCTTAGTCCTGGAGACTCGCAGGGCATTACACTTAATTATTTTGATGGAAGCCCATGTCACGCTTCTTTTCCCAAAATGTCAGATTGTTGAGACTGTCTGGGAGTAGTCCACAGTCCTGCAGGTTCAGTTTTTGTCTAAAAATAATGCAATCATCAGGCAACAGCCTGGTTTTTAATGAGATGCATTTTGGAGTATGGTTCCCTTGGGGCTCGCACTAATGACCAGTGCAACATTTGATTTGCTAGCATCCACAATGACTTGCTGGCTTCTGTTGGAGAGAAAAGATTGAATCCAGTCAAAATAATTTCCTTTAATATTATTATTATGCCATAGTGGTGAAGCTTGGTTAAAAGAAGCTTGGTTAGAAGAGGCCCGCGATCTTAATAGGGACAAAAAACATATAAATATGTATATAGATATGAAGTGTTTTGAATCAAACCAAATTTTTTCTTTAGATCATAGGTAATTGAAATTTAATGATCCCATAATGGCCACTCTTGTTTATCACTCTTGTTTAAACATAACTTTTTAAGTAATGCCCTGGTAGGCTGAGAAATTCCGACAACTGTGTTTGCATTAATTTATTATTTTACATTTATTCATTGAGTACAATTGACCATACATATACATGTACGCTGGAACCATTACTGCCTTTATAATAGTAAAACCAATTGGATTATTTATGTCTGAAAATCCAATGAAACAGACTTTGCTTGTTATATACAATGTATCGTGTAATCTTTGTGGCACGTAAAATAGCTAATGTGGAATAACGTAATTCATTAAGATTTAAAGCAAATTACACTGTGTTGATAATATATTCCTTTTCCATATTCTTCCAGCTGTAAATCTAAGGCAACACAATGTCAGACACTGAGGCCAAGGAAGTTACTGACAAGGAGAAGGATCAGAAGGAGGAAAAAGAAAGGGTAAAGTCCGAAATACCTTTGCTAACATTGTTTTGTATTGACCTGAGATTGCCGCATAATAACTGGATGCCAATATTTATTCTGCAAAATATTTTTTTTATTTAGGAGTCATTCAGACTTCCATACCTGAACATTTTTAGCAGATGCAATGAGAATTTTTGAGTCCTTCAATCTTCAAAGACTGTTTATGAATTGAATTTCTGATAAGAATTTCTTATAAGGAAAGTCAGTATCACAAATTTATATTCTACCTTGTAGTCAGTTAGATAAACAGTAAGTAACCCCATACGTCTGTTAGACTAACAAACTTTAAAAAGAATAAGTCTGAGGAAAATTATGGTAATCTTTGACTCTGGTTTGGTTATTTTACAAATACCACATATGTTATAAAAAAAATATTTGAAAAAGCATGTAAAATCATTATTGATGATTTTCATAACTGTGACTAGTGTAAGTAAGCATTAACAATTTATTTATTAGAAGTTTAGACTTGAAATTTATTGCTAAGTTTTTTTTTTATTTAATGATGAATATAAGTTAAAAATGTAAAACATTTTTCTTACATTTTTATGTCTAATATTTCAAAAAAAAAATATTATTCATAAAGGATACTACTAAGTCACCAAAGCCCAAGAAAACTCCTCCAAGCTCTGGGAAGTCAAGCCCAAAGAAGCCTGGGAGCCCTAAGTCAGGCACTGTCACACCCAAGAGCCCAGCTTCAAGAGGAAGAGCAACCCCTAAGGGTGAGTTTTTACTGTTTCACTTTGACTATAAATCTGCTTTGTTATTTCAAAGGACAAAGCATGGATGAATATTAATTATATAACTTATTTATCTTTAAAATAAATATGTAATATGAAGAAATTCTTCATAAGAAACCCATTGTTCTGCTTTTGTGTAACATGATTTTGCATTACTAGTTTTTTACTACTACTACTAATTATTTAAAGGGAACCATCAGTGATTCATTTTAAGTCTGCTTGAGATTTGTGGACTCAAATATTACATAACCTTAGGTAGGACCCAAGGCATGCAAATCATTATTTAAAAAAAAAAGAATCCTGCTGATGAACATGTGTTTATGAATATTTGGTACTCTTGAAAAACGATGAGTTTATGACTTGGGAGTCAGAGAGCTTATGTGCAATAGAAATAATAAATGGATATGTTGCAATGCAGGTAAAAAGGGACATAAGGAGGAACCTAAGGCCGAAACTCCAGCCCCTGAGGAGGAAGAGGAAAACACAGGTAGGACTTAAAGAAACATTAGAGTGATCAGTGATTGATATACAGTAAAACTGCAGTCGTTCAAACAAGGGGTCGTTCGAAAACCGGCGGTCCCTTGAGGTCGGAGCTTGCTCCCGAAAATTGTTCCTTCTATTTTCATATGAAATATATCTATGCTGCATCGAAACCTAAATATGTTGAGGAGTCGAGCAATATAGTTGGTCCCAAGTACACACATCATGCACAAAACCTTATGGCTCCCTCGAGGTCATAATTTCACACATTTCCCCGAACGCATGTTCCAAAATAAACAAACAATTGCTAAGTGTTAAAATTTTCGCAAGTTGTAAAAATTGCAACTACAGTTAAAAGGCAATTTGATAAGGTGTGAAAAACCGTTTATCACTGTTTATGCATGACCAATAGAAGTTGATAAGGGCATTTGAGAAGATAATTATGAGAAGTTAATGACGAGAAGTTAATTGTGAGAAATGCAACTGAGTAATAAAAATATGAATGAACACTACCATATCAATCCAACATTGGAATTTCTGAATTTCTTCTTGTCACTTTGCTTTGCAATATGGCAATTTTGTAAAAATAAACATTTCTGTTTATTGATATTTCTTTTACATTTAGTATACATTTAATATATGACAGCATATGAACATATGAGCGATTTCCACAAGGCAACACATAATCGGTGTTTTAGTAAACAGTCGGTTTGATGACTGCAAACTTAAAATACACTGAAAGATATTTCATAACAGACTGGAAAATTAAAATTCAGGTCATTCGAAACATCGGTTCCCCGGGGTCCTCGAGCGATTGCAGTTTTACTGTAGTAAAATCTGTTGTTTGCCTCCTCAACTTGCTTTTATGCTATTTAAAATATCATCTCATTATTATGAAAATGTGATTGAAATTGACATTTTACCATTGATATATGACTTATAGAAAAGAAATTAATAAGATTATGAACTTGAATCTTTTGTCAGAATGGGTAGTACTATAACTGAACGAATACTATGTCTCAGTGTTTCATTGCACACTTATTTTATCAGGTCCACCGGAGAATGTTGTGCCAATATTCTTGTCATCTAAGACCCAGCAGATCTACCACTGTGTGTGTGACGAAGATGTGACGAAGGACAGCCGATTCAAGATTATCACCAAGGCGGAGATTCTCGAGGACATGCACAACCGTGCTGCCATCTGCGATTTCCACCCTATGAAACAGAAAATCATTGTATGCTCTGAAGTTTTTATCACCAAATGTTCTTATTGTATTATTAAGTTCATTGTTACAAAACAAACAGGAAGAGAAAATTTGGAAGGCTCTTGATGCCTGTACATCGATTATGTCTTATAGCGTACAAACTTTCTTGATTCCATATCTGATAATAAAAATCACATGTTGGTATTAGATGATGGTAAGAGTACAGCAAGAAAAGTGATAACGCTGATTATAAAGTTTTCTGATTCCATATGGTAACTTGCTAGTACTGCATATTGAGTGCTACCTATTACTTCTTGATTACTTGATGTTCTGCTATTCCAGGAATACCCAGGCGATGAATTCCTCATCATCTACGACTATGACTTTAAGTTTGGCCAGAACTTCTACATCGCTCTCACTGAGGAGGCCAAGGATAAGTTGCTCAATGTAAGAATAGCTTTGCATATTTTCCTGTTATATAAATGTTTCTACACGTATGTGTCAAGATTTATAAATGAAGGTACAACCATGTATATTTAATTAATATAAGTAGTACTGTTCTTCTGGAAGCATTTGTACTTTGGTGTTGTCAGCATTTGTTAACCTGGGCCATAACCCAAAAACCTTTCAAGACATATGAGACTTGGTATTATTATATTAGGTACCTTTTTAACATGTGGGTCTACAGCAGTCTCACTTGCCTAACTACATGTAATTTGTTTATACCAACTTTAGCATGATTGTGACAAAAAATATTTGCTTACACTGGAATCATGCTCATGTCAGCTTTATTTGTGCAGAAGCAAGTGCTTCAATTCAAAGGCCATGAGAAAGTGTCAGATCCCTGTCTTCTCTTTTGTAGACCCCTTAGGAAGAAGGTGAATCAGGAATAAATTCTTATCTATATATTTTGTACTGAAGCCCCTTAGGAAGAAGGTGAATCAGGAATAAATTCTTATCCATATATTTTGTACTGAAGCCCCTTAGGAAGAAGGTGAATCAGGAATAAATTCTTATCTATATATTTTGTACTGAAGCCCCTTAGGAAGAAGGTGAATCAGGAATAAATTCTTATCCATATATTTTGTACTGAAGCCCCTTAGGAAGAAGGTGAATCAGGAATAAATTCTTATCCATATATTTTGTACTGAAGCCCCTTAGGAAGAAGGTGAATCAGGAATAAATTCTTATCTATATATTTTGTACTGAAGCCCCTTAGGAAGAAGGTGAATCAGGAATAAATTCTTATCCATATATTTTGTACTGAAGCCCCTTAGGAAGAAGGTGAATCAGGAATAAATTCTTATCCATATATTTTGTACTGAAGCCCCTTAGGAAGAAGGTGAATCAGGAATCATTTCTGATCCATATATTCTGTACTGCAGCAACTTAGGAAGAAGGTCAATCAGGAATTATTTCTGATCCATATATTCTGTACTGCAGCAACTTAGGAAGAAGGTCAATCAGGAATCATTTCTGATCCATATATTCTGTACTGCAGCAACTTAGGAAGAAGGTCAAATAGGAATCATTTCTGATCCATATAATATTATTCTGTATTGTAGCCTCTTAGGAGAAAAAAAAAGTGAAAAAGAAATAACTTCAGAAGGTCAGATCTCTTTTTTTAGCCCTTAAGGAGGAAAATGCAGTGAGAGTCACTTTAGATCAAAGGAGGGTGAATGGGATATCACTTCTAATCCTGTTATTCCCTTTTGTAGCCCCCTAAGAAGGGAGGTGCAGCGGGAGAGGAAGGTGGGGAGGAGGAGGAGGAAGAGGAAGACACAACAGTGTACAAGTATGTTCCTCCACAGTCCAAGGAATGGGTCTCACATGGCAGTGAGAAGGAAATTAAGGAGGAGTCAGTTGAGGAAATGAGACGCAGGGTATGGGAACAAGTTTTTCAGCTTTTTTCTTAATAAACGGTAGATTTTTTTCAGTTGAAATTGTTATGTTTATAGCCTATTACATGGAATGATTGGCATTGAAGGATGGTATAATCTTCCAAGCTCATTTTGTATAGGTTAGATAACTCTCTTTTAAAAAGATTATGCCTTTGACATTTGTGTTGTTGCTTAGTGCAGTAATACCTTTTTCTTGTTTCCATGAATATCGATATAACTACACAACTAGCTTCTGAGATAATTAGTTTTTAACACTGTATATATTATTATGCAGAAAATACATTTCCAAATCATTGAATACAACCAGTGAGTAGAAATTTTTGTTGACATAATTCCCTAAATTCTCATGCCAGGACTGTTCACGTTGTGTTAAATGTCATGAATTGTTTATCATTTGACTGTGGATTGGCTGACAAACTGATTTATGTCTGATAATTTCTGCTGAATAGCTAGCGATTGGACAGTATCAGGTATCTTACAATGGTCGACCTTTGGATATTGTCTTTTTGAAGTACACAAAAATGAGATATTTGCATTTCACCATGCATGTAACCTGGGTTTTTTAGTATTGGACAATGATACATTATTGTCCTCTGTCACAGAATTGTTGCATGTTCACAAATTGTCGTGTTCTGTATTTTTTCATTATAAAAGGTTGTGTGTGATTTTGAGAGACTTTCCTTAAAAATTGTTTTAAAAAAAGACAGTGCTTTCAAAAAATCTTGATCACTTATTTGAGTTTTATATTTATTTTACCCTCCCTCTGATGACAATTTAAAAAAGAAAGCCCAATAACCTATTGAGGGCCCAAAGGAAGTATTAATTAAAACCAAATCAATCACATTTAAGAATGATGTTGTTTGTTTAAGTTGGATTATAGAAATTTAATTGGATTTTCTTTGTCTTGATATAGATATGAACACAAGAAAAAATTATGATTTTTTTTTTCCTCCAGATAAAAGTGTCAGTGCGGAGGAAGCGCCACCTATTCGGAGCACCGTGCGAATTCCAGGACCGGAATGTGGGTGACGTAAAAGATGGCTACATTGAGTGTACCTCATACAAGGATAAAACCTTCGACCTTCAGAAGAATGAACTAGACAAGGGCACTCAGGTTCATTTGTACTAATTTATTCTAGTTTGACCGTGACAAAAGCTTATAGCTTATAGAATCACACTTGAGTTTGTTTCCTGGGTAGAAACCAGTACTGGTGTCCATTTTGAGAGACCATGAGAATGTGCCCCTGGTTGTGCTTCAACCAATGACCTCTTGGGTGAAAGGCAGACACCTTAACCCTTTAGCACATAGACAAGTGGCCAGATTACACCTCCCAGTCAATAGCCATCTTACTGATAAGCAGTCCTTATCTCTATAGGTACTTTTCAGGATATTTGAAAATGAGCAAATGAATACAGCAGTATGACCTTAAAATCAATATTACTCCAAATAATTGTTTCCAAATCTTTTTTGTGAATACATTTTTATAGATCTATAGTTAAATGATCTAATAAATGGTGTCAATGATGAAATATAAAATTATTTTATTTCATCTGTGAATGCATTTCCAAGATGGAATTTGTAACATTTCTTTGAAATGTCATAATAGCATTAAATCAAAGGGTAATAAAATGCTGGGATCGATCTAAATTTTATTACCCCTATTATAAAAAAGACCCATCTGGATTAAAAAGCCGACAATTGATGTTCTTGTTTATAATACACAAAAATGTGGCAGGAATATCCGGTGTCGTCCAGCTGAGAGATCCAGTCCAGAGTGTCTGTTTAACTTTATTACCCCCTCATAAAATTCTATACAAAAAGAATGCCGATAAATGTTTTCTAAGTAATGAATACAATGAGCTAAATCACCAAACGCTTGCACTAACTTGTTTACTTGACCTATTTTACGACCGGAACCATGCTGGCCATCGATTAGCTCAGTAGAAAATTTACTCATCATTTTCTCAGCTACTTATTGTTTCTATTGTTTGTAACACAAAACATTATCTGCAAATAATTATAATCTTTATTGATTTTAATGGTAAATTAAACTGACATAATATATTCAATGATTTACGCATCAATGTTTTGGGGGAATTTCCATACTGTACAGTACTGCTATTCCTCGAGGTTTTATTACGTCACAGTGGGATCTCACACCTGTGATTGGCAGTATTAATAATGACCTTCAAGTTTTAGCAGACAACATTTTCGAGGGAAAATCAATACACAAAAGGTTAAGCTTCAGATTTTTAAACATCCGGGATATTGTTTACAAAAAGAAAGATGCAAAATGGAAGTATTGAAATGACCCTATTGAAATATGCGGGAGATGCGTATACATCCAGTAGTGTATAGGGTCGGCCAGATGCGTTTACATCTGCTAATGAGCTATGTCGGCCTATCTCGTATACATGAGCTAAAGGGTTAACCACTAGACCACTTAGTCTCAGGAAGGTTTTGGTTAAGATGTTCAAACGGCAAACAACTTTGTAGATATTTTATTGCTGACATTTTATCATTTGATTTCAATAGAAAATTACTTTACTTTAAGTTTAAATAGTTAATGTCTCAGGGACAAGAGTTAAAATTGTCAAGCCTTTACATTTTTTAGTTGCATATATATTAGTCTTCACGGAAATTATTAAATCCTTTGGTAGGTTTTTCATATAATTTCTTCAAACACTTATTTAGAGCACAAGATTGGTGCAACTGCTTTGAAAAGCACTCAACATTGTGCGCTATTTATTGTAATGACAGATTGATGACCAGGAAAAAGGTCCTTTGTCAGGATTAAACTCACCACCATTCTTGCACCAGGCTCACCCTGGGTTTGATCCCCCTGGTTGCTTTGTTGATGATCAGTACTGGTTATCTCTCTTGAATAGTAAATGATTATCAATCACAAATATATAGCTGATTGTAAAAGTTTATATTATGTATGCCACCATAAAAAGCTGTCCAGAGCCATGTTAGATGAATCTTACCTTTACCGTTTATTCAGGCGATTCCCTGGTTCACTGAAAGTGGTACCCAGACAGAGTGGAAATACCCCAGGAACGCCAACACCCAGTATTACCCGCGGGAATTTTCTACGAAAGAACAGGAGACCATTGTTGCAAAGAAAGCAACTGGCGAGTTTGTTGGCGGGGTCTGTCCGAGGTAAAATTCGAACAAATTTGTATACCTGCATAACATCATATATTCAAATATGGCACAGTCAAATACAATATTATTAAAAGTTAAACATGTTTTGATTATTAACTTTTATGAGTGGCCTGGTTTTCTCTTCTACACCATACTCAACACCTCGTCAGGGATAAGAAATTATTTCAAGAAGTAGAATTTTAAAACAAATGTTATGTTTTGATATCCTCTATATATATATATAGGTGGATGTCTTTTTTCGCTAATTTGGACCCCACAAGGGTAATTTTGCTTCTGTAGGTGGGTGGCATAATTTAGAAGTGCCTTTCCCCTGGGGGTTATATGTTTAAATGGAATAGCCCTTACTGGCATCTGATCAAAAATCATTGAAAATACTTTTTACCCCAAAACTGCTATTTACTTTCTAGGTTTGAGTTGGCCCTACAGCAGAATGAGATTATGGACGTGTTTTTCAATGACTGGCTTCACCTTGGTGATGCACATGACACCTTTGGCAGCAAGGCAGACAACCATCTTAAGGTAGTGCTTAGCTTAGCTGTTATAATTGTATTTGTTGGGTATATTTTTCTAACATTTACATCATATTATGAATATGAGTAAACTTATCTGAAAGCATTTGTTCAAACATATACATATTTAAATGTTGTTCGTTCATTCTAAATTGAAATAAACTTGCTTTAGAAAAAAATAATTAAATGCTAAAGACAGTTCTTTTTAAAATTATACAAGCAAATATATAAAAAATCTTGCAAAGAGGTGACTGATGGTTTTCCTGTAATCCAAATTGAAATCCCTGGCCTTGCGGCCAACATCTACCATGATTTAACCAACCCCTTTGCTTAATTAATTAATGCTTAATGTGTCTTTGTACATTTCTAGGAGTACCAATCATTCACAGACCTACAGTTTTCCAAGGAGAAGAAAATTACGGACATACAGTGGCACCCAACTATAAAAGGTGTTGTGGCAGTGGCAGTGGCAGAAAAACTCTCATTTGATGAACGGATAGACAACGCTGCTAAAGTTATCATGACACCTTCACTTATCCTTATATGGAGCTTCACAGATCCCATCCATCCACAGGTTAGCTGTATTTCATTCTCTGTTCAGTGTTAAGCTTGTCATTTTTTATGAAAATCAATGGGGAATAGCCATTGTTGTAATTAGGTTTAAAAATGTGTCGAAAACGTCATGTTAATTTATTAACATGATTGCATGTAGCTCAAAACCTTTTAAGATATTTACATAAATCAATGTGTACATTCCATCTAATTTAAGGTTCACATTATTGTATCACTTAGAAGTCATAGAAATTAGACTTTTGGATGAACAAGCCCGAATTTTTATAATATTGCTTGGCATCAAATTTTGAACAAACCCTGCTATATAAAATTCAGAATTTGAGCAAGCCCGGAGGACATATTACCAGTGCGGGGCTTGCAGGCTTGTTTTAATTTCAACCACTGACTTAGTGCTGCAGAAGAGACCTTCCTTCAATTTAAATACTGAATACAATATGTTGGGAGAACAAAATATCTTAATTATTATGTAATTGCTTTCAGCTACTTCTTGAGGCTCCTGACGACATCCACAGTTTCCAGTTTTGTCCATCCGACCCAAACATTATAGCTGGAGGGTGTCAGAATGGTCAGTTGGTGTTGTGGGATATCTCTGCACATGCCGACAGACTCAAAGCGCCGCGCGGGGGAAATAGGGGAAAGAAGGCCACTGTCCTGGTATGTACATTGTTGAGGATGCTCTCAGAATATTGAGCACTTGGTTATTGGTTGATAAAATTTACAAGGACTATTGGAGGAATAAACTGTGCTTATACAGCGCAGCTTGGTCAAATGTACACGTATGTCATAATATTTACAAAATTTTAAACTACTCACCTGTAATTAACATTATGAAGTTAACATCACTTAAGTCTACAGTTATAAAGATCTATTGTATAAGACTTTTTTATCAAATTTAAGTAAGTTTAATTCAATCTTCATGCATAAAGATTCACTTATTTTTCTACAGTTCCATCATTAAAGACTGAAAATGTACATATTTCTCCTGTCAGTAATGATAAAATGTAATGTTCTCTTACAGCCTGGTTTTGAGGACCCAAATGCCCTGAAGACCCCTATTGTGCGATACTGTGCTGTATCCAATATTGAGAACAGTCATCATGCGCCCATCACCGACCTACTTTGGCTGCCAGACCATCTTGAGGTATATCAACGTTTGTATGAATCATCTTTAGTGTGATTTTGAATTCACATGAATATATGACATATTTTATTTACTGTACTGGGGTAAATAATTCTTAAGTTCCTTACAAACTGCATAAAACTTATAAGCAGTCATGGAAATTGCTTGGCCAAATTCACTTTAGACAAAGAGCAAAAAGTATAGAAAGGGAGTTTTCAGCTGGTAAAAGCTGGAAGTCTAGTGCTGTCTGTTTAAATTAATATTATTTATTAGCAAACTAAATTCCCATTGTTTAAGAATATGCCATGCTACAAATGACCATATCTCCCTCAGATCAACAGAATGGGTGTCCCACAGGAGAATAAGAGTTTCCAGTGCTGCCAGATCTTCACATGTGCTACAGACAAGTAAGGCGATTCATTGGTTTGTTTTTACAGTGAAGTGACTGACTCCTCAAATATTCCCAACTGTAGATGTTTTTTACTCACGAAGTAGGCAAAATGTTATATTGTAATATTTTGTTTACATGTTTAATGTTAAGTTTGCATTATTTTATATCAATATTTTTTATAACCAACAGACCCACTGAATAGGCTGTGTGATGGGCCATCATAATCAACCAAGTTTACTGCTTTAAAAAATGGCCCGGACTTAATGCTTTTTTTGCAATTTGGTTCAAGTCAAATTCATTGTCACCCTGTTTAGAAATAAGAACATATAGTAAATGCTCACCAGTACAGTGTAAATAAGGAAATTAGAACACTTTAATGCTGAAAAAAAATCATCAGTATTGATTGTCAACCTTATAATATATTTAAGTGACTAAGTATGAAATAAAATTGTTTTTTTTGCATGGTCATGAAAATATGAATTATAAACTACAATCCATTTCCATTCTATGTTTTGGATGTTATAAAGCACTATTTACACATAGATAAATGATGAAATTCAGTAAGCAAAATGAAGTTATACGATGTTACTGGACATTGTTGTTAGGTAATTGTGGAGTAGAAGTACTTTAGAATATTACTGATTATACAATATGTTTAAAGTACATGTACATATATCCTTAGTTATGTTAAATGTACAATTTTTACGTGATTCTCCGCCCCTTTCTTCTTCTGCAGCTGTGTGCTGGTGTGGGACACTCGACCCACAAAGGCACCTCAGCAACAACAAGGGAAGCAGAAAGACGGGCCAAAGAACCCCATGGGAGTCCCCGAAACATTCAAACACCTTGACCTCACATGGAAACCACACCTCAAGGTCAGATGATAGACACTATCACTATCAATAAAATTTACCATTCATCCTGTATATAGTTATAAACAGTTATTTCAGTATGTTAAAGATTTGGGTGTACATGTATAATTTTTGGTGAATGATTTATTTTGCTATACCTGAATGTTTAATTTTAATGAGTTGGTCATCCTGAAAAATAGTTACCTTTAATGTGGCTTAATAAAACTAGAATTTAGATATGATTAAAAAATGCATGTAAAATTTCCAAAGGAATCATTTATGAATATATATGTAAGTTTCTCTTTCTATCTTCAGGTGCACCTGCACAAGTCTGAGCCCGGCGGTGACCACGCCCCCACTAGGTTCTCAATCGCTGAGAAACAGGGAGATAGGGGGGCATGTAGGTTATAACTTTCTCAAACAGACGGCTCCAGGGGCTCTATAAAAACACTTGTTGACACTAAGGGATTTGAGGGTTTGTTTGAATGACAAGAAACTTACAATAATATGCACTGACGGCTTAATTTTTATCAAAATGTAAAATATTTATTAATACTCGTCTCTACATATTGCTGAATACTTTTTCAATTTTCAACATTATTATTCTAAACTCAATTCAACATACCAATACTAATGATGCAGGTTTTCGAACCTATATTTCCAGTGGGGAAGGCAACAGAGGGCGGGGTTCCAGACAAGGAAGCGAGCGTCACAGGCGGTTATTTCCAGGCAGGAAAACCAGGCTCGGGCAAAGAGAAGAGGACCTTACAGAGCGTCAAGACACACTTCTTTGTTGGGACGGAGGTCAGACTTGGTTGTGATAATTGTCGTGAATTCAGATAATCTAAATTATCCTGGATTTGCGTATAATTACCTGCTAACTCCTTATAGAGCTTGGAAATATGTCACAAAATCTTTCATTGTCATATTATTTCACAAAATTTGGTCAGGATTAACTGCATGTTCATTGGAAAAAAAAACATTCAAGATATTCAAATGAAACTTGGTACACATGTTGCCAGAGACAATATTGACATTGGTAGTGAGGCGTATAACCCTAAGTTTAATAGTGATGCCCCTTGTTCAAGGGAGAAGAATTGCAATAAGAGACACGTTCCATGGCGCTCCTGTTTGTAAATAGGGGCAGTTGGGAATATCTGATTTCCAAAATATAAGATGATATAGAGGATAGTTATTAGTTTTGTGGAATATTTGAATTTTGGCACTGTTACCTTGTTTTGGGGCCACTTTTTTGCCGAAAAATTTATTAAATAAGTGGGTGAGTGGGGGATGGGGGAGAGGGGTTCAGACAGGGATAAAATGGTGGATGAAAATCTGAAAAATAATGATCTGACTTAAATATGACAATTGCAAGAATTTCTAGAGACATTTTTCCTAGCTGCTTACCATATAACCTCCTCCTGGTCTCAGACACCCTGTGGCTTGTTGTATCTCCTGCTTGGTACTCCTGTTATCATGTACTCCCATGGTACTTGAGTACTCCCTTGGTACTTGAGTACTCCCTTGGTACTTGAGTACTCCCTTGGTACCCATGTAACCATACAGTACTCATGTAGCCATACAGTTGGCAAGTTCTCCTTCAGAATGCATGCAATCTTATTCCCTCTATATATTCCATTGTGCAGTTTTTCCCATATTTAGCTATCACTCATGGTCCTCATTTCAGTTTGTTTTATATATTTGCCAGCATTTCAAATTTATCGATTTACTGATTAATTTTTATTTTTCATTTTCCCTCTTTGTGTTCAAATTGCTTACCATAATGAGTAATTTTGGTTAATTTGGATTGATGATTGTACTTTAAAATTACTGTTACAAGAGGTTATGTATATAAGTCAGTGTTACCTGTCGACAGAGCCTTAGCCTTGTCTTAACAAGAATTTACCCTTCCTTATGCTTGAAATTCTTTGTAACTTTTTACTTCTAGATTGATACTGTTTGTTCTGTATACTTTCTTGTGCATGTAAACTGCTTACTTCAGTTGTCACTCAATCACATATCATGTGAATTGAGAATTTAGACAAGATCACAAACTTATAACCCATAGATTTGAAACTCCCTTCTATGTCTATATAGAGTGTTTGAACCAACATGTATAGCATGATTTCATCCGAGATCACATCTGTGTTTAAAGGTCTGTGACAGGGTTCCAGACATATAGATATTAGAAAATGAAAAGACTGAACTGGTTCTAGGGCTGAACTATTCAAACATTGGTGATTCTTAAGTGATTTTACTTTAGCCTGTGAATGCTTATCTTTCCTAGTATGATTGTATTTTATTTATTGTGATAATCTGGATAGTTTATGACACATAATGCTATGGTGTCATGGAGACCTTAAAACAGATACATGTATAATATGTAATTGGTTATTAATTATTAGGTAAAATATCATCTAGAATTAAGAGGGACACCACTCACCTAAAATACTCGAAAGAACTAGTAATGATTGAAACAAAAGTAGGGGCCTATATAGTATTGACAAGTTTTTCTTTTATCTGACCTAGTGATCTACTTTGGCCCAAACATGGTTGATAATCAAGTTTTACATAGATTTATAATCATGACAGATGTTCTAACTTATTTATGTAGTAATGTTAATTTGTCCCTTAAAGGCCAATATACTCAAGTTTCATAACAATTGGGTGAAAAATGTGGAATAACTACTTCAGAATAAGGGATCTCTGCGGGTCTCAGTCTATATTGCGCAGGTCAGGAGCCCCTTAACTATTTGTTTTTGGATAAAATTTTACATATATAAACAGTTACCAATGCTACAGAGCTCTAAGCAAGGAGATATAACAGCCTCAGTGTGTATGTCAGTGTCTGAGGGTTTGTGTCTATGACCCTGTGTACAGTATGTCCTTTTACTGGTTTGCGCCGTGTAATCCACCTTCTACATGTTATCTACCTTTCACGTGTGTATATCCTGAGTAGTCACTGTTGGTAAAATACAGGTGATTTCCTAGTGGTAAGTATATTTTTTATATTTTCAAATGTAATTATTATATTATATTTTTTTGTTATAAGCAATATTATTATAAAGGCAAACAAAATATTGAAAAATATCATTTTTGTCTGATAAAATTTGGCAATTAGATTTTATTAGTGGGCTTTGAAAGAAATTGTAACATCTTTTTCAATGGTACAAAACACATTCATCTAACATATTAATTCAGAAATAGGTTTTTATATTTGCTTTCTTGGGTATAATTGTTAAATGTAACCCAAATGTTACCTGACAGGATGGGGAAATTGTCTACGTTGACTGGATGCCACAGAAGGACCAAGACACAGGAAAAATTCAGAGTATGTTTTTTATTTGTAGATTCATGAGTTGGTCCGCTTTAAAAATGAAGCACTTTGAGAGCTATTATTCTATAAACCTGTTATTCAAAAACAGGGCAGGTCACATCATTTCCACTATAAAAAAGAAGCTCAGAATTATTTTCAAATTGCACCTGCTTCTTTGGTATAGATGTGGTGGTGTTAGTAGTTTATACTCCGAGTCCCGGCGTGAGCACATTGAAGGGTCCCAGAGTGACAGTTCAACCACCGCACACCTATCCTGGGCAGAACCAGTACTAGGTGCCTTCACCTCTGCAAGGAACTGACAACTTCTGTACATGCCAGGGGCAGTGGTACAGTGCGAATGGTCGTAGAAAGGATTTCATAACCAATCACAACAGAGGTGGTCCGCCCGGGAATCGATCCCAGGTTGTCCAATTCAGAGTCCAACGCTCTACCGATTGAGCTAACCGGGCGGACAGATATAGATCCCTTACTTGACTGTATTTATACCCATCAAGGCAAAGCATAATTATGTTTCTCACTGGAAAATTGAATTTAGGTTTTTACTGGAAGAAGAAAAATAAATCAGCATTAATTCACTTATATTCGCCTATCATTTTATGTTTGTATTAGCATCACCACAAGTCATAAAATTTAGAATTAAAGCAACAAGCCCAAATTTTTGCATTACCGGTACTATTTGGTTTGTGAAATTGAAACAAGAAATACTTTTTTGTTGAACAATACCTCTAAGCATTAAACCATGAAAGTCAGAGAAATGGGCATTCACTATTTCTGAGCAAAGCGTAATTATCTTTTATGAATACAAATATTTCCAGCCCCAAAGCCAGACTTCTACCACACAGTACATGACGGCCCCTTAACGACTGTCCAACGTTCCCCATTTTTCGCCGATGTTCTCCTCTGTGTTGGTGGATGGAGTTTCACTCTCTGGAAAGAGGCTATCATTGTGAGTAGACTCCCATTGTTTGTTTTTTGGGAAATCCATTTGAAACTCCTTGGCAATTTTTATCGAAAACAACCTTGGATGTATTTGGGCAGTTGACATACTCAGAAAGGGGTACGTTGAAGTCCGCTGCAAGTAGATCACATAGTAATTTTATTTAGCAGTTAAACTTTATGACGTAACTCTTGGGAATCTTAATTATGTTTGCAATAATACACTTCACTGGCAATCAATTCAAACTTAGATCAATAAATACAACTCTGAAACACTACATTTAATTAATGATATAATTCAAGAATTTACGAACTACTTCAACTGATGTACCGGCATACATCCGAGGTTGTTTTCGACAAAAATGGCCAAGGAGTTCCAAATGTTGGGAAACATGTTCTCATTAAGTGGTTTGGTTTTAAAAGTGAATACGTTGAAGCAAAAAAAACTTGTTTATAACCAACTTAGCAGTAATGTGAAGCTTACTGGTAAAAATAGAGCTTTCAAAACAATCATGCATAAAAAATATGTAGTATCTTGTATTAAGAGTCTTTCCTCTTTTAATTTTGTACAACTTAGTTGCATATCATTTAGTTTACATTAGTGCATAATGCACTTACTTTGCAATTTATCATGTACAATTATGTTACCCAATAAATACTATTATATAATTAACCCTAATACTATATAACTTACCTTGTAGCTAGAAAGTACCTGAGTGTTGCCGCTTGTAAAAATGTCCCACATATATTTTGAAGCTTGATCACTCAATTTCTGCTCAATTGTTGACTGCTTTATTGCTTGTATTTGAAGTAGGAGTCAATTATTGTTGAAAATTATTTCTAGCTTTCCCCAAGTTATATTTATTCATGTAAACAATAAACATGTATATCTTTTCTGTAATTGTGTAAGTGATTTTATTTTTCAAGATAAGTAGTTGTGATCTATCTACATGATATTTTAAATATCTAAGCATACTGTCAAACTTAAAGGCCTTGTATAGGACATTAAAACAACAAACTGTAATAGTCAGATGACTTGTATAGCAGCCAATGGTCTTTGGCTCAGAGGGTCCCTTTGTTTGATCCCCATTCAGAGCTTTATTGATAATTTAAATTTTGAAGTGTTTTTACCTTGATTCTAATAACAAGTGTATACATATATATGTATATAAAATTGATTCTACAATCTTTGTATATGATCATGGCCATTAAAAGGCTCTACAATCTCAAAGCTTATGTGACTTATTCATAAGTGTGGGGGTTATATAAATCTGACCTTTTACCCTGTGTATGTAACTGTGTGTACTATTGGCAGATTGACAAGAATAACCCTAACTCCGCGGAAGTGGTAAGTTCAGGTGCACTGAATTGGAGTGAACATTGAAGTTCAAACTTAATTGTGGTTGTACTTGTATTTGAAGAAAATATTTCTTATGGATATGAAATTATTTATGCTAGAAAGAAAGAGAAAGCTAGAAATGTTAGAGAAATGCTTGTACATGTATATAAGCTGTATTTAAGAACATTGCCTTATGGAGAGTTTAAGCAGCAAGACACTTGAGGATTTGTTGATAGACTCATGGCATGTAGTTATAATTATTTAGACTTTTACAATCCTATGTAACTCAGAATGGTAAATAAACTAAGTCAGAAAAGTTAGAAACTCTTGGTTGCCAAGTGTCTTGCTCCTTTTAATAGATATTAAGAATATATCAAAGTTCTAGTCAAAATATTGACTTCAACCTAACTCATCAAACATAGTTTTCTGTGAAAGAGAGCAAATTTAAAGACTGTGCCCCCATTCTGCGATATAAGATTTTTCAAATGAGTGTTTTGTGGTGAAGTTTTTTGAATTATTGAAGCTTTATAATTAACAGCAAGTCATATGAACATTTTCAAATTATTATTGAAATTCAGCAACTGTATATATGGTTTGGTTGAAAGTCACTGTCTTGACAATACACACAACACTTATTTTCCTTACATTTTGACACTCTAATTTCGCAGACTTATATTGTCTGAATTTTTTTCGACTTGGCAATATTTTGAATATTTGAACACTTATTAACTTGTCACTGTAATCGTAACTTTTATTTGTGCATTTGATGTGAAATTTGGTGTCTGTGGCTAACAAAAAAGCTAGTTATCAGAATTATCTATTTTTAGCTAGTCTGGATTTTAAAAGAAAAAGTTCCAGTATTGTCATAGACTTGTTATCATCGTGACTTCATACAAAAGCTTAAATCTTGGCTGTAACTCAAAACCTGTTGAAATTAATCACATGAAACTTAGTAAACATTTTATTAATGACAATATGAAAATATGTTCAGCAAGGCATACAGCTCTGGCTTCGCTAATTGTTGAGTTATTTCCCTTTATCAATAAAGATACTGGCTGAGTGTTGGAATGTGCTAAGGGTGTTGTTATGAAATAACATACTGGTATGATAAATGCAATACTGTAAATGAGATTATATAGTAATTTAAAACATCCTTTTGTATTTGCCTTCATTACATGGATATCAAATTGCTGTTCTTGTCATGGTTTTATGGATTTTTCATATACATGTTCTAATTTTGTTTTAATTACATTAAATTTGATTTATTTTATTAGGCTAAGAATTTAAACGTGGCAGAAAATGAGTCGCTTAAGGTAGTATTGTTGGCTTTCTGGATGAAAGCAAAGTGTTCATTGTATGTGCTTGGTTGTGTACCTGGATATAACAGCAATTTCTGTGGAGTTGAATGTTGGTCATAACTAAATTTAGGGCATATTACATGAACTGCTGTGAATTACATGTATTGCTTTTGACATCTGTTCAGCCAGAGAAAATAATACTTTGATTCTCATCCATGCCAAACTCAGTTTAAAGTGACTCGCTCATGTTTTGGACTAAAAATTAATTTTCCCGGTAATGCATCTGAAAACACTTATTTTATCATTATTTTACTCTATGATATCAAAATTGCAGAAAAGAATACAGTTATAGCCTAAAGAAGTATTTTGGTTTTAGTGGGGTTTGAACTCACTTGTATAGTCAAGAAAAAGTAGAAAACGGCCGGGTAGTCCTCACGGCCACCGGTACTTTAACAAAAGAGGAGAATATGTTAACCTATTAACTATACATTCATAACATCATTTGATAATTTCAATCAACCAATCAAGGAACACCACAGTCCTAAATAATTTTCAATCGCGTTACTAACCCTATTGAAAATTGTTGTCTTCAAAGACAATATTTTAGCAAATATCAACATTTGCTGAAGGGTTCCAGTTTGTGGTATTTCTGTTTTAACACTCCTTATGATTTGCCACACTATATTTCGTAATAAGAAAAAAGAAGTGCATTTTACAAACCATGAGCGAGTTACTTTAAATCCCTGATCCATTTAACAAATACTTGGCCTCTATGAGGTCTACCCGGTAGTCAACTGTAGGAGAAATGTCTGGATGAGAATCTGAATTATTTTTCTCTACACTGTTGTATTATGGTGATGTGTTTTCAGGTTTGTATGTGGACAGTGTGAACAATTTGTGTCCAGCTGTTTAATCATATCTAATTATCATATACCCGACTAAATAAAGATTCTCGTATCTTCTTGTAGCTTGTATCTTGTTTAATCATGTGTGCATTTGTGCTGATCAAACAGTTATCCAGCATGCAAGCATTATAAGCATGTATTTATCCTTATATTGCTAAAAAACTTATATCCCTCTGATTTCTTTCACCTTCACCAAACTTAAACACCTAAAACTTTGTATGTATGTTATTACTTCTTTTATTTAGTTCCTTAATCCTGCAAGTAAAATTACACATAGCTTTAACCCCAAATGCCTTAACACTGCAACTCAGTTTACTGTTGTCCTTTGACACAGTTGGGCGCCAATTAAATTCCAGTCTTAACAAAATAATGCAATTATTCTAGTCTGGGCCAATCCTGCAGTCTGCTCCAAGTCCGATTCGGTATACGTCTGGGTACTGGTCGCCATCGAGACCTGGTGTGTTCTACATCTCCAAGATGGATGGCAGTGTAGATATTTGGGATCTTCTGGACAAGACACACGAGCCATCCATCACACAGAGCGTTTCGCCCGTCGCCATTACACGTATCTTCCCACATCCTGTTTCTCGTACGTATAGGTTATTGTATTATGCAATCTTGATGACTTTACACTGAAAGGAAATATTTGTGCAATTTTGTTATGGTTTTATGGAAGAACTTTTTGCCTTAGCTTACCATGCTTTTGGTTACATCTAAAGCTGGCATACAACCATTACCATTCATTCCTCCATATGTTGTTAGACAAGCAGCACCTTTTGGCTGTGGGGGACAGCGCAGGGACCCTGCATATCCTGGAGATACCATGGAGTCTCCGACTCTCAACACCTAATGAGGTGGGTCATAATAAACTACTTATTTTGTGATTTGTGAAGATATTTTTAAAAATCCCACTATCACAATTGAGGCCCTATGAGTTATTTTATCCAGATTTCTGTTTTTTCCCCATGGATATATGTATAATATATAGTTTGATTCGAAAATTTAGTTTATCCACAAAGAAAATTTCTTGAGGTCTCATGAATGCTGCTATTATGCTTGTGCATCTAACAGTAAAAACTATATATTATTCTTCTGTAGATATAGAAGAAAGAACATAATAATGATTATCAATAACAGTTTGCACAATATTATATACCAAGGTATTCATTGTTTAACAAGGAAGCAAAAAATGAAAAGCAGAGTTTTCACAGTCCTCATATGAATTTAATAAACCACACAAACACGTAAAGTTTATTATCTTAAACGTTTCAGCGTAACGCCTTCATCAGTAGATATAAACAAACAATACAAACAGGTTGTTTGGCGGCAAAATAAGTGTCATTGCTAAATATATATATATATCTAAAAATTATGATAAAGAAACATACAAATAAACATAATACAATTATGGATCATTACGTGATAGAATAGCCTATTACAAAATGTGAAGTAAAAATCGGCAAACATAATAAATTATGACTACGATGTAGTTTTGTTAAATATCATATAAAAGTTTATTATTCATACAGTTGGGAAACATCGATTTAAGTTGATTGATTCAGAATGTTTTTGTTTTTTTAAATTTTCCCCACAGTCCTCATACAAATTTTACTGACTTGAAACTAAATTTAACAATCTTAAGACATGCTAACCATTGCAGGAAACTGGTGTGGCTAACTACTTTGATCGAGAAGTGAAGCGACGAGGGTTTGTCGTCTCCCGTTGGGATTTCCGAGAAAAGGAGAAGAGAGAAATTGAGGCTGAGGCAAAGAGGAAGGCCGGGGTAGGTGTCCCTGTAGGCTGCTGCAATACTGATCTATTCTCTTGGCACTGTCTTAGCAACAAAATGTCATAAGATTGCTTTCTTCTGAATCAGTAATTTTAAGAAGTAATGATATTTATTTAAAAAGGAAACATTCAAACTTTATTTAATTGTAAGTAAAATTTATACTAAATATATCAAATACAAATCTTCAGATATCTTGTGGTATATAATTTTATATTATAAAGGATCATGTTGAAAAATAAAAAAACTTTTTGGTGTATAATGTTGTTAAAGTTAGTCTGAATTTAGTCACTGTATTTTAAATTACTGTGAAATCATTTATATTCGTTGGCATGAAATATCGTGGTTTGCCAAAAAAATACAATTTCGTGGGTACTTGAATTCATGGTCGAATATTCGAATTCGAATATGCGATCGTCCTAGATCGTCTGCATATTCTCCACGCGCTGGCCCATGATTTCCGTCCTCTACCTCACACGGTTTATGACACTCGCTTAAGTGGTACGAGATGCCAATTAGTGCATATACCCATGTCAATTATCGATTTAATTGGGAATTAAGGTCATAAAAGAAGATGTACCCTGATCATAAATACAGATAGGGGAAGCCATTGAATACCAATTAAGAATTTTGCAAACTGTGAAAACAACGTAAAGGTGCGTATATTTCAGTAAACAAGATCATTTCAATATTTATTCACACGTTTTTGTTTAATAAATATATTGAACGCGTTGTTTTGTTCTTTGTCACGTTGGGTGCTCAGTAACCGATTAGTTATTTCATTAAATAAAAAAAATCGAGTAGAGACACTCATCACGCACATCTTGTAAACCTGTATGGAGATTTTCATTAACAGCACACGTTTAAACACGTGCTTCTGTCATTTGGTTCATAGAAACACATTTAAATGATTTGGTTTATTATTTGTTAAAGGCAGATATAATATATTAACAAAACCATGATAGTGAAATATACAGTGAGACATGTATTAACGCTGTATACTGCGACTTCTGTAGCGAATAAACTAGTATGTACATAAAATGGCAGTTGAAAAAGTGAATAAAGGGTCTATATTTCGTGGGATCTTAAATTCGTGGATCACCCTACCCACAAAAACCACGAACATTAATGCCCCACGAACATTAATGATTTCACAGTACGCAAATCTTTGATTTTGTGCATTTTCTCTTAAAATATTCTTGCATTTTTTCTTAAAATTGTTTATACTTCAAATGGGGAAATCCGCTAGAAATTTTTATTTACTTTATATACATTTAATAGTTTTATGTATAATTCTCAACTTCAGACTCTAAAGATAGTAAATGGGAAATTATCTTAGCATCAAATTTTCATTATTTTTATATAATATATATTATCATACTTATAACTGAACTTTAACCTGAGTCCAGAAGTTAAACCGGGCTAAGGAAACAAAAAGAATGAACTTGCTGTCGATAGTGACATTCTCACAGATTTAAGAAGTTACAACTAAAATGCTTTATTGATATGTTGCCCTAAACAGTCTTTCCCGCAATATGTTTTTTAAACAGGTTCAAAACCTGTTACTATTCATCACTGTTTCCCTATTGGTTCATCTGTCTTAATTACTGTTTCTCATTGGTTCATCTGTCTTAATTACTGTTCCCTTATTGGTTCATTTGTTTAAATCACTGTTTCTCATTGGTTCATGTCATTATCACTGTTTCTCATTGGTTCATGTCATTATCACTGTTTCTCATTGAAGCATCAGTCTTAATCACTGTTTCTCATTGGTTCATCTATTTAAATCACTGTTTCTCATTGGTTCATGTCATTAACACTGTTTCTCATTGAAGCATCAGTCTTAATCACTGTTTCTCATTGGTTCATCTGTCTAAATCACTGTTTCTCATTGGTTAATGTGTAAATCACTGTTTCTCATTGGTTCATTAGTTTTAATCGCTGTTTCTCATCGGTTCATCAGTCTAAATCACTGTTTCTCATAGGTCGATCTGTATAATTCTCGACTTCTCATTGGTTCATCTGTCTGATTCACTGTTTCACATAGGTCAATCTGTATAATTCTCGACTTCTCATTGGTTCAGCTGTCTTATTCACAGTTTCTCATAGTTCTCGATAATCTCATTGGTTTATCTGTCTTATTTACTGTTTCTCATAGGTCAATCTGTGTTTTTATCACTGTTTCTCATTTGTCAATTTGTATTTATTTCCATTCCTCATTTCACTATGTCTTGATTACTGTTCCTCATTGGTTCATCTGTATTAACCTCTATTTCTCATTGGTCATTAGGGCTCTAAAGATGTAAGTACACAACTTTACAGTTTTCAGGGACCAACTTGTTGTGAATTTTGTTTTTTTGATCCAATTTTAGTTTCAGTTACATATTTATTCTGCATCAGGGGATTTTGAAGCTCAAAAGCATGTGTTTACCTTAAATATTTAGTAATTGACATAATGATAATCCCATATATTCTGAATGTTTTTTTTTTAATGAAGGCTTCAGGCTTTGAGCCAAATTAAAATCCCATGATGCTTCACATCTCGTGTGGTCATAATTGAGAATTGAGTTTCAACGTTCATAAGGCCAATTGATTCCTATGTTTAGCGTCATCTGCCTGGTAGGTTTTGGACCTTCTAAAGCAAAAATAAATATAAATATAACAGCATTCATAAGTATTTTACTAACCAGCAAAATATCTTTTTAATAAATGTCTGCATCTGCAATTATATAGAATTGTTTTGAAGATCTACATTGCCGGATTGCTTTTCAAAGTGTCTCTTGTATATGAGCACCTCTTGAGAGCTTGTTGTGTATATATCAAAGAAGTTCATTATTGGATTAAGTGCTTGTTTTTCTTGTGACAATTCTTCCCCTGGCTGGTACAATCTTGGAGAATTTGAAATAAGAACATGACACTAAACAAGGAACCAATTTGATATGGTCTGTTCAATGTAATATATAGGTAGACAAATACATGTTGTATGGTTTTCTTTCAGTTTGAAATTTTAAGCATGTTAAAAATCATTTGAAATTTTGTTTCATACTGAATGTGAAAAAACACCATTGTAGTTAAGTCCTATGCACTTAATATCGTGTGTATAAATAGTGGCTCATAGATCACTTATGAATAAAGTATAAGCTAGGTGTACAATTATGCAGACAAAGTTAGCCTGAGATCTTACAAGTTATCTAGTCCTTTGCAAGTTTGACATGTGCACAATTTAAGCTAAGCTCTAAGCGCTTTAGGAACAAACCATCAAATTTTATGAACGGTACATTACAAGAGAACCCTTCATACCCTCTAATGGCTTAAATGTTCCTGCCTTGCAGAGAGCTATAATTTGATTCAGGGTGTTGTAAGGAAAATCAGCCTCTTAACTGAACTTGACACACCATATGGATCAACTGGGGGAGGGGCTTAATCTTGCCCACTCTTTTTCTATTGGATAATTTATTCTTTTTTGACCAGGGCTTTGAAATCAGGTCGTTGCTTAGTTAAGGAAGGCTCTTTTATAGGATACCATGGAATAACATTTTTGCCAATGCAACTTGGCCCTGATGATGCAATGTTTTATCACTGCATTACACAAATGCTACAATGGAACTTGTAGCCTCAAAATGCAAATGTTAAATATTTCTGCAATTTAAAAGAAATCCAAATTTTGAAACAGTAAACATTGTGTTCCTGCCAATCTTTTGGTCTTTTTTTCTTTCATCAGAGCATAAACAAAAGGAAACGATGTTGTAGTCAAAAGCATTTAAAAAAAACATCATTAAAATTAAAATATTTTGGACTAATATTTGACATCACAGGATCAGAAAAGTTCTAGGACTCATAATTTAACTTATGAAATTAAACATGTCTATGATAGTTTTCCCTCTGTGATTTCAGATTGCTCCGAATGTTGTGCTCACAGACGAAGAGATCGAGTACCGCCAGAAGAATGAATACCAGCTATACATGGAGCAGGAAAACAACTTCCTGCGTGAGCTGGGCATTATCAAGGATGATGAGCCACTGCCTGAGACATAGGAGAGAGGGGAAATGACTCTAAATAGGACAGGGAGTGGGAAAATAACTTGTGATAGATTTATTATGGAAAATAATGGGTGTTTAACTGGTTGCTAAATTAAGAAGTTTGGAAATAAACATAAGAATTTGTAATTGAAATAAATGTAAGGGATATTATTAATGTAAAATACCAAATATAACCTAAAACACTTTATGCTCAAAGATTTAAGTTTTTAAGTAAAGAAAAATACAGTAAAAAAGTGGAGATTACCGATACTCATTTATGGCTGATTGCAAAAAAAAAATGGCAAGAATATGTGTGATACAAAAAAATAAGTTTACCATGTTGTATACAATGAGACAAAGGAAAAAAAAAATTACAAATGTTAACGTGAACTTTAGCATGTATGTCTTTTATGGTACTTATGTTGATTCCCGCAAACATCATTATGGTATTCCAATAAAACGTTTGTTATCCTTTCTGCTTAAAAGATCAATTGATGTAACATGTACTAAAAAGACTTGTGATATTCTGTTTAAAACTTGTTCAATACATTTGTGTGAAGGCATTCATTCCGTCCATTGTTTAATGTTATTAATCTTGACTCTGATTTGATTAATGTATTTATTATATTTATATTTCACACAGACTTAATTCTGCTTTTATTGGATAATAAAACTTGAAACTGTTGAACAGTTAGTTGCTTGTATTTCCATCAAAAAAGAGGCATAACACATCAATTATTAAAGCCAGATTAATGGGCCTGGCTGTACATGTGTGTATTGTCGCTTGCAACATGTGTATCAAGTTTCTTTGGATTATCTTGGAACATTTTTGGACTAGGGCACTTGTGGCCTAGTTCATAGCGATACTCACGATATCTGCATTCTCAAGCCCCATCTGGGGGTTCACTGACGTAATGTATTTATACGCTGTATTTTGATTGGATTGCCCTTAGCGAATTTGAATAATCAAAGTAGTACCAGAACTGATTACAATGAAAAAATCCAATAAAAATATTTCTCCTAACAATTCAAGCTAACCGTATGTTCTTTTAATGAAGCAAAAGAAATTCATACGTAGCGAGTGAGTAAATCGGGTTAACTACATGAATGTTCTTGCATACGGTCAGATTATATGCAATAAGAATATGAACATATTGGAAAAGTACGCATCCAAATTTTCCCGTTCAATGCTCTGTATTGATAGACTGGTACCCTCTTTCTCTTTTATCCGAAAAGAAACCAGTATCAGATAACCGCGATGACCATCGCGCATTCGAAATGTCTTGAGAATTCATACGTAAAGCGACTAAAGTGTGCGGTTTAAGTAGAAAACAACCAGGAAAGTTTGTTTAAAAAAAGTATTGTTAATATCCTTTGTATAGAATGTTGGTATTTATTTATAAAAACGGTATCCATTAAGTTAATAAAAAAAATCCGAAGTCGGTCCCTGTTCTTTTTTTCGACATAATTTGCATGTTTCCGTGATATTTTCTTTTCGATACAAAGTTTATTTTTTAACTAATCATTGCATGGCACTAAGCACTTTTTCAAACACAACATGATTTTTGGTATTTATTGTTCAAATACTATTAATGTTAACTAAAACCCATATGCCGCGTACCTGTATAACTTTATATTTTTTAGGAAAAGTAAATCAGGGTACCAGTCTACTGTATTGACCTCATTTACTCTGATCAGAGCGGCCGAATGATTCAGACATGTATGTTATCACTACTTCCGGATGCTGATGATGTGAATTTCATACGCGATTTATCAATAAAGCCGCCATTGAATGATTACCACCATCAAACGGATTTATTTTGATCTTACAGTGGGTAGCATTTTTAATTTGACATGTAAATTTTCAAGCAATACAAGTTCGTTTGATAAAATCATGTGATTTCAATTTTGCAAAATGGAGATAAAAAATATCAAATATGCGCATACTTATTTATGAAGTTTCATTCTAAATGAAGCCAAATGTATGAATATGTGCACAGCATCTGGCTTATGAATAAGATAATTGTTTACCTATGTGCATAGAAAAGTCTTGGAGCCACTCTCAGTGTAAGTACATTTTGTTCAATGACTGTGTGATAAACCATCGCCGTAGGTAAAACAATCTTGCCTGCTCAATTTTGATTTCCTCTCGTATAATGCACCAGTCAATTGTTACCATGGCCCCTTGGGGATATACCGGGGGGGGGAGGGCTGTGTTTTAACCTTTCAGGTGTCCTCGTAGCTAAAGAACTTCAGCGAACACATTATATATTACCTTTTTGGACTTGTTCATTATGATGTAAAGTATGTAAATATATATCAACATTAAAGTTATGGAAGCCAAAACTAGTGTCCTCGCAATGCCGGGAGATTGCACTGGTTGTGTCTTTCCGCAAATTATATCAGGGAATTGCTCTTACCTTAGATCCCCAGGGTTATTCACGGGATTTTACCACCAGTTCATTCCCGCATGGCAGGGATTTTACCGGCTGGACCGAAAGTCAAAGTACCTGCTGTACACTGCGGGGGGGGGGGGGGGGGGCAATAATGAGAATCAAATTTGTGAAATATTTGAGGGAAATAATGAGAATCAAATTTGTGAAATATTTGAGGGAAAGGTATATGGTTATATAATTTACAAGTGTAACTTTTAAGTTTTATTTAACAATGCAGTGCCGAATATTGTGGAGATAGAATTGAATTAATTTGTATTAATCAGTTGACTTGTGGCGTTTAGGGAACAAAATTAAAATCAAAATATTGAATAAAGTTCCATTATCACCCAATGTTGTGGAATAGTGAAGTAATGAAGATTTAACATCACAACAGTCTTTATCAAATACTGTCCAGGCTTTTTTATGCTTAAGAATAACTAACCTGGCAATATTAGAACAGAAATCGTCTTGGCATGAGATTGAATCACAAGGATCATTATGCACCAGTCAATTGAAACCATGGCTCCCACATCCGGGGATATACCGGGGATAGCCGTCGAAATGGGCCATGTTTTTACCTTTCATTAGGCCTCACAGTGCCGGGTCTTCCCGGAAAATACAGTGTGGATGGGGCTTAACCTAATGTCCCTTAGGTGCGGGTGCATTTGGTGGGGACTTAACCACCAGATTATCTCCGCAGGGCGGGGAATTTAGCTGGTGTTGGCTGGACCGAAAATAAAAGTCCCCGCTATTCCGGGACCGGGGGTCGGGGGGCATGGTTACAATTGACCGCATTAGCTTGTGTATTCAGATTCAGGGTTTTGGTGCGCAGTTGAAAAATTAACTAATTGTCTAATTACATATTAAAAGTTAAGAATATATATTTATTTATATAAGTTATACTTTACAATCCAAATCAAAGATACATTGTACTATCCAAGGCAAGAAATGTTTGTTTATTCAAGTAAATAAAGCAATCCCCATACCAAGGAACTGCAGTATTGCTTAACCAGCTTAATTGACATTATGAGTTGGAGTTCAAATTGCTGCAATTAAAGGCACACCTAGTTTTCAGAATTATTCAAACTCTGATTTAGCAACCTTATTAGAGTTATATGAACTTCTTTTGCGAAATGAAAGCTTTTTTAGATTTTCAAGGACGGGTGAAAAGTATTTGCCAAATGTACTGCAACACCTGATACATGTTGCCTACGAATCCAACATATTCTAGGCACTCCAAATGTTACAGTACTATTCAATTCGAAGTGCCTGAAAAGAAAGCTTCTTGATTCTTCTTTCTGTATAACATATTGGACCAGGGAATCATGAACCTACAACCTCTTGCAACTATTGAAATAGGGAGCTATCAGGACAGTGACAGAGGACAATACAAGAATGGTCAACTGCTGCATTTATTGAGTTTTATCTAATGCATACAAATTAAGACGGAGAAAATAATTCTCATTTTTCCAAACTACTTCCTTAGCATCTTGTATGTAGTCTGACATGTAGTTGTCTTTTACAATGATTGTTCAAAGTTACAATGGCCCTGTGGGTTAAAGATGCTCTGTCCATGGGGTAACAGGTTTTGTACATAATAGGGTTATAAGTACTGCATACAATGATTGTTCAAAGTTACAATGGCCCTGTGGGTTAAAGATGCTCTGTCCATGGGGTAACAGGTTTTGTACATATTAATAGGGTTATGAGTACTGCATTTTTGATCCAGGAGGTTGTATTCGACTCAAGAAGTAGATTTTTGCAGATTCGGTTTTCACAAGGCACAAGCTTAGTAAAATCAAAATCTACAAAAAACTACCAGAATCGAATATGAAATTTCGCCATATCCGGATCAAAACGCAGTACTAATAATCCTTTTATTATATACATTACTGATTAGATCACTAAGAAGCCACATCTTTGCATAATAAATTGCATTTTAAGGATGCACTCATTGGTTTAATGACGTCAATTTAATATTGCGCAACATACTTGTTATGACGTGACGTCACAAGAGTGGTATATGGCCGTATTGCACTGGAGCGGAGTATGGGTTAAAGTATTTTGTGATATGTATTGCATGTGGATTGATGATGGGTATATAATAAAGAATATGATTATGTTTGGTATTCCATTCTCACAAGCAGTGTGATGAACTGCTGACACCATGTTATGAAATTTGATGGTCAGTGTATTTAAAAGACATTTTAATATTTTATACTTGATAAACGATATTCATCTCATCTTAGTCTACTCAACTTGCTTTGTACAAAAGTCTGCAGCAGTAATAAGAATAGCATGAGACAGAAGGCAGTGCCTAATATTTATCAACAGCACTAAGTTATCATGGTAACATTTTATATTAATTGAATACCAAGCACTAATTAAGAGGGAGAAAATAATTCTTCACTTTTCGAATAAAAACTTCTTCCTAATAGCATTGTGCATGCAGTCTGACATACGTGTACAATGTAGATGTCTTTTACAAAGATTGTTCAACGTATGGCCCTGTGGTTTTAAACTCCCCTGAAAAAGAGGTGACAGGTTTTCTATATAGTATATAATTACATCATTGAAAATCTTCTCTGAAACTGCAAATAACAGACCTTTGATATAAAAGATTTGATCAAATTAAAGAAGTATGTGTACTTTAGTTAACATACGCCAAACACGTAAATTAATTTGTACAAGTCTGATTAAACGACTTTGAGAAATTCAAAAGAACTATGACTTTATCTGATTTAACGCTTTAGCCCCACACCCTGACCCCCTCACTCTACACACACTTAACGAGATTTTTCAAATTTCCTTTGCAGCTTGCAAGCAATTTAAGTCAAAAGTTTAAGCTAGCCCATTACAGTGACCCCTTGTGATGTGAGCCGATTTTTTCAATGCTTAGAACATGGTTGTCAACATTCCCCTAAATGAAGCCCTAGTCCATCAGTGCTTTCAGCACTTTGATTTAGTTATTTCCACTACAATGCTGGAGACAGCAATGTGCATTACACCAAGGCTGACATTCACTCGACTTTCTTTGAAAATTGGATGAGCTGCTGTGAGCGCCACGAGTTGAGTATTGGATGAGCTGCTGTGAGCGCCACGAGTGGAGTATTGGATGAGCTGCTGTGAGCGCCACGAGTTGAGTATTGGATGAGCTGCTGTGAGCGCCACGAGTTGAGTATTGGATGAGCTGCTGTGAGCGCCACGAGTTGAGTATTGGATGAGCTGCTGTGAGCGCCACGAGTGGAGTATTGGATGCGCTGCTGTGAGCGCCACGAGTGGAGTATTGGATGAGCTGCTGTGAGCGCCACGAGTTGAGTATTGGATGAGCTGCTGTGAGCGCCACGAGTGAGTATGGATGAGGGGATGAGTATTGGATGAGCTGCTGTGAGCGCCACGAGTTGAGTATTGGATGAGCTGCTGTGAGCGCCACGAGTGGAGTATTGGATGAGCTGCTGTGAGCGCCACGAGTGGAGTATTGGATGAGCTGCTGTGAGCGCCACGAGTGGAGTATTGGATGAGCTGCTGTGAGCGCCACGAGTGGAGTATTGGATGAGCTGCTGTGAGCGCCACGAGTGGAGTATTGGATGAGCTGCTGTGAGCGCCACGAGTTGAGTATTGGATGAGCTGCTGTGAGCGCCACGAGTTGAGTATTGGATGAGCTGCTGTGAGCGCCACGAGTGGAGTATTGGATGAGCTGCTGTGAGCGCCACGAGTGGAGTATTGGATGAGCTGCTGTGAGCGCCACGAGTGGAGTATTGGATGAGCTGCTGTGAGCGCCACGAGTGGAGTATTGGATGAGCTGCTGTGAGCGCCACGAGTGGAGTATTTGTATGGATGAGCTGCTGTGAGCGCCACGAGTGGAGTATTGGATGAACTGCTGTGAGCGCCACGAGTGGAGTATTTGTATGGATGAGCTGCTGTGAGCACCACGAGTGGAGTATTTGTATGGATGAGCTGCTGTGAGCGCCACGAGTGGAGTATTTGTATGGATGAGCTGCTGTGAGCGCCACGAGTGGAGTATTTGTTTGGATGAGCTGCTGTGAGCGCCACGAGTGGAGTATTGGATGAGCTGCTGTGAGCGCCACGAGTGGAGAATTGGATGAGCTGCTGTGAGCGCCACGAGTGGAGTATTGGATGAGCTGCTGTGAGCGCCACAAGTGGAGTATTTGTTTGATGAGCTGCTGTGAGCGCCACGAGTGGAGTATTGGATAAGCTGCTGTGAGCGCCACGAGTGGAGTATTGGATGAGCTGCTGTGAGCGCCACGAGTGGAGTATTGGATGAGCTGCTGTGAGCGCCACGAGTGGAGTATTGGATGAGCTGCTGTGAGCGCCGAGAGTGGAGTATTGGATGAGCTGCTGTGAGCGCCACGAGTGGAGTATTGGATGAGCTGCTGTGAGCGCCACGAGTGGAGTATTGGATGAGCTGCTGTGAGTGCCACGAGTGGAGTATTTGTATGGATGAGCTGCTGTGAGCGCCACGAGTGGAGTATTTGTATGAGTATTTGTATGGATGAGCTGCTGTGAGCGCCACGAGTGGAGTATTTGTATGGATGAGCTGCTGTGAGCGCCACGAGTGGAGTATTTGTTTGGATGAGATGCTGTGAGCGCTAGGAGTGGAGTATTGGATGAGCTGCTGTGAGCGCCACGAGTGGAGTATTGGATGAGCTGCTGTGAGCGCCACGAGTGGAGTATTGGATGAGCTGCTGTGAGCGCCGAGAGTGGAGTATTGGATGAGCTGCTGTGAGCACCACGAGTGGAGTATTGGATGAGCTGCTGTGAGCGCCACGAGTGGAGTATTGGATGAGCTGCTGTGAGCGCCACGAGTGGAGTATTGGATGAGCTGCTGTGAGCGCCACGAGTGGAGTATTTGTTTGGATGAGCTGCTGTGAGCACCACGAGTGGAGTATTGGATGAGCTGCTGTGAGCGCCACGAGTGGAGTATTGGATGAGCTGCTGTGAGCGCCATGAGTGGAGTATTTGTATGGATGAGCTGCTGTGAGCGCCACGAGTGGAGTATTTGTTCGAGACATTTGTTTTTTTAGCCAAGTTTGGTTAAGAAACGCTCGAGTCAGGGAGAGTACTGCATACTATAAAATGTTGCCTGCTAATGTGCCATGTGAACATTCGTGCCACATGGTGTAGCCTTATATATTGTAATCAAGTTTGGGCAAGATGGTATAAGAAATGTTGAAGTTAAGAGTGCAAAGAAGATAAATTTGTTGGAATTTAATAATCCAAGTGCAGTAAGGTTTTACTGTTATCGGCTGGCTATTGATATAGGGCGAGATATGCCCATAATCATTGTAATCAATTTGGTCGTAATTGTAAAAAATACACAAGTAATTCAGAGAGTGGTCTATCGAGGGAGATTATAATATATAAACATACATTGTGAAAACAATGCACAAATCACAACATGATCCTACCCAAATAGGGTGAAACTTTCCTTGATCAGAGTTCTTTAAATCACCTTGATTCTTTGTTTGATTGTAATGGAAGCTGATACAATCTGACCCAGATCCATTTCTGAATAGAAATCCTAGTACTGATGTCCATTCTGAGAGGCCATGAGTAAGTACTCATCATGGAGTTGGAACACATTACGTTTGTTAATACTTGAAATACCCCTTTGCTTGATCGTTTTCACAGTCCAATCAAAACTTGCCAACAAATTTATAAAAGTATGAAACCTGGCCAGTGCTATAGCTAATCTAAACAGATTTTCAGCTGAACCCACATACCGGTAATGGAGGCCATCTTAAAAAATGGTAGCCATATTTCATATTGCCTGGTCCTAGATTCTCCTTTGAAGCCTCAAATGTTCTCCCCTGTGTCAAAGTTCAACAAAAATGAACAGGGTAAGAAGATCATACTTTTAATAAATAATAGGTTTAAATATACATTGAACAACATATTGTAATCACATATATTTGTATACAACCTTTAAAAGTATTATTTCTAATTGAGGATTATTCCTATTTATAATAAGTTTAAACAGAATACAATATATATTTAACAAAGTTTCATTTTATAACTTGCTCTAACACATTTCACGTCATGTAATCATAATAAATGAAACAATATGAAAACTAAAGAGCATACAGAAAATCAAAATATAATTTTTTATAACAACGTTTAGCACAATGAAATCAAATAATTAGAATGAGTATGAGGGAAAAATCCTGTGTATACAAGAATATATCATAAACATGTGCAACATTATGGTGCATATATTATCACATACATTATTTTGTGCATTTTGATCAGAAGACAATTTGTAAAAAACATCGTTCACTTCTTCATTTCTGCAAATTTACAAAGACTAAATAGCAAATGTCCTTCCACTAGTATGAATATGACAACATGGCATTTCATGAAAAATTGAACAGCAGACGTTTACAAGAATGATTTCATGCTGCTTGTTTATGATTCCGACAAAATGGAATTACAGAAACTGGCTTTGAACTTGTCAAAATAAAAAATAAGAGAAACTGGCTTTGTATATCGCAAAATGAAATAACAGGAATTGCGTTTGACACAACAGAAACTGGCTTTGTTTCAGTGAGCAAGACTAGAAATACAAAGTCTGAAGAGTAATGTGTCAACAAGATGATCTGTAACATGAAAATCACACAAGCCATAATTTCAATAAACATATATATTTTTTATCACAATTCTACTCTTCTAATCTTGAGCCATTCAAAAATATGTAGACACTGTACATGAAACTTTTCATGGAGGTTTAAATTATATCTATACATAGTACAGAAATGTCAGAGCCTTTTCTCTTTATATGTAAATTTTCTTTTAATTACTATTATTTTGCTTGATGTAGAAATATATTTAAATAGTTGTGGAAGAGCAACACGGCCCAACCTCATGTCAAATGTTGTTTTCATATGTGCCAAAATAAATAATATTTCAGCTTTAAAGTAAATATAGTTTTTTTCTTTATTTTTAAATAAGATTTTGACTACTGAGTTAGGTATTACTTCACATCATAACCGTTGCATAATTAAACCAATCATACAGTTCCTTTTCAATTTTTTTTATATGTTTGCATATTAAGCCCAGCATGTTAAGATAACATCATTTTGTAATGTTGTTGGTGTCATTTTGCTGATGTTAAAAAGGCAAAAAAAATCTATGATAACTTACAATTCTAGTTAGCATTGCTAAACCTGTAGGTAATTTTATAGCTTTTTTAAACAAAAAACCAATGCATTTTGTCTATTCAACTTGCAGAATCTTTAAAACAATGCCTTAATTTATAGTTTTAGCAAATATGAAGAGATGTCAAAAACTTCATACCAGGTTTACCAAGTTATAAACAAAGTATACATGTACCTATTTTCTTAATGATCTAATATATACAGGTGTATAGCATAAACTTGCAAAAGTAAGCAGTGTTGTTGCCTAAAATAGCAGCAAATAAACAAAGCTTTACATTTAACAATAGAGTTGGTGGGGAACATCACTTGTCTGGCAAACGTGTGAGTATGGACTTCTTGTGCATTACTTCATCCAGGCATAAAATGGGTTCAAAGACCTGAACAAATGTACAAGGAAAGTGATATATGTGAATCTTCATGCACAAGTTGAAAGAGAGATTTTGCTAATGACAACTTTTACATTTACACATAGCTACACGTACAAGACACTTCACCTACAAGTACATGTACAAGAAGCAACATGTACATGTACAAGTACACGTGCATGTGGTGTTTTACAATCTCTCGACTAGATGCTTGATGCAACATACAGGCATATGAAATGAAAACGTGTTAGTTAGCTTAATCTCATGACTACAGTCAATGTCAAGAATGAAAGCAAAAAGGCTCCATCTTCCGTCTTTATTCAATCCCTCTTAGAACCATTTTGCTTTTTACCCTCCCTCCATGTAAATGCACTAACACTGAGTGATCAGAGTATAAGAAACTGGCCTACGAAGTTTGCAAAGCCCAACACTATGATTGCAACATGTACAAAAATAACTGGCTTGGTAAGGGTCCCTTTCTTTTGGCGAATCTTCATGTAGACCAGACAGGGCAGGGCCATGGCGTACGAAAACCCACACAGAGCTCCAACGAACCTGAAATGTGCCAGAATATGTTAACACTAAAATATAACGTAACAAGAAATTTTAATAAAAATCAGTGGTCAGGTGATTAACAAGTCAAGATTCTCTTGTGGGTAAATAAACATGTTTATACCCGGTAAATAGATTTATTTTTGCGTATTCTATCATTTTTGTTATATTTAGTTACAAACTTATCACAGAAAAGTTTAGAAAAATTAAATTTTATAACTTACTTATCAATTGATTAAAAAAAGATTGGAAATAAAACAATTCATCTATCAATATTAAATTGGAAATTTCAGTTTCAAATCAAACGGTGCTTCCAAGTTTACGCGATACATTCATTTTGTTATTACAAACAGGTGTTTATTTTGCAGATACTAGGGAACTCATTTAGAAATATTATATACAGTTCTTATAGCCAGTACCTGGAACACATTTAGCCACATTGTATAGAGGATAAAACAGTCTACTTGTGTTAAGTGTACACATATGAAGGTATCCAATGTACGATAATTATAATGTGAACTTTTGGGGCTTGGTGACCTAATATTTGTTTGGTATGATTTTGCAGGATTTTATGAGTCGAGAAACAATATGAAAAATATATACTGAAAACAATATTTTTTTAACAAATTGCAAAATAGGCCATTTTATGGTTGATTTCAGTTGAAATTAAGAGAAAACAAACTGCACTAACTCTATCTACATAAATTACTGCTGTTACTGTGTATAGGACACACATTTTTCCCTGGAGGGCACAGTTAGCATCAGCAGGTGAGTACAAACAAGCAAGATAGTTGAATTGACATCCCCCACCAAAAAAGCCAAAGTAGATGGCATGGATATCATGTTTGGTAAAACATTCCAATCAAAATGCAATACGGCTGCAGAGTGATGGACTCTTGTGAACATTGGATATGAGATATGAGTTTCTTTGAAATAAAAGAATATTGCTTATTGTGTAACATTGAGATTTGACCTAATAACCTAGATTTTGACCTCATCTTATCCAGTTTCAAAGATAATGAAATATTTCATCAAGGCTAGTTTGGGCTAGAAATATTGTAATCACTGTGTTTCCAAGATTTGACCAAGTGACCTAGTTTTTGACCCATGTAACCTAGTTTTAAACTAAGCCAAGATTTTATTGAGGCAAATTCTGATTAAGTTTCATGAAGATTGAAGTGGATATATTGCCTATTAATAAAATTTGTCAAAGCAAATATGGTGGTTGCTAGTTTTGACACTTTTTTCTTTTTAATGCCGGTGTCTTATAAATTTTAGCATCCTATACCCAGTAATTTATGGTATAATGCTTTTTTCAAAAAAAAGTTCCACTATTCGTAATCAGCAAGCATTTTTTTTCAAACAATACATACATTATATACCGGCATCAGAAACAATACAAACATTATGAGGGATACCTTAAAGGTAAAGAGTGGCTTACCCTATGATCTTGCCGATGGTAGGCATAAAGACTGCAAACAGTATACAGATCACTAGCAGTACAGCATTGAGAGAGAACACTTGTTTCAACCTGAAAATATGAGGTTAACGTTATAATTATTTGTAAGTAACTTCCATAATATTTCACATTACTCTCTTTTAATATTTGTTTATGACATGTTTGTTGCAATGACTATGTAAAGGTCATAGGAATTATTATGCCGCTTTTGCCATTCAACGTTTAAACTTTGTTGCTGAGGCAAGAATATCAACTTCAACCTAATAACTAATGATTTATATTAAGTTTATAAATTATGTGCAAGCTCCATTACAAATACATTCATTTATACTTATCACAAAATACAACTATTAGAAAGCACTCAATGCAAAGTCATATAAAGTATCTGTATGTTGTCCAACAATGCCCACAGGCATATCAGCCTGCTTATAATGCCGTATTATATATGACATTATATAATAATAGCTACGTTTAAATGAAAAAGTCATAAAAAAACATCTGTTATAATATAAAATTTGCCTATTTTGTAAAAAGACTCCTTTAGCAATCAAAAAACAGTATGCAGACACATTTTGCTTAAAGCTGAATGAAAGATCAAAGGGTATATAATTAATAATAAAAACAAAATTATAATCATCTGTACAATGACATAAACCAGAACAATCAAACTCAACCACAACAATAGCAATGGTAAATTGAGGTCTTAAATTTGCCTGCAGATAGATTTATGAAAATTGAAAATATAAATCCCGATAAAGTTGAAACAATTGCACCACCAGCTGATGCCAGCGCTTGTCTGGGTTTGAAGTATAAAATGGGCATAACTTATAATTCTTAAAGCCAAAGTTGTAGGCCTTGTTGTACATGTACATGTAGTCTCTGGCAACTTGACTTTGTATCATATGTTCAATGTAAATATCTTGAATGCTGTTTGAAATATAGATTATTTATTATTATAGATATATATGAGATTATGCCCCCCCCCCCCCCCTGAGCACCATGTTGTCAGGATTATTTGGACAATTGAATGGACCTCCAAGTCAAGTTTTAGGGCCATGGGTGCAGGCTGTGTCAAGTTATAACACAGACAAACTTTTTGCATTCAAGGTCACTGTGACCTTGACCTTTGATCCAATGACCCTTTAAATTAAAAGGGTTCATCTACAGGTCAGGCCCAACCCCCTAGTCAAGTTTGATGATCATAGTCAATAGAAGCTTTGTTAACTTTTTTGTGTTAAAGGTCACTGTGACCTTGACCTTTGATCCAATAAAACCCAAACCCAAAATCAAGAGGGGTCATCTACTGGTCAGGCCCAACCTTGATGTCAAGTTTCATGACCATAGGTCCAGTAATTGTCGAGTTTGCCATCAAGGTCACTGTGACCTTGACCTTTGACCTGATGACCCCTAAAATAAATAGAGGTCATCAACTGGTCAGGCCCAACCTACAAATCAAGTTTGAGGGCCATGGGTGCAGGCATTGTCGAGTTATCACTCAGACAACCTTTAATCATTCAAGGTCAATGTGACCTTGACCTTTGGCCGGATGACACCCAAAATCAAAAGGGTCATCTACTGGTCAGGCCGAACATCCAAGTCAAGTTTGAGGGCCATGGGTGAAGGCATTGTCGAGGCTCGGACAACTTTTTATTATTCAAGGTCAATGTGTCCTTGACCTTTGGCCCAATGAACCCCAAAAGGGGTCAATAACTGGTCAGACCCAACCTCCAAGTCAAGATTGAGGGCAATGGGTGCAGGCATTGTCAAATTACCAACAGACACAACCTTTTATCATTCAAGGTCACTGTGACCTTGACTTTTGACCTGATGAGCCTTATATCGACATAGGTCATCTACTGGTCAGGCCCAGCCTCCATGTCAAGTTTGATGATCATAGGTCTAGGCATTGCTGATTAATCACTCGGACAAGCTTTTAAATCCTTTTACCATTTAAGGTCACTGTGACCTTGACTTTTGACCTGATGATCCCTAAAATCAATAGGGGTCATCTACTGGCCAGACCCTATCTTCATGTCATGTTTGATGACCATACGTCAAGGAATTGTTGAGTTATCACTATGACAAGCTTTGGTCTACCGATCGACTGATGGACCGACCTACCAACCTACATGTACAAAGCAATATACCCCTCTTCTTCGAAGGGGGGCAAAATAATAAATACAAGAGCTGTCGTAAGAAAGCGCACTTGACTACCCTGCTTTGACTTAGAAGTGAATACAAAAATGATGCAATATGTGCCTGTCAAAAGCAATAAAAAATCAAATTAAAAAGTGAATAAGAATCACAATGTGACAAAACTGGGTTTTTAATGATTGCCTAAAGAGATTCAGTTTCAACTGCTTTCTTCTATTTTTTTGTAACAGTGACCTTGATCCTTAGGGTCCCAAACACAATCCCATAGAAGTCCTCCAAAAACTATTCCTACATATCAAGTTTGGTTACAGTATGTCAACCATAACTTAAGTTATTCAGTACCAAACAGTAATTTATTTTAGTAACAGTGACCTTGACCCTAGGGGGCCAAAAGGGAATTCAATGAAAGCTCTGCATAAACTTGTCCTATATACCAAGTTTGGTCACACTATGTCAACCCTTACTTGAGTTATTCAGTACTAACCATATTTCTATTTTTAGCAACCGAGACCTTGACATAGACCATAACTCTTGGGACCCAAAACACAACCTCAGGAAAGGTCTCAATAAACTCTTCCTATATACCAACTTCGGTCACAATACGTAGACCCTTACTTAAGTTATTCAATACCAACCCTTTTTCTATTAATAGTAACTTTGACCTTGACCTTGGTCATAGGGGCCTCAAACACATTCCCATAAAAGGTCTCCATAAACTCTTCATATATACCAAGTTTGGTGATGGTCCTGAACAACTGCGTGAAGTATTAAGTCAATTGAATGGAATGTATAGAAGTTATTAATGAATATCCAAACCTGCCCTAAAACTTTAACCTAAGTTACATAGTCAATCAGGAGCCATAATTTGTATAAAGGATAATGTGGAAATATCTAACCTCATTATGTGATGGCCCTGAACAACTGTGTGTTGTATTAAATGAATTGAATGAAGGGTATTGAAGCTATAAGTAAAAATCCCAACTTGCCCTAAAACTTTAACCTGACGCCAATGCCCACACTGACGCTGGGGCAAGTAGTAAAGCCCTCCTTATTCTTCAAATAGTCAAGCTAAAAAAAGAATGTTCACATTACCCTGGCCAAATAGTTCCAAACAAAGTGTTCATGAACTGAAGTCTGAAGATGTAGACAAGCAGCGGGAAGACACAGATCATCTGGAAAAACAGGCCAATACGAGCGACAAATGCCATCACATTTGTGTCCTTGAGGTTGTTGAGGAAGTTCTGGAAAATAATACATAAAATTATAAGAAAAAAAATTATCTACTGCCTGAGGCCTTGCAATAGTTTACTTGGGCCTTCCCAGACCTCGGGCGTTTGGTTTTGCCTATAGACCAACAAGCCATTCAATAATGTTTTATGATTACATACCAGTAGAATAAAAATGTTAAAATAAAGTTCCATTCTTATGACCCAGTTAAATGTGTACTGGACACAAACAATGAGTACATACCGAACATTAAACTTCTAAGTGATTTCCCTTGTTACAAATTGTAACAAACACCTTTTTTATAAAAAGAACAATGAAGCACCGTTTCATTTGAAACTTTCAATTTAGGAAGTATTGATCAATGGAAGTTTCCAATCATACAAATGATAGATAAAAATGATAGCTTACATCCTGGATACAGTTTTTGTCGATTGTGAAGGTGATGTAGACAATCACCCCCATGTATACATAAGTGATAGCCACCAACACATAGGCAAGTATGAGGTCACGCACCTGGAATACGTCAACATTCAATTTAAACACGTGAAACACATCAACATTAGGCCAAAAGAATAGTTCTTTAGATTGTTATTCTTGTCAGTTCATAATCAAAACCCAGCCAAACACTATTTCAGTAAAGGCAAGTTTCTGGTGTTTTAAAAATAAAAGAAATTTAAACATACCATATCCCAATTACTTCTTTAAAATTCTGATGAGAATCTAAAAATAATTTCCTCTGGCTTCAGAGGTAACTTATTTCACCATGAAATTGGAACAAAAAACCAATAAACTCAATCATAGTGCCCCTACTTTAATACGTTACACTAAATGGCATCAAACTGCGGACATTTTAGCTATCAAATAACTGTTGAATCTTATAACAGCAAGGCCCTTTCAAATTTTAGCTCAAAATTGCCAGTAAACGTTTGAAATAAATAGATAAAAAAATTATGATTTTACCATTTGTCCACACCTTTATGACCACAAGTGTATTAATTTCATGAGAAAATTGGATATGCCCACATGTCATAGAATTTGACAGCTAATCTAATTAATTATTTAATAAAATGTATATATGACACTCGTTTCATACCATATTTTTTAATTAAAAAAAAACAAAAAACAATTCTACAATGATCCTAGTTCAAGTAACATCATATTAGTTGAAAAGAAAACTATAAGGAGTATTGTTCTTTACTTACAACTACTTAGAACATCACTAAAATTTAAATATTTCTAGGAAAAGATATAACTAAGTTAGGATGTCATATGATTATTGAGAAACTTCACTTATGTTTCTTAAATACTGTCCCTGTAGTACCCTGGTGTATAAGTCTTAGGTTACACACCACCAAATTTTACTGACAATTTTAACAATATATTTAGTAATGAAAATCCAAGATACAGTACACAGTAAAAGCTATTTATTTAAATTAACACACCAAACAAATGCTGGAAATGAAGAAGAAGCGAAGGGAAAAAACATTCAAGGAGTATAATCTGGATAATGCATACACATAAAACTGGTAATTTGATGGCCCAAATTAGTTCTTTGGTTTGGATCAAGTTGCTCAAAATTGCTTGTTTTTTTTAAACTTATTTGATAGCAATTATTTCCCTAACAATTTTGTTTAATATGATAACTAGCCAAAAAGTATACCCCATGGGCATCTTATCCAGTTACCATCCATGCAATATCGCACCATGAGGTTTCTAACTACCAGGACTGGTTTCTATAAAGGGTTTAAATCAACCAAAATAAGAGATGTTACGAAACACTACAAGCATGTGTACTTTTCATGTATACTTATGTTTACATTATACAATTAAACAGCAGTTCAACATCTGTTTGCAAAATTGTTCATGGTCTACTCAAAAACTTATACAGGATCGAATTAAACATACAAGGTGTTCAATATAGACTACATATATATAGTGTTTCGCAACCTCTTCCTTGTACGCACCATTTTTTCTGGGTAGCGTGTCACCCTGGCCATAGCTAGGACAGCATTATGGATAAAGAATGCAAGGGCAGCTATGCCTGTTATGGCGGGAAAATTTGGACGGAACTCTGCAAGGGGAAAATATTGGATATTGGACGTGAAAAGTGGTGAAATAGGGTCGATTGGATGCAAGACTGTGACATTAGAGAAACAGACGTGAAGCATGCCTGTGTATGCAAACACTTCATTGATGGCGATTGCCAATGTCCCATCAGACTCTGGATCAAAGCATCCCAAGTTCGATACCCACGCAGTGGTTCGCCAATGGTAATGGTACTTAGTTATCACACAGGAATGCTATTGGTTCATAATCACATACCTGATGTTAAAGCTGTATAGTTTTTCATTTCTTAATAATTCCTTTAAGCTCTGGTTAATTGTTAATCAATTAATAATAACTTTAAATACCAACACTCATTTTTCAAAAATAACAAGGAGCATATCTCTAGAATTATTTTGGCTGGTGCCAGCCTCAAATCAAAATGTGACCATTGTTCATATGTACACCAATTTTAGTACCTATATTTTCATTCATTGATTAAAGAACCAAGCTAAGAAGGGCAAAGCAGTTGTGTCATTCTGCGAATGTTAGTTATAAATGTGTAATATGCATATTGGTAAGTGCAAAATGTTGACCTTAATGTTGATTGCGACTTGTGCAAAATATGCATGTATATCTGATAATCCCATTATCATCATTTCCCATTATCAACAGTTTATGTTTATGTCACTATTTACAAACATCTACAGAGATAGAGGGCTTTAGCTCAAGCCAGATAAATTTTCTTCCATTTTCATAGGCAGTTACAAGTGTCTGAAAGAATGTATTTACAGAATGTCTTTATAACAACTGCCAACCCTTAATCAAATCACACAGAACCTGAGCCCATCGCATGATACTGCATATAAAACAGAAGGGGTTTCTTCTGTTTTGAGTTAAGCCCTCGATACAGAACTCTACTAAATACTATAGATTGTTTTAATTTTGAACACTCATTTTTTTCCAAAATTTTTCTTGGTTTTGGCCAATTTCACATGTGAAGCAATCATTCAACCATCTATAAACATCAATACCATAATGCTTTGCTAAATTTTGAATTTGTATCATGACTGATAAATAGAACAAGTATTCCGCTAACCCACTGTGTCGCCTGCTGGAAGAGGCATCCCTCTTCTAGTAAGGGTCCCCCTAACTTTGAGATCTACTGAGCCCATAATAAATAGGGCTCATCTACAGAACATGACAAAATTAATGTGTATACCAAATCTACAACAAGTTGTTTAAATTAATTGATTGATGACAAATGTCAGCCGCTGTCAGGCAAAGTAAACCGTTTCTGGTTGTGATGCTTAGCTGATGACACAATATGTATGAATATCAAGCCCTTACAAAATTAAATCAATCTACAGTAGTATTCAACACTCAGACAAACTTAGATTTATACATATTGATTATTTATGCCCAGTGCCATATTTTGCAGGTTTCATATTGTACATGCATGTATGATAAGCAAGTGATTCATTAAATTAATAACAGATAAATTGAGTAAATTATAAAATACTGTAACTTCTTAGTTTAATATTATGTGTAACATGACTTAAGTATTTTAAAAGCATGTTTCAAGAGAGTGCAAATACTTTCTGTGTACTAAAGGTCAACAAGCAAAGCAAAGCAAAGAGGAAAAAGCACAGATTCAATTCAAGAGGATAATTGCTTACAATTGCTTACATTATTTTCGGGGTATTTTTGGGCTCTTGTTATTGACAGAACACAGTTCTGCACAAAAAATGCAAGAGCAGCGACTCCAGTTAATGCTGGGAAGGAGGACTTGAATTCTGAAAATGTGTAATTGACATACATAGAAGTCTTACATTAAAAAAAGTTAGTCAACCCAAACAATAACCACTTAGTTTTCTGTCAAGCCAGTGTTAAAGCATCTTACAAACACACACAAAAATACACATCCAATTTTGACAGCAATTTCATAAAAACTGTAAATAAAACTGTCTGCGATGGTTTCAAATGTGAGAAGGTCACCTCTACATAATTATACAGTTAATACTCATGCCATTTTTCTGAAACATAAATGGCAGACTAGACATGGATTCCCCATGCCAAAAAAGTTGTGTTGAACAGTGGAGCTAAGGATATTCTAAGGAAGACATGAAATTCTATGTATGTAGTAAGAACTTGCTGCATGTACATGTAGTGGTAGGCCATTTTAAATGTAATGAGTTGACATGTGTGAAGCATTGGGTTAAAGAAAGTGTGTAAAAGTAGCTAACAACACATCATTGATTACATTGACCTTGACCTTAAAGCAAATGTGTAAAAGCAGCTTGTTAAACATCATCATTTATTTCATTGACCTTGACCTTAAAGCAAAATGTGAAAAAAGCAGCTTGTGAAACATCAGCATGACATGGTTGTTATCATTTGAGGCAAACTATATCTTAATCCTCCTTGGCATCAAATAGTAGTAGCCCAAATAAGCCTTTTTTAAATAAAAGCCAACTTGACCTTGACATCAAAAGTATAAAAGCAGCCCACAACACAACAGCATGGTGTTGTGGTGATCCATCAAGTTAATTTATTTTAAAATCATGCAAAACCTATCATAGTAACAGCCCTTGTTAGAATTTTCTGATTTAAATAATAGCTTACTTACGGTTGTGCTGAAGGGTCAAGAATTATAGACCCGAAATGGGTTATTTGATACGGAGTTAAAGCGACCTTGACCTGGGATAGAAAGGTGATGATACCTAAAAAAACCCGATACAAACTGATGTGGTGAAGGTTGGGGGTAAGTTACATTAAAATCCTTCAAGCACCCCAGTATGTATAGGAACAGCAACCTTAACCTTGAAGCAAAACATGAAAAAGCAGCATGTGCTATGGATGAAACTGTGTGTTGGTATAATAAAGATCTCTGATAATGCTGGGACACATTATGATGATAACAGTTCGGGGGGATATTTGCTCACAGTATTTTCGGGGTGTTTTTGTGCTCTTATAGTTGCAAGAAGCGAATTCTGTACAAAATATGCAAGGGAAGCCACCCCTGTTAGTGCTGGCAAAGTTGTCTTGACTTCTGAAAATGTGTAATTTATAAAGTGTTGTGATAAGGATCACTTCTCATTACACATACAGATAATTGACATGATGCTGATATTAGTTTAAGCATGCTCTCGGTAATTTAGTTTTTTAACAAAACAATCTGTTCATTCCAAACAATTTTTTGTCCATGCCTTCATCACAGTTTTACCTTCTTTTCAATTCTCATGTCATAATGAATACCAGCCATAGGTGGCAGTATCAGTCAGATGGTGAAAAAATATTTGTATATAAATATATTCATACCAATTCCTACTACATACCTAAACAAATCACTATCTCAGACTGAAATTGCCACTTATGATACCAGCAGTATGAGAAATGAACAATGTAAGGAAATGACATGCATACCAGTCATTTGGGCCACTGACCCCTAGCTCTGACCTTTAACTATGATCTACAAATGTCCCCCCAATTGTGACCTTGACCTACAGATCAAGGTCTCAAGTGTGAAACACTCTCGGCATAGTGAAAATCCCCACAAAATTATTTTGAAATCATTCATGGGATCACCAAGGTACGATCTGAACAAGTTCAAATTGAAAATAATTTTACTCCTTGACCCTGAAGTATGACTTGACATATGACTTACTGATTTGGGTCTTGTTTGTGGCACATCATCTCCTCATGGTGAACATGTTTTTCAATATTATTTTGACACGTTTAAAATAATTGAATAATTAAAATCCATTAAATGTTACAGTACTGATATCACAATGAAAACAAATTTGGCAAATGAATGAGAAATAGAATAAAATGCTGTGAAATCATTAATGTTCATGGGGCAATAATGTTCGTGGTTTTCGTGGGGTGGGTGATCCACGAATTCAAGATCCCACGAAATATTGACCCTTTATTCCCTTTTTCAATTGCCATGTTATGTACATACTCTAATTTATTCGTTACAGAGGCCGCAGTACACATCGTAAATATCGGTGTGAATAAATATTGAAATGAGATGATATTCAAAAGTAATTGAATTTGTAAACATCAGCTATCTTTAAGGATTGTTTACTCAATTATACGGACCTTCTCGGTGTTTTCACAGTTTGCAAAATTCTTAACTGGCATTCAATGGCTTTGTCTATCTGTATTAAGGATCAGGGTACATCTTCTTTTATGATCTAAATTTCCAATTAAATCGATAATTGACATGGATATATGCACTAATTGGCATGTCGTACCACTTTAGCGAGTGTCATAAACCGAGTGACGTAGACAACAGAAATCACGAGCCAGCGCGTGGAATGCAGTCGATCTAGGACGATCGCAATTTCGATTATTTTTATTTCAAAAACGAAAAACCATGAATTCAAGTACCCCGAAATTGTAATTTTTCGGCAAACCACGAAATTTCTTGCCAACGAATATAAATGATTTCACAGTATATGTATTAATCAAATATATGTATTTTTGGAAGAAACTTTGTCAGCCTTTTTCTACATACTATTGGTGTGAACAAATAAAATGCTCACTCACCATAAACATAACTAGGACTGGCAGTGTCATGAAAGTCGAGGTGTATTCCCCAGCTGATTGCATTCTTCATAGCAAAACACACGAGGTACGTGACAGATATAGTCCCTGGAATGAACATGAATACAAGGCATATTGTACATTTCATTTAGATTTTAGTAAATGTTTGTTGCTTCATTCTGAATGCTGAATGCCACCCCAACCAATGATGCTTAACATCGAATCAATTTGGTACGGCCTTTTATAATGATTCAAATCCATACTAAGTGACTGCTCTAGTGCAATTCTTTTCAGAAATAGTCACCTAAAGCATTTGGAGAGGTTGTGTTAATAAGAGGAAAGTCACTATAAAGGCATTGTTGTAGCAGATTTCAGTACTCAAAATATGAGGTGTTTGTCTGTGAAAGGTCAACTATATCAACCCTGCCACTATCACAATCATAAAACAGTTCGGTGAAAGTTTGTTCCCTGACCTTGAATGCATTCGTTGGAAAGGTCAGGTCAAGCATATTTTGTAACAAGAGCCATTGTAAGACAGCGCGCTCGACTACGCCGCTTTTACTTAGAATACAATAACGATGTAATAATACCAAGTTTGGTCTCTTTATGTCAAACCTGACTAAAATTATTCGATCAATAATAAAGACTTTGATCAAACAATGACGAAAGTCATTCAAATAACTTGATTTCCCATTATGAAAATGCGGTTAAGAATATACAAATATGCCTTTCAAAGGAAATAAAAAATTAAAAAAATCAAGGGCCATAATTTGTATTTAGGGTTAAAACAGAGTTATGTTTCTTGTTGTAAAATAGTCGTAAATAATTTTTCAATTTTATTAAGTGCATTTAATGAACGGTATAGTTTTTTATTAAAATCCCAACTTGCCCTTAACTTTTACTTGCGTAAACTTTAATCTAAGTCAATCAGGATCCATAACTTGCATTAAGGTCACTTTGATGCTGCCCTCCCACCAGCCCGCCAGAACAATGACACAAGTAATTCAAATAACTTGATTTCCCATTATTGAAATGTGGTTAAGAATAATATTACAAATATGCTTTTCAAAAGAAATTAAAAAAAAAATCAAAGGCCATAATTTGTATTTAGGGTTAAAATGGAGTTATGTTTCTTGTTGGTTAATAATTTTGAATTTTATTAAGTGCTTTGAATGAACTGTATAGAAGTGTTTTTTTTATTAAAATCCCAACTTGCCCTTAACTTTTACTTGCCTAAAACTTTAACCTAAGTCAATCAGGGGCCATAACTTGTATTAAGGATATGGAGTTATGTAACCTCATTGGGTGATGGTCCTGAACAATTGCGTGAAGTATTAAGTCAATTGAATGAAGGGTATAGAAGTTATTAAACAATATCCCAACCTGCCCTAAAACTTTAACCTAAGTTCCATAGTCAATCAGGGGCCATAGTTTGTATAAAAGATAATATGGAGTTATCTAACCTCATTATGTGATGGCTCTGAACATCTGTGTGAAGTATTAAGTCAATTGAATGAATGGTATTAGAGTTTTAAGTGAAAATCCCAACTTGCCCTAAAACTTTTACCTACCCTAAAACTTTAACCTAAGTCAATCAGGGGCCACAACTTGTATTTAGGATAATATGGAGTTATGTAACCTCATTGTGTGATGGTCCTGAACAATTGTGCGAAGTAATAAGTCAATTGAACAAAGGATATAGAAGTTATTAATAAATATTCCAACTTGCCCTAAAACGTTTACCCAAGTTCCATAGTCAATCAGGGGCCATAATCTGTGTAAAGAATAATATGGAGTTCTCTAACCTCATCATGTGATGGCCCTGAACAACTGCGTGAAGTATTAAGTCAATTGAATGTAGGGTATTGGACTTATAAGTGAAAATCCCAACTTGCCCTCAAACTTTAACCGGACGCCGACGCTGACGCAGCGGCAAGTAGTATAGCCCACCTATTCTTCGAATAGTCGAGCTAAAAATAATGAGTAAGATATGGACCTTTGACCTACAGAAATGTCTCAATGTATGGCTGAGTAACAGCCCAGGCAAGACCAACAGACATGGGTGTCTCATCTGACATGCTATCTGCTCATGGTGAAATTTTGTGTCAATTTTTTTTAAAATGTCTTACATTATCAGGCTACAGCACAGAAAAGCCAATATACATGGAATTTTGACAAATGACACATTAAGTGTGACCTCGATCTACAACTTACAGACAAAAGAACTGTCTTTTATCCCCCAATGAATGGTCAGGTTACAGCCTGGACAAGTCAAAATAGGACACTCAATGGATTATCATACACACAAACAACAAACTGCCCTAGTGACATCTATGTCGAGCTGGATGCAAGTGCGCTGGACAATAATTATGCTATTTAACTAACCTAGAGCATTAAATTTCGTGAAGAAAGTTGGAGATTTGAAGTTAATGAGTGGCATAATGATGAGGATAAGTATAAAAGGAACGGTCTTCTGTTCATCCCAGATCTTGTTGAATGTAACATCATGGGTATGATCAGTGGTATTTGTGGTGTTGGTGTCGTCTGATGGGCAGAATGGATCTGAAAATTGAGGAATGAATACTATTGATTGATGGCTAAAAATTTGAAATACAAATACATCAATATAATTTAATAGTTCCAATTTGTCTAGTTTCAGATAAACTGCAGTCATATATTGCCACATATTGTTTCTTGTAATGAAGATTTGCTATTCATGCTAGAATTTTAAGACACATGATCAAAAAAAGCTATAACATTTGCACTTTTCACAGTCGATTTAAATTAATTTCAATTCAACCAGCTAGGTAATTAATCTTAATTTCTACCTTGAAACACTACAGCAAACTTTTCATATTTCTTTTAACATTCAATATTAAACATATTATTTATTGTTCCCAACTCAGTGCAAAGTAGGCAAAAACAGCATCACAGGTGTAAACCAGAGATATAACAGCAGATTATGAAAATGCTGCACAGTGCATATATATTGTAATAAACTGCTTCAACGGTTCAAAGAAACAGACACAAAAAATAGTCAATTTTAAAAACCAAATTCATACATATCATTATTCAGCAAATTTCAAACTGATATTATACCAAGTGTTTGATTAAGCTATAGATTTTCCGGGATAGACATGTACCTGTGCTTCCTGATGCGACTGTATCATCTCCCTTAGCATGGTCTGAAATATGAAAACTAGGAATGTTAGCACACTCGGGTATTTCATCATTTGTCCACTAAAAATATTATCATATACAGTCGAACCCCGCTTAAATTGAAGGTAAGCATTCCCGCTTTGCTCGAATTTCTTCGAGGCTCGAGGTATTTTCGCCCGTCCCTGGGAGTTTGAGCCAACGCGGTTTGACTACAGTTTGAAACCATGTCTAGATGCCAAGGACATTCCAATGATTCATTATTCTATGCTGTCGGCATCCCCTACAAGCGGTGGGAAAGTAATTTTAGTCATTTTATACAAGGAAATTATTACAAGGAATGTATGATCCCTGATGCTGCTTTTTTGGATAAAAGTATACACTGAGGCAATGAAATAGCTTGGACAAAGATGTGGAACAGACGGAGGAGGATACAGTGACTTTAAATTTATACCACTATATTTTTCTGGTTTAACTTTGAACAATTATTAATAATCAAAGGAAACAACGAAATCTAACATACGATATATAAATGTGACGATGTTGTAGAGGAAGTTGGAGATAAGGATCCAGTACACAATCATGCCGCCAAGGAGAGTGAGAAGAGACGACACCCAAGCCACCCACTCCCCCCATCGACCCAGATACTCCCGACATACGTCCGAAAACTCTATGACCTCTGATGTTGACTCTGCAAAAAAAGTTCCATTATTACTGTTATAAGGATATCATTAAACCCTGAATACAATCATGGCTCAGGGCAGTGTCAGTTGTGAAGCCAACCACTTGACTTACCACCGAGATAGTCTTGAGAACTCTATTACCAGGGATGCAAACGTGATTTTGTAAAAATAGGAAACTAGTATGAAATAAGAGTATCCTATTCACACTACATACAAAAAAGTTTTTTTTTGTTTAGATAAAAAAAGGCAATAATTAAAAAAAAATTGTGGCCAAAAAAGAGGAAATCAGCTGAAAAGAGGAAAGTTGGCATCCCTGAATAATACGATCTGATGTTGATTTTGCAAAGAGAATTTCTTTGTTCTGAGGGCTGCTATGCTTTTGAAACTAAAAGAAAATGCATTATTTTGGCTCATAACAAAAATTTACTTCCTGTAAAAAACAATTCCGGAAGTTTACACGGTGTAACCCAAAAAAATATTGTGAAAAAAATCGATCTCAGTTACACTATATTTAACACCATGAAAAAACATTGTTGAGTTGTTGGAAGCATATTAAACAATACAGGAATATTGCATTGAGCTAATTCAATAATATTGAATCAGTTTAGGATACCGGTAACAATATCCAACAGATTGCATTATACATATAGTCAGCAATTTGAGCAATAAAAATTCTCAGCATTCTTCATGTGCTTTTTAGTCGGGAGTCCATAAGGGGAAAAGTCGCTTATTTTTGACGGTCCATGGCATCGGAGAGTAGAATTTGGCATGCATGCTATATCTTAACTTTGATATGTTAGTAATCTGAAACTGCCCCATGCCATCCGAGATTTGGCCCTATATGCTCAGAATTAGGTCAAAGGTCAACTGAGTGCACTTTATGTACATGGTAATTGAAAAAACATCATATCTTTGTCAGTTTTAGGTTTACAATAACCCAACTGGTATCAAAATGAAGCTTAGGCTTTGGCCTTTATTTGCCATTTACTAAATTTTATATACCTGATTTGTATTCTCATGAATATTAATGAGAATGTCCAAAAAAGGGTGATTTTTTAAAAAATATAATAATTTATGGACAATAGTTTTGCAATATCTTCGTTATTTATGTTATTTATACAGCCAGACTTTACCAAAATAAGGATGAGATATTCCTCTATCAGTAAATATATACTTTTTAATATTTTGATGCATCATTTACATGCACAATTACTGCTTAAAGTGGGTGGGGTAACTTGACACCAAAATCTTGAAAAATCCAAATGTTGTAAAATTAAAAAATCCGATGTTGTTTTCTTTTACATATGGTTTATGTATATAATGTGTATTAATTACCAGTATTTGTACATGGATCAATAACAATTATATAGGTCAAAGGTCATTCAAGTGCAATAATAAGTCAATTCAAGTCAATGTGTTACGTCGGGAGACCATAAGCGGAAAAGTCGCTCATTTTTGACGGCCCATGGCATCATGGAGTATAACTGATTCAATTCCATAATCGTATTGCCCAATATCAGCTGTGTGTGACTCCACACAATGCCACTGACAAAATCGAATGTGAAGGTGAGAAACTAGGTCAAGGGTCAAGTAATTGCAAAATTTATTGAAACTCTACCTGTCTTACTCGATGTCGTTTAACTTTAAAACGCTTATATTTATCAACTTATATTTTGTTCTATATTATCATTGTATATATAGCTTTCTAGTAAATTCTCCAACAATGTTTCCAAAAGGTAGGGTTAAGGTCATTTAAAGGTCAACAAGCGAAACATACTCGAAAATTTTAGTATACATAATATGTTTTCTTTTTATTTAGCTTTATGCATCTTTATATTGGTGTTTAAAGGTAATACAAAACAGCCCATTGTATAATCTTTGGTTTCAGCAAAATTGGGCACTAGAATGATGTCGGTTACTATGGTTACCAACAAAGCACAAAACATTGCCCAGGTTTGCTGATTCAATGACTTATGTTTTGCATATCTTATATCTGTTTTATTTAATAAAATATGTTTTTTTATTAAAAATATATATCAGTTCTATGAACATATAGCTTTTGTGAGGCCAACTTTTAAAGTCAAATAAGGTCAAGGTCAATGTACTTTCGAGGTCAAACACGGAAATTAGCAAATAAAACAACATCTATGTGTTATCAAGAATTATTTGCCTTTGTTATGCTGTTTGGTACACACAAGTGTATTAGTGAGGATGGAAAAATCTGCAACTGTGAACGTTGCCATGGCAATAAAATAAACCAGAATAGAGATTACGCACATGCATAACTCATTGACGTCTCCTGGTATTATAAATGTTCACTATTTTATGTTGACAACAGCCTTATATTTTAAGTATATGTGTTTTTGCGAAAGGTTCATTCAAACAAGTATGAACATTTTTTTTTGGAGTTATCCCACCTTGTTATAATTCGCCTAGTTAAAACAAAGTTACTTCCCTTGTATAGAAGTTTGCCATTTAGCCTACATAAACATTGCAGTGACCTGATAGTCCCTTTCACTGTAAGTTACAGTCCTGGTTGATTATATACTTTATCCCTGGGTGTATTGCCTAATACACTATGTATCTGTTAAGTTCTCTATATAATTGAGCAACAGAAAAACTAATTTCAAGGGGGAATCGCTGCTCAATTTTTTCGCAATTTGTGCGATTCGCACCATTAGTATTTCGCTCTTAATTACGATTACTATTTATTGTGATTCGCACCATTAGTATTTCGTTCTTTAATACGATTAATAAACACAATCTCAATGGAGCTGTTTTGGTATCAGTTTCTCATTGGACAGGTGTTTGTTGTGATAAGTAGTCAACTATAGTCTTTACATCTTGGTAATTACCTTTTTGTATATTTTCAGCTGTGAAGAGATCAGAAAACATGTCCAGTTACAGAACGCAAGTACGTTTATACAACTATTGAGGACTGCAGGTAAATAGTATACACAATAGCACTAGTTGAATGTTTATGATAATTAAAATATTAAAGTGTCAATCAAAAGCAAATAATTTATAAAAGGGAGAATTTGATATTGTATAGCTTTTAAAGGGTTTAATAATGAATTTAATTTAAGGACGAAAATTGCATGCTATATTTACTGGCGAAATCTTTAATTGTTTGTGTCATAGTTTGTCTGTATGTGAACTTTAATATCCTGTATTTTATCATTTCAGAAAAATGGAGGTCAATCCAGTTGTGTCTATCAAGCGACGTTCATCGGGAACATCATTTGACCGTTGCATAATTTGCCAAGAGAAAGGGGGAGTGTTGCGTATCGGAACAGTGGATGGCAAAAAGCGGATCAGAGAAGTGTCCGAAATCAGAAAAAGCTTGCAGGACACTGACAACATAGAGGTAATAGACAGAACCACTGAACTTGACACAGACACATGGGCAGACCAAAATAAAATTAAGTGGCATAATAGTTGTTATAGCTCATATACCTCAAAGCAAAGGCTTAGTCGTTTGCAAAATAAGTTCAAACAGCCTGAAAGTAAGCAACCGGATGAACAATGTCATAGTACCCCTGAAACATGTACCCCTTCTACTTCTACAACCAGAGCCAAAGTACATGCTGTTGACTTTAATCGCTGTATGTTTTGTCAATCTGACAATGTTAAACAGTTGAACAGTGTTACTACATTCAAATTATCTGAAAATGTCCTTACACTTTCGAAGAATGACAATGTTATGAGAGTTCGTCTTGCAGGTGTTAACGATTTAATAGCGTCTGAGGGCAAATATCACTTGAAATGTTTATCAAAATTCAGACGCAAATCTATAACGATAGACACTCTAGATGAACCTGAAGATGAAGTGATGAAAGAGCTCAAACATGTCCTGGAAGAAGGGTTTTCTCGTGGTCATGTTTATGATATGAATACAGTGTGGAGTAGTTATTGCCGAAGAAAACAGGAATCAGGCAAGAGTGTACCAAGTAAATATCAGACACGAAAACAGTCATTCTATGAGGACGTGAAACGGACGATTGGTGAGAAGGGACAGTTGGTAAGACCGTTAGATAAACAATCTTCGCTGCTATTGTACCCTGCATGTGAAACGAACAAAGTCATTTCTCAGACACTGACAAAAGAATCAAGAAAACAGTTTGAAACATTTTTGTCTGATTCAGGCTCAGAGACAGACACCTCAGGTGATGATTCAGTCGTTCTTGAACCTTGCGAAAATACGATTCTGCAAGAAATAGTCCATGCGGCCCTGAAGATAAGAACCGACTTAAATGAAATGCCTGGACACGACTCAATTTGTTCAGGCTTTGATGATGAACACATTGAAAAGATCATTCCAGATAGTCTGTACATATTTCTTAGGTTGCTTTTTGGTGGTATGGCCCTGTTAGATGGAGATGATGATGCCATTAATGCATCTGCAAATCGAAAAGTTTGCAGTATTGCACAGGATATTATTTTTGGTGTTTCTAATGGAACCAAGCTTACACCAAAACATGTAGGCTTAGGTCTTGCCCTGCATCAAGCAACACGCTCAAAGGCGTTAGTTGAACTATTTCATGCTGCTAATCATACAGTTGGTATCACTACAATCAGACGGATTGATAATGCCATAGCTAACAATATTCTGGAAAAGTATATTCAAAATGGAGGAGTTTATATTCCAAGTAATATCGAGCGTGGGTTTTTTGTACATTGTTCATGTGACAATATAGATGTGTTGGAGTCTACATTGGATGGGCGAAACACGTTCCATAGTACGCAGATGGTTGTGTGGCAGCGACAAACCGCAGCAGAATTAGATCCATTACAAATCGCGGATGATGACAGCACACCTAGCTTAGAGAGAAGTTGTAACACAGACGCTTTGAAGAGTCTCCACGAGTTACACAGAGCAAAGATGCCGCATGGCAGTAGACCTCAACCAGTGCAAACCGCTGACGAAATAAATACGGACAGATGGTTCACTGAGATAGATGTCAAATGTGAACAGGCCCGTATAGAGGACACTGTGTGGCTTCTAACAAGACAGACTGACACAGAAGAGCAGAAAGTTCCAGCATGGCGAGCATTTAATGAATCGACCAGTCAAGCAAGTCCACCGATGACTACCATTGGAATGCTTCCAATCCTGCAGGCCCCTGCAGATGACTTTGATACGCTGACTACGGTTATCGATAGATTTATAGCAATATCAAATCATGTAGGACAAACACATACTGTTATCACTGGTGACCAGCCTCTCTATGCCAAAGGAATAGAGCTAACATGGGCGAACCAAGAGAAGTATAAAAACGTCATATTCAGACTTGGTGGCCTCCATGTCTGCTTCAACTTTTTGAAAGCAATTGGACAACACATGGAATCAGCTGGTCTTGATGATGTGTGGGTTGATGCTGGGGTGTATCCTCCAAACGTAACTTCAAACATGATGGAAGGAAAGGCGTACTACAGAGCAGTACGTGCACATATCCTAACGTATGAGGCTTTGTGGCGGTTAAGGTGGACGATGTTTCGATCCTGGCTACATCAAAAGGCCGGTGGCACAAGTACAGATGTTGGAGAAATGGAAGCATCATCTACGGATCTGGTTAATATCTTCAAAACTTCAAAGATAACTGGATATGACCAAAACGTAATGGACCAGGCTGCGAAGTTACATGAAGTTATTCTGGATGTCAAATTGATCGGCCAGATGCAGGAGTTTGACTCTTTGTTCTTTGGCAACAAGCAGTATGTGTTCTGGAAGACCTATATGGATATGATTGAGATTTTGCTTCTGTTTATTCGTGCGGAAAGAGAAGGAAACTGGAAGTTGCACCTTGAAGCATTCGCCGCAATGTTACCGTGGCTGACAGCGTATGACCACCTAAACTATGCTCGATGGGGACCTGTGTATTTGGCCGAGATGAAAGACCTGGAGAACAGAGCACCAGAAGTTTACACTGAGTTCATGAATGGGAATTTCGTCGTCAAGAGAAGTAACAACCACTTCAGCCAGATTCCAACAGACCAAGCAACCGAGTGGATAAATAAACTCTGCAAGCTTAACAATGGAATCATAGGAATAACACGAAATGACTCAGCACGGGACAAGTTCTGTATAACTTGGGCATTTCGCTCAAACATCTCACAAAAGATGAGAGCTCTCTACACAGACACTAGTGGAGATGATGAAGATGAGTTCACATCTACAAGGGCCGACTTCCAGCGATCACGGGTAGATCTTGATGAAAGCCATGTTCAAGCGCTGCTTCAATACCTCGACATACGGGACGTGTTTTGTTGCAAAGGACTAGACTTACTGACAGAAGTAGACATTGAAACCGATAATGCTGATAATAACCTGGTGTTACCAGTAAGGGAGTGCTCAAAGTTAGTCTCAATTGCAACAAAAGATGTAGCCACTACCGAAATAACCAAGAACCTAGTTGAAGCAAGGGATCAAGGTGCAGCACGTGTACTACAAAATGCTCACGAGAGACTAGTTTCAAAGAAAAAACAATTCTTTGACCCAATGAAAAAAATGAAATTGAAAACCTTTGCCACGCTTTACCAAGTGCCAGTGAAAGCAAAGCAAACCACACAGATAATAAAAGCTGACAGAAGATTGATGCAACGACTCTTCAACGCGGCTAATGCTGGCAGAACTGTCGAAATAGCATCTGTATTAAAACATGAGTTGTCTCCAGTACCACTGTCACTTGCAAAAGTTGGCGGAATTATGAACCCAACAGCCAAATCTGATCTGCTTGCGGTCCTTACTACAGATAGTGCAGTCTTTGTCCAGGAAGAGCTTCCAGTGGCTACTTTGAAAACAGCTATAGTGATTGATGGACATGCAATGATTCAGGCATTAGGTAAACCAGATGGCTGTGTTACATTTGGAGAGTATGCAGACGTGTTTGTGCAGTGTGTACTGAGGTATTTTAACACAACTACACACAGAATAGACGTGGCATTCGACAGATATATCGGAAAATCATCAATAAAGGCAAGTGCTAGGAGCAAGCGATCCGGCAACCGACGCCCAATTCGTAGAATGATTACTGGTCCAGATGTACCACTGCCGCAGTCATTGGATACCTTCCTAGCAATGGATGAGAACAAAGCAGATATTGCGAGGTTTCTTTCCGAGAATTTGGCAACAAGGGCAGACTCGTTACCGAGAGATCAAGAGCTTGTAACAGGAGGAGGTTACCAAAATGTACTCAAAGCTACATCCAACAGACGTGAAGTACCACAACTGTCATCGAACCAGGAAGAGGCAGACACGAGGATCATTATACATGCCTTAGATGCTGTAAGAGAAGGTTATGAGAGAATAGTGGTCAAATGTCAAGATACAGATGTACTGCTCCTACTGATATACCATCTTGGGTATCTAAACATCGAAATATGGATGATGGCTGGGACTTCAAAGAAAACCAAACTATACCCCGTGCATAGTATCGCTCAGAAAATACCCAGAGATGTGCACCTTAACATTTTGGGATTTCATGCGTTGACTGGATGCGACACAACTTCGGCCTTTAGTGGCATTAGTAAGAAGACCTGTTGGAAGACTTATGTTACTTGTCCTGACCTACTTTCGGATGTTGGAAGAGACAGAAAGTCAGATAAGGCAGAGAGGTTTGTATGCTTGCTTTATGGGACCAATGAAACCTCTGTTGATAATGCAAGGCATTCGCTATTTGTTAAAGCTAAGAAAACGCTTGAAATGCTCCCACCAACAACTGATGCTCTTGAATTGCACATTGCAAGAGCAAATTATCAAGCAGCAATTTGGATCACAGCTGATGTACCAATTGTTGATACAGAGATCAGGCCTGTAGATACTAAGGCATGGCAAGATGGTCCTGATGGATTAGAAGTTGTCTGGAAACGATTACCAACAGTACCTGATGCTTGTATTGAACTGACAAGTTGTGGGTGTAAAACCAAGTGCAAATCTATCCGCTGCAAATGCTTTAAAGCGTCATTGAAATGTACACCAGCATGTGGGTGTGATGGCATCAATTGCGCTAATCCAATTGACACTTGAGTCTATTAACTATGCACCTTTAAGTAAGAAGTTGGAGAACTCTGCATATGCATTTGAATTTACACATGTCCTACACATAGGCAATTGTAGTCAACGCCTATTGACAGCATTGTAGGGAATGAATCAACTGCTCTTGACAAGCAAATGCTCAATTTCCAACAGTGATTGCATTGCAATTAAACAAGGAAATTATATTTTGCCTTGATTTTTATCAAGTTTTCCTAGTGGATACTCTTTACATTGATTGTGGGCAATACATTAACTGTTCATACTATCCTCGGCAAGCTATGTTTAGATTTACCAACAAGGAAATCATCTGATAAAGAATAATGAGTGTGGATGAGTATTGAACTAATGGCCGCATCTCAGTAAAGATGCATTAATATGCTAACAGTAATATCTAATAGGTATTTCTTCCAAATAAGTACTGTAAAGTGCCATTATATTTGAGACTACATGTATTGACAACATTGTATGATATGAAGCATTTGCTAGTTGCGAGCAAACGCTTCATTTCTTAAAATGATTTAATTACAGTAAACAAGAAATGAAGTTTCAGTTGCCTAACTGTTAGTATTTTTATTAGAGTTTTTCATCACAGATAGGTCTAAGCATAGCTTGATGAGTAAATGGTTAAACACTAAACATTTCCTTGACGAGCTATGTTCAGACTTACCAACAATGAAAGTATCTGATGAAAAAAGGGAATGTTAGTGGCTACATGTTTAATCCTATGCCGCGTCATATCAGACGCATTAAGATTGTACCAGTAATATGTTATAGAGCTTTCTCACACAGAAGCGCCGTCTATTAATGCCTCAACATTGGATAACATTGAAAACATTGTAGGACATAAATGATTGCTCGAGCAAACGCTCTATATCCTTAAATGGTTTCAATAAATAAGAAAACAAATAATTTGTAATGCCAATATATTCATAGTTTTCATTTGAGTTTAACTTGTGGATCATTCTTACAAAAGCCTTCGTAGAAAATTGTAAAATGTTAACATGTTCATTTTAACACAATCAAGATTTGCCGATAAGGAAAGTGTCTGATGAAAAATATGTTAACATAGACCTGTTTTAAGTGTATTGAAATCATTTCAGCAAATACAGATTTTGCTCGAAACAATTAAGCAAACGATTCATCTTCTACTGTGATTTTAACAGTCATTACAAATGTGGCGATAAGGGCATTTCTGTGTAGAAAAATCATTAATAACACACTAAACATTGTTAACTTAGTTTGGTTAACAGTGCAAAACATAATAGTTATGACTGCTAGTGTTTTATGTATGTCTTTGCATTAATACATGCATACTTTAATAAATGACTTAAATTTACTTATTATTGCACTTGAATGACCTTTGACCTATTTAATTGTTATTGATCAATGTACAAATACTGGTTATTAATACACATTATAAACATAAACCATATTTAATAGAAAACAACATCTGAATTTTTAATTTTATAACATTTGGATTTTTCAAGATGTTGATGTCAAGTTACCCCACCCACTTTAAGCAGTAATTGTGCATGTAAACGATACATCAAAATATTAAAAAGTATATGTTTTCTGATAGAGGAATATCTCATCCTTATTTTGGTAAAGTCTGGCTATATAAATAACATAAATAACGAAGATATTGCCAAACTAGTGTCCATAAATTATTATTTTCTTAAAAAAAAACCCTTTTTTCGGACATTCTCATTAATATTCATAAGTATACAAATAAGGTATATAAAATTTAGTAAGTGGTAAATGAAGGCCAAATCCTAAGCTCCATTTTGATACCATGTGGGTTATTGTAAACCTAAAATTGACAAAGATATGATGTTTTTTCAATTACCATGTATATAAAGTGCACTCAGTTGACCTTTGACCTAATTCTGAGCATATAGGGCAAAATCTCGAGTGGCATGGGGCAGTTTCAGATTGCTAACATATCAAAGTTAAGATATAGCACGCATGCCACATTCTACTCTCCGATGCCATGGCTCGTCACATTTTCCTCTGATGGACTCCCGACTATTTAAAGTTATCTTTAAAACAGCTTTTCAACCGCTGCAACAGTTTTATTTATGCTTGCATCACAAATTCATGTAATGATCGGCAGCAACTGCAGTTTGTTAGAAGACATAATTTGTTACCACATGTTTGGACCACCAATTAAAAGATATCAATTGATCATCATATTGGATTGGCACTGGCGGGTCAGTCTATTGGTTATCTTGACACATTTATTGCAGTTTTCAAGAATGTGCGGAGGGACAAACAAAATTTGTGTATTACATTTTGCTGACTTTGCCATTTTCTGTGACTGAAATTGGTCTGGCATGGTCAAATCGGCACAAACCGGCAATTTGTAAGATTATACCAGCCTTGGCTCTGTTATTAATAATATAAGATTAAGCTGCAAAGAAGACTACAATTAACTGATATAAATCACCTGAAGGTCATGTCCTTTCATATTGGGGTCTAGAAAGGAGGATAAGAGCAGGTTGCCTTGGACAGACTTTGATCCATAACCTCTACGGTGAGAGGCTGATGCATTTACCAAAAAACACTCTCATCCTTTAGACCACACCTTTAACCCTTACTTCAATGGAAATATGTCATTTTACTTGCATATTATCTACCTACCAGTATTAGTTTTGATAGATTTAAAAACAAAAATAAAAACATTGAAAAAAAATCTCGCAAAAAAGTAATGAACAATGATTACATTACAGTAAGAGGTTTTTGAAATAGTAATTTGCCAAAACTTACTGCTGCCCTCACTTAGTAAAGTATTCGGTAGTTGTTGTATAACATGGAACTTACTGAGGCCCTTAACGGAGTCGAGTATTCGGTAGTTGTTGTATAACATGGAACTTACTGAGGCCCTTAACAGAGTCGAGTATTCGGTAGCTGTTGTATAACATGGATCTTACTGAGGCCCTTAACGGAGTCGAGTATTCGGTAGCTGTTGTATAACATCGAACTTACTGAGGCCCTTAACGGAGTCGAGTATTCGGTAGCTGTTGTATAACATGGAACTTACTAAGGCCCTTAACGGAGTCGAGTATTCGGTAGTTGTTGTATAACATGGAACTTACTGAGGCCCTTAACGGAGTCGAGTATTCTGTAGCTGTTGTATAACATGAAACTTACTGAGGCCCTTAACGGAGTAAAGTATTCGGTAGTTGTTGTATAACATGGAACTTACTGAGGCCCTTAACGGAGTCGAGTATTCGGTAGTTGTTGTATAACATGGAACTTACTGAGGCCCTTAACAGAGTCGAGTATTCGGTAGCTGTTGTATAACATGGATCTTACTGAGGCCCTTAACGGAGTCGAGTATTCGGTAGCTGTTGTATAACATCGAACTTACTGAGGCCCTTAACGGAGTCGAGTATTCGGTAGCTGTTGTATAACATGGATCTTACTGAGGCCCTTAACGGAGTGGAGTATTCGGTAGCTGTTGTATAACATGGATCTTACTGAGGCCCTTAACGGAGTCGAGTATTCTGTAGCTGTTGTATAACATGGAACTTACTGAGGCCCTTAACGGAGTCGAGTATTCGGTAGCTGTTTATTACATGGAACTTCCTGAGGCCCTTAACGGAGTCGAGTATTCGATAGCTGTTGTATAACATGGAACTTACTGAGGCCCTTAACGCAGTCGAGTATTCGGTAGCTGTTGTATAACATGGAACTTACTGAGGCCCTTAACGGAGTCGAGTATTCGGTAGCTGTTGTATAACATGGAACTTACTGAGGCCCTTAACGGAGTGGAGTATTCGGTAGCTGTTGTATAACATGGAACTTACTGAGGCCCTTAACGGAGTCGAGTATTCGATAGCTGTTGTATAACATGGATCTTACTGAGGCCCTTAACGGAGTCGAGTATTCGATAGCTGTTGTATAACATGGATCTTACTGAGGCCCTTAACGGAGTCGAGTATTCGATAGCTGTTGTATAACATGGATCTTACTGAGGCCCTTAACGGAGTCGAGTATTCGGTAGCTGTTGTATAACATGGAACTTACTGAGGCCCTTAACGGAGTCGAGTATTCGATAGCTGTTGTATAACATGGATCTTACTGAGGCCCTTAACGGAGTCGAGTATTCGGTAGCTGTTGTATAACATGGATCTTACTGAGGCCCTTAACGGAGTCGAGTATTCGGTAGCTGTTGTATAACATGGAACTTACTGAGGCCCTTAACGGAGTCGAGTATTCGGTAGCTGTTGTATAACATGGAACTTACTGAGGCCCTTAACGGAGTCAAGTATTCGGTAGCTGTTGTATAACATGGAACTTACTGAGGCCCTTAACGGAGTCGAGTATTCGATAGCTGTTGTATAACATGGATCTTACTGAGGCCCTTAACGGAGTGGAGTATTCGGTAGCTGTTGTATAACATGGATCTTACTGAGGCCCTTAACGGAGTCGAGTATTCGGTAGTTGTTGTATAACATGGAACTTACTGAGGCCCTTAACGGAGTCGAGTATTCGATAGCTGTTGTATAACATGGAACTTACTGAGGCCCTTAACGGAGTCGAGTATTCGATAGCAGGTGTATAACATGGAACTTACTGAGGCCCTTAACGGAGTCGAGTATTCGGTAGCTGTTGTATAACATGGAACTTACTGAGGCCCTTAACGGAGTCGAGTATTCGATAGCTGTTGTATAACATGGATCTTACTGAGGCCCTTAACGGAGTCGAGTATTCGGTAGCTGTTGTATAACATGGATCTTACTGAGGCCCTTAACGGAGTCGATTATTCGATAGCTGTTGTATAACATGGATCTTACTGAGGCCCTTAACGGAGTGGAGTATTCGGTAGCTGATGTATAACATGGATCTTACTGAGGCCCTTAACGGAGTGGAGTATTCTGTAGCTGTTGTATAACATGGATCATACTGAGGCCCTTAACGGAGTCGAGTATTCTGTAGCTGTTGTATAACATGGATCTTACTGAGGCCCTTAACGGAGTGGAGTATTCGATAGCTGTTGTATAACATGGATCTTACTGAGGCCCTTAACGGAGTCGAGTATTCGGTAGCTGTTGTATAACATGGAACTTACTGAGGCCCTTAACGGAGTGGAGTATTCGGTAGCTGTTGTATAACATGGAACTTACTGAGGCCCTTAACGGAGTCGAGTATTCGGTAGCTGTTTATTACATGGAACTTACTGAGGCCCTTAACGGAGTCGAGTATTCGATAGCTGTTGTATAACATGGAACTTACTGAGGCCCTTAACGGAGTCGAGTATTCGGTAGCTGTTGTATAACATGGAACTTACTGAGGCCCTTAACGGAGTGGAGTATTCGGTAGCTGTTGTATAACATGGAACTTACTGAGGCCCTTAACGGAGTCGAGTATTCGATAGCTGTTGTATAACATGGATCTTACTGAGGCCCTTAACGGAGTCGAGTATTCGATAGCTGTTGTATAACATGGAACTTACTGAGGCCCTTAACGGAGTCGAGTATTCGATAGCTGTTGTATAACATGGAACTTACTGAGGCCCTTAACGGAGTCGAGTATTCGGTAGCTGTTGTATAACATGGATCTTACTGAGGCCCTTAACGGAGTCGAGTATTCGGTAGCTGTTGTATAACATGGAACTTACTGAGGCCCTTAACGGAGTCGAGTATTCGGTAGCTGTTGTATAACATGGATCTTACTGAGGCCCTTAACGGAGTCGAGTATTCGGTAGCTGTTGTATAACATGGATCTTACTGAGGCCCTTAACGGAGTCGAGTATTCTGTAGCTGTTGTATAACATGGAACTTACTGAGGCCCTTAACGGAGTCGAGTATTCGGTAGCTGTTGTATAACATGGAACTTACTGAGGCCCTTATCGGAGTCGAGTATTCGATAGCTGTTGTATAACATGGAACTTACTGAGGCCCTTAACGGAGTCGAGTATTCGGTAGCTGTTGTATAACATGGAACTTACTGAGGCCCTTAACGGAGTCGAGTATTCGATAGCTGTTGTATAACATGGATCTTACTGAGGCCCTTAACGGAGTCGAGTATTCGGTAGCTGTTGTATAACATGGATCTTACTGAGGCCCTTAACGGAGTCGAGTATTCGGTAGCTGTTGTATAACATCGAACTTACTGAGGCCCTTAACGGAGTCGAGTATTCGGTAGCTGTTGTATAACATCGAACTTACTGAGGCCCTTAACGGAGTCGAGTATTCGGTAGCTGTTGTATAACATGGAACTTACTGAGGCCCTTAACGGAGTCGAGTATTCGGTAGCTGTTGTATAACATGGAACTTACTGAGGCCCTTAACGGAGTCGAGTATTCGGTAGCTGTTGTATAACATGGAACTTACTGAGGCCCTTAACGGAGTCGAGTATTCGGTAGCTGTTGTATAACATGGAACTTACTGAGGCCCTTAACGGAGTCGAGTATTCGATAGCTGTTGTATAACATGGATCTTACTGAGGCCCTTAACGGAGTGGAGTATTCGGTAGCTGTTGTATAACATGGATCTTACTGAGGCCCTTAACGGAGTCGAGTATTCTGTAGCTGTTGTAAAACATGGAACTTACTGAGGCCCTTAACGGAGTCGAGTATTCGGTAGCTGTTTATTACATGGAACTTACTGAGGCCCTTAACGGAGTCGAGTATTCGATAGCTGTTGTATAACATGGAACTTACTGAGGCCCTTAACGGAGTCGAGTATTCGGTAGCTGTTGTATAACATGGAACTTACTGAGGCCCTTAACGGAGTCGAGTATTCGGTAGCTGTTGTATAACATGGAACTTACTGAGGCCCTTAACGGAGTGGAGTATTCGGTAGCTGTTGTATAACATGGAACTTACTGAGGCCCTTAACGGAGTCGAGTATTCGATAGCTGTTGTATAACATGGATCTTACTGAGGCCCTTAACGGAGTCGAGTATTCGATAGCTGTTGTATAACATGGAACTTACTGAGGCCCTTAACGGAGTCGAGTATTCGATAGCTGTTGTATAACATGGAACTTACTGAGGCCCTTAACGGAGTCGAGTATTCGGTAGCTGTTGTATAACATGGATCTTACTGAGGCCCTTAACGGAGTCGAGTATTCGGTAGCTGTTGTATAACATGGAACTTACTGAGGCCCTTAACGGAGTCGAGTATTCGGTAGCTGTTGTATAACATGGATCTTACTGAGGCCCTTAACGGAGTCGAGTATTCGGTAGCTGTTGTATAACATGGATCTTACTGAGGCCCTTAACGGAGTCGAGTATTCGGTAGCTGTTGTATAACATGGAACTTACTGAGGCCCTTAACGGAGTCGAGTATTCTGTAGCTGTTGTATAACATGGAACTTACTGAGGCCCTTAACGGAGTCGAGTATTCGGTAGCTGTTGTATAACATGGAACTTACTGAGGCCCATAACGGAGTCGAGTATTCGATAGCTGTTGTATAACATGGAACTTACTGAGGCCCTTAACGGAGTCGAGTATTCGGTAGCTGTTGTATAACATGGAACTTACTGAGGCCCTTAACGGAGTCGAGTATTCGATAGCTGTTGTATAACATGGATCTTACTGAGGCCCTTAACGGAGTCGAGTATTCGGTAGCTGTTGTATAACATGGATCTTACTGGGGCCCTTAACGGAGTCGAGTATTCGGTAGCTGTTGTATAACATCGAACTTACTGAGGCCCTTAACGGAGTCGAGTATTCGGTAGCTGTTGTATAACATGGAACTTACTGAGGCCCTTAACGGAGTCGAGTATTCGGTAGCTGTTGTATAACATGGAACTTACTGAGGCCCTTAACGGAGTCGAGTATTCGGTAGCTGTTGTATAACATGGAACTTACTGAGGCCCTTAACGGAGTCGAGTATTCGGTAGCTGTTGTATAACATGGAACTTACTGAGGCCCTTAACGGAGTCGAGTATTCGGTAGCTGTTGTATAACATGGAACTTACTGAGGCCCTTAACGGAGTCGAGTATTCGGTAGCTGTTGTATAACATGGATCTTACTGAGGCCCTTAACGGAGTCGAGTATTCGGTAGCTGTTGTATAACATGGATCTTACTGAGGCCCTTAACGGAGTCGAGTATTCGGTAGCTGTTGTATAACATGGAACTTACTGAGGCCCTTAACGGAGTCAATATTCGATAGCTGTTGTATAACATGGAACTTACTGAGGCCCTTAACGGAGTCTAGTATTCGATAGCAGGTGTATAACATGGAACTTACTGAGGCCCTTAACGGAGTCGAGTATTCGGTAGCTGTTGTATAACATGGAACTTACTGAGGCCCTTAACAGAGTCGAGTATTCGATAGCTGTTGTATAACATGGAACTTACTGAGGCCCTTAACGGAGTGGAGTATTCGGTAGCTGTTGTATAACATGGAACTTACTGAGGCCCTTAACGGAGTCGAGTATTCGGTAGCTGTTGTATAACATGGAACTTACTGAGGCCCTTAACGGAGTCGAGTATTCGGTAGCTGTTGTATAACATGGAACTTACTGAGGCCCTTAACGGAGTCGAGTATTCGGTAGCTGTTGTATAACATGGAACTTACTGAGGCCCTTAACGGAGTCGAGTATTCGGTAGCTGTTGTATAACATGGATCTTACTGAGGCCCTTAACGGAGTCGAGTATTCGATAGCTGTTGTATAACATGGAACTTACTGAGGCCCTTAACGGAGTCGAGTATTCGGTAGCTGTTGTATAACATGGAACTTACTGAGGCCCTTAACGGAGTCGAGTATTCGATAGCTGTTGTATAACATGGATCTTACTGAGGCCCTTAACGGAGTCGAGTATTCGATAGCAGGTGTATAACATGGAACTTACTGAGGCCCTTAACGGAGTCGAGTCTTCGGTAGCTGTTGTATAACATGGAACTTACTGAGGCCCTTAACGGAGTCGAGTCTTCGGTAGCTGTTGTATAACATGGATCTTACTGAGGCCCTTAACGGAGTCGAGTCTTCGATAGCAGGTGTATAACATAGAACTTACTGAGGCCCTTAACGGAGTCGAGTATTCGATAGCTGTTGTATAACATGGATCTTACTGAGGCCCTAAATGGAGTCGAGTATTCGATAGCTGTTGTATAACATGGATCTTACTGAGGCCCTTAACGGAGTCGAGTATTCTGTAGCTGTTGTATAACATGGATCTTACTGAGGCCCTTAACGGAGTCGAGTATTCGGTAGCTGTTGTATAACATGGAACTTACTGAGGCCCTTAACGGAGTCGAGTATTCGATAGCTGTTGTATAACATGGAACTTACTGAGGCCCTTAACGGAGTCGAGTATTCGGTAGCTGTTGTATAATATGGAACTTACTGAGGCCCTTAACAGAGTCGAGTATTCTGTAGCTGGTGTATAACATGATCCCTGCCATGAACAGCAAGAAGGCAATCCCTGCTGCAAAACCAGCCTGAAACATATGAACAATGCTTAACTAAGGCCACATTTGATAAATAGTTTGTTTGGGGTAACCCAACTCACAACAAGATCCGTGACCAGAAAGTTTTAAAGCTTCTCCATTAGTTATATTTAATTATGTTACATTACAGAATTAAGGGAAAAGGAAGTTAAACAAGAGGTGTCATAAAGACAGCGCACTTGACTCTTTCCCAACTTTTAAAGGATTCATGGTTGGGAGCTCTTGTATAAAGTTTAAATGCAATACATTAAGTAGTTTGCTGTGATATCGACTTATGCCTGCTTGAATGCAGAACCTTTACATTCCATATTTTTTAAGTTGAATTGTGAAGGGCCATTATTTACATCATATGCAAAATAAAGTTATCTCACTTGATGATTTTAGTAGGTAAGATGGTTGAAAGTAGATCAAAAGGTCCCAGTCAAGGTCATCAAAGGACAACATTGATATCTGTTTTTCAAAATTGTACATATGGTCCAAATTTCATTGCTGTAGCTTTGACCCCAGAGGTATAACTTGAACAAAGCTAAAGAGCCATCATATGATTCATCTAACAATTATAAAAAAATCAGGGGCTGTACTCCATAGCAAATATAGATTGACTTAAGTTTAAGATTAGAATCTTAGTGTTTTGATTGGCCAGTATATTTAGCTGACCAATTGGCTGAATGGAATAACTGAAGCATGTCTAAGGATAAGGATAAGATCAATATTGAATACTGGCCCTGGGCCTTGTGGTTGGAGACAGGATTAAGTCTATAGGAAACTTGTGACCCCCAGGGGTGGCCAGTGGTGACCCAATGGCCATACTTTGAACAAACTTAGAAGAGGATCAGTAGAAAACATTACACACTAAATATCTAAGCTGGAGGCATTATCAAGAAGATTGTTTTTTTCCTTTCAGTTGCCGTGACAACCTGAGAGTTTTGCATGGAATTCATCTCTTTGAACAAATTTGAAACGGCACCACCCAATAAACATCCATAAACTTGTCCAAGTGGTTTAGATGGAAATGTGGTTTAAACCCATTGTTGACTACAAAAGATGCACGCTAGACACAGACTGATCACAATAGCTCACCTTCAGCACCTTGTGCTCAGGCAAGCTAAAAAGGGTGAAAAATGCATTAAACAAGAGATGTTTGTCAAACATTATGCCCCCCCTGAGCGCCATGTTGTCAGGATTATATGGACAATTGAATGAAATATCCATGGACCGAAATGACAGCTGATTTGTTGCTGTTTTAAGATTATGACCATTAAAGTGTGAGGATAAAGTGTGTTATGACCGTCATGACCTTTGACTCTATGAACTCAAAATCCAGAGTCATCAGCTGGTCACCAGAAACCTTAATGTCAAGTTTGAGGGCCATGGGTGCAGGCATTGTCAAGTTATCACAAGACAAGTTTTTTTCGTTCAAGGTCACTGTGACCTTGACCTTTGACCCGATGACCCCTTAAATCATAAGGGGTCATCTACAAGTCAGATGCAGTTGAGTTATCACTCGGACAACCTTTTACCATTCAAGATCACTGTGACCTTGACCTTTGGCTCTATGAATCCTAAAATCAATAAGGGTGATCTACTAGTCAGGTTTAACATCCATGTCAAGTTTAATGATCATAGGTTCAGGCATTGTTGAGATATCAGTGGGGGAAGATTTGTTAACTTTTTTGCGTTAAAGGTTACTGTGACATTGACCTTGGCCTGATGACCCCCAAAGACGATAGGGGTCATCTACTGGGCAGGCCCAACCTTCATGTCAAGTTTGATGACCATAGGTCCAAGAATTGTCGAGTTTGCTTTCAAGGTCACTGTGACCTTGACCTAAAATCAATAGGGGTCATCTACTGGTCAGGCCCAACCTCCATGTCAAGTTTGAGGGCCATGGGTGCAGGCATTGTTGAGTTATCACTTGGACAACCTTTTATCATTCAAGGTCACTGTGACCTTGACCTTTGGCCAAATGACCACTAAAATTAATAGGGACAATCTTCTGGCCAGGCTCAACCTCCAAATCAAGTTTGAGGGCCATGGGTGCAGCCATTGTCAAATTATCACTCGGATAACCTTTTACCATTCCAGGTCACTGTGACCTTGACCTTTGGCCCAATGACCCCTTAAATCAATAGGGACCATCTTCTGGCCAGGCCCAACCTCCAAGTCAAGTTTGAGGGCCATGGGTGCAGGCATTGTTGAGTTATCACTCGGACAACCTTTTACCATTCCAGGTCACTGTGACCTTGACCTTTGGCCCAATGACCCCAAAAAACCATAGGGGTCATCTCCTGGTCAGGCCAATTCTCCAAGTCAAGTTTGAGGGCCATGGGTGCAGGCATTGTTGAGTTATCAATCGGACAACCTTTTACCATTCAAGGTCACTGTGACCTTGACCTTTGGCCCAATGACCCCCAAAAACTTTAGGGGTCATCTACTGGTCAGGCCCAACCTCCAAGTCAAGTTTGAGGGCCATGGGTGCAGGCATTGTTGAGTTATCACTCGAACAACCTTTTACAATTCAAGGTCACTGTGACCTTGACCTTTGACCCATTGAGCCCAAAAACAATAGGGGTCAGCTACTGGTCAGACCCAACCTCCAAGTCAAGTTTGAGGGCCATGGGTGCAGGCATTGTCATGTTATCACTCGGACAATCTTTTACCATTCAAGGTCACTGTGACCTTGACCTTTGGCCTGATGACCCCCAAAAACAATAGGGGTCATCTACTGGTCAGGCCCAACCTCCATGTCAAGTTTGAGGGCCATGGGTGCAGGCATTGTTGAGTTATCACTCGGACAAGCTTTAAAATTATTTTACCATTAAAGGTCACTGTGACCTTGACCTTTGACCAGATGACCCCTTAAATCAATAGGGGTTATCTACTGGTCAGGCCCAACCTTCATGTGAAGTTTGATGACCATACGTCCAGGAATTGTTGAGTTATCACTCGGACAGGCTTTGGTCTACCGACGGACCGACCGACCGACCGACATGCCTGTGCAAAGCAATATACCCCTCTTCTTCGAAGGGGGGCATAATTAAAGATAGGGTTATCTAACTTTATGCGTTAAGTAGGTTCGATGGTTCGGAACACTTGTTTTAAATTTCCATGCAATACTTCTCGTAGTTGCCCAAATACTTGCTGACAAGCAAAACCTCTATCCGTGTGCAGCGCCAATGCCTGGGTGAGTAGTACAGCTCACCAAATTGTTATCTTAAATTTTCTATTAACTTTTTATATTAATATCCTAGATTTACATTTTATTGCAAAATATATCACTACTACTGTTTAACTTTCATTGGTCTTGAGTACAAATTTTATTATTATGTTTCTCAATAATTTTAAAAGTTTGCTCGTAAATTGTTTGTATGCTATAGGCATAATTGCCTGAATGCACAAAAAGTTATCGTTGTTGTAAAGTTTTAATATCAAAAGTACATTTTAAATTCAACACACTATAAACATTGCACATCTGGTATGTTTAACAATTCACTAACTGAACTTCACACAAACTGCATTTAGGTAGCGCACTCCTCATGAAAACCTCCACTTGAAATGCTTCAATTTTGACACTTTAGCCTGTGTTGATAAGCACAGGACTACAAATCTTTTGAGGGTTTCAATGGAAAAGGTTCAAATCCACCCAGTCGCACAAATATTTTTTCTTTTCTTTGTTTTTCTTCGCTTTTTTCATTAACTGACATTTTACTACTGTAACAGAAGTTTAAAATGTAATTTAATTAAAGAGTAATTAATTTCTTTTTTTTTCACATAATTATAAGCTTCATTGAAGATTTCATTACTTGCAGGCCTGGCTGAAATAGCTGGTTGGGAATTTCAAACTGTATTTTTTTAAACCGAGACATAAAGATATTGTGTTACTTCATTATTCTGTTCCCAAAAGGTTAAAGTTAATATTAACAAGAGATGTTTGACAAACATTATGCCCCCCCTCTGAGCGCCATGTTGTCAGGATTATATGGACAAATGAATGAAATATGCTTGGACCGAAATGGCAACTGATTTGTCACTGACATTGGATGCCGTTAAGGAAGTTTTAAGATTATGACCATTCAAAGTGTGAGGATAGAGTGTGTTATGACCATGACCTTTGATTCTATGACCTCAAAATCCATAGGAGTCATCAGCGGGTCACCAAAAATCTAAATGTCAAGTTTGAGGGCCATGGGTGCAGGCATTGTCGAGTTATCACTCGCACCATTTTCGCACTCAAGGTCACTGTGAAGTTGACCTTTGACCCGATGACTCCTAAAATCAATAAGGGTCATGTACTGGTCAGGCCCAACTTCCGTGTCAAGTTTGATGATCATAGGTTCAGGCATTGTTGAGATATCACTGGAATAAGATTTGTTAACTTTTTTGCAATAAAGGTTACTGTGTCGTTGACCTTGGCCTGATGACCCCCAAAGTCAAGAGGGGTCATCTACTGGTCAGGCCCAAGCTCGCGTCAAGTTTGATGACCATAGGTCCAGGATTTGTCGAGTTTGCTTTCAAGGTCACTGTGACCTTGACCTTTGACCCCTTAAACCAATAGGGGTCATTTACTGGTCAGGCCCAACCTCCATGTCAAGTTTGAGGGCCATAGGTGCAGGCATTGTCGAGTTATCACTCTTGACAGCCTTTTACCATTCAAGGTCACTGTGACCTTGACCTTTGGCCCGATGACCCCCAAAAACAATAGGGGTCATGTACTGGTCAGGCCCAATCTCCAAGTCAAGTTTGAGGGCAATGGGTGCAGTCATTGTCGAGTTATCACACGGACAACCTTTTACCATTCAAGGTCACTGTGACCTTGACCTTTGGCGCAACATGTGCAAAGCAATATACCCCTTTTCTTCGAAGGGGGACATAACAAAGAACATTCATAGAACTTGTTGATTTTGCTTTCAAACTTTGTGTTACAATTTTTACGCGGTCAAAACATTATGTTCAAATTGTAATACCGTTATAATGGCTATATTTCAGTACAGTTTGATTATATTTGTTGATGATGTGATCAGTTATATTATACTTTGGAAAGCAATGTATTTCTTGTCACTCTGATACCAAATTATTACCAAATTTGTTCATTTATCAATATTTCTAAAATGCAGGTTGGGTAATTCAACTTTAAACCAAGAGCTGTCGTAAGACAGTGCGCTCGACTATACACCAATGAATACAATAATGATGTTTCATTTGCCTTTCAAATAATAAACAAGAACGCCGCAATGCAACGAAACCAGGTTTTTAATGATTGACAGAAGAACTTCAGCCTGTGTCTGTTTTTCTATTTTTAGTAACAGTGACCTTGAACCTAGGGACCCCAAATGCAATCCCATGAAAGGTATCCACAAACTCTTCCTTTATACCTGGTTTGGTCAAGATATGTAGACCCTGACTAAAATTATTCAGTTTCAACTGTTTTTCTATTTTTAGTAACAGTGACCTTGACCTTGAATCTAGGGACCCCAAAACGCAATCCCATGAAAGTATCCATAAACTCTTCCTATAGACCAAGTTTGGTCAAGAAATGTCAACCCTAACTAAATTCAGTTTCAACTGTTTTTCTATTTTTAGTAACAGTGACCTTGACCTTGAATCTAAGGACCCCAAAACACAATCCCATGAAAGTATCCATAAACTCTTCCTATAGACCAAGTTTTGTCAAGAAATGTCAACCCTAACTAAAGATATTCAGTTTGAACCATTTTTCTATTTTTAGTAACAGTGACCTTGACCCTAGGGACCCCAAATGCAATCCCATGAAAGGTATCTATAAACTCTTCCTATAGACCAAGTTTGGTCAAGATATGTCAACCCTAACTAAAGTTATTCAGTTTCAATCGTTTTTCTATTTTTAGTAACAGTGACCTTGACCGTGACCCTAGGGACCCCAATCGCATTCCCATGAAAGGTATCTATAAACTCTTCCTGTACACCAAGTTTAGTAAAGATATGTATTTCCTAACTAAAGTTATTTAGTTTCAACCGTTTTTCTATTTTAAGTAACAGTGAACTTGACCTTGAACCTAGGGACCCCAATCGCAATCCCATGAAGGTACCCATAAAGTCTTCCTATAGACCAAGCTTAGTCAAGATATGTCATCCCTTACTAAAGTTATTCAGTTTCAACCGTTTTTCTATCTTTAGTAACAGTGACCTTGACCTTGACCCTAGGGACCCTAAACACAATCCCATGAAAGGTCTCCATAAACTCTTCCTGTTGACCAAGTTGAGTCAAGATATGTCATCCCTAATCAAAGTTATTCAGTTTCAACCTTTTTTTCTATTTTAAGTAATAGTGACCTTGACCTTGACCCTAGGGACCTCAAACACAATCCCATGAAAGGTCTCCATAAACTCTTTCTATAGACCAAGTTTAGTCAAGATATGTCATCCCTAACTAAAGTTATTAAGTTTCAACCGTTTTTCTATTTTTAGTAACAGTGACCTTGACCTTGACCCTAGGGACCTCAAACGCAATCCCATGAAAGGTACCCATAAAGTCTTTCTATAGACCAAGCTTGGTCAAGATATGTCAATCCTTACTAAAGTTATTCAGTTTCATAGGTGAGTTTGACGCCACCTGGCTGCCAGCCTGCCCGCCCGCCTGCCCGCCCAAACAACGACGTTCGCCATTCTAATAACCAGGTTTCACTATGTGAAAACCTGGTTAAAAAGACAAATAAGCAAGAAATGTCGCAATGTGACAAAACCAGGATTTAAATGATTGACTGAAGAAATTCAACCTTCTTGTGAGATTCAGTTTTTGTATTAATAGTGTCCTTGACCTTCACCCTAGGGGCCTGAAATGCAACCCCATGTTAAGCCTCCATGAACATTTCCTCCATACCAAGTTTGGTAACAATATGTCTAACCTAACTAAAAGTATTCTATACCATAGTTGAGTTGGCGTACACCAAGGTTATTAACCAGGTTTCACTTTGGTTGAAAATATAAAAAAGTGCCTGCCAAAAGCAATAAAAAAAGTCAATCAAGGACCATAATTTGTATTAAGAGTAAATATGGAGTTATGTTACATAATTGTGTTGTGGCCGTAAACAACTGTGTGAAGTATTCAGTCAATTGAATGAAGGGTAAAGAAGTAATCCCAACTTACCCTTAAACTTTTACCAGACTCAATGTGCCCTAAAATTAAATCCTAAGATCCTAAGTCATTCAGGGGCCATATTTTTTTTTTTTAGGATAATAAAGTTATGTTACACCTCATTGTGTGATGGTCCTTCACATCTGTGTGAAGTATTAAGTGAATTGAATGAGTGTTATAAGATTGATAAGTCAAAATGCCACCCTGCCCTAAAACTTTATCCGTTTGGCGATGCCAACGTCTACGTCAGTAGAAGTAAAGCCTCTTTGTTCTACAAATAGTCAAACTAATAAAATAGTTTTTTTGAGAGGAAATTTATTTATTTTTTAATCCAGAAAATGATACACACTTAAAATTTATCAAGCTGATCATAGTTTAAATTAATGCCCATTAGGGTCTTACTACCTTAGGAAATAAACATTTAGAAAAAGTGACTGCACCCATAACCACAGTTATCAACACAGCTGTTCTGTACCATATTGTCAATAACATCTTTCAATAACTGGATTGCACTTTTAGTGAACAGTGATGTTATTCATCCAAACAAATGAATCAGCAGACCATTGTGCTTTTTGCCATTTCAAAAATAATTCTTAAAGACATGATACAACTTCTAATATGTGACCTTTGGTTAAAAAACTATGTGAAAAGTAGTCGACTCATCATTTCAGTTGTCAGCAAAATCAGTGAAGAATGAAAAATAAAGTAATTAAATTTATTTATGACTATCAATGATTTATTAAATGATATGAGCAAACAAAAATGAACATTATCAGTCACAAGCAGTCATAATGTTACCAAATAAACCTGTGCAATAAATTTATTCATTTACTACATAAGCACTTAAACTGTTATGTCATTGTGTAAAAAGCTGTCAGAGAAAACATTAAAAAAATGGTTATGTAAGTGCAATTTTTTTCAAAGACAACGTGATTTTTTTGCCTATATAAGTTAAAAAACTGCAAAGGAATTTCTTTTTATTTCAAAATAATTATCTGTCACATAATGATAAAATAAAATCTCATGATTGTCATATTGATTTAATTTTGATAAATAACAACTTAAAAGCTCTTATGCTAATTTTTGTGTACCGTTTTGTGACAAGTGCGCTTAACATACAGTAGTGTCATGGAGCTTATGCTAAAGCTTGTTTGACAAGCAAGGGGCATAACTCAACAATAATTAGAGCCAGAGTTATCTTTACTTTACATGTGGACATTGTCTCTTGCTACATGTATTTCAAGTTTCGTATGTTGAATATCTTGAATATTTATGACTAGGGTCGAAGGTTTTGCAAGACAAGGGTGACACTAGGGCTACAACATTTTTATTTCAAATGTAGAGAAGCTAAATTTTAGTTGCATTTATTTCAAATATCAATATTCTTATCATTGTTGGTTGTCTACTTAATTCAAGTGTCACCTGTCAGGAGTACCAATACTTGTTCTAGTCAAGGTGACCAGGATATTACCAATATACAATCCATTGACCTTAAAATCAATAGGGGTCATTTAGGGTATTCCAAGTTTGTGGACTCTATGCAAAGTCGTTTTAAAGATATTGATAGGACACACCCCAAATTTGACCAAATGACCCTAAAGAATGAAAGGGTCATCTACCACTATGACCTATGTGCATACCAAATTTGAACACTTTACACCATACAGTAAAAAATTAATATTGACCAAACATAAATGTAACTCAGTCAACACGAATGCCCAATAATACAAAATTTAAGAATGTCCATATACCCTTGTATTTTTTGTCAACTTTTCTTTATAGAATAAACAGACAGAAGGTATACATTTCCATTTACCTGGTTAATTGCCCAGGGCATACTGAGCAGTGACGTTCCCATCATAGTGTTCCACAGAGAAAACCTGAACAATGGAAGTTAAATATATAATCATAAAAACCAATATATGGGAAAATAAGGTCGAGTAAATGCAGTTGACAAGGATAATTTCTAACTTTACCAAATTTCCAGTCTATATCAAAATTAAATTAAACTGGCAATTCCAATATTAAAAATTTATGGAATTTGCTACTGTTTGGTAAGTAACAATCATAGTTAATAAAAGTTTTGGAAAATACAGGTTAATTGGTAGTTTCTGCTTTAACTGCCAAAATTATAAGGTAGATAGGTTGATTTTTTTTATTGATTTTTTACTGAAGTTGTCTCTCAATGTCATTTTCACACAGTAAACTGTCACGATTCGTCTGGGTTCTATTTTTTGTGTTACGCCTAAGAAGTTTTCCCTCAATATATTTATCATAATTATCGTAATTATAGTCAAGGCCAAGGTTTAAACAAATCCTGATGATCTAAGCATTTCTATCATTAATCACACATTTTCAAGCAAGGTTTGAAACAGTTGGATCTCCAAGTGTATACAACTCATTGAAGTGGTTAGAACTTCATACAGAATCTAATTTGAATTTAGAAAGCTGACGTACATGCCGTACAATTTGATCCTCGGAGTGTAACAAATAGAAGAAGTGCAACTTACACCGTGACCCAGCTAGGCTGGGAACCACTAGTCTTTTTTATGTTGCTGATAAGGAACACGCTGGGTACCACATGATGGGGCATAACCTGTAGAGAAATAGAGGGACAAATAATATAAGAGTGGGGAATAACTGCTCCAAATGGTGGGTCCTAGTCTATGTAGCATAGTGGGACATAACCTGTAATGTAAGAGTGGGGAATAGCTCTCCGCATGGAGGTCCTAGCCTGTAAGGTATTAATGGGACATAACCCGTTACGTAAGAGTGGGAAATAGCTCTCCACATGAGATCCTAGCCTGTAAGGTAATAGTGGAACGCAACCCGCAGATGTGAGAGCTAAATACAATAATGCATTAAATGAAAAAATAGTTTTTTTGCATGAACCTATGCGGTGAAGCCTTTTTTCAAAAACAAGACATATGAATAGAATATGTTTTAAATGAGAAATTCTGTACAATGGCAACATAATTTGATAAATATAATTTACACTATTTTTTAGCACTTACAAATGAGCTGTCACTATGTGGTGCAAGTCTGCTGTAGTATTTGTATCTGCTGATGACGGCAGAGGTGGTGCTGTCGGTGCTGCCATAGTTGCTGCCGCTGCTGCTGCCTCCACTTAATGTGACAGGGTTACGTAATATGCGCTCGGTCTTTTGAGGAGAATATGGCTTTGGCTTAGGGGAAGGGTCCCTGAATTATAAAAATATCCATATTTATCACAAAACCATATTTGTACATCCAATAGTTTTCAGGTCACTAATAAAACTTTAAACACTTCTTACATAAAATGTTTGATTTACAGAATATTTTTAAAAGGGATCTTTATATCACAGAAAGTTTCATGTATTTCTTGCTTGCTGTGTTTTTCATCCAAAGTGTCAAATACACAGCATCCAGATCTGCTTATATAAGTAGCAATAGTGCTTATATGTAAAAAGAGTCATTTCTTTATTCGACTAAAAGACAAATCTAAAGGTAAAAATTAACCAATAAAATTACACTTAATACTTTCTATATAGCAAAATTTCCAAACTTTAATGACGATTATAACCCAAATATATATAATGAGTTTAACTCATATTACTCAAATATACATAGTCATTGATTATTTATTTTAGCTGAAAACTAAACTATGAAAAAGTTATTTATTTCTGATAACTTGTTTATTTCTTAAGTCTTTGAATTGTACGTAAGCTGAAAAATTGATTATTATGCACCATTTTAATACCTCAAAAAAATGTTTCCTTTAAGTGGTATCAACGTATCCTTCATTTTAAAATTTCTATCCTTAGAAAAAGGACCAAGTCTATCTATACAATTTGATTGCGCATCTGAGTGAACATTTAACTTTCCAGCCTTGCTTCGCCATTTATCTCAACAACTCCCATGTTAAAGGGACACACCTTACACAATGTGTACTTAGTGCTTGCCCTGCATTGTCAGCCAATCAGGGGCACTAGATTTTTTAAATGTTTTGTTTCTTAATTGTTAAGAATCATTACTTATTTCTGAAGATGGCTCTTCATGATAAAGTAAATTCCTATAACTGCACATGCACATATAGCAACGCCTACAGTTGGCCTGTGCAAAGGCTCATTTTCGTGTCAACGCTGATTTAAATGACGTCTCAATATCTTCCATTGATTGACAGGTCTTTTTGACAGGCGCACAGATTTATTTTAAAGCTGATGCAATTTGGAAGGGGCTAACACTAAGTCAGTTAAAATTTATTTAGTAATGTCATTGTGAATAAGAAACCATGGTCGCTGTGCTGCGCTCCGCTTCCTTAGGTTACTTATTGATATAATATTATTTATAATATTTACAATGAAATTACTTAATAAACTCTAACCTATACATATTATAAACATTTTTTCTTATCAATTACTTAAATAAACAAGAGGCCCAAAAGGGCCTATGCTCTACTTTGTGGTCATATCAATCCAGAGCATGTATGTATGGGTAAAAGGCAACAGACATATGGTTTATGTTTTGTGTTTGGCTTACCTGAAAACGTAGCACGTTCAACATCTGAGCCCAGAAAGTATTGTAAGCAGATTAGTTCCATGAACTATTTTAATATGTGCCAAGTAAAAGTCATCTGACAAAAAAAAAATGCTTTCAAAACTGTACTCATAGTAAAAATTTCTGTAGTTTTAAAAGTTAAAAAAAGTTGGTCAAAAGGTCAAAGTCAAGGGCATCCTAGGACAACATTGATCAATTTGAACAAACATTCACAATCAATTGTGCTGAGATGGATGCACGAACACACAAAAAGATTTTCAAACCTTTCCAGATTTATGTTTACCAAACCTGTGAACCCTGGGTGTGGCCAGTAATGACACCAGGTGCATAACTTAAACATTCACAACCAATTTTGTTAAGATGAATGCGCAAACTACAGAACTTAAAGCTAAAAAATGGCCTTTGGGCTTTCAACAAGAACAAGGCAGAGTAATTGACAAAATCAGCTGCAGAAGCAAAAAGCAAATTGTCTCTCAAAATCCTAGACTTGCAAATTGTCTCCCTTAACTCTAGACTTGAATTTACATGTACATGTAAACTTGGCTAAAAATAAAATTCGCTCATGCAGACCTGGCTAAAAATAGAGAGCATTTCTTTAAAACTTTCATGGCCCATAATCTAGGCATTCATGGGCGGATCTGGCTGGTTTTTGAAAGGAACCGAGCTCTAATGGATATCTAGATACTGTAAAAGTTTCATTGAGATACAATAAAAACTGAAGACTGTATCGTGTTCACAACCAATTGTTTACAACCAATTGTTTACACAATAGCATTTTTTTATACTATCAAGGGCCATAATCTAGGCATGCATGGGCGGATCTGGCTGGTTTTCGAAAGGAACCCAGCTCTAATGGATATCTAAATACTGTACAAGTTTCATCGAGATACAATCAAAACTGAAGACTGTATCGTGTTCACAAGCAATTGTTTACAGACGCACGAACGCACGACCGCACGGACGCACGGATGCACATACTACATACACATTACCATCGCATAAGCTCTTCTGGCCTTTGGCCAGTAGAGCTAAAAATGATTAAAATTCAAAATTGAAAATATAAGTGTCAAATATCTTATTCAATTAAAGCTGCACTCTCACAAATTTACTGTTTTCCAACTTTTTTATTTTTTGTCTTGGAGTTACCAAACTTTGCGTAAATATCTGCAAACCAGCGACTGTTAACAAAAGATCAGATCGCAGATTTTCATATTTCCATTCCAAATTTAATGTTTTTATGACTTAAACCGTTTAAGAAAAATGCATAAAACTTCAATTTTGTAGCGGAAATATGAAAATCTGCGATCTCATCTTTTGTTATCAGTCTTTTATCACTGGTTTGCAGATAGTTACACAAAAATCTGCCTATTCCAAGACAAAAAATAAAAAAGTTGTCAAAACGTTCAATCTGTGAGAGTGCAGGTTTAAAATAAAGTCATAAATTATTATTATTACTATTTTAACTGATATTTCTCCAACCAATCACCAGGAATTGTTGATGAAAAATCAGACTCATTTTTTAGGATTATGGACTATCCCTTTAACTAGGAAAAGCATTAGTGCACAGAAGTAACATACATTAAGGGTTGACAGTGCTCAAATCTAAGATTTACTGCAAATACAGCTAATAAAAAAATGAATGTCAAATGAACATCACATGTTTAAAAACGTGCAGAGAGTAATTATACATTTAATGTTATATAATGCCACAAGTTGTAAGCCTAATAAATTTTTAATGACTGATCTCATATCTTGGAAAAGGATATAAACTTTATTTAAAAAACTTATATAAGAATTCTGTTCATGGTACACTACACAAGCATTATAAAGGGAGCTTTAATTTTATCAGATTTAATAGAAGATATACATGGTATAGGTAGTCAGGTAGTCTATTGCACTCACATTGAAGTTGTAAAAGCTGGAAGCACTTTTTACAGCTATTTGGAGGATTAGTTCAAGGCCTGCATGCCTGATTAAGGTAGCACATCCCTAATGGGCATCATTTCAAACTATGATCAACTTGATAATTTCTCAATGTGCATCATTTCGTGGTTTCAAATACAAAATTTAAAAGAAATTTACCAACTAACATTTTATTTAAGTTTGAATTACCCTACCCCCATTTAAAAAAAATTGATAAAAACATCACCTGAGAAACAAGAACAATCCTTTATTTCATTTATTTTTCAACATTTTGGTAATAATTTGGTATCAGAGTAAAAACAAAATATATTTGTTTTCAGAAATAATACATTTTCGATCACATTATCAACACATATAATCAAACTGTACTGAAATAGCCATATAGTTTTACAATTTTAACAAACTGTTTTGACGCATAAAGATGAACCTTGATGTTTAAAAGCAAAATAAACAAGTTCTTGAAATACTCAAGACCTGTACCTTATTAATAACTTTGCATCAATCAATTGATACCACGGCCCTCCCCCCAGGTCCGGGGAATAGCGGGGACTTTGACTTTCGGTCCAGCCAAGCCCAGGTAAAATCCCTGTCTTGCAGGGACGAACTGCTGGTAAAATCCTCACCAAATGCCCCCGCACCCAGGGACCCTAGGTAAGGCCCATTCCCCGCTATTTTTGGCGCGACTGAAGACAAAACCACCACATTCACCTGGCACTATGGGGCCACCTGGAAGGTAAAAATATGGCCCAGTTCCCCAGCTATCCCCGGACCTCGGGGGCCATGGTTACAATTGACTTCTTTAACCATTTTGGAACATAATGCAAAAAATCAGAATGTTTTACTGCCTCGTTTAAAAGAAATAAAATTCCCAACAACCTATTCAGCCCTGACTGCAATTAAGAAAATTAATTAAGACGCTTATATTTATGTGTAGAAATGATCAATTACTTTTTAATGAAAATACTATATAAACTACTGTAAAAAATGTTAGCTTAAAAAAAGAAAAAAAAAGCTTCTGGATGGATTCGAACCGCTACAAAGAAACCCTCAAAAGATTTGTATAGACCTATGCTTAACAACAAAGGCTAAAGCATTAAAATTGAAGAATTTCAAGTGGAAGTTTTCATAAGGGGTGTGCTACCTTAATGATGTTACAGCTTTCATAACAGGGTTCAAATTTAGAGGTCACTAGGCTGCTAAAAGTACATTTAGTAAATGGATAAAAATTCAGATAATAAAAGGTGTAGAATGTCATGACCTCTCAATGTTTTAGCAAGTACATGTAACTCTTTTCCAAAGTTCAAACTGTAGTTATTTAACCCTTAGGCTGCTGATGGCAATTTTAAAGGCTTTGCAAACAGCTTGGGACCAGACCAGACACCGAGTAATTCGATGCCTGGTCAGGTTCCAAGCTGTTTGCCACTCAGTCAATATATCCCCAAAGTTTTAAGTAAATTGAAAGAAATTTAGAATAAACCAGACCACATTTTTGAGCAAACGACAATTTACCCAGCATGCAAAGGGTTAAATACCTATTCTACAAATCAGGCCTCACCAAATTGATAACTTGTTCATCCGCTTTTTTCCGAAAGAGCGCATTAATAATAAAAATATTTGTTTTGCATTTAGCAAGAAAGAGGAGCAAGCGAAGAGCGATAAATATTTATAGTCACTTTTACTCACATTTTATTCACTTATTAACTAAACAATGATATTGTAAACAGTACAAGGATAACATCCAGTGAAATAATGATATCACTACAAGAAAATTTTATACAAATCTTAGTTTTGAAATCAAACAAACTCTATTTCAGATCAAGCAAATGTATTGCTTTAAACTTTTTAATAAATGAAATAATTTTAAACCACAGGTTTCTAGTTGTTAAGTATTTAAGCAAAGTTATTTAAAAAAAAGCCTAGGTTTTCCACTGTTTCCATTGGAAAACCAGGTTAAAAATAATTATCTATTAAAAACAACTTTGGCACATCTTATGCCATGGAAATGGCTCGACAAGGTGACTTGAAAAAGAACTCACAAATAATTGGCATTTGCAATAAAATATAAGCTACAGCTATCACTCTTGCAATGACTACACAATAGGCATTGGTAGCCATTTTAGTTCAGTAAGGGAATTTTCAAAAAACCTACACTGTACCTCTAACCCTTCAGGCACCAAGTATGTCACAAAATATTCCAGCCAGCACCAGGTTTATTCCAGGCTCTCTCAGAATTTAATGTGTACCTATTTTAAACTGGCATAATTTCCTCATTTTTTGAGATATCTCGTTCAAATTTGGACAAGTAGTAGAAAACAAACATATATACAAACAGGAGCTGTCACAGAGACAGCACGCTTGACTATTCTGCCGCTTTTCAGTGTAAGGATTGAAAAGTTTCGGCAAAACATGCATGGATCACTGTTAGATTAGATTTCAATGCAATACATGATGTGCTGAGATATTAACATAAATGTGGTTACATGGTAAATTTTAACCAGAGTTTTTAAGTCTAATAATAAAGAGCAATTATTTGCAAAATACAGTTATCTAACTTGGTTATTCAGTTACGTTGGGTGGTTGAATACCATTGTATAAAGTCTCAACGCAATACATCAAGTAGCAAGTAACATGCAAGACCTTCACCAGAATTTCTAAGTCTAATAATAAAGGTGCGAAAATTATATAATATGAAAGATAGAGTTATCTTACTTGATTAAATAAGAAGGTTAAATGGTTGGGAGCCTGTGGGTAAAGTTTCAATGAATACATGATGTATTCGCTGAGGTATTGACTTAAAAGTGGTTACATGCAAAACTTTAACCAGAATTTCTATGTCAAAAAAGGGGCCATTATTTGAATGTAATGCAAACTACAGTTATCTAACTTAAATGGATGTAGGTTGGATGGTTGAGTACCATTGTATCAAGTCTCAATGCAATACCTCAAGTAGTTGCTGAGATATTAACCTATGTGTGCTTACACACAAAACCTTAACCAGAATTTCAAAGCAAATAATAAAGGCCTATTATTTGCATTAAATGCAAACTAGAGTTATATTACTTGGTTAATTAAGTAGGTTGGATGGTTGAGTACTATAGTATAAAGTCTCAATGCAATACCTCAAGTAGTTGCTGAGATATTAACCTATGTGTGCTTGCATGCAAAACCTTAACCAGAATTTCTAAGTCGAATAATAAAGGCCTATTATTTGCATTAAATGCAAACTAGAGTTTTTTAACTTGGTTAATTAAGTAGGTTGGATGGTAGAGTACCGTTGTATCAACTCTCAATGCAATACCTCAAGTAGTTGCTGAGATATTAACCTATGTGTGCTTGCACGCAAAACCTTAACCAGAATTTCTAAGTCGAATAATAAAGGCCTACTATTTGCATTAAATGCAAACTAGAGTTTTCTAACTTGGTTAATCAAGTAGGCTGGATGGTTGAGTTCCATTATATAATGTCTCAATGCAATACCTCAGGTAGTTGCTGAAATATTAACCAATGTGTCCTTGCATGCAAAACCTTAACCAAGGTGTGACGCCAACGCCGACGCTTGGGCGAGTATAACATTCATATAAAGCAAAAAAAAAATACTTCAAGAAAATACAAAAACACTTTCAGCATAGATATTTAACATTTCAATGATTTTAATATATGAAATATATATATATTTTCATTTTTATATAGTTGAAATATACACATAAATATCGAAAAAGCAGCAAACATTTATTCACAACACAATGTGTGATTCATATTTTTTTCCAATCACACAGTCTGACACATTTTTTCTCTCTTTTTGACTTACATTTATTATATGTAATATAAAAACTATACACAATTCTATCTTCGGCTTTTTTATGTTTTTGTGTGGTTAAGCTCCTGGCATGGCATGAAGCATATAGGAACGTCAATCAGCTTTATATTTAGCGTACTCGTACTGTACATGACCATTGCGCCTCGGCAATGAATACCTCCACCTTGAGCACGCCCTCGTTTCCTCACAGGAACAGGAATTTCATGATCCGCTGCATCTGAGGAATCTGAAATTTTAATAAGCAATATTTTTTAAATTAGCAATATTTTTTAAATTAGCAATATTTTTTACAAATGTTCTGTTTAGTATCTGTATGCATTACTGATGCAGTTTGAAAATAACACTAGAATAAAATTGAAGATGCAGGAATATCAGTGGTTCTCATTTCTGAGCCAAACTTTTTGTATTACGGTAGATGCATGGTAAATGATTTAAATAAACACTATACTTTGATCTGTAGCAAAATAAAAGCAAACATGCATAGATCATTAAATGTAAACTTTTGAAGGAAAATCTACTACAAACAAGAGCTGTCACAGAGACAGCGCGCTCGATTATTCCGCCGCTTTATGGATTGAAAAGTTCTGGCGAAACATGCATGGAGCACTGTTAAATTAGATTTCAATGCAAAACATGATGTGCTGAGAAATTAACATAAATTTAATCTGAAAATATTTGTGGTACGCTGATTTTAACGTAAATTCTAAGTCGTAAAAGGGGGATAATTTTGTCAAACTGCGTGATAGAGTTACCTCCTCCTGTGTACAGGTTGGGGGCATGATGGTGAACAAGCTTGCTAAGTTTCAAAGCCAGATGTCAATGGACTTTGAAAATATTTGAGGTTGTACGCAAACTTTAATGTTAATTCTAAGTAGAAAAAGGGGCATAATTTTGTCAAAATGCTTGATAAAGTTTTCTCCCACCTCAGATAAGTAGATCCAATAATTCAACCATGCTAGAAATTCTTATCTTGCCCACGGGCGAAGAAAAAATGCCCGTATGGAACTTCGTTTTAATGGTCACCATATTGCAATTACCTCCTTTGTTGAAGACTGTCGTCTGTAGCATCATGGAAACCTTGTCGTGTGGCAATATTTAGAACGCTAATTAATTATTTCTCGCTTCAAATGCCACCATAAAACAGTTTTAACGCACCTTTCAAGAAATAATGCTTCACTCTCCTTTGAACTATTTAAAGACCGATTTGACTATTAACATAATCTGAATCACTGTGGCATATCCATGACAACCACGAATTAGCGCATATCCATACGCAATTTTTATTTCTAAGCACAAAAGAGTTCCAGCAAAAAATACATGTTTACTTCATTTTGTTTAACTGGTGTGGGAGAAAAAGCATCTACCATAGCCGCTCGTGTAAGATAGGTTCATCCCGACCCTGGAGCAGGGTGTTTTGCGGAAACGAGGCTCGTTTCCGCAAAACACCCTAGCTCAGGTCGGAATGAACCTATCTTACACTTTCGGCCATGGAAGATACTTATAATCTCCTCCTGTGTACAGGTTGGGGGCATTATGGTGACCAAGCGTTCTAAGTTTCAAAGCCAGATGTCAATGGACTTTGAAAATATTTGAGGTGGTACGCAAACTTAAACGTAAATTCTAAGTAAAAAAAGGGGCATAATTTTGTTAAAATGCTTGATAAAGTTACCTCCTCCTGTGTACAGGTTGGAGACATGATGGTGAACAAGTGTGCAAAGTTTCAAAGCCATATGTCAATGGACTTTGAAAATATTTGAAGTGGTACGCAAACTTTAACATAAATTCTTAGTAAAAAAAAGGGCATAATTTTGTTTAAATGCTTGATAAAGTTACCTCCTCCTGTGTACAGGTTGGGGGCATGATGGTGAACAAGTGTGCAAAGTTTCAAAGCCATAAGTCAATGGACTTTGAAAATATTTGAAGTGGTAAAAAACTCTTACAAAAACTTTAACATAAGTGGTTACGCCAACGCCGACGCCAACGCTCGGGTGACTAGGCTAGCTCTCCTTATTCTTCGAATAGTCGACCTAAAAATACATCAAATTTGCTATAATAGCAGCAAAGAAGCTAAAAAACCCTAAGAAGTTACACAAGAGCTGTCACAGAGACAGCGCGCTCGAATATTCAGCCGCTTTTCGGTGTATGGATTGAAAAGTTTTGGCGAAACATGCATGGAGCACTGTTGGATTAGATTTCAATGCAATACATGATGTGCTAAGATATTTACATAAACTGAATTGGAAAATATTCAAGGTGGTACGCAAACCTTAACGTAAATTCTAAGTCGAAAAAGGGGTATAATTTTGTCAAATTGCTTGATAGAGTTACCTCCTCCTGTGTACAAGTTGGGGGCATGATGGTGAACAAGTCGGCAAAGTTTCAAAGCCAGATGTCAATGGAATTTGAAAATATTAGAGGTGGTACGCAAACTTTAATGTAAATTAAGTCAAAAAAGGGGCATTATTTTGTCAAAATGCTTGAGGTACCTCCTCCTGTGTACGGGTTGGGGGCATGATGGTGAACAAGTGTGCAAAGTTTCAAAGCCATATGTCAATGGACTTATATTTGAGGTGGTACAAAAACTCTTACAAAAACTTTAACATAAGTGGTTACGCCGACGCTCGGGTGACTAGGATAGCTCTCCTTATTCTTCGAATAGTTGAGCTAAAAATACACACCTGAAATTTCTACCTAGCCAGGTGTAGCAGGTGCAGATTGGAAACTGCTTTCACTGTAACTGAATTCTCGTCAGACATGTCCGAAACCTATTCAAACTTTGGATCAACACTTTCACTGCCATTCACGATGAAATTTAGCACTTCTTACCCAATATATATATGTTTCTCTTTAGAGGGAGCCATATTGAAACAAACGCAATCGTCCAAAATTTAATCAACCTTTAAATGGCTGTAGAATTGTCATTTGTTCACATATTTTCAAGAATCAGAAAGTTAAATAATTGTTAGAGCCGGTGTTTTGATAACTTTTACAATCAAAAATCGCGGTTTAGGTTAGAGAGCAGTAAATGTCGCCTGCAATCGCTGAAATGTGGGAAAAGGCTGTATTCCACTAAACAAATGCGCGCTCGTAAAATGAATAACTCTGTTTTTTTTAAGATGGTGCGGGCGCAAGTGATATAAAAATAATAAAATTTTTTTTGCCTTATTGAAGAAATAGGTGGAGGAAATCCAATGAGCAAGTTATTAATTTGGTGAGGCCTCATGTACCGGTAGATTTGTTCTAGATCGCGGCCACTTCACTATTTTTAAACATCAGCGGTATTATGGCATAGAGTTGAAGGTTTATTAAAGTGATGAATAATGGTCTGCTGTCCTTGTCCTTCTTGTGGTACATTGACTGTCAAATTATACACAACATCCTTCACATGAGTTTTAATTTTTACTTAGTAGTTTAAATCAAAATATCATTAACAATCATGCAATTTGAAGATTTCAAAAAGCATGTTTTGACAAGTCAGCAAGAAAGTTCTCAGGCCACTTGCTTTTTGTTAACCCTGTCCTGTTGAAATAAAATTTTTTATGTATTTGCAAAGTCTGACACAAGTCCTTGAAATTTTAGACTTCTGAGAGATGGAAATACTACAAACTGTAACAAACACATTGGTTCACTGTTCGCTTGGTGTTTCTTTATATAAACAACAGATGTTTGTCAAACATTATGTCCCCCTGAGCGCCATGTTGTCAGGATTATATGGACAATCGAATGAAATATGCTTGGACCGAAATGACAGCTGATTTGTCACTGACATTGGATGCCGTTGAGGAAGTTTTAAGATTATGACCATTCAAAGTGTGAGGATAGAGTATGTTATGATCATGACCTTTGACTCTATGACCTCAAAATGCATAGGAGTCATCAGATGGTCACCAAAAACCTGAATGTCAAGTTTGCGGGCCATGGCTGCGAGCATTGTCAAGTTATCACACAGACAAGCTTTTTTTGTTCAAGGTCACTGTGACCTTGACCTTTGATCTGATGACTCCTAAATCATCTACTCGTCAGGCTCAGCCTCCATGTCAAGTTTGATGATCATAGGTCCAGGCATTGTTGAGATATCACTGGGAGAAGCTTTGCTAACTTTTTCGCATTAAAGGTCACTGTGACGGTTAACTTTGTCTCGAAGACCCCCAAAATCAAAAGGGGGTCATCTACTACTCAGGGCTGACCTTCATGTCAAGTTTGATGATCTTAGGTCAATGAATTGTTAAGTTTGCTTTAAAGGTCACTGACATTGACCTTTTGACCCCTAAAATCAATAGGGGTCATCGACTGGTCAGGCCCAACCTCCAGGTCAAGTATGAGGGCCATGGGTGCAGGCATTGTTGAGTAATCACTCGGACCACTCTTTATCATTTAAGGTCACTGTGATCTTGACCTTAGGCCCGATGAACCCCAATATCAATAGGGGTCAAATACTGGTCAGGCCCAACCTCCAAGTCAGGTATGAGGGCCATGGGTGCAGGCATTGTTGAGTTATCACTTGGACAACTCTTTATCATTAAAGTTCACTGTGACCTTGACCTTTGACTCAACGAGCCCTTAAATCAATAGGGATCATCTACTGGTCAGGCCCAACCTCCAAGTCAAGTTTAAGGGCCATGGGTGCAGGCATTGTCGAGTTATCACTCGGACAACCCTTTATCATTAAAGGTTACTGTGACCTTGATCTTTGGCCTGATGAACCCCAATATCAATAGGGGTCATCTACTGGTCATACCCAACCTCCAAGTAAGGTTTGAGGGCCATAGGTGCAGGCATTGTAGAGTTATCACTCGGACAACTTTTTATCAATAAAGGTCACTGTGACCTTGACCTTTGACTCGATGAGCCCTTAAATCTATAGGGATCATCTACTGGTCAGGCCCAATTTCCAAGTCAAGTTTAAGGGTCATGGGTGCAGGCATTGTTGAGTTATCACTCGGACAACCCTTTATCATTTAAGGTCACTTTGACCTTGACCCGATGACCCCAAAAAACAATAGGGGTCATCTACTGGTCAGACCCAACCTTCAAGTCAGGTTTGAGGGCAATTGGTGCAGGCATTGTAGAGTTATCACTCAGACAACTTTTATCATTTAAGGTCACTGTGACCTTGACCTTTGACCTGATGAGCCCTAAAATCAATAGGGGTCATCAACTGGTCAGGCCCAACTTCCATATCAAGTTTGATGACTATAGGTCTAGACATTGTTGAGTTATCACTCGGACAAGCTTTAAAATTATTTTATCATTAAAGGTCACTGTGACCTTGACCTTTAACCCTATGTGCCCTTAAATCAATAAAGGTCATCTACTGGTCAGGCACAACCTTCATGTAAAGTTTGATGACCATACATCCAGGAATTGTTGAGTTATCACTCGGACAAGCTTTGGTCTACCGACGGACCGACCGACCAACCTACCGACCGACATGTGCAAAGCAATATACCCCTCTTCTTCAAAGGGGGGCATGATTAGGCTTACTAAATGACTAACTCTAGCATCAACACCAAACAAATGTTGTGCACTTAGATAAGAACTAGTCAGACAGAACGTTCATTTTCTTTTGGGTTTACTTTACTAGTTGGTGAGCACACTATTTCTGTTGCATCGTTTCAACAAAAAATCAATTTGATTCCTGATCAACTCCATATAGCAGGATTTTTTTTAAAAGTGGCACTGGGGGTTGTTTCATCAAGGATATTAGTAGCAATTTGGTACCTAGAAAGAATTTAAACAGTGCAGTACAAGGTACAAAATTCTTCCTGATGATCATCCTTCTGATCAAGGGCCCCCTGATGTTTAGAGGAAAAGGCGGGAATGCATTAATCAGCCTTAAAAAAGTATAATAAATATTGATTGATCCTTTGATTTTTTTTAATATAAGGGATTGCAACAAATAAATTCAATACTTGAGCACACAAATAATCTCCTACAGGAGTACTTGAGTATTTGAAAAATCTTGAATTGGTTTTTGAAAGAGCCATGTACATGCTTCAAGCTTACAACCTTATATGTGGGTCATGATGATGTTATATTGGCAATTTCCATCTATGTTTTTCATCTTTAAAAGAGGGAGTATTTATGTAGTACCGGTACATCAGAAAATGAATAAAAATCAAATGAAAATGTTTTTATTTCTATACAGTAGAGATGTGGTTTGTCCTGTATATTTCATTTTATTAGTATTATTTGGTGCAAATTTTAATTTAGAAAAAAAAAGAATTGTGTGCGAGATGAATTGCAATAAAAATATCATGAAGTGTCATTGTTGTAAATTGGGCCCCCTTCGTTGACAGTTTATATAGTCTCACAAGAACTGTCATTTAAATGTACTATGCATGGACTAGAGTGACCGTAAATGTGTCTTGTCATTCTCATTTATCAGAGGTTTGATCATAATAAGCCTAACTCTCTTGCACTCACTGCCATCAAGAGCAAAACTATCAATAGATTATTTTCCTGATATCATCGTCGACCAACCAAAATGCTTGTTACATTAAGAAACTTAACTATTTATCACTGACCATCAATAAGCTGTTTTGAAGCTTGTTTATTTTACATTAATTTTGTAAAGTTAATTAAGCACTCTGTTTTGATACGACTATAAGATATTTTTAGCAAATATCTATTTCAGCGATTTACATTTAAAACACAAGACATTCAGGTACTTAATTTCATAATGGACACATATTTTAATAAAGTAATAGTTTAAACGTGCAAAAGTCAATCATAAAATATTGAAATAAAGCTATGAAACACACTCTTAATCTTAAACAATCAATACAAGATGCACATATTTCAATTGTATTTTTCAAACGCAAGTAGTTTTAAGGACAATATGATTTCATTTTCATCGGGACTAAAGTGGGGGAGGTGGGGGACAATATTGTGCGAGTGTTCTTCAGGGGTGGATGTGTGGAGTGTGGGTATATTGACGTTAACACAATAAATTGTTCACACTTTTGTACGATAATCATATAAATATTTTGATATTTATAACATTCAATCAAGTTCCATTTCTTTAAATACATATTTGATATGAAAAAGTAATTACGGATAATTGCCAGATCATAATCAATCAAGCATAGTAAATTATTATAATCCCTAAAATTTGTCAAAACAATAAATGTGGTAATCATAAATATATTCCTCTCAATGTCGTAGTGCATGTCATAAACTGGATCAATATTGCATTTCTGCAGAGATGACACATGGAGGGGCCAAAAACCAATATCGCGCATTCCAAAAAACCAGTCCGAATAAATATTGTGACTTATTAATTGTCCCTCGGATTCCTCATTTTAATTGTGTATGTAAGGCTCTTTTCCATTGGCTAAGGTCAATCACTACGGTTTGCTGACTTCAAGAGAATCCATTAATAAGAAACAGCGAAACGTTTCTGACTGGCTAAAATTTTCGCTGTTTGCACTCAGAACTGGGTCGATTGAACCAGAGAGTCGTACGCATAGCATCACCACTCTGGTGTATGAGAATGGTGTCTTATTGGCAACATGCAAGAACTGTAACATTGCCTGTATTACGTGCATTTAGTGCAATTTAAAACAACATTTGTTTTCAAGTACTTGAGTAGTGAATTAAAATACAATGTAAGAGTATTCCTTGCCATCCCTTATTTCTATGTTTAACTTTTTTTTTACTTAAGTCACTTTCATGATCAAAAGAAAATAAGCATATGGTTTGTGTACAGATAAAAATATATAATATCTTTAGGTCATCACTTCAAACAAGCCAATCAGAGGCAAGTATTTCAGGTACGCTATATTGGCTATTGGTGTATGTAAATGAGTCAACTCACATACTGGGACTTGATGTCATACTCAATTTTCTATTTACCGGTACTCAATATTTTAATGATAAACTACAAGTCAATAATAGTTCATGCATTACAAATTAAACAGACCACCAGATCACTGTTGCCCCATTTGTTGAAGTGCTAATACAAGTATGAAGTAAAGTTATTAACCACCAGTACAAGACTTCTTTGTTAAAAATCATATAGTTAAGATGGAAATGAACGACTTTGAGAATCAATGGTATGATTAAGTACAAGTTAGTACTATATGGTACAATGCATTGTCTGACACTGATATACAACAGTTCTACAATATTTGTGTCAGAGAGTATAAATGTCTGATTTTCCCAAATTGCACAAAAGGTGGTTGATTTGATAAAATTATATTATAAATGAAACGCAAGTACCATTACCATTATAAATTTGCCACTATTTTGTGAATTCTCATTCTTTATATCAATCCACTTTGGAAACATAGCAAGTTCATAAATCAATGTGAGCCATTGAGTAGGCTCAAATAGGTGCAATCAATTAAATGCACAAGGAATTTATATGTGGTGCATAATAAAATTTCACTGATGGCTGAATATAATGGCCAGGCACACATAAATTTATATACACTTGTGAAAAATATGAAATTACTAGACTCACTAAAGAGGCTATGCAGCGGTGCTTGTTATCATATGCTTCTTCCAATTGCAAAGTCATGATTTGCTGAAACACAGTGAACTTTTTGGAAATTATTGCCAATATTCATCTCTTCTCGTTTTAACAGCTATCACATTCAATTTTTAATTGTTCCATATGATTCTTTCTTTCATATTATCAATATGAGATTTTCACTGCAAACTGTAAGAGAGTAATAGTGAAAATATTAACTTGAAGAAATGCTTTTAAATTCAATTGTTACTTCCCTTTGATTAATACTGAATACCTCAATTTCGAAACAGCAGATTTTGTCAAGAAAAGAAAAGATTGTTTCAATACATATTTTTTTTTTAAATTAATAACTTTGTTTTTTTGGAAATGCCCCGGCAATCCTATAGTTCAAACATGTTTCTGAAGCTAAATGCTTGAACATTTGCATTCAGACAAAAAAACACTTCAAACGTGAAACAAAAGCTCAAATATTATAAACAAAATTTATGTTATAAATACATCCATTTAATTACTTTTCAAAATGTCTGACTTTGTTATACAATCTGAATCATTCAGAAAATTCACACGACAATCAATAAAATGCTCCAGCTCACACTCAAATGTCAACAACACCATCGTTCATGTCACTCCTCGGCTGGAAAATGAGCTACAATCAAATCAGACTGATCTTTGGTAGTTTTTAAGATTGATTGAATTCCCATGAATCAGGAAACAAACTCCAAAATATTTTAATTCACAGTTAATCCACATTTTATTCATAAATGGTGGCCAATTCAATTTGGTCAATTCATGCCCTGTTTTATTTGTTTTGTGCATGAATTGTTATTATTTGGACCGTAAATGCATTAATAAAAGTCTATTGGAGAATGTTCATAAATGTTTCACTCAAACTGAAGTCAATAAAAAAAACTGAGAAAAAAACATTGAGAACTTTTTCTCAACAAGCTGGCATGGGGAAGTCATAGGCGCTCAAAACTGTGCTTAAACAGCTTCCCAAAAGTAACAGGGGAATGAAAAAGGCGGCATTTAGAAAAATGAATTAATATAACAGTATATCTCTACAAAAACATATGCGGAACAGAAAAACTCAATTTCAGTGATCAATAGTATTTAATACACTCATGGTGGAAATTTCTTCTACACTTGTGAAATAAAATACAATCTTTTACTATAAAACTCCATTTTGAACTACTCTGTTTTCCATGTCCTGCATTGAAAATATCAGGTTTTATGTTTTTTCGGAGCTTCCATCGAAATATGAACTTCCATGCCATCAATTTTCTTGCATGTTAATATTTTGATAAAATATTACCTCATTTGCAACTTACAACATATTTTTTTTCAATTCCACAAAAGTGTATTCAAACAAAGCATTTTAATTTTCCAAAGTATGATCCAAGGTCAATGAAACATTGACTGATTGTGATATTTCTAATTCTCAACTATTTACCTTGTACCATTGGGAGTTTAATACAAAATGTTGGAAATTACTTTACTTCAGTGTTCAATTTTGAAGATTTAGCCCATTTATTATGGAGTATATAGCATACCAATAACTTCCAAACTTCATGAAAAATAAGCTATGACTTTGTACCATTCTTTTGAAAATTATTTTTCTCTTTCTTAATAGACATAAATTTCAAAGATTTAAAGTTGGAATTAAATCAAAATGCTACTTTAGCAAAATGAATTCTTCATCTAAATGTACGCTGAAAACCAATCATATATACAAAACATACATTAATCATATAGGGATAGTAACTTGAATGAAGTGTTATTTTTTATGCCATGAGTGGTGACTCAGCAGCCAGAATATTATACTACAATAGGCGACACCATACGTGATAGATGTACAGCAATTATGGGCGCGATATAATATATCCAAGATGTCTCCAACAGCTAGTACTTTTCAAGCAAAAATTTCAAATGCATAGGCTGTTCAGGACAACTGTCAATGAGGAGGCTCTCACCCCAACTTTTGATGTGCGGTTTTCAAGAGTCTTTCTTAAGGACTATTCCAGACTTCAGTAGGAAATACTGTGAAATGCAAACTTTAAAAAAGTTTAATATTATTTTCACTCCAGCCTCAAACATTTGTCAAGTCAGATATCAGACCCTCATTGTAAATAATTTAATTACAGTTTAACCAGGATTCAAAACTTTTACATGATTTATTCTTAATAGAACACTCTAAATTGATTTCTACCGTTTAATAATAAATATTACAGAGGTTACTTGGATGGAAAGGATTTGAGAAAAACATGAAAGGAAATTTAATATGCAATAAGGAAAGGGGGTTTACAACCTCATTTAGAAATAATTAACTGAGTGAATGACTTCATTTTCATAAAAAAAAATGTTTTGACAGTGTGACACTCGTGACTCTTGAGTCATTTCTCTTTTCTTTTTGCCAATCGGACTCAAAATACCTTGAGGAGTCGCTTGGGTTAAATGACGATAGAAGCGGACTTCTGTCGTCCTCAACACTGTTCACGGAATGGCTCATGATAAATTTACTTTTAAAAATATAATAACTCCCATTTTGACAGGAAAGTTCATGACCTTTGGATATGTTTAGTTATAACGTCATGTTTACGAAAACGGCTGTTTGAGACATAGAGTAATATTTACAAACGGTAGCTGACTACGCAGTCATCTCTTTTTACCTGTATCGTCGATCGGAGAACTTTTTCTTTTGTACATATTTTGATTATGAACATATCTACTGTTTACATTAAACTGCATAACGTTGACACCGGTACCATCAATTGTGCTAACGTTTGGGGCCTTTCCGAGTCTAGAATCTACATACGCCAACGGTATGGAAAGCTTGATAAAATATTGACTTGATTTTTTGTTTATACTTAAACTCAATAATGAAACAATAAACGGTTAAAATAACTAACAATGTTGTTCAATTGTCTCACCAAATTATTTTTACATGGTTAAACTACATTATTTGTTGTTGTTTTAATTATCGCACCGTGAACCGTGATGATGTCGCTTAATGCTCAAGACACAGCTTACTTTCTCACACATGGCCAAGTCCTCAGTCAAACCGCATCGCGTACTTTAAGACACATACAATGTATCACGATTTTGAGTCAAACCGCATCGCGTACTTTAAGACACATACAATGTATCACGATTTTGAGTCAAACCGCATCGCGTACTTTAAGACACATACAAGGTATCACGATTTTGAGTCAAACCGCATCGCGTACTTTAAGACACATACAATGTATCACGATTTTGAGTCAAACCGCATCGCGTACTTTAAGACACATACAATGTATCACGATTTTGAGTCAAACCGCATCGCGTACTTTAAGACACATACAATGTATCACGATTTTGAAGAGTAAATGAATTATACGCCGTGCATATATACACTGCGCGTTTTTTGGTTCGGAAAATCAGAATAAGTAGAAGTAACAATTACATGGCAATTACGGACACCAGTGTTCTTAAATGAGTTGTCTGTTGTTGTAGCATTAAGAAGCGGCCAAATGTGCACCGCGCATTCTAAAATGCTTGCACTCGTTAGCCGGCTGGTTTGGAGCACCAATCTGAATATAGTACATTTCAGTGGAACCGCCCGGTTAATATTGTGGCATCCGATGTCCTTCAAAAATGTCTCTGGGTCACTTTTAACCGGTTGGGTAGGAAGCAAATATGAATAAAATACATTTCAGTAGACTCGTGAAGATTGTGGATTCCGATATCTGTGTCACTTTTAACCACAACGGTTTCATAGCGCCGGTCCTTTTGCCCGCTGTGCGATCTCATATGTCGTATGCACTCCATTTGACCCGCGGCTTGATCGGACGGCGACACCGAGCAGATGAATGGAGATCTGGTATCCAATCTTCCGCTAAAGCAATTATTTATTTATCAGACTCTCACGCCCTTCTTAATGCAACGACGGTAGGATCATTGTAGTACATGCACATGTGTAACATGTCATATATTTTGCACTATATACCTACGATTTCCGAAAACTTCTTTTGCTTAAATCTAAATTTTGTCAATTGAAAATAAATAGAAACGAAAACGTTGGAACGTTGGGTTGCGGACATGGCCGGACAGGGGTAAGAGTCTGTTTGATGTCTCAAGTTTCACTTCAGATGGATATCTCGACGAGACCTGGAGAGGTGAATGCCTTGTTAACGCGGCGGCCATTGGCGGCGATTTTATTCAAAGTGTCCTCATCATCCGTCAGGCTGCGGGCAGCTGTGAGAGAAGACAATAGGTCGGCTTGGGCGGCAGTTGGCTGGGTGGCATCAGTACCTAAAATATTTATCGAAATAAGCTGAAATAACCACATGATTGGCTTTCAAAACTAAGTTAGGTTAAAGCACGGAAGTATCAAACCGCCCCTGGTTATTAACATTGCCATAGCATACAAACTCAATTGTAGTTATTACTGTTTATATGAGGGTTTAGTGTTTCCTTTGCTCATGTTGCCGCATAAAGTGGCCTGAGAGATTCAATTAGTGTATATACACTTTGACTTGACACACTATGAAAAAATAAAGAGTTCTGTAAATACTATTACTAGTACGTACATTGATTAAGAAAGTCTCTTTTATATCGATAAAGATATGTGTTGTCTTAGACAACAGTTTTCAAAACACACTGTGTGTTCATGGAACTTATCTGCAAGCTACTAATTCATATACTTTCAGTCAATAAGACCCAGACTATTTCAAAAAATCTACCTTGCTGGGTTTTCTTATTCCCGCTTTTCGACAGCCACCATGGTTTTTTGGTGCAGGGAGCCCAGCCTTTCAGAGCGATGTCGCCAAAGTAATAGGTCTTCAGTTCAAAATTAGCATCAGGCTGAGCCAAAAAATACTCGGTTTCATATGCGAACATAAATATGTACTCTCTGGCATCCAAGTACGTGTGCTCGGGACCGTAATCCAGAAATTTCTGAAGTTCAGCCTCGGGTACCTTGAAAAACAGCGTGTCTTTAATAGCTGCGTCGGCGAATGCGGGCTCTATCTGCCGAGCCAGACACTGAATCAGACAATTTGGTAAGATTTTTCTAAAACAACCCATCTTCTGCTTATAGGCAATGCTCGCAATGCTAGCGAATAATCCAGGTTAATTCGTTGCTTGGTAACTATCAATTGTGACGTCACCTGTGTACGGCACGTTGTGAAAAAACTTTTGACGTCATTTTTATCAACGTTGTGAAATAACGTTGCTAATAACCACATTTTGGGGAATATGCCGTAGTCCTTATCCAAACAACACATTTTACTTGAACATTATGCCATAAAGAAATGTAATACTAAATCTACATGGGACTATATCATAAGCACAACAGGATGCAATTTTCTTCCTCTTTATTAAATATAATAATATATTACTTTCCAGAAACATGTTTATCATTATAACAACCACACACACGTATAGCATCCTGACTTCTCGAAACCTCTTAAGCTTAACAGACTAAAGTGGCTTTATTTCTTTGGCAGTTTCTAACTTTTACATGATTTTGATAAATAAAACTTAGTTTTTTATGTTTAACAGACAGACAATTTCAATAAGCAGTCAAAAAAACAAACAAAAAAGTAAATACGTCATAAATCATAGAAGAACAAAAATAGTGAGCGTAGGTTAATCCTGTTTTAACAGACTTAAGTAGTTTTGAGAAATCGGCAAACAGGGCATCAATAATAAGTATAATAACATACGCTATTCTATGTTTATATGACGTAATTGTAAGGAAGTACCTTGGAGGTTCAGAATGTAAAATAAATATATTTTGTAAAGGTATGCCAATATAAAAAACACACTAACCAGTATGAATCTAAACAGAGAACGAACCAACCAACAATAGCTGTATAATGCATTTGTTAGGTTTTCTCATGAGTATAAACAGAAGACATTTGAGGTACACTGCTGAGCATAAACAGCGCAAAATAAAAACACAATTGTTTTTTTAAAAACACAATTGTTTTTTTAAATTAATTGCACCAATCAATTTATCATCTTTCATCTTACTAGTTTTAGATAAAAAAAACAATGTACTATATAGGCCTATGAGCTTGAGTTTTGATGTTATAAAATTTAATAGAATTTTTAAAAACATTTAAAAGTGATAAGTTGTAACAACAAAATGATGCAAGAAGTTTCATATTGACAATAAGAAAGCTACAAAATATAAATTTATTTAAAGAGTAACCCAGGTGATTTATCCAACCATCAAACTTGGGTTGAGATATATGCCCATTAACACTGTCACCAATTTTCATCATGATTGGATTATAATTATTTACTAATTGTTGGTCAAGGTTTTGCCGCTGCTGCCAACAGCGACACTTCAGGTAGTACTTATATGACACTCAGACTAAAAGTTTGTAACTCAAGAATTCAAACATGTAAGTAACTCATAATGTAAAAAATGGAAATATGGTTTCAATATAATCGTAAGATATAAAACAGTTGAAAAGGTCACAAAATCACAGGTTAAGAGGAATGTCTAATACTAACGGTATGTTATGTCAGAATGTAATAAGATTTAAATAGCATGCAATAGCTGTTATGTCTTTATTAATCATTTACACAACATAATTTTTTTATGAAGACCCAGTTGATTATATGTGATTTACAATCTATGAATGATTTGTAGCTAAAGAGCAACGTTACCTTAAAATAATGACAACCATTTAAGTAGCCAATTGAAAGAACATATACAAACACGTACAACGAATGGTTTTCATGAACAATTTTAGATTGTATTTATTACATTGAACCATGTTGGAGTTTGCCTTTTTTGTATTTGTCTGGAAATTTCCCCCCATATCGGAATGGTAACAGGTACGTGGGGATTAAGTATTGTGTGGATAAATTAGAAGGCTTTTCACTTATATGCATCCTACTTCTTGAACTTGGCAACATGGTAAAATCGGATTTTTCAATTAATACTTGGTAGAAATTATCAACAGCTCAGCAACAGAACATTGTCTTTCATGACAGCATTAAGTATATATAAATGCAATGTAACACATTAGTTATATAACATTCAGTTACATACAAATAACACTTATTTGTAAATTAAAAAATACCTTCAAGAAAACTTATGGGTATAAAAGACCTCCAAGCACATAAGATTTTATATTAATCTATAATATTGAAACAAAGATCACAAAATAAAAAGGATAAGGAATTACTTGTTGCATATAAGTATTTCTGGTAAAACACCTGAGCAAGGGGACACAAACACTAATGATTGAAGCAGAAAGTCAATTCTACATATTCACCTTAACAGATTCCCAATTCCGTTTAAAATATAAACATTATTTATTAATACATATAAACATTATTGATCTATACATACTAATCATTAAATATACATGCACCCAAATCACCTCCTTTCTCTGACATCAGAGTGACGATGCTTTGCGTACCACATTTAGATTTATCATCATCAAACCTCTGATGTATGAGAATTTTCTCACCTCATAAACTTAAAGTTTTTGAACCAAAATGGCAAAAATTCTGTTTCGATGGTCATGACATTTGCTTACAATTGATATGATTAAATTATAAAGTTCTGAAACATATGATATAAACAATAAAATTCTAAAAAATATTAATTTGTGAATAAATGCAACATATCACAGATTACATCAAAGGTATAGTTTGAGCATGAGTGTGGTATTTGTATCTATTGGTTAAGGCCATTATTTGAAAGGAATGTGTTAAGTCAAGCTAAAGAACACCTTCATGCCAAATAGACATGATGAATTAGATCTCTGCCTTATATATTCAATATTGCAGTATGCAGTAACTAAACTAGGCAAAAATTGGTCACTTTCTTATAATTACAATAATTGTTTTACACTACTCCTTAGTGGATTGATCTAATAACACAAAATAATATTTTAGGGTAAAGCAGAAAGAAACATGAATGCAATCCTGTAATAAATTGCTTGTCAATATAACATTAAACAGGTTCCTTAGTTTCTGAATTAATTTAGTTCCTCCAAAACATCGAAGTCATAAATAGAGACATAGATTTTTTGATTCAGTCAAAATTCACGTAATGTAAGTATATGGCCTAAAATAAACAATGTAATGAAACTATTTGTGTAGTGTATCTAAACAGCTGTATCTTGCACTTGGCATCATACAGGCATGGCGGGATCTGTACTCGGCGTATCCCTGACTACAGGTCGGTTGTAAAGGGGAAGCGATGTACTGCAGTCCTGGCATTTGTTCTTTCGCCATGGCAATAGATTGGACATGAAGAATATCTGAAGTGTAAAAGGTCATCATTAAGAAAAGTGGATTTAGGTCAAGGAAATATAATTGTAAAGGAATACATAATTATTTAAGTATGCAAACATACGCCATGAACAAAGTCATACAATACACTCTTATATACATGTACATACATCGTAATCTTCTTACATTTCAACTTAAGAAGTCTCAACAAAAAAGAGCACCACAAGCAATCATCGATCGAGATTTAGAGCATTAAACAGTGCATGATCAAGAAACATAATTCAACAATTAACTAAATATAAATAGGCATGAGTTATGTACCTTGCTAAAAATCTGTGTACAAAAGTACCTTTTATAATTTTAATAGGTAGTTCGATGATCACTACACATGACACCAAAGGCTATGACAAGAGCACTACCAAACAAACGTTAATGTTAACCATTTGTTTTTTCAGTCAATCAAGGGACATCACTCAAAATTCGTTTAATCCAGACTTCATGGACTTGCTATACATGTGCATATTGTGTCTGGTAATATATATACCAAGTCTTCATTGTTTTATGAGTTCAGTAAGTGAAGATAAGTTTTTGAACGTTGCCTCCGCTGGGATGACAACAACACCAAGAGTATGACAACAACACTGAGGCTATGACTACAACACTGAGGCTATGACTACAACACTGAGGCTATGACTACAACACTGAGGCTATGACTACAACACTGAGGCTATGACTACAACACCGAGGCTATGACTACAACACTGAGGCTATGACTACAACACTGAGGCTATGACTACAACACTGAGGCTATGACTACAACACCGAGGCTATGACTACAACACCGAGTATGACAACAACACTGAGGCTATGACTACAACACTGAGGCTATGACTTCAACACCGAGGCTATGGCTACATCACTGAGGCTATGACTACAACACCGAGGCTATGGCTACATCACTGAGGCTATGACTACAACACCAAGGCTATGACTACAACACTGAGGCGACTACAACACTGAGGCCATGACAACAACACTGAGGCGACTACAACACTGAGGCTATGACTCAAACACCAAGGCTATGACTACAACACTGAGGCTATGACTACAACACTGAGGCCATGACTACAACACTGAGGCTATGACTACAACACTGAGGCTATGACTACAACACTGAGGCTATGACTACAACACTGAGGCCATGACTACAACACTGAGGCTATGACTACAACACTGAGGCTATGACTACAACACTGAGGCGACTACAACACTGAGGCCATGACAACAACACTGAGGCGACTACAACACTGAGGCTATGACTCAAACACCAAGGCTATGACTACAACACTGAGGCTATGACTACAACACTGAGGCTATGACTACAACACTGAGGCTATGACTACAACACCGAGGCTATGACTACAACACCGAGGCTATGACTACAACACCGAGGCTATGACTACAACACCGAGGCTATGACTACAACACTGAGGCTATGACTACAACACTGAGGCTATGACTACAACACCGAGGCTATGACTACAACACTGAGGCCATGACAACAACACTGAGGCTATGACTACAACACTGAGGCCATGACAACAACACTGAGGCTATGACTACAACACTGAGGCTATGACTACAACACCAAGGCTTTGACTACAACACTGAGGCTATGACTACAACACTGAGGCTATGACTACAACACTGAGGCTATGACTACAACACTGAGGCTATGACTACAACACCGAGGCTATGGCTACATCACTGAGGCTATGGCTACATCACTGAGGCTATGACTACAACACTGAGGCTATGACTACAACACCAAGGCTATGACTACAACACTGAGGCTATGACTACAACACTGAGGCTATGACTACAACACTGAGGCTATGACAACAACACTGAGGCTATGACTACAACACTGAGGCTATGACTACAACACCGAGGCTATGACTACAACACTGAGGCTATGACAACCAGGGGTGTAGAAATTAATTCAAGTAGCAGGGAATATCCTAAAAGTAGGCGGGGGTCTGGGTGTCCTCCCCCTGTTAGGGTCAAGGGGGCAACGCCCCTTGTGGGATGAATTTAAGCCTTTTTAACCAAACATTCTAGTCTTCTGGTGCATGTTTATTTTGTAACAGGGAACCTTAACATAAATGTACTATAATATGATACTGAAACTGAGTACTATCCCCCCCACCCACCAGTGAGGGCTAACTAATGAACCAAACTACTGTCAAATTCAGATTCAGGATAATATTATAACATTCCAGACCACATGCCTTGACATTTGCTAGCTATTCCCTCCTAATAATATATGTAATTTCTTCTCTACCAATTATATACTTTCAGCGACTGAATCACTATTAACCTCTAAAAATTAAACATCTAACTTCATTTTCTGTGGTTCTAGATATTTCACCTGCAGCTAACTTATTCCATTTTTATAACCAAAAGAAATATCTGGACACTTTGTGACATTTAAAGCGTACTAAATTTCACCCAACGTACATGAAAAATTCATCAAAATAATGGATTATTTTTAGCAGTGACATCACCGCAAGCTTGTTCATTTTGTTTACACCTGGTGAACACGTGTATATAAAATTTACTGTTGCGTAAATGGTAATAGGACTAACAGAAGGCCAGACACGCTCATGTTGCATACTTACTACGCTTTTTTGTGTCTGGAAAAAAATATTTATTTCACCCTCCATTGCTTCGCAAATCATTAATTTCAAAACATCCGCAGAGGGGGATGCGACTAATAAGGTCATGTATCGAGCTAATGTTATTGTATTCGGAACACTGGGAAACTCAAACCTAATACTTGAAAAACATCCCAGAGGGGGATGCGACTAATGACGTCACGTATCGAGCTAATGCTGTATTGTAGTCGGAACGCGCGGAAAGTTAAATAAACAATACAAACAATCAGGGTTTTAAACGGATGTAAACAGAACAGACATGACAAAAAATAACAGATTTTATTTTTGTTGATGCAGGGAAATTAGCCGGGTGGAGATGCTAAAGTAACAGGGTTATTTTACCGGCTCCCGGCCCATTTCTACACCCCTGACAACAACACTGAGGCTATGACTCAAACACCAAGGCTATGACTACAACACTGAGGCTATGACTACAACATCAAGGCTATGACTACAACACTGAGGCTATGACTACAACACTGAGGCTATGGCTACATCACTGAGGCTATGACTACAACACCGAGGCTATGGCTACATCACTGAGGCTATGACTACAACACTGAGGCTATGACTACAACACTGAGGCCATGACTACAACACTGAGGCTATGACTACAACACTGAGGCTATGACTACAACACCGAGGCTATGGCTACATCACTGAGGCTATGGCTACATCACTGAGGCTATGACTACAACACTGAGGCTATGACTACAACACTGAGGCTATGACTACAACACTGAGGCTATGACTACAACACTGAGGCTATGGCTACATCACTGAGGCTATGACTACAACACTGAGGCTATGACTACAACACTGAGGCTATGACTACAACACTGAGGCTATGACTACAACACTGAGGCTAAGACTACAACACTGAGGCTATGACTACAACACTGAGGCTATGACTACAACACTGAGGCTATGACTACAACACTGAGGCTTTGACAATACCTGTTCATTTTTCTTTGAAAAATGATACAAGCTAAAAAGCTCAGCCTTTCCACTCACATTGAGAAGACTTATAACACTGCCAATGATGGCACCGGAAAGGACGTCGCTCCAGTGATGCATATAGTCGGAAATTCGAGACAGGGCTGTGTAGTACGCCAGGAAGAACGCTATGGCCTGGAAGACAGGACGCACCAGCCAGTAACGCTTCCATGTGAATTTGAACTGGATATAGGCCTGTCAAACAGATGAAATACAATCTTAATCATATAAAATAATAAAGTAAAACACAAAAAGGAAAACATACCCATAGTAAAATGGATCCTGAAAACTGTAACTTGTAAGGCCACAGAAAAGGACAATTTGAACAACTTTTAAACTATTATTTCTTTTAAAGAAATATTAGAATAGTACATGGTGTTCTGAGGAGTGTAGGAAAAAAGACCAATTTATGAAAGATTGAAAATTTACTTGTGATCGATAAATAATCAAATACTTTCATGCTTGTATAAACACATCACAATTTGCATCTGTCTAAAACACTCCAGTTAAAAAGATACTTCTTTCATAAAATATACCGGTACATGACTTGTTCTGTAAGACAGATATATCAAAAGGCTCATGATACCACAGCTTTACGACTCATCCTGCCAAAATAGGAGCAACATTTGAACATCACAGGAATACAAAATTCAAGTGGGAACTTTCATACGGTAATAAAATAAATAGTTTATCTCAAGTTATAAGACCAAAAATCTAAATGTTTCCAATTTTACTCCCAGCTAAAAATTGAGTACCGGTTGTAAGTTGGGATTGTTCTTAGATTTTATAGGTTCTGAGTGTCATTATCACATTCATGTGTCTTGCTGGTTCAAGAAACTATCGAAAGAAATACCTTCAAGGATATTACATAAACAGTCAGATGAAGTTTGTCAGGTTGCGATAAGAAAGATTAGGGACAGGTTAAAAAGGTAGGTTCATTTTGAAAATCGGAAACACTCATTTACTTTTTTAGTCTCACTAAGACCATACTTACCATGAGCCAAATCATGCAGTAGAAAGATATAGATGAGTGACCGGAGGGAAATGACAGCCTGCAAACAATATAAAGCACATTTTATTTTTAGAAATACCGGTGTAGAAGTGAAATATTGAAATTCATCAGGCAAAATCTATTGACAAATCAAAAGAAAGAGAATGCATAAGAAGCATCGTTGGTGATGGCCACCTATCTGTTCCTGACAAAAAGATGGGCATACACTTACTTTTGTTGATGTGTGTCATAAAAAAGTTTACCCCAACTGTGACAGACACTGTGTCAGAAGGTACCGGGTTTGATTCCCACCCAGAGCCTCGTCAATATTTAGTATTGATTTTAGCCAGGAATTGTAAATGCTCCTTATCACATGTATTTGAAACATGATTGTTGCTATAAAAGCTCTTTACAGCTTAAGTTACGTGCTTATCATTGCAATCGTAAATAAATCTTACCTTTAAACATTGTCAGGGAAGAAACAGTTGTAAGTGCCATAGCTTAAAACATTTTCTAAAGCAACTAAAAAATCATGTTTCAGTGGTTAGGCAGAAAACTCAGCCTTCAAGGCCATTTATTCAATATTTACAATTTCACATCTGTTCTATTGTATCAAAACTCAAACATTAAAGATTGAGGTTTGTTGATGTTTAAAATTGTACTTTGTTTTATAAAACAAAAAAGGGTGCTGGGGAGGGAAAGGCACTCTTTTATTGTTGTTTTCAATGAGGGAATAACTCAATAATTATTGAAGCCAGAGTTATGGGCCTTGCTTAACATTTGTGAATTGTCTCTTTCAAATTGTGCTTACCTGGCCTCTTCAATGGCTGCACTGTCTGTTCCTTTACAAATATCATCTGTGATGTAACCTAAAAAATATAAACAAATATTTCAGTATGGCAAAAGCAAATCATATGAATTCATTTTTTTATCCTCTGAAAACTTATTTTTTACCCAATCAAGTTTGAAGCATACTATGCCAACTAGCATAAAAAACGAAGAATGATTTGCTCTTTTGCAAGGACTACAAAATAAGAAATTGTGATCCAAAAAAGTTGGTAAATACTAAATTATTTTAGCTTGATGGTTAAGACAACTGAAAGCCGATATAAATCATTCTCAAGTCTGTTTCCCAGGCAGAAATTAATACTATGTCTGTAATGAGCATTCAAGAAAAAGTTCTCCTAGTTGGGCTAGAATCCACCATGTCTTGGATGAGAGGAGGAAACCTTTACCATTAGACTAATCCAAAGTAGTATGGCTTTAGTTTATATCTTTTGCTTTTATTTGAAAAAGAAGACATCTTTCATCAGGGCTATTCCACTAAAACATATAAACAGGTGAAGACAATTATTTAAATAGTATATGGTAGGGTGTCTTTTTTCGCTAATTGGAATCCAAAAGGGTAAATTTGCTTCTGTAGGGGGATGGTATATTTTAAAAGTGCATCCCCCCCCCCCCTCGGGGGTTATATGTTTTAAATGGAATAGCCCTCAGCCTCTAGTCTGAGAGTTGCAAAAATGTGCCCCTGTGGACCACAAATCCAAGAAATGTTTGGTAAGAGGCAGACATTTCTACCACTACATCACTCTCATCTGCTGTAATGCTGAACTTGAGTAACCTGAGTTAATGGCACACACAGCGGCGTCTGGTTGACAAACAGTGAGAAAGTGTGGCCTCAATCTCCCCACGGTGTATTTTGCAATGTCCGTAGTCAGCTGACACAGTCCGGCACCGAAGAAAAATGGAATTACAAGCTTGTAGACTGTGCCAATGAAGTGGTATAGTGTGACATGTGATTTGAATGCCTTGAGACCTTCTATGACTAAAATCTGTAATAAAATGGATAATTTCATTTCATATCTTATGCAAATTTAACAAATCAGAATTGAAAGTTTTCCTTTTAAAATTTACTAAACGTTACCTTAGCTAACCAATAAAGCTATTAGTTTTGAAATAAATAAAATAACTACCTTAAATATTATTGCAAAAAAATGACTTTTTTAAATGCCTTGATACCTTCTATGACTAAAATCTGTAATATAATTGATAATTTCATTTCATATCTTTAGCGAGTGTTCGGCATCAAAAATTTTCAACGAGCCCTGCTTTATAAAATCCAGAATTGGTTAGTTTTAACCTTTGCTTAGTGTTGCTGCCAAGTCAGTTTACCAAATAAAGCTTATTCGTTTATTAATGACTACATGTTACGGTGTAGTCTACAAAATCTTAATCTTAAAACAAGAACATGAGCACTGTGGAGCTTCGCAAACACATCTGTTTTATTTAAGATGAAAAAGGGGCATGCCAAGTTTCATCTGCATACCTTGAACCTTTCAAACGAATGGTATTCAAGTTATGGACAAGGTTTATATAAAATTGCACAACAATGTCGACACCAAGGCTATAACAATAACTGGACTGGGTTAGGCTAGGGTGAATAGGCTAGCAAAACTTCTCTGAAATGCCTGAGGTGTGTCTCAGGAGTCCAATCAAAGGTCTGAAATTCACCTCATTAATAATTCATGAGCACAAGGATTCTGCAGTCAGTTTTCCCAGACTATTCAGTGGAGTAGTATATCATCAATCTACTGGGTACCGAAGATGAAATTAAAGGGACTAGACACCAGATGATACCATTCCAAGCAAAAAAGTAAATTGCAAAAATCTTACATAAAATTGATATCTTTGTGTATAACGCATAGAATCTTACTTACCGATGTAGCACATCCATAACGACAAATGGATCTTTCCCAGTTTTAACATATTCTTCCATTTCGAAATTTACTGGGTCTGTGTACCAGGTAAATCCCAGCAAATTTAGAAATAGCATTGTTATATCAACCTGTACTAATCACTTGACTTTAATTAATATGCTAAATATACACACTTTAACCTTGGAAACCATTATGCGTTATTTTTAAACTGGTAAACTCAGCTGAGACAGCGACGTAACATTCCTATAATCATGCACAATGATGTTTTATTGGCCTCAAACTAGCTAGTACTGATAAATCTAGGCTTGCTTTGAGGAAAAACTGTATTTGCCTATTTTGGGACATTCTGGTGTCTAGTCCCTTTAAGGGTGTGCAACAGCTAAGTTCAGGCAAGAATGATGTATCAACTTTTCATATTAAATAAAAAATGTCTCGTATTGATACAAATATCATTGTTATCGTTTGTCACAGTGCCGCAAGGCAGAACTATTTCCAACCAATTCCATGAACCACATTGAAATGGTTTGACAAACATACAGGTTTACCTCTTTTACATACTCATAATAGGTCATGGCAGGACTACTTCCAACAAATCCAGCGACCGATGCAGGTAGGAATGAGGTTTCTAAGATTCGAGGGATCTACATTAAATAATGAGGGATATATTTAAAAAAAATATTTTAAAACACTCACAGTAACACAAGGCAGAACGATTCCAACAAATCCTGCAACCCATGTGGGAATGGTGTTGCTAAGATACGGGTGCATCAATGTCTGGTCATCACAGTAGAATCCACGCTGGTATGGCTTCGCCGCGAAGAAAAGGATTATAACTGGCAGACCAACTGAAACATAGGAGATCAAACATTAATAAGACTTTGAATCTTATAACCATTCTAAACCTTATACGTAATTCTAAATAACCAAAATGTATGTCTAAAGAACCTGTAATTCTATGACTGGCAACATGTCTAGCAAACAAGATTAGAAAAAGAAGATGTAAAGGACTTTGATTGAAAAAAATAAAATAAGGTAGTTCAGAATTTTTTTTTATTTTGTTGTGTCAACTTCAGAAGAAAAAGTTAAGGATAAACAAGAGCCGACAGTCTGTCTGCTATTGGGGAAAATGATGCCGGAGCCTTTTCCTTTGCAAATTTGATAGTAAAAGGGGATTTTGAATAAACTCATTAACTTTATTTGACAGTTAAATGCATTGTCAAATGTTGTGTCATGTATCATAAAGAAGCACAATAATAGAAATGGATTTTAACTGGCAACAGCATTCACTGCATATTGCAGAAAGAGGAGCCTAATCTTGGCTGTTTTTGTCTGATTTTGGCCGGACATGAAACGAAAAGCTTGGAAGTGAATTCCAACACAATACTATGTAAAAATACATGATTATACAACTTCTACACCTATATAGGTGAATTTCAACCCCAAAATCAATAGCAAGACAGCCCTTAAACCATCTATGGCAGTATTAGCAAGGGAAAGCGATTTCTATTTTTTTTTAAATACATGTATGGTAAATATTGTCTTATTATATATATAACATGTAAACATATATATCATTCTAAATACATGTGTATCATACAATTTAACAAAACATTTCTCTATTTCTGTTTGAAACTCAGGGACAGTTTGCATGCAAGATCTAATATATTTTGTTGAAATAAACTCATAACTACATTATACAGACACAGTTAGTTATAGAACAGCATCAAAATTAAAGAAAGGGACATTTACCACAGACAATGCAAAGGAGATCAATGAGGACTCTGCATGTTGTTCGCCGCTTGCTCATATGTAAATCCACCATGGTTAGGCTTTACTTGGGATTCTTTCAATGATTTTAAACTCTGAATGTTTAAAACCAAACAAAACACTATTCAATCCGTTAATAAAAGAAAGCTGAATTTTGATAAGCTATTGGCTAGCTAATGGTAATTAATCCTGATTCCAAACATCCTGAATTGAATTGACAATCACAACTCACAGTTTATGATTTGAACATTGCAATTTACAAAATGATATCTTATATTAAAAGACGATGACATTTAAAATTTAATAAAGTTTTATAGTGAAAACACTGACTTGAATTGTTTATAGATCCATGCAGGTATTGATTAAAACAATCAATGAGTCTCAGTTTTAAGATATTAGGAAATATATCTCATTACTAATATCTTGAAATATCTGTATATATAACCAAAGCCTTACATAAAAAGCATGATTATATTAATAAACTATGTATATCAACAATATATGTATCTTTTTCAATTATAATGTTATAAATATTTCAATGATAGGTAACTTGTAAGTGCTGAAAGAATTTCATATCCTAAATCTATGCTGTCAAAACAAAATATGAAACCATTGAAAAACTGCTCTTTCTTACTCTTTCACACATTGAAACATTTCCTCATGTATTAACATGTTTTTTAACATAATGGACAAATGACAAAATCCTTGTTTCAATTCATTAAACAACACATGTAAATGATATCACATAACTATATTTCAACGACTTATATTTGAAATTTAAAAAGTGAAAGTGTATTCAATAGGAAATAAACTAATAAATTGTTTATATGCCTTATGGACAAATAAATTCAGCCTTGTAACTCAGTTTATTCAAACATATGACAGGACATTTTATATGCTGGTACATAAACTTGAAAGTGTCTCTTTATCAACTTTGACCATTTAATGACATTTAATAGGGGAAGTGAGGGTTATTACTTTGAAATGCATGGTGTTTAGGATAATTAGTTTAATGCTTGCCCCATGTCATATTAAACGGATATGGTAAATATTTACAGGAAAAATTAACAACTTGTATCAAACATAGTTATTATTTTTGCTTTACAATATCAATTCAATTCAATTCAGTTTATTCAAGTAAACAAAGACCACCAGCCCAAAATACACAACATGTACAAAAAACATAGTATTGAAGTTGCAACATAACATTTACATATTTATCATGTTTAACAGTTGGTATACATAGATTGTTAACTTTAATATTGTATTATCATCTTCAGTAGAAATTAAAGAGTAGAAAGCATTAAAATTATCACCAGATGAATACCAATTCAAAAAATATTGTCTACAAATAATACCAACATTAGGACATTGAAGGAATGCATGATATTCACAACCAATAACTGTCCAATTTCGATTCAGACAATATATACGAAACCTATTCAATTATATACAAATTTAATGGTTTAGTAGAATTATAATTAAGAACTTTCTAAATGCTGACGCGAATGTCTCTATACAAGTCAGGACTTGTGCACAAACAGCTGATTATAACCCACCCACATAAAAAAAAATCATGACTACATGGAACATTGGCAGTAAACTGATTTCGTGAGAGCTTTCTAAATGATTAAATCAGAATTTGCCTGGCGATCCAATTGGTGAGACACAAGGACAAACACTCACTTGTTACACAGAGCCATCCACAAATCTGTCATACTTCATCTTTTTCATTCAAGGGACTCGCTCATGTTTTTTTTACCAATAACTAGTTTTCCCGGTAATGCATCTGGAAACACTTTTTATTCATTATTTTACTCTATGAGCAGTAAAGTCACAAAAAAAGAAAGAAAAGTCAACCAATAGGCTACAAGGACATTTACAACAGTTATTGGGTATTTTGACCTTGTAACAATACATTGTTAATATCACGTGATAATTTCAATCAAACCATCATGATACAACAAATCGCTGAATCCCGCTAGTAACAGTGTTAAAATTTGTGGCCTTCAAAGGAGATATTTGAACAAATATCAATATTTGCTGAAGAGTTTAGCTGTCAGCATTGTAGTTATAACACTCTAATGATTTGCCACGCTGTATTTCTTAAAAAGTGAATTTTACAAACCATGAGCAAGTCCCTTTGAGGTAAATGATATGAAAATGTTAAGATATAACTTAAAATTGGAAAAAAAAAAACTTTTACAAAATAAACTGTGACAAATAAGTTTTTTTGTGACAAATTAGAAAACGGTGCTTATACATTGTATTTAGATTATATTTGAACTTGAAGTCAGAGATTTATCACATGCTATACATTATTTCCGGTTTAAAATAACTAATAAAATTGGAACCAATAATTGATGAATTGGTTTTATTTCAGCAAGTCATACGTTTATTTTTCATTTTGTTTTTATGATAAAGATTTATTTAAATAATGCTGTTTATTTATTTCAATCATAACAGGAAAGCGTGATCTTTCTGAACGTCTTGATTTCATGAAAAACACTCTTAAAACCTTCATTAAATTTTGTATTTAAACAGGAAATGACGTCTTGAACATGTTACATTTAAATCTACTCTTGTGTGACATCACATTTCCTGAGCTCATTGGATAAAATTGCGACAAATCCTTCATAATCCTTCATATATCATACATGTATATTATATTAAACTTTTCAAACACTACAATTATGAATAAAGCACAAGGAAGGTATAAAGAAAATCAAATATAATAGTTTGACAGATATCATGTTACAAGTCAGAATTATAACAGTGTTACATGCATGTAGTTGGCATACATGCCATATCCCCGGGCGGGGGGAAAAATCCCCCGGAATTTCGATCCATCCCCCGGTCTCTCAACTGTTGCTTTTGATTCATTAAATGAATATTTGCTATTTATTTATTAAAGAAGTTGCTTCTTAATAATAAGAGTATTTGCTTAAACAATATTTGTTATGAAAATACACCTTCAATTATTTTCGATATCTTCTGCTGCTCCAATAATCCCAGAAGTCAAATTTTAATTTGCCTTAGTATGAAAAAAGTAACTTAAATGGTGGAGGTCTGTTGCGGTCCTTGATACAATAAGTTGTTCACCAGTGACTGTCATATAACCGGTGTCTGGTGTACATGTAGGTCACCTTGGTAACAAAATACTGTACACTATCAATAATCCGAAACTCCTGGCTCTTTTCTGAACTTTATGACCATGAGACTGGAATAATTGGCTATGATTGTCTAACATGACTGTGAAAGTGTTAATTGCTAAAGATAACACACATAAAAGACGCTTGCAATTACTAAATTCTAGTGTTTAATGTAAGTAACTTTTGGTGTCTTTAGATGTATTTTACATGATAAATTTAAATGAATACTTTGTTAGTTTATTTTGTTTGAAGCATACAGTACATTTCTCAAGAAGTTGCAAAAGAGAAATGAATAAAATGTTAACATCTGTCCATGTCTTCAAAAAAGAAAACAAATATGTGTAATATACAATGATACAAATTTCCACTTATGATAGTGACTACAATGTCACAAGAATTTTTACCATTTGGAATAGATGTTTGTAAAATTTGCCTGAGGACAACCAAGCCTTTTCCAAAAAGGAGGGGGACTCCACCTCTCAAATCACCGCCCTAAAGACATTTGTATTCAGACGTGCCACATGTAATCTGTAACTACTGTTTTCAATAACAATAAATTTTATTAGTTACAATAAAAGCTCTTTTGCACTATGTAAATAATAGATTCCTTCATCTGGCCTTACCTCTATCAGTTTAGGGGAAAAAACACTCAACATTTTCTTACCACAAGCAATGCAGATGACATCAAACAATACTCGGAGGATCATTCTTCTTCTTATTGGCTCCATGTTGTACCTGTTGATGGTCAGTAATCTGTGCCTGTGGGCGGCTTGTGGTATGAATCTATCAGTTTCTTTAGGTTCAATCATTCAATACTCTCAGGAAGTTAAGTTTAGTATTGCAAAATCTGCATGACTCAATGTCAATGACGCTCAATGATCATGTCTTCTCACTTCTGCTGTTCTGTCAGATAGTTTACTACTATCAATTCAATAATTCAAATTGTGAACAGTAATCGGACAATAAAGAAATAGGAAAAAACAAATAGGTAATAGACTTGCTTTATTTCCATTTATTAGTCCTTTATGTTCTTGCAGAGATTAAAGGACAGTAAATTAAAGCAACAGATTAAAATTGAGTTTGACAGTTATCTCCAAAGTGAAGAGTTTCGTTTAATCCTCCGAGAAATGAACCTAAAGAAAAGCCACACGAAAGAAAATGTCTAAGTATTGACATTCATATCGTGCAGTGGGAATTGTGACTGATGTAAAATAACATAAAATAAAAAGACTAATTTTGATGCAAAGCATCTCAAAGACGCCGCGAATGTTTTTTAAACATTACTCGAGAAAGCAAATGCAGTTCAAGAGTATACCAAGTTTGAGGTTCATGGATATAATCATGTATATATTAGCATTCATCAGTTATTGAATGATCGGATTTTCAGCATAAAGTCACCACGACCTTGACCTTTGACCATCTGTCGTCAAAAAAGTTCGGGGCTGGTCCTGTTTGATTATTGATATGAAACTGCGTTTTTTTTCAGCAAACCGTTTTCGGGTTTTCCAAGTTTTTTGCGTATTCGGTAATTCCACCGACCGCAGCTAATGCACACAATGAACCTGACCTTTGACCCAATTACCTCAAACGCAATAGGTCTCATCTGCTGGTCATGACCAACTTGTCTACAAAGTTTGAGGTCCTTGTGACATAACGTTATTTATTCAAATATTGATAGAAACCGATTTTCAGCTTAAGGTTACCAGCAACCTGACCTTTGATCTACACTGAAGTCAAAATTAATAGGGTTCGTCTGCTGGTCATGACTTATCATACTACCAAGTTTGAGGTCCTGAGCCAAATCGCTCTAGATATTGAATGTAAACCGATTCTCAACGGAAGGTTACCACGACCTAGACCTTCGACCCACTGACCTCGAAATAAATATGGTGATGATCTGACATAAGCTTTGAATGGATAAGGGAAATTGTGTACTTTTCAAGTTTATAACGGGTACGATAATAAAACTGAGCATATATGAGAAAATGAATTACAGTTCAATAGTATATATTATCAAAAATTATCATTAATGGTATTCTCAACACTGAGCAAGAATACAACGGTCTGAAGAACTGTACTGTATATATTTCCAAGATTATATTTGATCCTCAAGCTCGAGACACGGGGTACAACATTCATGGGTTAAACCAGTACTGAGGACACCACTTTTCCAAACACTACCCTTAAAATGCCGAACGCTAGGTAAGGCGGACGCCTTAACCAGAAGGCCACGGACACGCTATACTAACCTTTCTAATATTTTCAATACATTTTTTGACAAATTTGATGACACAAAATTGCATTTATGTAAAAAACAAACATGTCATAAATCCTTAAGTATTGTCTAAATTTAGCGCTCATAATGTCACTACGAACTTTGTTTATCACGTGACTTTCTTAATGCAAAATACACATTGCTTTATATTCTAATATTTTTCATATTTTAACTAAGACGTTATTTGTTTTAAAAAATGAAAAAAAATAATCACACTGTCACTGTTATTTATAAAATATGTCAATTGAAAGCAAGATACGGCCATGCGTATCTCATAGTCCAGTGTAACGCACAGTTCCTAACTTCCTACATTATATCATTGATATTGTTATATGTAATGAATTGTCATTGCATTTTCAAGTTGTGTACTTTTGTTTGTATATGCTATAGAAGTTCTCCGACCAGGATTTAAAAAGGGATGGGTGCTAGGTCATAAAGGGCAATTTTTGATGCACATTGAATGAGCCTTAATGGGTCATTTGCAGGGGTCATTGTTCAATTCATATTGTACGTGTATCGATATGTTGTAACTACTTTCAACACTTATAGTTTGTTATGGATATCTTAGCTGTTCTCTTTACTTTTAGTGCCAAAATTATGTAAATATATTTTTACACTTTTATCTAATAATTGATAATACATTATTTCCAATAAATCTCAAATAGAGTTCATTATCATTAATGAGGGTTCTGTCAAACAAAAAGGCACAGCAGGACATAGTAAAAAGACAGCAGGCTATTTAGGCCTAGCTGGAACACTGCTATATGTATGTAAGTACCTGAACGCATTTTTGAAAACAAGAGCTGTCACAGTATGTGACGAATGCCCCCGAATGTGACATTGACCTATAACAAGGTCAGTACATGAAAAAAAAAACACTGACCTTTGATGTATGCCTGTGGATCTTGCATACGACACACAATGTGTGACATTGAACTTAGAGGTAGGGACACGGGTCTTGCACGCGACACGTCGTCTTGGTATGTCGAACACATGTGGCAAGTTATTTTAAAATATGTCCATATAAGAGAAAATTACAGCCTTGACACGACAACCTATACCCTATGTCCTTATATGCAGAATTCCATTGTGAATAAACACTAAGTGTGACCTTGACCATAAAGGTAGGGACAAGGGTCTTGCACACGACACGTCGTTCGTATGTTTAACACATGTGGCAAGTTATTTTAAAATCTGTCCATACAAGAGAAAGTTACAGCCCGGACACGAGTTATTGAGCCGGTCACACGGACGGACGGACGGACGGTGCGATTTTAATATGCCACCTTCGTGGGCATAAAAATGATAAAATACAGACACCGCATTTCAATTCCGCGTCAATAATGAAACTTATCTGGAATTTTCAAATGATTGAGATATGAAGTATTGCCAGGAACATCCATATTGGGTTGCATTGCCCTTTAAGTGCTGCTGGCTTGACCTCTGAGCTATCAGCACATGGATGTTATGCCCGACACACTCTCCCATGGTGCATTATTTCTCCGTTAATAATGACTGAAATCAATAACTTATTTAAGTTATGGCCAATACACGCAGTATCCAAACTGGATCGCCTTGACAATCAAGTATTACATTGATCTTTCAGCTGATGATTAGGATTATGTGCAAAATACAAGGTTCATTCCCTTGATGATCTTCGTATCAATCTAAAGCTTAGCGGTTACAAAGAAATATCCGAGACATGGTGGTTTCAAATGAACAGGGACCTCCAAAACTTTAAAGCAAACATTTGTTTTAACATTACGTGTCCATAACGTAACGTATACTTCTACATTGCCTCTCCAACTGAACATAATGCAAAACAGTACTTTCTGTGCATGGTGAAATAACACATATAGCAAAAACAATTTCTTTAAAATAAATTTATTTTTATACAAGATTAACAATCAGATATTGAAATCTAAGGAATAACAATGCTTGAAACAAATTAAATGTAACATAAGGGAAACTATTTCAAATAATATTTATACTTGAAATACATATATATAAAGAATACATATATAAAGTCATATTGTATCAAACTAATTTGATAGCAAATGTTCATCAAATAGGAAAATGCAAAACACAAATAACGAATATAAAGAATTTAAAAAACAATATAATGAATTAAATCACATTCTTTTAGAATTTCATTTATAATGCAAACCCTTAATTGCTTAAAATAAGAACATTAAACAGTATTTTTTTTATATCTTTATTTTCTTTGTCAGTTTTTCCTTAACTTCCATTTCCCCTATTTTCCGCTTTCCTCTAATCTTCTCATTTAATTTGACATCACACTTTCCAGATTCCTCCTTTCCATTATCTTTGACTTTCTTCTTTAAGCCAGAAGCCTTATTAGGCAAATTTGACTCAGATGTACATGTATTTGTTTTCTGGTTACCTATAGATACAACACTGTCTGTTTTGACATCTTTCTGTTGCTGTTTCTGTGTGCGCCTGACCCAAACTGGAGAATAAAAGTCAGTTTCTTTCTTACAACTTCTTTTGTTCATTTTAACTCTCTCGCCTGGGCTAAGAACCAGACCAAATGAATCCTCACCATCTGATTTGTATGACTCCTGTTGGTTTTCATCCTGAGAACTTTCACCACCACAAGAATCAATCATATCTGTAGAACTATTACCCTTCTCTGCATCTGCTTTGTCTACTTTATGCTTATCATCTCTTTTAGAAATTTCATTATCATCATCTGGTTTGCCACTTTGGACATGATCCCTAGAATTTGATTGTCCTTTTTCTTTTTCTGTCAGAGCTTGACATTCTTCCTCATCAACAGTTGAACTGTAAATATCACTTTCTGTAGCTGCAATATCTTCAGAACTTTTGCAATCGTCATCCAAGCCGTCAACAGAATCTATATCATCATCCACTGATGATAATCTTTCTTGAACATTTTCTGAAAACAAAGCATAATGTTTACTATTACTGTCAGCTGTAACTACTTTAAAGTCTTTTTCAGGAGATATTTCCCTTGAACTGCAATATTTCTCTGTACTGTTGGTTACATCACTCCGTCCATCAACGGTTTCAAGAAAATTACTATTGGAAATATCATTTTCAGATGGTCTTTCTATATCATCTTGGTCAACGTCATAATCGTTTAGTTTCTCTGCTGATGGAAAAATATAGTTTTGTATACCATCTTCTACTTTACTGCTTTCATTTGGTTGAGCAATATTATTTTTGGGAACATTAACTACACTTATTTCAGTTGTACAGATGACATTGTTTTTATCAACAAGTGTTTTGACTTGGATTTGTGGACTACTTTGACCACTGTCAACACAATTTGTTTCAGTATTATTTTCAGAATCACTTACATGTATTACTGCATTTGCATTGCTAGTTATAATTTCCTTTAAAATGTTTACTCTTGTTGCAACATTATCACTATTACTAGGCATGTCTTTGTTTGCATTAGTAGTAACTTTTTCATTTTCTGACTCAACGATACACTCAGGTACAACTTGCTCATCATCCGTATCATGATTAACAACTTTAAATTTACTTTCTTCCTTCAATTCCTTAACTGCCTTTTGCAATTTTGGCCTACCTCGTTTCCTTGCTGCTGGTAATTCTTTTCCTAAAGTATCAACAGCGGAATTATCATTACTGCTCTTAATGTTGTTTACTTTCAAGTTTTCCTCACCATTTCCAATAAAGTCAGGTATCTCTGCATGTTTATCTCGGTTCTTTCTTGGTCTCCCTCTTGGCTTTTTCTGACTATTTTCATTTTTACTCAAAACAGCTGTATCATTGTCTATTTGATTCACTGTATTAATCTCCATTGTTACTGCCCTGGTAGGTGACTTTGGTTGAGTTAACTCATCCAAGCTACCATCGCCATCCATCTCTTTCTTCTTTCTTTTCTTCCCAAAAGCACTCTTTAAAAACTCTTCCACCTTTCCAACCCTTTCTCGTTTTCTTTTGCCTTCAACAATTCTGGAAACATCTGGAACATTTTTACGGTAGATTCTTTTTTGCAAATCATCACTACTGCTACATTCAGACTCTTGACTTTGAACACATGTGTCCAAATCTTCCACATTCTTATTATCACCTCCTTTCACAGTTTCTTTCGATTGCAATCTTGTTTTCTTGTGCACTTTATTTACTTCATATCTTGCAGTGCAGTTCAAAGACATATTGTTCAAATTAGAATCATTATCATTCTGAATCAAATTGTCGTCAAAGTTATCTTCCATGCTTTCCTTTTCTTCTCTGGTTCCTATTTGTGATTTGTCACTATCAGTATACCCATGACATTCTTCCTTTATTTCAGTTAATTCAGTCTTTTCCTCAGTTTTTTCACCATTTGTTTCATCAGTTTTGTCATTGTCATCCTTTTTACTTTCATCAACATCTTCTTGGGGTTCAGATGACAAATCATTTTGAGAATTTTTCCTTCTTCCTGTCCATGCAAATCCTTTTCTTTTCGGTTTTCTTCCAACTTGCCATGTAATTCTTCTCTTTGTATTACTTTCAATCTCTTTCTCCTTCAATGCAATCTTTTCTTCTTCACACTTTTGTATTCTTTCAAGTATGGCCGCTTCTCTTTCCTTATCTTCTTCAGTAACACCTTCAATGTCCAATTTTGCCTTCTTAACAGGACAAAAATCTTGGAAATGATTTACCAGACTTTTTGTATATGTGAAATTCTTCTCACAGTAAAAACACATGTTCTTTACTCTATCAACATTGTCATCAATGATAGGACATGCCAGTGGTTTAACTGTCCTAAACTTCTCCTTTCTAGTACAATGCCTGACATGCCTCTCTAAAAGGATGATAGTCTTGCATTTAAGTCCACATCCTTCGCAGGTTAGAAGATCTACAAGTTCCGTAAGCTCTCGTCTGCGTACATGTTTATTTGGGTTGTAACCGGTCACTACTGGCTCTGGCAGTTTTTCTGCAACTACCGGGAGAGTGGCTTCAGGCTCTTGCACTGGGGATTCTGGTAGAAGAACTGATATCCGCTTTCTGCTACCAGTAAAAACCCTCTTCAATGAAGAATTACTTGCAGTTTGAGAATTTGGACTTGAACAAGATGACAAATCATCAAAATCAAGTCTCATTCTTGCATATTGTCCATTTCCAAACATGCTTTGTATCTTTCTGTGTATTTTCTTCTTTAAAGGTGTTTTTGTCCCACTTTTTTCAGGCTTGCACATACCATACAGAGGATCTATAGGCGAACATGACACAATGTGAACATGAAGTTTGTCGAGGGATTTGAACACAGCACTGCAGTGTGAACACTTGAATGACTCCATTTCAGTAACGCTGTCCCAACCAGGGTCACTGACAGCCAGAGCACCAACACAAGATGGCTCCAAGTAGTGTAAATCTTCAATATCATTGCCCTCTTCTATCTCAAAGAAGCTTAATTGAACAGCTGGATGTTTTTTCCAGTGATGGCGAATAAGTAAGTCCAAATCTTTGAAATGCTTCTTACACACTGTGCAGATAATACTCACTTCACCATTATGGCCAAATTCTATTTGATCATAGTTATAAAATGGGCTATCAACCGTCAATCTGGAATAGTCTGGTTTCTGATCATGAAACCAGGTTAAATCCATATTTTCACAACTCTTGTCTGGAGACTCAGGCTCCTCCCTGTTTCTCCTCTTTGTAGACTTAGGAGTAACCCCAAGCATTCGTTCACAAATCTGGTTTAAGCGTTTTGGGTTCTTCAGATTTACCGATGTTTCAGAATTGTTCTCCCTTGGTAGTTGATCGTCGGACAGTTGACTGTCAAGGTCATCATAAAGGGCATCCAGCTCTTCTTGTGCCTGACGGTTGTTACTCGTGGTTTCTGCGTACAAATCCTTCTCCTTGTCCAATGAAACACTTCCAACAGTGGATGCTTGCAGTGTTTCAGGAACTGAAATTATCAATTCAATAAGTTTAATTACCTTAATAATGTCTGAGCCTTAATAATTAATGCAAGTATTGATACCGAAAAAAACGTCAAAAACCTTTTTTACTTCCTGTTAGTTTTAATGCTTTACTGGTATCATGGAACGAAGAGTAATACTTAAAATAAATAAACTTTTCACAAGATAATCATACCAAAAGACATCTCATCATGCATAATATCATAACATTATGGTAAACCTGAACTGTTAATGTGGCACACCTTTAAAATTGCATTAAAACAGTAGCATTTTTTAAATCTAAATGTATAATTTGAGATCATCAATCTCATTATGACCATAATTAAAAATAAATGACTTTAAGTTAAACTAGTCTTCTAAAATTAATCTTCTAACAGTGACATGTTGAGGATTTTGGAATGTAAGTGCCAATGACAACTACAATGAAAACACCAATGCTATGACACAATCTTAACCTCTATGACACAATCTTAACCCTTTTCTTCCAAAATAATAAAGTTAAAATTAAGCCAATATTTTAATGTACGCACCATTATATTTTGCCAGCGGCACTATGTCCTTGTTGGTTGTCCTGTCAGAGGCCACTGAGTGGTCATCCACATTGTTCAGAAGGTCATCCTGGAAGTTGGCATACTCTCCCAGACGAACCTAGAGGAAATTGAAATATTGTGTAATATGGCATCCTGTTTTCATATAAAATATGCTTATGATAAGTGAAGCCCTTTATACAGATCTATGTCTTTCCTTTTCATCATTTTATGAGAAATCAAATATATGGTACATTGGACAATAATGATCAATTTAGACAGACAGTATATATTATACACAATGAAGACATTATACAGAATACTTTTATCAAGACAGTATTAAAGTAAAAAGGTACAAAAGCCCTATGTCACTTGGTACTTTCTGCCATTTACACAATGATATTGTATGAAAAACATTGGACTACATGAACAAGCAGAAATAGGTGTTATAGTAAATATGATGCAAACAAAGATGTCATAGTTTCTTGCTACTGAAAATATGACTGGTTTCCATGGCGGTCTGTGTTTTAAAGGTTGAGGATACTTTCAAATTTAATTAGATGACTTTCTATGTAAAACTTAATTGAATATCATTACTACTTTAATATTTACTTTAAGACCCATCCCTGCTTGTTCTGCTTAACACAAACATGCGCAGCATTTTCATTATGTAATACCTGATGGAATGTCCTGGCAGCAGGAGAGTCCCTAGTGACCACCTGACCATTGGAGATCTGTAGACTTAAGAACCCTGCTGAACCTTTCTCCTGCGGCTCGTTATTCTTCACATCCGGTGCCCGTTTGGCCATCACAAGGTTGGAGAGAAGCTTCATGCCGTACGACGCTATCCCCATGGCGATGTGGTGGTCGTCTGCGTTACCTTGAAACTGTTTTAAGACTAACTGACTTTCCACTGAGGAGCTGTTAGTAATATGAGGTTGTCCCCCTAGTTTACTTTTCAGACTAGAAACACTCCTGTCTTTGCAATTTCTACTCAAAGCTGTTCTATTATCAGACTTGAGTTTTTGTTTTTCAGTGTCTACATTCTTAGCATTTTCTGTTGCAATGAATAGTCTTCCAACCTCGTCGTCTGAATCACTGAAGTTATGTTCTCTGTTGGTCTCTTTTTCTCTCTTTCCAAGTAGTTGTTCAGCTAGTTTTTCTGTGTTTCTTTCTTTGTTTTCACTGCTCTTACTTGACCTAGATTCAACTGAAGTGCAATGGGAGTCGAAATCGTTATAAATGTGTAATGCGTTTTTAATATCTGTGTATGAAACAGTATCTGCTGGCATGAAATTAGATGGAAAATTGTAATTATCTAACTTTAACTTTTCGTCTATTTCTGTTAGTGTTTCCTTTTCGGCATATTCAGTATGGCCTTTGTTGTCATCAACAGCTATATGGTCGGAATACTTTTGTATTGATTCAGCTGTGCCATCAATATAACAATTCAAATTTATGGCAATGTTATGAGCAACATTTGCATAAAATGCGGCAGTTTCTTCTGGATTTTCAACTATAGGCGAGGGGGGTCTAGGATGAATACCAAATGTCATGTGATCATTTCGGGGCTTATTGTCGGCAGTATGAACCTTGCGCCTATGTCTGCACATATTCAAATAACTACTAAATCTTTTCTTGCACACTGTACAGGAGAATTTAAACCTCCCTTCACCTTCGTCAATTTCATCGTTTGCGAAGCTTATTTCTGTTTCAAAATGTGGACTGTCCTCAGAATCTATATCACCTGTCTGAGAATTAGGATTATTTTGTTCGGAAATAAAATTTTCACTTACTTTCACTTTGTCTTTTGTGTTAGCACTACTTTTGCTACTTGCTACCTTTTCTTTAACTTTAACCCTTTACCGCATGTATACGAGATAGGCCGACATAGCTCATTACCAGATGTATACGCATTTGGCCGACCGTATCCATTACTGGATGTAAACGCATGGCCCGCATATTTCAATAGGGTCATTTCAATATTTCAATTTTGCATCTTTCTTTTTGTAAACAATATCCCGGATGTTTAAAAAATTAAAGTTTAACCTTTTGTGTATTGATTTTCCCTTGAAAATATCGTCTGCTAAATTGAGAAAGTGTTTATACTCCCAATCGCAGGTGTGATATCCCATTGTGACGTAATAAGACCACGAGCTAAGTACTGTATGGAATTTCCCCCAAATTCATTGATGCGTAAATCATTAAATATATTACGTCAGTTCAGTTTACCATTAAAATCAATTGAGATTATATTTACTTAAAGGTAATATTTTGTTTACAAACAAAAGAAACAATTAGTAAATGAGAAAATGATGGGTAAATTTTCTGTGAAGCTTATATAATGTCCATCATAGTTTTGGCTGTAAAATAGGTCATGTGCAAGCGTTTTGTTTGATCTAGATCTTTTTATTCATACCGGAAAATCATTTATCGGCTTTCTTTTTTTGTAAAGAATTTTATGAGGGGGTAATAAAGTTAAACAGACACCTTGGACTGGATCTCTCAGCCGGATGACACCGGATATTCCTGGCATATTTCTGTGTATTAATACACAAGAACATAAATTGTCGGCTTTTTATTCCAGATGGGTCTTTTTTATGATAGGGGTAATAAAAATTAGATCGATCCCAGCATTTTATTACCCTTTGATTTAATGCAATTATGACATTTCAAAGAAATGTTACAAATCCATCTTGAAAATACATTCACAGCTGAAATAAAATAATTTAATATTTCATCATTGACACCATTTATTAGATAATTTAATTATCTATAAAAATGAATTCACATAAAAAAGATTTGGACACAATTATTTGGAGTAACATTGATTTTAAGGTCATACTGCTGTATTCATTTTCTCATTTTCAAATATCCAGAAAAGTACCTATGCAGATAAGGACTGCTTATCAGTAAGATGGCTATTGACTGGGAGGTGTAATCTGGCCACTTGTCTATGTGCTAAAGGGTTAACTGCGTTTTTCAACAAATTCTTATCAGGACCCCTCAATTCACCAAATTTCTCCAACCGTTCAATGAGTCTAGCTTGGTATATCTCCGGGTGGTTTATGCGTGTGTGTTTTCTCAGCGATCCAACGTTTGTAAAAGTATCGTTACACTCTTTGCATGTAGCTCGATATCCTAGATGGAAGCGGACATGTTTTTTCATGTTCGGCATAGACAGGAAGTCCTTACCACAGTACTGGCACTGAAACTTGCTGCCTGAAAATATAAAACAGGTCAACATGGTTAATGCACAACCATGTACCAAAAAGATTAGCACCTCAGGCAACGCTCATCCTTTTTCTCAGTCTACCAAGGGGCATAACTTAACACTTATTAGCTAGAGTTGTTGGCCTTGCTATGATAAATGTTTGTGCAATGTCATTGGTAAATTGTGTTCAAAGTCTCATGTGCATATCTTGAAAAAAAAACATAAGTTTGGGTCCAGCAAAGTTTTTTCTGCTGAATATAAAGATTGTTATTGCTAAAAAAAATCTGGTAGAAAACTCCTAAATTTCTGATCAATAGTCATTTTTTAAAAAAACTCGTACAAATATTGAAAACTTATAAACCTTTGTTCAAAAGAGCAATACAAAATACACCATCTTAACAAATAATTGAAACATATCAAGTCAGTGATTTTGTTTTATCAAATGGCATAGACATGAAATGGTTAACAAATATTTCTTACCATTATGTTCAAATATAAATCATACAATAAATAAATTATGTATACAGAATTTCAGAAAACTCTTTATCCAAAAGAAAAAAGAACATCTCCTATTATTCAGTATTCCCTGGTAATGATGGGCCATTGAGTTGATGCAGCTTTTATACAGCACAAGTTTTTATCAGAGGTCCATCATTTTCATTAAGTCTTTTCTTTTAAAGCAAAATTTTATTTTAAAAAACAATCATTTTGCCACACTTTTCCTACCTGTAATAACTTATCTTGAAAATAATCACTACAATCAGTTAAAATCTTCCAGCAGTGTACATATTTCTTATCAATTTGCAACTGATAATTACAATTGATGCCAGACTGTGTCAATATTTTATTATTATACCCATGTTTACAATTATCACCTTACTTATTCATTTTGTATTCAATGCTTGAACAGGAAGTATATTGTATTTTGCTTACTGAGCATATTTATCTTATTTCATGCATTATTTTTCAAAAATACTCTTTGAAAGGAAAGAACCTGTATGCAGACACAAAAGAATAGAAAATATATGACTGTTTTCATTGATTTAATAGAATCAAACTTTTGGTTTTAAGTACTTTCATATTAAATTTGAATTATAATACTTTTTGCACACAAACCTATGTGTTTATACATAATAGATTATGTTATGCAAACAATCCTTAAAGACAAACCCAGATATTTGGCATTTTGTGCAATATCTTTGACTTTTCCTCCCAATTCATATTTCAGCATTAGGAATGAGTGTGTGTGTATGCAAAGTGATTAAAATAAGTTAAAACATTCTATTAAATTTGTGCTTGTGAGGAATTTATTTATAGAACTGTCTTGACCTGCTTTGAAAGAAAGTACCATAATAATATATAAAGATATAATTTAAAGTTATGAGTGTATGAAATACTCCAGCCAAGTAATACTCTAGTATAGAGTAGGTCAAGGAATGAGTTGGTCAAGAAACAAAGAGAAATAAATGACCCTGACCTTAAAATGGATGTTTTATCTTACAACTTTTAAGCAGAACCTCAGAAAGTTAGAACAACTACTCAAATATGGTCATTCAAAACACAGAGACAAATTATTTTACTCAAATACAAACTTAACCTTCTGCAAATTTACTATATATGTATTACAAAAAAGAAAGCTCATGTATATTTTTTTAGTTGGATGTGATAAAAGCTTATAGCTTATATAATCATGCTGGAGTCTCGTGGGTAGAAACCAGAACTTATTGTGTCCATTTCCAGAGACCATGAGACAATGCCCTGGGTGGGAATGAAGCCCACAACCTCTTGTGTGAGAAATAGACACGCTAATCGGTAGAGCACTCTCACCCTGAAGTTTGTGCATAACCGTTCACCCACCATTTTTGTGTTTCTTGTCAACATGGGTCATCAGAGCTTCCTGTGTGTCGTATTTGACTGCGCACACACCACACTTGTACACTCTCTTCTCCTTAGGTGCTGTCTTCCCTTCAGTGTCAGGTTTAGTGCTCTTTGACTGGTCTTTGTCTTCTGGATTGGCTGTTTGCCCAGATTCACCGGAGGTTTGGGAGTTTGAATCACCGAGGTTTGAATCTTCAGTTTCTGAAAATAAGGCTTTATTTATAGACTATTTACATTTAACTTATAATATAATCTGTACATGGGCTTCCAACAGTAAGTCAATAACGAGTAGCAAGAACGCTAAGTCGCTTTAGAATTTTGAGGCCTTCCAGCTGTGGAAGTGTGAAAGAAATTTAGAGGAAGTAAAATTCACCACACCATATTTGGAGACACAAATCATGTATGCAAAAACTGTTTGGGCATGCTTTACATTTTGTCTTAGGTTTAATTGGGTCTATAAGGCTTACACAGGACATTTTATTCTAAGCAGGACCTTACAGTAAACATCAAAACATTAAAAATTTGGGTCTAATAGTTCTACACTATTGAAAGTATATGTCAGCAAAACAGTAGTCTGCCTGCACAGTGATAGGGCGTGAGTTCCATCCCCAACAGATGCAAATAGCAAATTGTGCAGTCTGTCAGATATCCATCTACCTCAGAAACACTGAACTAAATAAATTAATGTTAACATGTTTCTGTTTGAAGGTAACTTTGATTTACATGTATTCTCACTGCTTGACAACTCAAGTGCTGAAACAAGCTGTTAACGATGAAAATTACTGACCCATACTTATAAATGAAAAGGCTGTTTTTACAACTTAACATTACCGATGTATATTATCTTGTTGAAGTAAAATTCAGTTTTATTTAAAACAGCAACAACCTGTTATAGGATGTAACTTCCAATAATGGTGCATTTCGGGTAAGATACTGCACATAGCAGTATATAAGTACATGTAGTTCTGTGCCACATCTTCGTCTGCAATCCATGCACACTTTGCAAAATCAAAACATTAATATCAGAAAAAATTGTAAAAGTATTGTGGAAATGTGGATTACATGGAATACACATTGGATCACAAAGATGCCGGACAATACTGTCCTCTGTACTTTGCATTTGCGGCTGACAATACTGAAATTGTACGGAGATGTCAGAATGTCCAACTTGTTTGCATACACTGAGAAACAGATGCATTTCATTTTTCTCTGATCAGAAGTCCATAATTTAAAAAAAAAGTCGAGTTGTTAGAAAGAATGTTGAAATGAATATTGCTTAAATGACTTCCTAACAAAATCAATTTAATGTCATAATGTTTCTTTTCTTATAATCTCAATATTCATAATAATTACCTCCAATGCGGCTTCCCTGCTCTTCAAAGGAGCTATCCCCTACAATAGAACTCGTTCTCTTCCCATCATGGCTTCTCTGATGTCGCACAAGATTATTCTTGAACGCAAAGTGCATGTGACATTGATCACACGAGAACATCGAGCCGTCTCCTTCACCTGAGTGCTGGGGAAGATGGTCATGAATTTCTGCTACCGTGTCAAACAGTCGATAACATGTGTAACATCGGAACAGTCCTGGGAATTTTTCTTCTCCAACTTGACTGACGTCTTCAGGAAGATTTTTGTAAGCACCATTCTCGATCTCACTTGAGTCTGATTTTGCAGAAATGCTTTCTAAGTCTTGTAATTTTGTCACAATATCCTCACTTTCACTTTTCTTTTCATTCTCATTATTTCCAGTATCATCCATTTTCTGAGATTTCTCCAACTGATCATCTTTGATCGACATCCCTTCGTTTTCATTACTGATATTTGAAATACTGGATCTATTAGATCTACTGCTAGTTTCTTCTGAACTTCTATCTTCAATTCCAATAGTTTCGTTTTGAATGTCTTTCTTTTGGTCTTCAGTTTCACTCTTGTCTTTAATATCTGTACAATCATTGTGATTTGAATCATCTGCATTCTTTGATACCATATCATCCTTTAATTCAGTCATCAGATTCTTAATATCTTGACCTCTAGCTTGTAAATGGTGTTTCACTTGAGACAAATTAATCAAGCAATTAGTGATATCTGCTTTACTTAGATATAAATAATTCACATGATTTCTTAAATAGTGCCTCTTCAAACTGAACATGTGCTTATACACACCGAGACAGATATCACATTCATAAATTTTCTTTTCATTCTGAACAATAACATGATGGCTCTTGAGTTCAAAGACATACTCGTCACCATTTTCAGGATATTTCCAATCCACCTCTTCATTAATCTCAGCTATGGATTTAGTCGCCTTTTTCTGCCCATAGTTGGTATCAGCACTCATGTTTGAATCACCTTGAGCATAGGGAACAGGCTCTGCTTTAACAGCAACAAGAGGTTTCACATCTTCATGACTAGGATTTTCTGCAATAGGAGTTGCAATTTCCCTACAAGGACTACTGGCAACTGACGTGGATGTTGAATTGGGGGCATCAGTGGTCTTTTTTCGACGGCGTCTTTTCTGGCCAGGCTGTAAGGGAGCGAAAGCATCATCATCCTTTGCTGAAGGTTTAACCTTCTTTTCACCTCTTTCGATCATTTTTTCCCTTTCTCTCTCCTCAAAATCAAATGGACCCACATAGGCGTCTGGTATGACCTTGGGTTTACGTTTCCGTTTCATCTTGCCAGGGCTAGGAGGGGAAGGGTCATGGGATGAAGGCTTTCTTTCTATTTCTGTCGGGTATGACATATCTGTAAAAGAAACAATTAATTGTATAAAAATGCTCAGACTCCATTACCCCTATGACAGACATTACGCTTAGTAACTTAGGCTGAGAATCATAATACTGGGTATGCAATAAATGTGTTACAATAATAATTGCTAAAATAAGCGATTTTTTTAAAAAAGAAACTCAATTTGTTTTAAAAGTGTATTGACCATTGTTCATTGAAAGTATAAATGCAGCAAATTTGACAAGCAGACCTAGCAGCCTTGATGAAGACTTCCTTTTCTTCTTTTTCTTGGCCTGGAACCATGTAAGCAGTTCTTCTCCGGCTGGTATATCCTGTAATAACAACGCAGCAATTCAAAATATTTGTAGGTGGATTCTTAAGAACTGTAAACATTCTATGCACAAAACAGTTTCTAAAATCATCAACAAATTATACCTCACTCACTCTTTGCCTGGAAAGTATTGCCTTCATAATCAAATACAAAAAACTAAATAAATATTTAGTTTTCGTTTGTGCAAAATAGCCACTGCAACACTTAATCCAAATATAGTATATACAATTTCTTACAAAATCTCAATTATGAAATACCACTACCTTTTAAGTGAAATATTTGTGCATGTACATCAACTTCTTACAAGATACCCTAACTATTTACCTTACCTTCAAAACCTTATAGTAAACCTGGTCCTCGTTTTGAGTGGAGACGATGTTTTGTTCCTCAAAGTATCGTGCACAGCAGACATACCGCATCCAGTTCCCACATTCCGGGTTGGTGGCATCTACTGTATGCAGGAACTTGAATGTTTCCAGGTCAAATACCTAGGGGAGAAGAAAAATCACAATGAACTTCCAAGAAGTTTTAAGAATTCTCTTTAAGAATTTTATAAGAATTACTAATGGTTCAAATGACCAAAAATCCATAAGATGGATGTAAGTAAATAACTTAAAAATATATATAACGGTAACTTTAAATAAATTAAAGTGAACCTGTATCATACACAGCTAATTCTAGACACTCTTTGATTCCCTGCATTACCACCTGGAAGACACCAGTAAGCTCAAAGTGCTCATAGACAATTAGCTAATTAAACCACAAGACAAAAAGCTTATTAATCTATGTTGATGTTGACTATCCATAATTATGCGAAAAGTGCTTACACAAAATTTGTTTAATTCAATAATAATTCAAAACAATGTCAAGGAAGATAATTCTAATCCCAATAGGTCACTAAGTTAAAAAAGAGCACTGAGCTTAACTCACAGTTAGATCAACCACCATGCTTATATTTGCCATCAACAGTTTCTACAATATGCTATAAGTGCTTGCAGAAATATTCTTAAAATAAAAAAATGAAGGTCAAAACTTTAACAATGTTTAAAGAAGCACTCTTACTCACAAAGAAGCAGTACCACAATTGTTTGATATATATAATATTGAAAATATTGGCTCTTATGAAGGATACCGCGTTTAATTTGAAAGGTGCGGAATCTACCTTATGATACTATAGTTGTTAATCTTTAAAGACCCAACCGTCATTTAATATTGTGCATTTTCTGCTATTAAATACACCGTTACCTTACAATCTTATTATCAGTAATTAATATTTTCTATTTATGCATGATTAAGTTAGTAGTTAAAGGTTTATCACTCAAAGTTTATGTATGTTATACATGTGTTATGTATTGATTTTAAATATGAGTGTCACTTTAAGGTAACACAGTCATCGTGGTTACACTTGTGATATGCAGTATTTCTAACAAGAACTTAGACAACTGTTTCAGCTGTACCTGTTTTGTTTCAGCTGTACCTGTTCTGTTTCAGCTGTGCCTGTTCTGTTTCAGCTGTGCCTGTTCTGTTTCAGCTGTGCCTGTTCTGTTTCAGCTGTGCCTGTTCTGTTTCAGCTGTGCCTGTTCTGTTTCAGCTGTGCCTGTTCTGTTTCAGCTGTACCACAACTGTTTCAGCTGTACCTGTTCTGTTTCAGCTGTACCTGTTCTGTTTCAGCTGTACCTGTTCTGTTTCAGCTGTACCACAACTGTTTCAGCTGTACCTGTTCTGTTTCAGCTGTACCTGTTCTGTTTCAGCTGTACCTGTTCTGTTTCAGCTGTACCTGTTCTGTTTCAGCTGTACCACAACTGTTTCAGCTGTACCTGTTTTGTTTCAGCTGTACCTGTTCTGTTTCAGCTGTGCCTGTTCTGTTTCAGCTGTACCTGTTCTGTTTCAGCTGTGCCTGTTCTGTTTCAGCTGTGCCTGTTCTGTTTCAGCTGTGCCTGTTCTGTTTCAGCTGTACCTGTTCTGTTTCAGCTGTACCACAACTGTTTCAGCTGTACCTGTTCTGTTTCAGCTGTACCTGTTCTGTTTCAGCTGTACCACAACTGTTTCAGCTGTACCTGTTCTGTTTCAGCTGTGCCTGTTCTGTTTCAGCTGTACCTGTTCTGTTTCAGCTGTGTCTGTTCTGTTTCAGCTGTGCCTGTTCTGTTTCAGCTGTGCCTGTTCTGTTTCAGCTGTACCTGTTCTGTTTCAGCTGTACCTGTTCTGTTTCAGCTGTACCTGTTCTGTTTCAGCTGTGCCTGTTCTGTTTCAGCAGTACCTGTTCTGTTTCAGCTGTACCTGTTCTGTTTCAGCTGTACCTGTTCTGTTTCAGCTGTACCTGTTCTGTTTCAGCAGTACCTGTTCTGTTTCAGTATATCAGCACATTGTATAGAACATTTCACATTTAAAATTTACCAAGAATATTTCCTATTGAAGGCAAATCACATGTTGTAACAAGAAGTTAAAATGCTCTCATAAATGAGTTTTTCACTGACCCACATTTTGAGGCCATATGAATCATTTTGCACAAATATTTTTTTACTTCTCTATGGACAAATATAATCAAAAGTTTTATTTTTAATTAGGATTATTAACAAAGAAATTTCATTGCAGCCTAATATTAAAATTGTGCTACAACAATTCTGATCAAGGAATATGTGCATCTAACAGAGAAAACTATGTATACATTTCATTCATTATATATACTAGTAAAAGACAAACTTATATCAGTGTTATTTGTCTTCAAAGTCTTTATGCGAGTGTATTGGCAAATCCTGTGTAAGTTGGCTTCAGTTGTTTGCTAACAAGCGCTGTAAAGTAAACTCGGAGAACGCTATACAGCAGACTCTATGCAACAGTCTATAAGCAGAGAGTGCTTTACAGCAACAGTCTGTTTGCTATCAGGCGCTATACAGCAGACTCTGTGTAACGGTCTGTTGGCTATCATTGCTATACAGCAGATTCTGTGCAAAAGTTTGTTTGCAGAGAGGGCAATACAGCAGACTCTGTGCAAAAGTTTGTTAGCAGAGAGGGCAATACAGCAGACTCTATGCAACTGTCTGTTGGCTATCATTGCTATACAGCAAATTCTATGCAACAGTTAGTTTGCAGAAAGCGCTATACAGCAGACTCTGTGCAACGGTCTGTTGTCTACCATTGCAATACAGTAGTTTCTATGCAAAAATCTGTTAGCAGAGAGCGCTATACATCAGACTCTATGCAATGGTCTGTTGGCTATCATTGCAATACAGTAGATTCTTTACAACTGCCGGTTAGCAGAGAGCGCTATACAGCAAACTTTATACAACTGCCTGTTAGCAGAGAGCGCTATACAGCAAACTTTATACAACTGCCTGTTAGCAGAGAGCGCTATACAGCAAACTTTATACAACTGCCTGTTAGCAGAGAGCGCTATACAGCAGACTCAATGCATGTTTGTTAGCAGAGAGCGCTATACAGCAGACTTTATACAACTGCCTGTTAGCAGAGAGCACTATACAGCAGACTTTATACAACTGCCTGTTAGCAGAGAGCGCTATACAGCAGACTTTATACAACTGCCTGTTAGCAGAGAGCGCTATACAGCAGACTTTATACAACTGCCTGTTAGCAGAGAGAGCTATACAGCAGACTTTATACAACTGCCTGTTAGCAGAGAGCGCTATACAGCAGACTTTATACAACTGCCTGTTAGCAGAGAGCGCTATACAGCAGACTTTATACAACTGCCTGTTAGCAGAGAGCGCTATACAGCAGACTCAATGCATGTTTGTTAGCAGAGAGCGTTATACAGCAGACTTTATACAACTGCCTGTTAGCAGAGAGCGCTATACAGCAGACTTTATACAACTGCCTGTTAGCAGAAAGCGCTATACAGCAGACTTTATACAAATGCCTGTTAGCAGAGAGCGCTATACAGCAGATTCAATGCATGTTTGTAGCAGAGAGCGCTATACAGCAAACTTTATACAACTGCCTGTTAGTAGAGAGCGCTATACAGCAGACTTTTTACAATTGCCTCTTAGCAGAGAGCGCTATACAGCAGACTTTATACAACTGCCTGTTAGCAGAGAGCGCTATACAGCAGACTCAATGCATGTTTGTTAGCAGAGAGCGCTATACAGCAAACTTTATACAACTGCCTGTTAGCAGAGAGCGCTATACAGCAGACTTTATACAACTGCCTGTTAGCAGAGAGCGCTATACAGCAGACTCAATGCATGTTTGTTAGCAGAGAGCGCTTTACAGCAAACTTTATACAACTGCCTGTTAGCAGAAAGCGCTATACAGCAAACTTTATACAACTGTCTGTTAGCAGAGAGCGCTATACAGCAGACTCAATGCATGTTTGTTAGCAGAGAGCGCTATACAGCAGACTTTATACAACTGCCTGTTAGCAGAGAGCGCTATACAGCAGACTTTATACAACTGCCTGTTAGCAGAGAGCGCTATACAGCAGACTCAATGCATGTTTGTTAGCAGAGAGCGCTATACAGCAGACTTTATACAACTGCCTGTTAGCAGAGAGCGCTATACAGCAGACTTTATACAACTGCCTGTTAGCAGAGAGCGCTATACAGCAGACTTTATACAACTGCCTGTTAGCAGAGAGCGCTATACAGCAGACTTTATACAACTGCATGTTAGCAGAGAGCGCTATACAGCAAACTTTATACAACTGCCTGTTAGCAGAGAGCGCTATACAGCAGACTTTATACAACTGCCTGTTAGCAGAGAGCGCTATACAGCAGACTTTATACAAATGCCTGTAAGCATAGAGCGCCATACAGCAGACTTTATACAACTGCCTGTTAGCAGAGAGCGCTATACAGCAAACTTTATACAACTGCCTGTTAGCAGAGAGCGCAATACAGCAGACTCAATGCATGTTTGTTAGCAGAGAGCGCTATACAGCAGACTTTATACAACTGCCTGTTAGCAAAGAGCGCTATACAGCAGACTTTATACAAATGCCTGTTAGCAGAGAGCGCCATACAGCAGACTTTATACAACTGCCTGTTAGCAGAGAGCGCTATACAGCAGACTTTATACAACTGCCTGTTAGCAGAGAGCGCTATACAGCAGACTCAATGCATGTTTGTTAGCAGAGAGCGCTATACAGCAGACTTTATACAACTGCCTGTTAGCAGAGAGCACTATACAGCAGACTTTATACAACTGCCTGTTAGCAGAGAGCGCTATACAGCAGACTTTATACAACTGCCTGTTAGCAGAGAGCGCTATACAGCAGACTTTATACAACTGCCTGTTAGCAGAGAGCACTATACAGCAGACTCAATGCATGTTTGTTAGGAGAGAGCGCTATACAGCAGACTTTATACAACTGCCTGTTAGCAGAGAGCGCTATACAGCAGACTTTATACAACTGCCTGTTAGCAGAGAGCGCTATACAGCAGACTTTATACAACTGCCTGTTAGCAGAGAGCGCTATACAGCAAACTTTATACAACTGCCTGTTAGCAGAGAGCGCTATACAGCAGACTTTATACAACTGCCTGTTAGCAGAGAGCGCTATACAGCAGACTTTATACAACTGCCTGTTAGCAGAGAGCACTATACAGCAGACTTTATACAACTGCCTGTTAGCATAGAGCACTATACAGCAAACTTTATACAACTGCCTGTTAGCAGAGAGCGCTATACAGCAAACTTTATACAACTGCCTGTTAGCAGAGAGTGCTATACAGCAGACTCAATGTATGTTTGTTAGCAGAGAGCGCCACCTAGATACATCAATCTATTTTGATTCAATTCTTTGCTTATGTAAGGAGGGCTATCACACCATGTGATACTCTCTCCCAACAAAACTCACCCCTGAACTCCGAACATGGAAGAAAATGAACATGTATCACAGGGTGTTATTTATTTGTCAATTAATGTTCATTTATTATCATAGCCTGCTTGCATTTAGATTGTGCATTTATCATTATAAAGCTTGTGTGTGGTCAGTGTGTACACATTATGGTGGTCAAAAAACTTTGAATTGGTTAACTATAATTAGAGTTCAATTAAAAGGGAATAATATTAAAGATACAATGTGCAAACAGGTCCCTTTCGAGTCTCTAGCTTAACTTGATAGACAGGAAATAGTTAAACGAGCTACGTTAAACAAGAGACGTTACGACTTCAGAGTTAAACAGAACCGTCTGGAAGTTGGTAATGTTGTCCTCATGTAGAAGGTTGGCTTGAGGGGCAGGAACAAGCTGGCTGATAAGTGGGAAAGGGACCCTTACGTCAACATAGGTGATCCAGTTGTTCCTGTCGATCAAGGTTAGCTAGAGCCTTGGAAAGGACCTGTCTACACATTGCATCATAACTTACTACTCCCTTTTGTTTCTCTCCCACAGGAAGATGATACCCATCTTCTGTGGCCTACCAAACACTAGCATTGCCACGCGACCCGAGTGATTCCAGGACCAATCAGGCTCTTACGCAATAGCATTACTCGCTATGGGATTCCGCAACGAAGGATCACCAACGTCAGACCAAACCAAATCATGCCCCGGACACATCTTATATTAGAGGAACCGAGGGACTATTCAGTTATACCTCACCCGCCCCCTCACTGATTGTCCCACCTGACGCAAGTCATTAAGTCACAGCAGTGACTTCTGGCCAACCATCAGGGTCGATTCAGCCCATACAGGGCAATTTGTGTGAGGTATCTACAGAATACCATAACATAACCCCTTATAGTGAAAACACCCTAAAACACTATGTGCCTCCACCAGAACTGGATTCTGCTGTATTATCACTGGAGCCACTTCCGGAGGGTTCTCCTCGGCACGTCATAGGAGACCCATGGGTTACGCAATGTAATGTTCAACTTATTTTAACAGGTTTTAATATAATTTCAACAGGTTTTAATATAAACCCAGTATCAGGAGATAATATAATATTTTCTGTTTTGTTTCAGGTTGTAATGGATAAAATTATGATCTAATGATGATTTAATTTTAGTGCTCACATTTGATTTATTTGAGTTTATACATTTAGTTTTCTGAACTTTAATTGCTTTCAATTCTGTTGAGAGTTAGTTTCTTGTTTTGCAACTATTAATAGATATGAGCATGCCTATATTAAACATATAGTATTAATAGTATTTGTAGGTTTTCTATTTTGATTAGGCATTTGACATAGTAATATTTTTCATACAGTGTAAGGGAGACAACTTAAATAATATTTCATTTGTGGGCTGGTGATGAACATGGAATGACCTTGTTGTTTTATTACTATTATTGAGCAATTCGTTTCTCAAATTACATTTTCAAAATTTGAGGACAAACTTTTATTTGTTGGGGGAAGATGTAACAAGGTGTTATATTCGTCGGTTCATGTTAATTTATTATCATTGCCTGCTTGCATTTAGATTGTGCGTACATCATTATAAAGGATATGTGATAGTGGTCAGTGTGTATGCATCAAAGTGGTCAAGCAACTTTCAATTGGTGAACTATAATTAGAGTTGAATTATGCGTGAAACCACCCGTAGCATGCCCGCCATTCTATCTCCTGTGCACCCTAATCCTGACAGTCATGAGGTTTATCTTTATGAATGCATTGTTGCAAGGCAATACTCTGTACACCGCTGGTATGTTTTATTTTATATACTATAATTTTGTATTTACCAGGTACTGTGTATTAATATTACTTGGTGTAATTATTAAATCATGTTTTTTAATATTTTGTCTGAAATATGTATTTAACCTTTTATAATGTTTTCCAGGCTTTTTCTTCTATCTCGTGAATAAAGTATCAGACCCGGAAAATCTTTCATACCTCTACCCCGGTTACACATGGAAAGCCTGAGCCTTGTAGTTCTTTCTGGAGAAGTGTCAGTTGGAAATATTTATGCGACAGTTTCAATCAAAACGCATTTACAAACCTGCCAAGAATATTTCTGGTCCACGGTGTCATCATACTTGTCATACACGATTCTCCCATCAAATGGTCCAAACTCTGTGTCCTTCTTGATCAGCTCTCGACTGAACACTCCTAGAATTACACAACAAAAATATACTCCTTTTTTTAAGTAGGAAAAGGTTCTTGTTGTCAGTGTGATTAGGTATACCCCTCCCATAGCACTCATAAAAGGGTGACCTTGACCTTTGTTGTACATGACTCTCCCCTCAAATGACGCAAACTCTGTACCATCTGTAACAATCATATTTGACCTTGAACTTGGTTATGCATAATTCTACAGTCTGACATGCTATGCAGACAACACAATAACGAGGAATGGCTGAGAATAGGTGGTATTGAAAGAAGTGTTTTTTCCACCTTTTTGTGAACAGGGCCCGAGAGCCTTTAGAACTGAGAAAGAAGCGACAAATTGCCAAAAACCAATCAAAGCCCCATAAAGATCTTGGGTTTGAAGATTTTTAAGGGAATATAACTGCATACATACCTGTACAAGTTGATATACTCAAAAAAACATTTTTTGTTGTGAATTTTTGGTCCAATTTTTGTGGCAAATTATACTTTTGGACTGTGAACGTCAGTCCCAATAGACAAAAAACAACACTGATTATTGACAGTTATGTGTCAATAGACATAAAACAGGTGTAAGGAAAGACATGTATAAGCCTACCTGTGTTGCTTGAAATAACCCAAACAAAAACTGATGAAACTGTCAGAAAAAGGATATGTTGTAGAGCTATTCCATATTCATTAACACAATATGGCATTTCTGGTATAACTCAATTTACATTTAAGTGCTTCAACTAAAAGATCCTTATAACACTGACCACATAAGTTCTACATTTCAATATACTATCTAAAATTTACAACTGTTCATGAAGATCATTATAAGAGAATAAAGGAGCACATGCGCACTAATAGGAAGGTAAAGTTTCTGTCTGGATGTCTTCCAGGGATTCTATTATTCACAGAGATATTTCAAAATCAATTCCAGTCTGCAACTGTACCAATGTCACACAGTTGTGTTAAGAGAGGGGTTATAGTTTTTCATGTTCAGTGTTGTTGTTTTTTCCAACAAATCTGGGGCCGTAATTCGAGCCAAAAATTGCTTTGTGTGGAAGAACTGATGTTTTCTTCAGCCTTTTATTTCTCGGTTTATAATTTATAGCTTTACTGGTATGGTTTATATGTGGTAATTTCTAGCGTATATGGGAATTCCCCAAAATCAGTCAAAACTGAATAGTTTTCCAAGAAAAAGCTTTCACCTTCCAAAATGAAGGAAAAACACACTCAGATGTTGTTTAATTCAGAAACACTTTGAAAATTAAGAGCATCATGATGGCACTGAAATCACTTACCAGACCGGAGTTTTAAAGAGCAATTTCAACATGAGATAGTACACACTCATTGATCAAACTTGGTGAAACACCATTAGTATAATGGCATCACGTAACCAACTAGGCTATATGTTATTTCAGAGACGATGCCAAATAACTATATATGGAAAACCTGAGTACAACCCCTGGTAATTCTTGGTTTTCAAGGAATAACAAAGCTCTAAAAAGCTGAGGTATAGTGTCACTCAAAAATAAAACATTGATTTCAAAATTTAACAAGAGCACCGCGGAGTGGGTGCCAACGCTCGTCTGTTTTTTAAAGTCTAAAAAGGGGCATAACTCTAAAAAACTAGAGCTATGACCTGCTATAAACATGCATAGTGTTAATAGGAACACGTGTAGCAAGTTTAATGTGAAAATGTTGAACGGTTTTTGAGTTATGAGGTAAGGTTAAAGTTTTTGGACGACGACGACGACGCAGACGCAGACGCAGACGACGCCGACGACGCCAAGGCTATCACAATAACTCGACTTTTTTTCTTCGAAAAACAGACGAGCTAAAAATCTGTTTCTCAAAAGAACATTTTTATAAAGTCTGTCAAGCGGTTGAGAAAAAATTCAATATTTATTTAAGCCAGAGTTGTGGGCCTTGCTGTAAATGTGCACTTTGTCTCTGGCACCATGTGTAGAAAGTTTTATTAATGACCACTATCGGATTCAGGAGGGCGCACCTGGCACGTGCCCCCCCCCCCCAAAAAAAAAATCGTTCAAGTTTACTTTTTATTTCAATATATGAGAAGAAGTAAAAAATGCACCATTTTTGACTAGAAATTGTAAAAAAATTCTTCGGGGAGGACCCTTAACCCCCCTGCCAACACTACACCATTTAAATTTTGTTTCTGAGGGAGAGGCGCAAGTAAAAAGGGTATGCCCCTAAGTTTTGCCCCCTCTAACATCAATTCTGTATCCACCCCTGATTACATCAATGCTTTAACATACCTCACCTTTCCTTCATCGTAAAACTGATGAGCTAAAAATCTGCTAGTTCATGGAAAACAAATGAGATATTATCCTCATAACCAATGTAACCTCTTTTGCTTGATTGGATAAAAAATGCTTGAGTACGAGATCACTCAAAATGAATTTGGTCATATTTTGACAATACCAGGACCATTACTTTAGTGTTAATAATGTGATTTGGCTTTTGATCAACCTTGTTTGAGATATTATTCCCTTAAAACACTGTAACCCACTGTAGTAAATATTCGATAACAAATGTTCAAGAAATAAAGCTATTTCAAGGGTCATAACTCCAGAATTGATAATACGATCCGGCTGTTGATGGCACTCAGTCGTAATAATTTCCCCATATAAACAGTTTTACCAAGTTTGGTAAAGATTTGAAATACAAAAGTATGAGAGTGGAAATGAAAGTATGACGATGCAGAACATGCCACTTGACCCACAAACTTTTACAACGTCACCATGGCTAAGACAATACAATCACTTTATATTTAAAAAAAGACAAGCAAAAAATGAAGAAGAGCAAGTTCTACGTGGTTGTAATTACCAGTCATAATTAAACTAGTATTAAACAAAGAGTTAATTGTGGAACATGCTACATAGTGCTACATAATGAGCATGTTGATGGCACTCGAGATATGTGATGGTCAAACTTACGAGACACCTTCGCCACCGATGACACAAAAGGCTACGCTATGATTATACTTCAACATAATTATCATTGTTTTCAATACCAATCACATTGAATTGTTATAATATATATTCTACCTATTCTATTCTTGTCCACCAATGAATCCTGTATGCATAATATAGGGGGAGTCTGAATGTGTCCAGGGACTGGTTCCCTGCTTGAACTCATGACAAATCCCTGAAATTAAAATATATCACAAATTAAAATATATCACAAATTAATATATATATATATATATATATATATATATATATATATATATATATATATATATATATATATATATATATCAAAATTGGTTCTTATTTAATCATTTAGAAAGCTTAAGAAAATGGCTGCTTAAGTTCCATTTAATCACCGTTTGGTTTTCTAAGTGGGTTATAACTTATTCAGCAGTTTGTGCACGCTCGCTTGCTACTGGGGTTCAGCATTTATTATATCGAAAGTTTTAATGGTTTAATAAAGTAAAAATAACCCAAACCTTAGTATTACATCGTTGACAAAAATATCCTACGGCATAACAACGCGAAATGCTGAAAATATGGGTCGTACTTATTACAAAAAATTATTCAATCTTATACAAAAAAATATTCTGTCTTATTACAATTATAGATGAGTTTCACTTTGCTGATATGTTTTTCGATGTACAGTAATATAGCAAGATGGCAATTTCTGAGATTAGGAAAGGTTTCAGGTATTCCAATTTTTACCATTATTGCCCTACAGAAGTTAACCATGCGATTCAGATTTGTAATTTTGAGTCTCGTCGCTTGAAACAATAGTGAATATCAGCCAGACTTGTAAGCTACCTGTTTCGTTTTTTAAATATACATGTATGTATTGTACAAGTGTTATCATTTCATTTCATTTGAAAAAAAAATAATTGAGATTACCTGACCTGAGTGTAATTATTATTTGAAAAGTTATCTTTTACAATTTACTTAAAACTTATTGTTTAATAAAAATGTAAACAAGTTTGTAGTCTGCTGCAATTAACAGATAGTGTTTCTATAAAATATCTTTAAGGACTTATTAAAAAGTTAGAATCAAGAATGTGCCTATATTTTGAACTGTTTCATTTATCTTTTAAAATACAGTGGTCCATGATCAATATTGTGAATTGTGAATACACACTCTCAAATACTGTAATACCATACACTTCACTGATGTACCATTATTAAATGAATAAAATAGTGTTAATCATATTGAACCAGATGTTTAATAAAAGTAGCAAATTAAAGCTTTATTAAGTATCCCTATTTACCTGTGTGAGTAAGTTTAGAGTAATGCAACTTGACCTAGAGTTTAACGGGCCCAATGCCGACAGAGAGCACATTTCTGATTAACCACGAGTATACATGTATGTGCCTTCAAGTTACAATGAGCTATTTATAGAGTAGAGATTATGTCTTAATTTAAAACAATATAGGCAAAGTTTTATCCATATAATTTTCTAGATTTAGTTTCTAAATTGAATTTTATTTGTAATGAAGCCCTTAAATTTCATTTACTGATCTTTATAAATATCAGATATGGAAAATACGTAACAAACCTGTCTATATTGATAATTTTCAAGGTGAAAGAATAGCATCATATTATATAAAATATATTCTTAATCATCAAATATTCAAATAAACAACCTACAGCATATCAAAGAGCAAAGTTTTATTAGCTATTTTCAATATTTTAATGACAGAAATAACCTGTATCAAGCGAGAAATTATATGCAAAACCTGGCTGATAGTGGAAAGAATTCAGTCCGCCATCCGCGCGAGCTATCCGCCATATTGAATCTTACATTAGTTATTCCATTTTATAATAGGAAAAGAAACAAACTTGAAATAAACATACGCAATCATCAAAACAGCACTGACTTTTCTTAAAACATTGTTACAAATAACTTTTTCTCGCAAATCAAAGAAAAACATTACCTTAAATTCCAGTAGTTGCTAAATTATCATCGATTAAACGAAGCGATCTATATGTTGACTATTTTCCATTGTGTAATGAATGCAGCTAGTATTGCCTCTATGCCTGAACTCGTATCAAGGGGATAGGTGGCTTATATCGACACCTTTAAGGGCATTTTGGAGATCAATTGATGATATATTTAAAAAAAGTTTAATATTCATGAACAATATGCAAACAAATACCTTTGCTGTTTACATTATCTCAACTTGCGTTCTATTTAGAAACTGTTCTAATTGCTAAGGAGGAAGATAAAATAACAGAATAAGTTTGTGTGTATTTAAGTCAACTGCATACATGTTGGCTGCAGTGGTTTCACATCTAACCCCTTGATGATTCAAACAAGACAAAATCAGCAGTTTTAAAATGGTTAACAAACCAACCTTAATTACAATTTCAAGCAGTATATAAAATGATTGATGCATCTATATATACATGTATATTGTATTCATTTATAAACGTATATAGATGTATACTTTTTGCTGTTTTTCATCGTAGTTATATCATTAAGAGCAGTACACGGTTATGAACACTTCTTTATATTGTTTAACTTACTTAATGTGCAATAAATTGTTAAGGCGTTAATTGTAATTTTATATTGTCTTTTTATAACTTTCGTTTCAAGTCACGCGACGGTACCACGTGCGTGCACGAGCATTATGTGATTTTGGAACAAGGTTGCTCCTGAGGATCGTATGGTATATTATGTAAGCATCATTACACCTCACAGTGACATAGAAGTGAAACATCCATATCCGGGTGATTTTTTGCTGTCAATTATTTCGATTTTTTTCTGTTGTCGTTGCAGATTGTCCTGTCTTAGGGAGAATCATATACGAATTTTATGTTGCGGCAACGATTTATTTTAAAACTTTGTTAAAATTCAGTTATTTTCATTACTAACAATTATAAACTAAAACCAACACGTCAACTGGCAGATTTGTCAATCCAAGTTTGAAATAATTTTCATTGTAAATAACGTTACTAGCGCTTTTCGGGAAAATAGTTCATTTTCGGTCACAATTTTTAATAACTATTTACAAAAGAGCTATAATTTGAACTTTTAATGACGTTAATCAGCATTGAAGTAATCAGTTTTCTCACATTTCCCTTGAAACTATTTGTTTCGAAGTCTGACCCTGTACAATGTTGACAAGTCGCTTACTAATTATTAACATACAAACACTCATTCCGATTGAACGACACACACATTTGTACTTCAGAAATCCTTGATAATGGACATAAAAAGTAACGAAGTACATACTATCTCTTTTTCTATTTTCACTTTTTTTCCGAGAATTCCCCAAGGGTGACTTTTTAGCACAACGCGTCATTACATGCGAGTACACATGAGTTGACAGATTTGTTATTTTCCCGAGACGAACCAAAAGTTTCGGGGGAGGGGGTTTCGTGAGGGTGTATTGTTTTGGCGTTGTCCGTCCGCCCGTCGGTCCGTCCATCCGTCCGGTTCTTTCTCTCCGGAACAATATATTGGTAGGGATTAATCAGATAATGTTTAAACTTGGTTTTATTACGATGATGCTTTTTATTATGAAACTCTATGATCACACAGTTTTAAACCTTTTATTTTATAAGGCAGACTGTGTGTGATGTTTATAGTTTCATACAATGACTGCATCGTATCTTTGAAAAGTTTTTGCTTTAGGTACTCTGAATTGTATTCCTTCGTCTGCAGATAGAGTTGGGATCTTTAATCATAGAAGTACTTGGGTTTTACATATAAGTTAATTATTACTTTGCGTTTTATCTCTATTAAGGATTGTTGGGAGTGAGGTTTGTGCACATAAACTGGTTTAAACCCCAGTAAATTTACATTTTACTGACCGTTCCAAGGCGGTAACTAACAATCCTTGATAAACATACATAGTATTTATGCACTGTGCCGTTTGTGGAGTTTTGTGCTGTTCTTCCATGTTTCTTGTTTGTGATTTTATGTTCTATGTCTTACCCAGTGCCATTAAACCGGGTTTATGGTTAAACGTTTTGCTACTGAGCTTGTTTCTGTAGCTTTTCGCATAAATGTTGGTCAGAATGTTCCCCTTGATGAACATCGAACGAATGTAAACGAAACACGGTGTCAAAAATAAGGTTACTTTAAATTTTAGGAAGATATTTAAAACATACTATAGAGGAATTATATTTGGTTCACCATCCGTCGAACTCGATCTGAATCCCTTTGATGATCCCCTGAGCATATTTAAAAGTGGCTTGCATTTGATAAAAAAATTGGTAACAAAGTCAAATATTTTATTGTCTAGAACCATATCACGGTCATGCTTGGTCAGATTATGTTCAAACTTGGACAGAATGTTATCCTTGCTGAAATCTCACCGCATTTTAAAGTGGGTCACTTCGGATCAAAAGCTAGGTAACCAGATCAAACATTAGAAAAAAGCTTTGGAACATTCTAGAGGCAATATATCAGGTTCAATATGAAACTTAATCTGAATCTTGATAATTTCGATGACTCGTTTGTAACTGGGTCCCGTAAGGTCAGAATCTTGGTCACTTGGTCAACTATTTGAAACTCATGTCCGGAACTTAATATTGGTACTAATTGGTCAGACTTTCATCGAACTGTTGTCAGAATCTTCCCCTTAATTTCATCTTGGTAGACTTTTAAAACGGGTCACATAGGGTCAAAACTTGGTTATTAGGTCAAATATAAGAGAAATCTGAGAACAAACAGACGCAATACATATGCTCCGAACTTCATAAAATTTAATTAGAATATTTACCTCGAAGAAATATTTGCATAGTTTGACACTAGGTCACATCGGGTCAACAACGAGGTCATCAGATCAAAACTTAGATGGATAAACCTTGGGAACATTCTAGAGGCTATATTTTTGCAATACTGCCGGTCCAATTTTCATGAAACTTAATCAGATTTTTTAGTTTGAAACTTGGTAACGTTGGGTCAAAAACTAGGCTAATAGGTCAAATCTAAAATAAATCGATATACAATATTCTTTTTTTTCAAACAGTTGCAAACAAACTCATATCTCATATTTACTGTTATAAAAGTCCATCACTCTGCAACCATATTCCATGTTTCTGATGGAATATATCACCAACACGTGATTTCCCTGTCATCTTTGCCTAATCGGACGGGGGATATCAATGGAACGAACTTGGCTGTCTCTATGTGGAATGTTAGTAGGAAAACAGACCACCTTATTACCCCCGGTTGTCCCTTCCGCAGTTGTTGAGAACATCGTTAGAAGTTTGCCTTCCAAAATAAACTTTGTAACGACGCTGTGTTTTAAGAGATATATATTTAATGCCAAAAGGAAAGTTACAATTATCAATTCTTTGTTTTGAGAACATGATTTATCTGAACATAAATTATGCAATGTTGGTATATAATTTTATTCCAAAACATAACACAAGTGGTATTTTATACATCTGTTTGCAAATGTTAAAAACAATATCAGTGAAGTCTTTCCAAAGACGAACTCATCCATATATTTTTAAGCGGAAAAATACATACTAATTCTAGTTTTATATATTGAACTAAAATCATTATTGCTATACGTCAACAAGTATAAAGTCAACAAGAGTACTCAATGAAATTGTGGAAGCATGCAGTATAAGAGGAAACTGTGACAGAAATATTTGCACACATGTAAACATGATTATAACGCAAAGGCTGCATGAATTATAATTTAACAAACACATCCAGACCAAAGAGACACAATTTCACGTTAATTATGAAAAAAAAGAATAAAAACATACATTTAAAATTACACAAGCAGTAGAACAAATGTTTACATTAAAAAAACTTTCATTTTGACAATGAATTATGCAAATGCTCAGAAAATAACACTTGTATAATCAAAAGAACTTTTTAAGCTGCACCCATTTTGCACATTTATGACCAATATTTAAGGAATGAATTGCGGGCTTGATGTCATTATCGGGGTATGAACGCAATTGGGCTGGTCAAAGTGTGTGGAGTCCAAAGGACTCCACGAGTACTTTGACCAGCCCAATTGCGTTCATATCCCCGATAATGATATCAAGCCCGCAATTCATGACTTATATTTACACCAATAGTTCATTATTTTATTCAAGAATTGTTAAAAAAAAACTTAATTTCATTTAAAAAAACCTTTTCAGTAACCCATTCCTACCCATTCTGTAAATAGAACGACCCGACTCTAACCGGAAGCATTTTTTTCAAATGACGTCACAATATCGCGGGAAAAGATCAACCACTTGAAATCACTTTAAAACGTAAAATTCAAACAGTTATGGCAACTACACATATAAAATTTAAAAAACTAACACTTTCTAAAATGTTGATTTATATTTTACGGGACCTTCTGACACAATACAAACAATAACAAGATAAATCTTTTTCATGTATATTGTTATGCAATGAATTGCGATCCGAACATATCCGAAGATGTTGCGTTCATCGATTGATGAACGCAATTGCTGCAAGGCAGTTCATTTAAGGAATGGAAGTTGAGGTGTAAATATATACATATAACAATTGAAAATCTTGCGAAAACAAATGGTGGTGGGTGAAATCTATTTATTAATGAGTTCAAGTCCCATAGACTGCCTTTAGCTTACATATAAACGAGCCAATCTGGGACATTTTGAACTGCACGCACGAACACAAGATCTGTGAAGGTCTTTTATTAGTTTCGGCTTAATAACTTATACTGGGTGGTGTTACTGCTACTACTCATTTGATTTCCTCCACTATACCAACATCCGCTCCATGCCAGTACTTCAAAATGTCGGCTTTTATCTTTCTAAGTTTTATATCCTTTTGAACAGAATGGTTCATATTATTGAACGCGAGTTCCAAAACTCTTGGCAGAGCACCTATGGCAAGGAGAAACACGACATGCATGACCTCCGATATCCCTTCATTTGCACCTAAGGGCTTGGTAGTTATGATGCTAAGCGTGAAAGCTATAAGCGACATGATGAGTATCAGCTTTAAAGTTGCAAGAGCTACTTGAATGTGAACTGGGCGATATTTGTTGACCAATTTCATGAAAAGATCGTTCGGAATTCCAGATTTATAGTTTTCTTGTCTTACTTTGGCTTTCCCTGAGGCAAGTCGACCTTGAACAATGTTTTGCTGCTGGATTGTCAACTCGATTGTTGTTGAACCAATCTGAAGTTTACGTATTCCTCCGAACTGTGTATCGGAAACGACTAAGGTACCATCTACAACATGAGCCCTGAATGGATCGTCTTCCAACTCTGTACTAGCTTCGACTGCTTCAGAAAGAAGCTCTACATATCCTTCACCAAAACCTGTTACCATTTTGAAAATGTAATACACAAGTACAATTCCAAAGAAAAGGTAGCCAAACGAGGTGGAAGGATATACAATAATTGCCAGAAAACTAAATACACATATCTTAGACAGAAACACAAACGTGTACGTAAATATTGTACAAAAACTGAATACATAGTACAAGAAGAATATGCTAATGAAAATGCTGAAAACTGATTTCAGGAGTGTGAAATGACCCAATTTGGAAAGAACAGGATGTGTTTGGAACAACTGGACAATAAATCGAGTGTAGCTTTGAACGACCACATACATCCAGTTAAACACTGGAAAGCCATAGAGTATAATCACTAACATTATTTCAAGAATGCATAATACTAGCACGATTGGGCAAAGGACAACAAATGACATTATGCATAAGGGAAAATATCTTCTGAACACGAGTTTTAATGACTCAAACACGGTCACCAGCCGATGAAATTGAACCTGAAACATATAGCACCAGAAAATTGGATTTGTTAACATGAAAACACCACCAGAACATATAGCGCTTGCTTTTGCATATCCATATTTGCACACAATATTTCTGTGGGAGTATTTTTCTATTGTTTTCAGACTGAATAACATGGGAGAAAAATGCGAAAAAGAATAATTTCGTTCTGATCCCAACTCAAATATGCTATCAATATCGGAAGGCAAAATTAGAAAGATCACGCTTGCAATGTAATATGCTAAAAGAAGACAGAATGGACCACCGAGAGCCGGTAGGAAAACTTTTCTGCTGTTTTCGAATCCTGCAAGCAGAGACAGATATCCAAGCGGACAATTATGCTTCAACATTGCCATCGTGTCCATTTTCAGATATTTATTGTACACAAGAAGCCGAATATAGATGATACTAGGCACAAGAGAGACAAAGAGCGCCCTATGAATTCTAGAAGCTGCATATGGGTACTTTCTGCTAAATCCGAAGAGTCCACTGACTATATTTGTAAAACATATTGGAGCTGTACCATCTAAATAAACGAAATTTCCTTCATCCGTTTCGTCCGAAGTTAAGTCCGGATTTTCTTCAACACTTATGTACCGATTCTGGTCGTTGTTTCGAGGTTGCATACGTGTGTTTACTTTTACTAAGCGCTTGCTTGCTTTCATTAATGCAATAGGAAAATATGCAAAGGCAACCAAACTCATTGCATATGGTATGAGAGAGCTTTCAATGCTTTGCGTGTATTGCTTATTTTTGCATACCACAAAACTATCACTGGCATTAGTGATGTTGTGCTCTGTATGGCAACAATTATACCCTGCAGTTGACAACGGATAGCCAGTATATATTCTCAGTTTATATTTTATCGTCTCTTCGATACCAGGGATTTCGGCCAAATAACACCAGTAGGAGTAATCAAAGCCTTTCTCATTGCGGCTTTTCTCGATGTAATTATGAGAAAAATCTTTCAGCGCTTCTGCTATTTGTCTGGTCGTTTCAAGTTCCCCAATAGTAAGTGTGCAGTTAGATGCGTTAACAGCTACCAACTCGAGATAGTGCCCATCTGGTAATGTCTTTGCACCGAGGAGACCGAAGGACAATAGTGGGAAGTCCAAAGGCCACTTGAGGTACGTGAACAGACCATGTACTGTGTAGTACGTCCACACCCAGTGAAATGGCATGATAACATCATTCCTGTAGCCAACGTGGGAAATGTTGTGGAAATACAACTGGAGTCTAGCAAAGTCTGGCTGAAATACATTGAAGGACTTCGCAAGCTTCTGAGCACTTGTGTGATTTAAAAGAACTTTACATGTTTTTTGTTCGGGTTTAAACTGACGAATTAGTTTCGTTTGATTTGGATGGTTTGCCGCCTGAAGTTCTGCACTGATAGCCACCAGTATAAAGACAAACAGTTTAATTGTTCTTTTCATCTGTTCATTCATTTTCGTCTGTTTTATCTGAAAAAATATTACACTGCTAGTATAAATCATGTATTAGAAATCATCATCATCATCATCATCAGCAGCAGCAGCAGAAGCAGCAGCAGCAGCAGCAGCATCATCATCATCATCATCATCATCATCATCATCAGCATCAGCAGCAGCAGCAGCAGCAGCATCATCATCATCATCATCATCATCATCATCATCATCATCATCAATGTAATTATTACTTTTATTATTACTATTGTAATTATAATAATAATACTTAGTTGACCATGAAATATTCTTACACAAACTTAAACTTTATCACTTCACAGACAGGTCTATGAAATTATTTAGGTCCTATCTGACTAACAGGATGCAATTTGTAAAAGGGTACAACATTTATTCTGAGAAAATGAAAACTTTGTCGGGTGTCCCTCAAGGATCAATACTCGGACCCTTACTTTTTCTAATATACATCAATGATATGCCTTTAATTTCTTCCAATTCATGTATTGACTTATATGCAGATGATTATACAAGACGTTATACAAAATAGGTCCAAATATATTGAGCATTCAATCAGATATACAAAAAAAGTCTTAACAGTGTGAACTGTTGGTGTAAGACGAATAATATGTCAATCCATCCATCAAAAACCAAATATATGATTATATGTGTCATAGGGTGAAAAAAGAGTGCAGCCAGACCGGGGCTCGAACCCGGGACCCCTCGCTATCAGGGCGAGTGCTCTACCGACTGACCTACCGGACCGCTTGCACACCTCTTCACCACATGTGTAGTTATCGGTACCGTGACATATCTACTAACTATAAAGCAAAACATGCAATGCACCTTGAACTATCAATAGATGGATTGTCAGTAGAAAACGTGAAATGTCAAAAAAGGTCCTCGGGTGCATGTTGATCAGACATTGTCATGGCATACACATGTTAATACTGTAGTGAATAGTCTTAATTTAAAATTGGCACTTCTAAGAAGAATAGCATATTATCTAACAGACGAGATGAAATTATTGTATTATAATGCATATATCATGTCAAACATGGAGTACTGTTGTAGTGTCTGGGGATTTACATATTCCTCAGATACCACAAAAATCACTTATATTCAGAAAAGAGCGATTAAGCTAATAATAAAGTCGGGAACTAGCCACTCTGGAAACATATTCAAACAGTCAGGGTTGCTATCTTTTGAAGACAGGTGCTATTATCATCTTTCATTACTTGTTTTCAAAAGCATGAAATGTTTGACTCCTTCGTACTTCACATAATTGTTGACATTTGCCAAAAACGAGCACTATAGGTTGCGTTCTTCAGAAAACAAGGATCTTTTTGTTGTAAAACCTAGAACAAACTATATCAAAAATACATTTGCCTATAAAGCAATGAAAATTTGGAATTATCTTCCTACATACATTAAATGTCAAGATAAGCTACCAGCCTTTAAACATGCATTAAAAGGCTACTTATTGGCAGAATAATATTATCACTTATGAAAAAAATCTTGACACTTTATTTAATTCACATTATAATAAATAGTTCATTATTTACATGATTGGGTTAATGTACGTATATGACATTCTTGCAACAACTTGTAATGGATACTACCAAATGTGTAAATGTTGAAAATATATTGATTGAATGTAGTTTTACTGAATATATCTACATTATTTACAGGATGAAATTATTGTTATTTATAATCATCATATTAAACTGAGTTGTGTTTGTCGAAGAAATGTTGAATACATGCATAATTAATAATTATGTTGAATTACATGAGAAATGTATGATAGTGATAGTGTGATTGTATGTTTTGTATGTTGCTTAATATGTAAGTTAGTATATGTGTTTTTGTAATAGTTTATGTGTGAAGGCCATGCTGGAAATAAGTAGTTGGTCTATAATGATTGTACACTTAGTATATATGTAACCTTCGTGAAATAAAGTTGTTATTAGTATTAGTATAGTAGTAGTAGTAGTAGTAGTAGTAGTAGTAGTAGTAGTAGTAGTAGTAGTAGTAGTAGTAGTAGTAGTAGTAGTGGTGGTAGTGGTAGTGGTGGTGGTGGTGGTGGTGGTGGTGGAGGTGGAGGTGGTGGTGGTGGTGGTGGTGGTGGTGGTCGTAGTGGTGGTCGTGGTAGTGGTGGTAGTAGTGGTAGTAGTGGTAGTAGTGGTAGTAGTAGTAGTAGTAGTAGTAGTAGTAGTAGTAGTAGTAGTAGTAGTAGTAGTAGTAGTAGTAGTAGTAGTAGTAGTGGCAGTAGTAGTAGTAGTAGTAGTAGTAGTAGTAGTAGTAGTAGTAGTAGTAGTAGTAGTAGTAGTAGTGTTAGTGGTAGTGGTAGTGGCAGTGGCAGTGGCAGTGGCAGTGGTAGTGGTAGTAGTAGTAGTAGTAGTAGTAGTAGTAGTAGTAGTAGTAGTAGTTATACAATTATTATTATTATTATTATTATTATTATTATTATTATTATTATTATTATTATTATTTACCTGCTAGTTCTCGAATTTTACTTTTTAATTGCATCAATATAATATTCCATCATAAAACAATCTTAAGAAAAACTAGCCATACTCGGAACGGAAGAAAAAGGTTTTTAACCACTAAACATGTAACCTTTTCCACAACTTAACTTCCTCCTTTGAGTGAATCATTTTTTATATAACTTATGACTGGTTGATCTTTTTATATGACACAATCACTTGCGGATCCGGGGGGGGGGGCGCACCCGGCGCACGCCCCCCCCCCCTAAAATTCCCGGAGCTTACATGTTCTTTGGTATGGAAACAATAAAATATACTATATTTTCCTATTTTTTCTTCGCTCGCTTCGCTCGCGTATCTTTATACAACATTGCCTTTTGAGATGTACTCGTACACAACACAGAGTGCACGCAATTTAAACGTTCCCGCCTTCCCTTACTGTAATAATTCGGCACTATATAACATGATCATGTTGATGCGCCGTAAAACCCATACAAACAAACACATCAGTCAATTAATTTCCTTTGGGTACATTTATACGACAACAAATATGGCTGCGCCGTCAAGTCCCAAACGCCCCAAGAAACAGAAGAGTTTGCACAGTTTCTTTAGCTGCCAGCGCCACTCAAGAGTCGATGCTAGCTCTTCTGGACTTTTACAGAGATGACATGCCACAGCCAGACATGTTCGTACAAGAGGTCCAGCTCTGGAAACAGACCTGGAGGAACACGGAAAACAAGCCGTCGACTATTGTCGAAACATTGACCGAAACATGCCAACATATGTATCCCAACATATCGAAAGTGCTTACACTGTTGCTTTTAACTTCTGTGACATCAGCAGGAGTGGAACGGTCCAACTCGTCATGGAAATTCATCAAGAACCCGCACAGGAGTACCATGGGCCAGAGCCGGTTCAACGCTCTCATGCTACTCTTCATTCATAGGGACATAAAATTGGATATTGAGGAAATTGTGAACATCTACGCCAGGAAATATCCTAGGCGCATGCTACTGATAGATCCATTGTGCGAATAGATACACATAGATAGCTATGCACTTAGAATATGTTGAATAGTAAAAGTATCTGAACATGGGTTCACAATTATACATGTATCTTCCCTCGTTTTTCCCGCTTAACGAAAATATACAAATTATATAAGCCACTTAGTCGTCCTAATAGAAACCTCGTTATGATATTAGAACTATAGGTATGCCCCTGGATCTGCTAGTGCAACCTTTAGAGTGATTAAAAGTCCACAGAAAATTAACGTGTACAGTAGTAGTTCAAATAATAGTCTTATTTACATTAGCCACTTACATATATCTACGTTCATTAGCATAAATAGCTTAAGCATTCAGACATTAATCAATGGCACCCAGACGAAACACGCAAATAATTTTCAAACATAATGAAACTATAGCGAAAAGCAATGTAGCAAACACTCTCCACTTCCTAAACCCTAATTATATGGCATAAAGTTCCAACACTCCCCGTCATCATTTTTTTTTTACTTTTATAACAGAAAAAAGCCAAACAATCCTTATTATCAATGTTTACTTTTATGTCATAAAGGCCTATTAATCCCCGCTATTAAGGACTACTTTATGGCACAAAAGCCAAAGAAACATCACAATCAATGTCTATTTTATGCCACCAAGGCTGCACAATCCCGTATTACTGACTATAAGCAATGACTTTTGAGGTATATGATTGGATGTTTAGGATAACCGTCTTATCGGAGTATAGGTTTTCGAGAGGGGAAGTATTTGTTCGCCTTAAATTGTTCGTAAAACCGGTCATGTTTTGCTACAAAAACATGACGAAATTATATGTCGAAAGATGTTTCGATGCGATTTGCTATTTGCTGCTTCCATTTTTACAGTGAACACTACTTGAACGCTACAACTGACTTATGTAGTGGCACCTTATGATATCTAACTGACATACTATTATGTCTAACAGACATGTTATTGTGTACGTGTGATGCTATACTATGTCAATATATCATGCTATCATGTCTAACTGACGTGTGATTTTTTTCTAACTGCCATTATGTCAGAATGACATACATGTATTGTTATGTCTAGAAATCATATAATTACGTCTAACCGACATTTGGTTATGTCTTACTGACACGGTATTTGGAATAACTGGCATGTTATTGCATGTTTGTCTAACTTACATGTTTTATGCATAACTATCATTGTAGTATATCTAATAGATGTCTTGTCCACAGAGCAAGCCATCTTAAAAAAATTGGCAAATAAAGTTCTGATTTTGATTTAATTTAAGCAAAATGAAATGTCGATTGGACATTATACCCTGTCAATTTGACAAAAAATACGGCGATAACAAACGTATCATTAAACCAAAACTCACATATATCTCTGTTTCATTACTTCGTTAAGTTATTGTCATGTTCGATAGAGGGAAATGTCATGTAATGTCATTCTTTTTAAAATAACAATAAACACCCAAAACAATTTTTAATTCATCATAGAAATTTGAAACATAAACAAAAAACATACACGCTGTTCGTGTCATATTTCGTTCATTTGCATTTAAAGGCAAGGAAGAAAATGAACTATTAAAACTGTTTAGATCGATTTAGCGTTCATATTCTTGATTGTTACACAGAAGGAAATGAAGAAAACGAAAACCATAAATCGTGTTTTATTAGTTTGGCCAACTACAGAGATTTGTTCTTTAAAAATCATCTTGAATTTTACGAACCTCACTTCATTCAATTCAAAATCAAATGTGTAGTTGGAAACAGAAAATCCTCAGTAGTGTACATGAAAGATGCAATAGAACCATATAAATGGGTTTGGACATTCAAATCTTCCAAAACCTCGTTTTCGTATCTGAAATGGCGTAGCGATTTTGGTATTTTATCATTTGGTCTACTAGACGCGAAGACGACAAGGACAAATTTAAAACTAAACGTTAATGTTCCGGACTCCGAATGTCTGTTAAAATTATTGGACCAAACAACGATCAACCGGTTCGGCTAAGCGTTGCGTAATATGACAGTGAAATATTTATCAAAACTAAACAAGTTCTACAATTATTCATACTTTTGCTATCATTCTGAGATTCGTGGCATAAGAGACACAGTCGGATACCTTTTGTCTTTATATTCGGCTTTCCCATCTGAGTTTGAACGATACAAGTTTTGTAAAAACCAACCTTATGTTGAAATGCTCTAATATCCGCCAATCAAGAGACTGAAAGAAGCTAACCAAGCACCATTTGCCCTCGGACTGCTTTGCATTGGCCTACTTCCAAATTCTTCTGTTTTTGATTGGTGGTAAACTTCTGGCGATAAATAGAAAATAATTATGGCCGTCAAAATATTTCTCTACAAGATGTTTCCACTTCCAGCTATGTCAATATTGACAAGTCGTATGATAACTATGTGTGCTTTAACGACGAATATCCCGTCAGTGGGTTTGCAATTGTGTGTGGTTTATGTGGTCTGGCTCAGAAATGTCCTTTCGGCGTTTCACGCCTTCCTTAGAGTTTTGTTCACATTATTAACCCCATCGGTTATCTTCTTTCAGATATATATTTATTACATATTCAATTATGAACATATAATGGTACTTTTAAACAGAAACTGTCCTATGGCCTATCTGTCAATGCTTTGGGAATTCGAGAAAAGCTTGAACAATTGTGTGCCTCAATTCGGAAGACCATATTGTTTATTTGCCGGATTTTATTTCGCAAGTGTGGCTTTCCTTATACTTCCTTCATCTCTAGATAAAATTGTTCAAGCTGGAACATACAGGTACACGACTTTCGGTGAAAATTCTCCACTGTTTTCAAATATAGAAACACTAGAACAGCTTAGTCCATACTTTGTGAGACATACCGTCGGATACAGCCGCGTTTCTCTTCTTAGTTTATCGATGTTCTACATGGTTGCAAACCCCACATTTTGATCCTACGTCATTGGAGAACAAAAAGGACGTGTACGAGATAGTGCTGGCCAACACAGAGCAATGTTCACATTTAAAATACTAAGTATTTTTCTTTTTCCTGTATATAGTGGTTTGCGTTTTTGAACTTGATCCATGCATTGTATATAATGGGTTTAATTCTTTTGTAAAAGTTGTATGCATTGTTTTCGTTGGATATACTGTTGCTCTTTTGGATTTACTGTCTAATGCTTCCACAAGCTGATTGCAAAATCAATTGCCTTTTAACTGTGAGATAACATTAGTCTTAAAGCCTTCTGTTGTACTATTGCTGCTGTTGCTTTTGTTTGCGATGTCATTAGCTTCTGTTCAATGATTATATCAAGTTTTTATATAGTGTTCAGGTGATTTTTATTCTGCTTTCTTGCAGTAATCACATTTCCTGCAACTTCTTTCGGCTATTTATTCTTTGGTGTTGTGTTTCTATATTATATCGTCAAGATGTTCCAGAAGTTTTCTGATGGCTACTTTGAACTGCTAGCTGATGCAATTGAAGCTAGCCAGCAGCTAGAATCTGAAGTGCAGAGGACAACGGTTATTGATGGCACTGTTGTTATTGGTGTTGAGAATCTAGTTGAAATTACCAAACTACAAATAGGTGACAGAAAAATTAATTTGTCCACCGATCAGCGTCGGGCCATAAGAGAAGGATCGCACTTAGTTCGGAAAAAACTTCACACTAAGGACCATTCTTTTGGCATTCCGAGAGACTTGTATGATCTTTTGATTAGAAAGTACAGACCTGTATATAAAGAAGTAACCAAGGCGTTCTTTAAGATACTGTTCACATTAGTGTTGATAGTTTTCACGTTGTGCAGAGTTGTCAAGGATAACAAAGGACAGAGCGTGGAACTTTCTGAAGAAATGCATGTTGTCTTTATTATAGCGATTGGAGCATTCCCTAGAATTCTAGAGGTTGCACTTAATCATAGGTTTGAAACAATTAAGAAAGATATAGAAATAAGAAAAATTAAAGGCACACTAATTGAATACTTGGCTCGCAACTAGTCTGGATAGGGCACAGTCTAGGGATGGTTGGATAGGGCAGGATACAAGAATCAGATAAAATCAAAAACATTTGAAACAATTGAAACGTGTACATAAAGACTAGATGAATAATTTTTGTGTTTGTTTCATCATTGAGCGGTCTGCTATTTATGTGATCCATGCATGCGCAGTCTGTGCTTGAGGTCAGACATGCCTGTGCGATCTGTTATTGCGGTAAGCCATGCCTGCGAGGTCAGTTATTGAGGTAAGCCATGCCTGCGCAGTCAGTTATTGAGGTCAGACATGCCAGCGAGGTCAGTTATTGAGGAAAGCCATGCCTCTGCAGTCAGCTATTGAGGTTATACATGCCAGCGAGGTCAGCTATTGAGGTTATACATGCCAACGAGGTCAGTTATTGAGGAAAGCCATGCCTCTGCAGTCAGCTATTGAGGTTATACATGCCAGCGAGGTCAGTTATTGAGGTAAGCCATGCCTGCGCAGTCAGTTATTGAGGTTATACATACCTGCGAGGTCAGTTATTCACGTAAGCCATGTCTGCGTTGTTTGTTTAGAGGTAAGTCATGCCTGCGTGGTCTGTTATTGGAGTAAGCCATGCCTGCGCGGTCTGTTAAAAAGGTTAGCCAAGCCTGCGCGGTTTGTTATTGAGGTTAGTCATGCAAGTGCGGTTTGTTATCTTGCCTGCGCGGTTTGTTATTGAGGTAAGCCATGCCTGCGCGGTCTGTTATTGAGGTTAGCACCGTAATGTATGTTATTCTTATTGGAGCTGTTACATAGTGTTATGGTTTGGGGTCAAGGTCGAACCATCATAGAAAGGCTATCTCGAAATATGGTATACAAACAGTTTAGAATCGTGGAATTTCGGAAATACTTTAGTTTGGCATATATATATTTCGTTGTTGACTTCCTGAGGCAACCAACCATATACATAAATGCCTTTTCTAAACTATGTTGTATCCATAATGTGTACCTTCTGCCATACTTAACAGATTTCACAATTGGTTATCCTTGCTCCATATGCTTTTCTGTATCTATTGTGTATGTTTTGTAATTATGTTAATGAAATAAATCGTGTAATGCAACATATAGCATCTGCATCGAATCGTCATATACTACTTACGTCGAGCTTACTTATAAATATAGACTCACTGGACGAGTTGAATAAAAGCATGTATTATATGACCAATCGTTACGACACTATCAGATTTTTTTCACCACATGCCCTTATTCGGTAAAACAATACATGTTTTACCCGTGCTGATGATAAGCCAAATATTACAAATTGACAAAGTATTGCTATTTTCCGCGATACATAAATTACAGAAATGTAGTAGCTGGAATAATTTAAATCAAAATATTTATCCGATCATTCCGTTGATAAGAAGTATGATTACCGAGCTTATATTCAGTAATATCTATTCATAAACACTATATATATATTTTTAAGGAAATTTATGCTTTCTTTTAATCGGTGCCGTCACACCCGGTTAGATGACGTTAAGGTATATGCTCATGACGTCACTTCCTGATAAAATATAAAAAAGTGACGAAGGTTTTGAGTATTAGTTAGATGACATGAATTAAAATTTTAATGATTAAGAATGGGCGAAGTGAGCGAAGCGAAGGAGTCTTTCTTAATTATTCAGATTTTACTTCAGGTCATTATACTTAGAATACAACTTCATTGGCTGACATATTGTCAACTCAAAATCAAACGCAAGGATTGTTTTAAATATCGGATGAGTGGGCGGACCTATAAACACCCGCAAAAGTTGAAATTCTTCATTGGCTGTAAATGTAAGTTGTATTTTAAGAAAGGGTTTTATGAAATAATGAGGAAATATCAAGATTTTTCTCTTAAATATTTAATCAAACAAATCTTTATCATGAAAACAAAACAAAAAATAAACGTATAACTTGTTGGAATATTACGTATCAAGCAATTATCGTTTCCACTTTAATATTACAAACGTGTGGAATTATATTGTCATATTACACGTGTATTATACATAAATAATATTGAAGGTAATATTTAACAGGGAATAAGGTATAACATAATGATGAAACATAATGTTACGCTGTGTTACGCGGCGTAGTAAAATGCTTTGATACATCAAAGGAACAACACTTTGATACCAATATTTCTTTCTACTAAAGTTAATCACTAAATGGTTCTTCTTTAAAAATGATGAATTAACAAAAACTTCCTTTATATTATACTGAAACGTTTAGAATTACTACCAGCTAGTACATCTTAGATAGTGGAAGAGGAAATTAAGTATAAGGAAGAACGCGTCAGTCATAAAAGGGGCACACTTATCAGCGATCATGTGGTTAACAAAAGAGATGTCACAATAAACAAACAATAAAACAATGGAGATTTTATTCTTTTCACTATTGCAGATAAAATGTTTCTCAATGTGTTTCGCTATTTTATTTCGTTCCCCTTTGTTGTTGGGTGTTACTTATTGATATTAGAGTTTCCGGGTGTCACAGCGTATTTGACATGGGGTTCATGTATGAAAGACTCGCTTTCTTTTGATATATTTTTATGTTAAGTGTTATTCGAAACATTGGATATTGCATGCCACAATATTATTATCTGCATTATGTAAAACCCTGTTTGAATGGGTACATGTATGTTTTTGATTTTCTGCGAACCACATCACCCAACTATATGTGCATTAAACGCGTTTTGAATGATCTGTACCACTTCACGAGTATGCGACTATCAGCGAACTTACAATGCATGTTTAAGTGTAATTTCGACTCTGCATCTGTACATTTGGCATGTGCGTCGTGTTCCACTTCCCCTCTAATGACGGCATGTTGGTGGATGAAAGCGGACCTGCTTGTTTGTTCCACATCCCCTCTAATGACGGCATGATGGTGGATGAAAGCGGACCTGCTTGTTTGTTCCACATCCCCTCTAATGACGGCATGATGGTGGATGAAAGAGGACCTGTTTGTTTGTTTCACATCCCCTCTAATGACGGCATGATGGTGGATGAAAGAGGACCTGTTTGTTTGTTTCACATCCCCTCTAATGACGGCATGATGGTGGATGAAAGCGGACCTGCTTGTTTGTTCCACATCCCCTCTAATGACGGCATGTTGATGGATGAAAGCGGACCTGCTTGTTTGTTCCACATCCCCTCTAATGACGGCATGATGGTGGATGAAAGCGGACCTGCTTGTTTGTTCCACATCCCCTCTAATGACGGCATGATGGTGGATGAAAGCGGACCTGCTTGTTTGTTCCACATCCCCTCTAATGACGGCATAATGGTGGATGAAAGCGGACCTGCTTGTTTGTTCCACATCCCCTCTAATGACGGCATGTTGATGGATGAAAGCGGACCTGCTTGTTTGTTCCACATCCCCTCTAATGACGGCATGTTGATGGATGAAAGCGGACCTGCTTGTTTGTTCCACATCCCCTCTAATGACGGCATGTTGATGGATGAAAGCGGACCTGCTTGTTTGTTCCACATCCCCTCTAATGACGGCATGATGGTGGATGAAAGCGGACCTGTTTGTTTGTTCCACATCCCCTCTAATGACGGCATGTTGGTGGATGAAAGCGGACCTGCTTGTTTGTTTCACATCCCCTCTAATGACGGCATGTTGGTGGATGAAAGCGGACCTGCTTGTTTGTTTCACATCCCCTCTAATGACGGCATGATGGTGGATGAAAGCGGACCTGCTTGTTTGTTCCACATCCCCTCTAATGACGGCATGATGGTGGATGAAAGCGGACCTGTTTGTTTGTTCCACATCCCCTCTAATGACGGCATGTTGGTGGATGAAAGCGGACCTGCTTGTTTGTTCCACATCCCCTCTAATGACGGCATGATGGTGGATGAAAGCGGACCGGCTTGTGTTTCACATCCCCTCAAATGACGGCATGTTGGTGGATGAAAGCGGACCTGCTTGTTTGTTCCACATCCCATCTAATGACGGCATGTTGGTGGATGAAAGCGGACCGGTTGTTTGTTCCACATCCCCTCTAATGACGGCATGATGGTGGATGAAAGCGGACCTGCTTGTATTTCGCCTTCGCCAGGAGAGGCTGAACTCCACCATGTTTATGCTTACTTGTACGTGTAGTTACAAGTACGTGTTAAAGTTGCGGTTGAGTTTAAAATTCGTTTGCGAAATGTTTATATTAGCTTGAACCTGTAGCTTCAGAGATACCCATATGAATAATTTTACTCGTGGTTTTATTCATACCAATTTAAATCCGCAATAAGTCCACTTACCGGGCGTTTTAACGCACAGAAAATAAATCACATGTACTCGTATTACAGGGATTTCGCAGTGCAGTTGTGTAGTCGGAGAAGCAACCTGTTGTTTAAAAAGGGTTTTCGATGTCTAACGTTAAACTTATTTGAGATGAGCATCTCATAAAAGAAATAATAAAAAGCTGTTTCGAAACGACCGCAGTCATCTGCATCTACATGGCATAACACATAAACTATTCGTCTACCATGTCACCAATAGCAAACAAGTCATACAACCTTAACTAACCAATCATTATTTTGTTACCTGCTGGAAGTTTATGTAGTTTTTCAAACTTTTTGTCAATAACTACGATTTGAAGCTAATTACACAGGAAGAAAATATAATCGGTACCGAAACTTCAACTTAGTGTTCATATTCTTGTTTGGAACACACAGTTAATTGCGTACCTAGGTAAGTGGATATTTTGTTCATACTTATGTTAGGATTATTTTGCGTTTAGATAGTTTTAGCACAACTCTTGAAGTTGAAAAGAAATCGTGTTTAGCAGTATGTTTTACAGCCAATTAGTAACTTGATGTAATCGAATGTAAAATATTTCTGGAATTTCAAAAAATTATATCAAGGTAAAAAGTTACGATAGGACATTAATGCTATAAATATAAAATAGAAAGTTAGAAAAATAATCGTCGGCAGAGTTTTCCAAGCAGGGTGCTTCTGGTCTGCATTCGTGGACCATATAGATTACACCATTGTAGACAGTTACCACATAACCTTTGGCAATATTGAAGTGAAAGTAGACAACATATCAATGTTTATTGTAAGTGGTTAGGTCAAAATAAAAATTCGTTATTACAAAATATCATTTTTGTCAACATATTTTGCTGTAAAGAGGTATGGTAATGCGAACTTGTCAAGGCCCAATCAGCTACTTTAAACAAAAATCGGGAATATACACATAAACCGGAATATTGTAGAAACTTGACTTTCAAAAGCTTCCTTTTAGGAAGACATTTTTCAGGAGTTCATTTACACACTGATTCGATAAAGTGTACTAAAGGAATAAGCATAATCATATGCATGGAGATTCATATCAGTTATAATTGTGTTTCAGTACACTCAAGATGTCTATGATTCTTCTGCTGATATTCATTCTTGGGATCAAGCATGCAGTTGCCAAAGAAGATCAAGGAGATCAGTCATTCATAGCCCATACAGCTCTAAACGATCTACACGATGATACAGACATAAAATTTATTAAAATAGACGAAGACAACAAGGTTACCAACGGTGACGACAACATGGTTTCCAACGGTGACGACAACAAGGTTACCAACGGTGACGACAACAAGGTTACCAACGGTGACGACAACAAGGTTACCAACGGTGACGACAACAAGGTTACCAACGGTGACGACAACATGGTTTCCAGCGGTGACGACAACAAGGTTACCAACGGTGACGACAACATGGTTTCCAACATGGTTCAATTGACAGAAGGAAATGAAGAAATTGAAAAATATAACTCGTGTTTTATGAGTGTGGCCAACAACAGTGCTTCGTTTTTTAAAGCTCATCTTGAATTATACGAACCTAACTTTGTACAATTCAAAATCAAATTTGTAGTTGGAAACAGAAAATCCTCGATGAAACCCCTGATAGAGCACACGGAAAATGCATTAGAACCATATAAATGGGTGTGGACATTCAAATCTCCGAAAAGCTCGTTTCCGTATCTGAAATGGCGTAGCGATTTTGGTATTTTGTCATTTGGTCTACTAGACGCGAAGACGACAAGGACAAATTTAATACTATACGTGGAAGTTCCGGACTCCGAATGTCTGTTAAAATTATGGGACCAAACAACGATCAACCGATTCGGCCAAGCTTTGCGTAATATGACCGTGAACTATTTATCGACACTGAACAAGTTTTACAACTATTCATACTTTTGCTATCATTCTGAGATTCGTGGCATAAGAGACACAGTCGGATACCGTTCGTCAATATATTTTGGTTACCCATATGACTTTGAACGATACAAGTGCTGCAACACCTTTCTATCAAAACAAAACCATGAAATTGATTGCTCACATCCACCGATCAAAAGATTTAGAGATGCCGGCCAAGCACCATTTGCTCTCGGACTGGTTGCTTTTACTTATTTTCCAATTCTTCTGTTCTTGATTGGTGGGAAACTTTTGGCAATAAACAGGAAATATAGCCGTGAAAGTATCCCTATGCAAGATTTCTCCACTTCCAGCTATGTCAATATTGACCAGTCGTATGATAACTATGTGTACTTAAACGGCGAATATCCTGTCAGTGCATTTGCTATTTTGTGTGGTTTATGTGGTCTGGCTCAGAAATGTCCTTTCGGCGTTTCACGCCTTCGTAGAGTTTTGTTCACATTATTAACACCATCGGTTATCTTCTTTCAGATATATATTTATTACATATTCAATTATGAACATATAATGGTACTTTTAAACAGAAACTGTCCTATGGCCTATCTGTCAATGCTTGGGGGATTCGAGAAAAGCTTAAACAATTTTATGCCTCAATTCGGAGGACCATATTGTTTATTTGCCGGATTTTATATCGCAAGTGTGGTTTTTCTTATACTTCCTACATCTCCAGATAAAATCGTTCAAGCTGGAACATATAGATACACGACTTTCGGTGAAATTTCTCCACTTTTTTTGAACATAGAAACTATAGAAAAACTTAGCCCTTACCCTGTGACGAATACCGTCGGATACAGCCGTGTTTCACTTCTAAGTTTATCGATGTTCTACATGGTTGCCAACCCCAAATTTTGGTCCTACGTTATTCAAATACAAAAAAGACGTGTACGTGGTAATGCCGGCCAGCACCGAGCAATATGCATTTTAAAAGTATTGTTCTTGCCCCTGTATATAGTGGTTTGTGTTGTCGAACTTGTTTTATGTACTTCCTATTATGGATTTTCTATTGTAAATGTTTTATGTATGGTTTTTGTTGGATACACGGTTACTCTTTTGAATTTACTGTTCAATGCTTCCACGAGGCGTAATGAAAACTCATTTGCATTTTTACTGTCAGATAACATTATTCTAAAAGTTTTCTGTTGCACCATTGTTGCTGTTACGTTTTTATACTATGTTATTAGCTTCTGCTCAATGTTTCTTGTAAGTTTCTGTTTTGTGTCCAAGTTAATTTTATTTTGCTTCTTAGCTGTAATCACATTTCCTGCAACTTCTTTCGGTTATTTATTCTTTGGTGTTGTGTTTCTATATTATATCGTTAAGATGTTCCAGAAGTTTTCCGATGGCTACTTTGAACTGCTAGCTGATGCAATTGAAGCTAGTCTTCAGCTAGAATCTGAAGTGCAGAGGACAACGGTTATTGATGGCACTGTTGTTATTGGTGTTGAGAATCTAGTTGAAATTACCAAACTACAAATAGGTGACAGAACAATTAATTTGTCCACCGATCAGCGTCGGGCCATAAGAGAAGGATCGCACTTAGTTCGGAAAAAACTTCACACTAAGGACCATTCTTTTGGCATTCCGAGAGACTTGTATTATCTTTTGGTTGAAAAGTACAGACCCGTATATAAAGAAGTCACTAAAACATTGTTAAAGATACTGTTCATATTGGTGTTGATCGAAATCACGTTGCGAATAGTTGTGAAGGACAACAAAGGACAAAGCGAGGAACTCTCTGAAGTAATGCATGTTGTGTTTATTATGGTGATAGGAGCATTACCTAGAATTCTAGAGGTTGCACTAGATAGTGTGTTGGGATCTATTAAGAAGGACATAGAGATCAAGAAGATTAAAGGCACAATACTAGAATACTGGGCAAACCACGTGCCTGAATATTGCGAAGACTGAAATAATAATAAGAATAATAATATATATATATACAAAAGAAAGAAAAGAAACACCAGAAAAAAACCGCATAGGTGTATGCACATGCACATAGTTATAATACTCTAACTTATTATCCCTTAGCTGAATAAGCAAGAACACAAGCAGCAGAAGCATCAACAGCAGCATCAGCAGCAGTAAATACAGTTTGATTAAACACTACAAATTTTATTGAGTACGGTTTAAGCATTAAGAAAAGCACTGGACATGTGGTTTGGTCCTTTAACCAAAATGTCTATGTCGTTGCCGGACCCAGATATATAGGATCTGACACGAGTTGTCATTTAATACAAGATTTTATTAAACGAGTTCATGAAATTTGTTAGTAAGCGAGCCTCTGGCGAGCTTACTAACAACTTTCATGGACGAGTTTAATAAAATTCTTGAATTAAATGACAACGAGTGTCAGATCTTTTTTATCACATGCTTAAAACGGTGTTTTTAGTACCAATTAAGTTCCACTTTCTGAACCGATTGTTTAACAGCCAAAGTACCCAGAGTAGAATGTCAACGATGCGCCATATAAATAGTTCCAAATTAAAATGACAAAAGTAACTAGCAGTTATCAAGTTTTAAAAGCTGATAAAGCGCTTAACAAGTCACAAATATAAAAATGTGTAGTAAAATATCCAACAACATGAATAACGAACGATTTTAACCAAAAAAAACAATAAGTACACAATTTGATGACGTCACACTCAGAGTACATGCATTTACGCGGTTTATGTGACCTACATCGGTATGTCAAGTTTTAGATGTGTGCACGGATTTAAAAGATATTCGCTGTTGCTTTCTACGATGATTTTGCAGCGTTTTCTTGGTGTACATGGTGTTTCACAACATGCAGATGATAACGGCGAAGCCTTACTCTGTACTGCATGGATGTTGCTGTTGGAAAAGTTAATTTCCACCAGGAATGTTTCCAGAGAACATGATGTTCTAGTCGCCATGGAATGTGTAATGAGATGTCTGTGCTGCGGAATTCGTATTTGTGTTTTCGGTAACCGACAGCTGATTAAATTGGCAAGCAAATGGCATTGGTTGCATATTGCTTGTGTTGGTCAAGATGGAGATGTTTGAAATGTTCTTGTGGTGTTTGTCACTATTGTGGCTGTATTTGTTGACTGACTGGATATTCCGTGACTAGTAATCTGCATTATCTGGTTGGCGGAACATTGTTATCAGAAAGTTTTTGTACAAGATGCTTTCTGGCACTATGATTCGTTAGCCATTTCTCTCCCGAATGTCTTACAGCTTCATTATTACGGTAAGTATTTGTTGGCATTTAAACCATTTTGTTTACAAATAATGCGGAGGGATATCTAGGTTGCGTGTGATTAGTCTGGCCAATCGAAATGTCTGATAGGTTATCTTACACATGTGTAAGATAAAAATATTCGTAATGGGTATATTACACGGAAAACAAGGGTAAGCATGTGATAAAAATCATTTAACAATGCTGAAGACAACTATTATAATGACAACTCTCAAAGTAATGATTACATGATCACCGTGCAAATTAAAAATTCCAATAGCAGTTATACCTGGGGCGGTGTACCGAATATGCCAAGTGATTTCAAACCCAGATGGATTGAACAACCGATTGTAAGATTGTGTTTGCTACAATAAAAATGTTTGCAGTTTTTGTGATTTTGCTCAATGAATAAAGATTCAAACAAACATATGTTTTGGGACTGTCACATGACGTAAAAGTTTTGTATCAAAATATATACCTTCCTAAAAATATAATCGAGGAAGTTACATCGACCATCAAAAATCGCAATGTCACATTTGGTAACTTTAAATATTCTATATTTCTTGCAATGTACGTTATTTTCAAACCGAAGTAAGTTTTAAAAAGGACTACAAACAGGAGAAACTATAGCAGCGCCCAACAATCAATTTCATTTTATGGTGCTACAATGAAGTTTACATTTCTCACAATTTCATCTACTTACACCGAATACAAATATAACAGAACACTCAAATATGTACACAAGATGTTTTACGGTACAAGGATGTTGTAAATATGATCAATATATATGTGGTCTACATGCATATTTGAGAAAATATATTTAAAAACACAACATTTTGTATGATGAGCGACCAAATATGAACCGCACAAATAACAGTAGAGATATCATACAAACCAATCAGTTGTATTACAATCGCGGCTACTACCAAGTATGCCCTCCCACAATCATGTTCAGTGATACCTGTGGTTCATGTAGATTTGAAGCATATGGGACACAATTTGAAGATTGTGTCGACCTGTCTCTTCTGAACATTCGCACAACAGTATTGATGATAGCTTATAGTTTGTATGGTATCTCGAATTTTTTTTATGTCTTTCATCGAACAGGAATGGCGTGATTATCGCCTCGTGTCCTACCCGTCTATTTGAAAAGGTTAGGCAACAGTGGGAATCATCAATACTTTTTATATTTGAAAACACTTCGGCCCTGTGTTATTGAACGGGTTTATTTTTAAGCTTTCGACTACTGGACTTATTTCTGTAATTTTTCATTTAAATATTGATCGTATTTTACGTCATTAAGCGCTACGAGTCAATGTAAGGGACACATCAACCAAATAATAGGGCATGCAATGTTGAGAGTGGAAACAAGACCATCCTTAAACGCAATAAAACTTCAATAATAGAAACTCTATCGTAAATGAGTTTTTACGTTCTCATTTAGACAACACCAATTACAAACAATAGGTGACAAGGGTGACAACAATGTTACGCTAGTGGTAAAGCTTGACAAATTGTTCATCTTGATCTTTAACTACCTTCTCATTCAACAATGATGGTACCTGTAAAAAACATACAATGAGCATCCGGCAACGCAAGCTTATGTTGAACATTCATTTATTTCATGTTATGGCTAAGCGAGAGGACTGGATGGTTGGCGGTATTGTCGATACATCCAAGGAACCATTCCCAAAATGCTCAACCAGGACATGTTTCCAGTCACGTAAAACACATGTTAAGGTACACGTGAATCGTGTTTTAAACCTGAATCTGTGTGTGGTCGAGATGCAGTTGTCCAAAAACATTTTGATGATCACATTTTGCCTTCTTAATCTTACTGATTTTTTTTAAGAAGCTCAGCTAATCTGAATGGAGATGAAAAATAAAATCTAGTTAAGCAACTCTTCAGATTAAAAAAAAACTTTATTTTTCTAATGATTTAGGTCGAACGAACTCCGACCTGCAGACTATCAACACGGGTAACGCTTCACCGATCAGGCAAGCATCTTGTCGACTGCCAACTGGGAGCGTTAAGTTGATACAGACGAGGTGGGTAGAATGTTAGAACGTGGCATCATTCAACCATCCTCAGAGTGCATCAGCAATTTTTCTTATAAAGAAATATGGAAGTCATAAGTAACGATTGTCTTATACTAAGATCTATCAAAGCATTGAAAATCATTCTCGATTTCTGCTATTCCTTTTGATTTTTTGATAGTGGCTTTTCAGCATTTTCAGATGATTGTCAACAGGCTTTTAAAAAGCTGAAGAAGTCTCTTAGATCGTCAACAATACTTAGTTACCCTTTTCAGGTGAAAGCTGCATTCTTGACACTGATATGGCCAGTGATATTCATGTAGGCCATGTACTCGCACAATGTCAAGGTGGTCAATAAGTAGTAAAGCCTACTATAGCAAGAGTAACATAACTATGAAAAGTCCTGCAATGTGGTCAACCACATTCAAAACTTTCTGCTCTTACTTTTATGGCCACCTTGTTTGGTTGCAGACAGACAATACTGCTGTCAGCTGGATGAAACATTTGAAAAAAAACAACAACTGTAGCAACTAGCTGGAAGAACTTGACATCTATATCCTCACAATTTGAATAGTACACCACCCAGGGTTGCAACACCTTAATACAGATACGCTATCAAGGGTCCCCGTCAAGGTTTTTGTGAAACTGACCAGGCTAAATTATAAACTGTTATGTCAGAGAACGAAGCGCAACACTTTCAAGCACCTGCTTTCATGTGCTCTTCGAACTGTAACAATATCAAGTGTCAAAAACAACCCGAGACACATACTTAAGAGTGTGCCACATTCTCTAAGTGATCACTGTATTTCACTTAGAGCAAGGTCAAAACCTCAATGGTCAGCAGTTCTGAGATTCATAATGGTATATTGCATTGTTTTTTTAAATGATGACAATTGTTGTCATAAAGTCTCAAATCAGAGCTGCTAACATATTGTCACGACATTACTTCCTACAAAAAACACGTGTATGCAAAACATGTATTGGTCTTTCAGCAAATGCGACCCATGTTCACCGCGGCAACCATTAAAGCCGTCCTTGTCACATCTCAAAGCAGCCGGTGGCTCGTGAGCCCACCAGCGTGTGGCTTTGTGTATGTTTGGCCAACTGTAAAAAAGTAATTCTGGAAATAGCTATGTGCTACTTGTATGCTACAAGTGGACCGAGGCCATTTTTATTCTATTTCAGGGGAAAAATACGCTTGCAAAGGCTTTTGTTAATGTGTTTGTCAGTTTGACGTCCCATTGTAGACCCATTCTGATCTTGGATCAAATTGCACATCAAGACTTTTCCCTGACATGTTTGATATTCTTCAGTTACACTATTTTAAGTCTATACCACAACATTCACAATCAAAGGTTTGAGCATTTCAACCCTCACCGTGATGCTTACTGTGTATTGCGAGCAAAACCAGTGAAACCGGAATGGCATTCTGACACAGGTATTGTTAGCGTATAATTCGTCTATTTTCGCGAGCGCTCACTGTGGTGACATCAAACAAAGTTGTCTTTGGTCACGATATCGTACTTTTAATTCAGGTCTTTACTGGACTGTCACCGGGTCCTAATTTGCCATGCGAACTATGTCTCATCTCCCCACAATGCACTGGAGTAGCTTCACGAGTTGGCACGAAAGACTCAACGTACTAAAGCCCAGTATTAGAAGCGTCATTTTGACCTCACTACCAAACGCCGCTACTTTGCCAAAGGTGAAAAAGTGTGGTTAATCGACAACACCAACGGAATTGGAGTTAGCTGCAAGCTCTCTTTTTCTGAAGGAGGAACTAAGCTATATCGGATAAAAAGAATGGCAGTGGTCGATGTCTGTACCATATCACTCTGGGCGTCTCAGTTGTACCGAGACTCATAAAGAACTGCATGGAAGAACGTCTATGGAGACATACGAATATAATGTATCAACATGAATACATTAACGTGTACAGAGATTTTTTTACATTTGAAATATTATTATTGTATTAATCATGGTTGAATTTAAGAGTGAACTATAATAAAATGTCCGCATCAATGGAAAAAAGGAAATGCTGAAAACACAACTATTACAACAGCAAGAGCAGCAATAAAACAAAATAACTTAAATAAGTAATAAACATATGCATATAAAAGTCCAATGAAGCGTTGAACAAAATACAAGAGCATATTGAATATTGACAACAGTTAAACATATAGTCTCTATACTTTAAATTAAGACTGCATATGAAATAAGTCATACAAAATGTAAAAGAGTAGAAGATGTTCCGATTAATTAGATTTGCACGTACTCCAATCATAGAGGGGTATCTGGTCTCATTCAAACAACACACGTAATCTCCAGAACAACATAAGAAAACAGATCACGTAAAAAAATGTGCTCAGCCACGGTCAGCACCCCGAAATAAACACTATACGATGCAATTTAACACCCCCTGGCCTATAGCTGCACTAACCAGAACTCCTTCTTAACATATAAACAGCGACGGGTTATCTGTCCGAGGAAGCAATGTTCATGAGAAACCTGGTCTCTGATGCCTGCCAAACTCAACCGACAAATGATGATAACATCCGTCTGCTTCCATTCTTCGTTTTTTTGGCAGAGACTTCCAACGGCCTACCAAAGACACAGCCAGAATTTACAAGTTCCATTCTATTTATCATTTCCAAACCAAATACCTCATTGAAGCCTCTGATGTCGCCGAACCCAACATCATTCCCACCCTTACTGTTATGATCTCCGGTGTTCATCTTGGTATCCGACACTCCAGATCACACCCATTACCTCAACACTAGAATATTAAACCAGTGAGCCAGACACCAATACTCGTAGTGTATACTTTTAATTACTTCGATAAACATCGACAAATAGCTGAATGACATCAACTCCTACGTTTGCTCACCAGGAAAAAGGTCTGGTGGAAGAAGTGACGCCCAGCATCAAACATGAAATAATTTTAAACGTATGAGATGTATGTTACAGTATGTTAATCCTTATTAACCATATTGCCATAAGGTTGTTTGTAGTGGTAGCATGTAATGCTTTGTCATCTTTGTCAGCACAACAAAGGCAAATTTCAAATGCCTCGCCCAAAATTTCCTGCACGCGCAATCGACAGTTGGTTTGGACGTTAGTGCAAACTTAAGTACAGTCAACTGTTAAATATTGCGGCCAAATAGTTCCCTGTTATCACAAAGACATTGTCTACACTTAGCTGTTTTTGCAGTAATTAATAGCTGCTATAAACTTTGTTTTCTCAAATAACAAACTTAAAATTGTTAGCTAACGACATGTATTTATAGAAAGTGTGGACAATAGATGATTGAAAAATGCGGAAATTTAAACACAGTAGTATATGTTCAGTTTAAGGAAATAAATTCATTTTGTGCTCTTTTTATTATTGAAGAAGTTGATTTACAAGTAGAATGATGACCAGTTTCGTCGTCGTCAGATAAGTCGTGAATAAATCTGAACCGTCGTGTCTAGCCAGTTTTTAAATGTTAAAAATGTTATTAAATATATCTACAAGACACTTAAAACTTAAAGGCCAAGTTTAAGAAATGTTTGGCATAATAACCCCCTGCTGTGCATCTCCTGCTAATTGCACTGGTGTCACAGTAGGGTCCAATTTCCTGTGTATTCATTTATTGGCTCAGGGCCATTTAGGATCCATTTCTATAATAAAACTTCCCAAACTGCACAGCAGGATACTCAGATCGGAGATCTGAATACTTAGAGGGATCAAGGGAAGTAGATTAAGATCAATAAACAGAGGTTGCGTACTGTTCACATTTTTTTTTTTTTTTTTTTTTTTTGGGGGGGGGGGGCACTTATAGAAGGCTTTTAATGATGGTAGTGATGACATTTCATGTGCTCATGTATAGAACGTCGATGTTTATAAATGTATGGCTGATTAGTAAGCTATTTATATGAAACGTAGTTAGTCACATTTTAGGACACCCATCACACTTGCTTACATAATTGTTAAGTAGAACGAATGTAAATATCTTTATTAATACACATATATGTAATGTTTAAGTAAACCCACCAAACCTTCCAACGTTGTCAATCCTGGCCATACCTCAATATTTACACCTTAACTTCCATTCTTTAAATTAAATACCTGCCGGCAATTGCGATTATCATCAGATGAACGCAACATCTTCGAATGCGTTCGAATCGTGAGTCATGGCATAACAATAAATTGTATATATATATAATGGCAGATTTCACGTTTTGGTGACCAAAAAGTTCCCGGCGAATATTGATTTTTAAAATTTATTGCAGATTTGTGATTTCAACATAATCTTTTACAGCAATATCTTATCTATCATATTTTAGAACATTTGCAATGATTTATTCATGCACTTTTATAAAAAAAAGAATTTTGTATCACCATACCATTTGTGCTAGTGTTACAATATTGCCGGTAAAAACTTGTTTTTTTTTTAATATTTTGATCCAAAGAAGTATTTTGTCTTGCACTAAATGGTTCATTTATCTATAAAACAGATTGTACAGACAAAAAATAAAGATTGTTTCGTTTTTCTCAAATAAATTTATTGAAACAAACCCTAATTGGACAACAAGACAGAAAATGCTTTCTGCAAACATAGGTTTTCTTTTTATATCAGATCAGATAAGCTATAAACATAAATGTTTTGTTGTGGTAATATAAATGTCTCTAGTATGGTGCAATTATCATTACCTTTGATATTAAACATATATATATTATAAATTGCTAATTGCAGTATGTGCTAGTGTTACCACAAAACAGAATGAGTAACATTAGCAGTATGTCACATTAGCAGTTGGACAGAATGTTTCACAACAAATTAAAATACAGACCTACCACAGACTGTTTGAGCTTGATACAGTATAAAACAAACTATATAAATGATTGATAAACACGGTCAATTGATAATCACAAAAATTCTTAATTCTGTCCAATAAATAACGATATCAAACACAAAAGCGGTATGAATTCAATATAAACTACGTACCTAATGAATGAATACTTACAAACGATAGTTTACAGACGACATTGTTATGTTCGAATAATTGACTCTGGGAAAGTCATCAAATTTCAACGATTTTCTTGCTTTATTAAGCGCTTGTCTTAATGCTAGTGTGACATAATGTTAACGTTACATCGAAGGACAGAATGAGCCAAACTTGGATTAAGTTTTTATCAACGGTATTCACCACTATTTTTATCATTTCAATGTCAACTGTGAACCAGTCCAATATAAAAGTAATCGCTACCCGGATGTTAACCCTCAGTCGGTGTAAATTATTCACGAATAGAAAAGGTGCTATCGTCATGCTAAAATGGGACAGAATCGATTTTGAGTAACATTAACACATTTTTAGACCTAAAAAACTTTATGATCGGGAATGACCAATTTCTTGTTACATGCAATACTGTTTTTATCCGACACGTAGTCTTTGTTTTCAGTGATTTAATAAAGGTGTGTTTAGGCTTAAAACAGTTAGCAGTGGATCATGTCTGCTAATGTTACACAACAATTCGAGGACAGATTACCGTAACGTTATCACCATGCGCAATTACCGAAAATTTAAGTATATTACGAACGAAATGCAATCATTTTAGATATATTATTGTTTTAATTAACATTTCTTGCAAACATTATTCAACAGACAAGAATAAAATACTTACCAGATGTTATTGAAAAGCATCCTGAAAAAAGTGGTATATTGGTACCGGGAAGATTTTCTGTCTTTTTTGTCCTAAATATCGGCATATTTTTACATTTTTTTACCTTATTTAACACAATATTTTCATTATTTTAATACAAATCACTTCTATTAGGTGTTCTTATTGGGTTGGGAAAGGCAATTGCTGTATATATGACGTTGACATGCAATAACAATAAATGAAAGCAAATGGGCCAAATAATTGCCTTTTTTGTGAAAATTGTTTATCTTGTTATTGTTTGTTATTGTTTGCAGCAGGCCACGAAAAACTTAAATCAACATGTTAGAAAGTGTAAATTTTTGATATATTAAATGTATTGTTGTCATTTGTGTTTCAATTTTACTTTTAGAAGTTATTTGGAGTGATAAATTTTCCCCCGCATATTATGACGTCATTTGAAAAACTGCTTCAGGTTACGGTCGGGTAGTTCTATTTACATAACGGGTGAGAAAGTCCAAAACCAGCCCAATTCGTTCGTACCCCGATAATGACATTAATCCTGAAATTCCTTCCTTAATTATTTGTATTCATTTTATATTCTGGTAATAAATGACATGCAAACCGATAAGCTACATAAATCTTAAATCCAACTAAGACAAATCTTGAAAACTAACCCAACTATAGTTGGGTAAATTCTCAACGTTGATAACTGCACACAAACAGTCCCATGCAAGTTACGTAACCATACAGTACACATCTCAGTTGGTAAATATTTTAAGTGTAACGTATGCCATGACCTGAAGATGATGATACCAATTTTTTCCATATATGCATTATTTTAGGAGTTAAAGGTTTATCACTCAAATTTTATGTTTGTTTTACATGTGTATGTATTGATTTTGAATAAGAGTGCCACTTTAACTAACCCTTACTAACAAAACATCATGTTGTTACCTCGTGGTTCTTTTCATTAACAATCTTAACAAAAGGAAGTTTATGTGGTGCTACTTGTTCTAACTTCCTTTTAATAACTTTAAGAATTGAAACAATTCACGGTAACTTGATACTCAATAAAAGGAAGAAAATACACTCAATACTCGAAACTTGATTTAGTCATCATATTCTCGTTTGGATCACACAGTTTAATGAATATCTGTAGGTAAGTGAATATATTGTTTATACTGTTTTAGATTTCTTTTGCATTTGAATAGATATACCGCTATTTTCACATTTTCAAAAGTAATCGTGCTGAGTATTTTTTATAATAATGTTGAAGGCCCACTAGATGCTGTTTTAAATGTAAAACCTTTCTGAAAAAATAAAAACAGTATCTCAGACATGAAATAAAAATAATGGTAAAAAAAGAAATACAAATTAAAATATCGAAATAAAAATGTCGGTGTTACATTGCGTTTGGGTCCATTTGAAAATTGACCTCAATGGTCTTTGCAACGTTGAAATTGACTCTGACAACATTTCAAAATTTGATCAAAACAGTCGTTAAACTGATCAGTCCATAAAAAACACATGTGTGTATGGAAAGCACTATCGACTTTCGCAATCTTATTGGCTACCTTTTTTTATAAGCAATGCCGAGCCCGTGCTCAATCTTACAACTTTCTAGATAGGTATTTATATAACAGAAATTCACCGACCTTGGATTTACAGAAGGCATGCCGGTCTCATATACCTGGTTCTTTCGTACGTATAATACCAATGTGACCTTGATTTGACATCATTTATATGAGCGGGGCTGGAGCCACTTTTCAGCAAGGGTCAAATGTTCACGCAACGAACGCTCATTATTTAAAAATAAATGTCAGCTTTCCACATAACAAATTGATTCCTCATCTTTTGAAAAATGACCCATTGAGTCAATATTCAACGGGTTAAACATGATGTTACACTAGAGGCAGGATTCGAACCAGGGCACTGTGTGTCTGCAATCGTTTACCATATCCAATACATGGTTGTAGACAGTAACTCTGAGAATGTTTTTATGTAATATATACACACATCTTAAAATGAAAAGGATATTTCAACATTGAAACAAAAGTAGTCAACCTTTCACTGTTTTTGGTTCAGATAAAATTGCATCATAACATAGGTATAATGTTGTCGACAGCTTTGGATATTAGGTAGTACATTTGTATAGTAATGAGAAGGTGTCTTGTGCCAGCTATGTATTTCTTTATTCGTAAAATATAAAAAGATTTACTGACTAGAGTCATACTTTTCTAAGAATTTGTAAACATTTCATATTCAAACGGTTCGTTTAAAACATATAATGCTCAGTAAAAAGGTCATTTCTATTCTTATTTGGTAAAGAATGAACCAAAGGAATAAACAAAAACACATGCATGGAGATGACAATAATATAAGCTGTAGTTTTGTTTCAGTCTATGACATATACCCCGCCTCAAGATGTCTGTGAATCTTCTGCTGATATTCATTCTTGGGATCAAGCAAACAGTTGCCAAAGAAGATCACGTGGCTCAATCGCTTGGTGTCCGCACACAACCCACTGATCTACAAGACGTTACGGATTTAGAATTCAGCAAAACAAGACAGGGCAGGATTAACGATCGTGACGCTGCTGATCTAACCGAAGGAAATGAAGCGAACGAAAACAATCAATCGTGTTTCATGAGTGTAGCCAACTACAGTGCATGGTTCTTTAAAGGTCATCTGGAAATAAATGAACCTAGCTTTGTCCAGTTTAAAATTGCTTTTGAATTTGAAAACATGAATACCCCAGTGAAACCTGAGTACATGGAAAACGCAATAGAACCATATAAATGGGTTTGGACATTCAAATCTCCAAAAAACTCGTTTCCGTATCTGAAATATCAAAGCGATTTTGATATTTTGTCATTTGGTCTGCTAGACGCGAAGACGACAAGGACAAACTTAACTTTATACGTTACTGTTGCGGATTCGACATGTCTGTTAAAGTTATGGGACCAAACAACGCTCGAAAGTCTCGGCGCCGCTTTGCTCAACTTGACAGTGGATTATTTGTCTAAACTGAACAAGTTCTACGCATTTTCATACTTTTGTTACTTCTCTGAAAATCCTGGTATAAGAGAGACACTCGGATACCGTTAATCAATTTATTTGGGTTACCCAATTGAGTTTGAACGATACAAGTGTTGTTACACTTTTCTGGATACCAAACTTCAGATGAAATGCTCTAATCCACCGATCGAGAGACTGAAAGAAGCCAGCCAAGCACCATTTGCCCTCGGACTGCTTGCATTTGCTTACTTTCCAATTCTTCTGTTTTTGATTGGAGGTAAACTTTTGGCGATAAATAGAAAATATGGCCGTCAAAATATTCCTCTACAAGATGTATCCACGTCCAGCTACGTCGCTATTGACCAGTCGTATGATAACTATGTGTACTTGAACGACGAATATCCTATCAGTTTGTTTGCAATTATTTGCGGTTTATTTGGTCTGGCTCAGAAGTTTCCTCTGGCCGTTTCACGCCTTCGCAGAGCTTTGTTCACATTGTTAACCCCATCCGTTATCTTAATTCGGATATATATTTATTACATATTTACTTATGAACATACAATGGTGCTTTTGAACAAAAACTGTCCAATGTCCTACCTTTCAATGATTGGGGGATTCGAGAAAAGCTTGAAGAACTTTGTGCCTCAATTCGGGGGACCTTATTGCTTATTTGCCGGATTTTATTTTGCAAGTGTGGTTTTTCTCATACTTCCTACATCTCCAGATAAAATCGTTCAAGCTGGAACATACAGGTACACGACTTTTGGTGAAATTTCACCACTGTTTTTAAATATAGAAACAATAGAACAGCTTAGTCCATACTCTGTGAGACATACCGTCGGATACAGCCGTGTTTCACTTCTTAGTTTATCGATGTTCTACATGGTTGCCAACCCAACATTTTGGTCCTACGCCTTTCATATACAAATAAGACGAGTACGAGGTAGTGTTGGCCAGCACCGAGGAATATGCATATTAAAAGTATTGTTCTTGCCCCTGTACATAGTCGTTTGCACTGCCGAACTTGTATTATGCATTTTCTATTATGCATTTTCTATTGTAAATGTTATTGGCATGGTTTTCGTTGGATATAGTGTCAATCTTTTGAATTTTCTGTTCAGTGCTCCAACAAGGAGAGTTGAAAACTCATTTGCTTTTTCACTATCAGATAACATTATTCTTAAAGTATTTTGTTGCACCATTGTTGCTGTTTCGTTTCTTTACTATGCTATTAGCTTCTGCTCAATGTTTCTTTCGACATTATTGTTCTTGTCCAGGTTGATTTTATTCAGCTTCCTAGCTGTAATCACATTTCCTGCAACTTCTTTCGGCTATTTATTTTTTGGTGTTGTGTTCCTATATTATATCGTCAAGATGTGCCAAAAGTTTTCCGATGGCTACTTTGAATTGCTAGCTGATGCAATTGAAGCTAGTCAGCAGCTAGAATCTGAAGTACAGAGGACAACAGTGATTGATGGCACTGTTGTTATTGGTATTGAAAATCATGTTGAAATTACGAAATTTCAAGTAGGTGACAGAACAATTAATTTGTCCACCGATCAGCGTCGGGCCATAAGGGAAGGATCGCACTTTAATCGAAGAAAACTTCACACTAAAGACCACTCACATGGCATTCCGAGGGACTTGTTTAATCTTCTGGTAAGAACGTACAGACCCGTATATAAAGAAGTCACTAAGGCGTTCTTAAAGATACTGTTCATATTGGTGTTGATAGACATCACGTTACACATAGTTGTCGAGGACAACAAAGGACAAAGCGAGGAACTCTCTGAAGTTATGCATGTTGTGTTTATCGTGGCGATTGGAGCATTGCCTAGAATTCTTGAAGTTTCACTTGATAATGTGTTTGAATCAATTAAGAAAGACAAAGAAATTAGGAAAATTAAATCTACAATCATAGAATATTGGGCAAACAACGTACCTGAATTTTCAATAGACTAGAGAGAATTGGACGAGGTCTTCAAGCTGCACTCGCACAGATATACTATTTTCACAACTTGTATTGTCCTGGAAAGAGCAAATTTGTGCGCAAATATCTGCAAACCAATGATATAAGATTGCTGACAAAAAATCAGATCGTAGATTTTCATATTTCTGTTCAAAAATTAATGTTTTATGGCTTAAACCGGTAGTAACGGTTTAAGAAAAATGCACAAAACATCAATTTTTGAACTTAAATATAAAAATATGTGATCTGCTTTATTCCAGCAGCCTTATATAACTGGTTTCCATGGATTTTCGCAAAAAATGGCTCGTTCCAAGACAAAAAAAAGTTGTCAAAACGTTCAATCTGTGAGAGTGCAGCTTTAAAAGCATTCCTTCAGTTTGTGTATGTAATTTTACTAATGCTATGCTAATTCTTGTTACAATTAATGCATTTTATATAGCTATTCATAAGATAAAAACATGTTTGTACATTAAAACCGTTCGCTGCGATCTTTTGCACTATTCTATTGTAACAATACCTAAATAATTAGAACGCGTTAATTTGCATGATTATCTTTCTTACCATTATAACGCTTTTGAACACAGTTTTTATTTGAACTTACTACATGTATATATGTATACACATAATCAGTAAGGGTTAAGAATCTGACATATTTACAATAATCGCTTCAGGTTTAGTTTTATTTCTAAAATGATGTTCTTTAAATCCCATTTGTTCTTCATTTTGTCTTAAAACATTCTAAAGTTAACGTAATGCCTTTCATAGGACTTAGGGCTGCCATGAACGGGTCAATTCTGAAAGCCTGTAGCCTCAAACCATTTGAATAACTGTGTTACTGATATTCACGAGCAGATGCTTGTGGTTATATTGTTTTTTTTTTAAATTTTTTAAAATCAACATTTTTTTAAATAACTGTAAACAGGTCATAATCATAAGTATTGGCGATAGTCAGTCCGGCGCTGTATAGCCACGGTCATTCTGCCCTTTGTTAGCTTCGAACTTAGCCCATACAATAAATTGTGATATGTATCAATTCAATTCTTAACACGCAGTTGTGTTTAGTACCAAATGTAAAATTACATGTACACTCACATATGCCACATTCATTTCAATGAACAAAGATCTACGCTATGTTTTGTAATTACTTTAATAATATTTTATGTACACATACAATTCTTTATGTCATTGTGCAACGAATATTTCATTAAGGAGTGCCTGTTTTATACATGTAATGTACTGCCATTATATTCCGCTATTTACAGCTTTCAGTTTCCCTGTTTATCGTCACATGTATGGGGGCGGTTTACCCACCCAGATGTTTTATTACGGGAAACATAACGTAACACTTGTCAAACATATTCTTGTTGACTTTGATTTTATTTTATGGCATTTTAAGTAAATGCCCATTATCAATCAAGGCAGTGTTTCTTGTATTTTTTCCTACAAGCATTACTAGTTCAGCCGGCTTGTGGTCGCAGTTATAACCTAATAAGTGTACGATATATAAATGGAATGACTTGCTCCTCGTGAGATCATGATACGCTGTGAATGGTGACGTTGCAAAATGATGTGTTGCAGAAAAAACAAACGATTTGCTACCTATACATTTTACTAAAGTAAATCACTAAATTTTCCTTTTTCGCCATGATAATTTTAAAATAATTTCCTGAATATTTTGCTGAAACGTTTATGCATGGTTTCTAAAATAATTGAAGAGCAAATAAAGTATGAAGATGCTCATTTTAATCATGTCATTCTCAGTCATCAGAGGTTCAATCGTGATAAACCTAGTTTTGGTACGCATAGTATCACCACTCTGATGAACGAGGATGAATCACGTAGGAAGCTTTTAATCCTTTACAATGAAGAACAACATATCATTGTTTTATTTCCTGTTCCACTTCAAAAACCACTTCAAAAACAATAACTTTGAAACTATCTCTTCATATAGTTCGCTATAGCATTCTGTTCCCCTTGTGTAGCTTGTTACCCGTTGATACTGTGATCTTCGAGTGCCGCGGCATCGTCGTCTTCGTCCAATATCTCTGTAGGGATACCATAAATTCTTTGTAAAAAAAAACAAAACCAAAACTGTTTGTGATTAAACATTCATAGAAGAATATTTATGAAAAAAAAGCCATTTTGCCTTTGAAAATACAAGCACTTTGTTACATATATAGCAGTTTGACGCAATGCACAGTTTATTTTCTAATAAAACTAATCATTCAATCCATGTACTCTGAAGCGTTATTTCTACAAAATTTTCAAAATTAGATTGGGTTATGCCTGCGACAGTATTTTAACGTACAAAATGTAATTATTCCAAAGTAAAGTCATTTAGTGATTGATATATTAATATGTCCTTGTTATACTCCCTACCTTGCAAAGACGAACAACTGCGCACGACGATTTCGTGCACATCGCTTACGTCATCCGACCTATCCGTGAACCCCGAGTCACTGGTCATGTTGCTGATTCTGCTGATCTTCCTCTGGCTTGTGCCCGGCTCTTTAGCAAAGACACATTTACATTTTTAAAGCATGATTCATATCGAGCTATTAACAAATTGATATACACCGGCATTTATATAGCAGTGGGGAACATGCTGATTTAAACCGCCATTTATATAAGGGGGGGGGATTGATAGATTGATTTAACCGGCATGATATGGTGGGGGCGAACATGCCGATATAAACCGGCATTATATAGAGGGGGCCGTTGATATAACCCGGCATTTAGATTGAGGAGGGGGGGACACGTTGATATAAAACGGCATAAAAAAAACGTTGAACGCATTAATATGAAACGGTTTTCATAATAATTGTATTATATTAAAAGTTGTTTTGAATTTGTAATAATATGCGGAAATAAACAAATTGATGTCAACCGGCATTACAACTGAAGGGTGAACACATTGGCATGACCCGGTATTCATATGTAGGGATAAACACATTGGTATGACCCGGTATTCATATGGAGGGGTAAACACATTGATAAACACGTAGGTATGACCCGGTATTCATATGGAGGGGTAAACACATTGGTATGACCCGGTATTCATATGGAGGGGTAAACACATTGATATGACCCGGTATTCATATGTAGGGGTAAACACATTGGAATGACCCGGTATTCATATATAGGGTTGAACACATTGGTAAACACGTAGGTATGACCCGGTATTCATATGGAGGGGTAAACACATTGGTATGACCCGGTATTCATATATAGGGGCAAACACATTGGTATGACCCGGTATTCATATGTAGGGGTAAACACATTGGTATGACCCGGTATTCATATGGAGGGGTAAACACATTGATAAACACGTTGGTATGACCCGGTATTCATATATAGGGGTAAACACATTGGCATGACCCGGTATTCATATGTAGGGGTAAACACATTGGTATGACCCGGTATTCATATATAGGGGTAAACACATTGGTATGACCCGGTATTCATATGGAGGGGTAAACACATTGGTATGACCCGGTATTCATATATAGGGGTAAACACATTGGTATGACCCGGTATTCATATGGAGGGGTAAACACATTGGTATGACCCGGTATTCATATGGAGGGGTAAACACATTGGTATGACCCGGTATTCATATATAGGGGCAAACACATTGGTATGATCCGGTATTCATATGGAGGGGTAAACACATTGGTATGACCCGGTATTCATATGGAGGGGTAAACACATTGGTATGACCCGGTATTCATATATAGGGGTAAACACATTGGTATGACCCGGTATTCATATGGAGGGGTAAACACATTGATAAATACGTTGGTATGACCCGGTATTCATATATAGGGGTAAACACATTGGTATGACCCGGTATTCATATGGAGGGGTCAACACATTGATATGACCCGGTATTCATATGTAGGGGTAAACACATTTATAAACCCGGATGTTTAAACAAATTGATATCAACCAGTATTCCTATAATGAAATTAACAAATGTGACTGTGAAAAAATGATAAAATAGCACTTTACAAAATAGCATTTTTTTATGTCGAAGCATAATTAAACATGTATTAATGCCAAAGTTGTTCTTAAAACCATTTAACCGGATGATAGCATCCTCAATACTGATATTTATAGTATACACTTATTAGAATTATGTGTGAACAAAATACATTTCGCAAATAAAGTAAAGTACCAAATAAAAATAGGAATATAACTGTACAAGGTATGACATAGTAAAACTAATGTTTTTTTTGGCTCGTTTGTTTAATTTTTCAAGTTAAATTCATGACTGTAAGATATCCTATATGGGTATCACATTCTAAATTGAATCATGGATCTGCCGCCATGCCACGCATGTATAGTGTATATTCCTCATTTGCCATGTATTATCATGATTATGGTATGATAAAATAAACGCAGAATTTGAATTTAAAACCCGACACTCAATTGGAGACGCGAACACACCGAGAGCAGCTAGTATTAACAGTGAGCAGCTAGTATTAACAGTGACAATGAGGCCAAGTTATCAACGTGGGTAGGATGACGAAATTCAGTAGGCTACCTGGAACGTGCTAACAATAACATTTGCCTTGACAGCAACTGTTTGTTAACATGGCACTTGCAATGACAGCAACTGTTTGTTAACACGGCTCCTGCCTTGGCAGCAACTGTGTGTTAACACGGCTCCTGCCTTGACAGCAACTGTTTGTTAACACGGCTCCTGCCTTGACAGCAACTGTTTGTTATCACGGCTCCTGCCTTTACAGCAACTGTGTGTTAACACGGCTCCTGCCCTGACAGCAACTGTTTGTTAACACGGCTCCTGCCTTGACAGCAACTGTTTGTTAACACGGCTCCTGCCCTGACAGCAACTGTTTGTTAACACGGCTCCTGCCTTGACAGCAACTGTTTGTTAACTCGGCTCCTGCCTTGACAGCAACTGTTTGTCACCACGGCTCCTGCCTTGACAGCAACTGTGTGTTACCACGGCTCCTGCCTTGACAGCAACTGTTTGTTAACACGGCTCTTGCTTTGACAGCAACTGTTTGTTAACACGGCTCCTGCCTTGACAGCAACTGTTTGTTAACTCGGCTCTTGCCTTGACAGCAACTGTTTGTTAACTCGGCTCCTGCCTTGACAGCAACTGTTTGTTAACACGGATCTTGCACTGTTTGTTAACACGGCTCTTGCCTTGATAGCAACTGTTTGTTAACACGGCTCCTGCCTTGACAGCAACTGTTTGTTAACACGGCTCCTGCATTGACAGCAACTGTTTGTTAACACGGCTCCTGCCTTGACAGCAACTGTTTGTTAACACGGCTCCTGCCTTGACAGCAACTGTTTGTTAACACGGCTCCTGCCTTGACAGCAACTGTTTGTTAACTCGGCTCCTGCCTTGACAGCAACTGTTTGTCACCACGGCTCCTGCCTTGACAGCAACTGTGTGTCACCACGGCTCCTGCCTTGACAGCAACTGTGTGTCACCACGGCTCCTGCCTTGACAGCAACTGTTTGTTAACACGGCTCTTGCCTTGACAGCAACTGTTTGTTAACACGGCTCTTGCCTTGACAGCAACTGTTTGTTAACACGGCTCTTGCCTTGACAGCAACTGTTTGTTAACTCGGCTCCTGCCTTGACAGCAACTGTTTGTTAACACGGCTCCTGCCTTGACAGCAACTGTTTGTTAACACGGCTCCTGCCTTGACAGCAACTGTTTGTTAACACGGCTCCTGCCTTGACAGCAACTGTTTGTTAACACGGCTCCTGCCTTGACAGCAACTGTTTGTTAACACGGCTCCTGCCTTGACAGCAACTGTTTGTTAACACGGATCTTGCACTGTTTGTTAACACGGTTCTTGCCTTGATAGCAACTGTTTGTTAACACGGCTCCTGCCTTGACAGCAACTGTTTGTTAACACGGCTCCTGCCTTGACAACAACTGTTTGTTAGCACGGCTCCTGCCTTGACAACAACTGTTTGTTATCACGGCTCTTGCCTTGATAACAACTGTTTGTTGACACGGTTCTTGCCTTGATAGCAACTGTTTGTTGACACGGTTCTTGCCTTGATAGCAACTGTTTGTTAGCACGGCTCCTGCCTTGACAACAACTGTTTGTTAGCACGGCTCCTGCCTTGACAGCAACTGTTTGTTAACACGGATCTTGCACTGTTTGTTAACACGGTTCTTGCCTTGATAGCAACTGTTTGTTATCACGGCTCCTGCCTTGACAACAACTGTTTGTTATCACGGCTCTTGCCTTGATAGCAACTGTTTGTTGACACGGTTCTTGCCTTGATAGCAACTGTTTGTTGACACGGTTCTTGCCTTGATAGCAACTGTTTGTTGACACGGTTCTTGCCTTGATAGTTATCTGTTTGTTAGCACGGCTCCTGCCTTGACAACAACTGTTTGTTAACACGGCTCTTGCCTTGATAGTTATCTGTTTGTTAACACCGTTCTTGCCTTGATAGCAACTGTTTGTTAGCACGGCTCCTGCCTTGACAACAGCTGTTTGTTAACACGGCTCTTGCCTTGATAGCAACTGTTTGTTGACACGGCTCCTGCCTTGATAGCAACTGTTTGTTATCACGGCTCTTGCCTTGATAGCAACTGTTTGTTGACACGGCTCCTGCCTTGATAGCAACTGTTTGTTGACACGGCTTTTGCCTTGATAGTTATCTGTTTGTTAGCACGGCTCCTGCCTTGACAACAACTGTTTGTTAACACGGCTCTTGCCTTGATAGTTATCTGTTTGTTAACACGGTTCTTGCCTTGATAGCAACTGTTTGTTAACTCGGCTCCTGCCTTGACAGCAACTGTTTGTTAACACGGCTCTTGCCTTGATAGCAACTGTTTGTTAACTCGGCTCCTGCCTTGATAGCAACTGTTTGTTAACACGGCTCTTGCCTTGACAGCAACTGTTTGTTAACACGGCTCCTGCCTTGATAGCAATTGTTTGTTGACACGGCTCTTGCCTTGATAGCAACTGTTTGTTTACACGGCTCTTGCTTTGACAGCAACTGTTTATTAGCACGGCTCCTGCCTTGACAACAACTGTTTGTTAACACGGCTCTTGCCTTGATAGCAACTGTTTGTTAACACAGTTCTTGCCTTGATAGCAACTGATTTTCAACAGTACAGCTAGGAGCATCATTTCCCATTGTATCGGTTAAGGCGTTTTTTTCTATTTTCAAGAATCATTTACATATAATCAGTGATCCCAATTGAACATGGCTCATATTCACGTCATATAACGTCTTTAGTCCGAGTTGATGACCTAGATTCACAAAAGCTATTCTTTAAATTTATCAATTCATCTCCAACATTGTCTCTTAAGACGAAATAGCTAGTGTAGCTACTAGTAAAACTTGTATTTTCTTTATTCGCCATTTCTAACAAAGTTCAGATTTACTGGTCTGAGTCTCAAACTTAGACCCAAGATGATTGTGAGTGAATAATACATGACTACAGATCCGATGAAAGAACTATGAATGTGCAAAAACAAAGAAAACACACTGAACTATGATACAATGCTAGGTTATGAATTTATTCTACGAATTCAAGATGGTATGTTATCATTGTTATGACACAATGCGTGATAGGGACTAGAGATGACAATATCAACACATGAGATGACAGATTAGTGTGTGAGGACTGAGGAAAAAAGCGAGATCAGCCAGCTACAGTGAACTTTCAGAGATCATATTCATGTCTACAAATCAAAAACAATTGTTGGTAAAGAAAATTAATAATAGTGTGACAACAAGAGTTCTTGGTTAGTTCACATGCACACTATGGCACGTTATAGTATCGTTCCAGTACTAGAGCGCTCTAGTAGCACAATGTTGTGGTCTATTCTCCATTAATATAGCTTACAGATGGTAAATCACCTTTCCATTCAGTTCAAACACTGTCGTTGACGATCTTCTTCAATTAATTTTAATGAAGTTTTACTGATGATCTCTTTCAATTTTATTTGTTACATGCTCAATATTCCATACTGTAACATTGATTTTCTAACGTAAGTTACCATCGTTGTTATTAACTTCATACCGAGTTCCCTGTCTTTTTGCCATAATAATGAACTAGTACTACTAAGGTGTGTACTAGACACAACGATATAATATAAATACATGTACATCGTTCAAGGAGAAAATGGTATTTTTTCCATTAGATACATGTATGTTGAGGTATATGGTAATCTCACAATACATTAGGTATACACTTAGAGCATGACAAAGGATACCAAGAAGGCAAAAGATAGCCGATTAGATTCTTTAAAGTGATCAGTCATGGGGAACAAAATACCATGACAACAAGAACACTTCTTTAGTTCACTAACACATTATTGCACCCTTAATTAGTTTCTACCGTTCTACGACTAGAATACTCTAATGGCAAAGCCACATCATCAAAACTAAATACATTGTTCTCTACTGGTGAATCACCTGCCACGGACATCTCAACTGGAGTAAACAGACAGTCACTGTCCGCTGTGTTATATAGGTCAACTGTGCTTGTATTGTCTTCTCTGTGGTTTACAGATATTCCTGGTGTATCTTTAGTGTCTTCCTCACCGTGGCCAGTTTCTTTATTATTGCAATCATCCCTGTTATTAGTTTCACTGCTGCAGTTATCAGTGTCCGAGGAGTGTGACAGGTGACTGCTTATGTTGTATGACACTTTATCTTTGTTTGCATCGGTCAAAGTGTACTTTGAAGTCTTATTTGGAACCATATCGGACTGCAAAGTTGTATTTTGAGTATGGTTTATGAAGTGTTTCACTTGTTCGGATTTCTTTTCTGTCTGAAAGGAGTTCATGTTCTCAAACGTGGCATGTAGTTTAGCAGACGGGGATTTCATGGATATAAGACTGTTTTTGTTGTCATCCTGGTTTACTTCTAACTGTTCTAACTTCGCCTTCTCCGCCAGGAATGTTGGGTCATAGCCTGTCAGCCACCAGGTCATCATTTCACCTTTGCCCTACAATTTGACAACACCGCCAAGGTGAATAGAAGTATGTATTCGTACCTACTACGATCGAACCCCGTTGTCTCGAGCTCGCTTGGCTCGAATTCCTCGTCGGTTCAAACTGGATGTTAACGACCGATTTTTTCAACGTGAATGTTAGCATTCCCGCTTGGCTCGAATTTTCGAGGCTCGAGGTATTTTCGCCGGTCCTGTGAGTTCGAGCCAACGGGGTCCGACTGTATACCAATACAAACATATCTAACTAAACCGTTTTTCTAAATACATGTCAAACTAATCACTGTCGCTCTATATCATCCAAAATATAAAATATCATCGAAACACGTGAGCTATCAGACGTGGGTTATTTATAGAGTAAAAAAGCAGTTCATAACTTCTGTGTCATATGTAAAACAAATGCACAACGGTGATAATAAATAATGAACATGTATCACCATTCGGAGCTCCTCGGCCATTTTTATCGAAAACAACCTCGGATGTATGCCGGTACATCAGTTGAAGTAGTTCGTAAATTTTTGAATTATATCATTAATTAAATGTATTGTTTTAGAGTTGTATCCATTGATCTAAGTTTAAATTGATTGTCAGTGAAGTGAATTATTGTAAACAAAATTAAGATTCCCACGAGTAAAGTCATAAAGTTTAACTGCTTAATAAAATTACTACGCGATCTACTTGCAGCGGACTTAAACGTGCCACTCTTTGAGTATGTAAACCGTCCAAATACATCCGAGGTTGTTTTCGATAAAAATGGCCGAGGAGTTCCGAATGCATGTATCACCTTACCTTTACCGGTATTTTTCCTCTCTGTTCAATAGTATACTTGTTCAACTTGACCAACTCTTCATACGTGAAGTTGCTGATATGTATCCTGTATGCTGCAAAATAATAAGCATGATGCTCTTCAAATAGTGGTATTTATCGTAAAAGAGAAATTAACCACAATAGCTTTTTGAAAAAATTGCACGACCAAAGCTATATGATATCGGTCCAATGTTCTGGTTTACAATATCTTGGACACGTCCAATCGTATTCCTTCTTGATACGCTGATCCAGTTGTGTGTGACGCAAGCCAGATATACAATGACCAATATTTAACCAGAACCCATAATACATGTATTAACGTAATACTTGATTACTTGATAAGGTGACACACATAAATCGTACTGTTGGTTCCGAAGATAAACCGATTATTGACAAAGCAATGAGGACCATTGGTCAGTTATTTCCCTTGCTCAATATACAGTATTGTTTGGAAACGGTTTGGTATATTATAAACTAATGTGATATATGGAATAACAAATGCCAGTTGAAAAAGTCATTTACTTATGTAATATTTGGCGAAGTGTTTGTCTTCAAATGGGGCAAATAAACCCAATAATGTCACTCTATATGTTGCTGTAATTTTGGCCTTACCTTCACCGTTCGACTCCATCCTTGAGGCTGTGTTGACTGTGTCCCCGAACAGACAGTAGCGTGGCATCTTCAGGCCAACCACGCCCGCACATGCTGAACCTGATAAAGATTATAAGTGTATTCCATTGCGGGGGTTTTTCGGAAACAAGGTTTACTGAGTTTCCACAAAACACCTTGCGCGAGGGTTGGGATGAACCTATATTTCACGAGCGGTCATAGTAGATGCCTTTTCTCCCACCTCAGTTGAACAAAACATAGTTAAAATGTGTTTTATTTTATATTTTTAATACGAGTACGTGGGCAAGATAAGGATTTCCATTATGTTCAAATATTTGGATCTTTATATTTGGGGTGGGAAAAATAGTTGAATTACGTTATGGAAGTAGGGTTCCAAAAAGCTGATTGATGGTCAATCGTGGTTGAATATTTTATGAACATTTAGGGAAATTGGAAAACGAGGATTTGGGTAACAAAGAAGTTCTGAAAATGATAAAACAAGTCGATGCCACTCAGTTTAACGTTATTCATTTTGCATTTGAGATATACTGTAAATCACTGTCGGATAGTGTATCTACGTCGGCCACTTCTTTAGCGTGGTTGACACCAAAATTGGAGTTAAACAAAACGGACGGATTTCAATAGTCATATAATTCAATAACAAATGCACAAGTTCGCATGTTTGAGTAGCCTCACACCTGAGTGCAGGCCAACCCTGATTTTGAGCGGCTCCCCTGGCATGTGCGGGATAGTGAAGACCTTACAGGCAGCCACAAGGTCGATGGACATGTCGGCTATCTCGCGGGCGTGGTACGGGGTCGCCAACGGGATCCCAGAAACCACCATATCTATAACAGCAGAAATATTTGTTCTCAACCTTCTTTCAAATATTTCATTATACACCGATGGCTGTCACGTCTTGGACATGGGTTATTTCATAGTTGGCAAAACCGCAGGAATAATGAAAAACAACATTTGTTTCCGAAAAAGGGGGCATACGGAGGCTTTATGGTCTCTTAACGTGGTCATTGCCAACCATCTTACTGCTGTAGTAGCAGCTGGTTTTAAATACAGTTTTAATCGTGTATGCATGTATGGAATAGCGGTGAAAAGTCGCAGAAAAGTTAGAATGAGAAAGGACGGAAACACTCACTTATTAGGTTTGAGGCATTTACAAAGATTGTTATAGGAAATAAAATGGCGAACTAACAAAGTTTACACTTACACGCGTCTCCGATTGTCTCGACCTTGTACACGTTATACTTGTCGATGATTTCGTCAAAAGTGATGTAGAGTTTGTTCAGTAGCCCCACCACTTCCATCGCTGTGCTCCCACCTGAGATCGTCGTGAAACCTACTATGTCGCTGAATAATGAAAAATGTATATAAGCATATCTGTTAGTCGAGGTATTGTATATAAATAGCTTTTGTGTAGTTGTTGGCATCGTCGGCGTCCTTGTGCAAATACACATTTACATTGGCAATAACTCAAAACAATGCAAGATATTAAAATGAAACTTAGTACACACATTGCCAGATTTATAGTATTTGTTGAGTTATGTCCCTTGACGTTTGTTCCGCGGCGGTCTTAGTGAATCAATTAATGCATTATGTCTATCATAGACAAAAGTTGTCTTGTTCTTGTTTCCTTCGAACTTTATAATGGATAAATCTTTATCTCTTGCATATTCTGTAAGTTTTATAACAAAAATTATTTACCTGAAGTAGATGGTACATCCGTTGTGATACTTGGCCTCAATAGGTTTGCCAAGTCGCAGATCGTCGGCCACAGCTTTAGGCAACATACCTGCGATGTAGAGAGATATAACTGTTTACCAAACGTAGTGAGTTTAGAATTGTGGGTGTATCATAGAGGTTTCCTTAGGTATTATCGGTTAAAACCAAGTCGGAGACAATGAAGTTTTAGAACATTCTGAGATATTCTTGTTTTAGATTGTCGATGATGGAACTCCGAAAGTGTTATGAATACAGAGGCTACCACTATAAATCTCTGTTTAGAACTTCGCATGTATGAGAAAAGTTTTTTTTTTCTGAAATAACATGCATCACTATAAACCAACTCATCACAATAATATGTCCCCTTAAATATAGACAAACAACAACCAATGAGGTCTTACTATAGAGCAGTCGGTCGGTTTTGGCCTTCTCAGCGACGAGATCCTGTGTCCTATCAGTCACGATGGATTCAAGGTGTTTGGAATATTTCTCCATCTACGGTGTAAAATATATACCTGAACCCATATTTACAGACGTGTTGAGCCTGATCAAATCTCTATTGTACTGAAGAGCATTAGTCGTAAACATCGTTATGGTATTTTTGTAAATATTAAAACTAACAAATATTACTATAATTTACACAGTTTTGTCAAAAATAATGATGGAAGTTTCGTTTTGTTATCTCCGTTATCCAATCGCTTTAAGTTGTTAATGAATACGGAGTCGGACTAAACGCACGCACGCGTATGATACTACATTCTGATGGATACAGCCCACGACATTGGCAATCTAGCACAAGCTGATGCCGGTGTTTCAGACTTACATTATTTATTAATGCATTCAACGACATTGATATCATGAAAATGTTTGTGGGACATATTATATGAACCGATTTGATACGATTTAACTAATCGTGAAAATCGCTTTAGCATCATATCCATTACTGAGTTTTCAACGAACACAATCGCATCACGTTCGCTATTGTAGCATCACGTTCGCTATTGTAGCATCACGTTCGCTATTGTAGCTGTTTGTCACGGATTTGTTAGCCTGGTGTAAAATCGAGGGCTTATTTAGATTTTAAAATTATACAGAAGAATGACGGAATGTTTTGTTCTTATTATGAAAACATCCATTAGAGGGCAATCAATAACGGTTCACATGCTATTTTAATGATAAAAGACGGATTGAATAAAAGACAAAACCGGATCAATGTAAACATTGAATGAGGATCACGTCATCCGGGAGTGTGTAGGCACATGCAAGGTGAGTGATATTGCATCTCCCGAATGGTGAACCTAGTTATGTGTATTAAAAGTTTAAAAAAAGTTGTCACCCATACTTGATATATTTTATTTGAAAGAAATGAAAAATACTTTAATTTGATGGATGCACAGCACTGATCTAAGAATCGAGACTCTAATGTTTAAATGAAATTTGTTTTACGATGCAATTTATTTGGAACTAGGTCATACTTGGATGCCGACCTTTATAGTATTCATCGTTGGAAAATGTAAGGAAATCTTACTATACATGTATGGTAGTACCATATCATTTTTTTATATAATAACAACAGTCAATGGTTTATTTAACTGTTGCAACCATCCAAAATATGAAAACCGGTTTGGTCTTTTAGGTAACATTCTTGCCACCCTTCTATGTAAACATTTTATTGTATTTACGCAGGAGCCATTGCATTTTTTTTAATTGTGAATTTTTTTGTTAAATTTCGAACACAGCTTAAATCTGAGAATGCACACATTTCTGATTATTTACATTTTATAAAGACGTTCCATGTATTGCTTGATGCTGGCTGGATGATCTTTTTGTTTTATAGACTATTCCAGTAATCACGCATTTATATTTAGTAGAACGACATATTATTAGCCTCACACCATTCTTCATAATACACAGCCGACCCGACATAATAAACAGCCGACCCGACATAATACACAGCCGACCCGACATAATACACAGCCGACCAGAATTTATCGGAATTACACTATTTCGAAGCTTATGTTCGATTTCTTTTACATTAAACCATCTTTTTGAATGTTTAATCATCTGCAAACATGTATATACTACTTATATCAGCTGAGAAAACACGTACCATCGCCATCATGAGGTCAACGGGGCTGAGTTTGCTGGGGTTAATGCGATGGATAGTCTTCTTGATGGCATCAAATGTCGGCCTCATTTCTGGGTCGTCGTCCCAACACTGGTCGATCAACTGAAACATTTGTAGAAAATGCTCGATTTGGGGAAAAGGCTAATTGATTTAATGCTATATAAATAAGTTCAATGTGTGTTTCTGATTGCAAACTCGGTTTGGTTTTATTAAGGCTTCCGACAATTTGAAGCACAAAACTGCTATCAGTCTGTGTACCAAGGGTTAAGTTGACACTAAAGAGACGCATTTACACGTACTAGACTTACCTGTGTTTGAAGTGAAAGTAGACATTTATTCATTTCAAGATAATATTTTTAAATGTTTGGTTTAGCAGTCTTTTAGCATATAAGTATTAGATGAAACAAAAGTGTTGAAACCTAAAAGTACAAATTCCTAAGAAAAAAAACAAAGAGACAAAATGAGAAAATCCATTATTAAAATGTTGACAACTATTCCATTCATAGTTTCATCTAAAAACACTTCTACCTAGTATGTGTATATTGTTCATTTCATTTTATTTTATTTGTACAATGGATATTCCATCAACAAGTTATCATTATTAGGCAGTAATTGAGACAATACAGTCGAACCCCGTTCCCATCTATAAAATGTTTTGTTATTTAAGATTGACTGAATAAACTTATCGCAAAAGGAAGATATTATCACAGAATGAAGAAAAATGAAGTCCTGAAATAGTATTACAAGAAAAGCTTTTTTGCCCTTCTATGCTGATTTCAGTTGACATAAAACACAAAAATACAAAGCGAAATATTTGTGTTAAAAATAAAATCGGTCATTTATGTAATGTAAATATATAGAAAAACTCACCAAACATTTACCTTCATACGATATCAAAATTACATGGGTCACTAGGCATCAAGATTTAACATTATTTCTGAATATGGATTGGTAATTCGGATACCTACATTGTGATCTCCGTAAATATTATCGTATAGCAAAACTGAATGTCGTAATGAATTGCGATCTCAATGAATATGTTCTTACACTATTTTAAAAACTAAGGACACTTGCTTGTATCTACAGTCGAAACCCGTTAGCTCAAACTCCCAGGGACCGGCGAAAACACCTCAAGCCTCGGAAGGTTCGAGCCAAGCAGGAATGCTTACCTTCAGCATGAAGAAATCGGCCCTTTACATTCAGTTCGAGCCATCGAAAAATTCGAGCCAAGCGAGATCGACTCAACGGGGTTCGACTGTACATCTAATTATCTATGACAACTTAGTTCAATCATACTCTATCATTTCACTCACATGCAGGTAGTGTTCTGCGCACGGGCAGATGTCGTCCTTGTTTTCACAAGCATCGGGTGAAAGATCCGGAAATGGGGGCTTCCAGTACGCCGGCACACTGAACGCGTCTTCGTCCTGAAACAGTGGGGATGAGGTCAATGTAGGGCCAGAAATATTCACGCCTGCCCTGCCCATTATTTGTAACCCAGGAATAAAAAAGTAAAGTCTGAGCTGTACAATTCTTTTTGCCTTTCTTTCACACAAAATGTACCCCAGAAGCGTATTCTTTAGTATGAACTTAAATAAACTTTACTGTATTATCTGCATGCGCTCCAACATTCTATATTCTGAAGGCATTTGACTTAATACATTGTTTAATTCGAATAATATTTTTATAATGCCGTCAGAAACATAAAAGTTCACGGTTTCTTGATTTTAAGCTTCATAAACACCTGATTTCATGATTTCATTTCACGAAAATACGAGATCACGATTTCCACTTCATAAATTCACGAGTACATGATTTCAACTTCATAATTCACGATAATTCACGAGTATACGAGTTCAACCTCATGAACTCACGGGTACATGATTTCAATTTCATGAATTCACGAGTACTCGATTTCAACTTCATGAATTCACGAGTACACGATTTCAACTTCATGAATTCACGAAATTCACGAGTACACGATTTCAACTTCATGAATTTACGAGTACACAATTTCAACTTCATGAAACTACGAGCACACGATTTCAACTTCATGAATTCACGAGTACACGATTTCAACTCTATGAATTCACGAGTATACGATTTCAACTTCATGAATTCACGAGTACACGATTTCAACTTAACTTCATGAATTTACGAGTACACGATTTCAACTTCATGTATTCACGAGTACACGATTTCAACTTCATGAATTCACGAGGGACTTATGAATGATGGTAACTTTAACGGAACATAATTTAAATGCTAGAAAATGAGCATTGAAAAGTAAACATTTTCAAATAGATACCGTCCGACTTTTATAATATTATCATTGTCGTTATTAATAATTATAATTACTATTAAGAAACGAAGACTTACACCATACGGATCATTTCTTGTTGCTATCTCAATCAATATGATAGCAAAGGCGTACACGTCACAGGCGGCCGTCGGCTCAAACTCTTTGACGTCGGCGAACTCCGGCGCTATGTAGATGCGCGCGCGCCGCCCCTGGTAAAACTCGTCCTCGTCGTCTTCAAAATCCGCCGAGTCGCAATCGCCCCCATCCAGCGTTACGTCATCATTCTCACGTAACGTCCGCAGACCATAATCTGACATAACAGCCTTTAAAGCTTACCATGGTGAAGAAATTGATTCAATACATTAAAGATGTACTCTTAATCTCAAATAAGATTTACCACAATTAAAACAAATGTTTTAATATACCAAAATGGATGAGCACATGTCGAAAACAATAGTTCTTATGGAGGATACCGAGTTTAATTTGAAATAAAGGTGCAGAAAACACGGTATTTCTACCTTATGAGACGCTTTACGCTGAATAGTTTTAGATGTTCAGCTTTTAAATGCACGGTAACAATCATGTCATCAGTAATCAATAGTTTTTATAAATGCATTATTTAGTAAGTAGTGTAAGGTTTATCCCACAAAATGTGTATGTATACATTTTGAATAAGAGTGTCACTTTAATATTTTCTTTTCTGTTAACGGAACACTTTATTTATCGGGTTTCTTTGTTACTTTTAACGACAAAGGTTTCCATGATGTGCTGTTATATGTTAAGTGATATTAAGAAAGGAATATCCGTGACTAGCGGTGACGTCAGTATGATCCGCTGACGTCATTATTCTGACCTGTAATTTTGACGGTCCATCTGTCGTCCACGACACAGTTGTTGGACTTGAGGCGGCCGTGGTAGAGGTGGTGATTGTGCAGGTGCTGCATTCCGCGTGACACGTCCGCCGCGAATGAAAATCTTATAAAAAATACAATTTCATGTATTATAAATACCAGGCAATGATATTGTAAGATTGGAGGTGGCCATGATAGAGGCGCTTGCAGTAGAGGTCCTGCACCTCGCGCGAGGCGTCCGCCGCGAACAAAACCTAGTACAAATACTAACAAGCTAGTTCTTCCATTCTTTCATTACTATCAATAAAAGTTAGCTTAAGTAAACTTAAGTTACGGAAAAAAATATAGACGGAGCGGAAACCATTTTCTGTTTTTATAACAGTGACATTGAACCCATCCCCCGCAAAAGCAATCCCAAGCTAGCTCTTCACATAACCTACCTACACACCAACGTTAACCAATATCCATTAATTTCTATTTTAGTGATTAAGCGGAAAAATTGTACAGTTATCTTAACCTTGACTATACCCTAACCTTAAAAGGCAATCAGAAACTAGCTCTTTATATAAGCTACCTACTCACCAACGTTCATCACGATCCATCAATTCTTTTATAAGTTATTGTGCTGAAACATTTTTCAAACAGTTACCTTGGCCTTGACCATCAAAAGCAATCCAAGGCTAATTCTTCCCATAAGCTACATACACAACGGCTTTCATTTCTATCCATCAATGCTAGGCTAGCTAAAGTGATTGGGCTGAAACCAATCTTTGACGCCCGCTCGGCAACGACATCCCCATTCTAGTATCTGTTTTTTAACGAAAACCTGATAAAAAATATATAATAAACGTAGGGAGATGGATCCAAATGAGTGGCACCGTCGGGTAACGACGTGCTTCCTTTTCGAGCATTGGTATGTGTCGCAATGGGTCGATCTTGGATTAAATATGTTTTTTTTTAATGTAGAATTATTATTTTTTCATTTATAAAACTGAAAAAGTTGATATCAATATTGATAGTTGTGGTCTTTTACCGTATACACTAAGCCATTATGGCATACACTATGGCATACATTATATTTCAACCCTTTTTATTTCACCAGGATGCCTACACAACCATAATATCATAAAACAAAGACACTGAATTAAGGGCCTGGTACCAACCAGTCAAACCACAAACATTGAACGACCCGAATCCGATAAACAACTTGAATGCCCAGTTGAGCACACTGAGGATTTTTGGCGTCACACGGATCGCCCCCTCCACCCCAAATCGGCAGAGTAAAACTTACCGGAAGGCCCAGTTGAGTGGAATGTCATCATTAAGGAGGACATCACTGAGGCTCCCCTTAGGACAGTACTCCGTTAGAACACGGATGTTGGGTGCCACGATGCTCGCGCCCAAAAACCGGCACAGATTCACGTTATCGCACTCTCTGGAAGAAGTATATAATATACATCACAAAATTCATGTACACCCTTTTAAAAAATGTGTGATCATTTTAAATTTTGTTGTTAACGTTTGAAGAAATTTATATCCATTTTGTTTCAAAAACTTGCGCTTTTGAAGGATTTTTTACGAACAAAACGATCTGTAAGTACAATCTAACACTCGTCGCATTGTCCCAACCTGACGGCCCTGACATCGAGGCGGACCTTCTTGGTGAGCGTAAACTCCTTCTTCCGCACGTGACGAACCGCCACTGTACGTCCCCGCCTGTAGACAAATACCATGTATCAAATAATCGAAGTTTGATAAGCACTCAATCTTACGGTTTGCTGAAAATATCTACAAGATTCGTAAGGCAATGCTTCAAGACATTTTAAGAGTGTTAATTAATTGTATTCGTAATATAAAGATATGGTAGCTTAAACGATAGACGTAATCAAAACATTTTGATCCATAAACTTGCATTTTTTTGTAGAAAACAATCGAAGCTTAAAGCCAATACGTACAGCATGGCTGTCTTGACGAACACCTGTCGTTTCGCAGCAGACACGGCCATACTGCGGGTTCCGTCGCTGGCGGTGGTGGACAGGTCCATCGTGCTGCCCAACATACTCCCGAACCCGCCATGCATGCCCTCGTCTGTTGATGGTTGGATAAACATTAATTTGTAATATTTGTAGTCTTTGCTGACTTGTCCGAGGTTCGATGCATGTGAGGAGCGTTTCAGATTGGGAGATTCCCAGATATACCTATTCTACATTTGATTTTCTCGATGTTTAGGCAGACACATTTAAAATAGATGGGCTCTTTCACAGCGACACTAAAAAGACATACTATAGCCGTGCACCTTCAAAGCGGCACTCAATGGGACAACGTACGGCCGTACACCTTCATACATAGTGGCACTAAATAGGACAAAGTACGGCCGTACAACTTAAAACCAGTACTAGATAGGGCAAAGTGCGGCCGTTTACCTTCATAGCGGCATTGGATGGGACAAAGTACGATCGTATACCTTCATAGCGGCATTTGGGCCCGTACACCTTCATAACGACATTAGATGGGACAAAGTACGGTGTGATACCCTCATTACGGCACTAAATAGGACAAAGTACGGCCGTATACCTTCATAGCGGCACTACATAGGACAAAATACGGCTGTACACTTTTATAGCGGCATTAGATGGTACAAAGTACGGCCGTACACCTTCATAGCGGCACTAAATAGGACAAAGTACTACCGTACACTTTTATAGCGACACTATATAGGACAAAGTACGGCCGAACACCTTCATAGCGGCATTAGAATGGGCAAAGTACGGCCGTTCACCTTCATAGCGTCACTAAATAGGACAAAGTACTGCCGTACACCTTTAAAGCGACACTATATATAGGACAAAGTACGGCCGTACACCTTCATAGCGGCATAAGATGGGACAAAGTACGGCCGCACACCTTCATAGCGGCATTAGATGAGACAAAGTACGGCCGTACACCTTCATAGCGGCATAAGATGGGACAAAGTACGGCCGCACACCTTCATAGCGGCATTAGATGAGACAAAGTACGGCCGTACACCTTCATAGCGGCATTAGATGGGACAAAGTACTGCCGTACACCTTTTAAGCGACACTATATAGGACAAAGTAAGGCCGTACACCTTCATAGCGGCATAAGATGGGACAAAGTACGGCCGCACACCTTCAAAACGGCACTAGATGGGACAAAGTATGGCCGCAGACTTTCGTTACGGCATTAAATGGGACAAAGTACTGCCGTACATGTTCATAACGGCATTAAATAGGACAAAGTACGACCGTTTACCTTCTTTGATGTCCTCCAACGGAACGATCCAACTCTCATCCCACAGCAGTTTTCTCTTCTGAATTTGGAAATACTGAGAAAAAAAAACACAAACAATTAGTAAAACATTCATGATTTGTTATTATCAGCGTCAACATCATCATTTAAAAATCATTGGTGAACCATCTTTTAGATGAAGTACAAAATACAATAATAAGAATAGTAAGAACTAGGGATGCAAACTAATATTCGAATATTCGAATATTCGATCAAACTTTTGGTATTCGAATGAACAACACAAAATAATAAGTACAATGTTCGTACCAGAATGACCCCTGCCGCACCTAGCACTGCCATGAATGAGAATGCAGCTATGAGGCCGATCTGCCACGCTTTGAGGGGACATTTACCGCAGTCCTTGGGGCACGACTCGCAGTCTTCACCCTCGTCGCTCTCACAGTCACCGTTACCGCACTCTTTAATATAAGACACACAACGGTACAGCGCTATGTAATATATAACACGACCCGTTTCCTAACTTCGTAGTAAATAACACGCACAATAATCGCACTTTGTGATATATAACACGCACCTTTACCGCACTTTGTGATATAACACGCACCGTTACCGCACTTTGTGATATATAACAAGCACCGTTACCGCACTTTGTGATATATAACATGAACCGTTACCGCACTTTGTGATATATAACACGCACCGTTACCGCACTATGTGAAATATCACACGCACCGTTTCTGCACTTTGTTATATATAACACGCACCGTAACCGCACTTTGTGATATAACACGCACCGTTACCGCACTTTGTAATGTGTAACACACACCGTTACCGCACTTTGTTATATATAACACGCACCGTTACCGCACTTTGTTATATATAAAACTCACCGTTACCGCACTTTGTTATATATAACACCACCGTTTCCGCACTTTGTTATATATAACACGCACCGTTATCGCACTTTATTATATATAACACGCACCGTTATCGCACTTTATTATATATAACACGCACCGTTATTTCACTTTGTGAAATATCACATGCACCGTTACTGCACTTTGTTATATATAACACGCACCGTAACCGCACTTTGTGATATAACACGCACCGTTACCGCACTTTGTTATATATAACACGCACCGTTACCGCACTTTATTATATATAACACGCACCGTTACCGCACTTTGTTATATATAACACGTACCGCTATCGCACTTTTTAATGTATAACACGCACCGTTTCCGTTCTATGTAATATATAACACGCACCGTTACAGTACTTTGTTATATATAACACGCACCGTTATCGCACTTTTTAATGTATAACACGCACCGTTTCCGTACTATGTAATATATAACACGCACCGTTATAGTACTTTGTTACATATAACACGCACCGTTACCGCACTTTGTTATATATAACACGCACCGTTATCGCATTTGTTATATATAACACGCACCATTACCGCAATTTGTTTTATATAACACGCACCGTTACCGCACTTTGTAATATATAACACGCACCATTACGGCACGTTGTAATATATTACACTCACCTTTACCTATCTCCGTAATATTTAACACGCACGCACCGTTACAACACTTTGCTATGTATAACACGCACCGTTACCGCACTATGCAATACATAACACGCACCATTACAACACTTTGTAATGTAAGAGTTACCGCACTTTAAAATATATAACACGCATCATTATAGCACTGTGCTATATATAACACGCACCATTACCGCAATTTGTTTTATATAACACGCACCGTCTCCGCACTTTATTATATATAACACGCACCATTACCATCCTTTGTTATATATAGCACGCACCGATACCGCACTTTGTTTTATATAACACACACCATTACCGCACTTTGTAATTTATAACACGCACCATTATCTCACTTTATAATATATAACACGCACCATTACGGCACTTTGTAATATATATCACTCACCGTTACCTATCTCCGTAATATATAACACGCACGCACCTGTTAACACCGGATGGTGCGGTTTTTATAAGCCCACCTTTATGGGCAGAAAACCCTCAAGTGGGCTAAAACGTACAACAAATGGGTAGACATTAAAAAATTATTGACAAACAATAGATTACAGCAATTCAATGTCTTATTGTCAATGTTTATACCATATCAAACATACATAAACAAAATTTTATTTTTATCCTATAAAAACATCTCCCAACCCCAGTTTTTTTTTCATTTGTTGATGCAGACACAAGCTCTGATTCACGAGTGAGACACACCCTCACTATTCAAACAACTATTCATCCTTCCACAGCACACCATATACCTTGAGCAAATTTCACCTCACTAATGGTGCAGCACAGCAATATCCTCCCACATATATCTCCCACACCCTTCCATCCCCCTATACTTGCTCTTAACCCCCCTCATGCTTTCATTTTCATTATCACTGCGTGCAGTGGCATGCAAGGGCGTCAAGGTTTAGGCCTACCCTTTAAGTTATCACCCAATTTCCCCCCTCTTCCCCTACATATCCTTGGACACTCCCAAATAACCTCTCCTATCCCCCTCCCAGCCATACCCCACAATTCCTCTAACCCCCCCCCCTTCCCATTTCACTCTCCTCCTGTTGATGCCAGAGTTTCATGGATCAGGCACGCCCGGATTTTCTAGGTTTAGCTGGAGCTGCACTACTCAGCGCTTCGTTATGTATAACACGCACTGTTACCGCACTATGCAATACACAACACGCACCATTACAGCACTTTGTAATGAACGAGTATAACACGCACCGTTACCGCACTTTATAATATATAACAGCACTTTGTAATATATAACACGCACCGTTACACGACTTTGTAATGTACGAGTATAACACGCACCGTTACCGCACTTTATAATATATAACACGCACCAATTCAGCACTTTGTAATAAACGAGTATAACACGCACCGTTACCGTACTTTATAATATATAACAGCACTTTGTAATATATAACACGCACCGTTACACGACTTTGTAATGTACGAGTATAACACGCACCGTTACCGCACTTTATAATATATAACACGCACCAATTCAGCACTTTGTAATATATAACACGCACCGTTACCTATCTCCGTAATATATAACACGCACCGTTACAATACTTTGTAATGTATAACACGCACCGTTACCACACTATGTCATATATAACAGGCACCGTAACCGCACTTCGTAATATATAACATGCACCGTTATCACACTATGTCATATATAACAGGCACCGTAACCGCACTTTGTAATACTTAACACGTACCATTACAGCACTTTATTATATATAAAACACACCATTGCCGCACTTTGTCATATATAACACACACCATAACAGCACTTTGTAATATATAACACGCACCGTTACCGCACTATGCAATACATAATACGCATCGTTACCGCACTATGTTATATATAACAGGCACCGTAACCGCACTTAGTAATACATAACACGCATCATCACAGCATTATGCGATCTATAACACGCACCGTTACCGCGCTTTGATTTATATAATACGCACCTTTACCGCACTATGTAATATATAATAGGCACCATTACAGCACTATGCGATATATAACACGCACCGTTACCGCGCTTTGTTTTATATAATACGCACCTTTACCGCACTATGTAATATATAATAGGCACCATTACAGCACTATGCACTATATAACTCGCATCGTTACCGCACACCGTTCTTATGGTCCAAACGAACCGAATACCGAGGCTTAATATTACAGGAAACTGGTGGAAGAAATTAAATACCAAATGTAGTTATCAGAGTCGGATTAGAGATGATTTAAATGTTGGTAGTGGCTAGGAACAGTTTTGCTACTATCAGTCGGAAAGATTTGTTCCCCCTCTAATATTGACATAAAAATGTTGACTCCGTCATCCCCGACCCTAACTCCTTTGCTTATCTTAATTGAAACATTTTGGAGAATAAGAATGATGAAACGTAGCGTGACATTAGGGTCCTTGTTACAGTACACTTATAATTATACTTCGGAACTCCCAAACTTCGTATCATGGACAGACACCAAAACTAAGTACAGTTGACCTGAGCTTGGGCTTGAATTCTAGTTCATAACCTCAATGTATTTACAGACCGCCTAATATTAATTATCACGTCATCGAGTACACACATGACTGAAAATGTGATTTCCGTTTCGAAAGAAAAGTTACCGACACCAAACATGGCCTTATTTGCCCAACGCCCTTGTGTTGGAGAAGTTTTTCCTTTGTTACAAAGTTGGTTAACAAAATTTCATTGTAGATTTTGAAATTGAATTTACAATTAGGTCAGGAGTTCGTTCTGACGGGTAAACTGTAAGACCTTAAAACGACCAGGCAAAGGACGATTGTCCGTACGGGTATGGCCGATATTCAATTACCAACAGAAAAACAAACAAACAAATAAACTTAAAACAAATTCTATAAAAGAAAAACATCAATTGAAACACGAATGGTCCCGTGCTGTTTTAAACGGGACAAAAAAGAAGGAAAACAACCTTGACCTATTGAAAATCACCTTGAAACTGCCAGGTCAAGGACAACGGTCTTTAATGCATATCGATAGTTAATTACTATATGTATTGTTTTAATTATGAATGGTGCATTTTTAGACAAACTGTGAAGAACTATGTTGTGTTTCATTTCAAAAAACCAAAACGGAAAACTCCATTTAAAACATTTATCAATCAACTGGTGTGCCCGTTGTTCAAATGAATCCGTTGGTTTTCAGAAAAAGTACATCGCGTGAGAGCAAGTGATTTGCAACTAGTAAAAGTCAAGTGCATGACCATAGCCGTCATTTAAATAAGGTTGCAAGTGTGTATGAAACGAGAACATTTATATATATCGCAAGGACACGTGCAAACGGACTTCGTTTCTAACTTATTCTTATCGTAAATAAGCTTTATGGTAGACCTCTTCACAACAACAACAACAACAACAACGACGACAACAACAACAACAACGACGACGACGACATCAAAAATAATTCAAGTCAACTAGTGTGCAAATATTCGTTACAACTTCAGAGTCATTTCTTCAAGAATTATGGGTCCTCAGCAAACACAATAAGTATAGGATTCGACAACAACAACAACAACAACAACAACAATAAAGACTTCAACAACAACAACAATAATAAGAACTTTAACAACAACAACAACAACAACAACAGCAGCAGCAGCAGTAATAATAACAACAGCAACATCATCAACAACAATAGAAAATGGATATCAAGCTGCATATTTAGTTCTCCCAACGGAATACTTAATCAGGGGCATGTAATTCAACAAACAGTTTTAAACAAAGTGTGTGTTACATTTTGATTTGCAAACGAGTCATGGTCGTTTTGCATATGAAATATAAACACAATACAAACGGAACATTTCATTAATATTATAAATAAAGTCAATGGGATAATTTGTTTTGAACATATGATATGGTATACTCTAGGCAGACAGTGCTGCTTTGAACAAGATACAAAAAGTTGTCTGTAAAATCATATTATGGAAAACAGCTAATGCACCACAAAATAGACTGACAGTGTGCTAATAATCGAAAATGAATTTCGATTATAAAAAAGGATACAATAAAGGACGTTTCGTCTTATTTTAAGCTTAACTAGCCAATTAAATGAGACTTTTAACCTTATTTCGTTTAATGAATCAAACACACAAGCATCTCGAATAATAAACTTTTAATTAACTGAGAGGCGGTGTACGTAATGAGTCGACGTGTTATTTGTCCAAGCCAACGTAATTCGTTGACGTCATTTTCTTTTCAATTTCGCTTCCCCTTCATTAATGTTACTCACTTGCATTTTTAAAAGCGTACCTTAGACTTAAACCTTAAATAAATAAAAATCGTTCCATGCTCGTTCAGTACCCTTTCAACACAAGAAGAATGACTTTGAGACTTACATATATACATATAGACTGTATTTATTTAAAAAAGAAAACTTAATTATGCCGATTGGCGTTAAGCATGTATGAAATATATTTATTTCATTAATATTCTTGGTTTAAATAAAGGCATTTCGGCGTAGCTCAAATTATCTTCGCAGATGGTAAACATATTGATTGGTTTTGACTTCCTTATCTTGTGATCCTTTTTAATACTGCCTCAAGTTCAATTCACACAAGTATGTAGGAAAATGAGGAAAATATGACGCTAAAATAATTTCAATTTTTGACTAAAATCAACTTAAAAATTAATTGAAACGGTCCAGGACTTTGCCCAAATTGGCAATAAAATAAAATCAAGTTGAAGGTGCATTTGTAACAAGACAAAATACTAAGTTCCAACCTGACATTTACTCCGACATAATTTCTTCCGCAAATGCTTAAGTAGATCAAACAAAAAAATTAATGGTTCATGCAAAGTAATTTAGAGACATTTTTGTTTTCGTTTTACTTCCGACAAAGTCAATGTTGGGGAGGAAAAAATAGGTAATTTCTCCTACGTCAAGATTACATTTAGTCTAAATTGCTAATTAATTGCACCATCATATTTCAATAGTTTATCGAAACATTAATGGTAAGGGTTATTGTTTGTTTTATGTCGGGGTTAGGGTTAGGATTATAGAATAAGGTTAAGGCTAAACACATACAAATTTGGCGGACTAATTGTAAAATCGGTACAAACATTTCAATCTGCCGTGTTAGAAAACACGGAAAGAAAAAAAATGGAAAAGCAACAAAATAACAATCAGATCATGCTTGGCTTATTTTTTAAATAGAAAAATATTAGATGACAAATATTCCAGTTCAAACGGATACGGTATGTACTGGAAACATCAGATATGGCTTATTGTGTGGTCGCACACCTTAAGTCATTACCTGCTCTGGGGGTGACTTTGGTTTTAGTTTCCAACGCCATCTGTATCCCCGCTATCCGGAAGTGCGCAATAAGAGACGTCACACCCGTCTGGTAGAGACCCGCGACATGACATGTCCAGTTACCGGTATTCACGCTGCCCACTGGAAACACAACGACACAATAAATAATAGCAATAATAAACGGCAAAATTGTTTAGAAAACAAGATATTATTTTAAAGAGGTACACGAAATGCGAGTCTGCGGTAGTTTAAGTGACATATTTCGAGTCTGCAAACAAACGCAACGTAGACTCACTTTACGTGTACCAACTGCATAATGCACAAATTATCAATCTGGAGCGATTATAAATATTTTTTTCAAAAAAATCGATCAAGCAGTTTAGCGGCCTAGCGGCGTGAAGTTAGCGGCTGGGGGCCTAGCGGCCTAAAATGGTTTTCTATTTCAAAGTATTCATACATGTATTTTCTTCTTAAACAATGATATATTTACTGTTTTTACGCACAAATTATCACTCTGAAGAGATTATAAACATTTTTTTCATTTTTTTTCAAAAATGTCGATCACGCAGTCAGCTATTTTAAAGCACGAAGACATGCCTGTTCTTCTTAAACCATGATATATACTGTTTTTATGCATAAATTATCACTCTAACGCAATCATCAACATTAAAAAAAAAAACGCACAAAAAAACTCAAAATTATTTAGGGTAATAAGGCATCAATATTAAATGGAGCTGTCAGAGAAATAGCTTATTTTGTCTGATTCCTTAAAGTCTGACTCCCTGCGTACCAAGTACTTCCGAGTGCGTAAACGTAGAGCCACTGGGCGAGATCCAGGGCCCGCACAGCCCGTTCGTGGTGTCCGCAAGGGGGCAGGAGTGGACGTTCACGTGCCATATACAGCAGTTGGTCTTCGTGGCGTCCTTCGCTTCCGGGCATACCGTTGTCTCGCACCACGTCTTTGCCTCCGTCGCCGTCCTAAAACAACGTTACGTTTAATTGTAAGCCTTAAATACGGACTCATGATAATCATGTAATTTTGTAAGGTCTTTTTTGCAACGAACGTAAGTTCCACAACATGGCTGCGCCTCCACTACCATCCTTAGACAACGTTAAGTTAGATAAGATTTATGATACGTATCCGTAAAGAATAAATAACATATATTGCCCTCATCACATTTCAATGATTTCCTTAGGTTCGTTTGGATGTAACAGGATGATTGTAATAAGAAACCTGAATAAGAATTTTGAAACATTGTATCATTGCACCTACCTAAAACTGAACATACAAATTCTTGGACGTATTTTGAACTTAAAGTTTTTTTATGAAAATATTTTTCTCGATGCACGAAATTGATCGGCCCATTTTAAGTGTTTAATGCCGGCAAAATTACAAGGTAATATGCCACTTAGTCAAGATTATTGTGGATCGAGAGCCGCCGGAGGTCGTTTGCTTGATCTCTCAAAAAGGACAACAGTGCGTTTATTTTTATTTGCGCAGAAAAACGGACTCGTGACCCGGTCTTGGACTTCGCGTAGTCCAAATAATTGTACGTTGACGGATTTTTTATATGGCAAATCCTTCACGTTATGGACTGGAAGAATCCCGTATAACACGTCTATTATTTTAGACTAGGACTTCGCGCAAAACCTCTTCGGATAAACTTAAGAGTATAAAGTTATAAAAGGACTTACGTGACTGACCCTATACCGTCAAAGTAGCCGTTGTTTACGGCGAACGTGTAAAATGCGTCGTTGACGATGAATTCGAACGTTAGACTGAACTCGTCCTGTGCTCGTATTGTTTCTCCAGGAATCGACACCCACCGCAGTTCGAATCCTTTAATGGAGAGAAATGTGTTTGTTCAATAATCTTGTATTTAGATTATTAGATAATTATTCGTTTGGCAAGTAAGAGAGAAAAATCGTATTACCACCATATTAAATAAGGACAATCAATTTTGGCGATGCTTGGGGAAAAAACAAACTCATACATTCATATATACCTTCGCAGAAACAAGTAAGAAGATTCTTGTTTGCGGATGTAGACAGTACCATCACAGTTTACAAGTACCGGTACGGAGTTTGTTGAACGGTCACATGGTCAGGTCTCAGCAATTTTGAACGCGTGTTACGTGCGAGCCAAGTGCACCACCTTGCGAATATATTATTGTATATATAAATAGACGAAATAATAACCGTACCTTCACAGCTGACGGGTACGGGGTTGGTGGCACTGGCGGTAAGATCCCAGCAGTGGTACTCGGTGTTGTCGAACGCGTGCCACCCGTCAGCCACGTTCACCGCCTAATGGGGATGTTAGGACAAAAAATGCATTTTAATAAAAACGTATACAAAATATTCATTACGATAATTATTTTATTTAATATGTACGAACGGAAATAAGTAACCAAATAGTGTATGAGGATGATGATGATGATGATGATGACGATGACGATGACGACGACGACGACGACGATGATGATGACCACGACGACGACGATGATGACGACGACGACGACGATGATGATGATGATGATGATGATGATGATGATGTTGTTGTTGTGGGTGATGTTGTTGCTGTTATTGTTTTTGCTGCTGCTGTTTGTATGGATTTTGACAACAAGGAAAGTTGCAGGGCAGAATGTCAAAGAGAGCCAGAGGGCCTATCAGCATTCTTAAAAGTGTATATGCTAATCGGTTTGGTAATAAAATGACTAGAAGGTCTAAGTCTTAGACGACTTCAGATACTCAATAGTCAAGTTGAGGGCTCATAAGTGTTCTTGAAAATATGATGACGGTGAAGTGCACTTGCATTATGGTATTTAAATTCTTATTGTCTGTTTTCTCAGTAATTTTGAAACAGTACAGCTCTATAAACTATACGACTAGATGGCAATTAATACCCGTAGGAACCTTTTCATCTCGAACGGACTATTTGTTTTGTTTTCCATATTTTGTTTGGATTCCCTGTTAAATCTCTGTCCGCAAACAAAAACATCTACCGGACATCTGCTTCGGTATGTATTGATTACAGAGCAAATCATTGATATTCCAATTAATGGTATTTATCATTTGTTCTCTTGAACTAGATGTCCTTGTTTAACTACATCTTGTCATTATTATTAGTTTGCAATAGCATCGATTCAGCGACATCTCTAGCACGCGGGATAAGAGGGAAAGGTTCTAAGTGGCATTAAAAAAGAACGCATTTAAAACCTTCCCGCTTCCACCTCTCAAACTTACAACAAAACGTTAATTAATGAGTCTGTACCTTGATCCCAAGAGGTTGAGCACCAACAAAGTACTTAAATTAATTGATGGCTGGACGAATAGCGACGAATTACCGCAGAATAACCACTCGTGCTTGGTCAAAGTAGTTGACGCCAGAGGGCGCGCAAGGGCGAATATGAATCCATACAGGTTAACCAAGAGTATTCCAAGTTCGTGATCGGCGGGTCGCTAATTAGATTAGAATTCGTAAAGTAACGCAATCATATATTCCGGAGCTCAGGTTGGTGCTACCAGGACACCTCTTGCTCTGTCGATTTATTTTTCCTATTGGTACACTTCTGTTGTTTGTTGTTGCTGTGGTTGCGGTGTCAGTTACAAAACACTTATCCTATAAAAATTGAGTGTAGATTTAAAAAAAAATACTGGGTGCGTCTTATTCCACGCGAAAATTCAAAACGAGAGCACCAGAAGCGAACATCAACGCACGCACGTTTTCCTCAGTTGAAAAGGGGCAATACTCTATAATGATTCACGCCATAGTTATGGTTCTCAATACACACACTACTGACATGAGCATTCATTTTCGCGTGAAAGGATATTGAAATATAATCAAGGTGGAGTCAGTTTTTGCACGATGGCGGAGTCGACAAAACTATGGCCGCGGACAAGATAATATTTTATGAATTACATGCGAAGAAATATCACCACATGTATGAAAAAAGTAATACTGACAGTGTTACACAGTATTTGAAACAGACTTTCAGAAATCAAACGTACAAAACACCAATGCCATGACAATACCTCGATTGTGTTCTCTAAAAAATAACAGACAGGTCAATATAAAAAAATCCCAACAAATGTTAATAATAATGTTATATAATAGCATATATATCGCGTTCGATTTCTTCGTTAAAATAATTTTGAGACACATCAGCGTACTTAATAAAGATATCTTATGTTATGTTACCTAAAGAAAAATGCTAAGATCATCATCATCGTCGTCGTCGTCGTCGTCATCATCATCATCATCATCACCATCACCACCATTATTATCATTGTCCGTGAATATGTGTATGCAATTATTTAAAGTCGACCAAGAAGTAAAAGAATATTTATGTACGTCAGTAAAATGAGAATGCAATTTTACTTGTCTGTATTAATATTGAAAAAGTCAGTGCTATGTTTCCGTTCGATCCTTCGCTGTTCATTTCGCATCGTATTTCTTCCTGATTCAAATTTGAAATGTAATAACATTACAGCCGTCATTGTAAAAGTAATTCAGTCATTATTTCAAAAGAATGAATTATAAATGAAGTGTCTTAATACACAGCTAGCTAAAATAATATTTGCTATGAATAATTGAATATCATTCGTATAAAAAGTTGATAACAAACCCTGGGACGAATAAAAAATTTACTCGAAGAGCATGATGTTAATAATTATTAGAATTCAATTATAGTTGTTGGAGTGACATTACCTTAATCATGAAAAAAACACACAAAAAGTACCCACGATTGCAAGGATAATTCCAACAAAGCAGCAGTTGTTATAGTTAGCCATGAATCCGTCTGTGTCAAAGTGTCACATCATAATAGAATAAAATGATCACATGCTTTCCAGAGATTATCCGAGTTTAAATGTCATAAAGTCAGCGCATTACACTGCTCTAACAATCAGCTGCATCAGTAAATGACAAAACTCATTGGAATAGCGCCGAGTAAAACTAAAGTGCGGTTGGTGTAATCTGAATTGGAAACTGGAACGGGCCAATATTAGAACATTACTCCTACTGGTAATAATTCTCAATTTCAATAATAATTCCATGTGATGGAGATAACCAATACCTCTGTGAAATGAAACCATTCGCCAGCAAAAAGTTGTTAACATTTTGTTTATTCAATATTTAAGTTTTCGTGGGTTTAAATTGTATGAAGCTTAATGAACTGGTCATTTTTGGAAAAGTCAACAAATCTATGCATGGTTTCTTCAGAGTCTTATTTATTCAGGTTATCACAAAATAATTGCAAATATCAAAAGAGACTCAATATATACAAAGCAGGCACGGAAGTTTGTCATGTCTAAATATTGGTAAATATCAGACCATTAGAGTGCTGTTGCGATGCCCATTTGGATGGACGGTGTAATGGACGACCTTTGATCAAGCTGCCAAAACAATTTGTGTCCTTAATAAAGGAATTAATCTAAAAGGATATCAGTTTAAAGCTGCACTTTCACGGATTTACCGTTTTTCCAACTTTTTTTTATTTTTTGCCTTGGAATTAGGAAATTTTTGCGTAAATATCTGCAAACCAGTGATGAAAGACTGCTGACAAAAGAGCAGATCGCAGATTTTTTTATATTTCCATTTCAAATTGAATGCTTTATGGCTTAAACCGTTACTAACGGTTTAAGAAAAATGCATAAAACATCATTTTCGAATGAAAATCTGCCATCTGATCTTTTGTCAGCAGTATTTTATCACTGGTTTGCAGATATTTACGCAAAAATTTGCTCCCTCCAAGACAAAAAATAAAAAAGTTGTCAAAACGTTCAATCTGTGAGAGTGCAGCTTTAAAGCGGCCAAAAAACAGGTTGATACGGGTTTTTTTTAATATGCACTATTATGCTTAACTCGTTGGACTTGAATAATAATAAAAAAATACTTTGTGTTCTGTTAAAAAAATATTGCAAGTGGCGGTTTTATTCATTTATAGCTACGTGGTCATAAACTAAGTTAACTGTACACAAATCATAACTTCTTTTGTTTTGATCATTACAGTCAAAAACGTTAAAACTTATTTTTGCACCATCCTAAATTGTACAATGCTTTTTAAATATTAATTAAGATCAAACATATTCAACGAACTTAAGTTGATTTTTTTTTAGAGTTAATAATGGTCTCCCGCACACACTGGCTGCATTATGGCCTATACCCGCCTTGTTTCATCACGACTCCTGTAAGTGCCATGGGTAAGGCGTTTACAGTAATATTTAGACATCAGAAGAGTTGAAGAAACAGAGCATTCTTTAAGAAGAGCTACGATATAGCACCCGGTTCTCCTTTCATACCTCTTAGTTAGTAACTGGCCATTGGAAAGCCCACGATATGTGTCAATAAAGCTAACAATATATTTCTGTGATATATATCTGGTGAAATAGTTTGTGACAGAATGATCAAGTGGCTTTCACCAAAACAAAATAACACGAGCTCTGTACACCCGCCTATAGAGCAACTGCGAACAAACAAGTCAAGCCTTTTGGACCAAGGGCCATAACTCCAGTGTATAAGACTCGATGAATGGTTACCAAACTTTCCCCAGATTTTATGCAAATATTTGTATCCATCTTAATTAAATTGTGTAAAGATTGGCCTATTGTTTAAGTTAGAAAGTGAACAGTGATAAGTTTGCATCAAATGATAACAAATGTTAATATGACAAAATGCTTGTGTCTTTATTAGAATATAATCAATGTAATAAACAGTTATCACAAAACAATTCCAACATGTACAAATATTAAAGGTCTTTTTCAATAATAAACAGTCGTAATCACCTCACAGGGATGAAAACGTAATGTATATATGATGTGTGCAGCATGTAAAAAACAATGCTTAAATTATAAATAACAATCAAATATCACATTTAACTGAATTGCATTAGTACTTGGTAAAAAAAATAAGCATGAATTCATTACTGTCAGTCATGATTAAAACAAAATATTACAAACTACAAATCTCATCCAATGAAAAAAAGATCTTGCTAAATTATTTATTATTATTTAGTGCCCTTATTATTTGTCTTGAAAATATCTATACAAAATTCCTCCATTTAATAGAGTTTTTCTTTTCTTTTGAGAATTGCCCTAAAAACTGTTTTAAAGAAAGACATTTCTGTAAAATTCAACATTTCATTCAGAGAAATAGCAATACACCAATTTATTAGCTTTCATTACAAAATATACTGTGATGGGAGTAAACTAGAACTTTTTTAACTAAAAATCAGACCATTTATTGCTCAAGCATTGAGTTCAATAAATGATGTTCATGTTAAGTGTATGTAAGCTTTCATATATCATATGCATTAGCAAAATAGGCAACTCAAATTGAAAATCTAGACAAATTATCTCCCCTGATATTTAAGCACATCTTATTTTGCTTCTTATTACATGGATTTCACCAGGGATGCGTTCCTCTAGTAGTTGGCTCAAGAGCGCTGTAAGCACAAATCCTATGCAACAGTATGATGCAAGAGAGCCCTTACAGTTCCTTGTTGCTAGAATTTTGCTGCCTTTTCATTGAATAGCACTCTGCCTCAGCAACTTGCCTGAGGTCGTGTTTTTCTCTCCGGGTATATAAAATGCAACCTTTCACTTATAACTGTCCTTTTTAATAAACTAATATAGAGTTTACTCCCATAATCACATATTTTGTAATAGCCTATAAAGTGGTGCCTTTCTATTCAATTTTATGGTCTGATGTGTGTTGTTGTTTTTATGTAAAGTTCCCATATATACTTTATACAGTATGCCAAATTATCAAATTCCCATGTTTTTTTTGTTTTTTTTAAGAATCCATCTCAGTTAAGTCATCCTCCAGAGTGGTATCCTCGCGCTCAGCCTGCACGTTTTCCTGCTGTGGCTGGTTCTGTAGCTGTGTGGACAGACTCGTGTTGATTACCTTCATCAGCGCATCACCCTGTCAAATAAGGACATTCTTATGAAGTTACAACTTCATTTATGTGGTTTGTGTTTGCTCAATTGTGAAAACAGTATAAGCTTATATGAATCACGTTTAAGTCTGGGTAGAAATCAAGCACCAATATCACGAAAATACTTAAGTCATATATTAATCTCATTTTGAACTCATCTTACAACATAACAGCATCACAGGATTCATAATTGATTATTGCTTAACAAATAACCTTAATTAAATATCAAAACACAATTTTCATTATATAATATTGATAAATATTAAGATTAATCAGGTATTGAAACAAACCAAGATTTTAGTTAATGTACTCAGTTGAATCATATGTTAAGTATTGTTTGTAAAACTGGGGCCAGTACTGCTGTCCTTTCTAACAGACCAAGATGGGACTCAAACTCACAACCTTTGTTGAGAGGCCAAAAACTCTACAATTACACCATTATCACTATTTCATTTGTTTGTTGCTGTGATTTCATTTGAGAAATAAATATTTTCTGAATTTCTCACACATTTTTATAAAATGTTCGGCAACCAATATATGTGCGATGTTGGCATCTTAACACAGATAATTTCTATGAATTTCATCTAAATTGATGATCAAGCCTATGTATTTAGTCATGTTGTATTCTAGTATTATAAAAATGCTTTTACAATCTCTTAAATCTTAAGCATCAGACAGCAAATTTGAAATTTTGAAAAAAAAAAATTGTTGAAGAAATTAAACTGGTTTTATGGGCAAATTTTCCCACCTTAATATGACATTATAGATAACAAAACAAGCCAACAGCTGAAAAGTTTTTGCTTTCTCTGTAATGCATAATAAGTTAGGTACAATGTACAAGAATCTAGGCCTCGGTACTGACCTGTTGTTCCTGTGAGGGTAGGGCGGGCATGAAACGCAGCTGTAGCACTGTCACCTGGCCTTCACTGTCCCCTACCAACAGGCACTGTAACAAAACACAGAATACAGAATTCAAACAACATCAAGTACCAACAACATGAGTCTCCCTGCAGGTTTCATTGAATTGTTAAAACAAAACTGACACAGCTTAATGCCAGACAAATTTGAATCTGACCAGATTATTAAATATAAACATTATACAGTTCATGTATTTTTACAGAACAGATCATAACCGAATATTTATCTGACAAATATTGATACAAGTATGACATGACATATGATATATGTAACATAATTATAAAAGGAATCAATGATATTTTCTAAAAACATAAAAAATGGTGAAAATGTATTTGTATTTTTTAACAAAGACAAAAGTTATTATATATGAATGCCCATATATTTATAAACACGAATAATTACAGATTTCTTGTAATGTGTAATAATTGAGCAGTTGGTTAAAAGAACGTAAACTCTAAACTCTTGACGTCGAGCAATTTCAAATTTATGAGGAGCTCAAGTCAACTTTTAGACAAGCTGGTAATTATTAAGTGTGATGAATTCCAACTACATGCTCTTGACACTATTACATGCATAAATATATTCTGATACATTTACTGTAATTATACAGAAAATGATTAGAAAGTAAAAAACTCACATCAGAATTCTTGGAGAAGGTAACTGAGGTCTGTTTGGCACCGGAGGAAGGTTCCATGGTGATCATAGGATCAAGGCTGAAATACATAGGGAATATTTTGTTAATACATAAAACTGAAAATTAAAAGGTTACTAAATTTAAGCGACTAAAAAAAATGGAGCCACAGAGAAAATGATGTTAGTTTGCTCATCTGTAAATGTTTCAGTTGTAAAGGGGCATAACTAAACTGTTATTAATGCCAGAGTTATGGGCGTCGCTGAACCACATGAACATTATGACTCAGGCAGCGTGTTTACCAATTATTTTCATTTAAATACCTTGAACAGTTTTGAGAAGTTGCGGACCAAAAGACACCAGGCTTCTCAAGACCTTTATCCTTTGAAAACAAACTAGCTTAAATGAGTATTAAGTACTATATGAGTCTCAATGTGCCATTTTTTAGCCTTCAGACAAAATTATTACCAATGATATAACCATTAATAAAATAAAATTCCAAACTCTTTCTTTTAAAGGATTATAAAAATTTAAAAGTAAACATCTGAGTGTAGTGTACTAAACATTATTTTGTGAAACTTCATGAGAGAAACTTACGTGCTATACACTAGATCCCAGACCTCAACAGATCCCTCGTTCACGCAGGCAAACACTGTCGCTGATTTTGGCGACCAGGCAATGTCAAAAACTGGTTTCTGAAATGTTAGTATTTTTAAAAAAAACATGAACACTGTGTTTGAGCATTGAGATTTAATTTAGGTATTTATCGGATTGTTTATAAGTAGCTCTTTCTTACCTTAACAAACCAAATATCCAAATTCATAATCTTAAAAAACTTTAACTAACAAAGACTGATTGTCGTGAACCAATACTCAGAAATATATATTAGAAATTTTAAAATCTAATTTTACAAAAATAAAGTACGAAATATCAAAAGGTTTTACTTATCGCAACAGTATTGCTTTAAACCGGACACGGAAATGTACCATCAATTTATTCTTTGATCTTGTTTATGAACAGAAAGTAACAATTTATAAAGATCAGAAATCAAAGGTTACCAGCCTTTAAGTAAAATATGAGCCTTACATTAGTTGAGAAGAAGTTAAGTATGGGTCGGGGTTTGTCCTGGTGCCAGAGACGGATGCTCCAGTCTGCGCTGCAACTCAGGAACACATCTGGCACAAACGGAGACCACACGATACGGTACACAGGACCCTGAGGGTATAAAAAGGAATTTACATTTAAATTAGTTTAAAATTTGTATAGAAATAGTGTTTGTCCTTTATATATATAAGAAGGACATGCAATACTTTAAAAACTGCTCAGTAATTGTCTTCTTCATTATTTTATCCTCAAATGAGATTTCATATCTCAAAATTATTGTCTTAAACTATGTAATAATATGTACTGTGATCAATATTAATAAAATTTGAATACTAATGGTAAATATAGTCATTTATGTAAATTTAATGATACACATAAATCTAACAGGCAAAGGTTAAAGCGGTTTAAGATAAAAATGAGATAAAAATGAGTTCAATATAAAGTCAGACTCTGAAAGCATCCCTTACATTATGGCCAAAGTAGCTTTCTAAGAACTGTTCATTGTATGAACAGGAGCAGCGGTGAATGTGACCCTCTTCTGTGCCAGCTAAATATCTGAAAAAAAAAATTGATAAAATATTAAATGTTTTTTTTTAAATCAACTAATTTCTTTTGTTCCCTCTTCAGGCATAGAGCAAGAGAAAAAAAAAATGTTTTCATATTTCTAAAGAAAATAAGGGTCAGTAAATCCGAAGCACAAAATATTATTTTGGTGTGGCCTTTCAAAGTTCTAATAAGATCTGGTTGTTTTTTCTACACTCACATGTTAGAGTCTCTTATGTTGAAGTCAAAGCAGAGTCCGCCTGCGTGCCGAGAAATAAACGCCTCTCCCTTCTTCTCCTTCTTCCCGCCCATGCGTGTCGGCATTTTCTTTAAGCGCATCAGGTCTGCACATACAAGATAGTGATAATTACACTAAAATCCAAAGGCCTGTCCAAACAATGATTGAAAAACAATTAACTGCATTGTTTGGATTACTTTTTATTAAAAGATAACACACTAATTTCAAAACTAATTACTTCTTAAAATACCATAACCTGAAATATAGTTTTACTCATTCTGCATTTGGACTGTTACATGACAGTAGGCTAGGACCATACACTTTATTTTTATAATCGAAAAAAACAAAACAGACATGCTCGAGACAAGATAGAAATGGACAGGCATTTAAGTTTTTATTTACCATGAACAAAAAACAATTCATAACTACTTAGATTCTGTATTCAAAGAAAATGTAAACTATCACATTTCCACTACTACATAATGGGTCGATGATTCAGAATATAGTTCAAGTTAACAACATCAATATTGTCAATATTGTTGTTAACTTTTAAACGTGAATGATTTGATGTGCTTACATATTTAAATATATAAACATGTACAGCAAGAAAAGTTGTCTCAAATCTTGATAGAAGAACTGCAAAACATGAGTGTATCCATTCAAATTCCAGAGCAGTAATGAATTGTAAGTGAACAACAATGACGTTAACAACATTGATAACTACAGGGACTAGTCAAACTATTTTCAGTATTCTTGACATACCATACTGAAATTGCATTTTGTCCAATGTCTAAAATCTTATAATGAACAAGAAGACTTAAATTAACAAAACATAAACCAGATTTCACTACATACCGTAACACTCAAATCCTTTCCTAATGGACCACTGACATACGCGGCCGTCGGTGGAGATAGACACAAGGACTTCAGCAGTCTCATCGCCAGATCCCCGCTCTTTCTCAATCCACTTGATCTGCCAGACAGGTGACGTGTGCTTGCCAGGGGACAGGCTACCAGGTGAGAAGGAATCATTTTAATTTTTTTGAATAGTATTTCTATCACACAAACACACTTATGTTGTAAAATTATTTCAAATTAATCCATTAACGTTCAAAACATATTTTAACATAGGTGCAGCCGTTAATTTTCACTGATGTAGTAAAGCCAACAACTGAATGTCAATAACTCATGTTGCCATAAATCCTGTCATACATCTTTCTATGAAACTTTAAAACAGACATTTGGAATATCTGCCATCATTTATCAGACCAAAAATTTTCTTCCACTATTTTTTATTCTTTGTCTATTGTAAACATTTCATACCAAATCCAATGTAGTTTTACCAGACTTGGCTAGTGGGTCAAACAAGTTTTGCAAACTCTGTTAAAATATAACGGCTGAACTTACAAATTATCCAGAATGGGCTCATCGGTCGAATGCCTGACATTGTACACAGCCACACCTCCATCGTATAAACCAACCTGGAATATACATCATATTAACTGACAATGAAAAGCGGACTTAAGGAACTGCTTGAAGCTACAGCTCCATTCATTGACCACTATTAATTTTCAGGCTAGTTGGTCAATGTAGCAGTGACCTTGAGGTAAAATGCTGCTCATTTTGCATAAAAACTAGGTTTTTGTACTCATCCTAGTGCAGTGTCAACCACATGCAATTTAGCTATAACTTTAAATATGGTAAATGTTTTACATATTTATATGTATCGCCTTAACCAGTCTAATTGTACAAATATTAATGGACATGGTATGTAGTTGTAGGTTCGTCCTCTACCAGGAGAACATTACCTTGGCCTCTCAAAATGTACATTAGTACTGGTTTCTAGCCAGAAAACATACCTGAGGCTGATTCTATAGGCTAGCAGGTTTGACACAATGAAGTTAAAAAGAACAAACGTATGTCTAACATAAGTTCAAACTTACTGCGAGAAGGCTGGGGTTGACCCGTGAGAAATCAGCGGCTGTCACGCCCTCCTTGCAGGTGTAAACTCGCTCCGGAAACTGGAAACATTGATCAGTATCACAATTAGCATTGGAGGAGGTTAAAATTAGCACAAACTTGTCAAAAAAATTTAGTCTTGAAACATTTAGGCATTGTTACAATTCCTAAGACAAGAAGTACAGTAAGTATTTAGGTCTATTCATTAAACAGACTTATTTTGATGACTGCATTTTAATGATTATTTCTTTTTACTTTTATGCTTATTTTTTGATTATTTGCCGTAATAGTGTATAGCGTTACGTTGAAACACAGAGAAAATAATATGATCTTTGTTAAACATGAACTTCTGAGTATTATAGACATATTGATTGTATATAGACTTTGAAAACTGTACTGAATTATGTACAAATATTACCTCTGGGTTTTTGAGAGACCAACACATGAGAAGTCCTTCCTTCTGATTGGAGAATTCAAACTGGCCATAACCAACTGCTATTAGATCCTGTAAAAATATATTAAAATAACATACATATAAACAATAAATAAAATGGAAATAAACAGGCCCATTTAACATTTTAAGTCATGATACTTCAGTTTGCAAATGAAATAAGCATTGAATGCTTCAACTCGGATCCAATCCATCAAGTGAATTTCTTCAAGTGTAACTTCTATAGCCATGTCTATAGCCTGTATAGACTTCACACATCAAAGAAACCAACTACCATTATCAGCAATTTGACATAAACTTTCACCTAAAACTTGGAAATAAAGTGAGCTTGAACCCTGCAGAGCAGCCATACATGTATGGTTTACATTGGTTTTAATAAATCGGTCCAATTAAATCGTAGTGTTAAAACATTTGGCCACTATGGACTGTTTCATCAAGATTCTAAGGAGAGATTTTTAACAGAAAGTATTACTCTTGAAACTTTGTCTCTAAGATTCTTGATGAGAATGCCTACAGGTCAACTAAATACCATTGAAGAGTTCTTACAGGATTGGATCTATTCCACGATAGACAGCTAACGTTGCGACCTTGAGTGGCCTTGCATGTGTACGACCAGAGACGGTCAAAGTTGGGTCCTACATCCTCAACAAGTTGGGCAGGCGTCGCAGTTACACTCTCCCCATCTATGTCTGCAGGGTAAATAACTATTAAGGTACGATATACCAAATTCTTTAGCTTGATTTAAGTGAAGATATAATATAGATATAAATCACCTTATTCCGAAATAGAGTACAATGCATAGAGATAAAATCAAACAGAATGGTTTCATAATCAAATGCAAAAAAACCACAGGCACCCTGGTTTTATGAACCTTGAATAGTTTACTTAATACTAACTTTTTTAGCACATTTGTGAGCCAAAAATATGAAACTAAGGCCAAGAGAACATAACCCTGGTTGGGCTCTAATCTCATGACCGTGTGGGTGAGAGGAAATCACAGATTTATCACATGACCGTTTTAACCCTAAAACTATGGTGGTTACCAAATTATGATGTTAGCTAAGGTAAAAGATGAAAAAATCATATACATGTACATGCATGCTATCTATATCTATACATAGCTTTTTTCTAGACATCGCATTTTCAATTAGTCTGACCCATTCTTAAATTCAAGCAGAATTTCCAATTTTGACAAGTTATGCTTGGAATTATCCATCTCAATTTAATGACATTAATGATTTTATTACTAATTTAGATGCAAACACTTGTTCCTGAAAACCCTAGAAAAGGGCCTAAGAATTAATGGGACAATGTTGAATATTAATGTGACACACCGTAAAAAGCACCATAATTACACAAATATATTGCCTTACACTCTAGGAGACCTTTTTAAATTTAATGAAATATTTAATACATTTTTAAATGTTAAGAACAAAAGCAGCCACTATGAATTAGATCACTAATATAAACTATATACAAAAGTCGTAACTTTGATCATAGCTAAAGAAAGTAAAACATAAATAATGAGATAACTGACAATACAAATAATGAAAACATAAACAATTACAATTACGCGGTAAGTCACACATATGAATGGAACAGTTTGTACCGAGTGAGAAGATAATGCACTCTGGCACCACCTAGAGACAAAACAGAGTGCTAACACTGAACATGAACGTAATATGAAATGTAAGATGCGTATTAACATTGCAACAAGAGCCCTGCAGAGCCAGTACCACTGCTCGTCTCTCTTATTCCAGTCAAACTAGGGGCATTTAACTCAGTAACTATTACAGCCAGAGTTATAGGCCTAGTATACATGTAAAGTTACAGCCAATGTTAAAGTTAAAAACATTTTAGGCTTCAACTTTACAGCTACTTTCAATTTTCAAAAACAGCCAAGTTGAAATGGAATGTATATGCAACATGCTTATTAACATCATAAACATGTTAAAATAATATGCCTTAAATGGGCTCAAACAATAAACCACTCATGTAATACAAGTCTATTATTTATAACAGTAATGGAAAATTGATATCAGTACCATAAATTGCTATTTATAAAATCATAGTTCATTGGTATAACCCAATTTATTAAGATCGTTTACCTATGATAAGGCTCATCATGACACATTTTACAGAATATATTGATCCATTAATTGATGCAAAAAGATTTTTCTGAAAGTAAAGTGAAGAATTTTGGGGAACCATACATATATGCTTCAGTAGCACTTATATTTAATGACAGAATGTAAACATGAAAAAGGTATATTAGTTCTTTTAATCAAATTAAGTATCAGCTTTAAAGCAACATAATTGTGAGAGATTTACAAACAATGGACCCTGTCAAAATGATGGTGATAAAAAATCATAATTAACAAAACAAGGTCATCCTTAAAAGATCGTTTGTTTGCAGTTGCCAAAACCAAGATTTTGTTTTAACCAGTAGTTATGTGGGGAAAAATTTCTTATGAAGACAAAAGTAGAACAATAATGTAAATTTATTTTCCTACTTCAAAGATCAAACATTTGAGTAGGGGCAATTTTGATGGGTTGGTCATTTTGCTGCAAACAAACAATCTTTTAACTATGGCCTTACAATGCATTGAGTTGTTTTAAAGTTATTTGAGACACACTGCTAGTGGGTGGGGTAGATTTACCCGTAACATGGCGCTGGGAACCAGAGTCTTCACTCTCAGTGCCTATAGGGAACCAATATCATCAAAATATATTTACAAACATTGTATACAAGATTACCACGAACGGAAGACAACGCCCATCATTTTTTTCTCTATGTCAATCAAGGGACATAGCACAACAATAATCCAGAGTTTTGAGACTTATTTCAAAAGTATGTATTTAAAAAGTCAACATATGTACCAAGTTTCATGTTAATATCTGAAATAGTTTTCAAACTCCAACATCAAAGTGTTGATGCACAATCACTACAACACCAAGGCTAATTATATGAGAATATCCAGGCTTTTTTTTCTTAAATCCAACAAGCAATTTTTTTTATTTATTCAAGTTTGTTTAAAAGTGAAACAAGCACTCTTGTATATATAGTTTTGTGACTTGTGACTGAATATAATTTGCATAAAACTACAAACTTAGAACTGTGAAATCAAAGAAAGTTTGCTAATATTTAAAAATAATGCTCTAGCAGAAATTTCACTTTTATAAAAATCAAATGATTGATCTTTGAACATAGTGTACTGTAGATGTTCATATTCTTAACAGATCAATTTCTTTTGGTGATTTTTGCAAATTAATACGGTTGCAAGCTTTAACCCTGGTGAAATATAGATTTGTAGATGTTTCCCTATGATTAAACGCATGCTTTACAAATTTTAAACATTGCAAACTTGCAAAGCAAAGTCCACACGTATGAAAGCAATCTACAGATCTATGTTCTTACAGTCCCGACTACTTGTGTCAAGTATAAAAAAATTAAGAACATAAAAAAATATCATGTTTTTTTTACTTCAAAACATGTTACTGATAAATATTTATTTTTTACAAAATATTGTCAGTGATTTCACAGTGAATTCCAAAAGGTTAATATTATAAAAAACAAAGAAGTTATCTAGAAACCATTTCAGTCCACGTACCAGTGACGATGTTGAAGCCCCTGTAGAGGGCCTGCTTGCCCTGGTATGTGTTGAGATTAATCACTCGCTCCATGATGAAAAGGTCCGTCTTGAACTGATCCGACTGAAAGAGAATCAATATAGAGCACATAGTTTGTATATCTATAATAATGTTACTTATGTTGTTGAGTAAACATCACTTAAACAAGAGCCGTCGTAAGACAGCGCGCTCTACTACGCCGCTTTGACTTAGAATACAATAAGGTTGTAATAATACCAAGTTTGGTCTCTTTATGTCAAACCTAACTAAAATTATTCGATACATAAGGTGACTTTGATGCTGCCCTCCCACCAGCCCACCCAAACAATGACGCAAGTCATTCAAATAACTTGATTTCCCGTTATGAAAATGTGGTTAAGAATATACAAATATGCCTTTCAAATGAAATTAATTTTTTTTAGAAAAAATCAAGGCCATAATTTATATTTAGGCTTGAAACAGAGTTATGTTTCTTGTTGTAAGATGGTCATAATTAATTTTTGAATTTTATCAAGTGCATTAAATGAATGGTATAGAAGTTTTTTTTATTAAAATCCCAACTTGCCCTTAACTTTTACTTGCCTAAAACTTTAACCTAAGTCAATCAGGGGCCATAACTTGTATTAAGGATATGGAGTTATGTAATCTCATTGGGTGATGGCCCTGAACAATTGTGTGAAGTATTAAGTTAATTGAATGAAGGGTATAGAAGTTATTAAACAATATCCCAACCTGCCCTAAAACTTTAACCTAAGTTCCATAGTCAATCAGGGGCCATAATTTGTATAAAAGATAATTTGGAGTTATCTAACCTCATTATGAGATGACTCTGAACATCTGTGTGAAGTATTAAGTCAATTGAATGAATGGTATTGGAGTTTTAACTGAAAATCCCAACTTGCCCTAAAACTTTAACCTGCCCTAAAACTTTAAGCTAAGTCAATCAGGGGCCATAACTTGTATTTAGGATAATATGGAGTTATGTAACCTCATTGTGTGATGGTCCTGAACAACTGTGTGAAGTATTAAGTCAATTGAACAAAGGATATAGAAGTTATTAATAAATATTCCAACTTGCCCTAAAACTTTAACCTAAGTTCCATAGTCAATCAGGGGCCATAATCTGTGTAAAGAATAATATGGAGTTATCTAACCTCATCATGTGATGGCCCTGAACAACTGCGTGAAGTATTAGTCAATTGAATGTAGGGTATTGGACTTATAAGTGAAAATCCCAACTTGCCCTAAAACTTTAACCAGACACCGACGCCGACGCTGGGCCGAGAAGTATAGCCCACCTATTATTCGAATAGTCGAGTTAAAAATGACGCTAATGAAGGCTGAAATGTCAAAAGAATAACAGCAAATTGAAAAAAAGCATCTGTTTGTATTAAAAATGTACATATGGTAAGGTCATGCCAATTTATATGTCGAATTGTAACGTTTCTATTATGATGTAAAGACATGTGACAGTTATAATGTTGTTCTCTTGTTAACTTGACAAACACAATTAAAGAAGCTTGAGCTGAGTGCCTACTTAATTCCTATAACTAACTTAAATCTGCCTACATTTAACCCATATTCAAAACATTTTAAGGCACTCTCTGACAGATTTGATGTTTGCATTTTTCTGCACTTCCAAGGACTCAATTTTGGTAGTTTTAGCCTATTTCTTGGGAGGAATATACTTCCTAACATCCTTAATGGAAGCCCAGATGTAGTATGACCAGTGAGATACAGAGAACTTATGAAAATAACTTAAGTAAGCCCAGATACCGGTACTTAAATTTTTAATAGAAATTCATAATTTCAAGCCTATAATCCTACAACCTTGATATTAACAAATAACATGTTGAACTTATAAAATGTGAGAGAATCCCTTTATATTCACTGCACAACACCAGTACCTGGAGAATAATGTTCTCGTCAAACTGTGATGCCTCGCTTGTTGGCATGGAAGACACACCCGTCTCTCGGCTGGCTACCACGCTCTCCGACCCCGCAATCGACGATGAGAATGTTGCTCTACTGTCTGAAGTGTAAAACACAAAAGGTAAGGAAACATCTCACATATATTATTTTTAATCAATTCTAAAAGATCAAAAATATTCTTTAGATAATTCTCAAAATGTTTACCATCTCTTTGATAGACATCATTTAATTGTTTGTACGCTAAATGCATTGTAATATTTGGAATAAAAATATCAAAACTCAAAAAGATGCTTTTGATGATACCATATATTATATTTTGCCAAACAAAATGAAATATTTGTACGTGATTTAATGCAGTTAAGTAACACCTCCATAAGCATTTAATAATGAATATAAAACACACCAAATAAATGCAATTTTTAATTTATCAAAAAGCATATCAACTTGTGTGCATACCCGTCACCTACCAACAATGTTATGAATTCAGAATAATAGAACACATGCAATAAGTATTTCCATTTGTACTAAATTTTATAAGGCCAGAGAGAAAAAATAATTCAAATTCCCAGCCATCTCCAACCTTGTCCTAACATTTTTTTTTATTTAGTTACTAATGTGTTTTAGACCTTTTGTGAAAAAAGCTGACAGAACTACTTTCCTGTCTGTTTACTGGGTAGAAACAAGTATTTATATCCATAAGAAAGTTCCCACAGTGGGGATCCACCCACACCTCTTGGGCAAGAGGTGGTCATCTTTACGACTTCACAACCTCAATCTCTGTTTTACAATTTTTATTTGACAAAAATGGCCAAAATTTGGGAAAACGGCTACAAAATATAAAAATAAAATAACCGATAAAATAACCACACAACTTTTGTCTTTAAAACCCCCTACCTATCAGCCTAATTTTTACTTAATCTGGAAGAAAATTTATATTATTTTTTCTCTTACCTTGTACAGAAAACAGAAACAAACATATGTTTATATGTATTACACACATATGTATATATAATATTTCAAGGAACACATAAACAAACATGAATATGAACAGAATTATAGAACAAGTTATTTGGCACAAAGCACAACTTCATGTTCCACCATTTGGCCATATGAGAACACCATTATTTTCATGAACACAAGATTTTGCAAGATTTTAGTGCTGCAACATACCTGCTACTTTAGCTACAAGAAATATTTGTAGAAATAGCTGATAATTACATGAAATATATAGTTGCTTTATCTTTGATATATAACAATTACAAAACAATCTCTTTAAAGGTATGTAGAAATCTCTTTAAAGGTATGTAGAAAATGGTAAGTTTCTTTGCATTAAAAATGACATCCCCATTGCTTTTTTTTATATATGAGTAGCATCAATAGTTTTGATGAGAATCAATATATGAATAGTGTTGAAAATGTGCATATCATAAAGCGACGTTTTAGCGATGTTATACTTCAAATCGGTATTTATGCTATAAATAGAATATCACCCTGGAAACCATTTAATACCAATATATTGTAAAATGTAATCAAATTGCAAAGTATAGAATTTGTACTATTGATACTGTTAAGAACCTTCTAAAATGGCAAGAAAAATTGAATATCATGCGGGGCAGATTTTGTCCACCTTTAGATACAAAAATTGGTTGAGAAAATTTTCTGAGGAAAATTTTGTTTGTCCCACCTTTGGGGTGGCATACGCTTTTGAAAGCACCCCCCTTAGATATTGATAAGTACATTAATGCCTTCCTGTCCATGTTCAGATGCAGCAGAAACAATACACTTGAATTTTATGAGCAATGGGGAAATAAAGCAATAAATGTGTAAAGGTTAAAAATATTTCCACAAAACAGATAGCTACTGTACACCACTAACATACAAAGGAAAAAAAAAATCCGTGAATAAAATATCCTGGTAGGTAAATGTTTATGTATTTTCTGTGCAAGGGTTTCCACAATACCTGTTCTAAACATACTTTCAACGTTGTAAGCAATGCCTGTATTCAAACATAAGGGTTAAGACACATTTGTTTAATCTAATATTGTAGATATTGCATGGAACAAAAGTTTGATGAACTAATTCACTGTAGATTGGTTGAATTTTTAGAGGGTCTAATATTCATGATTGTTTGCACATTGATTGGGTTGCAAAATTTTGACCAAGCAAGTATTAAATATACGTTTGTTTGCAAATGATTTGTGACAGCGTCACCAAACTTCATAAGACAAAAAGACCCTCCCTAAATGAAAACAATCTACTGTACAGCAATGAAATATACATTTGGGAATGGGAATGTTAATTTAGTTCAATATTTCAACTTAAACTCTAATCATTTAAAGTAAAGTTTATCAGCTAAGCAATAATAACAAATATGGCTAAAATGATTAATCAAGCTATATGTTTGTTGAAAAATTTACCGATTTAGGAAAAGAATGATAGCCAATTTATGGAAAAGTAAAAAACTTTCATCTATGATTGGACTGAGTCACCAATAATCCATAATAAAAACTGATTAATAACTAGAACTCCGCGAGTCGGATGTGTCGCCTGACGAATTATTTACTGTCGACATTATAGCTGTTAGATTGGCATTTTATTCATTTATAGACAATGATGTTGCCATTTAACTTTCAAGTGTAGGTGGCATTTGATAGTTTACGAGATATGCCACGGACAAAACCTAAGCAAGAAAATTAACAAAGGGCAATAACTCTAAAAATACGGCAGCAAGAGTAACAGTTCTTGTGTACTGCACTTGCCCTCAATGAGATCTATCTAGCTATGAAGTTTCAAGTTGATACCTCTTATATTCTTCAAGATATGCCCCGGACAAAACTAACAAAGGGCAATAACTCTAAAATATGGCAGCAAGAGTTACGGTTCTTGTGCACTGCACTTGCCCTCAATGAGATCTATCTAGCTATGAAGTTTCAAGTTGATACCTCTTATATTCTTCAAGATATGCCTCGGACAAATCTAACAAAGGGCAATAACTCTAAAAATATGGCAGCAAGAGTTACAGTTCTTGTGCACTGCACTTGCCCTCAATGAGATCTATCTAGCTATGAAGTTTCAAGTTGATACCTTTTATATTCTTCAAGATATGCCCCGGACAAAACTTTAAGCATGAAAATTAACAAAGGGCAATAACTTTAAAACTAAGAAAGCAAGAGTTACTGTTATTGTGCACTGCACTTGCCCTCAATGAGATCTATCTAGCTATCTTATATTCTTCAAGATATGCTCCGGACAAAACTTTAAGCAAGAAAATTAACAAAGGGCAATAACTCTAAAAATATGGCAGCAAGAGTTACAGTTCTTGTGCACTGCACCTGCCCTCAATGAGATCTATCTAGCTATGAAGTTTCAAGTTGATACCTCTTATATTCTTCAAGATATGCCCCGGACAAAACTTTAAGCATGAAAATTAACAAAGGGCAATAACTTTAAAACTAAGAAAGCAAGAGTTACGGTTCTTGTGCACTGCACTTGCCCTCAATGAGATCTATCTAGCTATGAAGTTTCAAGTTGATACCTCTTATATTCTTCAAGATATGTCCCGGACAAAACTTTAAGCATGAAAATTAACAAAGGGCAATAACTCTAAAAATATGGCAGCAAGATAAACTGTTATTGTGCACTGCACTTGCCCTCCATGAGATCTATCTACATATGAAGTTTCAAGTTGATAACTCTTTTATTCTACAAGATATGCCCCGGACAAAACTTTAAGCATGAAAAATAACAAAGGGCAATAACTCTAAAAATATGGAAGCAAGAGCAACAGTTCTTGTGCACTGCACTTGCCCTCAATTAGATCTATCTACATATGAAATTTCAAGTTGATACCACTAATAGTTTAGGAGATATACCCCGGACAAGCGAAAATGGGACGCGGACGCCGCCGCCGCCGACAAAAGTAACCCCTATATGTCGTCTTTTCAGGCGACACAAAAAAGACAACTCACCAATCCTGACTGAAGCAGCACTCTTCTCCCGTACGATGGGTGCACCTGTGGCAGGGTCGGTAGTCTCTGTAGCCTGCTCAGTCACCTCTCCTTCCTTCGGACTGCCAGGGCGTGATATCGTACCCTCCTCCTCATCATCTTCTCCCTTCGCTGGAACAGGAGTGAAAGATTTGTAAGATCCATGTGTTTTCTACTTCACAAAGTAACTACCAAACAATATTTTCATCATTTTAAAAAAATATTTTTGTTTGTTATATGTCTTAATTTCTTGATTCCAGGATTGTATATATTTAAAATTAAATTTCAAGGATTAAAACATTACTTTTTCAAACATGTCATCACTTAAAATATTATGCACAAAATATATTCAGATCATGACGAACACACAGTGAAAGTTATAAGGATGTCTTTTATATTTTACATAAATTATTAGTGTTCCCGGAAATAAAGCACTAAAATGCTTAATGCTAAAAAATATCATATAAAATCAAAGAATATCAAACATGAACAAAAATTTACTTCCTAGCTCACACCAACCTTTTGTGTCTTTATCTAGTTGCTGGAAGGTATCATACATGTCCCATGTTGTAGCATTCACCCCTACCTCCTGGAAATATCCAAAAACGCACATTTAACAGCCGGAATAGCCTGACAAATCATCAAAATTAAAAACTTAGGTTAGTTAAATATTTTATTGCATGAATGTAAATACAATGTAACAATCAATACAACAAAAACAGGTTTTTTACATAGAATTTGAGTCAAATAATTAAATATCAAACATGCAAAGAGATTGTGCCATGAGTTATACCAACATCAGTTACAGCCCTCTCCCAAAGTTACGGCCCTCTCCCAAAGTTACGGCCCTCTCCCAAAGTTACCCCCCTCTCCCAAAGTTACCACCCTCTCCCAAAGTTACCGCCCTCTCCCAAAGTTACCGCCCTCTCCCAAAGTTACCGCCCTCTCCCAAAGTTACGGCCCTCTCCCAAAGTTACAGCCCTCTCCCAAAGTTACCGCCCTCTCCCAAAGTTACCGCCCTCTCCCAAAGTTACAGCCCTCTCCCAAAGTTACCGCCCTCTCCCAAAGTTACGGGCCTCTCCCAAAGTTACAGCCCTCTCCCAAAGTTACGGCCCTCCCCCAAAGTTACAGCCCTCTCCCAAAGTAACCGCCCTCTCCCAAAGTTACGGCCCTCTCCCAAAGTTACAGCCCTCTCCCAAAGTTACGGCCCTCTCCCAAGGTTACCGCCCTCTCCCAAAGTTACGGCCCTCTCCCAAAGTTACCGCCCTCTCCCAAAGTTACAGCCCTCTCCCAAAGTTACAGCCCTCTCCCAAAGTTACGGCCCTCTCCCAAAGTTACAGCCCTCTCCCAAAGTTACCGCCCTCTCCCAAAGTTACGGCCCTCTCCCAAAGTTACGGCCCTCTCCCAAAGTTACCGCCCTCTCCCAAAGTTACCGCCCTCTCCCAAGATATGTTGGATACTTAAGATACTTGAACTTCCCAAACCAGTGATCAAAATTAGCAAACCAAGTCGACCTTGTAAAAATATCTGGGTCTGTTATACATTGCATGTTTATAATTATATTCCATCTTGTTTTTTTAAGAACATCTCAATTCGATGATCATTGAATATGTCTTACTGATTCTTTAAAATAGAATACTGCTTAAAATATGCGGCACAGTTTATAACAGACATACTTTAGTGCCATTTCAACACCCTGATAACTTTCAAAACTGTAAATTGAGATTTATTAAAATAAATATGTATGCATAATTATTCTTTTTTTCGCCATACTCACATTATATCCGATCTTGCTAGTCTGCACCAGTTTACATTTCTGTGGTTCATTGAATGTGTTCATCCCTCTTTCGGCATATCGGTCATTGCCTTGCTTATTCTTCAGCAACTAGAATAACAAAATCATGATCACTTTACAAGAGTGCTGCACTAATGCTCGGCTCTTATCATTCTGTCAAACAAGGCATAATTTGATAATTATTTAAGCTACGTTTATGGGCTTTGCTTTACATATGTTTGTACTAAGTTTCATTTGAATATTTTGACCATTGTTTCATTTCTGTTCAAAGCAACAGATATTGCATAACAACTACAAAGCCTATGACACCAAGGCTTACTATCACAATATCCAAACTTTTTTCTTTGATAAACAAATCAGCTAACAATTCTATTCATTCTGTTGTATCGTTATCCTTTTGTCATTGCTTGGTCATTTGACATGTGTCTATATGCTATTGCTCATATATAGCCAAATGAAAGTATCATTTATAAACAGACAAATACATATGGAAAATATCAAGCTGACTAAAGTCTGCCAGAACTCTTTAAAATCATAAACAAAGTCACACTTGGTTTCAAACTGTGATAACTATTCACTCCTAACACTGACTAACTGCCCATGATCGTACTCCTAACACTGACTAACTGCCCATGATCATACTCCTAACACTGACTAACTGCCCATGATCGTACTCCTAACACTGACTAACTGCCCATGATCGTACTCCTAACACTGACTAACTGCCCATGATCATACTCCTAACACTGACTAACTGCCCATGATCATACTCCTAACACTGACTAACTGCCCATGATCATACTCCTAACACTGACTAACTGCCCATGATCATACTCCTAACACTGACTAACTGCCCATGATCATACTCCTAACACTGACTAACTGCCCATGATCATACTAAAGGCTAAAACAAACTACATCTTATTCCACTTTATTCTTCTTGGTGACAACAGCTGTTTCGTCAGTCTTGAGAGACATATATATACTATCTGGTCAATAAAGAATCATAATTCTGATCAAGTCTAAAGACAAATTTCCCATACTCTTACTAAAGCCTAAAATCAATCTTGAACGTTGTTCACCCTTCTTAATGATGACATTACCTTTAATCAGATAGAACAACCTTTGATTATTACTTTAACAAGTGAATATTGAATCAAAGAGGCAAGTCTTGTGCATTTGTTTGTACAAGTTTGTCATGTGACCAGTAAATCTCTCCATTGGTTAAGCAGTTAAAATATTTATTTCAGTGCCGTTCAGCATTATATTAATTGCCAAAAGTATTACATGTTAAACTTTTAATGAACCTACATCTTTATATGCCTCATTCTTCTTAGTGACACCAGCAGCTTCCTCACTTTCAAGGGAGACGCACACTCCTGGCATGTCGAGTAGCCATATTGTTTCAGTCTCTGTCAATGTCAGGTCGATAATCTTCTCTAGGTCGTCCTCTGTCAAATCTTCCTTCACCTCTTCTCGTTTGTGACGAATCTCTATAATAATTAAAAAACATGGTATTGAAAGACCTAAGTCTGATTTTAGACTCAAACTCTAAACTCAATCCTACCTTCATAGAAATTGACTGATATATCACGTCCTAAAATTTCACTTTTATTTTCTTGCATTATGTATAGAATGTTGTACAAATGTTTTTTTAACGTTTCAATGATTTCTCGATTTTACTCTTTCTCTAGAGTTAGACTTAAAAAGTAATTCTAAATAAACAATGTTTACTGTTAATCAAGAATTCTGTGGCATACCTCCCCATGTTGTGTTGATATCATGTGACTGGTCTGTGTCTTCCGCCTCAATCATCGACTCTGACCCTGTGTCATATGAGGCACTGAACACTGACCTACATACAGAAAAACAAAAACATCAAGTATTAAATATATATCGGAAAATCATTTTCACATGGAAAAACTAAAGAGAGTTGAATACCATAATGTTAAAAAATGTAAATAAAATACTAGGAATATCAGTTTTTATCCGATACTTAATTCTTATGATGCATAATCAAAAATATTCTATTTGGATTTAATTTATAATGAAGAAATTATTAGCAGATTTGACTAATTTTAAGCTAATTAATGAATGCAATGGCACAAAACAACAAAAAAGGACTATAACTCATGTTTGAAAAAAAAATTAAGAAATATTTTTTGACAATAAAACATATATCAATTGCAAGCATAACATCAATTTGCAGTAGCTGTTTCCATCACAAATCAGTTGTTTACCGTGTAAATGGTCCCCCACCAAAAGTGCTGGCAGTCACTGTTCCTGTGTTGTAGATTGAAGCCTGGGACATTAAGTCTGTAGGCTGAAAATTAGGGAAGACATTGAGATGTGTATTTGCTCCTTGTAATTTCAGTTACTGCTTTTGTATTGCAAGTATATTGATTCTAGCAATTGGCATTTTAGAAACCAATATAATTTAAATAACAGAAATATCTAAATTACTGAATAATAACTGTCAGAAACAAAATATGCAGTACCATCATAAATTCATTTGCACAACCCATTTCACAATTAAAAACACAAATGTATCTCATGTTCAATTATCCAAAAGTTTATACAAAGCAACGAAATAAAAACTCATTTTGTATATTTTGAAATATAAGCTGAAGCAGTAAATTAGAGAAAGAAACTGACATTACTCAAGCATCCAGTCAAACACTGTTATTATTTTTGATAGCTTCAGTTACATGATGCATAAGTCAAAATTGCCACAAGCCTGCAAGTCCTACACATTATTAAATGCTTACAGTGCTTGTTCAAATTCTGAATTTCATATAGTAATTCAACAGGTCAAATAATATAAGAATTCAGGCTTCTTCATCCAAAAGTCTTATTTAGATGACTGATGTTGTTAACCATGATGTTCTGTAAACAATGTATATATGTAGCAGTCAAGACTGTTAAAGGGCTGCGAATGCCTTGGATCTAACAGGTGAAGCATGAATCCCTTCAATACTTACTGTTCCAGCAGAGCTGTCTCCCAGAAGGTTGCTCTGTTTCTGTTTCAACTGATTGGGGTCAGTCATGTGGAGAGGTAGAGGGGTCACATCATTGCCACCCTCATCAAATATCTTAAATATATACAAATATAATCAAGGCATAATTTAAATAAAGTAAAAACTATTTGTTTATTGTTTCCAACAAACTTAATTTTATAACATTATGGCTAAACATTTATCATATATTTGTATGTTCTTACTACGAATAACTATGATTGAAAGGTTGGGTATCTCATTAAAAAAGTGGTGTAAACATGTCAAATACCTGAACAGGAGCCTTCCCAGGTCTTGCAGCATCCGGTGCATTGCCCATGCTCCGTGTCTTGCTGGCAGAGGATGGTAGGTTTGTCCGTGAGCTGCCATAAGTTGTACCTCTTACAGAAGCGCCATATTTACTTTTCATCTGCGCTGTTCCATGGCTTTTCTTGGATGTCATGCTAGCACCAGTGTTGTTTCTGAAAAAAACAACATGAAGATGAATTTTGAAGTAAACTATACATTATATTACTCTGAAACCTCACTGCATGGACCATATAATTGGTATCAAGTAGGTCATCATTTAGCTCAAACACAAAAGGCACATTACAAGGCTATCTTCTTTTAATTAAATATGCTATTGGCAACTATTTCAAAGTACATCTTTGTAAAAAACAACAAGTGAATCTTATTCAAAGTTGTAATTCATGATATCAATATATTGATATGTTTACCTTGTAAATACAACAAAATGTGGAACAATCAATGTTTCATGAATTATTGTTAATACTGCATGTATAAAGATAAACATTTACTTAAATCGTATACAGATTAAATACTATTTTGTTCAAGATACTGATGTTCAATGTCAATGTTTTTAGTTCACTTACGAGTTTTTACTGCACAATAACGAACATAAATGCTCTTCCAGTAGAATTACAATGTTATAAAATAAATGCCATTCACTCAAACGATTTTACTAATAAATTTGACCAATTACCCTGGCGCTAGTATATGTTGGGACCTCTTGCTTTTATTTGTCGACATAGTCCACCATTTTGTTCAAAGCTTCTGAAGTTGTCTATAGTAACCAATGGGGTATGAAAGACTTGATGTGATTGGTCAATCGAGATGTGAAGAATTTTAAGAGTCTTGGTAAGAATTTCAACAAATATTAAGAAATCATCACGACCACATAGGCAGTGATTATAAATAACACCAAAATAAATGCAAAAGCTGTATAAAAGCGATCGCAGGTTTTAAGTTTGCTACTTTGCAAGCAAGAAAACCCCCTGCAGCAAAGCCAATGAAATCCCGCGTTTTAAGAGAGCACCTGCTAAACGAGCCTCGTTTTCGTTTTGATTATTACGTTTCCCATAATTTTGGAAAAAATGGCGACCGTAAGTAAATAATTATGATAAAGCGAATATTGTAAAGTGTAACTTACGCCTTATAGTTTGAAAATACGCTCTAGGATTTAGCCGTTTTAATCATTAGGTATTTTTCTTGTATTCATCCAATGTCAGTGCGACTTTGACGTGCCTATCTTCAGAAATCACAGTTTTAAAAAAGAGCGCCGCTTGGTTGGTTTGATTTGTTTATTCAGAGTTATCTTCCCTTAGATATAATTTTCAGTTTCACATTGGTTTTCAGGGAGGTCCAAGTGAAAACACATCCAGCAATGGCAGTAGTCCAGGTATTTTTGTTTTAAACGTCGCATTTGAGTATAAGTCGGGTTGCCCATTCCAGGACAATTGCTTAATTATACCTCTAATAGACATAAATAAGACCAAAAAAATAGATATATACAGTATTTCGGCAGTATATTTTGTCTGATCTCAAGTTCTCAACAGAACTAAAATGGCATTGTGCAAGATGCTCAGCTGCTAATTAGGTGTATTTGTTATTGTTATAAATAATACTTTGTTCAATACCTTTCCCGATATAATTTTTAGAGCCTATTCCAAATATCACAATTTGTACTCATTCTAATTTTCTGTAACTTTCTTTTAATACGTTTGATTAATCTTGCAGAAACAGACAAAGACTTTGATCCATCTGCAGACATGATGGTTCATGACTACGATGACGAACAAACACTAGAAGAGGAGGAAAATTTGAGTGGTGGCGAAAGTGTAGCTGCTGAGTTAAATGATTTGGAAAAGGTAGAATAAAGAATATATTGTTGATGGTTGAGTTGTTTAATGTCATCTTCATCTAGCATCAATATAATGGTGTCCTTACCTCCTTCCATAAGCTTAAAATAATATGCCTGTCAAAATGATACTTACATAGTTTAAATCTTAAAAAGTTTTCTTTTTTACCGGTTTCCCGGTATTTTTTTAAATTGTGTAAATCCAGTGGGTTTTTCTGGTGGGAATACACCTCTGATCACAAATGTCATTTTCAAATAATTCTGACAGACAGTTCCTATTGTAAATAAACTCATCCGTTTGATGATACAAGGGAACAGTCATAACTACTTGGCTATAAAATTTCCATCACCCTAGCTGGGATAAAATAGGTGTACTGTTACAGAGTAATATTTAATGTTAAAATCGTACACCATCTGGGTAATTATTTTTTTACGACATCTAAGGAATACTTTACAACAATATCAATATCAACAGAAGACAATAGGAAAAACTTTCTTGATGGTACAAATGATTGATTTGAGACTCAACCCCTATGCACAAGTTTATATAATGCTGTCCCATTAATGATACTGAGTGAAAAATTGGAATTTTAAGATCTTCTGGGGAGCTTAGTCCACCTACTGCCCTGGACCCATCAGAGGGCTGTAACAGCCAGCAGGTTCACAGCATATTTTTTTCAGTTAATTAAATTTCCCATATATTTCTTTGTTATACAGTAATGATGAAAGATTCAAACTGAAGACCAAAATTACATTTTATAGTTATCTGTTCCATAAGCACAGGTATGAAAGCACATTCATTAAAAAGCCAATCACAGTCATCAACAATATGAAATTCTTGCTTAATAATCTAGTTTGCAGACAAAAATTATTTTGAGTGCTAAACTAACATTACTATTATTTTTTCAGGAAGGCGATATGCCTATAGAGCAGCTACTGGCCATGTACGGGTATGGTGGGCAGCCTGGAAATGAAAGTGGAAACACCAGCGACCTGTCAAACGACTCCCAAAGCCAGGATACACGGTCTTCAAGTGAGGAGGAGATATTAAGCAATCAGGTACCAATTTCTCGAGAACCCAGAAGCAATAATACGCTACTGTCTGGTTTGATCTTACAAAATAACATTAAAACATTCTGTGTGGTTAGCACATTTTGTTGGCATGTTAAATTTAAGGTAATAAATGCTTTTTGTTAGTTTGTGCAAAAAGACTGTTTCTTCCCCAAACTTTTTGCCCCCAAATGTCTGATTCTCATTTCAACATGTACTTGTCTTCAGACTTTAAAATGTTTTTGTAACAGATGGTGCAGCCTATAACAGAAGTAGAGGGATTTGTTAAAAACTGGAAATTTGTGACTTTTGGGCAAAATTATGTTATCATCCTGGTTTTGGGCACTAAAATTTCAGGAAAGAACTGTTTTAGATGGGGGCTTTTCTAAAATGAGTTATTTGTTATAAAATGGGAAACTTACTCTCTCTTGAACACAGTTTAATTTAGCACAGTAAATTACATTATCTTATTTCATTTAGCCAAATTACATACTTGATTTTACAATATGAACAGTATTTTACCATGATGATCATAAAGACAATTTCTTTAAATGTCTCCATTTATCTTTTAATTAAATGAGAATGTTAAACATGATATTATACCAAAGTGAATATATAGTGATTTAAGCTTGATTGTGACAAAAGCTGATAGCTTATATATTCACGCTTAAGTCTGTTTACTGGGTAAAAACCAGTACTGATTTTAATAAGGTCGTGACAAAGTTCTTCGTTGGGAATTGAACCAACTCCCTCTTGAGTGAGAGGCGAACATTCACACCTATACTTCTGGACCACTGTCACCCATGGCCAATAAACATGTAGAATACCAAACATGAATTTGCATAGGGCCACAAGATTAAACAATGGGGTTAAGTTAACATCCTAGAAAAAAAGGAATTGTTTAAGCAATTTTTGATGATCATCTTTACATTTCTCTGTGACCAGGACCTCACCCTGGACAAGGAAGAGATAGCCCGGGATCTGCTGTCCAACTCTGATGAGAATGAAGATAAGGAAACAGATGTACAGGAACTCCTGGAGACAGTTGCCTCATCTCAGACAGCCAGGCTTCTCAGATGTAAGATTCAGAAACAAACTCGTTTGATATACTATAATTATTTTGATTAAAGCAATGATTTATAAACTCAGTGACAAAAACATGTCAACCATTATTGTATTCTTTTAACTTTCACTCTTAATTCAAAATTAGAGAACTTAAAAGAACTTCAATTTGTGTTCAAAAAGAACAGCTTGTGTTCAATAAAGAAATCAAATGCTGTGTTCTCAATAAGAACTGGCTGCTGGCCTAAACATACTGTTTTAATGTCAATTAGGCATTCATAATTTGGAAAAGTGAATTAAGTAGAATAATTAGTAGCTGGTTGGTTACTTTACTATTGGAGAACCAACCATGATATGTTCATATAAGTGTCAATTGTCACAAGTTACAAGCATACTGGGCTGCTGTGAATTTCATAATGTATTTGTGGATGGGAATGGGAATATGATCATTCTGGCCCAAAAATGACATTTTGAGATATTGTAACCTTGATGATGCCAAGTATTTCGAGAACAAAAATACAAAGTTTCAAGTCAAAATTCACAAAACCTAATAAAATCTGAAGTTGCAAATCAAATATCAAAAAAAACAAAACAATGGATATGGAACAATTTGTAACAGAGGGCTTAAACACAATTGAAATGTTCGCTAAATCTGTTCTTATTTTGAATGAAGTAATGTCAAAATATTAAAATATAAAACTATCTTTACTAGTATCACAAACTACAAAAGGAAAATTACAAGTATACATCACTAATGTCCATAATGATAAAGAAACTTGCATCAAAGGTCAAAGCAAAATTCAGTTGCTATGGTTACTTATGAAAATGCTATAACCAATCATTTTTGAAAGTCTGCATTAAAAAGAATTATTTTAGTCAAATTATTTATAAGTTATTGACATCTTTATGATACTAAGTATTTACAGAAATTAAATCTGAAGTTTCACGTCAAATTTCACAAGTTAAAAAACATATGAAACATTTTGAAACACAGGGCTAAAAACAATGTGAACAAAACTGTTCTAATTTTAAATATAATATTTATGTCAAGATATTTCAATATTTAACTTATCTTTACTAGTGTTACATAAACTTCAAAATTAAAATAGCAAGTACACATTGCTAATGTCCATAATGACATAGAAATTGGCCACAAAGGTCAAAGCAAAAATCGGTTGCTATGGTTACTAATGAAAATGCTATTTCCAATTATTTTCAAAGTCTGCCACCAATAATGTGTTCTCAATATACAATGCGTTTTAAGTTATTGGCATGTAAATGATACCAAGTATCTAAGGTATAAAAACTCAAGTTTCAAGTCATTTTTGTTCAAAGCAATCAAAAGACATGGATCATTCTGTTACACATTGGTAAGCCAGTTTGAAAACAATGTCCACTAAAAATTTTCTTATTTTAAATGCAGTGTCCATGCCAAAATACTAACTTACCTGTCTGTTATAGCTAACACATAAACTAATTCATAGAAACAATGAGTACACATTGCTCATTATATGTACAAAGTGACATAAAAGATCTATGGAAACAACAGTCTGTTGCTATGGTTACATGATTGTGATAATGCCATTTTTTACTCAATTTTGTTCATATAAAAAAATACATCTTCTTAATTTATCAAGTCACATTTCGGTAATGCTATGAAGGCCTAGCAAGTGATAAAGAAAAAAATCTGCATGGTCTCTTTCATTTGCAAAAAAAGAGTCGAAGTTTGCAATGATTTTGTAATAAAAAACACTTACACAATCCAATGCAACCAATCAATGATATTAGTAATACACAAAAAGCAAATATACTTTCTCATGTTTCAGATACATATATCTTAATTGTGTTAGTCTTTAGATGTAGAGGATATTACTCAAGTTGTTCAATACAATGTTGATTAAACTAGTGTTTTCTTTCCAACTAATATAAAGGGACTTGGCAAGCCTATAACAATCTAAGTAAACAATTCCAATAAGTTATTTTGCATTTCCTCTCCTGTGATATAATATTCATACAAATCCTACTAATGTGAGTATTTAAAGCGCTAAACACATTAATCAATACTACAAAGCATTCACATTTTCAACACCATTCATTATTATGATGTCATTTTACAATTTATTACACTTGCTCAGGGGTGTAGAAATTAATTTAAGTAGCAGGGAAGATCCCAAAAGTAGGCGGGGGTGGGTGGGGGGGGGTGGAGTCTGCTTGTCCTCCCCCAGTTAGGGTCAAGGGGCCAATGGCCCTTGTGGGATGAATTTAAGCCTTTTTTAACCAAAATTTCTAGTGTTTTGGTGCGTGTTTATTTTGTAACAGGGACACAGGGAAACTGAATCTGAGAACTACCCCACTGAAATGAATCTGAATACTCCCCCCCCCCCCCCAATCCCACCCCCACCAGTGAGGGCTAACTAATAAACCAAATAACTGTCAAATTTAGATTCAGGATACTATTAAAACATTCCAGACCACATGCCTTGCCATTTGCTAGCAATTCCCTCCTAATCGTATATGTTATTTCTTCTCTGTCAATTATATACTTTCAGCCACTGAATCTCTGTGATCCTCTGTAAAATTAAACATCTAACTTCATTTTCTGTGGTTCTAGATATTTCACCTGCAGCTAACTTATTCTGTTTTAACACCCACAAGAAATATCTGGACACTTTGTGACGTTCAAAGCGTACAAAATTTCACCAAAGGTACATGTAAAATTCATCAAAATAATGGATTATTTTTAGCAGTGACATCACCGCAAGCTTGTTTCATTTTGTTTACATATGGGTAACACTGGGAAGGTAGATACTGGGAAACCCAAACCTAGAACTTGAAAACATCCCAGAGGGGGATGGGACTAATGACGTCACGAATCGAGCTAATGCTGTATTGTAGTCTGAACGCGCGGAAACCAAAATAAACATTACCATCAATCGGGGTTTTAAACAGATGTTAACATAAAAACATGACGAAAATAATAGATTTTTTTTTTGTTGATGTGGAGAAAAGAGCCGGGTGAAGATGCTAAAGTAACTGGGTTATTTTACCGGCTTCCGGCCCATTTATACACCCTGTTTGCTTAAAATGCCATTTATGACATAAGTATACATCCTGACTGGTTTGACAAACAGATCTATGCAGTACTACATTTAACCAGTCCACATTAAATTAACACAGAAGGCTATGATTGTGTTTACTGCCTTTCGGTGTGTCACTTTTGTCAATATCAACTTTGACTTCACACAGAGTTGGTTTAAGGCATACTGCAGATCTTGATGACTTAGATCTAAAAATGGACCAATATGATCGTGAAGGTACCATTGACGTGCAGCATCTAGGCGCGGTGCGTGCTTTTATTCCGGCAAAACACCACATTCTGGACTCATCTTGAAAAGATTAACTTCAATTTCCGAGGAATCTACAACTCCTGGTTTATGTTTTGATACATAGAAATGGTGGTATTTGGTATTATTCTTTAGAGTTTTGAAATATGTATCTAGGAATGATTTCCAACAGTGAACTGTGACTGGCTGCTGAGGGTCATTAACCAACTGTGGGTTGTTGTGGCTGGACTTTGAAGAGGCGGATACAGTGTGCAGGGTTCGAATTTAGACTCGCATACTCGCAAAATGCGAGCGACATTTGCAAATTGCGAGTGACTTATTCAAGCTCGCAAAATTCTGCGAGTTGCTTTTTCTAGACCACAAAATGTTAAAAGGAGAGTGGAATAAACATAAACATAATTCCGCTACCAAGTCGAGTGTAAACAGCCTATAAGTGGCATGTTTACACTACCAGTATAAAGAAGACAGTACAGAGTCACGCTCTAGTACCGTATTATATCATGCATAGGACGCACTTTTTTACCCCCAATTCTCGTCTTAAAAATTGCCTGCGTCCTTTCTATGCTATTAGAATTTCATCTGTTTCTGGTCGAAAATATCGGACCGGGGAATTACGCGGTAATAGTAAGTATCTGTACTGCGTCACCGAAGAGAACAACTAACATAGGTAAAATCACGCAAGTTAACACGCAGAAATATATTGAATGTTTACTTTAAAATGATTTATTGAGAAATAAATTGAAAAAAAACATGAGTGTTTACTTTTTTATAAAAGGGACGCTACTCACAAAAACTCGATGTGAGTGCACTTTAACTGGATTGAGTTATAACGGCAACGGAAATCGGGAAAGGAGGTAAATATCAATTAATCGTTGTTTATGATTTTAATGTTTCGATATTTTACAAAACATTTTGTTGTATGTTACTGTTTTAAAAAATTGATAAATGAATGTGCATAACGCAAAGTAGCATTATTGTCACTATCAAATCTTTTCAAATGTGCGAAGGTGTGAAAAACACCGGCTGTCTGTTATTAGAAAAACATCAATAGAACAAACTATTGTAATGGTAATACCTTATGGTTGTTTGTTCGCACTTTACCCGATGTGCCTTCCGCTGGCAAGACTAATTACTGACACTTAATTATGCCGACATGCTTTAATCCGCACAGCGACAAGCCTTATCAAAACAATCATCAGTTTTGACAATACACAGTTTTGTTGCGATTGCAACGGTTGCAACTGTTGACTGTCATTCAGAAGGCATGTCGAGACTATTGCAACGGTTGCAACGGTTGACTGTCAGTCGGGACTATTACGGCATTTGTATAAGTCTTATAATATGCGTAAATGTTCTCAAAATGTCAAGACATATATCATTGTTGTGTAGCTAAATTACCAAAATACGACAATAATTATCGAAATACACAAGACAGTAACCAAAATATGCCTTATACACAATTTTTGTTTTTTTACTTCAATATATATGTTATAAATACTTGACCATCCTCAATTTTTCGGCTCCGATTTTGACATTTTTCCGCTGCGTCCTATCTTATATATTAAGGGTTTTTACCCGTTTTCTCAACTATTTTTTTGCCTGCGTCCTATCTATGCTAGCGTCCTATACATGATATAATACGGTAAGTTTTCAAAAAAAGAACAAATACGGAAAAGGCCGAGATTTATCTCGAATCTTTCCGGGATGCTCCGAGACGTGCATGATACAAAGTGAATACAAATGACGTAATCACGTAGCTCAATCATTGGCTCAATTTAGCGCTTTCGCGCACTATATGAAAACCCCATCAACCTTTGAATATATTTCCGCCCGTCAAAGTGAATTGACTTCGTCGATCGATATATTTCATGGTCCAAAGCATCCACACTACATTTACTGTTGCTTTTATTTATTTGAAATTGATAATGTTATTGTTTTTAATACTTCTAGACTTAATTAAATCTGTAGCATGCTTGCCGAATGAGTATTACCCGATGGCGAGGGTAAATTTACAAAGTGAACAATGTCAAATTATTGGACAGCTTTGTTATCAAAAAGCGGCCAGCATCTGATAAGTCTTTCAGTACCCCAAAAAAGAATAAGCCATCAACAAGTTCTAGTAGCCGAGTTACTCAAGATTGATACTTTTTAATATTCAGAATATGTCTTAAGTGTAAATTTCTTCTTTAATTAGACAATATTATACGGGAATAAAGCAAATAATAAAATTGCAAGTTGATTTTTCATTTTGCGAGTTGCCTCAAAAAGCACTCGCGAAATTTTGCGAGTGCTCCTCAAAGTTAAATTCAAACCATGGTGTGGGCAATTTCTTGAAGATTCTCGGCATTACAGCATTGCCACTTGACCTTCCAGATGCCGAAGTGACAGTCAGGAGCAAATTTGGTGTGCCCAGCCAACATAGTGTTTAGCCTTACACTCTCATGCAGTCCTGAAAATTGTTGGAAAATCTGTTAAACTTATCTATATTCACAAAAAATATAACTAAGCAAATGATTTTACTAGGGTATAATAAAATTTTCAAGACATATAAATCTTACAATAATGGAGTGTTTACATATATGTTTATTTAGTTAACATATTCCTTATATCAAATTACTGCCAACTACCCTTTAACTTCATCCAGTTCTGCATCTTTTTAAATTAGAGCACCAATCGCAGGTATCAATGATGTGATTGAAACCAGACAAACAATTATTAACAGATAAGAAAACTTACCTATCATAACACGCCACATGGCATACCAAAGCACAGTGCGGTTCTTGTTTTGGCCCACGGCATTATCGAAAAGAACCTGGAAAATTGAATACATTCTTTTTCATATTTAAGCTATATGCAGTACATGAAGAAAGCAATGTTATAATGAGGGACACATTTTATAAGCCATAGTTGAATCCAAATATCCAATCGTTATCAATCATCGAATGTGAAATGGAAAAAAAATCGGAGTAAGAATGTGTTGCATGGTGCAATATATGTTAAGTTTCATCATCTTTTATATTCACTATCGATTCTCATAATCTCTTCTCAGCAATATGGATGAAGTTTGCATAGGCTGTTAAAACATTTAATCCATTAAATATTCTAAAGATAATTTAAATGGGTTATCGTTTTGAAGCACTAAATACCTCAGCATGTTTTTCACCGACACCATAGTGCTGAAAGTAGTGGTGGGCCAGGCTCACGACACTGTCATTTCCTTTCCCCAGCCATTTGGCCTCGTCCACCAGATAAAATGTCTACTTTCCTGTATAAATAAATGTTAACTATTGTTAAAGTGACTATACACCAGATTGGCACTAAAAAAAGTTTTTTTTCTGTAACAAAGCAGTCAGGACAATTATTTAATAAAATGTTTTACTCTTTGATATCATAATTGTAAAAAAATACCAAAATGTAAATGTTCGATCCGGTATCGCCAAAATTGCAGTCCAGTTTTACTTGTTTAAGTTGAATCTTTTGAAAGGATTTCTAAGTATGGCCAATGCAAGTTTTTGAACAAGAATGCAAAGCTGACAACATAAAAAATTCAAGCTAAAAAATTAATTCTGACTTGGAAAGACAATTTTTACAGGTACATATGGTATAAGATCTGTCTTATCCTTGTTTAATTCAGGGTGACATCTAGCCATATAAATATACCTGAACCTTCTGCACACATGCGAAACACTTGACACTTCTGTGGGGTGGCGAAATATATCGGCTCAACTTGTTGCGCATGGTGTGGAAAGTGGACTTGCTGGGCAAAATCCCATGAGTAGTGTTAGTGCATATCTTGGCTACATGGTTCAGCACCTTCAAAGACAATAATGATAGCAAATAAAAAAATCAAATAGTATTGTACTTTATGAAAACAGGTGATCCAAACCGTTATTCAGTAACATTCAAATTATAGTAGTATGCACACTGCAGTTTGTTTACATTTTGAATCTCCTTGGCAACTTCAGGTCTCAGAGTACCATCATAATCATTTTACAAAGTAAGGCCACACCAAATTAATGTTTAGTTCCTCTGATTTTTGCCAAAAAAATTGGAGCGAGTGAGCGAAAAAAAAAAAAATTTTTTTTTGTCAGTTTTCATTAAAACCGAAGCGAGCGAAGAGCGAAAAATATATTTTTCCTTACATTCAATATAAATAAGAAGGATTTTTCAAAATAATTGCCCTTAAACCCATTTTAATGCCATCTTGAACTGAACCTCTAATGGACATTGGGAAAATGTCGGAATACACACTATTTATTCATCAGTGTTTAGTACAAACATTATATGGATAAATCTAATTTCTTATTTAATTAAAACTTACTTTAATATGATGATCATTCATAATAATAAATAACCCTGCTTTTAGTAAAAAGTTTGAAACAACTTATATAAATCTACCTGAATCAGTTTAACATCATATGCATCTGTATTTAGACATAACTTAGGATTTGATTTTGTATTTGTAAAAAATGATCACTTACACAGGCATCATCAAACATCAGACTCCATTTAACATAGACTAAATTTTGTTTTTATTATCACAGGAAATGCAATGACATGTGCTTATTAAAGCAAAAAGAAGGATATTTTTTAGAGTACTTTTTTTGGTTATTTAGATGTTTTTATGCACCAGCCAATTGTATATGCCCCCTCCCCCCAAAGTCCGGAATAGCGGGGACTTTGACTTCCGGTCTCTCAAAACCCGGGTAAAATACCAGACCTGCAAGGACACACTGCTGGTAAAATCCCTGCCAAATGGCCCCGCAACCCCGAATACCTATGTGAGGCCCATTCCCGACTATTTTCAATATGAAGACAAAACCACATTCACTAGGCACTGGGGGGCCACCTGTAAGGTAAAAACACAGCCCATTGCCTCTGCTGTCCCCGGTATACCCCTGGAACAAGGGTGAGGGGTGGGCGGGACAGTGGTTACAATTGACAAGTGCATTACAATCCCGGATTATGCTGCAAATAAAAATAAAATATAAGGTGACAAACTTACGCTTACTTATGTTGAGTTATATCCAGACCAGTGTTTATATCGCTATTTGTGAAAAGATACTTGTTCAAAACTGTTGTTTTGTCAGAATTTGATCAAAAATGAGCTTGATACATCAATTTTGACCAAACAATGACTCATGTTCCATATCATCTTCAGCATCGTTGTAACGAGGTAAAATTTTGGTCCCTTGTATTATGACTTGAATAAAATAGTACAGTACTAAGTTGATCATTCCGATTTCCATTCAAAACGAGTCACTAATTACGCAATATAATCGCTACCAGTCTCAGATACACATGCTTTATTGCATAATGATTTCTTTAAATAATGATCCTTTAGTGCATGAGATGATCAACAATGACTTCAAGCATGCTCAAAACATATTTATTGTCAAAAATAAGATTTAATTTCCAAACTTCGAGCCACATTGTTTATACCGGAAGCCGCCATTTTGATTGAATTTATTGAAATCCATGCTAAATCGATGGAGATACAATATAAAAACACTACGCATCGGTAACTTCCCTTTACAAAAACACGAAAACTAGCGTAGAAAAATTATACTTGATTATTTTTAGCCTTTTAATAAATTATTACCTGAAAAAAATCTGCTTGGTGATCAAAATGGAGGTGCGGGCGCACAAAAAAAATATTATTTTTTTTTACATTTTCAAAAAAATAGGAGCGGTAAATCCGAGAAACGAAATATCAATTTGGTGTGGCCTAAGTAAATCATCGTTGAAATTAGTTTCAGAAACATCATGTTCACTATCCCTTTCCCTGATAGATAAGTGACCATATAAGCTACCACTAGTGCATGCCCTTATCTGTAAAATGCTTATCAGTACCTAATAGGGAGCTGGCCCCTTTCAGTACCCTATCTCCATAGAGGTATTGGAAAATTCAGTAAGAAATTGATACCTGCTCTGCTAAGATCATAATTAGAAGTAGAAGGAATCATTTTATCATTTTGATGTGAGTGTATGATTTTTAGAGCATAAAATTATCTTTGTTATGATATAAATTTTATTTCTGTCAGATGTATAGTTCCATAATATCATTTGTTCAAACATATTTTTTAGCCAATTTCTATCACAAATCTGCACTTACAGGCATGTTTGGCTGTATATAACTGCATATTTGATGAATAATTCAGACTAATAAGACTGTAAATATTGCTTTTAAAACATTTTAAAAAAACAACTGAGCTGTATTATTTTTGGGGTTTCTTACATAATTGACCATGGGTGAAAAAGAAGGAACAAGACTTTAAAACTATAAAAACGTTTACTACAAGTAAATTCACTGCAGATGCATATTGTCATATCACATATAAGTTTATTATTATCCGGGTATTCACAACAAAATACTAACTTTGATTAACAGACGTAAGGGGACATTTTTATTACCGGATTAACATTCCATTTTTGGAAACAGAAGTGACAAATGACATGTGTTTATTCAAGCCAGACTCTTGTTTACTACATCGTAAATCAGCCATTTTGACACATTTCTAAACCATGACAGGTGACGTCATTAGCGCGTGATCAATAGGATATATTTATATGATATTAATTATTGGTAGTTTTAAATAGCTAGTGACGTGTATGGGTATTTTCCATTAAAAAAACGAGACAAGCATGCGTCAAGCATGCGCTGTGAACTTTTAAGGCGTGTTTGACCTATGTTTCTTTTAGTCGCGATTTTCTGAAAATCTTGAATAGTAACATCATCTTTTTTCATTATTTATATGATTAATTACTGTACGTGCTAACATAAATGTATCAGATTATATCAGAATAACAAACAATTAACGGCTTTATCAAGAATAGAAGTTGCCAGCGTATTTTTTTCATTTAGGTCGCTTCTGAAACCCAAAGCAGACTACCTGTGTCATTATGACCTCGCCACGTGATATATGGTTTCCGCGAATTTTATTGGTCGTTATAAATACGAACAATCTCTTGTACATTATGTTGGTCAAAAATGGGTCAACCATGCGGAAAAGGCACGAGACTGAAAGAAAACATCGATGTTTTAGTGCTGTTGTATGGATTTTACTCATGTCGCGAATGGATTATTTTATTCAACAACTTTACATAATGACAAGGTTATTTTATTGCATAATTCACTTTATTCTGTATCATTAGTGATATAAGTAACATTTAATAGGCGTTTTTGATCGTTGATGATGTTTATTTTGACAATTGAAAATGAGAGTCGTAGAATCGCGTATCTATCGGGTTATCGATAGAGCGTAGAATAGCGTATGTATGAGGCTATCGATAGAGGAGTAGAAAAGCGTATCTATCAGGCTATCGATAGAGGAGTAGAATGGCGTATGTATCAGGGAAAGGGCTATCAGACTCTTGTTCATTGTTTATTTCACAATCAAAATCATCATTATTTATCAAACATGATAAAATTGACCTTTCATCTGAATCTGTTATATTTATGCCCCCACAAAGTGGCGGCATATAGGGTTGCCCTTGTCCGTACGTACGTACGTACGTACGTACGTACGTACGTACGTCCCGAAGATTGTTTCCGATCTAATTCTTGAAAACCGTTTGTCCAATCCTCACCAAACTTTAAACACATGATTGTGACCATAATATCTTGATCAAGTTCGATAGTCATGGAAATCGCTTTAGTCATTTAGGAGTTACGGCCCTTTTTTGCCAAAAATTCCCGAAGATTGTTTCCGATCTAATTCTTGAAAACCGTTTGTCCAATCCTCACCAAACTTTAAACACATGTTTGTGACCATAATATCTTGATCAAGTTCGATAGTCATGGAAATCGCTTTAGTCATTTAGGAGTTACGGCCCTTTTTTGCCAAAAATACTTCAAAAATATATGTTTCCAATCTAATTCTTGAAAAGTATGTGTCCAATCCTCACCAAACTTTACATACATGATTGTGACCATAATATCTTGATCAAGTTCGATAGCCATGGAAATCGCTTTTGTCATTTAGGAGTTACGGCCCTTTATTTGCAAAAAAAGACTTGAAAAATACGTCCCGAAGATTGTTTCCGATCTAATTCTTTAAAACTGTTTGTCCAATCCTCACCAAACTTTTAACACATGTTTGTGACCATAATATCTTGATCAAGTTCGATAGCCATGGAAATCGCTTTAATCATTTAGGAGTTAGGGCCCTCAGATTATCCTGAATAATCATTATGGCTTATTTTCTGTGACAAAAAATCGAAGTGGGGGCATCCGTGTCCTATGGACACATTTCTAGTTTGACTTTGAGAAGACTGCACAAATTCATTATAATAAAGATTGTCAAGTTAAAGGAGTTCATTTGCAAAATCTGGATCATCATTTTGAATATATTCTTTTTTATAAGGTACTGTCGAGGCCTGTGATAACGTTTAACATTTAACATTGGCGGTCATTATCGGTTGCTAACAACAAAAAATATCGCAGAATTCACTTCCGGGTTTTGTCAATTACTTTGATTGCCATGTGAAAGTACTGTCAAATTGCATTATCAAGCTTTTAGATTGTGTAATACTGATTAAAAATAATCATTTAATGATTAAATAACATTTTATTTGTACTTACCACTTGTAATTCCACAATTTAAACCCAGAAACGTTGAAGTTTAACACGGGATGTTCCTTGTGATAAACCGGGAAACGGTGTCTCGGATACTGCGCTGTTTGTCAAAATGTGAACAAATATCGGTTATAAACAACCATTTCACGATCAAGCATATTCTGATCAATGATCTTTCGCTTCAAAAAATAAAATAATACTGTTTTTATGCCCCCACAAAGTGGCGGCATATAGGGTTGCCCTTGTCCGTACGTACGTCTGTCCGTACGTACACGTACGTACGTACGTCCCGAAGATTGTTTCCGATCTAATTCTTGAAAACCGTTTGTCCAATCCTCACCAAACTTTAAACACATGTTTGTGACCATAATATCTTGATCAAGTTCGATAGTCATGGAAATCGCTTTAGTAATTTAGGAGTCACAGCCCTTTTTTGCCAAAAATACTTCAAAAATATATGTTTCCGATCTAATTCTTGAAAAGTATGTGTCCAATCCTCACCAAACTTTACATACATGATTGTGACCATAATATCTTGATCAAGTTCGATAGCCATGGAAATCGCTTTTGTCATTTAGGAGTTACGGCCCTTTATTTGCAAAAAAAGACTTGAAAAATACGTCCCGAAGATTGTTTCCGATCTAATTCTTGAAAACTGTTTGTCCAATCCTCACCAAACTTTAAACACATGTTTGTGACCATAATATCTTGATAAAGTTCGATAGTCATGGAAATCGCTTTAGTCATTTAGGAGTTACGGCCCTTTTTTGCCAAAAATACTTCAAAAATCATTATGGCTTATTTTCTGTGACAAAAAACCGAAGTGGGGGCATCCGTGTCCTATGGACACATTTCTAGTTATTTCAAAAATGCCTCATATTATTGACCAGAAATGTTTGCACCTTACCATCATACAAACGTAGTTTCCAAAGTCCAAAAGCCGAACAGCTGACCAACTCTTATGGTAAATTAAACACACAATAAAAGGTTATGATCAACTAAATGTCAACGAATAGTGTTGCAGAGGGTTATTGCTGAAATTGATGAGTTTTTTATGTTGACAACAAATAACTAAGTTTTAAGCTCGAAAATACCATGAAATCAAGGGGAAAACAGTGTGCAATGTTATTCTCGCTTTTTCTCGTTATTCACGTTAGCGCCACAATGATCAAAATCGCGTTCCCATCCACATTTGATGTATTTCAGCGCGCAGCCAGCCAGGAAGTGAGGACAGTGACTCAGAAGAAGACCTCGATTATAAGCCAGAGGAGGAGTGGAAAAAGGTATGGCTGAAGGCAGGGCTGTATGTATTCTTGTGTGCAATCAATGGTATTACATATTAAGATACTAAAACAAAGTCCTTTCCAAGTATTTTTGACAAAAATTCATTAGCTTTTTTATTTATGTGTTGTACTTCAGACAATCTCAGTTGGTTCAACATACCAGGCCGTGGTGCCAGAAGGCCTATGCAAGTATGGGGATGCCCCTGCATATGAGAACGAAGACAGACTACTTTGGGATCCCAGCAAGATGGATGACTCTGAAGGTAAATGATAGTTTTGGGGCTACTGGTAATAATTTTTTTTTTTAAATATTTCCATGCCAAATATTATACAGCTTGCTTCTAAATTCAGTTTAAGCTCGTCTGTTTTCAACGTTAGAGGTAGTGAAAAATGCATACATTTCTCTATGGAGAGTTTCCATCGGTATACATATGGTCAAGCAGTAAAGGCAACAACAAAAATGCCTGTGCAGGGTTCAACACTTACTCCATTTGCCAGTAATCCTGGAGGAACAGTTAAACAGTGTCCATCCTGAAATCGGCTGTTCCCCCAAAATTTTGTCAATTAAACTTATTTCTTGTTTGTCTTAGTACTACATATGGGCTTATTAATAGTAGTATTTGCTTGGTTTACCTAGAATATCACAAACAGTATGGTGAAAATGGCTATAAGGTTCCTAATATTATAAAAGGGCAGCCATGATAAAAGTGGTGTACATGTTAAACTAAATACTATTTAAAACATTGCATGAAATGCAAAGGTATTGTGTGAGCAACGGGGTCTAATCTTTTGCACGCCATGATGATTCTATCATTGTTTTGGTTAAAACTTTGGCGTATGACAATATGACAACTTAATTTAACAAATTTAATTTTGACAGAGAAACTTTTAATTTAAAGTTGACAAGTTTGCCTAACAGTGTGCACATTATTGCCTCCTCAGCTAAATTATCCAATAATAAATGCATAAGTTTTTTTGTTAATTTATGTGTACTTGAATGTTTAATATGTTTTTGGTTCCTATCTAAGTTTCTGCCAGAAAATTCTGGTGTCCTGACCCATACCTGACTTGGAGGTTCTGGTGACCCTCCATGAAAGTTGGTGTCCTCAGGATCACTGGACAGCATAAGTGTCAAACGCTGCCCTGGAAGCAATATTGGCCACAATGTGTTGGTAAAAAGATTGGATACAATATACTATAGGGAAAATTTATAAAATGTTAACCAGAACATTGAATTTTCAATGACCTTCGGCTGAATTTCCATTTATTTAATGGCTTAGCGCAAATTACAGTTTTTAATGGCAGTTTAATAAAAGAACTGTTTTCGTCCTAAGTGACACATATGCCATAAAAGACACACAGGGAGTCCTTTAGTTATTGTTTTGGTAGAATTCTGTGGCTTTAACAATGCTTTACAGTTAACCTGGCAGAAAACATGTACAAATGCATCTGATTACACTGTTAACTTGCCACCAGTTTGTTTCTGGGGCACCAGCTTATGTCTTTTGTATAACCCAATGTCAAATTGTTCCGCAGTGGGTCACATAAAACTAATATATGTTATTCTATTATAAAACATCAGTTTTTGGTTGCCATATTTAACTGTGTATAGGCTGCTAGGATAGATAGGACACAGGAGAGTGTCAAGATCAGTAGCCGTCTGTTTTGACTTAAGAAGTTTATTAGCTTGTGAAAAATGTCAAATTGTAATCCATGTTCTTACCATGTAAACACCTTCGGCTAAGTATTTCAAACATGTGGCGTAGTGCGAACCATCAACACTGCCATCGAAACAGTTTGTACTATTTGTATGTAAATGTGCAGTTAAAGGCAGAGGGAAGTTTTTCACTACTTCACAGATTGAGAAAAGCATTAACAGTGCACTTAGATGACACATAGCAGTATGCATGTTTATTTACTATTAATCCAGGCGATGCAAGTTATTTCCCTTTGAAGTTAAAATGTAAACAAACTATTTTTTCCCATTAATTTTGAAGTAATCATTTTTCATTTATGTATATGTGTTTAATTATTTAAATATACTTGCATCAGTGTGTTGTTTTTTGTGGTAGGCACTGTGCATACTGGTGTTCATCAAAGTTTGACACTGCAGTGCCAATTCTTGATTGGAAAACTGTCTGAAGCCTAATATAGATTTTGATGCAGATTTTTATTTGAATTGAAAGTGGTCCTCTACACAGTAAACTATAGTAATAATGTATAGCATAGGGCTTGTTTTTTTACACACGCTGTGTTTTTCTATTAGGACTAATATGATTATATATTGCAGTATTAAACTTTAACTGTACTGTTTTTGCATTCCAGTTGAGAAATACCTAGAGGATATCCACCTACAGTCACTACAGACTTCAGTGGGGGTGAATGCAGTACCCACAGGGGCACATGTACGAGACGATGAACAGGTTTGTATTGACATATTCTTAACCATACCATGATGGTATGATGGGTTAGAATCTGAATTGGCCTTAATTACAAACTTGTCTAATTTTAGCACAATCTTTGAAAATTGATATTATAGTCAACAAAAGACTTATTGTTGCAAACCAGCCATGTAAACTTCATTGTTGCAAACCGGCCATGTAAACTTCATTTTTGCAATCCTAAGTCCTAACCTTGACCCCACTTTGTATTCTTTAGGCCCTGTACCTGCTACTACAGTGTGGTCACAATAAGGAGGAGGCATTGAGACGTCGGAAAATGCAGGCAGTCCCAGCCACAGGTATATTGACCTATATTTAACAACTTCCATTCCTTAAATGAATGATATTTCAGCAATTGCGAACCCAGCAAATGTGGCAATTATGTAGCACATGTGTTGCTGCCACCTGTAAGGCAAATATAAATTCCCATTAATCGTTTCAATTTTGAACCAATTTTCACTTATGAATTCATTTTGTTAACATTTTCATTTTGAGTTCACTAATTATGAAGGTTACAATCGGCTCAAGTTTAGAAGCACACAGATACTTTGCTTTTACGTTTTATCTGTAAGCCAAAGGCAATCATGTTTTTAATTTACAATAACATGGATTTAATATCACTTAAATGCACTTGAACAGCTCTGACAGTTTAAACAATAACGCATTAGTGAATATGATATGAAAGGCAATAACGTCTATTATGTGGTCTTGTGGCTGATTTTTTCCGTGCCTTTCACCAATTCTACCATAGTCATGTAGTTTATGTTTACTGTCAGCACCTAAAATATATTGAAATATTATTATCCCAGGTATTAACACTATCTAGGTGTAACCATCTTAACTTTCGTATTGTTTCTGGTCTGATATTATAATCATTCCAGGTGTTAACACTATGTAGGTTTAACCATCTTAACAATGGTACTGTTTCTGGTTTGATCTGCCAGGGTTTCCGCCAGCCCTTTATGGCTTGTCGGGCCCGACGTGCCTTCCGCTGGCAAGGCTAATTACCGACATGCGTTAATTATGCCGACATGCTTTAATCCGCTTAGCGACAACCCTTATCAAAACAATCATCAGTTCACAATTTTGTTGCGGTTGCAACGGTTGACTGACAGCCAGAAGGCGTGTCGGGACTAATACGGCATTTGTATCAGCCATTCAGGATCGACGACAGCATGAAGGCGTGTCGGTGAGGTTCAACAGTGCAATTAACCAAACTTCTCCTATTTTTTATCAAAATGGGAATGTGTGAAAAACACCACTGTCGTAATTGCGACCTTCATCACTATAATCATCTATGAACACAAAGTAAACAATATGTCTTAATTGAGTTCGGTAACATAAATCATGTGTCGTTTTATTTTGTTTCTTAATCCCGAGTCCGTTTGTTAACCAATTATTAAATTATTATTGAGAACCGTGTGAAGATATCTGTGTTATTATAAACAATGGTTATGCTATGTCGTCGTATGTAACTGAGTCACATTCCCGTCTTTAGTTTAAAAGTGTAAAGTTATATTTTGTGTTGCTTATTATTAAACTTTGATTATTTTATTTTTATTTTTATTTATTTAGAAAAAAAGATAAATAAATCTGAAAATGCACATAAAATTCCCTTTAAGTAATTATTAAGCCGACCCGGCTTTAAAAATATTAGCTGTAGCAGCTTTAAATACGAATACACCCACGAGCAGTCGCTTTGCTCCGGGCTCTTTTGTGTTCCAGCATGCAGCGTGCTTTACACGTTTTGCTGTGACGTCAACGGTGTCAATATAAACAATACCCGCACTAAACGAAACATGAGTCGATCGATATCGTCGATATTGTATTGTCGGAAAACTTGAGAAATACCAATAATTAATGAAGAGAAACCATTAAACTTTTTCACAAATATTTTTAATGTTAATCGGACTTGAGTTGGTAATTCTAAATCATAGGAACATAACTGTAAACTTGTTTAAAATGCAGGAAATTGCACCATTTTGGATACGAAAATTAAAAAAAAATCGACATCAGGAGGGGACACCCCTCCCAAACCCTCCCCTTCCGACATGCCATATGAAATTCCTGGCGGAAACCCTGTAATTCTGGTTGACCCAGCACACCCTAATTTCACTAACAGCACTATAATAAATCATTCTCGTCCCAGGCATTAAAACTCTTCTTATGCACAACTAACAGTTAGTAACTTGAAGCAAGGGAGCTGCATGGTGTATGCCAATTCTGATATTTATGTCAAAGAAGGGACATAACTCAATAATCATTACAACCAGAGTTATGGACCATGCTCTACATGTGCATATATTTTCTGGAAACATGTGTACTAAGTTTTATTCAAATATTTTGAACAGTGTTTGAGTTATGGCCAAAGTAAAAGTGTTTCCGTTTTAACAATGCTATTGAAAACAAGACAATAAAAACATCTTAAAATATCAAATTTATATTTCTGCACTGTTGATTTTAGTTTTAATTGATTATTATCTCATTTTAAAAGATAACTTATGCTGTAACTTAAGAACTGGATCAGCATTTGTATAAAGAAAGAAGGGCACACAGACACATTGCAGCATTACGTGAGATGCTTGGGGTTGTAGTCAGCCAAATTTTATACTAGTTCCTGTGTTGATACTGAAATATTTTTAAATGTGTCTTTGAGCAGAAATCGAAAATATATTAGAGCCTTGATGATACCAAGCTTACTTAAACAAGAATAAAATAAAAAAAATATGAATACTTATAGAAATTAATGGCTTTAACCTATGATATAAACATCAGTAAAGTATGTTCTGTATCCCATTTCAGATCCCATGAGTTTGTGGTCGGAAGAAGAATGCAGTAACTTTGAAACAGGACTTCGATTTTATGGGAAAGATTTCTACATGATCCATCAAAACAAAGTAAGAGAAAAATGTCTTTTCATATGAAAGCTAGCTGTCAGGGTTTTTTTTCTTAAAGGCGAAGACATAATCAAAACTGGTGTAAAAGGCTAAAATGGGACAATTACATCTTTCTTTGAAATTAAACCCATAGCTAATATCCATCAAGAGCACGACAACAGTGAGCTGACACTCCCTCCCCCACCCACTGAGAAAACATTGCCAGCAGTGGACAAATATTTTACATAGACAAAGCATCAAATGCAGAGACAATAATCAAAATTAGACTTTTGGATTAACAAGCCTGAATTCTTATACTATTGCTTGGCATTTAATTTTTGAATCTTGTGGGCTTGTGCTAATTTAGTCCACAGCAGATATTTTTTTGACAATAAAAAAAATTGCTTCACATCAGCTTGACAATAAAGATGCTGAGAGAAAAGACATCACACTTTATAATTGATGAAAGCCTCGATAAAAACATTTTATCAGGTATTTAAAAAAAATTGAATTTGACATGAAACTTTCAATTTTAAGTATATAAATGCATTTAGTGTGATCTAAACCATACCTTAGATAATTGTGTATAGGACATCCGCCCCCCACCCTCAATAATTAACATAAAAAATACCTGTGTCTTATATATAGTATTAGACTTTGGACATTTTTTTTTCTAAAACCATTTGAAGGCCAAGTTTGCCTCTTAAAGGGACTGTACTTCGTATGATAAAACAGCGAAAAGAAAATTGTCGAAAACTGACATAAACTTGGTATCGATGTGTACAATGCATTGAAACTTACTGACTGAAGTACCTCATAATTTAAAAATAATTTATTTTTCGCCTTTTTTTTGTATTTTTCCATGAATATGTTTTACTAGGTATGTCTACCTAGTAGAATTCATTCCTTATGCGTGATTGCATAGTCGATGTTATCACATGATATTACCATGTTAGGTATATAGCTTAAATAATCCAAATATTTAAAGTAAGCCTTCGTAGCACAGTGGATACAGCACTGGACTGCAATTTTGGCGACACTGGTTCGAACCCGGACTCCAACACGATTTTTGTTTACATTTTGGTATGGTTCTTTTACAATGATGATATCAAAGAGTAAAACATTTTATTAAATAATTGCCCTGACATTCGCTACAGATAAAAAAATTGTGCCAATCTGGTGTACAGTCCCTTTAAGAGATATAATGGATTTTTTTTCTTTTTTTAATTTCGACGTAACTCACATGATTTGGTTTATACAATTGATATTGGCAGTGCAATATGGGGATAAAGTGAGTTCAAGTTATTTGTAAAAGGTTAAAGGTTTGATATTGTATGATAGATTTAACTTAATGTAATGTACTATATTTTTTCCAAGTAAGTTCTGTATGAACCATGTAATAAAAAATGAAAATATTGCAAAAACGCTGTTTTTACCTTGAAAGATTGAAAAATTTGTCATTTCACTTGATTTCAACATATCTTTATCTGTAATGCACTTCAGGTCATTTATTTATCATTTTTGGAATCAGTAAGCATTAGCCTTTCACCATAATTTGAACACTATGTCACTTGATACCTTTAAAGTGATTTCTGTTAAATGGCATGGCCTTTATCTTAATTGTTAATCTCATACATTATATTTATTCCTCTCTTCTATGTATCTCCAGCCTTTGCTAAGCAGCATTTAGTTCTTCAATGTGATATTCCTGTTAATGAGATGATATTACAGATAGGATACTGACATTTCAAAACAAAGACTTCGCTGCATTTGTTGAAAAGAAATTGAAGGTTGTTTCCCTTGCTTTGTTATCCTGCACACTGACTCCCAGGTCATTGACTTCTGCCAATGATGTTTAATTTCTCATAAACATGGGTTGTCTCCCATTCTCCAGGTGAAAACACGGTCAGTAGGAGAATTGGTCCAGTTCTACTACCTCTGGAAAAAGACGGAGAGACATGACATATTTGCCAACAAAACTAGATTGGAAAAACGAAGATATACATTACATCCTGGTGTCACGTAAGTTGCTTGATTACTGAAATGAGAACAAAAATCCTTTGTTTATTGGTAAATTATGTCATATGATCTATAAAAAAAGTAATGTACTCATTAAATTAGAGGATAATACTTTCATTTACGGGGAAATTGTTTTCTTACAATCTAAAGATAAGAAAGAAAAAAATCTTTGTATTATCTATACTATTGTCGGAAGAATTGTGTCAGTGGTAAAACTAGTATTTTAATTCAAAAAGTTTATTCACCCCATAAAAAGTATGATATATATCAAGGATGTTGCTGTTTATAGATGACTCATTATTTTTTATGACGAATAAGCATTTTTCCTCTTTGAAAGTATAGGAAATTTTCATAGCCTTTGTGTTGCTGTAGTCATGGTACACAATATTTCGTTATATGTTGTCCACAAGACCAGGGGTCATTGTAGCAAGTCCCAACCGAGTCATGTTCTTTTGGCCTCAAAAAGGACTGAGCGTGATTTTAAGCTTGTCTGTTTACTTCAAATGAAATATTGGTATTGTGATCTCCTTGGTGGCGTTATCTTCTTTAGCATGCAAAAACTTGAACATTAGCCATCAACTCAAAAGGCTCTTTACTCAAAACAGGGTACACTATCAATGCCACGATCACATTTTTGTGCTCATTCGCAAAATGACAAAAACAAACATGATCACAAAATTGCCATGTCATTAATGATCATAAGTGTTCACAGCAATGTTATTTTAAACACAAACACCATCCAAAATTGAAATGAGCAGTGGAGCTAGTAGGCAGATCAAGTTTGTTGGATTCCAATGGTCGATGTGGAGGTTTTATATAGACCATATTTGTCCATGGTTGTATACAATACGATGTGAAGGGCAGTGAGGTTAAGATGTTGTTAAGTCAAGAGTTACAATGAGGTGATGACAAAGCAAAACCATAACATTATGTCTGGTGGATGCTTGGCTATCTTTTAAACTTAGTTATTGGTCATGCAGTACATGTGCAGTTCATAACATATTATTCAGTACTTTACTATTTGATTTGATACATTGACAATTTCAGAAAATGTCACTTGGGGGTCACTTGTTATATTCCAATTTTGGGGGAATGCAAGTCCTGTTTGGAATCTTGCTTATTGTAAAATTGAAAGCCATCTTATCAACACATCAAGGTAAATATGTTTTCTAAAAAATACAAATAATTGTTGTTTTTAGGGACTACATGGAAAGATTCATCGATGACCAGGAAACACCACCTCCCCCGGTGTCCTCAAGGGATAGGTCAGCCAGCCCTGTCCACTCCCTGTTATATGGGGACCCAAAAAGGGGCCACTTGAAGCCCCATCCTGACCATGGGTCGGGGGTCGCTTTAGGGAATTCTGGAGTGCTTCCCGCTGCTTCAACACACTTCCAGGCCATTCTTACAGAGGCAGATGTTAATACTGCTACAACCACCATCCCAACTATGGATTCCAGAGTGCTCAACCCTGCTGCTGAAAAAGGTTTTCCACCTCTAACTAATGGAAGCTCAGAAACTGACTCAGAATATGTTCCACCTTTCAAAAAGTCTAAAATGAATGGTCCGCCAGATTTCAGGGCAGGGGATGGAATAAATGATCTCCACTCGAGCACAGCCTCTTCTGACGCACAAAATCATGTAGACTCTTTAGCTATTACCTCAGTAGTCAAGATGACAGACATTTCATGCAGTAAACCTAGTGAAAGTTTTGTTCCAGTGACTAAAATTTTAGACGTGAAATCTGTAGGGATTACTAGTGTAGAAATGTCACATACTCGGAGCGCTGAAGTTACACAGTGAAAGTATATTCCAAAATCCATCCATGTATTAAGTATGTTACATGTAGATCATCTGTTCAGGAAATTTCTTGCTGTTCTCAAAAAATGATGAAGATTTGGCAAAATGTGCAATATTGTTTAAATTAACAAGAAAAAGAAATGTAAACACTTTCATGCCTTATATTGTAAATACTTTCTTTCTACTATATGAAGTGTGTATATTCTTCAGCTGCTTTTTTATATATATTTTTTTTACAGCTATTACATGCATTGATCAGACAAACATGCACTAAATTCCTTAATTTGAAACATCCTTAAATTATTGGAGCTCATACATTAGTCAAAATGACACATTTTTCCCGATCAGAGAGGCCAACTTCCCAAAATCTTGAGAAAAAAACAGTTTTGTGTTTTGGAAAAAGACTAGAATATAGTAAAAAGAACAATGTCAACAATATGGCATATCAGCAAGATATTTTATTGAGGAGTAATTTCATTTGTTCAGTGTCTGCTAATAAATAAAAGGTGCGATATTTAAAGTGACACTCTTATTCAAAATAAACTCATACCCATGTATAAGGAACATACATTTTAAGCGATAAACCTTTAACTACTTACTAAATAATACATATATGGAAAGTATAACTTACTGATAGCACGATTGTTATCGTGTATTAAATGGCTAAAAACGCAAAAATATTAAATGATTGGTGAATGCTAAAAGATTTCCTGTGATTAACAATAGTCGTATCAGGTTGGAATACCGTGTTTCCTGCAACTTTCTTTCAAATCTAACTCGGTATCCTTCATAAGAACCATTGTTTTGACATTTATTCATCCTTTTTGGTATTTTTAAACAATCGTATTAGTTATGGTAAATCTTACATGGGTATAAGAGTGCATCTTTAATCAATTTTATGCCAAATATGGCCCACAATTGGCGAGATATAAGATTGTTTTCAAATTTTTGAAATCATATTTGGAAAAAAATACTTTTTTAGCATAAGTAATTTAGCGGAATAATGCCTGTGACATTGGTCGGTAAAAGCCCTGTTTTTATGCCCCCACAAAGTGGCGGCATATAGGGTTGCCCTTGTCCGTACGTACGTACGTACGTACGTACGTACGTACGTACGTCCCGAAGATTGTTTCCGATCTAATTCTTGAAAACCGTTTGTCCAATCCTCACCAAACTTTAAACACATGTTTGTGACCATAATATCTTGATCAAGTTCGATAGCCATGGAAATCGCTTTAGTCATTTAGGAGTTACGGCCCTTTTTTGCCAAAAATTCCCGAAGATTGTTTCCGATCTAATTCTTGAAAACCGTTTGTCCAATCCTCACCAAACTTTAAACACATGTTTGTGACCATAATATCTTGATCAAGTTCGATAGTCATGGAAATCGCTTTAGTCATTTAGGAGTTACGGCCCTTTTTTGCCAAAAATACTTCAAAAATATATGTTTCCAATCTAATTCTTGAAAAGTATGTGTCCAATCCTCACCAAACTTTACATACATGATTGTGACCATAATATCTTGATCAAGTTCGATAGCCATGGAAATCGCTTTTGTCATTTAGGAGTTACGGCCCTTTATTTGCAAAAAAAGACTTGAAAAATACGTCCCGAAGATTGTTTCCGATCTAATTCTTGAAAACTGTTTGTCCAATCCTCACCAAACTTTTAACACATGTTTGTGACCATAATATCTTGATCAAGTTTGATAGCCATGGAAATCGCTTTAATCATTTAGGAGTTAGGGCCCTCAGATTATCCTGAATAATCATTATGGCTTATTTTCTGTGACAAAAAATCGAAGTGGGGGCATCCGTGTCCTATGGACACATTTCTAGTTTAAGATCTCTTAGTAGGGCGCTTGAAAAACTTCACAATATTACATAGACAGTATTGAAAGAAATGAAAAACTATTGAGCATAATGATGTAAAACATTAACAGTGTGATAGTTTTTGACCATTACTAGCATTGTCAAAGATTTTTGCTGTAAATGTAAATTGTTTTGAAAGAAAAATTTATTAGCAGGCATGATTAAAATATCATACAAATCTCTGTACCAGGTTATTGTTGCCTGTAGAGTTGTAGCCAGGTTTTAAAAAGAGCAGGATGCTGCAGAACAGGGGATGGATGCTTAGGGAGAAAAAGGCATGTCAGGCTGTGAAGAATTTACACATTATGAATTTTACTGAAAATGTTTGAAATTCTTCTTTAAATGATTGAAGTTTAAATCTTAGTTTGGAAATGCCAAATATGTAAAATTCATAGTGTTTGTATGATTTTATAATCATATTTTGGTTTTAACCAAAACAAAAGAAATAATTCATCTTTTAGCATTTAATTCTATGAAGAAGGTGGGTATGCATGTTGGTGTCCATGAAGGCGGAAGGGTTCTACCGAAAAGGACAGGGTGCAGCACCCTTCCATAACTCTATGCCTGGTACATATATGATGACATGATTTGGTTGAGAAATTGTTCACAGTCTCACCCTGTTTTATACTGTCAGTTGGGAGATTTCATTGGAGAAGTAATAACTTACAATTTTATTTCATATTCCTAAACGTGATTCAAGAAAAGGACATGATAAGTTTTCCATATTTGTTTTACATATCAGTATCACGTTTTACTTTGGGTAATGTGCAAAGAATAGGTTTTAATGAGCGGTCACAAGTAATGAAAAGTTTGTTTGGGTTACTAGACCTTTCTTAAGGTTTTCACATGAGGAAAGACTGCCTTAACCACCCACACCTCAAAAAGTGGGTGGGGTACTGTAATGTCAATCAAACTATATTTTAAATGTGGCCGAAAACCTAACAATTTTGTTTCATTTATTGAGAAAAACAACCAACAAAGAAGCTACCATATCTTGAAACTATAATAAATAACAAAGATAAAATTCACATTTTATGTGTTAGATTCATGAATAGTTTCAAACTCCTGATCCTTATTTTTATTTATGTAACTGGATACAGATCAATGATCTTATTTCTGCTGGTGTATAGATATGTTTATTTTGACCAGATGAAGTGTTCAGTTTGTTCAGATGATGAGGTTGCTTCTGAGGCTTGTTATAAAATCCGGGTGCTTTAAGGATGAATGTTGTATGAAATGTTTGTTACTCCAAAGTATGATTAATTGTGTTGTCCTCTTAATATTGTGTTACCATTGATCAAAAGGAATTTAATGAGGAAAGAGTGGCCAAAATGACTTGTCTGTTGTTGTTGTTGTTGTTGTTTAGAAATAGTTGAGGTAAATGTCTTGGCCTTGGTGTTGTGGTCTGCAGCTTTGTCCAAAAATTAAACCTTGGTCATAACTTGAAAATTGTTCAAAATATTTCAGTGAAACTTGGTACACATTTTGCAATACAATTTAATATGTCCATTGTGTAAAGCAAGGCACATAACTCTTGGTTGAATTATTGTTGAGCTATTCCCCTTGTTGACTTGAGCAGAACAGGTGCTGTGAATGATTCAAATGTTGAATTGTACGAACCAACAAATGAAAGCATTTTGGGCAATCTGGCCTTATTAATGAATTATTTAATCATGTATGACTTCCATTCTATGAATGAAGTACTGTTAATTGTTTTGTTTGTTTAAATGAGTATGCATCGTCTACAGAGAATGTTGTTTGTTTGTAGCATCAACGTTTATAGATTTAACGTACAGAATCCATTCTTTATCATTATTTATTGACACTAAATTGTGTTACATGACAAAAGAGAAAATATATGTTTTTACTGAAAGGTGTTTTTCTTCTACTTGTTTACTTTGGCTGAGTTACTTCCCTTGCATTAAACACAACCCGTATCTTTAATGTAATAATTATATCATTGACTGTTAGTCATTGCTTCTTGAAATTAATGTTTATATCAGTGAAGGGTTTCATTACTATAATATGGATTGCTATTTATGCCCCCACAAAGTGGCGGCATATAGGGTTGCCCTTGTCCGTACGTACGTCTGTCCGTACGTACGTACGTCCCGAAGATTGTTTCCGATCTAATTCTTGAAAACCGTTTGTCCAATCCTCACCAAACTTTAAACACATGTTTGTGACCATAATATCTTGATCAAGTTCGATAGTCATGGAAATCGCTTTAGTCATTTAGGAGTTACGGCCCTTTTTTGCCAAAAATACTTCAAAAATATATGTTTCCAATCTAATTCTTGAAAAGTATGTGTCCAATCCTCACCAAACTTTACATACATGATTGTGACCATAATATCTTGATCAAGTTCGATAGCCATGGAAATCGCTTTTGTCATTTAGGAGTTACGGCCCTTTATTTGCAAAAAAAGACTTGAAAAATACGTCCCGAAGATTGTTTCCGATCTAATTCTTGAAAACTGTTTGTCCAATCCTCACCAAACTTTTAACACATGTTTGTGACCATAATATCTTGATCAAGTTCGATAGCCATGGAAATCGCCTTAATCATTTAGGAGTTAGGGCCCTCAGATTATCCTGAATAATCATTATGGCTTATTTTCTGTGACAAAAAATCGAAGTGGGGGCATCCGTGTCCTATGGACACATTTCTAGTTTTATTAACAGTTAATTGGATACTTATTAAACCTGGTATTACATACTAATATATCTTGGAAGATAAAATCTCTCAATTTCAGGCTATTGTGCCTTTGTTTTTTGTAAGACATTGCATTTCAAGAAGTCAGAAGTTCTATGATATTCATATTAAAGGCCTTTAAAACAATTTCAGTGGTCTTGGCCATTAACCCTGGCAGCCTGTGTTTGGCCTGAATCCCTCAGCTCGATTGTGACTAAATTATTAAGGTTAGGATGTTCCGTCTTTTATCATCCTAGTTATGTGTATAGCTAGCTTTTACTATCGACTATGGTTAATTTAGGTTTCGATCCAGCGTCAGTATATTTTATATGAAAAAAGAAGGAATAATGGTTGGGGCTTAGCCTCGACCTCTACTGACCAACACTTCTCGAACGCCCGCCTGTTCGAACAACCGCAGTTTAACTGTATAGTAAAGCTGACAATATAGCGGGAGTGTCCGCATTCAGAGCAAAGCAAGAGGTCGTCGGCAGGCGCATTACAGTCTCGTTGTAAACCCAACAGGTTGTCTAATAAAGCATTTTCATTTCTTTCCAACAATAAGTATTCATTCCCATTACCATGGATGTGGTCATCTTGGAAATGCAGTAATAACATCAAATATTCACAATTTATTTGACCAAATAAGTACATATTCATAAAATCAGTTGTTTTAAATTAATGCAATTAATTCTGATGGTAGTTACAATAATAAATGAATTATGCATGTATAATGTTTTCAAAATACGTTTGTTAAATCATTGTTCAAATAAATAAAATGTTTTCACTTCTCAACACCAAATATTAACAATTAAGTTATGAAACAAGTATACTACAAGTGTAGTGAACATTCATTTTAGTTTGACAGCCATCTCAATCTTCACTCCAACATGTTTTAATTGTAATGTCACTTTTCCCGCGTCTTTATAATAGCCCACTCCCACGCCATTTTCTTCATGATGGCTGCTATTGTTTCTTAGTTCAATTAAACTATTTCCCTGCCTTATCTTTCCGGACATTCCCTTGTCTACGAACACTCGCGAGGGCGTTTCAGAATATGGTATCGGTTATCTCCGCCAGTGACGAACGCCTAGATAATCGATATCATGACATTTCGGAAATGTTCATGATATTTCTCGACGATGTGGTAAATCATGCCCTTTCCGGTAAAATCAATCTGCCCACTGTCTCTGAAATGATAGAGAAATAAATATTTTACAAAATGTCAACTCTGAATTGTTGTTCATATTGTGTTGACAATTTATCAGCGTGACATTCATAAACCATCTTAAAATGAGTTACAACTTGACACTTGAAATTTAGCGATCGCCAGTGTTATTATGAAACCTTATTTTGCGTTCACAAACATCTGCTCAATGCATTCCTTAAATTTCCGCAATAAACAATCCAAAAAACGATTAAGTAAATTACCGTTCTTCGAAGAGCGTCGTTCTCACAGGGTTAGCGACTGCGTGCAGGCGAACGGGATTTACCACCGTTGCCACTTCGATTTTACCTTGGGTCATCGCGATATGGTACCTGCTTGATGCATTCGGGATATTGGAATCTGAAGAAAAAAACAACATTGTACAATGATGTTACATGATTTACAATATGGGGAAAAGACTGCTGGTATATAAATGTTACATCGGAACAAACGATAGACAATTCAAACGAATATCAAACTTTGTTCCGATTCTTTGACTTATTTTGAAACAATAGCTTAGTACTATAAAACCATGCACAACGGCTTTCTTAAAACATACTTATTAATAATGCTTATCTATTTTGTTAATGCCTTTATATAAAAAACCTACCCCGCTGAAGTCAAATCCTAGCTCTAGCGGAAGTGACGTCATCTCTCAGACGGGGATCTCGACGCAACCATGCGGGACGACGCCGCCCAGCATGAAATTCTCACAATAGTCGCAGACAAATTCGTCCTCTTTGCTAGCAGCGGCCGGGGGCGTCATAACGAGTAGGCAGCTCAGGTCGGCGCTAACAGCGCGCTCTTTCTGTTCCTTTGTAGACGCGGACGTGAAAACGGTGGAGATCTTTGTGGCACAGTCCACCTGCAAAAAGCGTACAAGAATGTGAAAATATGGGTATAAGAAATACATCGAATGAGCCAATGTCAGAACAATAATTTCCGCATGAGTCTAACGCCGGTCATGAATTGGTTGTCTGTTATCCAATGAAATACTTCAGACCCGGCAAATATTTAGTTTTATAATTGATTCTGAAAACCTGAATGCGCGTTATCTAAACCCGGTAAATATTTCACAATTTACCCCCTTGTTTCCTTGAGTTTGTTATTCATTCATTGTTGAACCTTACGCGGAACTAGGACTGTTTACAAACAACAAATTGCGTTCTGCATGATAAGAGATTGCAAAATATGACCTTGTCTGATGTTGGTCTCAATACACTACAGTGGCAGAGAAAGGTACATCGCCATTAACATTATTAACTGATCATCAGGTTCTGAATTCCAGACACAAACAACATTTTTCCGTTTATCAGATCTTAATTGAATTTCGCCACTGAAGGTATAACGCAGACGACAATGTTTTGCAGATGATTGTAGACTTAAATGAGCAGACGACAACTCGGGAAACTCATTCTGCGTTACGTCACAGCAGACCATAGGAAGAAAACAATAATTAAGCAGACGACAGCGCTAGAAACTGACCTTGAGACATCTGACGTCATTTTCCCGACAAAAGGCCTCTATGAGGGTGTGCTGGATTCTGACAGCGGCGTCTCTGGCCTTGCCCTGGGGCAGGATGCATACCATTACATTATCCGCATCCCTGAAACACAAACACGAACATGATAACTTAAACAAAAGAAATGGTATTTTGCTTCTAAAATATTTTGCCTGATTTTCACTAGACATGCTAGGTAAAACATATAAATACTTAAGTGGTTTTATGTTGTGTGTGACTTAGCATTTGCATTCTTCGAAATGTTATCAAATGTCATTTAAGGCCAATTTGAGAACATCATGATTGGCGATGAAAACGGGATGTACTTGTACAGTGCAAGGACTGTGCCGTCGCGTGATTTGTGCGTAAAGGCACGTGAATCAGCATTTGAAAGTACTCTAAACTCTTAAATCCTTCAACAGCGTGCTACTATTGTCCATAAAACGGTTCAACAAGCTTTGAAAGTGCATCATCCTCTTTCTTAGTTAGCATATTACTAATCCCTTCACATGTGACATGTAACACGGAGGAAATCAGGAAAGTGAGTGTTTCTGCTGATCACGCAGCTTGATAAAGCTTGGCATCCAGCCTAGACTCAGACAATGGTTGTATGGGAAGTTTGGGTGAAACAGACTAGCAGGTGCGCGAATATGCAACATGCCAGATATGCTACCTGTTAGCGTAAACAGCGACTTGGTCTACTTGTTACACGAGAATCATATTGTCTTAAAGGTTCACACACCATCAAGTGTATCGTTCATTCGTAGTTTTACATTACTCTGCAATATTAGTATCAGAGGTTGCCAATCAAAGTCAAGTGGATCAAATGCCCTTTTGCTAGAGAAGTGCTTTGACGTGCAAGTATTTGGCATCGCCGAAAACTTCAAGAGTGTTGGCATTTCCCTCACACGTACAAATAACTCGCAAAGACACTAGAACGGTACCACGAATAGTATAAAGTCACAAGTGTTTTTGACAGTTCGTAACAACACGTATGTTACAAACATATATGACATGAGCTCTCCCATTCATGGAAATATTCCATATAAGTGCACTGCCTTCTATTGTTAAAAAACTCCAGTCACATTAACTCAAATCGTTATTGTTTTTTCCTGTTCTTTTTTATCGTTTTCATTTGAGTCATTGTCCGAGTAATTGAAGTCCTAATACTGGGAAAGGTATTGGAAGGTCAAATTACCCAAAATAATTCAAGCAAGGTACGTATGAATGCACTTACTAAGTTAGTTTTAATATTTCAGTTTTATATGAGCAGTTTAGTTGAGAATGCACATCTAAAAATTATATACATTTCTAATTAAAATTATCAAGCTTACCGTTCGAGAATATCCACACAACGAAGGATGCCGAAGCGCACCCGATCCTGCTCAAGCGCTTGGACAAGCGTCTGTCGTACCGCCTTCCCGATACCAGACCCTTTCCTGAAAACAGACAACATTCTGAGATAATTTTTGTTTCTTAATTTGACAAAGGCATTCTTATATACTCAAATATTTATAAAGTTGTCATATTGCATGATGGTGCGCTAATTAGAACGCCCAAGTCGTGTTATTGGTTTCTGTGAAAAGAGGATTGTTGATTGTTGCAGCTCTAAAACGGCACGTTTCTTCTTAAAGCAGACGACAGCAGTAACCATAGAATCATAACAACCATTTCCAAGAAAAAATGTTATCTAAAAGGATCCAACATGAATATTAATCGCTTCCTAGTACACTAACATAAACTAATGCTCATATGATATCACAAACACTTGAAACATCTATCAAAACACTTATATTTTCTCTCAAAACAAACTTGCTGGTATAAGCACTCATTAAGGGTTACAAAGTATTTTCATGCAGCTTGGGCCAAGTGTTTCAAGGGTGTGTGGGAAAAAGACTGCGAATGACGAATTAACTAACACTTCTGAGAAGTGCATAAACTACAAACAAACCAATGCATTTGTAAATCACTGCAATAATTATTATTTTAGCTGAAACCGTATGTGGGACGATTGGAAACCAAAAAAGATCCGGTTTTAAAGAAGATAAGGGCTATTCCGATAAATATTAATATGGTTGCCGCTGTTGATAACAAAATACTTCCGGGAATAGTGAATATAGCCCGCCTTCTAAGCAGCATATTTAAAAAATAAAAAAATGTTCCTACCCCATCACGACTCTATTTAATTTACTGTTCCATGATAAATGATCCGACCACAACAATTTAAATTATGCACATACGAAGGCCAGGGTAATGAAAAGTTTAGCAGTGGGTGGGTGACCGGCAGACACATCCACAATCATGCCATTAATGAATAGCCAATGAAATTGCAGATCGGCATACATTAAATGCTAGACAAAATCGCTAAGAATTTCAACCTTCGCGGGTGTTTAAAGATTCGCTACGCTCACTCCGCCCATTCTTAATCATTAATAATTTACTTCATGTCATCTAACTATGACATTAAATAACCAAACTGCTTGTGGAAATTGCACTCATTAAACATTACACAAATAGCTGGGATAGCTTGCCTTTTCCCACAGCTGAAAACAATAACTGTAGCAATATAGTTTCTACAAGATCGGAATGCGGCATACAAGTGCACCACTTTTTCATTTATGAGTCATGAATCACCAGACTAAGCAGTTACTCAGCTAAATGATTGAACAATTAACTAGACGAACTTGTTACCCCACGAGGTGAAAAAGTCGTCTGGTAAAAAAACTCATGCCTTCAAATGCACTCAAGAGTTCAACAAAAGCCAACCACATCGTTTTTACGAGTTCAAATGTAAACGCGACCCCCTGTAGCTACTGTTCAGCGTTCTCCAGTGAACCATTTATCTCTTTTGTAGATTGACTTTGCTCCAACTAACACTCACGCACCCATTTTACATCGTTTAAATTGATATAACAAAAACACAATGAACTCGTATAAAGAATATTCCTACCCTACCCCGATTACATCAGCGTAAAACCTTTAATGTTAAAGAGCTATGAAAGACCTGTTCGGACATGCTACAGAGGCAGACGACAATCAAGTAAGCAGACGAGAATTGACGGTTAATGGACCATGAACCACGTGGCAGCTTGAATTTCCCTTTCAACTGAACAGATGTTCTGTTGTTTGAGTACAACATTTTCACATGGCAATGACATTCACATCTAAAGGACAAGTTAAAGAATAAGCATTAAAGCAAGCTGGCTGCTATCGATTGCAATATGAAGTACATTTGCCGCTCTGAAACAATACGTTACACCCCTTGTCTGATAACATTATCTTCCGTATCATGATATCAAGTTTAAAGTGATGCAACTTTATCGGTTTTGCAACGCTGTTAACAGTAGGTTCTGAGCTTTTTCCTAGAATCTTGGAAATGAAAGTAAAAGCAAATGTACCCACGTCAGTACGATGTTCCTTTTGAAATTGTTAATAAAAACATATATTCTATTTCCTTTGACTTTATTAATGGTTCTGTTTTGCGTCATACTGTCACAGCACTCGTGCGATACGTGCATATGGACAAAAATAGTATCAACTGCGACGAATCCATGAATACTGAACATTGCACGTGCTATAATTGAACAGACGTAGAACTGTAAGTGCAATATTTTGGAACAAATAATTATATAGCACGAGATTTCCTTTGTTTATCATGTACTCGTATTACGATGTTAAATATATTTTTTTATGTTTTCCGAGATCAAATGAAAACGCAATATATCCTAAATCGTAGTTGATCTGCGCATCTTAAAGTAGATGTGAGGCAAGCCACGTTGGTAGGAACAGGCTGTAACAATGGTAGCTATGGACTGATGCAACTTGCATGGAAACACACGTTGCAGAAATATGCATTCTTGATTCCATTTGACATCAATTATCAAATAATATTTCAGTAAGTTTGCATTAAGAATATGCTTTTATATTTTCAATATCATTATCTTGTTCAGTTAATATTCCATTGTTAACCTGTTGACCTACATAACTTACTTCACATATGCTTTAAGAAAACAAAGAAAAGCAATTAAATGCAAACTCTAGTATGATCATAAAAGCAACTTACGTTTTAGTGTCGTCCATTCTACGTTGTAATTCTGTGTATGTCATAGTAATATTCCAGAAATCACGTTAAACCTTTTTTCTCTTTGTTAAAACTGAAGTCCCAACTTGTTAAGCTCCACGCTGAAGTAAGAGATATCGTACTATAATCAGCTGACTGTCATACAAAGGCTATATAGCGAGCGGTGAGTTGTCGCCCGTTGCCGCTTCGTCATTGGCTGCTTGGTGATCAATACCGGTCATGCAGTTCACTTTTCCTTCTCCAACTCGATAGTTCTTTGTTGATGTTTTCTTTGTAAAATGCCGTGATTTGAGAACGTCAGCATCTCGTTCGCAAACAAGTTGTCTCCTGTTTTCCACTGGGCTGCTGTTAAAATGCTGATTAAAAAATAATTGTTCCCACGGATCGAATGCATGAGCTTTGCAAAGCAGATTTATATTGCTGTTTTTTCCCTCAGGTTTTTGGCCAAATATTACATGTTGAAACCTAATTATAATTTCCGTGTGCTCAAATTATTGAAGCTTCTCATGGAAAATCATTGAAAATACATGATAAAGACAACATGTTGCATCTATAAAATAATTCTGGTAAAAGAATATCACTTTGTCCTCGGAAATAACCATAGAACGTGTTACCATGCATTACTGGCGCCCTTGAGAACGCAGATTTGGTGGCAGGACCAGAAGTCAAAAACATCTTAGTCATTTCATAACTTAAGTGTTTTGTTTTTAAATATCTGACTAATCATATGACATTATAACGTAGTAATATCTGAAATACTTTCTTGTTGTTGATTTTATTAGAAATACATGCTTTTATGTTAAAAACCCTTACACTTTTCTCAGTTAAATTTGACTATTAAAATTGTAGGAAATTGACTTGAGTTAAGAAATTACTGGAGATGTTTTATGAATACCGCCTCGATCAGGAGCTCAAACCAACAACCACTCGTGTGAGAGAGGCAGAGTTCACTGCAAATGTATATGATCAGCGATCATACTTACTCATAGACTACGTTTACCTTCATATGGTAATAACAATGATGTAAGATGATTTTGGATTCACGTCTTAAACTTATATCGCTGGATTATGATGGCAAATTATTCCAAATATAGTTTCTGATTTGTCGACGGTAAATCAGTTGGCATCGGTGAAATGTTATTCTTTGACCATATTATATTTCGTTGACATTTCTGAACAATAACTTGACATTTCTGTTGCCTTTTAATGAAAATGACACTGGAATGAAAATACCACTTCGACCATAATCTGATATGCTGACTTTTACAAAAAAAATATGGACAACCGGCAGGACTTATCCAGCATAATAATCAAACCAACTGTCGCCCAGATCAAGGATGCATGATATTGATTTTAAAGAAGTCCTGTTCAAAAGAAATCCTGTTCCAAAGGTCTTTTCGTCTAACGGTACCTGAATAGCGATAATTGATTTTTGATTGGTTAACACAGGGATTTGATTGGCTAACGGTATCCGGGTCACGCGACAGATGGCACGCGACTCCTGGCAGCAGTAAACAAAGTGACAGTTCACCGTTACCAAAATACCGAGGTACTGCGATAATTGGTCCAATACGGACTTATAGGCACTTCAACATGGGCTTTCGATTGATAGAAGCGTTACCTGAAGAAAAGCCCAAAGGACCAGCTGTCGTTAATAGATAAAATTGTTCATTGTTATTACAATGCTGATAAAATTATTTAATTTCTTCGCAGCTTTGCCGATGTTGACAAAATCCTTAACCGCAGAGATTTTAGAAATGGATTATCCATTCATTTTTGGATGCAGACAATTTAGTTTTCGTAATTTACTCACAAAGAAAGGGTGACAGTTGTTCGCATAAGCAAATATCGAAGCACGCAAATATTGGTCTTTGTTTACTTCAATTAAATGCCCTTACGTTGAGTTCAATTGAGTACTTCCGCAACTCTTAAAGATGCCAAAACCTTGGTTATAATATAGGAAACGATTGCAACCAGTTGCTGTTAGCGAATTAAAAACAAACTTCACAATGTCATTTCCATATAATGAAAGCGGTGGCCAATTATTTTGGTGGCAGTCAATTCCGCCTATCGAGCAGTCCCCCGATGTGACCCCTTTTGTCAGGGCGACCTGTATCCGAGGCTGCTGATGTCACACCAGAATGGGATCAGCGGATATTGATCACACAGTTGCCATGTACTGGAACCCTATGAAGACTGTTGTCGGGGATTCAGGACGATCATGTACGCGGTTGTCTCCATGCTTACATAGGGCGGATATCTTACCATTATGCCTTGAGGGTCTCTGTGTGTGTGTTGGGGAGGGGGGGGGGGTAAGTTTTTTACTTACCATATATATCATATATATAACAGAGTACATAGTCTAACGTGGTAATATTATATTATTTTCAATAGAACAAACAACACAAAGGGAATAAACGGCCGTGGGCTGGGCTGCAACACATTGTGCTGTACAGTGCGGTTGCGTGTGGGTGTGGTATTGACCTATGGGCAAACTGTGTCGTGTCAGCCTGTCACGGGCCGCCCTGTGCTTAGGTCAGACTTCAGTTGATCGGATCATACCGTAAAGTGGCTTTATTCAAAAACGATGTGAAACGAATTTATGTTGACATAAGCAATGGAGTTTCGAGAAAGTCTGCGTATTCCATTTCCAATGTCATTGGCTATTTATTTTATAATTTTCTCCAAATCACATATAGATATTATTCATTTTCAACATCGCGGCTGTTCAAGAGTTCCATAATCGGATATAATGCATTGTATGCCGCAGTAATCGCCACTCGCTACTTAGGATATTCACCTCAAAGTCCACCACGATTGGTGTTTCTGCAGGAGCTTCTAACGGGCGGTCATTGACTTTGTCTTCTTTAATTCATAATGAGAAAGATATAGGACTTATACGGCCAAATACAATCATGAATGCGTTTTGTATTCCTGGGGAATTAATAAGAGGAAAATTAGATTAATCATTCTACTATACTTCTGATCTACCCACCTCATGTATATTTATTATGACCATTATAATTACATTGTAGTACATATATTTCGATATTGTTGTCATCTGTGACAACTAAATGATGTATTTGATTTAAAAAAAAACATCAAAACCACTCGTCCTCTTTGACTCATGCATATGCTGATGGACAGTTGAACATTTATATACAGAATGCATTGGTAGCATCACATGTCAATCAGCCAACAACGATAAAGTCTTTTCGGTTGAATCGCGTTACTAACATTATTCAAAATCTTTTACTTCAAACACAAAACTTTGAGGTTCCAGTATCTTACTTTTGACACTCAAAATGATTTGCCACACTTAACATTTTACAAACCATGGGCGAGTCCCTTTAAGGTCATTTGCTTATTTTAAGTTAAACATTTGAAGGTAACTGCAACATGATTTTATTGCTAGTAGACCCTTGTATGGACAACGTTAACATTGCCGCGGGGTTTGCACACTCAAGTTACCAGAATATAAAAAATAATGTAATGTCCTGTGTTGTTCGCGGGGCATTTTACAGAAGAAAAACTTGTTATAGCATAACGTACAAAGCAAACTTACATATTACTTCCTTGAAAGAGCTACGAACTTGAACAACCTCGGACACACTTTTAATCTTGTTTTGATGAACTATTGTTGTTACGATACTGAAATATTTAAACAACGGAATTTAGTCCTATACACAGGCACCGTTGTACTAAAGTGGCCTTATCTGCGCGTAATGCATCCTATTTGTCACATATTGTTCATGCATCTACCAAAAAGGTTTATCAGTCTTCTTACTTCATACGTTGACAGGCACATTCAGCATAACATAATTATATGATATATTAACATTTTTAAGTCACGACTGTTGTTGTTGTTGTTGATGTTGAATGGTTGTATTCGTTCGGATAAAAGAGGCTTTAGTTACATTCGGAGGCATATAGAACTATAGTAGGTTAATGAGCACAAAGATATAGTAGTGATTATTAGTACTTCATTGTGTTGAATCGTTGTAGTTTTTCGTACTAAACTATTTGAGTACAAACTTGCAGGGACACATGCTTACTACTATATAATAGGTTCTCAATGACTCAGTTTTAAATGACAAAGAAATAAAGAAATCATTATTGTGACCACAGCTTCCGATTTATATAATACTCGACAACAATACAGCTTCAATATGGCCTTTTGTAGCTTAAGATCAAAGTGAGACACTTAACATTATACAAAGTACAATCATTATACTACGATGACTTGACAAAGGGAAACTGGGGGCAGAAAGGCAGAATGGTCCGCTTTGTGTAATAACGTTCTTTGTATCTAGACTCTACATGGTATTAAACTTTAATTTAAAATATGTATTTTTTAACAATAATTTAGTAAAACGTTCTAAAAGCACAGAAAATATATATGCACTGAAATGTTTGAAATAAACGCACTATTTTAATGTTAATCGGTTCGTGTGCCGCATATTTTAAAAGCTACACCCATTGCCAGGAGCGATTTCAGAATTGACTGGTAGAGTGAGGGAGGGGGAACCTAGGGACGCAACCTTTCCATATGCGCCCCTCCCTCAAAACCGAAATGAATATGGCATTTATAGTTTGCATGGGTCTTGGGGGTATTCCCCCACGAAAATGTTAACAATTTTTTAGTCCGAAATGATGCATTTTGAGAGTAACCCGCACCCATCCCCTGTAATCCAATTCTGATTCCTGTTCACAATAGATTTATTTAAAAAATGCTGGTCGCGCGGATAAATGCACACTTGTAACACGCTTCATATATCATAAAACAACAAAGATAAACTTATTTAAAATGTTCGTGGCGGGTAGTAACAGACTAAGGGCACCTTTGCAGTTTAAATAGCTACACGCTTCATATATCATAATAGTATACCTCTCAAGCATCCAAGCTACTTCTATAATGAAAACCATTATAAAATAAACTCGAAAATAAATGTGTATTAAAAAAAATTGCTCATGGCGCGTGCCTGTCGTCTGTTTCACTTTGACAGTGGTCGCGTGCCGGTCGTCTGCTCGGCTGGGATTGGATACGTACCAGTAACATATGCTACATTGTTACATATGTGGCAAACGATGAAAATAATGAGGCTGATCAATCACTCAACCTTGCAGACACCAGGTGACTTTTCCGCTCCATTTTTAATGTTACTCCTTTGTAGTTTTAAATTTTGAATGGAGGACAAAGCCGAACGGACTTTTAAAACAGATTTCTTTCGAATTCGGCCAATCCCGTGTTTTTTTAACAAATGTCATTTATTTGTTCCAGTTTGTATGTATACTCACGTATTTTTAGTTTCGCTACTATCAGTCAAGTTTAATAAATAAAAGTTAGTAGAATGCGACACGTGTTAATAACTAGTAATCAGGGAATATTAAATTCAAGTAGACTTCAGACGAAATCTATTTTTCTAAATTTTACTGCTCCCATGTTACCCAAATGACCTGACATAACTTTTCCCTATGAATTAAAACAACATGTTTACTACATACGTATCGATTTGAGAATCTTTCCGCAATTTTCTTTTGTACAGCCGCTGCGGCGGTAGTAGAAATGCCCATATAAGGGAATCATGGAAACAAGCTTCTAGGTGCAGACGACAGTTTCCAAGATTCCGAGCGATAGATAAAAGACTCGTCACATTGACGGAATCTTCCGCTCCAATTTCGCACAGCGCTTAGAAATTTCCGGAACGTACCGGTGATAGCCGACTGGGTTTATTTCAGCCTCTTCGGTAATACTCCATGCGTGTGATAGCATTAGGAGTGGTGAAAGGGGGGATAATTTAAAATACTGAAAACATTTACATGTGTGTTTAAAGCACAGTAGCTCGAAGTAACTTAACTGTATAATATACACACACTGTATAAGATATTGGTTGAAAACAATTCTGAACCAATGCAGTATCAATTAGATTTTTTCGAATTTTAAATTCCATATTCCTACACGGGTGTAAAATGCCATACTTAAATGCGGTTCTGCTAAATAGATAACACACTATATTGCTATTATGCAAATTTATTTTTGTTTTTAAACTGACTTTCAACCGTGACTATGAAATTATCACACACAAATCAAGTTGCAGGTACATGTATATGACAATGCTCGTCCGTTAGTCAAGGAGCTTAAGTCAACACATGTTTTGTCCTGATAACCGAATAAAACAATGTACTGGTATTGTTAGTCTCCGATTCGTATTCAGTTATGGGAGCAGTCATGAAGTGTTTTAAATAAATATATTTTAACGGCGACTAGAAGAAGAAAAAGAAGAAGAAGAAGAAGAAGAAGAAGAAGAAGAAGAAGAAGAAGAAGAAGAAGAAGAAGAAGAAGAAGAAGAAGAAGAAGAGAAACAACAACAACAACAACAACAACAACAACAAGCAGACAAGAATTTAACGTTTAAATTCCATAACGGCCTTATAGTTTATACGCAGAGGTATGATGTTATTTTTTACATTAAATGATTATTATTTGTCACAGCATTTCTGCAAACTGAAAACCACACACGCCAGTGATTTATTCATAGGCAATATGTGCGATAGTTCCATGCCAGGTAGGTGAACTATCTGCCACGTAACCAAATACATCATGTTATTCAAAACGTGGTTATGGTATCATAACGGCAGCAGTGAGTGGGTCTCAATTCCCTACGGAGACATTCTAAAATAGATGTCTGTTGCTATATTTGTCTCACAGAAAGTTATTTAAGATCTTTTAGCATCGATGTGACCAGAAGACAAGGACGTTGACGAGGTTATAATGTTGAGGATATATGAGATTTACTGAATTACAGAGAAAACAAATTGACTACGTTCGCTTGGTCAGTAAATAATATTGCCCAATGAAATATTTATAGTCTAAAACTATAGTCATAAAATTTTATAAAAAATCGAGAAAAATCCCTGTGTAATAAACAGCAATAACACTTACATTATGCACCAGTCAATTGTAACCACAGCCCCCAGGTCCGGGGAATAGCGGGGACTTTCGGCCCAGCCAATCCCAGGTAAAATCCCCGACCTGAGGGGACCAACTGTTGGTAAAAACCCCGCCAAATGCATCCGCACCCGGGGACATCCTAGGTAAGGCCCATTCCCCGACGCGTAAACAAAACCACCGCATTTCCCGGCAATGCGGGGTCATATGGAAGGTTAAAACATGGCCCTTTCCTCCCGCTATCCCCGGTATACCACCGGACCTGGGGACCGTGGTTACAGTTGACTGGTACATTAGTTTGTCATTCACGTCCAAGACACCATCTAGTTGATACCGGAATTGCCAAGATGCCGGCGGTAAAAAAGATACTGCATTCAAGGTGAGTCTCAAGGGGAACATACAGTTTGGCTTGTCCGTTGTTGTTGTTTTCCGAAGAAAATCGTCGCAATTTTGTTATAGCATTGGTGTTGCCAACGAGCTAAATAACTTAATTGTTGAGTTTGTTGACTGTAACTGTATGTGACAAGGGTGGCAAGTCCGATAACTCTGTCTGAAATAGTTGTAGAGTTACGCCCCTTGATCGATCGATTTAAACTTACTAGCATTAGCATCATTCGTTTAAGGTGCTCTTTTAAAGTAAATGTAAAGGATCGAACACAAAGATGTAATAATAGTTTTGAAGTATTAGTACGTTTAATCATCCATAGTGTATTCAATAATAAAATATATAAAAACACACATTCAATTAGTTAGAATACTTGTTGGTGTGTCGACCAAACGGCTTATATTGGCCAAAAAGAGGTAGTAAAGAGGATAAAGTGAATTTTAAGAAATAAATTGGCAAATTAAGGAGCAGTCATGTTATCAGGAGCAGGTGCCCTACTCAAGGTGTTCCCTATGTACAGAGACGACAGGTGCATGGGTGAGTCTAACGCTAGCGTCTCGCACGAGAACTGAGTCTAAGTTTTCGGCAATTTTCGAATTAACTTGTTTGAGTGTGATCACGTCAATGTGGAAAGAAAGAAAAGAACAATCGAACATAGCGATTTTTGACTGTATTCCCAAATTCTGTTACATGTATGATTATCTTATTCTTACAAGTGGATGCTCTTAGTTTAGTTTGCCATTTTTAGTGAAACAATTTTATCCATATGCAAATAATGGTATTTAACCAAATTTTTGATATGTGTGCTCATATATGAAGTCTTATGTTACAACGGTAGAACTTGTTTTGATTGACTGTTTCATTATTGTTTGAACGTTTTGTTATCACATGTTAATTATGTGCATTTATATGTAAAAAAAAGTTCAAAGTCAATCATTAAAAGGCCTCGTGCTTCGACCGACGCGACATGTGAACATAAAATCCGGATCTTGCTTATTTAATAGTTAATAGCGATTCTGCTAAATGTATACCTTGAGATGAATAAAAAATAAGACCATAAGAACACTTTAACGACATATTCTCAAGAGGAATTTTAACAGACGTGTTATTAGAATTATTTCATGAAAACATCTTTTAGTAATTGACGTGAGTTTAAATGGACATTTTATGTACCTGCTGCTTCTAAATACGGTAAGTTAATGTGTAGTTGCGTTAATGCATTCGCGTGATTTTCGGCAATTAAATTCCACGTGTTTGAAATCATATGTTTTAACGTGGACGACCTTCTCAATTATTTTTCAAGACACAAGGTGGAATTTTCCAGGAATTATAAAGGCTCCGTAATTGGTTTAAACAAATTGTTTGTATGTTTTCATCACGTTTATGTACTGTCTGTGCAAAGAACACGTCCTCTCCTATTAAATGTAATCCAATTTATGTAAATAAAGCTGGTTAAAACAGGGTATATTTAAATTGTACAAGTAAGTCAAATTTAATTCACGTATACTACTTTTTTATACAATTAACACTGTAGCAATTAAACCAAAACCGCACCTCGGCAAACTCCATCATTTGACGAACCTTGGAGTAATGCCGGTACAGTGTTATTACTAAATTCAAATTGATTCCAAGACCATTGTTTCATTGCATAAATTATTAAGAGTCCTATGAGTAAAGTTTATAGGCTTATCTGCTAAATTCGAATTACTACGCGATTGAATTGCAGCGTAGTTGAACGTATATAATTCTAACAGTGCCCCGTATACATCCAATGTTGTTTTCGATGAAAAATTGCAGTGATCTTCGATTGGTCATAGATAACCAAATACCAGTTCAAAACAACCAACAACCAGTCCAAAACAACCAACATCCAGTTCAAACTAACCAACATCCAGTCATAAACAACCAACAACCAGTCCAAAACAACAAACATCCAGTCCAAAACAACCAACATCCAGTCCAAACTATACCAACATCCAGTCATAAACAACCAACAACCAGTCCAAAACAACCAACATCCAGTCCAAACTAACCAACATCCAGTACAAACTAACCAACATCCAGTCATAAACAACCAACAACCAGTCCAAAACAACCAACATCCAGTCCAAACTAACCAACATCCAGTACAAACTAACCAACATCCAGTCATAAACAACCAACAACCATTCCAAAACAACCAACAACCGGTCCAAAACAACCAACAACCGGTCCAAAACAACCAACATCCAGTCATAACCAACCAACAACCAGTCCAAAACAACCAACATCCAGTCCAAACTAACCAACATCCAGTACAAACTAACCAACATCCAGTCATAAACAACCAACAACCAGTCCAAAACAACCAACATCCAGTCCAAACTAACCAACATCCAGTACAAACTAACCAACATCCAGTCATAAACAACCAACAACCAGTCCAAAACAACCAACATCCAGTCCAAACTAACCAATATCCAGTCATAAACAACCAACAACCAGTCCAAAACAACCAACAACCAGTCCAAAACAACCAACAACCAGTCGAAAACAACCAACATCCAGTCCAAACTAACCAACATCTAGTCAAAAACAACCAACAACCAGCCCTGAACAACCAACAGTCAGTCATTAACAAGCATCAACCAGTCCTAAACAATTAAATACCAGTCCCAAACAACCAACATCCAGTCCTTAACAACCAACATCCAGTCCTTAACAACCAACATCCAGTCCTTAACAGCCAACAACCAGTCCAAGATATGGCGAGAAACTGCGTCAACAAACGTGGGTAGCATGATAATGCAGCGTAAACGTAAGTGAGGAACGTAGTGCTATGTGAGGAGTGTGAGAAACTGATAAACGCAATAGTGTAAGCGTACGTGATTAATATAATACAGAGTTAACATCCGTATGCATGTTTATAACGTTATTCAGCGCAAACGAGCGTAATAGCAGAGTGATGCATCGTGAATGTATCTGTGAAACGTAACACGTACATGTTCTTTTAGATTTGCGTAAACGTCCGTAAGTAACGTAATGCAGCGAAAATGAACGTGAGTAGCACCATAATGCAGCGTAAACGAAAGTTTGGAAAGTATTGCTGCGTAAGCGATACTGAAAAGGATGTACAGCATAAACGTCCGAATGTTACATATTTTAGGATTGTCTCTTATTTTTCCTGCCATCATGCAGCATGAACGCTCGTTCACGATTTTGCAAATTCATGAAGCGAGCAACATCGATTTGCATATTCGAGCGTTCATACTGCTTTGAACATGAATGCACGAAAAATAAGAATCAATCCTTATATTAACATTTTTCCTTTTCATTTCTTTATGTTTTGTGGTAATAATGAGATTGCTCTAAGAATTTTCTCGTTTAATAAGCAAATGATTGAGATTTTTAAGTCGTGTTTTACCCATGCATGCTCAAGGTATTTCTTGTGAACCTCCGCGTATAGAATTAAGTCAGTAAAGGTCGTCCAGTTCATGCAAAATGAACGCGAATTGTGTCCTACAGAAAATAAAGTGCAAATGTATTTTTTTTACAGCGTAAACGATATGTAAAAAAGTGAACAGCGTTTACGTATGTGGGTAACCCATTGCAGCGTAAACATACATGATGAACATAATGCAGTGGCCACGTACGTTAGAAATTTAAAGCAGGTTACGCGTATGTCAGAAAAATGATGTTGTGTAAACGTTTGTTACACGCATAATGCAGCGTAAACGTACTTGAGAAACATGTTGCAGCGTAAAAGAACGTTAGACACATTTTATAAAGCATCGTACATATACAAGGGTAACATAATGCAGCGTACGCGTTTGCTGGAACCATGAGGCTGCGTAAAACGTTCGTTAGGCACATTCTGCAGCGAAAACGTATCCGTGAAACGTAGTGCGCAAACGTAAGTTATACACATATGCAGCTGAACGTACTTGAGAAACATATTGCAGCGTAAACGTACGTTAGACACATACTACATCGTATATGTACGAAGGAAACGTAATGCAATGTAAACGTTTGCTACAAACATAATTCAGCATACGCGTACGCTGGGAACATAATTCTGCGTAACACGTTCGTTAGACACATTCTGCAGCGAAAACGAACGTGAGAAACATAATGCAGCGTAAGCGTGTGTTAGGAACATGATGGAGCTGGGAAAATCCCGCTATTCGTTAACATAATTATAACCTGAAAATACCACCGTAATTAAATCGGTTATCAGTATTTTCCTTAACATTATTAAATTCCTGAGGTCTGTATATCAATCGCACTTTTCACAAAGGTCTTCAAGGACGAGTTATTCAGTGCATTGCACCATAAGACAGAACCTTTCTGTCAAAATATTTAGATATAGAGCGACTGAATAGCACCCAGCGTCCTCATGTCCTATAGATTTTCTACAAATGTTGTTATAGTCTAATGCGCTCAATATCAGTGCATTGCTATCATAAATGAGAAAATATTATACTGAACCACTCCATCTTAGATAAAACTCATGAACTATCATATCAGCTGTTAAAACGGCACTCAATAGAGTACTTTAGACCATGCAGGGTGCGTAATGGTGCATTATGTACGGTGTACCAAGTCGTCCCGAAGTGACAATATAGAGATAGATGTAGCGAAAAACAACTTAGTCACTAGACGGCTAGGGAGTGTTTATGCGTTAATAAGTCTGGGAGACAGGGTTTGTTCCTAAGACGAGCAGGACATTTACGGTAAAGTAAGTTTGATGTTCCGAATAAAGCCTTCAAAGGAGTGGAATATCATTATTGGTAATTTCTTATAAATAATGTAAAAGGTCCTGGGGGCGCAGGCACTAACATCTCGAGTCTGACTTTAAGACTAATGCTGAGAATACTGATTTTTTAAATGTTTCAAAATATCTATAACATAACTGATTTTGGAAAAATATGTGTATCTGATTGCAGAACAGATTGCTTGTAACAGATTCAGATCTTTTGACCACATTTGCTCCTGTAACAGCATTATTACAACAAACTTTTCTGAGCCTGAGTCTCAAACTAAGACTTTCGTGAATACGGACCATGATTAACTTGGGAGAGGCCATGATTAAGAACAGTCTCAAGTTGCAAAACTGAAATTCTTCGTTCCATTGTAACTTTCCTTCCAGTTAATTAAGTATTGAAGATGAAATTCGCTGAATTTTATAACCGTTTATTTGAAATTATATCATAATTATTTTTGTTAAACGAATGGAACAAAGATGATTTGTTGTAATTTCAATAAAAGTGCTTTCATGAGTCTGAAGCTAGACTCAAACTTAAAGCCTGTTCGTAGTCATGGACCCTGATGTAAAGAAGCGAGGTATACTACTAAGTAAGTGATTAAGTAAGTTGAGCATTTTCACTTTCAATATAATTTATCAGGGACGGGGGATTATTTAACGGTGCAAGTTTCGTCAGAGGGTTTATGAAATGGCTTCTATATGTTATCATACGTGATAACCCATACAAAGCGTATGTCAGTGACGTCAGTACACTACAAAATCGGTTACCCTCTCATATAATAGTATATAACATGCTATAAGTTTTTTTACTACACTGTTTTGTCTCAGTGTTTGCAGCCCTTCGATATGTGTTAAATGAATTGTATATTGTTGTACTTCTTTTATCAGTCTCTTCATATTCATAATATTGTTACTCAACATTTAACTTCAATGACCCTTTCCCTATCCGTGTTTTTGTTTGTAAGATTTTCCGCCTGTTTGTAGCACCGTGAGTTGATTTAGGTACGATAGATATATACAGACCTTCTTAAAGACAGGGATCGTTCTTTTGAGCAATGTTATTTCAGTGTTTATAACACACTTTCTATAACCACTTCAATCTGAGTAATAGCTGATCCTATATAAGAACTGTCGTAGGAAAGCGCGCTCGATAACATGCAATAATGATTTAAGGCCTGCCAAAAGCAAAAACATAGTTGACTAAAAAGTCAAATAAAAAAGTAAACCAGAAACGCCACAATGCGACAAGATCAGGTTTCCAATGATTGACATAACTTCAGCCTTCGTTGTGAGATTAAGTTTCAACTGTTTTTTTTTCAATAACAGTGACCGAGACCTTGACCCTTGGGGGCCTAAATGCAAACCCATGGAAGTCCTCCATAAACTTTTCCTATATACTAAGTTTGGTCGCAATATGTTTACCCTAACTAAATCAAATTATCCAGTACCGACGGTTTTTCTATATTTGGTAATAGCTAGTGGCCTTGACCCTAAAGGCACAGGCACAATCCCATAAAAGGTCTCTATTAACTCTTCCTATATACCAAGCCTGATCGCAAAATTCAACCCTAACTTAAGTTATTCAATACCAACCATTTTCTGTTTTTATGTACAGTGATATTGTCCCTAGGGCCCCCAAACGCAATCTTATGAAGTCTCCAAAAACTGTTAATATAAACCAAGTTTGGTCACCTTATGTCCAACTTAACTAAATGTATTCGATACCATGAGTCTGGCGTACTAAGTGAATTAAATGAAGGGCATTGGAGTTTTAAGTGAAAATAACAACTTGCACTAAAACTATAACCAGACGCCGGCGCCGACACAGGGGCGAGTAGTATTCATTGGCTTTTGAATAGTCAAGCAAAAAAAAACAAAAAAACGCCGTATGAAAAACTGGGCTTTAAACTGATACAATAAGTAGCTGTATAAAATCTTACAACAAAACACTACATAAATGTGAATCCATCTTTACTGCAGCCTGCTGCTTACCTAGATCTGGGAATGACTGGGTGTGGCGAATAAGGTTATTAGGTCTATATATGTCGCGTGGGTGGATGAGCACAACGCATAACAAGGGAGGTAAATGCAACATTGATGAAAACAAGTTCAGATAGGAGTGATCGAGTCACTTCCCATTTTAATACAATATATAGTGTAAAAAAAGTCACAAAAATATGTAAATGCATGAATCACAGACAGATTTGGAATTATCACAGACATTTTACAACACCACAATTATTCATCAATTGCTCACACAAATATTCTTTCGGATTTAACAGAGGACTTAATATATTTATCTAAAGTCCTTGGATCAAATAAAAATGGCAGTTTTAAATATTAAAACATCATCCAGTATTTAAATAAATCAATGAAAATTTACTCGTTAATAATACAAAATGTATTAACAATACAACACAAGAATCATGAAGATTGACAAAATTGTACATTATCTATTTTCTTCTGCATTGGCATAAATATTGGCAGGATTTACAGACTTGGCACAGTATGTTACTATAGAGATGTAACTTACAAATTGGCCATAAATGGAAGATACAATAAAACATTTGGCAATAAATGAAGAAAACCCCCACCAAACTATCTACATAATTCTGTGTTTGTTTGTTTTTAAATTGTGAGGATTGATATCAGAACATTTAAAGTATCAACAAGTATTGAACCCTTGTAAATATAATGGTTCAATACTTTTTAGTATTCAAAATGTACTTATATATGTACTTATGAAGTATGGGTTAATAGGTCATTGGGTTAACATCTTAACAATAGCACAGTCGCATACAGGTTTATATTTGTGAGCAGCTGAAGCCCCAATGAAGCCCACTGATGCCACCGTCGGCACCCCGGCGTATCATAATTATGATATATATCGTATAGGTTATGAAATGCTGGGGTGCCGAGGATGACTGATGCCTACAGGTCTAGTACCTATGTTGATGTTTTCTTTAACATCTTTCTTAATTTTGTAAGATTTTATGAATATTTGATATGAACAATCATTTGTTTCTTATTCATGTTTTTCACTTTTATTAAAAATGAATCATTTGAAAATTGATTTTTTTTAATGAAAATGTAGCCCGGAAATTCCTTTTTGGACAGGTTCTTTTTGATAGGAATTGTTTCAATAATAAATTGAGGCTGTTGAAGTGCTCTAGAAGGGTTGGCCAGGATTTAGGTTTGACTCAGTTTTAGGTTCTCAACCAGTAATGACACTTGGCTTAGTATGAAGATTGAGCAAATTAATATTATACTTATAAAAGATTTTTAGCTGCACATCTGATAATGTGTCATGTGCTACAAAGTAAATTTTCTGATAATGGAAATCATACAACAGTTATGGTAAGAAATAATTGTCGCAGAAAATTTACTCTAATGTGTGTGAGTATCATGTCGGTACCACAATTCTGATTGGGTACGTTCTATCTAGTAAATTCTCTGGAGGTAAGATATTCTTTGTGATGATGTACACTTTGAAGTTGGCTGTTCTGAAGTTGTTGAACTTGTTCTTCTGATAATCTGCTGGGTCACTTTCCTTCACTAACTTGAGGTAACTGAAAACAGATGTCAAACATTAAAAGACATTGGGCTTATTGCTCAGAACTTTGTTAAAGTTAACAATGTTGTTAACACTATCTTTGTTAACATTCAAATCTTTACTGCTCTTGATATTTCATGGATACATCTGTGATCTGCAGTATTTCTACAAACATCAACTGTTTCAGATGTTTTTTGTTTTTGTTAAATATATGAGCATATTATCAAATATTACACCTTTTAAAGTTAACAATGATAAGGTAAATGACAGTGTAAACTTTAACAAAGTTCTATACAATCTGCTGATTTTATAACAAAACACTTCCAAAATATTTCCAAAATGTTATTTTTTGGTAGATCCAAATTTATATCATTCCTATGTCATCAAGTTTTTAAAAACATGTGTTTAACTTTAAACAAATGCTATCCTAGTTACAACAGTAGACTGATGTGTCTTTTCACAACTCTCTCTTCTTTGGTCATCAAGACACACATAATCCATAAAATCCAACTTTATTTATGTGAACATAAATGGCTTTATCACAGACAACCCTCCTCCTTGTTAACATTCTAAAGGGATATATCAATGAACCTATGTTAAACTACAGGTGTTAAGAATAAATTGAGTGATAGTTGCTAGAGTAGTTTGATGAGCTGGGACTCCGCCTCACCCCAGAGGTTGTGGATTCCTCACCAGGGAAATATTGCTCAGCCTCTCAAATAAGACACATTTTTTTCCAGGAAACAGCCTCGAAAGTGAATCATATTAGCTTTCACAATCAAGTTATATTAAATAAGTACATGTATAAACCAAGAACAGATTTGCCTTTTTCACTTTTTTTAAGATGAACACATAAGGAAAGTACATGTAAGCCCCTACTTTTCTTCCTGCATGATTGTCTTATCCATCATCATGTTGACCAGTCCGGGGCAGACCTCGTCAAAACGTATCTCGACAGCGTGGAACATATCCACCTCCATCATGTCCAGCACACATGGCTTACCAAATCTGCAACATGGATATAACATATGTTTCAACATGGATATAACATATATACATGTAAAACAACATGGTTATAAAATATGCTACACCATGTAAGAAGATATGATACAGCATGGATATAACCAAACTTGGACAGATTTTGTTAAAGCCAATGTCTACAGTATTGAACAAATAGACCTACAATATCTATCACAGTAAGCACATAATGTTTATCAAATATGCAATATGGATATAAGATATGGTACGAATCTGGGATAGACCTAGCTTAAGTGAAATGACAAGGAAGCCTAGATGGGGCACCATATAAGATATCAACTTACATATATAAACATATTTCCTGAAATTGTGTGAATATATATTGTTTAATCTCAGGCCAAAAAAACATGATTTTTAGATTATATATCTTTCCCACCCCTGATTCATGCTAAATCAGATAACATCTGCCCTCAATGATTACATACTTTCTTTAACAGAAGAATCCAAGTCCATTTGCATTTGTTTTACCAGGGTTATTATGTGACTAGTAAATCTCTCTGTTGGTTTTTAGAATTATATTTATATCAGGGTGGTTTGGCGTTATGTCATATCCCCAACCACAATGTTTATTATTTGACATAATTAAATACCAGCCGGAAATAGTAGAAAATCAAAAAGCAGCCCCAAATAATAAAGATAACACTCCTTTTATATTTGAAAAATAAAATTTGTATTCATATTTATTTATCTTTAGCCTAAAAACCAAATATTGAATACTACAATCCAAACCTGTCCACTCAATATTGCTTGGCTTGAACTTAAGGACTGATTTTTTAAATCTATGTTAACCCTTTGCTCAATATTTGCGAGGGTCGAAGTATTTTGGCCGGTCCCTGAGACAACAAGCCAATGGGCTCTGACTGTTTGCAAATAACAACTATAATTTTACCTGACAGATCCAAGTACAGACAAGCGTATCTTCTCTGGTTCCATCTGGGCCGGACTCAGTGTGTTGATGTAGTTTGTATCTCTATATCGCAGGAATGTACCGGCCTGGCCACTCGGGTCTATAATAAGCGGCCATCTGCAGAAACAAAGGAATTGATTTGAATTGTCTGAATACAGATTGAAGCTATTCAAATTCTTTGATATCAAAAACATGAAAATAAAAAGTTAAACAATAAAATAAAAGCCAATTCTTAACTGTCAGAAAGTAATGAAAGAGTTAAAAGCATTGAAAGGCTGTTAACAACAAGTATTTTTTAATTTTTCTGTTTATATCTATTCCCCTCGACTCCTCAGCAAGATTTATTTAAGATTCTACAGCTTGCTTTCAAATTCACACTTACGTTGCAATCTTATGAACTTATTTAAATAAACTGGTCTTTTCATGCACACTTTTTTAGCCCACATAACACTATACTTCCCATTTTGTAACCCCAGCATATTAATTCTTTCAACCTGTCATGTCAAAAAGTAGATCTGACGATACCTGATTTTTATTTGGGGTACTTTAAGTCTGTTGGCCTGCGTCCTACAGCCTATAAACTGGTTATCAAGAGTCACAATGTGGTTAATGTGATAAATCATTTAATTTAATCAAACAAGATTTAAGTACAGCTACCCCAATTTTATAAAATACACACAATCAAGTTCATTATATAGGAAAGTATTCATCAATGTTTAGGTGATATAAAGTCAGACCTCTTTTAGTTATGCAGGTCCTTGTCAGAATGGCCTTGAGACTTACTTGCCGGAATCTGCTATCCGGTTGCCAATGTCTCTCATGAGGACGTCATCCAGCTCCCGAATGTTGACCTTAACCCCCGGAAGATCCTCATCATCCATATCTGTGTATTGAAACATTTTCTGGTAGAGACTCATTTGATTTGATTTTTTTCTCTCCAGAAATTCACTCTTAAACCATTAAATATTTCAATTGTGCTACTAGTGTGTTTCTCATACTGGTGAAATAAGGTTTGTCTGCATTTGATTATCAATATTTTATAAACTTTGGACTAAATATGTATTTTATGGTCTTGCAATTGACTATGGATTTTTTTTCCAGTAGAGATTTTTTAGCAATACTTTGATTATGAAAAGAGCTTGAAGGACTGCAATGACAACTTTAAGAAACCTTGTCAATTGTCTGAACTAAGACACACTGTAAGTTTCAAATATTTGCTTTATCCTTTCATCTTTGGTATTCTCTAGGACTAAGGTATTAACAAGCCCATGCTTCAACCCACCTTCCCCTCCCTTCATCTGTTCACGGAGTCGGAGTTTAGCCTGGGCAAGTTTGTCCCGCGCCTTCTCCAGGTCAATCTTGGTAGTCTCAACCTCCAGCTCCTGGTCATGAATTGCCTGGAAACGTTGTATGTTAGCCGTTTGTTAGATTATCTTACAAATTTTATGAGCATAATTTTGTTTAGTTTGTATGTAACACAAGTAGTCGTAAATTTACTTAAAACATACATTGAATTCAATTGACTCAATCATTCGTCCTACTTAAATCAGACTGGCTTGGTCTTATATTGGTGTAAGATATTGGATAGTCAATGGATTACACTTTGACTAATAATAACGCCTAGGTAATGGGCCTTGTTACCCATGACGTGCATACTGTATCTAAAAATACTGTATAAAGAATCATATAATATTTTGAATGATTACTAAATTATGGCCCAGTTTTGCATACCTGTATTTCAAACTATCAAGAGGCATAGCTTGACAATTATTAAAGTCTGAGTTATTGGACTTGTTGTACATGTGCATATTGTCTTAGGAAACATGCCTATCAAGTTTCATTTGAGTATCTTGAACAGATTTTGAGAAATGGGCTTATGGCCAGGGCTAATATTTGCAGTTTTGATTCTTGAGATTCCAACTCAAGCCCAAGCCATATGGACCCAATTCTTATGCAATTCAATTCAACTTCAGTAATGACACAACAAAATTGCTTCAGAGTTATGTTTAAAATTCCTTATACAAAGCAGTAGTAAAACATCTATACTTTGTTGAAGGTCAGTGGTGTTTGGGTAAGGTTATGGGGTTATTGGGTTACATGTAAGTTCATGTAAAAGTTTCAGCAAAGGACCATTTACCTGAAGGGTGATTTCCGGCTTGGTAAAGCCCATTGCAGGGGCCTGGTCGTGCTCCGTGATTCTCTTCTGTAACTCACAGTAGGAGTATTGGTACTGAAATAACAAATATATGATTCCTGGTTACAATGTCACATTTGAAGTTATTGTCCCCAAGAAATCATTAATAACACTAATAAATATTTCAAATAAGGGTTTCAGTTTACTTTATTCTAATTTCTAATAGCACGATTGTGACAAAGCTGATAGCTTATAGAATTACACTTGAGTCTCTTTCATGGGTAGAACCCTGGCCTCTATTTAAATCTTAAGTACCTAAAAAATGTGCTTATTGCTTGATTCATGTGATCAGCTTGAGCAGTAAACACTTGCATTTTCACGAAAATAACAAACTAAAAAAGCCAAAAATGCATTTATAGATAAGCAGTAACATGAAACTTATCAAGTTAACCAGTTATTATGTTACTTATTAAGTGGAATCCGCAAGTCATAATTAGTTAACCTGTTAGTGTTGTATAGCTTAAAAGGGTAAAAGGTGGTAGTTGTGGGCATTCGCAAGCCTGTTTTTTTTGTCTTAGTGTTGCGAATAAAAACTAGATAGAAAGATAATTGTCGTGAAAATTAAGTGGTTAACACGAAACAATTCGCGAACACTATCAAGTCATCTTACAGCAGTAATATGCCACCATAGATTCTTAAGAATTGTTCAGTAATTACGAAGACTTCAATACCTTAAGATATATGTATGATACTTATTGATGACTAATTATAAAAATATCTTACCTTCTTCTGAGCTATATCATATTCCTCTTCAACTTTCTTTACAACATCCTCCAGTCTGGAAAAAAATAATATCAAATTTAGCATAGCGAGCATATGTGCATTTAATTTTTAACAAGTGTTAAAATATACAGAACATTCACAAACATAGAAATGATCTATTGTTCATGGATATCCCAACTTCTGTTACTTTCATGTCCAATAGGCTGCCACTTTAATATAATATAATAGCTCAGGTAAGCATGAGGCTAAACGATATCCATTATCCTGCCAAATAAATTTATTAAAGCATGGGGCAGATATAATTGAAGATACTGGTTTGGGATAAGAAACTATTGGTAAGGCACAATGTCATACTTGCTGGTCTCAGCCTCTCGTTTCTGCCGGTCCATCTCCTTGCGCCGTTCCTTCTCAGTTTCCAGTTTCTGGAGTAATGAGTCGGTCTGCTCGAGGTCCCAGCCCTGTACTAGTTCTTGAATGGCTGGAACTGACGCTATCTGCCAAGATAACAGCAATCAGATTTTATTGCGAAGTAGGAATAAACAGACCATTTAATTAGTTTCTCAGAGTTCCAGTCGTGTAAAAGTTCTTCAATCAGCCCCAGGGAAGCTATATGCCAGGGTAGTATAAATTTAATTTATATTGAAACACTGGAACATTTATTATGCTTCACTAGTTTCTTTAGAAGCTAATATGTCTGCTCCAATTCCCAGCTCTGTACAAAATTCTATATTTCAGGCATTGTAAGTATCTGTCCATATAAAGGGTGGGATATAGTAGTATATAGACCATTTGTTGTCTCTTTGTATATATGATCAAATATTTTCTTCATTTCACTATCTTGCATTAAGAGTATACATGTAGAGTAATGATTTATTTATTTAGGACATCTGATACATGTAGACAACTAACTTTGATTTTTGAGCACAGGGAAACACATATATTTTTGTTGCTTCATATTCTTAAACTCCCAGTCCTGTTTGGGTTGATGAAACTAATGTTTTCAAAGACATGTATGAAATAATTTTACATAGTATTTGAATTAACGGTATTTGCTTGCTACATATTTGGTTCTTGTCAATGTAGTAACTTAAGAATTATTTTCAATTGCTTTCAGTGATATAACATGATTCCCTTATTTAGACTTTAGATTGGCTTAAATATTAAGAACTCATATTCATCAAGATTAAATACAAAGTATTTAAGGTTTGGAAAAAGCTACTTAACAATGACCCTGGTGTCCACATCATTGTTCACTTAAATAAAGTTCTGAACAATTGGCCCATTATTGTCAAAGATTGTAGCATCAGTGTCCTGTCATTTATCAAAATTTGAATGTGAACTAAATACATGTATATATTAACTAAATGATCTACCTGGTCAGGTGTTTGGCTGTCAGACGCATATATTCTGGGATCAGCACCGTTTTGTAGCAACACCTGAAATAGTTCATGTTAGTGAGAACCAGAGACTTAACTGGATATCATGCTGTATGAGAATACAAAATGTAACAAATTACATTCAAAAATTCCTGTTTAGACATGATATATTAAACTTTAACAAGATCGCTGTGGAGTGAGCCTTTGTCTATTGTTTTTTTCAGTGGAAAAAGGGCTTCAATTAAAATAACTATAAATTATTAAAGTAAGAGTTATGGACAGCATGGCTAAACATGTGCATGTAATCTCTAGCAATATATGACCAAGTTGTATTTGAATGTACTAAAATATATCTTTATCGGTTTTTGAGTTATGGCCAATGTTAATGTGTTTTTTTAATTATGCAGACAACGCCAAGGTTATAACAATACCTTGAATTTTTTGTGTGAAAAACACACTAGCTAAAGTTGACAGAAAAAAGTTACTTCAATTGAAGCATGACCTTACGGCTGATTCATATTAAAGATATTAAATTTGTTTTAAAAAGGCATCAACATTCTTCCACCTCAAAGAATGTAGTACAAGTAAGGATTCAAACATGACAAATACTAGTAGAAAAATTCAAAACATGTCCGTAACCTCATTAGTCCTAACATGTGTGGGCGAGTAAGAGTGGCCTTAAGGTGATTGATCTAGTGATACAGGTGTCAGCTTTTAACCCAAAATGTAGTTGGTTCAAGCCCTTCAAGGAGCATATTTTCCAGGCTTCTCAAAGAATTAAGTAGGAGGGTACTAGTTTCTAACCAGGAATTAGATTGTAGTGCGTCTCATATAAGCTTAAACAGACATTGCCAATAACTACCGGCTTTTGCCAGACCAAAATCTAAATAATCTTTGTTATGAGCCTTGCTGTATTCTTTCATTGCTTTTTTATCTATTGTAAATTTGGTGACAATTGACTAGCAGAACCCCATTCTTTAAAAAGAATACGATGGTGGGTCAGTAGAGATTGGAGAACTGTTAAGGTTATAGCTGTGTTAACAATCAAGCCAAGTAAACAAGTATATGAACTAACCTCACAAGCCTCCAGGTGGCCAGCAAAAGCAGCCCTGTATAGTGGTGACCTCAGGAACTGGCCCTGCTTGTTTGGGTCCGCTCCTCGCTCCAGGAGGAATCTGATGGCGTCCACATGACCCCCACCTGGTGTATATGAGTGCATAATGTATAGATAAAAAAATGAAATTTAGTTGTGCCTTAAAGACATACAGGAAGTCTCATATCTACCAATGTATTACATTTACATATAAAATCATAATAATTGTCCCAGCTACTGTTCAATATTTATTTATATCAATTTTATTAATATAAGGTATTGTGGGTCTTGTTGGTAATTATGCATTAATTTAAAATGTCAATTCCCTATGTAATAAAAGAGCTCATTTTAGCAGTTAAATTTCAGTCAGAGCCTTCACAAAATTTGTCACAAAATATTGAGACATCATAATTTAGGTAGGTTCATTGCATCCTTTATCCTTTTCAAAGTATCAGATTTCCCCCTTTAAATTTCAAACACAGACACCATTATCATAAAGCATAGGCAAAAGCCATATGAATGCCATTACTTGCAGCCTCCGAGACAGGAGAGTTCTCATTAGCATCCTCGCACTCGACCACTTTCATGATGTGTTTCGCTCGCAATGCCCGCCCTATTACATCATCACCCACACCCTGCTTGTTGTCTGCCTCGGCAACCTATGTCAGAGATAAAATAACAATATAATAAATTATATGCCGACTTCATCAAAAATTTTAAGATAAAGTGGAATACTTGATGTTTTATAATCAGCTTGGGATTCCAATTTCATTGTTCCCCTAAATAGTGTGTGAATTTTTTCATTTTTATTTCTAGGGAAACTTAACTTTGAGTATCAATGCCAAACTAACTAGAATTGTGTCCATAGGACACGGATGCTCCCATTTGCTTCACGTTTCACAGGAAATGTTAACTCTCCCTGCTTTGTGAACAAATTAGAGTATTCAGAGCTGCAAACATGAAGCTCCATCCACTTTTATAAAACATATTACATGTAATATAACTGTCACTACTATCGAATATAAGGACCGTAATTTGAAACTACCATATTTTGCTAATTGAAGGGCCATAACTCTCTCCTAACTATGTACATCAGGTGCACAACTTATTCACCCCAGCAACATTACCCTGAGGTTTCATGACTCTAGATCATGTAGTTTTGGAGTTTTAAATGACAAGTGTGAAAATGCCAATTTTTGGTAATTGAAGGGTCCTAACTCTCCCCTTACTAAGTGCAGATGCTAACGAAAACCCGAGGAACACAACTTCATCATTTCAACAGCATCCCCTTAGGTTTAAAGACTCTAGAAATATTTTTTTATGAGTTTTGAATGACTAGTTGGCATAATACTTACTACCAGTGCAGGGCTCACAGGCTAGTACTTATAGCTTATATAAACTACAGTCACTTCATCATGGTTATTACCAGTCTTTGAAATTCTAAAATTTTAAAACAGCAAGCCAGAATTTATATATTAAAACTAGGCTTAAGGAATTGTATGGAATTTCTACATAAAATTCTATTTTTTAACAAGCTTGGCAAATTTTAACTGATGTTGGGCTTGCAAGCTTGACTACTACATTAAACCCCACCTCCTTCAATATGGTGGCCATCTCATCAACATCTCCATCAAACGCGGCCTCCAGCATCCTCTTCATGCGCTGTTTCTCCTCACGTTTCCGTCTCCGTTCCTCCTCCTCCTTCAGTCGCTGCTTCTCTGCCTTCTCCTGCTCCATTTGGACCATCTTTATAAATGCCTGCAATATAAGTACATGTAGTTTTAGAAGTATTTGTATCTCCCCCCACATTTTTTCTATCTGTCACTGCCTTTCAGCCTTCTCATGCTCCATCTGAACCATCTTCACACAAATCTGGAATAAAATTATGTAAAGTTATAGAAGTACATATTTCTCATTGCTATCCCTTTCTCCACACCTCCTGGCTGTCTCTTTTCTTTCTCCTGTTCTGTATGAACAATCTTCATAATGCCTGTTATAGATCAATAGAAGTAGTTTTCTATTGCCCCAGTTTCTGCCAATTTATTTCAGCACAATTGTGAACTTAGTTATTAGCCCATATGGATCCCATTTCTGTCTGTTCCACTTCCTCATTCTGACATTCCAGCCTTCCCAAGCTCCATTAGGACTGTCTTCACAAACACCTGCGATAGAAGTACCGTACTTATCCAATACAAAATTAGTTTTATAATAATATTGCAATATTTTTTCTCTCATTTTTAACTTTATTGTGAAGATTGTGAAGATAGATGGAAATGGTTTCAAAAACAAACCTGAAGCAAAAGTGATAATTTTAAATGTCAGAATAGAACACTTCAGAATCTCAAAGATGACATGAAATTTTACACATATCACCGTAAGAAGCTAACACAATTACTAGTAAATAATTTAGTACCTCTTTCTCAAGTTTATCCATTAGATCTTCATAGTCTTGTTTTTCTTTCTTTTTCTTATCAAGCACTTTCTTGGCTCTGTACTGTCTAAACTTGGTCTGTATTGTTCTAGCTGCATCATCTTGCTTTGTCCAAACCTTTTCCTTTGGCTTTGCTTCTGTTGCTGGCTTTTTATTTGCTAAAATATGTCCAAAACATGGCATCTATCATTCTATCTTTCATGCCAAACATAGTCTAAACAAGTATATATATCATTTTGGGGCTGTTATAATTAATGGAAGGATTGACATATAAAAGACTCTTTAAATATACAACTATCTGGACTTATGCTGTACGTAATGGTCAAACACCTCACGGGTCGAATCATGTAGACATTGCATTGTTTTGCTGAACAGACAGCAAGGTTGAAGACACATATGGTGAGATACAAGAGATTAAAAAGCAATATGTCAGCTGTTGTTTTTTTTAACAGATGGTTAACGCTTTAGCACATAGGCAAGTGGCCAAGATTACACTTCCAAGTCAATAGCCAACTTACTGATAAGCAGTCCTTATCTGTATAGGAATTTTAGGGAATCGAAAAAGAGCAAATTATTACAGCAGTATGACCTTAAACTTAATATAACTCCAAATAATTGTGGCCAAATCTTTTTTATGTGAACACATTTTTTATAGATAATTAGATTATCTAATAAATGGTGTCAATGATGAAATATAAAATTATTTCATTTCATCTGTGAATGCATTTCCAGGATGGAATTGTTACATTTCTTTTAAATGTCATAACTTCATTAAATCTAAGGGTATAAAATGCTGGGATTGATCTAAATTTTATTATCCCTATCATAAAAAAGACCCATCTGGATTAAAAAGCCGACAATTGATGTTCTCATGTATAATACACAGAAATATGGCAGGAATATCCGGTGTCATCCAGCTGAGAGATCCAGTCCAGAGTGTCTGTTTAACTTTATTACCTCATAAAATTGTTTACAAAAGAAAGCTGATAAATTATTTCCCAGTATGAATAAAAAGATCTAGACAAACATTTGCACAAATGTGTTTACCTGACCTATTTTACGACCGGAACCATGCTGGCTATCAATTAGCTCAGCAGAAAATTTACTAATCATTTTCTCAGCTACTTATTGTTTCTATTGTTTGTAAGACAAAATATTATCTACAAAATAATCATCTTTATTGATTTTAATGGTTAATTAAACTGACGTAATATACCGTATTCAATGATTTAGGCATGAATGCATTTGGGGATTTTCCATACAGTACTCGGCCTCGAGGTTTTATTACGTCACAGTGAATCTCACACCTGCGAATGGCAGTATAAATACCTTCAGATTTTAGCAGACGATATTTTCAAGGGAAAATCAATACACAAAAAGTTAAGCTTCAGGTTTATAAACATCCAGGATATTGTTAACCAAAAAAAAGTGCAAAATTGAAGTATTGAAATGACCCTATTGAAATATGCGGGAGATGCGTATACATCCAGTAGTGTATAGGGTCGGCCAGATGCGTTTACATCTGCTAATGAGCTATGTCAGCCTATCTCGTATACATGCGCTAAAGGGTTAAAAACTCTTGTTACAGCTACACATGCAAATAATGAGACCCTTTGGGGTGGTTCAGGGCAGGGCCTTGGTGAGGGTCACAGGGGACTTTAAGCTTTTGGGTTTGAGCCCAAGATTGCAATTAAACATATCTCTACAAGTTGTTAAAAGTAAAACAAATCACTTGCCATTATGGAGACAAAAAAATCCTGGAAATCCATGAAAGAATCTCATCTCTGTTAAATACATCATTTATCAACTACCTTGTGCTGGGGCTGCGCCTTTCTTCGCAGGTGCTCCGCGTCCAGCAGCCCCTCCCCTTGCAGCCCCTCTTCCGGCTGGTGCTCCTCTACCAGCCGGCACCCCTCTTCCTGCTGGCGCTCCCCGACCCACAGGCTTTGCCGGGGCCTTGGCTGGCACAGGCTTTTTTGGAGGCATCACTCTCGCTTATCTAGCATGATAAAATTTAAGAGCTTCTTTAACAAGCCTTGTAACATTTGGCTGAAGCCTTGACATGGAAGTGCTGTCAAGACAGTAATTTAAAGGGACAAGATGACAGATGATATAATTGCAAGAAAAAAGAAAATTGTCAAAAATTACATAAACTTGTTATATTGTTAAGTATGATGCATTGAATCTTACTTACTGATGTATCACATCACAATTAAACTACAAATTTATCTTCGCAGGTACAGTACACTCAATGAATTAGACCCACTTTCCATTTCCCTCCATAGATTTTCGCTATCACAGTAAACACAATGAATTTATTGACACTTCAACTTCCGAGGTGTTTGGATTTAAGGCCTTCAATCGACTGAAGAACTACTTACGCAGCATTCTTCAAAGGAGTTAACTCCGCAGACACATAAAAAAAATCTACACAAAATTTGTTTTGTTTGAATAAAAAGTTCAACTGATTATAATGGCTACAGTAAATTTCTGTTATTGTTTTTGAGATCCACTTCCGAGAAAAATTTGATCACAAGAAATGCAGTTGTATTTGCATATCAGAACGTTAGTCATCCTAAGAATGGCTAATCAGAACGTGACTTTTGCTCTTGATGACAATGATTCATTACTATCATTGATGGCATTTATTTTTGGATAAAACATTACACTTTTGCACTATTTTAAACTGGAAAACTATGGTTGATTCTCTAATTCAAGTTAAATGGTGTATTATGGATTACATACTGACTCGTATTGACAATTCTAGGTTTGTTAATTTGAGGATACTGTATTTTCCGATTTAGCCTTTAAAAGTCAAAATAAATTCAATACAAAAATACATATTCGGCATAACGGGATAACCCTGCTGTTTTTTATCATAAGGATACAAGAATATTCGTACCGATTATTTTCTGTTGTTTTTTATTATTATTTTATTGTCAACAATCCGCCATATTTAAACAAAACAGTCCCGCACCGACTACCTTCGGAAACGGACGAACATGATTGGTGGAAAATAAACACCAAATATAAGAAAAAGCACTACCCTACTATAAACATGGTCAAGAAGCAGGAAATGTTCTGATCATAGAAAGGTAGTATCCCAAAGGGACCTACAAAAAGCGATTTACTATTCAAAGAAATTATTTATTATCTTTTTATTTATAAGAATGTTAATTTATACATTCTCATACACGAGAGTGATGATGCAATTCGTTAGATTTATCATTATCAAACCTCTGACGAATGAGAATGTAGTTATATGACATTAAAAGTTTTCCTCAAAATTAGGCAGCTGTCAGATTTAAACCCGAACCCCTCTGCCTTTTTTTCCAGCTCCTTGTGGTACATGTATCGTAAATGGATAATGTTGTTGCTTAATGTATATTAAGGTCTGCATGCACTCATTGTTTGTATAATGGCTTGACCCTTGTATAAGGTTATCATGACTTAAAATATGACCACAATTTCCAGTCACATCTACATATCAGAAGAATGGAAGAGAACCGTGTGAGATACAATGAGATCCAGTTGTGATACAATAGCTCATTTTTTTTAATCGACTCCTTACTTTTTAAATATGCCCAATGTTCTGCACCAAAACATTGAAGACCACGTTCTTTGGCTTACACCAGTCAGTACTGAGCAGTCAAAATTTCCTTGTACAACCCTCTTATGCAGAGCAACAGGGAACTTAGCTTCCGGAACCAAATTTCAGTATCTTTCCATAACACTTATCTATCAGGGCAGTTTTAAATGGATCAGGTATACCGGTAGTTCAAGTACATTTATAACCTTTGTGGCCCATTTGGTAATTAACAAATAGATAAGTTGGACTATGAAGATGATTTAACAGCCGTAGCGACTCTGATTTGTCCATCGTTTTTTTTCTTTAAAAAATGACAACAATCAGCAACAACTATGAAATCTATTGCATATATCACAGCGATTTTATTTTACCAAAATAAAACATACAAATCACAAATGAAACATAATTACAACTCATCACTGTACTATGCATACTTTACAATTACAATGCATACCAAACAAACTAAATGTTAACGCAATATATGTATTTGAAATGCCTTAATTTGAACAGATTAACTCACGTTTCTTTTGAAATACCTGAATATTTTTTCAAACACAAAATGAATTTTTAATACTAAGATAAGATTTTTTTTTATAAAACTCCATAAAAGATGAAAAATCTCAAGAAAATCTTTATGACCTTACATGAACCTTATATTTCTAAAACCAATGAAAAAATGTTAAATGTTTTAAATGTTAAAAAAATAAAATTATTCCAGAAATCATTTCAATAATTACCCAAGATCCTTCCCACATCTCTCAGAAGTTTAGTATCCAATATTCTACTCTTAAATGAAATGAAGTAAGGTTGTTTTGACAAATGTCTTGAGCATGTACAAAAAATTGTTCATAAATATCAAATGTTTTGCTTTCAATAATACTTACAAAATATCCATTGTCCATTGAAAACATTCGTCTTCTTACAGTTTAAAATAAAACTATTTACAAAATTTAATGGATTCAATTTTACATTCAAATTCGCATATACAAACAATAAAACTTGTTTAATTAAGTGACAAACAACAGTTTAAAAATGACAATAAGCAGTGCACTGTGCTTCACCAACCAAGCTATCTGAGCCTTGGTAACATATTTAAACATTTTAAACAATTCAGACTCATAATGATATCATTCTGGTTTTTAATGGCACATCCATTTTAATAAAACCATATATCATCGACGAAAACATTTTTGGGAATTTGAACTGCTACAAACAATGTTGTAGCAACGTTAAAATGGACGTGTTGATTACACAGAGCACTGAAAAAATACTGTTGGTCAAACTTTAGAATTATCCTCTGCTGCATTTAAGTTTGTATTGTCTTCTGTCAGATTCATCTGTTTTGCAGGATTGAAAGCCTTTTCATACACCTTGGATTTGTACTTCTCAAGCTGAATAATAAAGAAATGTATTACATCCTTAAAGCACAAATATAAGTTAATTACATGACTAACACAAGTCATGTCGTTCTTAATCTTTAATTTTGACTTGAACAATAGAATATTCCTTTTCACTTAAAACAAATGAGAAATCGTTATTGTCTGAACAATTGTTAAGCAATAGATCTAAGATTTCCATAGTTGGGTCTTTGTTTTAAATAAATATATTTTTTTATCTTTAAAGCTGCACTCTCACAGACTGAACAACTTTTTAATTTTTTGTCTTGGACCAGGCCAATTTATGCGAAAATGCATGTAAACCAGTCATATATAAGACTGGTGACAAAAAATTAGATCGCAGCTTTTTTATATATAAGTTCAAAAAATGATGTTTTATGCATTTTTCTGAAACTGTTAATAATACTTTTAGCCATAAAACATTAATTTTCGAATGGAAATATGTATGAGAATCTGCGATCTTTTGTCACAAGTTTTTTAACAGAACAGAACAGAACAGACAGTTTATTCGAAGTCTTCGTAATACATACAGTTATACATATAAACATGTCACATATCTAAACTTACAAACATAATATAATAAAATAAAATATAAGCAAAAATATTATGTAAATTGAATACCAAATAATTATTATGTTAACTTTGGCAGTGGTTTGCAAATATTTATGCAAAAACCAAGACATAAAATTAAAAAAGTTGTAAAAACGGTAAATCTGTGAGAGTGCAGCTTTAAACATTTTAAAATAGAATTTATCATTATCTATCATAATATTGATAATTTAAATTATGTGAGTGACATCAACACAATTCCATCCTTAATTTTCATAAATTCATTTTAACTTAAAAAACATATCAAAAAACTTACTAATTTCCCATCCACTGTCAGTTTTTGATACATCTCTGGGTTGGCAAGCTGCAAAGAAATTTAGCAGCCATTGAAATATAGTTATGACACTGCATACCTGTACCATTGTAAAAGTAGTTTAAGATGACAATTTAGTATAAATACTTATAAAGCTTGGACAGCTTGATTTTAAATTGAACACAAACTTGAAAGCAATATAATTTGCCATTTTCAAAAAAGCTATAATTAAACCAAGAACAGGCTTCAAGCAATTGTAAATATTTTCTGATGAACCCAACAGCTAAGGATCTTTTCGGATCGGGAATCATCGCATTTTAATATAAATTGAAAATTGTTAATCATGTTAAAATTGTTTATCAAATTATTGTTTGTTTGTGTAAGCAGGCCACGAAAAACTTTAATCAACATGTTGAAAGTGTTAATATATGATATGTTAAAGGTATTGTAGTCATTAGCGTTTCAATTTAATGTTAAAATGTGTTTTGATTGGATTAAATTTTTCCTGCATTATTGTGACCTCATGTGATAAACTGTTTCATATTTTTTTATAAATTCTGCAAAGAAATAATGCACTATAGGTGTAAAACTGTAAATATAAGTAATGAATTACACAAGTGATGTCATTATCAGGGATATGAAAGCAGTTGGGCTGGTTAAATCATGCATGGAGTCCTTGTGACACAACACACTTCAACCAAGCCAACTGCGTCTATACCCCGATAATGACATACCTTAAATGGCACTCTTAAGTCACATCTGTCTTTAACCTTGTGATCATACCTTTAATCGAGGCAACACAAAACGCTGGTGAAAGAAATCTGTGTGGAATGCCCACCACACGAACACTGGCCAGTAAATGTACAGGGCAAACTGAAAATGTGAATTTACAACCGTAAATCATAGAACAATTATTTCAAACACAGCAACGAAAAGTGAGATCATTTGTTTTGTTCTTGTTCTTGGCTATTACCCCAGTGTAAGGCATATAATCGAATACAATGTAGGTTTTTAGATGGGGTTTTAAAAAGGGCAGCTTGCTGCAGAAAAGGGACAGAGCGCTAAAGGCAAAAATGGCACATTGCAACAGGCTGTAAAGAATTTGACATTATGAATTTTCCCGATTCTTTATCTAGGAACTGTGTTAAGTTAATAGAAGAAAATAAGGTTTCAACTACCAGATACATCCCAATATGTATAGATTGTATGTATATATTATCTTATCATTTAAGTTTTAATCAAAACAAAAGAAATATTGCTACCACAAAAAGACAGGTTGCAATAACCCTTCAATAACTCTTTAGCTCAAACCCTATACTATATAATGAAACGTTATCTAACACTCAGGAACGTACAAGGTACAAAACAAATGGGTACGAAACATTATTATGTAATTTAATATTTTTTTCATTTGAAACGAATCTCGTCTAACTCATTGAGCGAATGGAAAAGTAAATGGAAGATTTAATTTTACTTTAGCAACTTCTCTTTTCCACGGTATCGCCATTATTTGAGATTATTTTTTTAGCTGCTCAATGTCAATAAATTACATCAGTGACGAGTAAATACAATAACACAAGAGTTACGGGGACTGGATGCTCTTCACTGCTGGACAGTTGAAAAATCGAACAAAACGTTTTTGTCATGTTCATCAAGTTCTAATTGAAAAAGTGGTCGTAAGTTGCAGAGTACTTTTTTATTCGATGATGTTGATGTTTTCGCTTTCGTAAACCTTTTATTATCAGATTTATTGCCATCTTTACGTTAAAGGCTACACACTACTATTAGTTTTAGTAATAGTGTAAAATTATATTCAATTTTCACATGTTTTACATCTTTCCATTCCAAACACACATATACATATATCTATGTCAACTTAGATAGCTTTTTCAATTGTTTAAGGGCCTTGCTCATGGTTTGTAAAATGCACTTTAAAGTTAACGCTATTCAGCCAAAGATTGTGGCATGGTATTCACAAATCTGGTGTGCCATTATGGCCAGAGGGCACACAGGCACCATTTTTTTAACTTTTTTATAACATCCAGAAATAAAGACACTGCGTTTTGTACGTTTCTATTGAATACAATACGTACATGGAGTTCACTGTGTACATTTTTAATAACATACGCAATAAAGAATTATAATAGATCATGCACAATAACAAAACATTTATTATCCAGGGAGCGCATTGACACGATGGTCTGGTCATGGACTTCAAGCACACTTGCCTTTCTGTGGATACAGATAGAGAGTCTTGATATCGAGTACTGGAAATGGGTAAATCTTCTGTGTGTATATATACATCTATTGCCACGAAAGTAAGACAATAGAATTCAGGGTTTTCTTGGATTTTATAAGTATCGCATCTATTACTTTAAAGGGACTGTACACCAGATTGGCACCAAAAAAAGTTTTTTTATGTAACGAATCTCAGGACAATTATTTAGTAGAATATGTTACGCTTTGATATCATAATTGTAAAAATAAGTACCAAAATGTAAAAAAAATTGTGTCGGAGACCGTGTTCGAACCCGTGTCCCCAAAATTGCAGTCCAGCATCGTATCCACTGAGCTACGACGGCTTACTCAAATCAGGTGACATAATTAAGCTATACACATAACTTGGTATTATCAAGTGATAACACCGACTAGCCAATCACGCATAAGGAATTAATTCTACTAGGTAGACATACAGGTAATCTTTTTTAATGGAAAAATACGAAATAACTGCTAAACTTAAATAAATTGTATACTATGTGGTACTTCAATTAGTAAGTTTCAATGTATTAAACACATTAATACCAAGTTTATGACAGTTTTCGACAAGTTTCTTTTTTTCTTGCAAATTGATCATCTGGTGCACAGTTGCTTTAATACTCACAATCAATTGTTTCCTCTTCAATAGTATTGTTTAGAAACTGGGCTGCTAAAATATGGCAAAGAAACATATTGTATTTTTTTTTACTCTTATGTTTATTTGCATTTTTAACTTACTATAAAATAACATATATTAAGAAAATTTTTTTTCAAATGTATTCAATTGCTGATGGGTGTTCACATTCATGAAAATGCCCTGTATTGTTCATGTGATAGAATTATGACGTCATTTCTGGAATGGAAATTTGTGGGAACTCCAAGTGCAGATTTGTTGATTAATTAAAAGCAGTGTGTGAAAAGAATCACTGGAGACATATTATATGTCACAATATATTGCTAATCTTGTTAAAGATAAATTATTTACTGTCACTCAGCACAACACATTATATTTCAAACTTAATTTCTTCTAACTTTGAGAATTTTATAATGTATTTTTGCATAGAAAGGGAAAAAAATCCCTGAAAAACAGTATTGCGCTGTACTGGTATGATGAAAATTGTATTACAAGTTTGTTTGCTAGCCAGTATTTTGGAATATATCAGTGTACAGGTATATTTTTGCACCCCTAAAGATTATATAAATAGTATATATAGGTGTTGATCCTATTGAAATTGAACAATGTTTTTTAATTAGAGAAATTATGCTTTAAAGATATCAGAAAAAACTAGTATCACAATTGTATCTCAATGTTATAGAACTTCATTGCTGATGGTGCTACATGATAAATAAATGTGTATTTTTAGGTTGGCTGGTTGATATACCCCGTGATTCTGTCATTCCTCTTGCCCCTGATTATACCCATATTCCTGTACTGCTGTGCAATATTCCTGCATGTGTACCAGTACCGGCAACGACTACATGAAGCCTATGTCCACGACTTCTGGGATGGGGCGAAGAAAACTGTGGCTGTGTTTTGGGAGGCGCAGGGAAGAATTTGGCATGGTTTGTTTTGTATTGATACTTTAATAGCTCGTGTGATGTTAAATTGAAAGTTTGCAATGTTATAAAATGTGTATGCTATACAAGTATACAAATTAAACATCTTAAAACTAGAACATGTGAAACTTAAGTGCTTTTTACCGTATGTGATAAATTGATTTTAAGAATAAGTCTCTGCAGTAACAATGGATTGAGTGCAAGATAGGCGAAACATCGTTTTTGTAACCGTTTTTTAGCTCTACTGGCCAGAGCTGACCCAATGGTAATGTGTACGTAGTCAGTGGGTCCGCGCGTCTGTAAACAATTTCTTGTTAACGCGATACAGTCTTCAGTTTTGATTGTATCTCGATGAAACTTGTACAGTATTTAGCTATCAATTAGAGCTTGTTTCCTTTCGAAAACCAGCCATATCTGCCTATGCATGCCTAGATTATTCAGGTCTAGGACTAAGGGAGAGAATTTGCTTTTTGTACAGCAGTTGATTTTGTGAATTACTCTGCCTTGTTCTTGTTGAAAGCCCAAAGGCCATTTTTTAGCTTTAAGTTCTGTAGTTTGCACATTCATCTTAACAAAATTGATTGTGAATGTTTGTTCAAGTTATGCACCTGGGGTCATTACTGGCCACGCCCAGGGTTCACAGGTTTGGTAAACTTAAATTGGGAAAGGTTTGAAAATCTTTTTGTGTGTTTTTGCATCCATCTCAGCACAATTGCTTGTGAATTTTGTTCAAATTGATCAAAGTTGTCCTAGGATGCCCTTGACTTTTACCTTTTGACCAACTTTTTAGCTCACCTGTCACATAGTGACAAGGTGAGCTTTTGTGATCACAATTTGTCTGTCGTCCGTCGTTCGTCCGTAAACTTTTACTTTAAGCGACATCTCCTCATAAACCGCTTAGCCAATTTCATCCAAACTTCACAGGAATGTTCCTTGGGTGGTCCCCTTTGAAAATTGTTCAAAGAATTGAATTCCATGCAGAACTCTGGTTGCCATGGCAACGGAAAGGAAAAACTTTAAAAATCTTCTTCTCCAAAACCACAAGGCCTAGAGCCTTAATATTTGGTATGTGGCAGATTTCACGTTTTGGTGACCAAAAAGTTCCCGGCGAATATTGATTTTTAAAATTTATTGCAGATTTGTAATTTCAACATAATCTTTTACAGCAATTTCTTATCTATCATATTTTAGAACATTTGCAATGATTTATTCATGCATTTTTATAAAAAAAAGAATTTTGTATCACCATACCATTTGTGCTAGTGTTACAATATTGCCGGTAAAAACTTGTTTTTTTTTTAATATTTTGATCCAAAGAAGTATTTTGTCTTGCACTAAATGGTTCATTTATCTATAAAACAGATTGTACAGACAAAAAATAAAGATTGTTTCGTTTTTCTCAAATAAATTTATTGAAACAAACCCTAATTGGACAACAAGACAGAAAAAGTTTTCTGCAAACATAGGTTTTCTTTTTATATCAGATCAGATAAGCTATAAACATAAATGTTTTGTTGTGGTAATATAAATGTCTCTAGTATGGTGCAATTATCATTACCTTTGATATTAAACATATATATTATAAATTGCTAATTGTGAGTATGTGCTAGTGTTACCACAAAACAGAATGAGTAACATTAGCAGTATGTCACATTAGCAGTTGGACAAAATGTTTCACAACAAATTAAAATACAGACCTACCACAGACTGTTTGAGCTTGATACAGTATAAAACAAACTATATAAATGATTGATAAACACGGTCAATTGATAATCACAAAAATTCTTAATTCTGTCCAATAAATAACGATATCAAACACAAAAGCGGTATGAATTCAATATAAACTACGTACCTAATGAATGAATACTTACAAATGATAGTTTACAGACGACATTGTTATGTTTGAATAATTGACTCTGGGAAAGTCATCAAATTTCAACGATTTTCTTGCTTTATTAAGCGCTTGTCTTAATGCTAGCGTGACATAATGTTAACGTTACATCGAAGGACAGAATGAGCCAAACGTGGATTAAGTTTTTATTCACCACTATTTTTATCATTTCAATGTCAACTGTGAACCAGTCCAATATAAAAGTAATCGCTACCCGGATGTTAACCCTCAGTCGGTGTAAATTATTCACGAATAGAAAAGGTGCTATCGTCATGCTAAAATGGGACAGAATCGATTTTGAGTAACATTAACACATTTTTAGACCTAAAAAACTTTATGATCGGGAATGACCAATTTCTTGTTACATGCAATACTGTTTTTATCCGACACGTAGTCTTTGTTTTCAGTGATTTAATAAAGGTGTGTTTAGGCTTAAAACAGTTAGCAGTGGATCATGTCTGCTAATGTTACACAACAATTCGAGGACAGATTACCGTAACGTTATCACCATGCGCAATTACCGAAAATTTAAGTATATTACGAACGAAATGCAATCATTTTAGATATATTATTGTTTTAATTAACATTTCTTGCAAACATTATTCAACAGACAAGAATAAAATACTTACCAGATGTTACTGAAAAGCATCCTCAAAAAAGTGGTATATTGGTACCGGGAAGATTTTCTGTCTTTTTTGTCCTAAATATCAGCATATTTTTACATTTTTTTACCTTATTTAACACAATATTTTCATTATTTTAATACAAATCACTTCTATTAGGTGTTCTTATTGGGTTGGGAAAGGCAATTGCTGTATATATGACGTTGACATGCAATAACAATAAATGAAAGCAAATGGGCCAAATAATTGCCTTTTTTGTGAAATCTGCCATATAGCATCATCTAGTGGTCCTCTACCAAAATTGTTAAAACTATCCCCCTGGGGTCAAAAATGGCCCCGCCCCGGGGGTCACTTGTTTTACATAGACTTATATAGGGAAAAATTTAAAAATCTTCTTCTCAAAAACCACAAGGCCTAGAACCTTGAAAATTGGTATGTGTCATCATGTAGTGGTCCTCTACAAAATTTGTTCAAATTATTCTTCTGGGGTCAAAAATGGCCCCGGCCCAGGGGTCACTAGTTTTATTACATAGTGTTATATAGTAAATCTTTAAAAATCTTCTTCTCTGAAACTGTAAGGCCCAGGGCTTAGATATTTGGTATACATCATCATCTAGTGGACCTCTACCAGATTTGTTCAAATTATTGCCACAGGGTCAAAATTGTACCCGCCTAGGGGGTCCTTGTTTTTACGTAGTGTTATATAGTAAATCTTTAAAAATATTCTTCTCCAGAACCGTAAGGCCAGGAGCTTAGATATTTGGTATACAACATCATCTTGTGGACCTCTATCAAAGTTGTTCAAATTATTGCCACAGGGTCAAAATTGGCCCCGCCCTGAAAGTTATTTGTTTTTATATAGTCTTATATAATAAAACTTTAGAAATCCTCTTCTCCAAAATATAAGACCTAGAGCTTTCATATTTGGTATATAGTGTTACCTAGTGGACCTACACCAAAGGTATTCAAATTATTGTCCCGGGGTCAAATTGGCCTTGCTCAGGGGTCATTTGTTTTTACATTGTCTTGTCACTTAAACATCTTTTCCTCTGAAAGTAAAGGTCAGAATGACTCCATACTTGATATGTAGCATCCTTACATGGTCCTCTCTCAACTTTGTTCAAATGGTTTTGTTTGGCCACTTTTAGGGGTCACCAGAGCAAAAAATAGAAAAACCTTTAAACAACTTGATCTTAATAACTGCTTGATGGATCTTCAAGTCTGAAGCATCCTAGCATGGGCCTCTGTCAGGTCTTTTCAAATAATTTTGTTTGTCCCCTTTTAAGGGCCACCAGAGCTAAAATTAGTTAAAAAAAAACTTAACATTTTCTTCGCATGAACCCTTGATAGATCTTCAGCAAATTTGGTTTGAAGTGTCCTTGCATGGACCTCTCTTAAATTTGTTTACATAATTTTATTTGGCCCGGTTGCCATGGCAACCTAAACGAAAATGTCAACAATTGGTTATAATCATCTTCTTCTCCTAAACCGCTTTGACAATTTTGATGAAACATCATAGGAATGATCCTTGGTTGGTGTTTTTTCAAAATTGTTCAAAGAAATTAATTCCATGTAGAACTCTGGTTGACATGGCAACCTAAAGGAAAAGTGTCAACAATTGGTTACAATCATCTTCTCCTAAACCGCTTGGACAATTTTGATGAAACTTCATAGGAATGATCCTTGGTTGGTGCTTTTTCAAAATTGTTCAAAAAAATTAATTCCATGCAGAACTCTGGTTGCCATGGCAACCTGAAGGAAAATATAGGCTGTCGTGTCCGCGCTGTGACTTACTCTTATATGGACAGATTTTAAAATGACTTGCCATATGTTTTCGACATACCAAGACAACGTGTTGTGTGCAAGACCCATGTCCCTACCTCTAAGGTGAAAGATACACTAAGTGTTTATTCACAATGGAATGCTGAATATGAGGACATAAAGAGTGTTGGCTGTCATTTAGTATGATTGTGTTTTTTTTCAATGCTCAGAGGCAATTTAATATAACTTGCAATATGTATTTGACACATAAAGGCAAGATCAACTTTATATGTACTTGTTCATAGATCAATGTCACAGTGGGGGGCATTTGTCACATACTTTGACAGCTCTTGTTCAATATTCTTCAAGAAACAAGCTATATTAATAACAAAGGTTAAACTCTTTTACTCAGGTGAGCGATTTAGGGCCATCATGGCCCTCTTGTTTAAATTTTGAAAACTACAGAAATTTTTACCATGAGTACAGTTTTGAAAGCATTTTTTTTGTCAGATGACCTTTACTTGGCACATATTAAAATAGTTCATGCAACTAATCTGCTTACAATTCTTTCTGGGCTCAGATGTTGAACATGCAACGTTTTCAGGTAACCCATACACAAAATGTGAACTATATGTCTGTTGCCTTTTACCCATACATACATGCTCTGGATAACCACAAGAGCCATGCCAGTAGAGCATAGGCCCTTTTGGGCCTCTTGTTTATATTACTATAGGTGATACAAATTTTCATACATCATAAATTGAGTCAGAACATTGGGGAAGGACTGGCTTTTGTGACATCAAATACTAGTATGCGGTATAATTAGGTCTTATTATGCAAAACTTATTCTGAGAAGTATAATTGAATAAATATAGGTAATGTTCTCACTACTTAGCATTCAAACATTTGTTCGAACAGGGTTTACTTGAATCTGGAAAGAATCAAGTCCAATAGGCAAATTTCAGCAAAAAGAACATGTCCATTCCTTTTTGTTTACCAGTAAATGCCATTTTGTTTTAATCTTGAGAGTTCCACTGTAAGTAAGAGTCAAGGGACTGTTAAATAGTGAGAAGCCTGTCAGCATGAAAAATATTTTTGAAGTGTGTGTCAACTTCAGGCTACGAGGCAGTTGGATTGGAGCGTATTCCAGATGAAGGTCCGGCCATGATCATATACTACCATGGAGCCCTGCCGATAGACTTCTACTATGTGATGGCCAAATGCCTCCTACAGAAACAGAGACAGATACACGCCATTGGGGATAACTTTCTCTTCAGTATTCCAGGTTGGCTTTGGTTTTAACGTGCTTAAAGCATCTTTCAGAGCATAGATTTATTAAATCATTCAGTTTGTAAGTGATTTTTGCAGTTTTGTTGACATTGTTTACACATCAAAATAAAAATGTGTCATGATGGGCATATGACTTAAATGTTGACAAATAGATACATGAACTAAAAAATATTACATTTACCTTTAACTCTATTTTAATAGTTATTGCCCTTTGACTGATTTTAAACTTATGTTCTTCTGAGACTACTTTTCTCCATTACTCCATATGTTTTTGAGGTATTGTCTTCAAACATCATACACATATTGATTATGTAGAAAAGTACTGTGCAAGTAATTTTACTCCTTTGATTATTTTTATACTTATTTTTGTTAATTCTCTCCATAGCTTATAACCATAACGTTTAGATTCTTTGCAATTTGACATCCACTTTCTTTATGTTTCTGAGTTACATGCCCATTTCACCACCTCTGGTTTCCGACTGATGATGGAAGTATTCTGTGTCAGTCCAGGGACCATTTATACAAGTGCAGACATCTTTAAGGATGTACATATCCTTGACATAGCTCCACTTTCTTAATGTTTTCTAGGTTACATGGACAATGTTAGTAAAACTTTAATACAACCTTTCAGGGTTTCGACTGATGATGGAGGTTTTCTGTATCAGCCCAGGGACCATACACACGTGTGCAGACATTCTCAAGGACGGACATATCCTAGGCATTGCTCCAGGTCAAAAACGCACTGTTATGTCACATACTAATTCACACACTAATATGCATATGTGTGCCATTATCCATAATATTTAAAAAAAAAATTGTATATCAGGTTCTGTTAGCTCAATTGCTTTTTTGATTTTTTTGAAACAAAACCTGAACAAAACTATTTTTATCAATTGACTTAACACTGAGACATGCTTATTCAAATGTTAATAACTTGATTTTCTTTTAATCAATGAAAACAAGTTTTAAGTTGCATTTAGCAACATGACAAATGATAGTCTCTGTCTTTTTTTCTTGCTGCATTTATTAATCTTTGCATTTAGGTAATTAAGTGTTTGGTAAGCAATCACTCATCGATGGTACTTTTATGTGCTATGCAATCACGGTGTTTACACATAAGAATTGTTATTATCTTTTAAGTATGGTATATGTTTTTTCATAAATCTAATTGAATATATATTGGATTCACAAACAAGTCAGGTAAAACAAATCAAATTTATAGATGAAACATATATGTTTATCTTTCAGGAGGGGTGAGAGAGGCTTTGTTCGGAGACGAGTATTACAAGGTGCTATGGGGGAACAGATATGGATTTGCCAAAGTAGCTCTAAATACTAAAGTGGTATGTATGAAGCCATAAGTAATGAATTATGTCTCCCCCTCTCTGGGGGAGACATATTGTTTTTGCCCTGTCCGTCAGTCCCGTAGTCCGTCAGTCCGTCCGTACGTCACACTTCGTTTCCGATCGATAACTGGAAAACCGCATGACCTAGGATCACCAAACTTGGTAGGGAGGTTGGTCGTGAGGTGTAGAGGATCCCTATTGTTTTTGGGGTCACTAGGTCAAAGGTCAAGGTCGCGGCGACCCCCAATATAAAAAACATTTCTGCTCAAAATCTTGAGAACGGTTTGACCTAGGTTCACCAAACTTGGTAGGGAGGTTGGTCATGAGGTGTAGAAGATCCCTATTGTTTTTGGGGTCACTAGGTCAAAGGTCAAGGTCGCGGCGACCCCCAATGTAAAAAACATTTCCGCTCAATATCTTGACAATGGTTTGACCTAGGTTCACCAAACTTGGTAGGGAGGTTGGTCATGAGGTGTAGAAGATCCCTATTGTTTTTGGGGTCACTAGGTCAAAGGTCAAGGTCGCGGCGACCCCCAATGTAAAAAACATTTCCGCTCAATATCTTGAGAATGGTTTGACCTAGGTTCACCAAACTTGGTAGGGAGGTTGGTCGTGAGGTGTAGAGGATCCCTATTGTTTTTGGGGTCACTAGGTCAAAGGTCAAGGTCGCGGCGACCCCCAATATAAAAAACATTTCTGCTCAAAATCTTGAGAACGGTTTGACCTAGGTTCACCAAACTTGGTAGGGAGGTTGGTCATGAGGTGTAGAAGATCCCTATTGTTTTTGGGGTCACTAGGTCAAAGGTCAAGGTCGCGGCGACCCCCAATGTAAAAAACATTTCCGCTCAATATCTTGAGAATGGTTTGACCTAGGTTCACCAAACTTGGTAGGGAGGTTGATCATGAGGTTTAGAAAACTCCTATATTTTGGGGGTCACAAGGTCAAAGGTCAACGTCGCTGTGACCTCTAATGTAAAAAAATATTTCCGTGCAATATCAGGAGAATGCTTTGATCTAGGTTCACCAAACTTTGAAGTGAGGTTGGTCATGATGTCTAGTTGATTTTGCGATCAGTTGGTCAAAGGTCAAGGTCACTGACCTTGAGTTGAAGAACCGGTTTCTGCTCAATAACTCAAGAACGTTTACACCCAGGAACTTCATACTTGGTATGCCAGTTAGTCATGACTAGTTGATGGCCCTTATTGATTTTGGGATCCATCATTGATTATTTCTCACCTACGACCACACAATGGGGGAGACATGCGCTTTTTCAAAAAAGCAATCTCTAGTTTGTTTTGGATCCACAGTGGGTGAGCATCTTTAGAAATCATAGAAAAAAAAGAGATGGTAGAGTAGGAGGGAGAAATATTAAAAATTGTTCTAACATATATCTATATCTTATCCAATCATTTGTTTTTGAAGGGAAAAAAGCTTAAAAACAAAGATCTTGAACCAAGGCCATAACTAAATCATAGTATCAGATATTCAAATGAAACTAAGTATGCAGTAAATCATACACATTCTTGTTGACTTATTTCCCTTGTTTGATTAAAAACAACAAAGGGGAAGACGATGACCTCAGATCCTACTGGCAGAGCACATGGCATATTGGAGACATGATTTTAATCAGATTGTGTTTTTGCTTCTTTTTATTTTACAATTTTTGTAATTGATTAACAAAATGCAAATACTGTATAGATTTGTATGAAATACATTGTTTTTCAGCCAGTCATTCCAATGTTTACCAAAAATATACGAGAAAGTTTCCGCACTCCGGGTTGGGGTAGAAGTAAGTAACTGTTGGTCATAATAAGGATTTGGCTTGTCAGGTTTTCTAAGAATTAAAGTCGTTGTTAGCGGTTTGTCAGAGTTTGTTCCCAAAAGTTTCAACCTTGGCTTCTACTCAGACTTAGTCCACAGGTTCATATTGACAATAGTCACGCCATGGCTTTAATTATTTTTGAGTTAGGTACCCTTATTTGACGGATGAAATTTGGAGTCCATTGGCTTTTTTTGCATTTTTTTGCTTGTACAGAACATAAATTAAATGAGTTTAAATACAGAAACAGTTTACATTCTCAAAAGCTTTAAAGATTACATTTATAATGCTAAGAATATTTACATGTAATAAATTTTGTGACATTTATTTCCATAATGAGATGCAGAATTTTTTTCATTTGCAGACCCATTTTTCCTTTTTGAACAGGTTCTTTACGATGGGTGTATGAGAAATGCCGACTGCCTATAGTTCCTATCTATGGGCTTTTTCCAGTCAAAATGACGTAAGTTTACTTAATGTTCCATCAACTGGAAAATGAAATTGGGCAGAGCAAATAAGCTTCAACTTTTCCATGAAAAAGGCAGTTAATGCCATATGTTGTTAGGAATTTTGTTTATTTTAAGATTTATTATGTTGAAAATAAATAACATTAAATTTACAACTGCATGGCCAAGAATGTTTCAGTACCAAAGTTTGTTAGTTAGCAATGGTTTTGGCGAATAAGATATACTTTTTAATCCCCAGAGGGAGGGCATATTTAAATCACACCATCTGTCCGTCCAGCTGTCCTTCCAGTTTTTCATGTTTGGGCACTGGCAGGCAGTTAGTTTGTCATGCAGGGTCGGATTGCAAATCCATTGAACTGGATGGCGTTCAAGGGGCATTCGTCACTTACTGTGACAGCCCGAGATATAAGTGTGATTTGTTGCCTATTGTGGGTGTAACATTTCATATTATCATAGTACACATCTTCCAATCTATTGCAAAATTGTTTACTATTTCAGCACATATTTTGGACCACCAATTTATCCAGAAGAAGGCATGACTGCTGAAGATTTAGCCCAAAAGGTTGGTCACTTTATCGAATATGTAGTGGTTATTTTCAACCAATTTTATTTTTCTTCTAAGATACATAACTTTGTTTCTAACATTGCTTTATGTTTAGTACAGATCTATATCTTTCTTTCCTTATATGGTGTTGGGGGCTGTGAAGATCTAGAATTCAGTGTTATTATGTGTGCAAATCAGTTCACTGTAGAATATGTAGGAAATCTATTTAGTGATCAAAGTGTATATGCAAGTCACCTCAAGACCTCTATTTCACTCTCCAGGTGCAAAAGGGTATTAAATTATGCACCAGATCATATCAGGAAACATCTTGTGCGCTATCACTGTAGCAGCTTGGTTAAAATTTTGCCCTCAATTTTAAAACCTATCTCTTTGATTTCTCCAACTTTATTTTTCCACTTCTCCCTTCAGGTGCAAGCGGGTATCGAGTCACTGATCAAGGAGCACCAGATTGTGCCAGGTAACATCCTGCGGGCCCTCGGAGAGAGGGTTGTTGGAGATGCCTTCAGTTGAGGTTGTGTCAGTATCCGGCAATGCTTATCAGGTGTGCAGTGAAGTCAATATGAGATCTTCGGTTCTTACGGATATCATTAAAAGAAGAAAACTTTTCTTTTCTCAATGATGTTAGTCTTGTTCTTTGGTTTTCAGTCATATTGATATAGGATTGCTTCTGAGGGATGTTTTTGATATAACGATTTTTCTGTGCAATGTAATATTGGTTTTCAGTGTTGGTTTTGTAGCTTTTGTTGTTTAAAATTTATTTTTAATGGAATTATCAAGCAAGATATTTATTTAACATTAATTTCAAGGGATTAATATATTTTGCCATCTTAAAAACTGATTGTTGATTAATTCTATGAAGTTTATGCAATTTGTCCCAATTCAACATTTACTAAATATGAGCGATTATTCTTATGGAACTGATTTGAATCATTTTGAGATGCAACTAATGTGAATATTATTGTATACAACCACAGCCATGATATATAAAAGAATTTAAAAATGAACAAATCTAGTCTATTTTGCCATTAACCATTAGTACAGATAATGCATTTATGTATAAAATTATCTTAAACATACCAGTAGCTGGTAAATATTGCATACCAGTAGCTGGTAAATATTAAAAACCTGAAGCTGGTTCATATTGCATACCAGTAGCTGGTAAATATTGCATACTAGTAGCTGGTAAATATTGCATACCAGTAGCTGGTAAATATTGCATACCAGTAGCTTGTAAATATTGCTTACCAGTAGCTGGTAAATATTGCATACCAGTAGCTGGTAAATATTGCATACTAGTAGCTGGTAAATATTGCATTCCAGTAGCTGGTAAATATTACATACCAGTAGCTGGTAAATATTGCATACCAGTTGCTGGTAAATATTGCATACCAGTTGCTGGTAAATATTGTATTTAATTGTAACATAGTGGGTCCTGTATTGAGTATTGTATAACACATCCCAGATGCTTTAAATAAAATTTATAGTGCTGTAAAAAGTACACAGCAATAATTTGTCACCTTAGTGCAAGAATTCAATATCTGCTTCTATTTCTATATGCAGTTATTGAGTTTTTGCACGAAGGTGACAAATTGGTTAAAGGAAGGATAATCATGTAAAAGACCAGAGAAGTGTAATGGATAAAAAAAACTTACTATAGAAATACTACAAATGAATATTGTTTCATTTGACTTTTCTTATGTATAATTATTTTCATTGGTAGGAGTCGACAAGCAGTCGATATCATTAATGGCGGTGCTTTGTCAGTAACAAAGACAACTTAAATCATTTTATATGTTACAATTTTATTTGGAGGTTTGCATGAAAATTAATTGTTTGACAGATTTAAACAATTTTCATACAGACCTCCAAATAAAAAATAACCTGCTGTGTATACATTATGTATCATACATGTAATGGTATGAAAATGAGCGAATCTTGGCTTTTGGTTTAAGACATCATAGTATTTAGGTATCAACTTATAATAGTTTCATTTTTGTAAATCATGTGCTAGTATATACTTATAGTTCATTCCTCCGAAAGTCTTTCAGGGTTTAATACGGATCAATATTTGTGTCCATTAATCATGTTATTTGTATATGGTAACTTCTGTTTGTTTTCTATTTATGTGTATCCGAATCCATTGTTTGACATCTTATTTGTTAGCAAAGTTGATTATTAAGAATTTGTTATTTAATGACTTTATTTAATTTTCTTATTAATTTGAAGGATTGAGGTTTTGTTATGAATCCTAATGATAAATATTCATCACTGTTTATGCTCCATAATCAATAGAGATGTTCTCCTGTCTGTCCATCCTTTTGCTATGGACACCTATGACATATTCTGGTCTCACATACATATTGTTTTTCAAACCATTTTAAAATCAGTGTTATGCTCTGTTGATTTCAAGATCAAATTTCACAAACCTCAGAAGATTGAGTTCCGAATAGCAACTTTACCAGTAACACTTATTTATGATTTATCACATATTTATTACCGGTGTGCCCACCTTTGAAAAAGGGCATATCGATTTGCAAATGTTGGTCAGTCAGCGATTTCTTGTCTGCACAATAACAGTTGGATCTAGGACCATGAAACTTAAGTGGTAGGTTGCCCTTGCCCAGTAGATGACCCATATTGGTTTTGTGTTCAGTAGGTCATGGTTATCTTATACTTTGCCTGCACAATAACTTTGGAATTGTTTGGCCAAGGACCATGAAACTTTACTGGTAAGTTACTCTTGACCAGTGTATAACCATATTTGTTAAAGGTCGGTAGGTCAAAGTCACAGTCAACATTCTTCTTCATTCAAAATTTTGTCCGCAGTTCAAAGGTGGAAATGTTTTGTCTTCACTTTCCAGAAATCTTGTTGTATTTTTTTTTAATCTGTATTCAATATTTCCCATGTTTCTGACAAAGCTTCACTCAGGGGGCATAGCGTTTAATGAATGTCACGTGTCTTTTTATGCATTGCTATTTACACGTCCATTAGTTTTAATAGATACCTCAATAATTTTTGTTTAAATTATTCTTAATAAAATATTTATTTTGATACAGTTAAAGTGCTCTATTTATTTACTAATTTAAAAAGTCATATTTGGCATTCACAAAGATATTTTACAAATGCTTCCTGCGAAATCCAATTCTTATGGCCTTTATAGGGAGGACTGCCCTTTTATTGACTGGAAAAAAAACGATGAGTGTTTGCATCCTTTTGCAGTGATGTTGTTTGATAAAACAATTGTTTTTGTTTAGTTCATCAATTTTTCACATTTTTTTCACAACAATGATTCTTGCCCTGCCATTAATACTGTTGTTATTTTTTTTTTTGAGGTTGTAGATAAAATCGCCCTTCTTACATGAAATAATGTCAGCAATCTACTTGATGTAGACTAAATGTCATAGTCATCTATTGAATTGTCAGGGACAGGTTGATAGGAGATAAATATGTTCATATTGAACTGCATGTTAAGATTTGTTGTAAAAAATGGTTACTTTTTGTTACTTGTTTATTGTCATTGTGTGTGTTATTTTCTAAATCTCAAATGTTTAAACATGTGCAATACATTTTTGGTACTACACGAAAACTTTATTTTGGATGACGAATATGTCATGTGATAAAAAGATTCCTACTTTTGTTGCCAGTTACTACAAGTTTTACGAAACTCGTAACCGAAAAATTATCGGTGAACCATTGGTTTCCTATAAACTTGTTTAATAAATGTTTGTATTATCAAATGGCAACTCATGTAAGAGTCTATACATATATAGTCATAATATAGAGGATAAAATGCATGCTATGGTTTCATTGAAAGGTTCTGTACAGACTTACTTTGAGTGTGGGGTAGCTTTACATGCTTTATAGGTTATGATGAAACAACTGTTTGGAATTCTTGTATCTTCTGGTAAACATTTACTGCTGGTTACTGATTGGTTTAAATTGATTCAAGCACAATAATGCAGTAGTTAAGTATTTTCTTAGAGGTTTTATATAGTTAATATATTATATGTTATACAAATCACAAAAAGCATCCAGTGTTGTGCCACTGACAATCAAAAGAGTCCCTGTTTCAATCACAAATTTCCCATACAGCAGGTAAATGTTTAACAACTATGTGTTGGCATATTTATATGTACAGTAATTATTGTTAAATTGTGATAAAATGTTCAAGAAAACATGTTGATCAAAACACTGCGTTCTTCTGTATGTTCAACAAGTATTACCTTGATTGTGTTTAGATGGCAAAAACACGAATAAATAGTATATGAAGGTTTTTATCCAGCCGAAATACACAGAAACCCTTGCGTATTAAAGCTCGACATAGACACAATGGCGAATCGGTGTGCGTCCGTCCTTCTGTCTGAATTTGGCTTGTCTGTGCTGTAATTTGGCCATTCATTGGGGAATTAAATGTTCGCCATGTATGTAGGTCAAAGGTCAAGTTCACGCCCAAGGGTCATTATCAAAATCCTTTGTATTCTGGTTTGTCCTAGCTGTAATTTAAAACATACATCGGGGGCTTTAAAAATACCAGGCACATATGTTCACCGTGTAAGAAGGGCGTTCTGTGTGCAAGGCCACTGCCTGTAGGTCAAGGTCACACCCAAGGGTCATTTGTCAAAATCCTTTGTATTCTTGCTTTTCCTGGCTGTAACTTAGCCATACATCGTGGGCTTTAAAATAACTAGGCATATATGTTCACCGTGTGAGAAGGGCGAGTTTGTGTGCAAGGCCAGTGTATGTAGGTCAAAGGTCAAGAAACACTAGTGCCATTCGTCATATTATCATGGCTTGTCCGATCTGTAACTTGGCCACATATCGGGGATAAAATGGCACAAATGTTCACCATGAAGACGTCGTATCGCGTGCAAGACATTTAGTAATTAGATGAAATGTAAAGGTAATATTCAAGGATCATTTAGTTTAAAGAAAGATGAGAAAGTTATTTTTCGCAGAACGTCCACATATGCCATTGGCGGGCTCTGTATTGAAGGCCTTTCACCGAAAACATCTAGTGTATAGTTGACATTCTGGGTTCAATATGACACTCTGATATTCTGTTTTAATCATGGGATCATACTAGTAATTACATTCTGGTACCAATATGACATTACGGCATCAATATAGCATTCTGGTGCCAATATGACATTACGGCATCAATATAGCATTCTGGTGCCAATATGACATTACGGCATCATTATAGCATTCTGGTGCCAATATGACATTACGGCATCAATATAGCATTCTGGTGCCAATATGACATTACGGCATCAATATAGCATTCTGGTGCCAATATGACATTACGGCATCAATATAGCATTCTGGTGCCAATATGACATTACGGCATCAATATAGCATTCTGGTGCCAATATGACATTACGGCATCAGTATAGCATTCTGGTGCCAATATGACATTACGGCATCAATATAGCATTCTGCTACCTTCTGGTATCAATAGACCAGTTTAAGGTATTATTATTATTATTATTATTATTTACCAAACTTATACAGCGCCCTTTTCATATACACGTTCAAATTCGCTTTACAACGATATAATCTGATAGTTAACTACAAGCAATATCATTAAAATACTAGATAGCTTTTGAACAATAAATGTACGACATACTAAAAAATATGAAACACAATAAAATGAAATGTGGTATTTAACTGGTCGTCTGAATTAAAAACAATAAATATCAATATCATACGATAAAGAATAGTCTAGCGAAACTTTGAAAAAAAATAAAAATGATATTAATATAATTTACGCCTGACATCTAAATTGCATTTATATACTGTATCAATAGTCTAAAACAGTTTACATAGGATATGTAACTGTACTAAAAGATCATGGTGGAAATAAAACAGGTTGTAAAATTATGTTTAAAATCACATAATGGTCACACAGTCTTCGTGAATCACTGACACAGATCATTCCTGGTAAAAATGCTACTCATACGCCTGTTTGAAATATTGTGTTTTAAGTGCACGTTTGAAAGAACACAATGAACTTGAGTCTCTCACACCGGATGGTAGGTCGTTCCACAGTTTCGGAGCTGCATATTCAAAACGTCGGTCGCCGTAGGTTACAGTTTTACTTTTTGGTATCACTAAAGTAAGTGCTTTGTTTTGAGATCGCAGATTTCTTCGTGGTTTGTAGACACATAGCATTTCTTTCAAATATTCTGGTGATTTTCCGTTTAAAATTTTGTAGGTATGCGTTAAAATTTTATACTGAATTCTGTGTTGCACTGGAAGCCAATGTAGTTCTTTAAGAACAGGTGTGATATGATCGTACCGCAAGGTTCTGGTGATGATGCGGGCAGCTGTATTTTGAACGATCTGCAGTTTGTTGACTAATGTTTGAGAAACTCAAGACAGTAGTGCATTGCAGTAATCTAGGCGCGAGATAACCAATGAAGTCACAAGTTGTTTAGATGCATCAATTGTCAGATATTTCTGAATTCTGCCTATTTGTCTAAGATGTAAATAACATGATCTGCATACTGAATTAATGTGATCTTCCATGTTAATGTTTGAATCAAAGATGGCACCTAAATTTCTTACATTAACAGACTGTTTAACTTTCGAGTCACCGACGGTTACCGATAGATCTTCAATGTGTTTGGAGTTATGAGATGATGAGAACATGATGACTTCTGTTTTATCAGTGTTAAGTTTGAGCATATTTAGATTCATCCATGATATTATGTCTCGAGGGCACGATTGAATGCGTTGTAATGTTTCTTCCTTAGAAATGCCATCTAATGGTTTGAAAGATAAATACAGCTGTGAGTCATCGGCGTAGAGATGGTACTGCAGCCCATGCTCTTTGCAAATGGCACCAAGGGGTTTAGTGTACATTGTATAAAATTTCGGTCCTAATACGACCTCTGTGGAACACTAGAATTCAGCGTGACCGGGTTTGACAGCACCCCATCAATGTTTACTATACTGTCTGTTTTCCATCTTGAAGGTATGATGTTATCCATTCCAGTATAGTATAGTGTTAAATAGTATGTATTTACTCGAATATTTATTTGAAACTAAAACAATCGTATACAAGCTATACAGCTTTCAGTGCAGGTACATCATTGTGTGTCTTAATAAGTTGTGCATAGTGCATTGCCTTAAACCATTTTGAAAGGAAACATCAATTTTAATTGTTTCCTTTCAGGTTCTTAATCGGTGCACACTTACAAAAGCGTGAAGTCGTCAATGTTAATTAATTTGTTACAAGTAATTGGCTCTTGATCACAACAAAAGGACACCGGTAATTATGACCACGCCCTGATTGGCCATGCTGGGCGCGTAACAGGTAATCGGCTGGCTGTGGGCCAATAGGAACGCGTCTCCTATTTACGCACCTTTTTGTCAACAAAACCACGTGAAGGCATTTAAACAGGAAATATTTTTGAAAATCATAAGTCAGTACTAATCTGAAATCATCAACATCACAATCGCAATTGAAAACCTAGTGAAATTGTAGATACAAAATATGGACTACAGATTATCGATGTGGTATGTTATAATTCAAACTATATTTGTTCACCTCAATACATGGTTATTGAACTTATTTAATATGGATCCTTCAGTTTTAAATGAGGATGCACCTTTAAAAGAAATTATTTTGAACACGCAACATGTTCGCATGTATCTTGTACATTATACATAAATAAGGTTTTATTACTATTTCAGTATTGCCGTTGGGACGATTCTGACAATGTTGTCAATTGTTGAGTCTAAAGAAAAGCCAGCAGGTAAAAATATACCAGTCACATGTTATTAGTATTTGTTCAAAGCAGAAAAATATTATTAAAAACTTACAATTGATTAATGATCCATATATTTATTTTTGCGAAATTGTTATATTTCGTACTTCTATATGAATTCTTAGTAAACATATTTCCTATACTCGCTTTTACGAATTTGATACCACCATACGTTTTGTATTGCTCCTGCATGTACTTAACTGAAGCCGTGTAATGTTTAAGATCTTCATGTTTGTCCACCTTGTGACGATAGGCCAATAAATTTTACGATTACAGGCTTAATTCAATTGCAATTCAAATGTCCGGAATTAAATTTCTAATCTAAAACTGATTTCGAGATGGATACTTTTGCATACAAATGTAGTCCAATTTGTGCAACTTGTTTTTTTTATATATAATTAACATACACACGTCTGCATTGCATATTACCCTTGTAAAAAACAACAACAAAATATTTATAGCCGGACACGGAAAAGCATTAGCTTTTTTTTTGGTGTGTGCAACCGTCAAAAACCATTAGATACTAGGCTAATAAATGCTTACCAGGAAAAGAGACCGAATCCTTTCATGTAGAGTGCTAATTCACCTGTTAAATGCGACAATTGTTTTTGTTGAATAGACAGGTTTCGATTGTGTGGTGATTTTAATTCCTGCCTTAATTACACATTTTGTAACGAAAATTTATAATTTATTGTAATTTCATAGAAAGAAATAAAGCAATGACAATATCATTGAGACATTCGTGTAAGAAAATCGTTTCCAAACCTTATTTTTCATTTTTGTTATTCTCCCTTTTCAAAAAACGAAACAAATAAACCTCCAAACCGACTCGACTGGCCTTTTGGCGTCCACGAATCAGCTACTGTATGCTTTATGAGTTAACCACAAATAATCTCTGAACATTGGTAAAACATGAGAAACCATTTATCAGAAGTTAACTATCAGCTATTCGTTCGATGATCGTTTAAAGATGCGATGTAGAAACTTTCTGCTAAAATCATGGATACACAAGAACGTTCAGTGTGTTCATAGGACAAGTCAGGGGTTCTGAAGTGTTGTAAACCTTTAACGCCTTTGTCTGAAGTGCTATAAGACTTGAATATTATTTAAATTGATCAATTTGTTTAAAATGGTTCTTATCTTATGATTTATATTTTAAGATGTGCTCAGAAAGTCCCTTCGTTCTTCCAACAAAGAGAAGCGCATGCACGGGGACAACACCGTCGGTAAGTAATGACAGTGTTTTGATTGCAATGATGAATTACTAATTTAGCAATACAAATGTATAGTGATCATACCGTTCACATAACTGTCGGAATATTTATCAAGATACAGTTTTTACAAAATCGTCTAACTTAGAAAGTAATGTATGTCCCTGAATTCTCGAACAAGTACTATCATCAGGATCATGTACTCTTGTTTTGGTTCAATCTGTGTTACATTCTTTGGCTTTTAAATTTATTACGACGAAGTAGGTAGGTAAGTTTTAATGAAATAAGATCGTAGTATAGATAAGTTTATTGCGCTTACGATTGTTCGAGAAATTTGGACCAGCAGACTAAGGCGCTGCATGTTTAATATAAATGTCATTTTAATAATGTAAACTATCAACACAGGATACGGGCCTGTCATATATGTTTATTAATTAAGAGAACTATAAAAGTGTCTTCGAAAGGTGCATTTTCTGGCCAAACAAGGAAATTCGGGTGAATATGGTCTTCTTCCGATGCGAAGTGTCATCTGCTAGGCGCGTGACACGTATATTATGGTATCCTTGCTATACTGTGACACAACAGAGCGGATGACACTTGAGATGTTCAGTAGCTGATTCTCAACATGTCCCTAGATTGACATCCAAATAACTGTGAAGAGTCCAGGACAGAGCCATTGACACTCTTGAAATGCCCATCATTGATGTGATTACTAAACTATGGTGCCCACTTCTCAAATAAGAATTTCTTCTAACAGTTATGAGGACTTCCCTATCACCAAATTGTAAGGAATCATCCATAACTAGTACAAAGTAGTTTAATTTCATGTATACAATGCATTATTTTTAAGTTCAATGAATAAATTCTAAATTATATGCAAGCGAAACGCTTATTTTATGATTTATATCGATGCATGCCATTGTGCTTATAGAAAGCTTTAGACTGATTGAGTTATTAAATAAAAACATTAAAGTACGTAATTTCAAAATTATAAGCAACCTTGACTCATTCCTCACTATTTTGCATCACAGAGGTATTGCCGACGCCGAAAAAGCCGGACGACGGTGAAGAGTTAATCGGCGGCAACAAGGACGATAACTGTTGTCTCAACGGCGGGATCTGCATCATGAACTCATTCTGCTACTGCAGCGAGTAAGTATTCCATCGAGTAACAAAAACCTAAAAACCAAATATAAGACCCAGACAATTTATAAACATCAAGATTTCACAGGTCTTCCATTTTCCTTTGTTTTTGGTATGAGACAATACATTAGTGCATTTAGCTTTACGCATTTTTTTTCTCCAGCGAATATTACGGCCGTTTCTGCGAACACCACGTGCTGGATCGCTCGTGCGGATCGTTACCTCACGGCAAGTGGATGGCTGCCGGATGTCATCTGTGTCATTGCTTTGACGGCCAGCTCCGCTGTAAGGTCACCAGCATCAAGGGATGTGGTAAGTACTAGTCGAATATGTTTGTCATTTTTATCGTATTTAGGTCTCATATTCAGTCTGAGACTCAAAACCACAAATATCCATTTCCATGTAAAATAAGTATCGGAAGAGAATAAATGTTGGAAATTGCCGTATCAAATATTCTATAAATGCCTGGTCTTACCTGTTTATTTATTTATTTATATGACGACCTAGTATTCACCAATTTCGTACACCGTTTATACTTGCAACTTTGTCTAAGATGTACATGCATTTTGTATAACACAATCAAGACATTTTCCAGAACATAAACAACACAGTGAAATAATAGAGTGACACATGGTTTTCTTTCATAAAATTTATCAACTGAATATTATATGTACACTGTTGATAACGTTTCATTATTCGACTATTCCAGAGGGTCACGGCCTTGTACAAGGTGTTGAGGAGGATCCCGAATATTACGTCGATCTGGACGTCAAGAACGCCCACTACGACGACTTCTACACCAATGACGTCGATATGCCCTCTTATGACGTCAGCGCACCTGCATCTTCCAGTTCAAATGTTTTCATGGCAACGAGAAGCTTTATCGTTGGAGTACTTCTATCTTCTCTGTTCTGCATACGTGTGGGATCTTGAAGGAAAAATCCAATGTCACTGTGAAATATATCTACGTTGACGTGACGTTACTTGACGTTTCGTGTTTCCCTTGCGTTAGGTCGAGATGACAATGGTTACGTACTATGTGGACATATAACCTATCGATGAAGAAAGTGAGATATTCACGATGCTCTGACTGCTCATCATGTAAGAATCCCTAAAATATGTGCTAAGTTATGAATCGTTATGGAAGCGATGTGTACCCCTGGTATGCATACTGATGTGTTGGACGTTTGACAACTTATTCAAGAGAGAGATAGCAACACTAGCTTTAACCTTTACTAGGTCTGTTTTGAAGGAAGATAAAGGATGTTTAGAATAAGGATTTTTATGCCTCTTTACTTAGAAGAGTGAAGAATGTTAGTACCACACATTTTGTTCATTATATCCAAGCGGTGTTTATATCCATGTAAATTCTGGTCATTATTTATCCGTGCAATCATTAATGTTTTTATTACAACTTGTTACAGGCAGTGCATAAATTATTGTTGATTTTGAAAATGTTACATACAATTAAAAACTATAAGACAAAGGTAAACAGCTTGATTGTTATTTAATGGCGGATTATCGTTGAAAACAGTTGAGATATGGATGAAGCCTCCCCTTCACAACTCTGCGTTCTTTTATATTTTCACTAAGTAGATATTTTTTTGTAGTTTTAGAGCAAAAAAACACACTAGAAGTTAAGCAAGTAATATATATGAAGGCTTTTTCCAAATGGTAGACATGGAAACATAATATGAAATAGGGGAAAATGAACTGTAAGTGGTGCCTTATAATAGTAAGGGAGATTTTTTTAATACAGGTCAAGTATTTGTGTCGAGCCCGCTTGAATTGACCTCGACATAGCCATAATGGCGGCTCGAAGTTGAGTCCGTTCTACCGTCTGAGTTTGGCTTTAAGATGCTGTAATTTGACATGCATTTAGGATTCCAATATTGGATCAATCTTAAATCCTGGTATCAGAATATAATCCTCGGATCAATATGACATTCTCGTAATGAATATGACATTCTTGGAGCAATTTGGGAGTATTATTAAATTCATAACTTACAGAAATGATGTGGTCATTTTGGGAGCATTATAACATTCTGGCGTCAATATGGAATTAAGGGATCAGTGTTACAATCTGGTTTCAATAGGACATTCATGGACAAATATGGGATCAGTTTTACATGGTTGTGCCAATACGACATTATATATGTGTCCAATACTTGAAGGTCGTAAAAACTAAATTTAAATTGCGTTTGTAATATTTCAGACACCAGTTTATGGTATGAGTTTATAATGTCAGTTTATAAAGCCAGCAGGTAAACATATGCTGTATGCCTGCGCCATTCCAGTAAGCAGTTGAAGTACATGATAATAAAGCAAATAAATATATAAGAAATATTACCATGGATTAAACGGAGTTATTCTTTGTGACCATATCTTTACTTCAATTCTGCTTTTTCAAATTTTACACCTCCATACTTTTGTCTCTCGTGTGTATTTTACTAAATTTTATGTGATTGTAAACAATCTTCATGTTTGTCCAGCTTATGACGAGCAGAAGTAAACTTTGCAATTTAAGCGCTCAATATTGCAATTCAAATGTCCGGAATTAAATCTTTAATCTGAAACTGTGTGCTGGTTTATAAAGTTTAACCTTCTGATTTAAATTCGTCCGATAAATATCAAATTTTTAGAAACTGTAACATTTTGCGACGAAAATTTGGTGCTGTTTTCATGGAAAGAAAATGATGCAGTGATATTTTCATTAAGTCATTTGTATATGAAAATTATTTTCATCTTCGGTCCTATTCTCTACTTCTATTTCATTTGGGCTAGGTTCGTATACGCGCGCATCCATTAATAATTCCATCACTCAGTTAACCGGCTGTGCGGATTATGTGCGGTGATCGCCAGTCAAAAATCCGCATTTGCATTACAATATTACTTGTATTAACTAAATATGTTTAATTGAATTAACGTTGCAATATTATGATTTGTATTATCAGACGTACTCAGAAAGTCCTTTCGTGCTTCAAACAGGGAGAATGACATGCACGGGCAAAACATCGACAACACCGTCGGTAAGTAAAATCAATATGTCGACTGCGATTATGGGTACAATCGGGTATTAAAAGTGATTGATGCAAGTCCATATTGTAAGCAAAACTGTCGCGGGAGTTGTAGCCTTGCTCATTCGGCGTTTGCCCCGTTAAGATTGTTCGTCATTTTAGATTTTTGGAACTTAGTGGAACAAAGTGCGCTATCAGAATGTAACCCCGGTTAGAGCGACCCTGGTTCTTTGAAGTGCACCAGTGATTAGCACCGTCACTAGGGATCCTCATTCAACGATGACGATGTATTTTTAGTAGTGCGGCTGGAAATCGAACCTGTGACCCCTGGATTGATAGTCAAATGTGTTACCACTAGACCACGGATCCACCACAAGGCGTTATACAAGTCAGTATTATAACGTCAATATTGGTATTTTCTGACAACCATGAAATTAAGGCGAATATATTCTTCATCCGATGTAATCTGTCGCCTGCTAGGCGCGCGACATGTACATTGTTGCCGCCGTTATAAAGACAACAGATCAGTTGACACTTGAGATGTTCAGTAGCTATTTATTGAACAGGCTTCTTGATTGACACTTGAATAACTGTGAAGGACAATACAAACCCTTGTTCCTCTTAAAATGTACGTGATAACCTACCTGTGGTGCCCACTTGTGTCTTGGGACAGTTGTTAGGAGTTACCAATCACAGAATGAAAAGGAATGCATATATTCAAACATCTATCACTATCAAGTATTTTTCTTCACGTTAACAGTTTAATCATGTTTGTTTGTTGACACATACGATACGAATAACTGCATTTATTGTAAATTGCGATGAATACATCCCTAATTATATACATACGAAAAGTTTTTTATTTGTATCAATGCTACTGTTAACTAATTGAAAAAAAAATAAGTTTATAAAAAAATCGGATACCTATTTCCAAAATTATTCTTATTGACCACTCTTTCCCTTACAGAGATATTGCGCACGCCGACGAAGTCGGATGACGGTGACGAGTTGATCGGCGGCAACAACGACGATAACTGCTGCCTCAATGGCGGTATCTGCATCATGAAATCATTCTGCTACTGCAGCGGGTAAGTTTTCCGTCTAAAAAATAAACCTATAAGACCAAATATAAGATGAAGATGACCTTGACTATTGATTTATATTTAATGCATACCCGAATCCAGCAGGACTTCAATTAAATACTATTTTGGGAATTAATACGAATGATTTCTGTCAAAAAACTTCTTTACTGGCGCAAACTATGAACTTGAGTTGTTATTTCATTATGTACAAACAAGCTTTGTGTAACTTATCAAAATCCACTACTTTAGTAGAACATAAAGCATTAATGCATTTATTCTTACGATTTTTTTCCAGAGAATAGTACGGCCGTTTCTGCGAACACCGCGTGCAGGTGGTGGTGTTAGCAGTTTATACTCACAACAGAAGTGACCTGGTCCGCCCGGGAATCGAACCCGGATTGTCCGATTCACAGAACAACGCTCTACCGATTGAGCTAACCGGGCGGACACCGCGTGCAGGAGCGCTCTTGCGGATCGTTACCTCACGGCAAGTGGATGGCTGCCGGATGTCATCAGTGACATTGCTTTGACTGTCAGTTTCGCTGTAAGGTCACCAGCGTCAAGGGGTGTGGTAAGTACTCGAATATTACGTCGCCTATCGGATTCATAGGACCCATAGTGATTTAGGTATTGAGTCAGAGTTTTAACTTAAGATTTAAAACCTCAACTTGGTATATAAGAAAACGAATGTTGGAAAATTTACTTTTTCAAGCATTTTTACTCTATAAGAAAATAATGACATCTAAAACTCTGCATCTCTGAGTTTATTAAACGAATTTAAACCTTAAATTTATGAAACAGGTTATGTTTTTAATCTCGAACTTAATCAAATTTATTGCTACGTTGCAAACTTATACAAATTACTTTGACCCATTTATAATAATGAGCAAATACTGAGTTGAGAAAAGTTGAGAATATAAATTTCGTCTGCGATATACATGCGTAGTATTAAGCACAATGAAGGCATTTTAGGTACAACCCCCTCCCCCCTCCCCCAGCTCCATTGAACTAAAATACTGTATACTTTTATATACTGCTTTTGACATTTATCCTTAACAATTTCAGACGGTCACGGCCTTGTTCAAGGTGTTGAGGAGGATCCCGAATATTATGTAGATCTGGACGTCAAGAACGCCCACTATTACGACTTTTATACCGATGACTCCGCCAAACCCTTTGATGACGTCAGCGCACCTGAAACTTCCAATTCAACAGTTGCAATGACAACGAGAAACTTGATTGTTGGAGTGTTGCTGTCCTCTCTGTTATGCAGACGTTTTAGATCTTGAAATAACAATCATAAGTGACATGGAAATTATCTATGTAGACGTAACGTTGATCAACGTCTCCAGGTTCCCTTGCGTTGGGTCGCGATGTCAATAGTACCGCCCCATATACGGTCACAGGAACTATGGTCGGCATTTGTGTTTACAGTGAAGTGTCATTTGAAAAACATTACTGCTTTTCATGTTAGAATCCTGCTAGTATGTGCTAATGTGTGACATTTTTATGCAAGCGATGGGTATGCATTCTGAGGGTGTGTCGGACGTTTTATCAACTTACTTTGCAAACACAGAGAAAGCAACACTAGCTTTAACCTTAACTAGGTCTGTTTTAAAGGAAGACAAAGGATGATTAGAATAAGGATATTACTGCCTCTTTAAACCTAGAAGAGTGTAGAATGTTAGTACCACACGTTGTGTTCATTATATTAAAATTGTGTTTATATTCATGAACATTCTGGTCATTATTTATTGGTGCAAACATTTCTTGTTGTAAGTTGTAATGGGCAGTGCATAAATTATTGTTGTGTTTGAAAATGTTACATAAAAATAAAAAAAAGCTATAAGAAAAAAGTAAACTACTTGATCTTTATTTATAGCGTTGACTATTGATTAATGAAAACAGCGAAGTTATTGTTGTACCACCCCCACCCACCCGCAGTGTTGTCTCACTGCCACTCAAAATCACCATAGCCTGTTTTCAATCAAATAATTCTCCTTATAGCATGTACAGTTGGTAAATTATATGTAATTTTCAAGAAACATGTCATTATGTTTTTTTTTACATTCATACCTACTACTCGCTTACCCAAATTTTACACCTCCATACTCCTCTTATCTTTCTTTGTGTAATTATCTGAAACAATCTTCATGTTTGTCCTGCTAAATGATGAAATTTTAGTTTCCGGAATTTAACTTCTATCTAAATATGATTGCCTGTTTATTATGGTTAATATTTAATGGTATAAAAGGGAAGGGGTCTTATTTGCGCAACTAATGTGTTGACCTACACGCTCACTGCTTTTGCAATGTATTTTTTCGCCTGACATAAACAACATTATGGGTCAATTTTCAGGACTTTGTTACAATATTTTTTTCCGAAGTCAAATATTTATCAGCAAAAAAGGTATTAGGTTGATGAATGTTATGTAAATGATAATTTAAAAGTTTTTTTGTGTGTGGATTTGATCCAAAGTTTGACGTTGATTGTGCGGTGATTTTTACTGATCCCTTTAATACGCAATTGGTGGAAATTCTCAAATTTGCAATGCGATTTGTTGTTCAAAGACAATGAAGCAGCCATGTTCGTTGAAACAGTCGCCAAGCATGGATCTTCGTTCCCTTTCTCTCATAACGTTGCATATGACTCAAGCCCCGCATGGCTAACATTATCAAGCTCTGCTAGCGTCAAATCAGAACCAACTAACTAACTGTCTTTACATTAGAGACCATTTATCTATAGTAAACAAGCTTTTTATTCCATGATCGTTTGGAGTAGCTTAAAAAGTATGCGGTGAAGAGCCATTCGCCAGAAATCATGGATACGCAAGAATGCGTGTGCTCATAGGACAAGTCATAAGCACTGCAGTGACGAAAAAACTTAAACAATTGTCTTCAGCGATATGTAGATTTGAACATACTCGAATTGATGTGATTTGTTTACTTGTGTATAACGCTTGAATTTGGTCCATATAATACGCTGCTTTCTTGTTTTGTATTGCAACTGACAGTTAAATGATGTAAAGTATTAACGTATGATATGGGCTTTCAGTTTAGAACAGTTTAAAAGGCGCGATATTGGCATTGTATGGCCCAACTCGATGTGAGGCGAAGTATAGTCTTTTTTCCATGTGATGTGTCGTTTGCTACGTGCATGACACTTACATTATGGCAATGTGATGTAAATAACAGCACGGGTGACACTTGAGTCACGGACACGAGATTAACATTCAAATAACTGTGAATAGCCATGAAAAGATACTTTGGCCCTCTTGAAAAGCCCATCAAATTTGTTATTGGCTACGTACGGTGCCAAATTATATAAAGCCCCATTCTCGGAGCCAAGGAATATAATTCCCTCCAAATTTTGATACCCCCCCCCCCATTATACCATTTTTTAGCCTTTGAACAAATACACATTTGTTCACTACCTGCAGGTCGAAAAAGCTTTTTTGAAATTGTGTTAGTAATATTTCCGAGACCAGTCTATGGTATAGTGTTATATTGCCTTAACCACGTTTATGTTTGAGACAAAATGTATTAAATCATATATTGATTTGAAACAATCAAAAGTCGTATTCAAAATATATTCAATTTTCAGTGCAGGTACAACAATGTTTATCATTGCTTTTTTTATAAAACAAAACCAAACAATGTTTAAAGTGCATTGCCTTACATCATTTGAAAAGGAAACGTCAATGATAATTGTCTTCTTTTAGGTTTTTAATCGGTGCACACTTAAAATGCGTGAAGTCGTTAATTATAATCAATTTTCTACAGCTAATTTGCTTGGATAATTAGCAGAACAAGAGGCGGAAGGCGCTAATTACAGCCACGCGCTGATTGGCCAAGCTTGTCGCATGACAGGTAACCGGCTTGCTATGAGCCAATAGGAACGCGTCTTCTACCCTTACATTGTTGTCGACAAACCCACGTGTAGGCATACTTAAGATATGAAATCATTTTTGAAAATCATAAGTCAGTACTAAACTTATTATATCTACATTAAAATTTAAATTCCATAGCTGTGTAATTGGGGATATCAAAACTATTTATCACTGCTATGGACTTCAGATATTTGATATGGTATGTGACAATTAAAATTGTATTTATTCATTTTCCTAAATACGTGTATTAAGGGACTTAATTTAAATGTGTTCCTTTCTAAAGATGAATGCTACTCATAGTATGTATTAATCTTGTATGTTTGCTTAAAAATGAAATGTTTCATCACTATTTCAGTTTTGCCGTTGTTACGATTCTGGCAATTGATGTGTCAACAGTAGAGTCTAAAGAAAAGCCAGCAGGTAAGATTGTGCTCTATGCATACCACACAAGCAGTATTACTTGACTCTAAAGGAGATAAATATTATTGAGCCAATTAAAGGATTTTTGTATCCTATTGTCTAAAGCATTCTTAGTATACGTGCTTCCTACTCATTTTTTATACTTATAAAATTGTTTTCATGTTATTCGTAGAAGCCATGTGCTGGTAAAATCTTGACGTTATCCCGCTTATGTCGAGTAGAAGATGTAAAGTTGTATGATTACAGGGCTCAATTTTGCAATTCGAATGTCAAAATGTCTAATCTAAGACTAATTGTCTTTTTATAAAAGTTGATACTTCATCTTGTTTACGAACATAGATGTGGAAAGGGAGTCTGATATGTACATTAGTTCAACTTATTTCATATTTTTACTCTTACTCCTTGTATACCTATACTATCCCTTATAAAACAACAACATTCGTACCCGGATTGCGTAACGCACACCTTCGACAATAGCTTTATTTTTCAACCTGTGCTTATGTCAAATTATCTACCTCATGTTAGGTAAATGATAATGAGAAAAAGGGACCGAATCTTTTTATGTGGAGTGCTAATTTACACGTTAAGGGATTACGGCTTTTGTTGAATAGATCAAAGGTCTGCGTTCTGATTGTTTGGTGGTTTTAATTCGTCCAATGAATACACATTTTGTTGGAATACTGAAGATTCCAACGACAAGTTGATGTCGTTTTTCTGGTCCAACCTAGTTTTTCATTTCTATTTCCTTGACCTCTTGAAGTGTCGTTCCCATAAATTCATGGAAGCGCAGAAATTGTGATTGTGTTCGGAGGACAACATCAAGTCATCAGCTCTTTAATGAGGAAAAGCTTCAACGCTGATCTGAAGTGTAAACACATTTGTTTATAACTGTAATTTTATACATCTGTAATTATTTATATCTTGATAATTTCTATTATCAGATGTGCTCAGAAAGTCCCTTCGTGCTTCAAACATGGAAGAGCGAATACACGAGAAAATCCTCGACAACATCGTCGGTAAGTTAAGTATTTGTTAAGATTGCAAAGTGTCCTTGAAAACTCTTATTTCCATTGTGAAATCTTTTTATAACAGGATCAGACTAAGAACACTTTTTTGTTTTGTAATATTCTCATTTTGACAGGTATATGCTTTCTTATGAGGTATTATAAATGTTGTACGATCAACGCAAATTTTGTGACTCTATTTGGTGTGTAAGTTAAGAAAACTATTACGTGTCTCATATAGGCACACTATTGTAATTTTATGATCAGACTTCATGTAGGGTGAATTGTCGATTGGAATTGTCAATGTGATGTGTCGTCTGTTAAGCGTATGTCACGTACATTATGGCAACTTGCTATACACAACAGAGCGGATGGCACGTGAGATGTTCAGGTGCTATTTCTCGATACGAACTTGACATCGACATCCAATTAACTGTGAAGGGCCATACAAAGAGACCCCTGCACCCCTCTTAAATTACCCATCATTGTATATGATTACCAACCTATGGTGCCCACTTCTCAAATAAGAATGCCACCTGACACTATCCGGGAGCTTTCAATCATAAATGCATCTATAATCAGAATAAAAGTGTTTCTTCTTTCACGTATAATAGGTCATGTTTGTTTTTGTCAAATACAAATTAAAATGCATTCTTTGCAAGTGCGATGAATAAAGCCGTACTTGTATGCATGCCAAATGTTTGGTTTAGAGATTGTTTCGGCGCTATTGTGAACTTGTAAGCTATATTCTGAAAGAAACAGAGTTGATAAACGAACGAATTATTTATACAAATATTTATTTCCACAATTCTTATTAGTAATACTCATTTCTTACTCCTTCTCATTACAGAGGTATTACCGACGCCGACGAAGCCAGATGAGGGTTACGAGTTGATCGGCGGCAACAAGGACGATAACTGTTGTCTGAACGGCGGCATCTGCATCATGAACTCATTCTGCTACTGCAGCGAGTAAGGATTCTTTCGAATAATGCAAACCTTATAAATTAAATATTAGATAAAGGGCACCTTTTATAAATTCTAAATATTTTCCTGCATACCCGATAAGGTCAGGCAGGTTTTCGGTTGATGTTCATCAAGAATGTTCGATGTTAAAAAGAATACATCGATGGCTTGAAAGAGACCAAACTATGAAATCGAATTGTCATTTGATTACTGTATGCTTAAACAAGCTTTGAGCAATGACTAAATTACATACCTAAACAACTGTTTAGTTAAGAAAAAAAAACCTTATCGGTGAATTTATTTTTACGAAATTTCTTATTTTTTCTCCAGAGAGTATTACGGCCGTTTCTGCGAACACCGCGTGCTGGAGCGCTCGTGCGGATCATTACCTCACGGCAAGTGGATGGCGGCCGGATGTCATTTGTGTCATTGCTTTGACGGCCAGCTCCGCTGTAAGGTCACCAGTATAAAGGGATGTGGTAAGTACTCGAATATATTTGTTTTTAATATGATGTTTAACGGATTTAGGGCCCATGTTCAATTTTGTCCAGAGCTTGAGTTTGAGACTCCCAACCTCTCCCCCCACAATAATTAAAATATCAAATGAAAACTAATGTTGAAAATTGCAGTACACTAGTTTTCTACAAATGGCAAATTTCTATTTTGTCAATAAGATTCAGATTAGGGCTATATTTTGGATCACACCTACAAATGCATTAAACTGTAACATTGAATACGTTTATAAATATATCAACTGAAAATTATATGAACACTGCTCACAACGTTTTCTTTATTCGGCTATTTCAGACGGCCACGGCCTTGTTCAAGGTGTTGAGGAGGATCCCGAATATTATGTAGATCTGGACGTCAAGAACGCCGACTACGACGATTTCTACACAGATGACGTCGATATGCCTTCTAATGACATCAGCGCACCTCCAGTTTCAAGTTTCAATTACGGCACCACACATGCAGCTTCAAGTTCAACTCTTGCCATTGCAACGAGAAATTATATTGTTGCGGCATTGCTACTATGTATATTATGCAGACGTGCGGGTTCTTAAAGAACAATCGTGTGTCATTATGGAAATGGTCTACTTCGATACAACGATACTTGACGTCTCGAGTATCTCTTGCGTTATGTCGCAATGGCAATGGTGCCCTATCACGTGGTCACATCAACTACTGCCGGCTATGGGTGTGATGACAGTTCACTGCCATAATACAAGTGAAGAGGAATGCTCTTACCACTCTTCATTTAAGAATCCCAATACTTTTATGTGCTAATATATAACATTTTTACGGAGGCTATGTGTATTCATACAGCGAATATGGCGGACTTTTTTCCACGAACTTAAAGCGGTGAAAACAACTTAACTAAGTATATTTTGAAGAAAGACAAATGATGTGTACAATGAGGATGTGAAATAGGCGCTTTACGTTAATCTTTGGTACCAGACGCTATGGTCATAATATTCAATTGGTACATATATTTATGAACATTCTTTATTTATTGGTGCAAACACTAATTTTATTGTTATAACTTATCATATGCAGCTCATTACTTATTGTTAAGTTTTAAAAATGTTACATACAGAATAAATTCATACGCAAATGTATATGCCTTATAATATTAGCTGGACTATTTTTTTAGTGAAAAAACACACTCTTCAACGTGGTTCATAAAGATATGTGGATACACCTGAATGTCTTCTTATTGGACAGAATGATACAAGCCATCTTAATGTAGAGTAAAGGTCCAGTAGTCAATTGAAGAATGGTGGAGTCCATCAGTAATTGTAACCGTATCAGACATAGTACCAGACAAAATAACGCACTGCTTCCTTTCACTAAGATAATCAGCAAGCCATAATGATAATAGGGAACCGGAAATGCCGCTTTCGCGAAGCTTGAAAAAAGGACCTTGATGCCATGCGCGATGAAATGAAGGTATAGAAGAAGAATGTGTGTGCTCATAGGACAAGTCATAAGCACTGCAGTGACGAAAAAAGCTTAAACAATTGTCTTCAGCGATATGTAGATTTGAACATACTCGAATTGATGTTATTTGTTTACTTGTGTATAACGCTTGAATTTGGTCCATACAATACGCTGCTTTCTTGTTTTGTATTGCAATTGACAGTTAAATGATGTAAAGTATTAACGCATGATATGAGCTTTCAGTTTAGAACAGTTTAAAAGGCGCGATATTGGCATTGTATGGCCCAACTCGATGTGAGGCGAAGTCTAGTCTTTTTTCCATGTGATGTGTCGTTTGCTACGTGCATGACACTTACATTATGGCAATGTGATATAATTAACAGCACGGGTGACACTTGAGTCACGGACACGAGATTAACATCCAAATAACTGTGAAAAGCCATGAAAAGATACTTTGGCCCTCTTGAAAAGCCCATCAAATTTGTTATTGGCTACGTATGGTGCCAAATTATCATATCAAAATTTTAACAGTGTTTAATCACAGAGCAGGGCTGACTTTCGACGATTTTTGAGGCCGATATAAGGCCCCATTCTCCGAGCCAAGGCATATAATTTAAATTTTGATACCCCCCCCCCCCCCAATAATACCATTTTTTAGCCTTTGAACAAATACACATTTGTTCACTACCTGCAGGTCGAAAAAGCTTTTTTGAAATTGTGTTAGTAATATTTCCGAGACCAGTCTATGGTATAGTGTTATATTGCCTTAACCACGTTTATGTTTGAGACAAAATGTATTAAATCATATATTGATTTGAAACAATCAAAAGTCGTATTCAAAATATATTCAATTTTCAGTGCAGGTACAACAATGTTTATCATTGCTTTTTTATAAAACAAAACCAAACAATGTTTAAAGTGCATTGCCTTACATCATTTGAAAGGAAACGTCAATGATGATTGTCTTCTTTTAGGTTTTTAATCGGTGCACACTTAAAATGCGTGAAGTCGTTAATTATAATCAATTTTCTACAGCTAATTTGCTTGGATAATTAGCAGAACAAGAGGCGGAAGGCGCTAATTACAGCCACGCGCTGATTGGCCAAGCTTGTCGCATGACAGGTAACCGGCTTGCTATGAGCCAATAGGAACGCGTCTTCTACCCTTACATTGTTGTCGACAAACCCACGTGTAGGCATACTTAAGATATGAAATCATTTTTGAAAATCATAAGTCAGTACTAAACTTATTATATCTACATTAAAATTTAAATTCCATAGCTGTGTAATTGGGGATATCAAAACTATTTATCACTGCTATGGACTTCAGATATTTGATATGGTATGTGACAATTAAAATTGTATTTATTCATTTTCCTAAATACGTGTATTAAGGGACTTAATTTAAATGTGTTCCTTTCTAAAGATGAATGCTACTCATAGTATGTATTAATCTTGTATGTTTGCTTAAAAATGAAATGTTTCATCACTATTTCAGTTTTGCCGTTGTTACGATTCTGGCAATTGATGTGTCAACAGTAGAGTCTAAAGAAAAGCCAGCAGGTAAGATTGTGCTCTATGCATACCACACAAGCAGTATTACTTGACTCTAAAGGAGATAAATATTATTGAGCCAATTAAAGGATTTTTGTATCCTATTGTCTAAAGCATTCTTAGTATACGTGCTTCCTACTCATTTTTTATACTTATAAAATTGTTTTCATGTTATTCGTAGAAGCCATGTGCTGGTAAAATCTTGACGTTATCCCGCTTATGTCGAGTAGAAGATGTAAAGTTGTATGATTACAGGGCTCAATTTTGCAATTCGAATGTCAAAATGTCTAATCTAAGACTAATTGTCTTTTTATAAAAGTTGATACTTCATCTTGTTTACGAACATAGATGTGGAAAGGGAGTCTGATATGTACATTAGTTCAACTTATTTCATATTTTTACTCTTACTCCTTGTATACCTATACTATCCCTTATAAAACAACAACATTCGTACCCGGATTGCGTAACGCACACCTTCGACAATAGCTTTATTTTTCAACCTGTGCTTATGTCAAATTATCTACCTCATGTTAGGTAAATGATAATGAGAAAAAGGGACCGAATCTTTTTATGTGGAGTGCTAATTTACACGTTAAGGGATTACGGCTTTTGTTGAATAGATCAAAGGTCTGCGTTTGATTGTTTGGTGGTTTTAATTCGTCCAATGAATACACATTTTGTTGGAATGCTGAAGATTCCAACGACAAGTTGATGTCGTTTTTCTGGTCCAACCTAGTTTTTCATTTCTATTTCCTTGACCTCTTGAAGTGTCGTTCCCATAAATTCATGGAAGCGCAGAAATTGTGATTGTGTTCGGAGGACAACATCAAGTCATCAGCTCTTTAATGAGGAAAAGCTTCAACGCTGATCTGAAGTGTAAACACATTTGTTTATAACTGTAATTTTATACATCTGTAATTATTTATATCTTGATAATTTCTATTATCAGATGTGCTCAGAAAGTCCCTTCGTGCTTCAAACATGGAAGAGCGAATACACGAGAAAATCCTCGACAACATCGTCGGTAAGTTAAGTATTTGTTAAGATTGCAAAGTGTCCTTGAAAACTCTTATTTCCATTGTGAAATCTTTTTATAACAGGATCAGACTAAGAACACTTTTTTGTTTTGTAATATTCTCATTTTGACAGGTATATGCTTTCTTATGAGGTATTATAAATGTTGTACGATCAACGCAAATTTTGTGACTTTCATTTGGTGTGTAAGTTAAGAAAACTATTACGTGTCTCATATAGGCACACTATTGTAATTTTATGATCAGACTTCATGTAGGGTGAATTGTCGATTGGAATTGTCAATGTGATGTGTCGTCTGTTAAGCGTATGTCACGTACATTATGGCAACTTGCTATACACAACAGAGCGGATGGCACGTGAGATGTTCAGGTGCTATTTCTCGATACGAACTTGACATCGACATCCAATTAACTGTGAAGGGCCATACAAAGAGACCCCTGCACCCCTCTTAAATTACCCATCATTGTATATGATTACCAACCTATGGTGCCCACTTCTCAAATAAGAATGCCACCTGACACTATCCGGGAGCTTTCAATCATAAATGCATCTATAATCAGAATAAAAGTGTTTCTTCTTTCACGTATAATAGGTCATGTTTGTTTTTGTCAAATACAAATTAAAATGCATTCTTTGCAAGTGCGATGAATAAAGCCGTACTTGTATGCATGCCAAATGTTTGGTTTAGAGATTGTTTCGGCGCTATTGTGAACTTGTAAGCTATATTCTGAAAGAAACAGAGTTGATAAACGAACGAATTATTTATACAAATATTTATTTCCACAATTCTTATTAGTAATACTCATTTCTTACTCCTTCTCATTACAGAGGTATTACCGACGCCGACGAAGCCAGATGAGGGTTACGAGTTGATCGGCGGCAACAAGGACGATAACTGTTGTCTGAACGGCGGCATCTGCATCATGAACTCATTCTGCTACTGCAGCGAGTAAGGATTCTTTCGAATAATGCAAACCTTATAAATTAAATATTAGATAAAGGGCACCTTTTATAAATTCTAAATATTTTCCTGCATACCCGATAAGGTCAGGCAGGTTTTCGGTTGATGTTCATCAAGAATGTTCGATGTTAAAAAGAATACATCGATGGCTTGAAAGAGACCAAACTATGAAATCGAATTGTCATTTGATTACTGTATGCTTAAACAAGCTTTGAGCAATGACTAAATTACATACCTAAACAACTGTTTAGTTAAGAAAAAAAAACCTTATCGGTGAATTTATTTTTACGAAATTTCTTATTTTTTCTCCAGAGAGTATTACGGCCGTTTCTGCGAACACCGCGTGCTGGAGCGCTCGTGCGGATCATTACCTCACGGCAAGTGGATGGCGGCCGGATGTCATTTGTGTCATTGCTTTGACGGCCAGCTCCGCTGTAAGGTCACCAGTATAAAGGGATGTGGTAAGTACTCGAATATATTTGTTTTTAATATGATGTTTAACGGATTTAGGGCCCATGTTCAATTTTGTCCAGAGCTTGAGTTTGAGACTCCCAACCTCTCCCCCCACAATAATTAAAATATCAAATGAAAACTAATGTTGAAAATTGCAGTACACTAGTTTTCTACAAATGGCAAATTTCTATTTTGTCAATAAGATTCAGATTAGGGCTATATTTTGGATCACACCTACAAATGCATTAAACTGTAACATTGAATACGTTTATAAATATATCAACTGAAAATTATATGAACACTGCTCACAACGTTTTCTTTATTCGGCTATTTCAGACGGCCACGGCCTTGTTCAAGGTGTTGAGGAGGATCCCGAATATTATGTAGATCTGGACGTCAAGAACGCCGACTACGACGATTTCTACACAGATGACGTCGATATGCCTTCTAATGACATCAGCGCACCTCCAGTTTCAAGTTTCAATTACGGCACCACACATGCAGCTTCAAGTTCAACTCTTGCCATTGCAACGAGAAATTATATTGTTGCGGCATTGCTACTATGTATATTATGCAGACGTGCGGGTTCTTAAAGAACAATCGTGTGTCATTATGGAAATGGTCTACTTCGATACAACGATACTTGACGTCTCGAGTATCTCTTGCGTTATGTCGCAATGGCAATGGTGCCCTATCACGTGGTCACATCAACTACTGCCGGCTATGGGTGTGATGACAGTTCACTGCCATAATACAAGTGAAGAGGAATGCTCTTACCACTCTTCATTTAAGAATCCCAATACTTTTATGTGCTAATATATAACATTTTTACGGAGGCTATGTGTATTCATACAGCGAATATGGCGGACTTTTTTCCACGAACTTAAAGCGGTGAAAACAACTTAACTAAGTATATTTTGAAGAAAGACAAATGATGTGTACAATGAGGATGTGAAATAGGCGCTTTACGTTAATCTTTGGTACCAGACGCTGTGGTCATAATATTCAATTGGTACATATATTTATGAACATTCTTTATTTATTGGTGCAAACACTAATTTTATTGTTATAACTTATCATATGCAGCTCATTACTTATTGTTAAGTTTTAAAAATGTTACATACAGAATAAATTCATACGCAAATGTATATGCCTTATAATATTAGCTGGACTATTTTTTTAGTGAAAAAACACACTCTTCAACGTGGTTCATAAAGATATGTGGATACACCTGAATGTCTTCTTATTGGACAGAATGATACAAGCCATCTTAATGTAGAGTAAAGGTCCAGTAGTCAATTGAAGAATGGTGGAGTCCATCAGTAATTGTAACCGTATCAGACATAGTACCAGACAAAATAACGCACTGCTTCCTTTCACTAAGATAATCAGCAAGCCATAATGATAATAGGGAACCGGAAATGCCGCTTTCGCGAAGCTTGAAAAAAGGACCTTGATGCCATGCGCGATGAAATGAAGGTATAGAAGAAGAATGTGTGTGCTCATAGGACAAGTCATAAGCACTGCAGTGACGAAAAAAGCTTAAACAATTGTCTTCAGCGATATGTAGATTTGAACATACTCGAATTGATGTTATTTGTTTACTTGTGTATAACGCTTGAATTTGGTCCATACAATACGCTGCTTTCTTGTTTTGTATTGCAATTGACAGTTAAATGATGTAAAGTATTAACGCATGATATGAGCTTTCAGTTTAGAACAGTTTAAAAGGCGCGATATTGGCATTGTATGGCCCAACTCGATGTGAGGCGAAGTCTAGTCTTTTTTCCATGTGATGTGTCGTTTGCTACGTGCATGACACTTACATTATGGCAATGTGATATAATTAACAGCACGGGTGACACTTGAGTCACGGACACGAGATTAACATCCAAATAACTGTGAAAAGCCATGAAAAGATACTTTGGCCCTCTTGAAAAGCCCATCAAATTTGTTATTGGCTACGTATGGTGCCAAATTATCATATCAAAATTTTAACAGTTTTTAATCACAGAGCAGGGCTGACTTTCGACGATTTTTGAGGCCGATATAAGGCCCCATTCTCCGAGCCAAGGCATATAATTTAAATTTTGATACCCCCCCCCCCCCCCCAATAATACCATTTTTTAGCCTTTGAACAAATACACATTTGTTCACTACCTGCAGGTCGAAAAAGCTTTTTTGAAATTGTGTTAGTAATATTTCCGAGACCAGTCTATGGTATAGTGTTATATTGCCTTAACCACGTTTATGTTTGAGACAAAATGTATTAAATCATATATTGATTTGAAACAATCAAAAGTCGTATTCAAAATATATTCAATTTTCAGTGCAGGTACAACAATGTTTATCATTGCTTTTTTATAAAACAAAACCAAACAATGTTTAAAGTGCATTGCCTTACATCATTTGAAAGGAAACGTCAATGATGATTGTCTTCTTTTAGGTTTTTAATCGGTGCACACTTAAAATGCGTGAAGTCGTTAATTATAATCAATTTTCTACAGCTAATTTGCTTGGATAATTAGCAGAACAAGAGGCGGAAGGCGCTAATTACAGCCACGCGCTGATTGGCCAAGCTTGTCGCATGACAGGTAACCGGCTTGCTATGAGCCAATAGGAACGCGTCTTCTACCCTTACATTGTTGTCGACAAACCCACGTGTAGGCATACTTAAGATATGAAATCATTTTTGAAAATCATAAGTCAGTACTAAACTTATTATATCTACATTAAAATTTAAATTCCATAGCTGTGTAATTGGGGATATCAAAACTATTTATCACTGCTATGGACTTCAGATATTTGATATGGTATGTGACAATTAAAATTGTATTTATTCATTTTCCTAAATACGTGTATTAAGGGACTTAATTTAAATGTGTTCCTTTCTAAAGATGAATGCTACTCATAGTATGTATTAATCTTGTATGTTTGCTTTAAAATGAAATGTTTCATCACTATTTCAGTTTTGCCGTTGTTACGATTCTGGCAATTGATGTGTCAACAGTAGAGTCTAAAGAAAAGCCAGCAGGTAAGATTGTGCTCTATGCATACCACACAAGCAGTATTACTTGACTCTAAAGGAGATAAATATTATTGAGCCAATTAAAGGATTTTTGTATCCTATTGTCTAAAGCATTCTTAGTATACGTGCTTCCTACTCATTTTTTATACTTATAAAATTGTTTTCATGTTATTCGTAGAAGCCATGTGCTGGTAAAATCTTGACGTTATCCCGCTTATGTCGAGTAGAAGATGTAAAGTTGTATGATTACAGGGCTCAATTTTGCAATTCGAATGTCAAAATGTCTAATCTAAGACTAATTGTCTTTTTATAAAAGTTGATACTTCATCTTGTTTACGAACATAGATGTGGAAAGGGAGTCTGATATGTACATTAGTTCAACTTATTTCATATTTTTACTCTTACTCCTTGTATACCTATACTATCCCTTATAAAACAACAACATTCGTACCCGGATTGCGTAACGCACACCTTCGACAATAGCTTTATTTTTCAACCTGTGCTTATGTCAAATTATCTACCTCATGTTAGGTAAATGATAATGAGAAAAAGGGACCGAATCTTTTTATGTGGAGTGCTAATTTACACGTTAAGGGATTACGGCTTTTGTTGAATAGATCAAAGGTCTGCGTTCTGATTGTTTGGTGGTTTTAATTCGTCCAATGAATACACATTTTGTTGGAATGCTGAAGATTCCAACGACAAGTTGATGTCGTTTTTCTGGTCCAACCTAGTTTTTCATTTCTATTTCCTTGACCTCTTGAAGTGTCGTTCCCATAAATTCATGGAAGCGCAGAAATTGTGATTGTGTTCGGAGGACAACATCAAGTCATCAGCTCTTTAATGAGGAAAAGCTTCAACGCTGATCTGAAGTGTAAACACATTTGTTTATAACTGTAATTTTATACATCTGTAATTATTTATATCTTGATAATTTCTATTATCAGATGTGCTCAGAAAGTCCCTTCGTGCTTCAAACATGGAAGAGCGAATACACGAGAAAATCCTCGACAACATCGTCGGTAAGTTAAGTATTTGTTAAGATTGCAAAGTGTCCTTGAAAACTCTTATTTCCATTGTGAAATCTTTTTATAACAGGATCAGACTAAGAACACTTTTTTGTTTTGTAATATTCTCATTTTGACAGGTATATGCTTTCTTATGAGGTATTATAAATGTTGTACGATCAACGCAAATTTTGTGACTTTCATTTGGTGTGTAAGTTAAGAAAACTATTACGTGTCTCATATAGGCACACTATTGTAATTTTATGATCAGACTTCATGTAGGGTGAATTGTCGATTGGAATTGTCAATGTGATGTGTCGTCTGTTAAGCGTATGTCACGTACATTATGGCAACTTGCTATACACAACAGAGCGGATGGCACGTGAGATGTTCAGGTGCTATTTCTCGATACGAACTTGACATCGACATCCAATTAACTGTGAAGGGCCATACAAAGAGACCCCTGCACCCCTCTTGAATTACCCATCATTGTATATGATTACCAACCTATGGTGCCCACTTCTCAAATAAGAATGCCACCTGACACTATCCGGGAGCTTTCAATCATAAATGCATCTATAATCAGAATAAAAGTGTTTCTTCTTTCACGTATAATAGGTCATGTTTGTTTTTGTCAAATACAAATTAAAATGCATTCTTTGCAAGTGCGATGAATAAAGCCGTACTTGTATGCATGCCAAATGTTTGGTTTAGAGATTGTTTCGGCGCTATTGTGAACTTGTAAGCTATATTCTGAAAGAAACAGAGTTGATAAACGAACGAATTATTTATACAAATATTTATTTCCACAATTCTTATTAGTAATACTCATTTCTTACTCCTTCTCATTACAGAGGTATTACCGACGCCGACGAAGCCAGATGAGGGTTACGAGTTGATCGGCGGCAACAAGGACGATAACTGTTGTCTGAACGGCGGCATCTGCATCATGAACTCATTCTGCTACTGCAGCGAGTAAGGATTCTTTCGAATAATGCAAACCTTATAAATTAAATATTAGATAAAGGGCACCTTTTATAAATTCTAAATATTTTCCTGCATACCCGATAAGGTCAGGCCGGTTTTCGGTTGATGTTCATCAAGAATGTTCGATGTTAAAAAGAATACATCGATGGCTTGAAAGAGACCAAACTATGAAATCGAATTGTCATTTGATTACTGTATGCTTAAACAAGCTTTGAGCAATGACTAAATTACATACCTAAACAACTGTTTAGTTAAGAAAAAAAAAACCTTATCGGTGAATTTATTTTTACGAAATTTCTTATTTTTTCTCCAGAGAGTATTACGGCCGTTTCTGCGAACACCGCGCGCTGGAGCGCTCGTGCGGATCATTACCTCACGGCAAGTGGATGGCGGCCGGATGTCATTTGTGTCATTGCTTTGACGGCCAGCTCCGCTGTAAGGTCACCAGTATAAAGGGATGTGGTAAGTACTCGAATATATTTGTTTTTAATATGATGTTTAACGGATTTAGGGCCCATGTTCAATTTTGTCCAGAGCTTGAGTTTGAGACTCCCAACCTCTCCCCCCACAATAATTAAAATATCAAATGAAAACTAATGTTGAAAATTGCAGTACACTAGTTTTCTACAAATGGCAAATTTCTATTTTGTCAATAAGATTCAGATTAGGGCTATATTTTGGATCACACCTACAAATGCATTAAACTGTAACATTGAATACGTTTATAAATATATCAACTGAAAATTATATGAACACTGCTCACAACGTTTTCTTTATTCGGCTATTTCAGACGGCCACGGCCTTGTTCAAGGTGTTGAGGAGGATCCCGAATATTATGTAGATCTGGACGTCAAGAACGCCGACTACGACGATTTCTACACAGATGACGTCGATATGCCTTCTAATGACATCAGCGCACCTCCAGTTTCAAGTTTCAATTACGGCACCACACATGCAGCTTCAAGTTCAACTCTTGCCATTGCAACGAGAAATTATATTGTTGCGGCATTGCTACTATGTATATTATGCAGACGTGCGGGTTCTTAAAGAACAATCGTGTGTCATTATGGAAATGGTCTACTTCGATACAACGATACTTGACGTCTCGAGTATCTCTTGCGTTATGTCGCAATGGCAATGGTGCCCTATCACGTGGTCACATCAACTACTGCCGGCTATGGGTGTGATGACAGTTCACTGCCATAATACAAGTGAAGAGGAATGCTCTTACCACTCTTCATTTAAGAATCCCAATACTTTTATGTGCTAATATATAACATTTTTACGGAGGCTATGTGTATTCATACAGCGAATATGGCGGACTTTTTTCCACGAACTTAAAGCGGTGAAAACAACTTAACTAAGTATATTTTGAAGAAAGACAAATGATGTGTACAATGAGGATGTGAAATAGGCGCTTTACGTTAATCTTTGGTACCAGACGCTGTGGTCATAATATTCAATTGGTACATATATTTATGAACATTCTTTATTTATTGGTGCAAACACTAATTTTATTGTTATAACTTATCATATGCAGCTCATTACTTATTGTTAAGTTTTAAAAATGTTACATACAGAATAAAATCATACGCAAATGTATATGCCTTATAATATTAGCTGGACTATTTTTTTAGTGAAAAAACACACTCTTCAACGTGGTTCATAAAGATATGTGGATACACCTGAATGTCTTCTTATTGGACAGAATGATACAAGCCATCTTAATGTAGAGTAAAGGTCCAGTAGTCAATTGAAGAATGGTGGAGTCCATCAGTAATTGTAACCGTATCAGACATAGTACCAGACAAAATAACGCACTGCTTCCTTTCACTAAGATAATCAGCAAGCCATAATGATAATAGGGAACCGGAAATGCCGCTTTCGCGAAGCTTGAAAAAAGGACCTTGATGCCATGCGCGATGAAATGAAGGTATAGAAGAAGAATGTGTGTGCTCATAGGACAAGTCATAAGCACTGCAGTGACGAAAAAAGCTTAAACAATTGTCTTCAGCGATATGTAGATTTGAACATACTCGAATTGATGTTATTTGTTTACTTGTGTATAACGCTTGAATTTGGTCCATATAATACGCTGCTTTCTTGTTTTGTATTGCAATTGACAGTTAAATGATGTAAAGTATTAACGCATGATATGAGCTTTCAGTTTAGAACAGTTTAAAAGGCGCGATATTGGCATTGTATGGCCCAACTCGATGTGAGGCGAAGTCTAGTCTTTTTTCCATGTGATGTGTCGTTTGCTACGTGCATGACACTTACATTATGGCAATGTGATATAATTAACAGCACGGGTGACACTTGAGTCACGGACACGAGATTAACATCCAAATAACTGTGAAAAGCCATGAAAAGATACTTTGGCCCTCTTGAAAAGCCCATCAAATTTGTTATTGGCTACGTATGGTGCCAAATTATCATATCAAAATTTTAACAGTTTTTAATCACAGAGCAGGGCTGACTTTCGACGATTTTTGAGGCCGATATAAGGCCCCATTCTCCGAGCCAAGGCATATAATTTAAATTTTGATACCCCCCCCCCAATAATACCATTTTTTAGCCTTTGAACAAATACACATTTGTTCACTACCTGCAGGTCGAAAAAGCTTTTTTGAAATTGTGTTAGTAATATTTCCGAGACCAGTCTATGGTATAGTGTTATATTGCCTTAACCACGTTTATGTTTGAGACAAAATGTATTAAATCATATATTGATTTGAAACAATCAAAAGTCGTATTCAAAATATATTCAATTTTCAGTGCAGGTACAACAATGTTTATCATTGCTTTTTTATAAAACAAAACCAAACAATGTTTAAAGTGCATTGCCTTACATCATTTGAAAGGAAACGTCAATGATGATTGTCTTCTTTTAGGTTTTTAATCGGTGCACACTTAAAATGCGTGAAGTCGTTAATTATAATCAATTTTCTACAGCTAATTTGCTTGGATAATTAGCAGAACAAGAGGCGGAAGGCGCTAATTACAGCCACGCGCTGATTGGCCAAGCTTGTCGCATGACAGGTAACCGGCTTGCTATGAGCCAATAGGAACGCGTCTTCTACCCTTACATTGTTGTCGACAAACCCACGTGTAGGCATACTTAAGATATGAAATCATTTTTGAAAATCATAAGTCAGTACTAAACTTATTATATCTACATTAAAATTTAAATTCCATAGCTGTGTAATTGGGGATATCAAAACTATTTATCACTGCTATGGACTTCAGATATTTGATATGGTATGTGACAATTAAAATTGTATTTATTCATTTTCCTAAATACGTGTATTAAGGGACTTAATTTAAATGTGTTCCTTTCTAAAGATGAATGCTACTCATAGTATGTATTAATCTTGTATGTTTGCTTAAAAATGAAATGTTTCATCACTATTTCAGTTTTGCCGTTGTTACGATTCTGGCAATTGATGTGTCAACAGTAGAGTCTAAAGAAAAGCCAGCAGGTAAGATTGTGCTCTATGCATACCACACAAGCAGTATTACTTGACTCTAAAGGAGATAAATATTATTGAGCCAATTAAAGGATTTTTGTATCCTATTGTCTAAAGCATTCTTAGTATACGTGCTTCCTACTCATTTTTTATACTTATAAAATTGTTTTCATGTCATTCGTAGAAGCCATGTGCTGGTAAAATCTTGACGTTATCCCGCTTATGTCGAGTAGAAGATGTAAAGTTGTATGATTACAGGGCTCAATTTTGCAATTCGAATGTCAAAATGTCTAATCTAAGACTAATTGTCTTTTTATAAAAGTTGATACTTCATCTTGTTTACGAACATAGATGTGGAAAGGGAGTTTGATATGTACATTAGTTCAACTTATTTCATATTTTTACTCTTACTCCTTGTATACCTATACTATCCCTTATAAAACAACAACATTCGTACCCGGATTGCGTAACGCACACCTTCGACAATAGCTTTATTTTTCAACCTGTGCTTATGTCAAATTATCTACCTCATGTTAGGTAAATGATAATGAGAAAAAGGGACCGAATCTTTTTATGTGGAGTGCTAATTTACACGTTAAGGGATTACGGCTTTTGTTGAATAGATCAAAGGTCTGCGTTCTGATTGTTTGGTGGTTTTAATTCGTCCAATGAATACACATTTTGTTGGAATGCTGAAGATTCCAACGACAAGTTGATGTCGTTTTTCTGGTCCAACCTAGTTTTTCATTTCTATTTCCTTGACCTCTTGAAGTGTCGTTCCCATAAATTCATTGAAGCGCAGAAATTGTGATTGTGTTCGGAGGACAACATCAAGTCATCAGCTCTTTAATGAGGAAAAGCTTCAACGCTGATCTGAAGTGTAAACACATTACAGTTTATAACTGTAATTTTATACATCTGTAATTATTTATATCTTGATAATTTCTATTATCAGATGTGCTCAGAAAGTCCCTTCGTGCTTCAAACATGGAAGAGCGAATACACGAGAAAATCCTCGACAACATCGTCGGTAAGTTAAGTATTTGTTAAGATTGCAAAGTGTCCTTGAAAACTCTTATTTCCATTGTGAAATCTTTTTATAACAGGATCAGACTAAGAACACTTTTTTGTTTTGTAATATTCTCATTTTGACAGGTATATGCTTTCTTATGAGGTATTATAAATGTTGTACGATCAACGCAAATTTTGTGACTTTCATTTGGTGTGTAAGTTAAGAAAACTATTACGTGTCTCATATAGGCACACTATTGTAATTTTATGATCAGACTTCATGTAGGGTGAATTGTCGATTGGAATTGTCAATGTGTTGTGTCGTCTGTTAAGCGTATGTCACGTACATTATGGCAACTTGCTATACACAACAGAGCGGATGGCACGTGAGATGTTCAGGTGCTATTTCTCGATACGAACTTGACATCGACATCCAATTAACTGTGAAGGGCCATACAAAGAGACCCCTGCACCCCTCTTGAATTACCCATCATTGTATATGATTACCAACCTATGGTGCCCACTTCTCAAATAAGAATGCCACCTGACACTATCCGGGAGCTTTCAATCATAAATGCATCTATAATCAGAATAAAAGTGTTTCTTCTTTCACGTATAATAGGTCATGTTTGTTTTTGTCAAATACAAATTAAAATGCATTCTTTGCAAGTGCGATGAATAAAGCTGTACTTGTATGCATGCCAAATGTTTGGTTTAGAGATTGTTTCGGCGCTATTGTGAACTTGTAAGCTATATTCTGAACGAAACAGAGTTGATAAACGAACGAATTATTTATACAAATATTTATTTCCACAATTCTTATTAGTAATACTCATTTCTTACTCCTTCTCATTACAGAGGTATTACCGACGCCGACGAAGCCAGATGAGGGTTACGAGTTGATCGGCAGCAACAATGACGATAACTGTTGTCTGAACGGCGGCATCTGCATCATGAACTCATTCTGCTACTGCAGCGAGTAAGGATTCTTTCGAATAATGCAAACCTTATAAATTAAATATTAGATAAAGGGCACCTTTTATAAATTCTAAATATTTTCCTGCATACCCGATAAGGTCAGGCCGGTTTTCGGTTGATGTTCATCAAGAATGTTCTATGTTAAAAGAATACATCGATGGCTTGAAAGAGACCAAACTATGAAATCGAATTGTCATTTGATAACTGTATGCTTAAACAAGCTTTGAGCAATGACTAAATTACATACCTAAACAACTGTTTAGTTAAGAAAAAAAAACCTTATCGGTGAATTTATTTTTACGAAATTTCTTATTTTTTCTCCAGAGAGTATTACGGCCGTTTCTGCGAACACCGCGTGCTGGAGCGCTCGTGCGGATCATTACCTCACGGCAAGTGGATGGCGGCCGGATGTCATTTGTGTCATTGCTTTGACGGCCAGCTCCGCTGTAAGGTCACCAGTATAAAGGGATGTGGTAAGTACTCGAATATATTTGTTTTTAATATGATGTTTAACGGATTTAGGGCCCATGTTCAATTTTGTCCAGAGCTTGAGTTTGAGACTCCCAACCTCTCCCCCCACAATAATTAAAATATCAAATGAAAACTAATGTTGAAAATTGCAGTACACTAGTTTTCTACAAATGGCAAATTTCTCTTTTGTCAATAAGATTCAGATTAGGGCTATATTTTGGATCACACCTACAAATGCATTAAACTGTAACATTGAATACGTTTATAAATATATCAACTGAAAACTATATGAACACTGCTCACAACGTTTTCTTTATTCGGCTATTTCAGACGGTCACGGTCTTGTTCAAGGTGTTGAGGAGGATCCCGAATATTATGTAGATCTGGACGTCAAGAACGCCGACTACGACGATTTCTACACAGATGACGTCGATATGCCTTCTAATGACATCAGCGCACCTCCAGTTTCAAGTTTCAATTACGGCACCACACATGCAGCTTCAAGTTCAACTCTTGCCATTGCAACGAGAAATTATATTGTTGCGGCATTGCTACTATGTATATTATGCAGACGTGCGGGTTCTTAAAGAACAATCGTGTGTCATTATGGAAATGGTCTACTTCGATACAACGATACTTGACGTCTCGAGTATCTCTTGCGTTATGTCGCAATGGCAATGGTGCCCTATCACGTGGTCACATCAACTACTGCCGGCTATGGGTGTGATGACAGTTCACTGCCATAATACAAGTGAAGAGGAATGCTCTTACCACTCTTCATTTAAGAATCCCAATACTTTTATGTGCTAATATATAACATTTTTACGGAGGCTATGTGTATTCATACAGCGAATATGGCGGACTTTTTTCCACGAACTTAAAGCGGTGAAAACAACTTAACTAAGTATATTTTGAAGAAAGACAAATGATGTGTACAATGAGGATGTGAAATAGGCGCTTTACGTTAATCTTTGGTACCAGACGCTGTGGTCATAATATTCAATTGGTACATATATTTATGAACATTCTTTATTTATTGGTGCAAACACTAATTTTATTGTTATAACTTATCATATGCAGCTCATTACTTATTGTTAAGTTTTAAAAATGTTACATACAGAATAAAATAATACGCAATTGTATATGCCTTATAATATTAGCTGGACTATTTTTCAGTGAAAAAACACACTCTTCAACGTGGTTCATAAAGATATGTGGATACACCTGAATGTCTTCTTATTGGACAGAATGATACAAGCCATCTTAATGTAGAGTAAAGGTCCAGTAGTCAATTGAAGAATGGTGGAGTCCATCAGTTATTGTAACCGTATCAGACATAGTACCAGACAAAATAACGCACTGCTTCCTTTCACTAAGATAATCAGTAAGCCATAATGATAATAGGGAATCGGAAATGCCGCTTTCTCGAAGCTTGAAAAAAGGACCTTGATGCCATGCGCGATGAAATGAAGGTATATCAAGGAATATTGGTCTTACTTTTTTGTTTTCATCTAGAACCAGATTTGTCTTCGTATAAATAGCACAGTCGTGGGCCAGTTTCCACTGTTTTTGTGCATAACATGAGCGAAGAGAGTTATTAAAAGGGACTATACAGGCGTCTCTTTATCCTAGTGGTTAAGGCGTCCGCATACTGAGTGGGAGGTCGTGGGTTCGATCCCGGGCCGCGTCATACAGTAATACGTTAAAAGTGGGTACAAGTAGCTCGTTTCAGAACCAAGAGATCTCTTCGCAAAGAGCTAGGGTATCGCACCCGGATCTCTTACATCTCGGGTCAAGCCATAATGCAGCCAATGGGCGCGGGCAGACCTTGATAAACTCAAATAAACTAGCAAATTACCTGACCGATGTAAGTTATGAAATATATTATAGAGGCGTTGAATATTTAGTTGATATCAGTTTTAGATGATAGTTATTTACAAAACCTGGTCCAGTTTCCATGTCGATTTTTAGAACGCCTATTTCGTCAATATCATCTTCGATATAGCCGTTGGTCTAGAAAAGTTCTTTATAGTTTTAAAAATGCATTTTTTACACATTGCGTTTGCTTGGCTGGCTGTTCTTACAACATAGTGAACGTGGATGTGTGTCTGCCTGTTAGTTTGCTACTGGTGGTCATAGTTCAAACATTTGGCTCTTAGTATACTCTTCTTCTTCGACGAAGTTATTTCCGAATATCATTATAAAACCAATGCGGTTCTGGGTGCAAATTGGGTCATAAGTTGACTAGTAAGCATTTCAGCGGTAATATTGATACATATATTTGAAAACATGCATCCCAGTCAAACGATGAAACAATCGTTGGAAGTACGATAAGCGTTCAGTCTGTGGTATCAGGAACCAATGTGACATTCTGGTATCAATATGACACTCACTTTTAAAGCCAGTTTTATATTTGTTTTATTTTGTCATAGCTCGGACGTAGATGGTTAAAATAAAATACTCGAGTACAAAAGAAACGCTTCATGTATAGATTGACATAAAACAAATATGTCACAAAACAATCGTCGAAATCAAAATTTCTTTTGTATTTTTAACCGCTTCATTGGTTATAGATGCACGTGCACATCGGGGTTCGAGCCCGTGATAAATGAAAAATCCTAAAAGAAAGTGTTAGCGAACAATGCCACGTTTAAATTTTGTAAATCGGAATAGTATTTTAGGCCAATTCGATTCTGATGCTTCTCAGTCTATTGTCGGCTACTTGGTTTAATGTGAGTAGATCTACTATTGTGCGTGTTGTGGGACGATTTAGGGATACTAGGACGGTAAATGACCGACCTCGCTCAGGTGCACATAGGTTAACCACTCCCCGTCAGGACGTATACATACGTCAACGTCATTTGTGCGAACGCTTTTTACGACACTTGTAACCGCTGTCGGGATCGTCGGAACTCGTTGTAGGCCGATACATCGTGATTGGAACAATTTTGTGTTCAGTGATGAATCACGCTTTAACTTGCTCTTCACTGATGGCCGAGCGCGAGTATATCGTCGACGTGGGGAATGCATACTGGAAACTGATCGATACGAAGGGCGTTGGATTCCATAAACCATAGATTTCGGTCAGAACCCATCGTACTTATGGGAAATGGGACGGCCAGACGATATATTGACGAAGCATCATGCCTTGTTGTTATTCCAATGATGCGACGCCAACGTCTCACCTTTCAGCACGACAACCCCAGTCCGCATACGGCGAGAATCAAAATGGACTTCTTACGTCCAAATAATATTAATTCACTAGAATGGCCCTCAAGGTCACCGGATTTAAACCCTCTTGAACATGTTTTGGATGAATTAGGACGTTGTTTACGACATCGTCACCCAGCCCCACGGACACATAATGAGCTTGCCAATGCATTAAGAGAGGAATGGGCTCTTATTCCGCGGCAAGGGGTGCGACGTTCGTGTCGATCAATGCGTCCAGAGATACTGTCTCTAAAAAGGATTGGGCATACTCATTGTTAACGTTCTTGCGAAAAACTTGACCCCTCCTCCGTTTCGACGTCTTTTATCAACCAAACGTTGATGTATAATGAAATCGAAAAAAAATTGTGTATATACTCGTTGGTATGTTTTCGTTCCTATGAAATTGGAATTATTAAAATATACATCTTACAAAGATTCCTTTTTACACTTTGTACTATGGTGAGGCGTTTCTTTTGTCCGCGAGTTTATGTTTACTCTCATACTAATTGTAAACTATCAAATCAATATATACAGAATGTATACAGCTTGTAGTCAATGTAGGTGAAACAACATGTATATTTGTGTTTCTTAATAAGTTGTGTTAAGTATTTGCTATTGTTCCTATTACACTATTATGAGAGGAAATGTCTATATGAAAACTAGTTTCGTTTATCGAAAATTTTCACCTCCATACTTCTTTTATCTTTCTTCATGTAATTATCTGAAACAGTCTTCATGTTTGTCCAGCTAAATAATGCAATTTGATTGTCCAGATTTAAATGTCTAATCTAAATCTGATTGCCTCTATATTATGGTTGATACTTTATTTTACACATAGGAAGGGTTTGTGCGACTTATTATTTACATATAAGCCCAATACTTCTGCGATGCATGTTTTAATGGGCCGATTGTTCAGAACTTTGTAAAAAGTTAACAACGTTGTTAACGTCATTGTTGCTAACTTTCTGATCGTTACTGTTCTGTGACCTGCCGTATTTTTAACATGATTTGAGACAAATGTCTCAGCTGTACTTTATTGTGTTTAATACGCGGACACATCATCAAATAATTCAAGTTTTAAAGTTAACACTGATGCCATTAATCGTGTTATTTACATAAACTTAAATTCTGAACAATCGTCACATTATTTGCCAGAATTCGAATTTCTTCACGTCCAATATCAATAAGATATTAGGTATTATGTTCATGAATGTTAAGTCAATGATTATGATATTTCTTCATGTGGATTTGTTGTTTAGATCCGAAAGTTAACGTCGATTGCGTGATGATTTTAACTTATCCATTTCATACACCCAAGCCCCCCTAAACCTAACATATCAGGCTCAGCTAGCGTCATATCACAATTAACTAACTGTCTTTACATTAGAGATCATTTATCTATAGTGAACAAATTCCATGATAGTTTGGAGTAGCATTTAAATGAAACATTGAATAGCCATCCGCCAAAAATCATTCATACGCATAAACGTGTGTGTTCATATGGCAAGTAATAATGTCTGTAGTGACGAAAAAGCTTAAACAATTTTCTCCAGTGATATGCGAATTTGAACATACAAGAATTGACTCAATTTGTACACTGGCGTACCAACGTTCTAACCCTATGCTTTGTATTTTAAGTTGTGTTTAGAAAATCCTTTCGTGCCTCCAACAGAGAGAAGCGAATGAGTCTTGAGACTTGAGTCAGGGCCACGAGATTAACATCAAACAACAGTCAAAAAGCCATGATAACAGACATCTTTATTATCAGGCTTCATTCGAACCAAAAGTTTGCCTTTCGACGTATCATTTATGACGCAATCTATCACGTGGTATACACAAACTGATATGAGAACAATTCCAATTTTTTTCAGAATGACTTCCGTAGTTCGTTTTCAAAGTTTCTTCCCTAAATAAATATGACGCCATTTGCGATATTTTTCAGAGGCAATTGCCTGAGGTTGTGCAAGACGCAATGGAATGTATACTGCGTGCTCTATGCCGTAAAACATGTTTAGGCTTAACTTAAAGAGTAACAAGGAGAGCTATTCCACTCTCCCTCGTGTCGGTGTTGATGTTAGACCATAGTTGTGCTTCACCTGCATTCATGGCTAATAATATATGCCAGTCAGCAGTTAGCTTCCAATCCATCGTACAAACTTCAAAATAATACATCTCTTCCATGCATACATTGCAAACTATGGCCTTGTTTAGGATAGCAAAATGACATTTCAAAAAAGAGTTTTCTTTTAAATGACATACATTTCTGATATTTGTCCATTACTTGCAGGTTGCAAAAGCTATTTTAAAATTGTAACGGTATTATTTCAGAGTCCAGGTTATGGTATGGTTAATTTTGCCATAACCAAGTTTATATTTGAATTAAAATGTATTTACTCATACATTTCCTTGAAATGAACTCGAATTGTTTACATTTATATAAATTTCAGTGCGGGTACAATCGTATGTATCATGACGTTTAAGAAAAAGAACGTGTTAAGTGTATTGTCTTAAAACACGTTGAAAGGAAACATCAATTTTAATTGTTTCCTTTATATTTTTCAATCGGTGCACACTTTAAAAGCGTGAGGTCGTTAATTATAATCAATTTACTACCGCTAGTTTGCTTGGTTAATTAGCAGAACAATTGGCGGACGACGCTAATTACAACCACGCGCTGATTGGCTAAGCTTGTCGCATGGCAGGTAACCGGCTTGCTATGAGCCAATGGGAACGCGTCTTCTTGTTTAACAGCTTTTGTCGACAAACCCACGTGTAAGCATACTTAAGACCAGATATTATTTGTGTTAATCATAAGTCAGTACAATACTAATAGTCTCTACATCAAAATCGCAATTTAAATTTCCATAGTTGTGTAATTTAGGATATCAAAACTAGTTTAGGCAAATATGGACGTCAGATTCTTGATATGGTATGTAACATAAAAACACTATATTTATTCATTTTCCTAAAAACATGTATTAAGGGACTTACTTTAATGGAGCTTTTCTTTCTAAAGATGAATGCTACTTTTATCAAATAAAGACACGCAGCATTCTAGTATGTAAAAGCTGTAGAATATTACATCTGACATTACAATCTTAAACATTGCTTATAAATAATTATAATTTTATCTTTTAATTTTTATTTCTATTTCAGTTTTGCCGTTGTTACGAATCTGACAATTGGTGCGTCAACAGTAGATTCTAAAGAAAAGCCAGCAGGTAAAATTGGGATTTATGCATGCAGCCTCTACATGAGCAGTAGTTCTTGATTGTAAAGGATATCAATCTTTTTGAGTTGATTGAAAGATTTTTGTATCCAATTGTTTACTGGTATTCTTAGAGTACATGATTCCTTCGGACCTTTTCATAGTTAAATAATCTTTATTAATTGAAATCCCAGAAGCCATGTGCTGGTAAAAATCTTCATGTTTATCCCGCTTATGTCGAGAAGACGTAATGTTTCATGATTTCAGCGTTTTTTTGCAGTTAAAATGTCGAGAATTTAATGTATAATCTTGCCTGTTTATAAAGTTGATATTTTATCTCAATTGCGAACAATTTCCCGTGTAAAGGAATCCTGATTCGTACATTGGGTAAACTTATTTGATATTTTAATATTACTGGAATTGTCTTGATTTGTTCATTAGTGTGTTAATGTTCTTATCTTAATGATTTGTATTTTCAGATGTGCTCAGAAAGTCCCTTCGTGCTTCAAACAAAGAGAAGCGATTGCAAGGGGTAACCGTAGCCAAAACCGCCGGTTGGTAAAGACAGTGTTAAGATTGAACGATGAAATAATTAAGTATTAAATGTGTAAAGTGATTGCTGCATATTGTTACTAAGATAGATGTATATGTAATATTTTCGGCAAAGGGTGCATAACATGAATAACCAAAATTCGTTCAGTAAATATAAGAATATTACATAGATGCATGTATTGATTCGCCATGACATACACATCCGCATCAAGGATAACACATAAAAGGTCCCGGAGTACTCATGGTGATTCTTTTAATATGATCATACTATCAACACAGGATATGTGACTTTCATTCCGTGTATTGGCTAGAAAACTATAAAAGTGTCTCATATCCGCAATATTTACATTCTATGCCCCGACTTCATGTAGGGTGAATTGTCGACTTCTTGCAATGTGGTGTGTCGTCTTTAAGGCGTATGTCACGTACATTATGGCAACTTTCTATACACAACAGAGCGGATGACACATGAGATGTTCAGGTGCTATTTATCGACATGAACTCGACATCGACATCCAATTAACTGTGAAGGGCCATACAAAGAGACCTCTGTTCCCCTCTTGAAATACCCATCATTGTATGTGATAACCTACCTATGATGCCCACTTCTCAAATAAGAATGTCTTCTGACACTAATCGGGAGCTTTCAATCACAAAATGCATCGGTATTCAGTAAAAAAGTGTGTGTTTTTTACATATATGTGGTCATGTTTGTTTTAAGAAAAATACTAATTAAAATCCATTGTTATTAAATTCGATGAATAAATCCGTACTTTTATGCATGCGAAAAATATCATTTTAGAATTCGTTTCGGAGCGATTGTGAACGAAACAACGAGTGGATAAACAAACGAATTAATAAAAATATCTTTTTCCACAATTCTTACCAGTTATACTCATTTCCCACTCGTTTTCATTTCAGAGCTATTGCCGACAAAGCCAGATGACGGTTACGAGTTGATCGGCGGAATCAAGGACGATAATTGTTGTTTGAACGGCGGCATCTGCATCATGAACTCATTCTGCTACTGCAGCGAGTAAGGATTCTTTCGAATAATACAAACCTTATAAATTAAATATTAGATAAAGAGCACCTTTATTAATTTCTAAATATTTTCCTGCATACCCGATAAGGTCAGGCAGGTTTTCGGTTCATTGATATTTACATCAAGAATGTTCTATGTTAAAAAGAATACATGGATGGCTTTAAAGAGACCAAACTATGAAATCGAATTGTCATTTGATTACTGTATGCTTAAACAAGCTTTAAGCAAGGACTAATTACATCCCTAAACAACTGTTTAGTTTAGGAAAAAAACAACTTATCGGTGATTTTATTTTTACGAAATTTCTTATTTTCCAGCGAATATTACGGCCGTTTCTGCGAACACCTATATATATACATATTTTGTCAATGAGATTCAGATAAATACTATTTTGGGGGTCACAAGCAACAATTCCATTGAACTGTAACATTGAATACTTTCATAAATATATCAACTGAAAACTATATGAACACTGCTGACAACGTTTTCTTTATTCGGCTATTTAAGACGGTCACGGCCTTGTTCAAGGTGTTGAGGAGGATCCCGAATATTATGTAGATCTGGACGTCAAGAACGCCGACTACGACGATTTCTACACAGATGACGTCGATATGCCTTCTAATGACGTCAGCGCACCTTCAGTTTCAAGTTTCTATGACGTCAACACACATGCAGCTTCAAGTTCAACTCTTGCCATTGCAACGGGAAATTATATTGTTGCGGCATTGCTACTATGTATATTATGCAGACGTGTGGGTTCTTAAAGAACAATCGTGTGTCATTATGGAAATGGTCTACTTCGATACAACGATACTTGGCGTCTCGAGTTTCTCTTGCGTTAGGTCGCAATGGCAATGGTGCCCTACCATGCGGTCACGTCAACTAGTATCGCTTATTGTTGTGATGACAGTTCACTGCCATAATGCAAGTGAAGACAAATGCTTTTTATACCGCTCTTTATGTAAGAATCCGTATACTATTATGTGCTTATGTATAACATTTTTACGAAAGCTATGTGTATTCATACTGAGAACACCAACGTGATGATTCTATGCGTACCACAGATTTATCATCATCACAGCTCTGATGAATGAGAATGACTGAGAATATGGAGGACCTTTTGCATGAACTTAACGAGGAGAAACCAACTTAACTAAGTATATTTTGAAGAAAGACAATTGATGAGTACAATGAGGATATGAAATAGGCGCTTTACTTATCAGAACGTAGAACGTTAATCTTTGGTATCAGACGCTGTAGTCATAATATTCAATTGGTGCATATATTCATGTAAATTCTGTATTTATTGGTGCAAACACTAATTTTATTGTTATAACTTATCATATGCAGCTCATTACTTATTGTTAAGTTTTAAAAATGTTACATACAGAATAGAATAATACGCAAATGTATATAATATTATCTGGACTATTTTTCAGTGACAAAACACACTCTTCAACGTGGTTCATAAAGATATGTGGATACACCTGAATGTCTTATTGGAAGAATGATACAAGCCATCTTAATGTAGAGTAAAGGTCCAGTAGTCAATTGAAGAATGGTGGAGTCCATCAGTTATTGTAACCGTATCAGACATAGTACCAGACAAAATAACGCACTGTTTCCTTTCACTAAGATAATCAGCAAGCCATAATGATAATAGGGAACCGGAAATGCCGCTTTCGCGAAGCTTGAAAAAAGGACCTTGATGTCATGCGCGATGAAATGAAGGTATATCAAGGAATACTGCTCTTACTTTTTTGCTTTCATGAAGAGCCAGATTTGTCTTCGTGTAAATAGCACAGCCATGGGCCAGTTTCCACTGTTTTTGCGCATAACATGAGCGAAGAGAGTTATTAAAAGGGATTATACAGGCGTCTCTTTATCCTAGTGGTTAAGGCGTCTGCATACTGAGTGGGAGGTCGTGGGTTCGTCATACAGAAATACGTTAAAAGTGGGCACAAGTAGCTCGTTTATTTTATTGTTATAAACTAATTGTTGCTTTTGAAAATGTTACATAAAAAATAAAATAATTACACAAATGTATATGCCTTATATTATTAGCTTCACTATTTATCAGTGCGAAAACGTACACTCTTGAACGTAGTTCATAGAGATATTTTGATGCACGTGAATGTCTTTTTAAAAAAATACGAACATCCCATGTTCATTACAAGAAAGATCATTGATGCAAAGCATAAAAGGACGCCGTTTAATAGTTTATGCATTTGTTATATGTTGAAAAACAAGGAACGTCAAGGCCAACAAGCATTTTATGGTGCATTGAACCGCATCTATGAAATTCTCAAAATATTTGTAGTATTCTGCTTGACAACATAGGCAAAAGCATTGAAATTGAAGAGTTTCAAGTTGAACATTTCATTAGGGGTAGGGAACATTAATGAACACGACAGAATTTATAGGGTGCTTGTGCACTGTACTTTTTGTCATTGCCACCTACCCATATACCAAGTTTTATTTCAATACCATAAGTAGTTTTAAAGTAATGCTCTGTTCAAGAAAAAGCGGCAAAGGGCAATAATTATGTAATTAGCTGAAATACAGCTATAGTCATTGTGCACTGCACTTCCTCTCGTTGTGCTAAATACCATTGAATGATGTTTAATGAAATTCCAAAACAGTAGTTTTCTAGTTATGCTCCGGACAGGAAAAGATACAAAGGGAATAACTCTTGCAATACGCTGAAATATAGTTATTGTTCATGTACGCTGCAGTTCTAATCATTAAGGGGGAGGGGGCAACGTCACCATGTTGGAATGACAACTTGTAGGGAAGAATAAGTTACCTCATTCATCATGAAGAAGTGATACGAAATAACAATTTAAGATTTTTTGTAGTACTTTAATAAACATTATCATTTCGTCTGAAAGTTGCAAACATAAATAGAACATAATTATTGAACTGTTATATAAAAAGTGAACATTGTTTACTAGATGAAATGCATTTATAACATAACATGCCTTGTTCTTAGCTGTTTAATAATACTAAAATTTTATGTAAAATTGCATAAAATTCTGGTCAATGGAGTTATAATGTTAACTTCTTCATTTACATAGTAAAGAAGAGTTGAAAATGGATGTTTTTAGTTGATATTAACACAAAAACAGCATGTGTCTTGTTGGACAATGGCAACTTTTTCAAATATGATAAAAATAACGCATTCAAACTGAATATGTATCAGACTATGTATGAAAGAAATAATACTGTTCTATTTTTCACAAAGGTTTTGAAATACAACAATGCACATATAAGCATAAATAGGCCAGATATGCAAAAAAAAAATAATAGTAAACAATGTGTGAAAATGATACTGAACACTTGAAATAATTTCTTTGTGCATTAAATGAATATTAATGAATATTACAGAAAAGCAATACTAAATCAAGTCCAAAATGTATAATAACATGAAGAACACCCCTTTATGAATATCTTCATAACAAATCAGAGTACATGTAAACAATAATCATTTATATCATTAGTATCAATTGTGTCTAGTTTAAAGTGTGGGTTCATTTGCATTAAATTACATTGTAATATATACCTGAAAAGAAATTATAAAAATCCTTAAATGTATAAGAAACTGAAGACAATAAAGAATAACACCCATGTATGAATATCTCCAAAACAAATCAGAGGTCACCTAAACAATAATCATTCATATAATTAGTATCAAACTGCTTCCTTTCACTAAGATAATCAGCAAGCCATAATGATAATAGGGAACCGGAAATGCCGCTTTCTCGAAGCTTGAAAAAAGGACCTTGATGCCATGCGCGATGAAATGAAGGTATATCAAGGAATATTGGTCTTACTTTTTTGTTTTCATCTAGAACCAGATTTGTCTTCGTATAAATAGCACAGTCGTGGGCCAGTTTCCACTGTTTTTGTGCATAACATGAGCGAAGAGATTTATTAAAAGGGACTATACAGGCGTCTCTTTATCCTAGTGGTTAAGGCGTCCGCATACTGAGTGGGAGGTCGTGGGTTCGATCCCGGGCCGCGTCATACAGTAATACGTTAAAAGTGGGTACAAGTAGCTCGTTTCAGAACCAAGAGATCTCTTCGCAAAGAGCTAGGGTATCGCACCCGGATCTCTTACATCTCGGATCAAGCCATAATGCAGCCAATGGGCGCGGGCAGACCTTGATAAACTCAAATAAACTAGCAAATTACCTGACCGATGTAAGTTATGAAATATATTATAGAGGCGTTAAATATTTAGTTGATATCAGTTTTAGATGATAGTTATTTACAAAACCTGGTCCAGTTTCCATGTCGATTTTTAGAACGCCTATTTCGTCAATATCATCTTCGATATAGCCGTTGGTCTAGAAAAGTTCTTTATAGTTTTAAAAATGCATTTTTTTACACATTGCGTTTGCTTGGCTGGCTGTTCTTACAACATAGTGAACGTGGATGTGTGTCTGCCTGTTAGTTTGCTACTGGTGGTCATTGTCCAATATTTGGCTCTTAGTATACTCTTCTTCTTCGACGAAGTTATTTCCGAATATCATTATAAAACCAATGCGGTTCTGGGTGCAAATCGGGTCATAAGTTGACTAGTAAGCATTTCAGCGGTAATATTGATACATATATTTGAAAACATGCATCCCAGTCAAACGATGAAACAATCGTTGGAAGTACGATAAGCGTTCAGTCTGTGGTATCAGGAACCAATGTGACATTCTGGTATCAATATGACACTCACTTTTAAAGCCAGTTTTATATTTGTTTTATTTTGTCATAGCTCGGACGTAGATGGTTAAAATAAAATACTCGAGTACAAAAGAAACGCTTCATGTATAGATTGACATAAAACAAATATGTCACAAAACAATCGTCGAAATCAAAATTTCTTTTGTATTTTTAACCGCTTCATTGGTTATAGATGCACGTGCACATCGGGGTTCGAGCCCGTGATAAATGAAAAATCCTAAAAGAAAGTGTTAGCGAACAATGCCATGTTTAAATTTTGTAAATCGGAATAGTATTTTAGGCCAATTCGATTCTGATGTTTCTCAGTCTATTGTCGGCTACTTGGTTTAATGTGAGTAGATCTACTATTGTGCGTGTTGTGGGACGATTTAGGGATACTAGGACGGTAAATGACCGACCTCGCTCAGGTGCACATAGGTTAACCACTCCCCGTCAGGACGTATACATACGTCAACGTCATTAGTGCGAACGCTTTTTACGACACTTGTAACCGCTGTCGGGATCGTCGGAACTCGTTGTAGGCCGATACATCGTGATTGGAACAATTTTGTGTTCAGTGATGAATCACGCTTTAACTTGCTCTTCACTGATGGCCGAGCGCGAGTATATCGTCGACGTGGGGAATGCATACTGGAAACTGATCGATACGAAGGGCGTTGGATTCCATAAACCATAGATTTCAGTCAGAACCCATCGTACTTATGGGAAATGGGACGGCCAGACGATATATTGACGAAGCATCATGCCTTGTTGTTATTCCAATGATGCGACGCCAACGTCTCACCTTTCAGCACGACAACCCCAGTCCGCATACGGCGAGAATCAAAATGGACTTCTTACGTCCAAATAATATCAATTCACTAGAATGGCCCTCAAGGTCACCGGATTTAAACCCTCTTGAACATGTTTAGGATGAATTAGGACGTTGTTTACGACATCGTCACCCAGCCCCACGGACACATAATGAGCTTGCCAATGCATTAAGAGAGGAATGGGCTCTTATTCCGCGGCAAGGGGTGCGACGTTCGTGTCGATCAATGCGTCCAGAGTTAGATACTGTCTCTAAAAAGGATTGGGCATACTCATTGTTAACGTTCTTGCGAAAAACTTGACCCCTCCTCCGTTTCGACGTCTTTTATCAACCAAACGTTGATGTATAATGAAATCGAAAAAAAATGTGTATATACTCGTTGGTATGTTTTCGTTCCTATGAAATTGGAATTATTAAAATATACATCTTACAAAGATTCCTTTTTACACTTTGTACTAAGGTGAGGCGTTTCTTTTGTCCGCGAGTTTATGTTTACTCTCATACTAATTGTAAACTATCAAATCAATATATACAGAATGTATACAGCTTGTAGTCAATGTAGGTGAACAACATGTATATTTGTGTTTCTTAATAAGTTGTGTTAAGTATTTGCTATTGTTCCTATTACACTATTATGAGAGGAAATGTCTATATGGAAACTAGTTTCGTTTATCGAAAATTTTCACCTCCATACTTCTTTTATCTTTCTTCATGTAATTATCTGAAACAGTCTTCATGTTTGTCCAGCTAAATAATGCAATTTGATTGTCCAGATTTAAATGTCTAATCTAAATCTGATTGCCTCTATATTATGGTTGATACTTTATTTTACACATAGGAAGGGTTTGTGCGACTTATTATTTACATATAAGCCCAATACTTCTGCGATGCATGTTTTAATGGGCCGATTGTTCAGAACTTTGTAAAAGTTAACAACGTTGTTAACGTCATTGTTGCTAACTTTCTGATCGTTACTGTTCTGTGACCTGCCGTATTTTTAACATGATTTGAGACAAATGTCTCAGCTGTACTTTATTGTGTTTAATACGCGGACACATCATCAAATAATTCAAGTTTTAAAGTTAACACTGATGCCATTAATCGTGTTATTTACATAAACTTAAATTCTGAACAATCGTCACATTATTTGCCAGAATTCGAATTTCTTCACGTCCAATATCAATAAGATATTAGGTATTATGTTCATGAATGTTAAGTCAATGATTATGATATTTCTTCATGTGGATTTGTTGTTTAGATCCGAAAGTTAACGTCGATTGCGTGATGATTTTAACTTATCCATTTCATACACTCAAGCCCCCCTAAACCTAACATATCAGGCTCAGCTAGCGTCATATCACAATTAACTAACTGTCTTTACATTAGAGATCATTTATCTATAGTGAACAAATTCCATGATAGTTTGGAGTAGCATTTAAATGAAACATTGAATAGCCATCCGCCAAAAATCATTCATACGCATAAACGTGTGTGTTCATATGGCAAGTAATAATGTCTGTAGTGACGAAAAAGCTTAAACAATTTTCTCCAGTGATATGCGAATTTGAACATACAAGAATTGACTCAATTTGTACACTGGCGTACCAACGTTCTAACCCTATGCTTTGTATTTTAAGTTGTGTTTAGAAAATCCTTTCGTGCCTCCAACAGAGAGAAGCGAATGAGTCTTGAGACTTGAGTCAGGGCCACGAGATTAACATCAAACAACAGTCAAAAAGCCATGATAACAGACATCTTTATTATCAGGCTTCATTCGAACCAAAAGTTTGCCTTTCGACGTATCATTTATGACGCAATCTATCACGTGGTATACACAAACTGATATGAGAACAATTCCAATTTTTTCAGAATGACTTCCGTAGTTCGTTTTCAAAGTTTCTTCCCTAAATAAATATGACGCCATTTGCGATATTTTTCAGAGGCACTTGCCTGAGGTTGTGCAAGACGCAATGGAATGTATACTGCGTGCTCTATGCCGTAAAACATGTTTAGGCTTAACTTAAAGAGTAACAAGGAGAGCTATTCCACTCTCCCTCGTGTCGGTGTTGATGTTAGACCATAGTTGTGCTTCACCTGCATTCATGGCTAATAATATATGCCAGTCAGCAGTTAGCTTCCAATCCATCGTACAAACTTCAAAATAATACATCTCTTCCATGCATACATTGCAAACTATGGCCTTGTTTAGGATAGCAAAATGACATTTCAAAAAAGAGTTTTCTTTTAAATAACATACATTTCTGATATTTGTCCATTACTTGCAGGTTGCAAAAGCTATTTTAAAATTGTAACGGTATTATTTCAGAGTCCAGGTTATGGTATGGTTAATTTTGCCATAACCAAGTTTATATTTGAATTAAAATGTATTTACTCATACATTTCCTTGAAATGAACTCGAATTGTTTACATTTATATAAATTTCAGTGCGGGTACAATCGTATGTATCATGACGTTTAAGAAAAAGAACGTGTTAAGTGTATTGTCTTAAACCACGTTGAAAGGAAACATCAATTTTAATTGTTTCCTTTATATTTTTCAATCGGTGCACACTTTAAAAGCGTGAGGTCGTTAATTATAATCAATTTACTACCGCTAATTTGCTTGGTTAATTAGCAGAACAATTGGCGGACGACGCTAATTACAACCACGCGCTGATTGGCTAAGCTTGTCGCATGGCAGGTAACCAATGGGATGAGCCAATGGGAACGCGTCTTCTTGTTTAACAGCTTTTGTCGACAAACCCACGTGTAAGCATACTTAAGACCAGATATTATTTGTGTTAATCATAAGTCAGTACAATACTAATAGTCTCTACATCAAAATCGCAATTTAAATTTCCATAGTTGTGTAATTTAGGATATCAAAACTAGTTTAGGCAAATATGGACGTCAGATTCTTGATATGGTATGTAACATAAAAACACTATATTTATTCATTTTCCTAAAAACATGTATTAAGGGACTTACTTTAATGGAGCTTTTCTTTCTAAAGATGAATGCTACTTTTATCAAATAAAGACACGCAACATTCTAGTATGTAAAAGCTGTAGAATATTACATCTGACATTACAATCTTAAACATTGCTTATAAATAATTATAATTTTATCTTTTAATTTTTATTACTATTTCAGTTTTGCCGTTGTTACGAATCTGATAATTGGTGTGTCAACAGTAGATTCTAAAGAAAAGCCAGCAGGTAAAATTGGGATTTATGCATGCAGCCTCTACATGAGCAGTAATTCTTGATTGTAAAGGAGATCAATCTTTTTGAGTTGATTGAAAGATTTTTGTATCCAATTGTTTACTGGTATTCTTAGAGTACATGATTCCTTCGGGCCTTTTCATAGTTAAATAATCTGTATTAATTGAAATCCCAGAAGCCATGTGCTGGTAAAAATCTTCATGTTTATCCCGCTTATGTCGAGAAGACGTAATGTTTCATGATTTCAGCAATTTTTTGCAGTTAAAATGTCGAGAATTTAATGTATAATCTTGCCTGTTTATAAAGTTGATATTTTATCTCAATTGCGAACAATTTCCCGTGTAAAGGAATCCTGATTCGTACATTGGGTAAACTTATTTGATATTTTAATATTACTGGAATTGTCTTGATTTGTTCATTAGTGTGTTAATGTTCTTATCTTAATGATTTGTATTTTCAGATGTGCTCAGAAAGTCCCTTCGTGCTTCAAACAAAGAGAAGCGATTGCAAGGGGTAACCGTAGCCAAAACCGCCGGTTGGTAAAGACAGTGTTAAGATTGAACGATGAAATAATTAAGTATTAAATGTGTAAAGTGATTGCTGCATATTGTTACTAAGATAGATGTACATGTAATATTTTCGGCAAAGGGTGCATAACATGAATAACCAAAATTCGTTCAGTAAATATAAGAATATTACATAGATGCATGTATTGATTCGCCATGACATACACATCCGCATCAAGGATAACACATAAAAGGTCCCGGAGTACTCATGGTGATTCTTTTAATATGATCATACTATCAACACAGGATATGTGACTTTCATTCCGTGTATTGGCTAGAAAACTATAAAAGTGTCTCATATCCGCAATATTTACATTCTATGCCCCGACTTCATGTAGGGTGAATTGTCGACTTCTTGCAATGTGGTGTGTCGTCTTTAAGGCGTATGCCACGTACATTATGTCAACTTTCTATACACAACAGAGCGGATGACACATGAGATGTTCAGGTGCTATTTATCGACATGAACTCGACATCGACATCCAATTAACTGTGAAGGGCCATACAAAGAGACCTCTGTTCCCCTCTTGAAATACCCGCCATTGTATGTGATAACTTACCTATGATGCCCACTTCTCAAATAAGAATGTCTTCTGACACTAATCGGGAGCTTTCAATCACAAAATGCATCGGTATTCAGTAAAAAAAGTGTGTGTTTTTTACATATATTTGGTCATGTTTGTTTTAAGAAAAATACTAATTAAAATCCATTGTTTTTAAATTCGATGAATAAATCCGTACTTTTATGCATGCGAAATATTCATTTTAGAATTCGTTTCGGAGCGATTGTGAACGAAACAACGAGTGGATAAACAAACGAATTAATAAAAATATCTTTTTCCACAATTCTTACCAGTTATACTCATTTCCCACTCGTTTTCATTTCAGAGCTATTGCCGACGAAGCCAGATGACGGTTACGAGTTGATCGGCGGAATCAAGGACGATAATTGTTGTTTGAACGGCGGCATCTGCATCATGAACTCATTCTGCTACTGCAGCGAGTAAGGATTCTTTCGAATAATACAAACCTTATAAATTAAATATTAGATAAAGAGCACCTTTATTAATTTCTAAATATTTTCCTGCATACCCGATAAGGTCAGGCAGGTTTTTGGTTCATCAAGAGTGTTCTATGTTAAAAAGAATACATGGATGGCTTTAAAGAGACCAAACTATGAAATCGAATTTTCATTTGATTACTGTATGCTTAAACAAGCTTTTAGCAAGGACTAATTACATCCCTAAACAACTGTTTAGTTTAGGAAAAAAACAACTTATCGGTGATTTTATTTTTACGAAATTTCTTATTTTCCAGCGAATATTACGGCCGTTTCTGCGAACCCCGCGTGCTGGAGCGCTCGTGCGGCTCATTACCTCACGGCAAGTGGATGGCTGCCGGATGTCATTTGTGTCATTGCTTTGACGGCCAACTCCGCTGTAAGGTCACCAGTATAAAGGCATGTGGTAAGTACTCTAATATATTTGTTTTTAATATTATGTTTTAGGGCCCATACTCAATTCTGTCCAGAGCTTCAGTTTGAGACTTAAGACTCAAACCCCCAACTATTTCTATTTAAAATATCAAATGATAATTGATGTTGAAAACTGCTGTATCCTAGTATTCTACAAATGGCAATTTTTTTTGTTCATACATATTTTGTCAATGAGATTCAGATAAATACTATTTTGGGGGTCATAAGCAACAATTCCATTGAACTGTAACATTGAATACTTTCATAAATAAATCAACTGAAAACTATATGAACACTGCTGACAACGTTTTCTTCGGCTATTTCAGACGGTCACGGCCTTGTTCAAGGTGTTGAGGAGGATCCCGAATATTATGTAGATCTGGACGTCAAAAACGACGACTACGACGATTTCTACACAGATGACGTCGATATGCCTTCTAATGACGTCAGATCACGTTCAGTTGCAAATTTCTATGACGTCAACACACATGCAGCTTCAAGTTCAACTCTTGCCATTGCAACGAGAAATTCTATTGTTGCGGCATTGCTACTCTGTATATTATGCAGACGTGCGGGTTCTTAAAGAACAATCATAAGTCATTATGGAAATGGTCTACTTTGTTGCAGCGATACTTGACGTCTCGAGTTTCTCTTGCGTTAGGTCGCAATGACAATGGTGCCCTACCATGCGGTCACGTCATCTAGTATCGCTTATTGTTGTGATGACAGTTCACTGCCATAATGCTAGTGAAGACAAATGCTTTTTATACCGCTCTTTATGTAAGAATCCGTATACTATTATGTGCTAATGTATAACATTTTTACGAAAGCTATGTGTATTCATACTGAGGACACCAACGTGATGATGCTATGCGTACCACAGATTTATCATCATCACACCTCTGATGAATGAGAATGACTGAGAATATGGAGGACCTTTTGCATGAACTTAACGAGGAGAAACCAACTTAACTAAGTAGAACGTTGATCTTTGGTACCAGACGTTGTGGTCATAATATTCAATTGGTTCATATATTCATGTAAATTCTGTATGTATTTGTGCAAACATTTATTTTATTGTTATAAACTAATTGTTGCGTTTGAAAATGTTACATAAAAAATAAAATAATTACGCAAATGTATATGCCTTATATTATTAGCTTAACTATTTTTCAGTGCGAAAACGTACACTCTTGAACGTAGTTCATAGAGATATTTTGATGCACATGAATGTCTTTTTGGAAAATACGAACATCCCATGTTCATTACAAGAAAGACCATTGATGCAAAGCATCAAAGGGCGCCGTTTAATAGTTTATGCATTTGTTATATGTTGAAAAACAAGGAACGTCAAGGCCAACAAGCATTTTATGGTGCATTGAACCGCATCTATGAAATTCTCAAAATATTTGTAGTATTCTGCTTGACAACATAGGCAAAAGCATTGAAATTGAAGAGTTTCAAGTTGAACATTTCATTAGGGGTAGGGTACATTAATGAACACGACAGAATTTATAGGGTGCTTGTGCACTGTACTTTTTGTCATTGCCACCTACCCATATACCAAGTTTTATTTCAATACCATAAGTAGTTTTAAAGTAATGCTCTGGTCAAGAAAAAGCGGCAAAGGGCAATAATTATGTAATTAGCTGAAATACAGCTATAGTCATTGTGCACTGCACTTCCTCTCGTTGTGCTAAATACCATTGAATGATGTTTAATGAAATTCAAAAACAGTAGTTTTCTTGTTGTGCTCCGGTCAGGAAAAGATACAAAGGGAATAACTCTTGCAATGCGCTGAAATATAGTTATTGTTCATGTACACTGCAGTTCTAATCATATAGGGGGAGGGGGCAACGTCACCATGCTGGAATGACAACTTGTAGGGAAGAATAAGTTACCTCATTCATCATGAAGAAGTGATATGAAATAACAATTTAACATTTTTTGTAGTACTTTAATAAACATTATCATTTCGTCTGAAAGTTGCAAACATAAATAGAACATAATTATTGAACTGTTATATAAAAAGTGAACATTGTTTACTAAATGAAATGCATTTATAACATAACATGCCTTGTTCTTAGCTGTTTAATAATACTAAAATTTTATGTAAAATTGCATAAAATTCTGGTCAATGGAGTTATAATGTTAACTTCTTCATTTACATAGTAAAGAAGAGTTGAAAATGGATGTTTTTAGTTGATATTAACACAAAAACAGCATGTGTCTTGTTGGACAATGGCATTTTTTTCAAATATGATAAAAATAACGCATTCAAACTAAATATGTATCAGACTATGTATGAAAGAAATAATACTGTTTCTATTTTTCACAAAGGTTTTGAAATACAACAATGCACATATAAGCATAAATAGGCCAAATATGCAAAAAAATGGTCACCTAAACAATAATCATTCATATAATTAGTATCAAATGTGTCTAGTTTTTGTGTGTCTGTTCATTATCTTTAAATGAACATCTTTAAAGTGAAACTCTTATTTGAAATCAATACATATAATTGTATTTATAACACACATCAAATTGAATGATAAAACAATAACTGCTTACTACATAATGCATTTACTGAAATATTGTTTACTGATAACAAGCTTGTGACCCTGTTTATAATAGCAGAAAGCATGACAAATATTAAATTATTGGCGATTGCTAAAAGATTTACTGTGGTCTACTATAGTATCACAAGGCAGAAATACCATGTTTTATGTTCATTCTTATTAGCAAATTGAACTCAAGATCCTTCATTAGAAACATTGTTGTTGACATATATCAACCCATTTTCAAAAAAATCAAAACAATAATACAATAATATTAATTGTGATAAGTCTTATTTTGGAGTAAGAGTGCATCTTTAAAAATAGTGTGTGTTTTTTTTCCACTTAAATATGTAACAATTCAATTTGACAAATGAGACAAAAGTTAGGAAATAGAGGTAGTAATTGTACATAAAAATACAAAACAACAAAAAAATTGACAAAGCTCAACATAACAGGAAATCTATATGAAAACACAAATCCATAAGGCCATAATTATTTAAACTGAATTAAGGGATAAGTAATACATACTTTTACAAAGCTTTACCGACACCATAGTTATTATCATGGTACACTATGGGACTTTAATCCAAATTTTGAAGATTTTTTACCGTGAATTAAAAATATTTTGTCTATACTTGATTTTTTTTTCACATTATCAGAGATTATGAAATAAACACAACAGTTTCTGGTAAAATAAAATTCAGTTAACAGAAAAATTAAGTTTAACCGAACATATTATTGATACACATGGAATAAATCATTTTGATTGATCTTGTGAGTCTTCGGAACAGAGCAGTATTTCGATGTTTGAAAATATATAGCAGTTTTATAAATTCATAAAAAAATAGTTAATAATAAGACAACCTGCTGAAATCATTTTAAATATTTTCTATGATGTCTATTGAACAATTTAAAAGACAATTTATGATAGTTTACCGTTCAGTTTTGAAGAAAATATACATAATGTCATGTAACTATACATTTTTATAATTAATAAAATTCTTAAAAATCAACCTTTTTCTTGTAAAAATTGATAAAGCTTAATTGGACTTATTCATAAAATGTAATCATTCAAATAAATGAATTTTACTTATGATACTAACTCAGAATTCAGATTTAAAAACAATGAATGTACTTTTAAATTAAAATATGTAAAGAAACAAGAACACTAAGTAGGCGGTAAATGCCCCTCCAAAAATGTCAGAGTGAAAGTTCTCAACTAATGTCTTTTTAATATTATAACATGTAAACAGTCTCTGTTGGTAATCGATGTCTATTTGTTTTATTTAAGTCAATGGTATTCTAACGTTTAGAATTTTTCACAATAATTCTTCACTCTTCAACATTTGAAGTTTGGTTTGTTCCCATGTGTTTGTACTTGTAGTGTGTGCACAGATGATAATTACTCAATGCTGAGTCAATGCTGATTTGGTTTTCATGCCCCTTCAGGTTCTTTACCCATCTAGAATGTTTAGTGCTGTAAAAAGAAAGTACTTTCTAACTAATTTGTATAGATAATAATACTGCCATACATATACAAAATAAAAGATAAACAGTTTAATATTTCTCAACATTATTTAAAAACAACAACAATAAGCTGGTACATACATGTATATAATATAAAGAAAATTACTAAATTTATCAATAAAATTCATCATCACCACCACCATCACCACCACCACCACAACTGGATTATTGAATACAGTGAGTTTATAAAACAACAAACACCAACTCAAATATGTTTTATATGAAATACTCACATCATCTCTATCAGATGTGACTGCCTTGTGGATATACATGGATGTCAAATCTGTCTCAATGATCCAACAAAGTATTTAATGCAGGCTGGAATTCTTCATATAATAGTAATATTCAGTCATTTTCCTGCCTGAAAGAAATTAGACTTCTGATTATCAACCAACAGAAACAATACAACCGTAAAATACAGATGCATATGTATTAATTATACATTCTGCACTAATATCCGTTTTAGCCAAGAGTAAGGGTTGGTAGGCACAATTGTGTAGTTGTTGTGCATATGGTTGATAATGATTCACAACAGTATGGCGTTCAACGAGACCTACACCAAGCAAATGAATGTCGCTTGTGTCCAAGCTGTCGTGGCTTCCAGCCCGAAACCATGTACTTTTTTAATACAGGTTTATTTTGAAAATATGCAGTTTGTAAACAAATAATGGGTATTTTTAAGTCTAATATTTTTCTAAGATAAAACAATCAAATAAAAGATTACATACTCATATCGTATACATAAATGATGTACATAAGTACATTTAAAAATATGTAACATGTACATAATGCACCAGTCAATTGTAACCACGGCCCCCCAGGTCTGGGGATATGCCGCGGATAGCCGGGGAAATGGGCTGTGTTTTAACCTTTCAGGTGGCCTCGCAGTGCCGGGCGAATGAGGTGGTTTTGTCTTTAAGCAAAATATAGCAGGGAATATGCCTTACCTAGGCTCCCTGGGGTACGGGGGCATATGGCGAGGATTTGACCATCAGTTCGTCCCCGGATTAACCCGGGGTTGGCTGGACCGAAAGTCAAAGTCCCAGCTATTACTCGGACATGGGGGGCCGTGGTTACAATTGACTGGTGCATTATAAGTAGATGTAAAGTATGTAACATGTATATTTATAGTACATGTAGAAATATTAAAACGCTGTCTTAACATTTAGCAAATTAAAATTATTTAAGAATTCCAAAGATAAATTAAAAAACAAACATTTTTGAACACATAAACGTACACAACTACTCAAGGATACTTACATGAATAGCCCTTTGATACGAATATCCCAGTTCCATGCTGATTGTTGACATTAGTTTTTTCGACAGAAAATCTTCTCTTACGCGTATAATTTACTTATAATCCATGTTTTACTGTAATAACTCAAATCGTTTGATGTATCGTAATCAACTGTCAGTGTGGACTTTTAGTGTTTACTTATTTTAAACGTATATTCATGAGAAAACTTCACCGAGTTTCCAACTATTAATCGACGATGTAGAAATTCCATTATTGACCTATGAATAGCGGGGAAATACCTTCTGGTTCTAAAAATAGCAACATCCGGATATGTGTAGTGTTCTAAAAATCAAACAACTCGGGGGCAATCGTAATAAAATTTTACTAATGTCACCTTTAACACATTAACAAATAAAGTTAGGTGAACATTTAATTCCAATATCAATTAAATTAAAGAAAACAGCTTACCTTATGGTTTATTAATGCAGTAAACATAACAAAACAACATAAAACATGATTATTCCCATTCACATAATTACCGGTCCACACATTTTACATTTCATTCGGAACTCCTCCGAATGTTTACATTTCCGGCACATGATATTACAGGTAACCAATCGGAAAACGTAAACGAATCGGGAACAGTTATTAAACTTATTTGTCGTTCTTCCGATAGATAATGTTTTGATGATAAATTGAAGACAATCTATTCTTTTTGTTGTTGTTGTTGTTGTTGAGTTTATATAGGTCTGCCCGCGCCCTATAATGGCTACATTATGGCTTGACCCCGTCACATCCCCAAGTGTGACTTAAACAGAATTTTGAAGCCAAAAGGGGAGTTTTACCCCCATCGGTTGATAGGATATTCGTCAAAGGAGTAATTTTTTACCCAAAATGCCGCGAAACGTGCGATGAATGACATCTAGGGAGGTCCCACAGCTCTGAATATTGGATATGGTTTCATTTCTCTAGTCTTAAATTTGATATTGCATTGTATCTTAAAAAAACATTTACGTGTAAGAAAGGTATTGATTTGAAGGATAGGCAAGACTCATGGTCAGTTCATTGACAAGAAAGTGTTGTGAGAACAGGACTTTTTGCCCACTATATGTATTAATATTTCTAATATATATATGAACTGACCACTTTGTTGTCGATGCCCGACTTTTGCCTCACTATTTACTTATTGGAAATTCTTCAAGACCAGAGAGTGCGTTGACATTACTTGTTTTGCCTACATGTTTTTTAAATGTACATTTACATATATAGAGAGGGTTATTATGGTTGTTTTAAAAATAATAATGATTAATAATATAGGTTTTTTTTTGTTTGTTTTTTTTTAAAAAAACGGCCTGCGCCCGATTTTTTCCATTTTAATGTATGTGCGGGATAAAAAAAATACATAGTATACTTTCTATACACAGGTATGTAGCCCCTGGTCCAGTGCCTTCTCTTTTTTATCAATAGGTCGTAACCATGTATATTTTCAAAATTTCAATATCTTTAAGTGAATGAATGAATTAGGGCTAGGATCAAAAACTTTTTTTCCTAACAATAAACCTGGACCAGAAGCGTTATATTACAACACCATCACCATAGCATGTAAAATCATCATGGACTTCTAATAGCACTATGGATGTAACGGTTTAAATCGGTAGAATTGTTAACTCAAAATGTCTCTATACAGTTTATACCGATATTGGTTTCCTTTCTTGACAACTTCGCCCGAAAAATAATTTGGTTTCGTTTTAGGTTATGGTGACTTGCATTTAATAATTTATGGTTAAATCGATGTATATCATCATACTCCTTAATACCTCATCCTTTCATGTGAAAACGAAAGAAGAAAAGAAAAGAAATGTTTTGTCACCATAATGTAGATTGAAAATCAGTAATTTATAGCTACTAAAAGTAGTAGAGATCCAATTTATACGCGTTCATCTCATAACTCCATGGATGAAATGTTTGTTTACCGGGCTTGATAATAATGGATAGTCGATTTGGTATTCATCGTCCCAGATTACCTGCTTAAATCCATGAATTCCATTCGTATGTTTCGGTAATTCCAAAAGGTAAAATATGTAAAACAATAAATATTCTATATACATTTGGCTGTTAGCTTAGTATTTCGTTCATCGTGTGAATCACTATCATGTGTGTCGCTTAAGGTGCCGGTTACCGTTTCGTTCACTCTATGCTCATTCTTGTTCAATATAATATAATGTGTTTGTAGTTGTCAGGTAAACCTGCCATATTTGTTGTTTGTAATGAACGTATCTCTAAGCAAGGCGCCGGAGGGGATCGTGATGCCCCTCACTAAGATAAAGTTTTACTTATAGGGAATTATTTTCTAAGCTTCATTAGGATGTTTGAGCAGTCATTGTATTACCACCCTTTTGAAAAGGGCCCCAACAACAGGTACACGGTGTATACAATGAACGTGCTTTATATTTTATTTAGAAAAAAATAAAATTATTTATGCTTTCTGTTTCTTTTGGATGATAAAGCAGTCGTTGTATTACCACCCTTTTAAAAAAGGGCCCCAACAACAGGTACACGGCGTATACAATGAACGTGCTTTTTATTTTATTTTGTTTTATTTCTTAAGTTATTATTAATGTATGTTTTTTGCTTCCTTGGGATGTTAAAGCAGTCATTGTATTACCACCCTTTTAAAAAAGGGCCCCAACAACAGGTACACGGCGTATACAATGAACGTGCTTTTTATTTTATTTTGTTTTATTTCTTAAGTTATTATTAATGTATGTTTTTTGCTTCCTTGGGATGTTAAAGCAGTCATTGTATTACCACCCTTTTAAAAAAGGGCCCCAACAACAGGTACACGGCGTATACAATGAACGTGCTTTTTATTTTATTTTGTTTTATTTCTTAAGTTATTATTAATGTATGTTTTTTGCTTCCTTGGGATGTTAAAGCAGTCATTGTATTACCACCCTTTTGATAAGGGCCCCAACAACAGGTACACGGCGTATACAATGAACGTGCTTTTTTTTTGAAGATTATTATTTATGCTTTGTGCTTATTATTGATGTTAAAACAGTCATTGTATTACCACCCTGTTCAAAAAGGGTCCCAACAACAGATACACGGCGTATACAATGAACATGTTTTGCATATGTTGTTTGATAAGTGCTGTGCTATTTAGACCCTATTTCTTATAGAACCTTTTGTTTTGCGTGGTATTAAATTTTGTTTAGGTAGTTTATTCCCGACAGGTATGCAAACACTGCTTCCCTTACCTTCTCTGTTACATCAGGTTCGGGAAACAGCAGATGATACCTGTCGATGACTGACATATTTAGTTTCAGAAGTTCTATTTTCAGGCTTTCTCGTTGTTCCATATAAGTTGGGCATTTAAAGAAAATGTGATGGAATGTTTCTTTGTCTCCGCATTGGATACAGCAGTCAGTATTTGTATAATTCTCAGCAGCTAGCATACTGGTTCCTAAACGAAGTCGTGTGTATACATTATCTTTAAGTGTATTAGTACTATATGTTTTGATTGTAGTGTTAATTTCCCCATACTCAAAATTGTGCTCAAGTTTATATACTTCAAAGTCTCTTACAAATTTGTTTTTTGTTAGTTTCTTTATCCAGCTGTATGCTTCAGGGACGCTTAATTTGATGTTTGTTCGTGAACCTTGCCTTGATGCTTGTTTTGCAATTTTATCAGCCATTTCATTTCCTAAGATGCCTATGTGACTAGGAATCCAGACAAATGTTATTGACACTCCTAGATCATGAAGCAGTGTAGTATTATTAAGTATTTGCTGTAAAATTTCTGGTCGTGACCTAGAAAAGCTTGTTTTCATTGACATGAGTGCACTTAAAGAGTCTGATAGTATTGTTACTTTGTTGTGTATATTGTTTGCTTCTGCTTGCTGGAGCAGCTTTTTTAGTGCAAGGTCAATTGCCGCCAGTTCACAAGAATAAATAGAAAGCCTGAAGTCAAATTTTAACCCACATTCAAAAAGGGGTGTCATATTTTGAGATAAGCCTACTATCCCGGCCCCAGCCAAATGGAGGTGCGGGTCTTTGCTTCCATCCGTGAAGACCTGCCATGAGTTGTAATATTTGCTATTGATGTGTTCATTTACTATTTGGCGGTTAATGTTAGGGTCCTTTTTCTTGTCTATAACTTTTGTTAAGCATAAGTCTATTCAACCATAAATAGCATTTTTAACACCCATGCAATCGCCATCCATTCGCATTTTTTTATCATAATAAGATAACAGTAAAACCCAACTGTCAATCAACTTAAAAATCGCTCCTACCACTGACTAAAATAAATTCCCATTCCATAATAGGCGCGCACTTCAGTGCGGCGCCAATGAGAAGACGGCGTGACCCATGTTTGTAGTCGACGGGTCAATGTCATATTCAGGGATCATTGTAGGTTAACTGTTTAATTTGTAGGTCGAAAGTCAATGCCACACGCAGGTATCATTTGTCTGTAAGGTGTGTGTTATTTATTTTATTTTATTATTTTTTATTTATTTATTTTTATTTAATTTTTTTTTTGGGGGGTGGGGGGGGGGGCTAGGGAATCGCTTGGGCCTGTTTTCTTCAATATAACTGTTCCATGAATGTGCCATTTTCATGCTCGATATTCAGGTCGTCGTAGAAAAATCTATTCTATGCAATAAGGGACCAGTATGACATTCTGCGATCAATATGGCACTCTTCAATCAATATGGATTTATTTTGTCAATATCGGATTCATATGACATTCTGGGATTAATATGACGTTTTGGGATTAATGTGACATTCTCAGAGCAATATGGCATTCTGGGAGCAATCTATGGTCAGTATTACAGTTTGGTACCGACAGAAATTACGAATCAATAAGGGATCATTATAATATCTCGTATCAATATGACATTCAGGAATCAAATTTCACATGCTGGTACCAATATAACATTGGGTTAAACATATTTATTTCATGAAAATATACAAGTGACAACATATATTACATTATAATTATCAAAGAATTTGATCTAAAGCTAAAAGCTAATAAATATCATCTTCTTCTGTAGAAGGCAATTCAATATTCCAATATAACATTCTAGAATCACTATGACACTCTGGTATCAATACTACTTCCTGGTACTGGTGTTCTGGGATCAATGTGACATGTTTATATTGATAATATGTATCTATTTGAAACGATAGAAAAGTTTATACAAAATATATACAGCTTTAAATACATGGACAACTTCATCATAGTATTATTGTTTAAATTTGACAAGTATGAATAAATGTGTTATTGGCAGAATACTTATAAATTATTCAGTCTCATCTGTGTAGAATCTGTGTACAATATAATACATATACATGTCTACACATAAAACATCGAATGGAGCGCTCGCAGTTTATATTATGTTTTGCGACATACGTTTTCATACTAACTTTATCATGAATGCTAACTCGCAGTGTGCAATCTTCCTTTGCTTGTAGTCGATTTATTTATATTTTATGCTTTCCGTGCTGTATTGTATAACGACCGCGCCTTCTTGCACTGTAGACCATCGCTGATATTCGTCCATCACTTCAATGTTTTGATTTTGAGATTTTTAGTTGGTGATATTTCTGAGAACAGTTGAAGGAAGTTTTATACTGTCATTATCTAGTCAATGATGGGTATAATTTTATGTATTTACATGTATTTGAAACGATATAAAATCTTATACAAATGCATGTACAGCTGCATCATTGTATTATTGTTAAAAAATAGATGTATGAATAATTGTATTATGTAAAGGATCAGTAGATTTAAATTTTATTTCTGTCTGATCTGTGTACAATATAATATAATATATATAATACATTTACATGTACGACATAAAACACACAGCCGTTCTTAAAAGAATGATATTGACTATATAAAACAGTTGTCTTGAACGTACATTGTTTTGATAAAACTATTACAGGAGAAGTTGGTGCATTTGTTAACTGTACAGGTCAATTAATAAAATGATTAAAGTAAAAACTGTAATTTAATTTACCAGTTGAAAATGAGTTTCCTAAATAAATTAAAGAATACACATTCGTTTTTTTTTTTTAAATTAATGTTACTCCAGGCAGTATGGTAAAACCACGGACCTTTTAGGTCTGTGGTAAAACATACTATACGCGTATATTGAAAAAAATAACTAAGATATAAGAGTATTACAAGTTGAAAATCACTAAATTATAGCTAAAACATAATTACGTTTAAAAAAACATTTATTTACTGAACGAATCCCTCACTAAATGTCGATCAGGTTGGTTAACAAAAAATATTATGTTTCAACAATTGTTAAGAGCTCAAAGTTTGGTTAAATGGTAATGTATGTATCATTGTGTTTCTAAAAAAATAGGTAAATTGAAACATAATTTTAATTATTTCCTTTTTTCGGACCTAAATCAGTGCACACAAAAGCATGAAGTCGTTAATTTTAATCAATTCAAAATGCGTGAAGTCGTTAATTTTAATCGATTTGTTAAAAGTAATTTGCTCTTGGTCAGAACAAGGGGAGGATACCGCTTATTATAACCAAGCGCTGATTGGCCAAGCTTGTCGAGCGAGCCAATTGGAAAGTTTCTGCTATCATAACATACTTATGTCAATGAAACCACGTGCAGGCATATTTAAGACCAGAAATCATCTTTGAAATCATAAGTCAGTATAAACCTGCTTCTATCTTCATCGCAAGTTTCGTTCTATTGACTTTATATGAAATAATAATCACCAATAATTTTGATCTAGTGAAATTGTGGAATTAACACTATCCAATACAAATATGGACTACAGATTCTTTATTTGGTATGAAATGTACATTTTTTTTATTTATTCCATTAAATATATGAATTCATTATTATCTTTTTAGTATGTATATTTTTGTAAATGTGAAAGTTCATTTTAACAAATAATGCTTTTGAAAACGCTTTTGACAGCGCACCATGTGTTTTTGTGTTTGGATATTAGAATTAAATAGCAGTTATGTATAAGTATAGTTCTGTTTAATTATTATTTCAGTATTGCCGTTGCCACGGTTCTGACAGTCTTCGTACCAACAGTCGAGTGTTCAGAAAAGCCACCAGGTAAAAGTGTGTTTTAAAGAATGCATAAACCATCCAAATAAGCAGTTCTGTTGCTTTTAAATAATTCATACTATTATTGAAATGTGGGACTCAAAATAAAACAACTGAATGACGAATTTAATTGGTATCCACCTTTATGCAACGTTGGTATAATGGATGTCTATGGATTTTTAATACAACCAGACTTTATTTTATTTTACATGTATTTTTTTGAAGCCATGTATGGTAAAGAAATCTTCAAGTTTGTCACGCTTATAACGAGAAGACGTAACCAGGACGATTTCACCGCTAACTATTGCCTCTCGTATGTCCGTGATTAATATTATAAAACAGAACATTATAACCTAAAACTAGTTGCTAGTTTTATAAAGGTTGATTTATTTTTATCTTGACTGCGAGTATGTAAAGGGTGTTTGAGTTGTAGAGAACTTGACATTAATACCAACTATCTCTGTATTGCAAAAATTTCGCTTTAAAAGATATATAATTGGCCGGATTTCGAATAACGTACCTATCGCAAAAGTGTTTTTCTTATTGTGCGAAAGGCTAATTATCTTAAGATATAAGGCTAATACATGTTAAGTAAATGCCAGTTACCCGAAAATCTTCGTGTAGGGTGCTTATTTACCAGTTAAAGGCTTAAAATTGTTTGTTTAATAGATTCACACTTTAAAGTTCTGATAATGTGTTGATTTTAGTATTGTAATTCATCCTTAAATACTCATTTGTAGAAATTTGCAGCGCCAACCTTAATCATTGTTGTTTTTATGGAAAGAAAATGAAACCAATCCCAATTTCATTGAGACATTTGTATATATGGATAATATTCCCACACCTTTGATGATATTAAATGTTCGTTTCTATTTCATAGACCACAAGCCCCGATAAGCCCCATAGTTCAGGGTTTGCTATTGTCATATGTGAGTCAACTAACTGTCGTTTCGGCGTCCCAAGCCGACTCGCCATGCAATTCGCGTGTCTGTGCATCCATGAATACTTCCGTCACTCAGCTACTGAACCTGGGGTTTATGTACTTTATGAGTTAATCACAAATAATCTCCGAACATTCGTCAAACATAAGAGACCATTTATCAAAAGTTTACTATAGGCTATTTATTGTATGATCGTTTGAAGTAGCTTTAAAATGATGTGGTGAAGAGTCATTCGCCAAAAATCATGGATACTCAAGAATTCTGATTCTGTCCACAGGATAAGTCAGAAGCTCTTTGGTGACGAAAAAGCTTAAACGCTTTTCTGAAGTGCTATGAAATTTAAAAATCGCTTGAATTAATCGTGATTTGTTTATTTACGAATTAACTCAATGGTTTGATTTTTCAGATGCGGTGAAAAGGTCTGTTCGTGCTTCGAAAAGAGAGAAGCGAATGCACGGGCAAAACATCGCCAATACCGTCGGTAAGTAAAGTCAATATTTAAATACCAATGGTTAATTAGTTGTTATAAGTACTAAGTGTTCGAAATTATATGGAATGGCATTTCTTTTTATAAGTGTCATACATATTTTTGTGATAAATCAGCGGTCTGCCATTATCGATTTCAATCAGGTGAAACGTTTAATTTGAACTTAGGTTGGGCCAGGAACATGATGAAATATAATCACTCAAATACACATTAATGTAAATGATTGCAGCAAATCCATATCTAATATTACTGAATTTCAAAATATGACTGACTGGGCCTTTCATATTTGTTTATTATTTGTGAATTTCATAAAAGTGTCTTCAAGGGGTGCAATATTGGCATTTTATGGCCCTGCTGTATGCCATATGGATTATCGTCTGTTTCCGATATGTCGTCTGCGAGGCGCGTGACACGTACATTATGGCAACATGCTATACACAACATACCGGATGACACTTGAGATGTTCAGTAGCTATTTATTGGCATGGACCATAGATTGACAATCAAATAACTATGACCGCTCTTATACGAACCTAAGAATCATCATGAATGTGATTGCCAATTACCCGATGGCGAGGGTAAATAAGCTCCCCCCCCCATTTTTTTTTAAATCCCTCCAAACTATTCCTGCATATTTCCCTGCAATCATGTTGTTTATTGCTTCATACATACTAGGATCATCACGTAATCTATTAATGATATGTGTTAACTTTTATTATATTTATTTGTTTTCTATTTCATTTATATATTGTCAAGGAACGTTAAGTTAAATGGACTGAGTGAATGCATAAATAATCAACGGATGAATCTAACAATTAAATCTTCTCATTTATCACTTGGTCCAATTACAGAGGTATTGCCGACGCCGACGACGCCAGATGACGTTGATGAGTTGATCGGCGGGAACAAGGACGATAACTGTTGTCTCAATGGCGGCATCTGCATAATGAACTCATTCTGCTACTGCAGCGAGTAAGTAGTTTTCTTGGAAGCAGTGCTTTAATATAGTCAACAATTTAAACGAATGACCAACAAAGATAAGGGGGAAAGAGAGCTTTATTCAGACAAACTAACTAACAGCTCCACTACAAATATATATAAAGCGCGCATAATTAAAAGTAACATTAAACAAGTATTCAAAACATGTAAAAAGCGCGCACATACAAAACATGACATATTTAACACATAATGCAAAACGTGCAAATGACATTAGGATGAATATAAAAGGCATGCGCAATGTATAGCTAGCTGTACTATACTAATTATCTTAAGTCCCATATCCATAAGTAGGGGTAGGTAGAGTACCAGAATTAGTTGCCAAGAAGCAGTACCGAGTGACCTATGTTTGATGCTCGGCATTTTGGATTGCACGTTGCATACTTTGAATAATGGTATATCGCGTTGTGACATCATTAGAGATGTAGTTTTGATAACAATGGGATCGCCAGTCGCCTAGCAATTTAATAGCATCTGGAGAAAGTCCTATTTTAAAACAGAAAGTAGCACCACCACGTCTAAATGAGTGACTAGCAATATCTGAGGTATCAATCCCTGCGAGTCGTAAGCATTCTTTAACACGGTCAATAAATTGTTCGCTTGTGAGGGGTCTAATTTGTCCATTATGCCTGTATACAAAGGCGGGTCCATTGATGTCAGATGTGATGACGTGCTGTGCCGCATTGAAGAGGGCCTGTACGGGGCATAACGGGTGACCTTTCAGGCGCGGTAGAGGTATATCAAAAGTTCGTGACCCAAATTGTATCGTCTTACTCCAGCGAATGTGTAGCAGGGCACCCCATCGATGGTATATTATATCACAGCATCTAAGATGTTTATTGGGGTCGAACGCCACCCCCCTGGTAGTGAGCACATTGCTTTTACGTAATAATCCATAAAACATGCAGAGCACGGCGGCCCATACTGTCGAATCACGTGATTTTGATAAGTCGAGATGCGCTAGGATGTGATGTAACATGGCTGGAGTGATGGGCTTTTTACGGATCGTTGCATCGCCAAGATGTCTTCAGATACCTTGCAATTAAGTATAAAATTGTTAGACAATGGATTGGGTAAATTCCATTCAGCGTGTAATATACGAACAATGTTCAGATATTGTTTTATAGAATTAAACTTCAACGATTTTGAGAGAAACGCAGCATAACGGCACAATGTTTGTGTGGATGCAGGTATAGCAGGGTATCCGAACTGGGTGCAAAAGTTTATGTAAGAGTTTTTGTGTGACGTGTACGTTCTTTTCGTATTATCCGAATACGCGTTGCTGTAGAAGAACTGCGCAGCTTTATCAAGCTCACCTTCCGTGATAACGTTAGTAGTACCTGTAATGATACAATCCGACTTTGGCCATGTTGTGATATAAACGTTGAACACCATTATGTTCATGCAAACGAGAAACATTGTCAGCCAAAATATTAAATCTCCCCGGATAGAACACAGCTTTTATTCGAAAGTTATAGTAAGCGCTCAACCAAAACACGCGCCGTAGAGAATCCATAACAGTGGGATGTTTAGAAGAGCCTTTATTAATTATTGCACATGCTGCCACGTTATCACAATGAATGTACACTAATCTGTTTTTCCATAGATGAGACCATCTTCTGGTCGCTATTTCTAAGGATAAAACTTCCAGGTAATTTATAGCTAACAAGGCAGTCTTTGGTGCCCATGGCATGTAAATAAAATCTCCCTGATAAAAGGATCCACTTGCTGTCTTACAAGCATCGATACTAATTGACAAGGCCGATCTATCGTCAATAATCTTCATTGTTCCGTTGAACGCTTTCATAAACTCCAACCACCACAACATGTCTGATTTCATGTCCTGCGTAACTCGTCTTCGGTGCGAAGGATACTGAAGTTTATTTGCACTGTCTATAAGTCTCCGCATGTGAAATCTGCCACCATAAATACAAGATGATAACCAATTAAGTTTGCCGACCACTTGTTGAATACTGCGTTTAGTAACTTTCTTTGAACTTAACATAGTTTGTAACAACAGTTGTGTTTCATGAATTTTGGTCTCGGGTATGCGTATTGTCATGTTAACAGAGTCCAGCTCAAGGCCAAGGAATGTGAGGTCCTGTGAAGGGCCTTCGATCTTGTTGTTATTAATTTGAAAACCTAATTCGCGCACTAAACGCATTAGTTCATGAAGGGCTTGCTGACATTCTTTGAAGGTATTTCCGACGATGAGACAATCATCTAGGTAGACAATTAATGTTTGATATCCCCTTTGTTGCATGATCACACGCACTGCCTGAGTTATTCTATGAAATGTCATAGGAGATTTCGATGCACCGAAAGGTAATCTTGTGTCTACCATGTATGTAAAGTTCTTATCAGTACTAAACTTCCATTTTAGTCCAGTTGCTTTATAATTAGTTGGGTGAATTTTTACACTTCTTTAAGCATTTTGCAAATCAAGTTTGGCCATATAGCAGTTTGGCGTTATTAATTTAATTGCGTCTTTGATAGATTGATATTTGAAATGTTCTGGGTGCGCGAAATCGTTAACGGCAAATCCTGGTGGCCGACTGCAATCATGAATTAATCTCACCTTTGATTGTTTCTTAGGAATTGCCCTAATGCTGAAATGATGAACGGCTTTTCGTCGACAATTTTATAGTGCCCGTTTTCAAGTTCCGTCTTGATTTGGGTTTCCGTTTGCGCGCGCATTTTTATATTAGTGGCCGACGAATAATTTTCCATTTCAACACTATGCGACAATTCCTCCGTATTCACAATGTGAAATCCATGATTGATGCCCGACAGCAGAAATTCACGGTCAGGATAATCGGATGGCAGATTTCGTTTCCATGCGTCAAAAATTAATGACGTAGATCGGGTTGGTAGTTTTTTGTGCCGGAAGAATCCTTTCGCTCAACTTCCGGTGCGGTTGATTTGGTGTGTCTGTACCGGCATTTGGTGCCGAATGGACAAGTCCCTTTGACTTTATAGATCCTGCAGTCCTCTTTTTGGTTCGGAGGAGCGGTAGGGGTTGTCTTTGGGCGCCTTGGGATAAGGAGCTGCATTTCCATATGAGGGGAAAACGTACCCCATTTGAATTGGTGTTCCGCTTGCAGTTCGCGGTAGTGAAAGTCATAATTAAGAACACTGTTCCACTCGTAGTTTGCAGAGAATTCGAATATCCGTGTTGTGTATGCGAGGTAAAACTCAATGTCCCCTCGTTCGATTTCCTTGGTGACTAGCAAATGATTTAGTAGGCGCATGTTGGCTGCACCCCACTCTTCAATCAAGATCCCAAGGTAAGGATGTTCATCCTCGGTTTTCAACACCAAGGTCTCCTCCGCATCGGACCGTAAAACGTACTCCTTGCGTCTGTTTTGGCGGCGTCGTTTTGATTTTTCTGATAGAAACTGTGTTATGTGAGCAGCTTTTCGCGACTGAGCCTTCAATGTTAGGATTGATCGCGGATCCATGAAAAGGATTTCCGCGTTCGTTTGGGGAGGGGCAGTCTCCAGTTGTGGAATGCCGGTAGCTAGTAAATTATCAAGTGGTTACTTCTGTCTGAAGTTCGGGTTGACTGTTTTCACTTCTCCACAACTTTACCTCCTGAAGAAGGACTTTGATTGAGCCAAGTGGTAATCCTATGATTTTTAAATCCGATTCACTAACAAGTGTCAATGCTTCTTTAGTTACCAACTCCTCTTGGCGTAAGATTTGCATCACTTTTCTCGATAGTTTAATGTCTGTGGCCCACGTATCAAAGTTAAACCCGCTTTGAGGAACGTTTTCTTCCTCCATTGTACACTTTATCTTCACTAACAATCACTTAAAATAGTCCAAAATAACCATAATCCATTACATACAAATTCAAGTTGCTCAGCTGCTTGGCGCGCGAAGAATGCCCACGCCGGACAAGAGCGCTGATAAGCCCGCCAGAATCGCGTGATCCCCAGCAAGGGGTACCAAGCAGGGAGCGCTATTGGCCATTCGTTTAAATACAATTAACTCTTAATTACACATATTGAATATCAATACGTCGTTCTAAATTTAGCCATTTAGCTGTACAGTATAAAAAAATTGTGATTCAACAAATATGAGCATTGCACTGGTAAAGGTAGATCTCTGTTTCAAAGTATATTGTTTACATTTATAACAGTCCCTGTAAAATTATTTCTACCGTAAAAATGATATTAACGACATATTTGTTCTCCAGCGAATACTACGGCCGTTTCTGCGAACACCGCGTGCTGGAGCGCTCGTGCGGATCGTTACCTCACGGCAAGTGGATGGCTGCCGGATGTCATCTGTGCCATTGCTTTGACGGCCAGCTCCGCTGTAAGGTCACCAGTATCAAGGGATGTGGTAAGTAATTTTGAATTGTCTTTATGCCTTTGATATTATTCTTTATCGAAACATGGTTCTGTTTTCAATTTCTAACTTTTGTAGAAACGTCACAGATCGTTCTAAGTAATGATTTTTCTGCAATTCTTCAAATGTGATAACTTATAATTTATTGTGTTCGGTTCTCACTTTCTTTAGCAATTTTAATAATGAATGTTTTAATTACTTCTTTACCATCTTAGACCTCTTCAGATTTAAATTTAGCAATGGCAAAGTATTGTCAACGATCTTACAGCACATGCTGATTTATACTTAATGCATTTTCTGGCTAAAATGCAAAAGTTCTAATAGAGCGAATTATGGTATAATACTTTTATAAAATATAGCAACTGAATACTACATGGGCACTGCTGAACACGTTTTATCATTCGACTATTTCAGACAGTCACGGCCTTGTTCAAGGTGTTGAGGAGGATCCCGAATATTACGTCGACCTGGACGTCAAGAACGCCGACTACGACGACTTCTATACCGACTCATCTGCTTATGACGCCACCACTGATGACGTCAGTGCACCTGCAACTTCCAGTTCATTAGTTATGAAGACAACGAGAAGCTTTATTGTTGGAGTGTTGCTGTTGTGTCTGTTCTGTGTAAGTGTGGAATCTTAAAATAACAATCCTCTATCACTATGAAGATTATCTACGCTAACATAACGTTACTCGATGTTAAACGTTTCGAGTTTCCCGGCGTTAGACCGTGATGTCAATAATACCTTGCGGTCACAGAAACTTAAGTCGGCTATTAGTGTGGCGTCATTACGAAAAGTGAGGGTGATGCTATTCATGTGGAACCAGAAGTATACGCCCCTTCAGATGTAACCAGGAGTATTGTGACCAGGAGTATTCGTTCATTCAGATGTTACCAGGAGTATTCGCTCATACAGATGTAACCAGGAGTATTCGCTCCTTCAGATGTAACCAGGAGTATTCGCTCCTTCAGATATCACCAGGAGTATTCGCTCATACAGATGTCACCAGGAGTATTCGCTCCTTCAGATGTAACCAGGAGTATTCGCTCCTTCAGATGTCACCAGGAGTATTCGTTCATTCAGATGTAACCAGGAGTACTCGATCCTTCAGATGTAACCAGGAGTATTCGTTCATTCAGATGTTACCAGGAGTACTCGCTCATACAGATGTAACCAGGAGTATTCTCTCCTTCAGATGTAACCAGGAGTATTCGCTCCTTCAGATGTCACCAGGAGTATTCGTTCATTCAGATGTAACCAGGAGTATTCGCTCCTTCAGATGTCACCAGGAGTATTCGCTCCTTCAGATGTGACCAGGAGTATTCTCTCCTTCAGATGTTACCAGGAGTATTCGCTCCTTCAGGCGTAACTAGCAGTATTCGCTCCTTCAAATGTTTCCAGGAGAATTCGCTTCTTCAGATGTAACGGGAGTATGCGCTCCTTCAGATGTGTTACATATTTACGCATGAAATATAATTATGTATGTTACTGAGTATATGGTAAGAGCGAAGGTGTTTTTTCTACTTCAGATTTAATCTTAATTAGTATATTGCAGAAAAGACAATTACTTTGTTGGATAAGGATTTTATTAAAAGCTCTCTTCGGTAAAACGTTAAATTAAGATTATTGTAAATTTTTGCCATTATTTGTTGACCCAGTGCAAACATTTATTTTGTTGTTATAACTTATAAAATGCAGCGCATTACTTATTGTTCAGTTTGATAATTTAACATATAAAACTGAGAAACGAAAATAATTTATTGTTAGTTTAGCTAGTCTATTTTCATAGAAAAAGGTTGAGGTATTGAAGTAGCTTCCATCTCAGTGTAGTTTGTGGCCAATGGTTTAGATATAGCAAGGATGACAGTCAGATCGAGTCGTAGATACGTACAATCTGATTGGCGGTGGATTCCTTGGTAATATTAAGCCTGGTTTAAAGGATGTTAATAAGTTGCGATGACGTAAGAAGTTGAACATATATTCTTTCTTTAACCCCAACAAGGTTTTTGAACGATACTTACCAACATCTTGGGATCGGACTTTGTATACATAACACAGCTATCAGCCGGTTCCCACTTGCATTGTACATTCCATGACGAGGAAGAGTTAAACAGATCCTATGAAGGATGTGTAAGTTTTATGACTGTCTTATTAGATCGTAGTATGGCTTATGGTGTATATATGGCATTGGTAGGTATATGGCCAGCCAACAGTCATGACAACACCTAGCTCGCAGTTTACAGGTAAAAATGTCTGTCTACACTTTCCAGGAAACGTATTACAACCCATACATTTCTTGCAACACGTGTTTTCAATATTCCATTTGTTTATGGCGCTTAGAGGCCATACTAATTAACATACATTTCATGTGTTCTATTCAGTGTCATTAACATTTGCATGACGCTTAAAACATTAAGCGTATAACTAAACAGTGTTTCTAATAGTTTGATCAATTCAAAGTGCTTTATTTTGTTTATAAATTTAAATATTCATATTGTGTTATTCATTAATTGTTTATACTTTTTAGTTAACATGTATTCATAAGTTTTATTTTATTTTTATTTTGTTTAAAAAAAAAAATAAACGTCAAGGAATTGCAATATACTTGGTTTCGCCTGCGAATGCGTCATTGGAAGAGAATCGGCCCTATATAATAAACCGTTTAGATATTCATATCAAACTCTGTACTAATGTTACCGGTGACGCGCAAACGCATGAAAACCTATAAATATGGTTTAAATAGTAATCTGGGAGTTACGTCCCTTTATCGACTGAAAGGGAAGGATTAGCTTTTGAGTATATATACACACAGTGTGTATGTATATGTAACACCGTGATGCATATAATACAAGTATAAGGTAAATCTTACTGAATTAAAGCTAAAACATAAGATGTTATATAATAGCATATGTTTACAGAATAAAACATTGTACCTTCTTTATTCTACTCCACAGCAGACTTATGCTAGAGACCTCACTCAATATCGGGCTGGGTTAAAAAAAATACAGATATCTCAAGAATTGTTCACAGCTCAAAATGCGGGTCGTCGCTTTTTGAAACATTGGACCGCGTTTGCGTAATATTAGTATGCATCACATGTGCCGCAAAACTACATGCAACTCAACTTCAATGCTTGCTTGTTGACTTAATATGAAAAGATTATAATTAACAAAATCAACATATAAAGCAATATACGTATACAAGGATTAAAAGGCGGGTTCCAAAAAGGCTTAAACTGTATGACTACTGAATTCATGACTAAAGAATGCACGTGAAAACAACTCAAAACTGTATTTATGTTCTTAGATGCGAAAAAAGGTTTGGCAACCTTAATTTTGAAATACTTGTATACAAGCTATATGACAATGGGATTTCACATAAGTTTCTCAAAATACTGACAAATATGCTCACATGTATATACAGCTGTGACTGGACAAACACTATCGTGTTAACATGACACAAAATACGAAAAGCAGCGAGGTAAGGTCAACGTTAAAGTTCATGTTATTATGTCATCTACATAATAAGTTTAATAGAAAAGCTGGATGGCCATGGCAACGGTCTTTAAATACATGACACCTCTGTTGCTTGTCATACAGTAGAAGACGATATGATGTTGCTCTCGCTATCACCGAAAGGCTTTAAATTGATGATGGATGTTTGTCTGGAAACTCGAAATGGGTCGGTATAAATACAATCAAAATAAATGCACCGTTATTGTATATTATGACAAACAGAGCGACTATGAAAAGTACGAAAGGCAATGGTCAGTTTGTAACGCAGAGGTAACAAAATCCGTAGGCTACAAACACATATGAGTACTTACTAATGCATATAACGACATAAGTGAATCGGTCGACTCATGCTGTAAAATATTACGTCTCATTTAAGCTTAAATGGCACGGCACTGCAACTATTTGCTGTTAGAAAAGCCATACATTATTAGCACTGACATTCCGAAGGCCCTCTACGGATGCGAGCTATGGATTGATCTACATATATTGAAACTTGAACGAGCCCACAGAATATGTGTGAAGCATATGTGCAAAATATGCCAGTATATACAACAACAGTGACTGCTTTAAGTTGTACTGGAAATCTACACATTAGAAACATATATAGACAAAAGAAAATAACTATTTTTCGGACAATTATGACGTACTGATCACACAAAAAGATTAAAAAAGCTATGCAAATTTGCAAGTGAACCCAGTATCAGACATTTACAGAATCTTAGGCAAATATAAACTAAAATCTCACCTCCTACATGAATGACGCTATCCGATTGGCCGAGAGAGGTCTCGTGCACGATTTGTATAATCCATACCCCCTCCCCTGTAATTTCCAGTATGATTCATACCACCCCTGTATCATTCATACTCCGCAAAGACATAACAAAATGGCGGCCGAAAAATGTGTAACTTCTCTCTCGGCTTATCTTTTCACTGTAGGGGAGCTAACTCATGCAGGTTATTGAATATCAATTTTATTCAAGCAATCTGTTGTGTGTAACCGACTGTTTACATGACTCAATGGTTACAAAATGGCGACTAAAAAAAACGGTTTACAAGCACAAAAAGTGACGAATCTCTCAAATAAAGGTTAAAATTAAATTCAGAAGAGACGCTTCGATGCAACAAGAAATCTGCAAATGTGCTGAGGAGTTACCTTCAAGAAATTGTAAAAAAATAAGTGTTAAAAACAGTTAACTGTTGTTGTTTTTATTATTATTACATTTATTGACTGTGATACATCTTTCTTGTATAGTTATAATTTAATGTAACCTTACTGAGAAAATATATATGCTGTCAAACAATGTTATTACTATATTTACATTGTTATTGTATTTATTCCAAATAAACTTGATTACGTAAACTTTTTGTATTTCTTAAAACATAATTTTGAGACAATATTTGAGCGTCACTGAATATTTTCTTAACAAATACATTATATCTTAATATAATCTTATTGTTAAAGGTACTCGGTGAGATATATTCGTCGCTCTCGCATGATATTAAACCACTGGGGATGTATATCACATACCCTCCCCCCCCCCACCCCCCAGCTACTAACAGTGTAACTAATAATACATGTACGTATTATGCCACTTCCAGAGGGAAGCCATTTTACTGAGTCATGATAGCTGAAAATCAACTGTAAGTAAATCAATAATCGTGTCAAACTTGGTTACAAAAAAAATCACAGGAAATCGGTATGAAACTGCATTAGTTAAAGTCAATTCATTGTGAATATGTACCTTGTGCAATGGGGCATTTTAGTAACATGTACCAGTATACTGTAGAGACCAGCTGAAAATTTGTAAGACTTCCATGCAAGTTTAATATAAGTAAATATTTTTCATGAAGAATGTGAAATTTTTACAGAACAAATAATTTCACACAGGATAATGTTTGTTAAATCGCAATCTCATAAAAAAAATTGCTGTTTGCTTTATACAATTCATGTACAGTATTGGTCTATATGTTTTTTTGTATTATGTTCTGTTTATTATATGTCACGTCTCTTCATATCGCAGGAAATAAAGAGTCTCTCTCTCACTCTTATAAAAACAAAAACTTCAAATACAGGTACAACGGTATCATTGCATTTCTTAAAAAAATGTGTAACGTTCATTGCCTTAAACCATTTAGAAAGGAAACGTCAATTATAATTGTTTCCTTGAAGGTTCTTAATCGGTTAACACTTAAAGAGGCGTAAAGTCGATAATTTGAATCGATTTGTTACATGTAATTTGCTTTTCGTCAGAACAAGGGGAGGATACCGCTAATTAAACATCACGCGCTGATTGGCCAAAATTTCACGTAACAGGTAATCGGCTTGCTGCGAGCCAATAGGAACGCTGCTCCTATCATAACACATTTTTCGCCAATAAAAGCACGTGAAAGAATATTAACAGAAATTGTATGTCAGTACACATCTGATGAAAATTATATCGTAATTATATGAAAAAAATTGTTCTGGTTGAATTGTGTAATATTTAAATATGGACTACAAATTCTTGATGTGGTATGTAATGAATTATTTTTTATTTCCTTACATATATGCCCTTTAGACTTCATTATAATTTTGATTTGTATGTATTTTTTGTAAAATTGAACGTTCATTTAAACAAATAATGCTTTTGAAAACGCGCCATGTTAATTTTGTATTTATATTAAGAATCTTTCAGTTTTGCATGATTCTAATTTCAGTATTTGCGTTGTAGCGGTTCTGACAGTCTTGGTATCAACAGTCGAGACTAATGAAAAACCAGCAGGTATAAATAGTGTTTTTGAAGATTGCATGAACCGTCAAAAAACAAGTTTCATTGCTTTTAAGTAAATATTACAATATTGAAAATGTTGAGCTCACCATTAAATATATGAAAAATCAAAAAAGGTATCCACATTTATGCCACGTTCTTAAAATTGTAGTGATGGATTTTATCCATACAACTAGACTTGATAATCTTTCTACAAGTTCTTTGCCGAAGCCATGTATTTTATGGTAAAAAAACAATCATCATGTTTGTCGCGCTTATGACGAGCAGACGAAAATAGAACGATTTTGTCGCTAACTCTTGCCTCTCATATGTCCTCGATTAATACTAGAGAAAAGAACGTTATAATCTGAAACTGAATTCGTGGTGTACAAAGGTTGATATATTTTCTTATCTAAATTGTTTATAATCAAGGAACTCTGAGTCGTAGAGAACTTCACGTTTACACCCAATTTATCTGTAATGCAAACGTTTCCTTAAATTGGATATTATTAGCCGGATTTTAACAGCAAACCAATGACAAAGGCTTTGAAATCATAAGTCAGTATAAACCTGCTTCTATCTTCATCGCAGGTTTCGTTCTATTGACTTTATATGAAATAATAATCACCAATAATTTTGATCTAGTGAAATTGTGGAATTAACACTATCCAATACAAATATGGACTACAGATTCTTTATTTGGTATGAAATGTACATTTTTTTATTTATTCCATTAAATATATGAATTCATTATTATCTTTTTAGTATGTATATTTTTGTAAATGTGAAAGTTCATTTTAACAAATAATGCTTTTGAAAACGCTTTTGACAACGCACCATGTGTTTTTGTGTTTGGATATTAGAATTAAATAGCAGTTATGTATAAGTATAGTTCTGTTTAATTATTATTTCAGTATTGCCGTTGCCACGGTTCTGACAGTCTTCGTACCAACAGTCGAGTGTTCAGAAAAGCCACCAGGTAAAAGTGTGTTTTAAAGAATGCATAAACCATCCAAATAAGCAGTTCTGTTGCTTTTAAATAATTCATACTATTATTGAAATGTGGGACTCAAAATAAAACAACTGAATGACGAATTTAATTGGTATCCACCTTTATGCAACGTTGGTATAATGGATGTCTATGGATTTTTAATACAACCAGACTTTATTTTATTCTACATGTATTTTTTTGAAGCCATGTATGGTAAAGAAATCTTCAAGTTTGTCACGCTTATAACGAGAAGACGTAACCAGGACGATTTCACCGCTAACTATTGCCTCTCGTATGTCCGTGATTAATATTATAAAACAGAACATTATAACCTAAAACTAGTTGCTAGTTTTATAAAGGTTGATTTATTTTTATCTTGACTGCGAGTATGTAAAGGGTGTTTGAGTTGTAGAGAACTTGACATTAATACCAACTATCTCTGTATTGCAAAAAATTCGCTTTAAAAGATATATTATTGGCCGGATTTCGAATAACGTACCTATCGCAAAAGTGTTTTTCTTATTGCGCGAAAGGCTAATTATCTTAAGATATAAGGCTAATACATGTTAAGTAAATGCCAGTTACCCGAAAATCTTCGTGTAGGGTGCTTATTTACCAGTTAAAGGCTTAAAATTGTTTGTTTAATAGATTCACACTTTAAAGTTCTGATAATGTGTTGATTTTAGTATTGTAATTCATCCTTAAATACTCATTTGTAGAAATTTGCAGCGCCAACCTTAATCATTGTTGTTTTTATGGAAAGAAAATGAAACCAATGCCAATTTCATTGAGACATTTGTATATATGGATAATATTCCCACACCTTTGATGATATTAAATGTTCGTTTCTATTTCATAGACCACAAGCCCCGATAAGCCCCATAGTTCAGGGTTTGCTATTGTCATATGTGAGTCAACTAACTGTCGTTTCGGCGTCCCAAGCCGACTCGCCATGCAATTCGCGTGTCTGTGACGAAAAAGCTTAAACGCTTTTCTGAAGTGCTATGAAATTTAAAAATCGCTTGAATTAATCGTGATTTGTTTATTTACGAATTAACTCAATGGTTTGATTTTTCAGATGCGGTGAAAAGGTCTGTTCGTGCTTCGAAAAGAGAGAAGCGAATGCACGGGCAAAACATCGCCAATACCGTCGGTAAGTAAAGTCAATATTTAAATACCAATGGTTAATTAGTTGTTATAAGTACTAAGTGTTCGAAATTATATGGAATGGCATTTCTTTTTATAAGTGTCATACATATTTTTGTGATAAATCAGCGGTCTGCCATTATCGATTTCAATCAGGTGAAACGTTTGATTTGAACTTAGGTTGGGCCAGGAACATGATGAAATATAATCACTCAAATACACATTAATGTAAATGATTGCAGCAAATCCATATCTAATTTTACTGAATTTCAAAATATGACTGACTGGGCCTTTCATATTTGTTTATTATTTGTGAATTTCATAAAAGTGTCTTCAAGGGGTGCAATATTGGCATTTTATGGCCCTGCTGTATGCCATATGGATTATCGTCTGTTTCCGATATGTCGTCTGCGAGGCGCGTGACACGTACACTATGGCAACATGCTATACACAACATACCGGATGACACTTGAGATGTTCAGTAGCTATTTATTGGCATGGACCATAGATTGACAATCAAATAACTATGACCACTCTTATACGAACCTAAGAATCATCATGTATGTGATTGCCAATTACCCGATGGCGAGGGTAAATAAGCTCCCCCTCCATTTTTTTTTAAATCCCTCCAAACTATTCCTGCATATTTCCCTGCAATCATGTTGTTTATTGCTTCATACATACTAGGATCATCACGTAATCTATTAATGATATGTTTTAACTTTTATTATATTTATTTGTTTTCTATTTCATTTATATATTGTCAAGGAACGTTAAGTTAAATGGACTGAGTGAATGCATAAATAATCAACGGATGAATCTAACAATTAAATCTTCTTATTTCTCACTTGGTCCCATTACAGAGGTATTGCCGACGCCGACGACGCCAGATGACGTTGATGAGTTGGTCGGCGGGAACAAGGACGATAACTGTTGTCTCAATGGCGGCATCTGCATAATGAACTCATTCTGCTACTGCAGCGAGTAAGTAGTTTTCTTGGAAGCAGTGCTTTAATATAGTCAACAATATATTGTATATCAATACGTCGTTCTAAATTTAGCCATTTAGCTGTACAGTATAAAAAAATTGTGATTCAACAAATATGAGCATTGCACTGGTAAAGGTAGATCTCTGTTTCAAAGTATATTGTTTACATTTATAACAGTCCCTGTAAAATTATTTCTACCGTAAAAATGATATTAACGACATATTTGTTCTCCAGCGAATACTACGGCCGTTTCTGCGAACACCGCGTGCTGGAGCGCTCGTGCGGATCGTTACCTCACGGCAAGTGGATGGCTGCCGGATGTCATCTGTGCCATTGCTTTGACGGCCAGCTCCGCTGTAAGGTCACCAGCATCAAGGGATGTGGTAAGTAATTTTGAATTGTCTTTATGCCATTGATATTATTCTTTATCGAAACATGGTTCTGTTTTCAATTTCTAACTTTTGTAGAAACGTCACAGATCGTTCTAAGTAATGATTTTTCTGCAATTCTTCAAATGTGATAACTTATAATTTATTGTGTTCGGTTCTCACTTTCTTGAGCAATTATAATAATGAATGTTTTAATTACTTCGTTACCATCTTAGACCTCTTCAGATTTAAATTTAGCAATGGCAAAGTATTGTCAACGATCTTACAGCACATGCTGATTTATACTTAATGCATTTTCTGGCTAAAAAGCAAAAGTTCTAATAGAGCAAATTATGGTATAATACTTTTATAAAATATAGTTACTGAATACTACATGGGCACTGCTGAAAACGTTTTATCATTCGACTATTTCAGACGGTCACGGCCTTGTTCAAGGTGTTGAGGAGGATCCCGAATATTACGTCGACCTGGACGTCAAGAACGCCGACTACGACGACTTCTATACCGACTCATCCGCTTATGACGCCACCGCTGATGACGTCAGAGCACCTGCAACTTCCAGTTCATTAGTTATGAAGACAACGAGAAGCTTTATTGTTGGAGTGTTGCTGTTGTGTCTGTTCGGTGTAAGTGTGGAATCTTAAAATAACAATCCTCTATCACTATGAAGATTATCTACGCTAACGTAACGTTACTCGATGTTAAACGTTTCGAGTTTCCCGGCGTTAGACCGTGATGTCAATAATACCTTGCGGTCACAGAAACTTAAGTCGGCTATTAGTGTGGCGTCATTACGAAAAGTGAGGGTGATGCTATTCATGTGGAACCAGAAGTATACGCCCCTTCAGATGTAACCAGGAGTATTGTGACCAGGAGTATTCGTTCATTCAGATGTAACCAGGAGTACTCGATCCTTCAGATGTAAACAGGAGTATTCGTTCATTCAGATGTTACCAGGAGTATTCGCTCATACAGATGGAACCAGGAGTATTCGCCCTTCAGATGTAACCAGGAGTATTCGCTCCTTCAGATGTCACCAGGAGTATTCGTTCATTCAGATGTAACCAGGAGTATTCGCTCCTTCAGATGTGACCAGGAGTATTCGCTCCTTCAGATGTGACCAGGAGTATTCTCTCCTTCAGATGTTACCAGGAGTATTCGCTCCTTCAGGCGTAACTAGCAGTATTCGCTCCTTCAAATGTTTCCAGGAGAATTCGCTTCTTCAGATGTAACGGGAGTATGCGCTCCTTCAGATGTGTTACATATTTACGCATGAAATATAATTATGTATGTTACTGAGTATATGGTAAGAGCGAAGGTGTTTTTTCTACTTCAGATTTAATCTTAATTAGTATATTGCAGAAAAGACAATTACTTTGTTGGATAAGGATTTTATTAAAAGCTCTCTTCGGTAAAACGTTAAATTAAGATTATTGTAAATTTTGGTCATTATTTGTTGACCCAGTGCAAACATTTATTTTGTTTTGTTATAACTTATAAAATGCAGCGCATTACTTATTGTTCAGTTTGATAATTTAACATATAAAACTGAGAAACGAAAATAATTTATTGTTAGTTTAGCTAGTCTATTTTCATAGAAAAAGGTTGAGGTATTGAAGTAGCTTCCATCTCAGTGTAGTTTGTGGCCAATGGTTTAGATATAGCAAGGATGACAGTCAGATCGAGTCGTAGATACGTACAATCTGATTGGCGGTGGATTCCTTGGTAATATTAAGCCTGGTTTAAAGGATGTTAATAAGTTGCGATGACGTAAGAAGTTGAACATATATTCTTTCTTTAACCCCAACAAGGTTTTTGAACGATACTTACCAACATCTTGGGATCGGACTTTGTATACATAAAACAGCTATCAGCCGGTTCCCACTTACATTGTACATTCCATGACGAGGAAGAGTTAAACAGATCCTATGAAGGATGTGTAAGTTTTATGACTGTCTTATTAGATCGTAGTATGGCTTATGGTGTATATATGGCATTGATAGGTATATGGCCAGCCAACAGTCATGACAACACCTAGCTCGCAGTTTACAGGTAAAAATGTCTGTCTACACTTTCCAGGAAACGTATTACAACCCATACATTTCTTGCAACACGTGTTTCCATATTCCATTTGTTTATGGCGCTTAGAGGCCATACTAATTTACATACATTTCATGTGTTCTATTCAGTGTCATTAACATTTGCATGACGCTTAAAACATTAAGCGTATAACTAAATAGTGTTTCTAATAGTTTGATCAATTCAAAGTGCTTTATTTTGTTTATAAATTTAAATATTCATATTGTGTTATTCATTAATTGTTTATACTTTTTAGTTGACATGTATTCATAAGTTTTATTTTATTTTTATTTTGTTTTTCAAAAAAAATAAACGTCAAGGAATTGCAATATACTTGGTTTCGCCTGCGAGTGCGTCCTTGGAAGAGAATCGGCCCTATATAATAAACCGTTTAGATATTCATATCAAACTCTGTACAAATGTTACCGGTGACGCGCAAAAGCATGAAAACCTATAAATATGGTTTAAATAGTAATCTGGGAGTTACGTCCCTTTATCGACTGAAAGGGAAGGATTAGCTTTTGAGTATATATTCACACAGTGTGTATGTATATGTAACACCGTGATGCATATAATATAAGTATAAGGTAGATCTTACTGAATTAAAGCTAGAACATAAGATGTTATATAATAGCATATGTTTACAGAATAAAACATTGTACCTTCTTTATTCTACTCCACAGCAGACTTATGCTAGAGACCTCACTCAATATCGGGCTGGGTTAAAAAAAAACTACAGATATCTCAAGAATTGTTCACAGCTCAAAATGCGGGTCGTCGCTTTTTGAAACATTGAAAACTTTTTGAAACATTGGACCGCGTTTGCGTAATATTAGTATGCATCACATGTGCCGTAAAACTACATGCAACTCAACTTCAATGCTTGCTTGTTGACTTAATATGAAAAGATTATAATAAACAAAATCAACATATAAAGCAATATACGTATACACGGATTAAAAGGCGGGTTCCAAAAAGGCTTAAACTGTATGACTACTGAATTCATGACTAAAGAATGCATACATTTCGCACGTGAAAACAACTCAAAACTGTATTCATGTTCATGACAAATATGGTCACAGGTATATACAGCTGTGACTGGACAAACACTATCGTGTTAACATGACACAAAATACGAAAAGCAGCGAGGTAAGGTCAACGTTAAAGTTCATGTTATTATGTTATCTACATAATAAGTTTAATAGAAAAGCTGGATGGCCATGGCAACGGTCTTTAAATACATGACACCTCTTTTGCTTGTCATACAGTAGAAGACGATATGATGTTGCTCTCGCTATCACCGAAAGGCTTTAAATTGATGATGGATGTTTGTCTGGAAACTCGAAATGGGTCGGTATAAATACAATCAAAATAAATGCACCGTTATTGTATATTATGACAAACAGAGCGACTATGAAAAGTACGAAAGGCAATGGTCAGTTTGTAACGCAGAGGTAACAAAATCCGTAGGCTACAAACACATATGAGTACTTACTAATGCATATAACGACATAAGTGAATCGGTCGACTCATGCTGTAAAAGATTACGTCTTATTTAAGTTTAAATGGCAAGGCACTGCATCTATTTGCTGTTAGAAAAGCCATACATTATTAGCACTGACATTCCGAAGGCCATCTACGGATGCGAGCTATGGATTGATCTACATATATTGAAACTTGAACGAGCCCACAGAATATGTGTGAAGCATATGTGCAAAATATGCCAGTATATACAACAACAGTGACTGCTTTAAGTTGTACAGGAAATCTACACATTAGAAACATATATAGACAAAAGAAAATAACTATTTTTCGGACAATTATGACGTACTGATCACACAAAAAGATTAAAAAAGCTATGCAAATTTGCAAGTGAACCCAGTATCAGACATTTACAGAATCTTAGGCAAATATAAACTAAAATCTCACCTCCTACATGAATGACGCTATCCGATTGGCCGAGAGAGGTCTCGTGCACGATTTGTATAATCCATACCCCCTCCCCTGTAATTTCCAGTATGATTCATACCACCCCTGTATCATTCATACTCCGCAAAGACATAACAAAATGGCGGCCGAAAAATGTGTAACTTCTCTCTCGGCTTATCTTTTCACTGTAGGGGAGCTAACTCATGCAGGTTATTGAATATCAATTTTATTCAAGCAATCTGTTGTGTGTAACCGACTGTTTACATGACTCAATGGTTACAAAATGGCGACTAAAAAAAACGGTTTACAAGCACAAAAAGTGACGAATCTCTCAAATAAAGGTTAAAATTAAATTCAGAAGAGACGCTTAGATGCAACAAGAAATCTGCAAATGTGCTGAGGAGTTACCTTCAAGAAATTGTAAAAAAATAAGTGTTAAAAACAGTTAACTGTTGTTGTTTTTATTATTATTACATTTATTGACTGTGATACATCTTTCTTGTACAGTTATAATTTAATGTAACCTTACTGAGAAAATATATATGCTGTCAAACAATGTTATTACTATATTTACATTGTTATTGTATTTATTCCAAATAAACTTGATTACGTAAACTTTTTGTATTTCTTAAAACATAATTTTGAGACAATATTTGAGCGTCACTGAATATTTTCTTAACAAATACATTATATCTTAATATAATCTTATTGTTAAAGGTACTCGGTGAGATATATTCGTCGCTCGCGCATGATATTAAACCACTGGGGATGTATATCACATACCCTCCCCCCCCCCAGCTACTAACAGTGTAACTAATAATACATGTACGTATTATGCCACTTCCAGAGGGAAGCCATTTTACTGAGTCATGATAGCTGAAAATCAACTGTAAGTAAATCAATAATCGTGTCAAACTTGGTTACAAAAAAAATCACAGGAAATCGGTATGAAACTGCATTAGTTAAAGTCAATTCATTGTGAATATGTACCTTGTGCAATGGGGCATTTTAGTAACATGTACCAGTATACTGTAGAGACCAGCTGAAAATTTGTAGGACTTCCATGCAAGTTTAATATAAGTAAATATTTTTCATGAAGAATGTGAAATTTTTACAGAACAAATAATTTCACACAGGATAATGTTTGTTAAATCGCAATCTCATAAAAAAATTGCTGTTTGCTTTATACAATTCATGTACAGTATTGGTCTATATGTTTTTTTGTATTATGTTCTGTTTATTATATGTCACGTCTCTTCATATCGCAGGAAATAAAGAGTCTCTCTCTCACTCTTATAAAAACAAAAACTTCAAATACAGGTACAACGGTATCATTGCATTTCTTAAAAAAATGTGTAACGTTCATTGCCTTAAACCATTTAGAAAGGAAACGTCAATTATAATTGTTTCCTTGAAGGTTCTTAATCGGTTAACACTTAAAGAGGCGTAAAGTCGATAATTTGAATCGATTTGTTACATGTAATTTGCTTTTCGTCAGAACAAGGGGAGGATACCGCTAATTAAACATCACGCGCTGATTGGCCAAAATTTCACGTAACAGGTAATCGGCTTGCTGCGAGCCAATAGGAACGCTGCTCCTATCATAACACATTTTTCGCCAATAAAAGCACGTGAAAGAATATTAACAGAAATTGTATGTCAGTACACATCTGATGAAAATTATATCGTAATTATATGAAAAAAATTGTTCTGGTTGAATTGTGTAATATTTAAATATGGACTACAAATTCTTGATGTGGTATGTAATGAATTATTTTTTATTTCCTTACATATATGCCCTTTAGACTTCATTATAATTTTGATTTGTATGTATTTTTTGTAAAATTGAACGTTCATTTAAACAAATAATGCTTTTGAAAACGCGCCATGTTAATTTTGTATTTATATTAAGAATCTTTCAGTTTTGCATGATTCTAATTTCAGTATTTGCGTTGTAGCGGTTCTGACAGTCTTGGTATCAACAGTCGAGACTAATGAAAAACCAGCAGGTATAAATAGTGTTTTTGAAGATTGCATGAACCGTCAAAAAACAAGTTTCATTGCTTTTAAGTAAATATTACAATATTGAAAATGTTGAGCTCACCATTAAATATATGAAAAATCAAAAAAGGTATCCACATTTATGCCACGTTCTTAAAATTGTAGTGATGGATTTTATCCATACAACTAGACTTGATAATCTTTCTACAAGTTCTTTGCCGAAGCCATGTATTTTATGGTAAAAAAACAATCATCATGTTTGTCGCGCTTATGACGAGCAGACGAAAATAGAACGATTTTGTCGCTAACTCTTGCCTCTCATATGTCCTCGATTAATACTAGAGAAAAGAACGTTATAATCTGAAACTGAATTCGTGGTGTACAAAGGTTGATATATTTTCTTATCTAAATTGTTTATAATCAAGGAACTCTGAGTCGTAGAGAACTTCACGTTTACACCCAATTTATCTGTAATGCAAACGTTTCCTTAAATTGGATATTATTAGCCGGATTTTAACAGCAAACCAATGACAAAGGCTTTATTCTTCTCACTGTGCGAAAGGCTAATTGTCTCAAGATATAAGGCCTAATGCATGTTAAGTAAATGACAGTAAAAAGGTTGTCCCAAATATTTTCATGTAGAGTGCTATTTCTCCCGTTAAAGGCTTAAAGGGGTTTGTTAAATAGATCCACTGTTAAAAGTTCTGATTACGTGTTGATTTTAATAATTTAATTCGTCCTTTAAAACACATTTAGATATTTGCAACGACAAGTTGTCAATGTTGTTATGGAAATAGGCCAATTTCGTTCAGGCATTCGTATACGAGAAATATTCCCACACCTGTGATGACATTAAATGTTCGTTTCTATTTCATAGACCACAAGCCCCGATAAGCCCCATAGTTCAGGGTTTGCTATTGTCATATGTGAGTCAACTAACTGTCGTTTCGGCGTCCCAAGCCGACTCGCCATGCAATTCGCGTGTCTGTGCATCCATGAATACTTCCGTCACTCAGCTACTGAACCTGGGGTTTATGTAGTTTATGAGTTAATCACAAATAATCTCCGAACATTCGTCAAACATTAGAGACCATTTATCAAAAGTTTACTTTAGGCTATTTATTGTGTGATTGTTTAAAGTAGATTTAAAATGGTGCAGTAAAGAGTCATTCGCCAAAAATCATGGATACGTAAGAATTCTGATTGTGTTCATAGGATAAGTCATTAGCACTTTGGTGATGAAAAAGCTTAAACGCTTTTCTAAAGTGGTATGAGATTTAAAAAATCGCTTAAAATCATTGAAAATTGTTTATTTATGTATTAACTCAATGTTTGATTTTTCAGCAGTGCACAGAAAGGCCCTTGCTTCTAAAAGAGAGAAGCGAATGCACGGGCAAAACATCGACAACACCGTCGGTAAGTAAAGTCAATATTTAAATAACAATGGTTAAGTAATCGAGTTTTTTTTATAAATGTTTAGTGCTCGATATGATGTTTTGTCCAACGGAATGACATTTCATTTAAAATCTGCCGTGGTAAATTTCTTTTGAGATAAATCAGCGGTCTGCTATTATCGATTTTTATCAGGTGAAACGTTGGATTTGAACTGAGGCTGGGTCATTAGAAGGAAAAATATCATAACAAAACTAGGATGGGTAAAAGGTTATTATTATATATGTGTAACAAACATCTGTGCCAAATTAATCCGTTTTTAACAAATACATATCAATGAAAAACTGATTTTCTATAAAGCCATATCTAATAATACTAATATTGTGAAACGTGCCACATTATTCTGATAAGGCATAATTCTTACAAAACCATGGAACTTATAAAGTAATGATATCTCACTAAGACGCTGCTTTCTTTCGTGGTATTATAAATGTCATATTGCATAAATGAAGGATTTGGGCCTTTCCGTATTTGTATATTATTTATGGATATCATAATGTGTCTGCAAGAGGGGCAATATTGGTATTTTATGGCTCTACCTCATGTCAGGTGAAGTATCGTGTGTTTCCGATATGTCGTCTGCTAGGCGCGTGACACGTACGTAAAGCCACATGCAATATACAACTGAGCGATTGACACTTGAGACTTGCGATTATCTCGTGCGCTCAGTTCTCTTCTGATGTCAAATCAGAATTCCTTCAGACAATTATAAGAAATTAACAATCACAGCATTAAGGAATGTTCCAAGTAAAACAAAAACATTCCTACATATTTCTCTGCAATCATGTTAATTATTTTTTCTACATACCAGGATCTTAACGCGATCTATAAATGATATGTTTTGACCTTTATGTTAATATTTATGTATGGTCAAGGAACGTAAAGTAAATGGACTGAGTGAAAAAATAAAAAAGCTGAATCCAATTTTCAAGAACACTCATTTCTCACTTGTTCCCATTACAGAGGTGTTGCCGGCGAAGCCAGATGACGGCGAGGAATTGATCGGCGGTAACAAGGACGATAACTGCTGTCTCAATGGCGGCATCTGCATCATGAACTCATTCTGCTACTGCAGCGAGTAAGTTGTTTCCTAATATAATTATGCACTTTTTTAGCAGTATATTGTATATCAATACGCGGTTTTAAATTAAGCCATTTAGCTGTTAAGTATAAGTGATTAACAGTTATGAGCATTACAGGGCTGGTGAAGCTAGATCTCTGTTTCAAAGTACATTTGTAACATTTAAACAGTTCCTGTGTAACGTGCGACGTGAAACAAACACTGGTAACAGATCCCTTCAGAGAAAAGCATGCCCGACCCTGAAGGGGTCCACTGGTCTTTATATACACTAAATTCCCTATTCACACAGAGCCCGGGCTTTGCTAATTTGCATTTTAACAACTAAGTTAACATACGTACTATGAACGTACTTCCGTTTATAACGGAATGCAATTATGAACGCACATCCGCCGCCTACAGCGGACCGTTACACTATGAACGCACATCCGCCGCCTACAGCGGACCGTTACACCTGTATTATTATTTCGACTTTAAAATGATATTAACGACATATTTGTTTTCTAGCGAGTATTACGGCAGATTTTGTGAACACCGCGTACAGGAGCGCTCGTGTGGAACATTACCTCACGGCACGTGGATGGCGGCTGGATGTCATCTGTGCCACTGCTTTGACGGCCAGCTCCGCTGTAAGGTCACCAGCATCAAGGGATGTGGTAAGTATTTTCGAATTGTCTTTATGTCATTGACATTATTCTTTATCTGTTTTGAATTTCTAACTTTTGTAGAAACGTCACAGATCGTTCTAAGGAATGATTTTTCTGCACTTCTTCAACTGTGATAACGTATAGTTTATTGTGCTCGGTTCTCACTTTCTTTAGCAAAGCAACAAAACGGATGAATCTTTTAATTACTACGTGACCATCTTAGACCCTTCAGATAAAATTCTAGCAAAGTATTGTTAACGATAAGCAATGAATCTGCTATCTTAAAGCACATGCTGGTTTATACTTAATGCATTTTCTGGGCAATTCTAATATAGCGAATTATGATACGGTATATTGTTTAATGCAATAAACAATTAAACTGTATACTTTTATAAAATAAAGCAACTGAATACTATATGGACACTGCTGATAATTAATTATCATGCACTATTCCAGACGGTCACGGCCTTGTACAAGGTGTTGAGGAGGATCCCGAATATTACGTTGACATGGACGTCAAGAACTCCGACTACGACGACTTCTACACCGACATATCCGCTTATGACGCCACCGCTAATGACGTCAGCGCACCTGCTACTTCAAGTTCAAAATATTTGAAGGCAACGAGAAGCTTTATTGTTGGAGTGATGCTGTTGTGTCTGTTCTGTGTAAGTGTGGAATCTTGAAACAATCCTCTGTCACTATGGAGATTATCTACGCTAACGTAACGTTACTCGTTTAACGTTTCGAGTTTCCCCGGCGTTAAGCCGCTATGTCAATACTACCGTGTGGTCACAGTAGCTAAAGTCGGGTATTGGTGTGATAACAGTGAAGCGTCATTATGAAAAGTGGGTGTGATGCTATTCATGTGGAACCTGGAGTGTACGCCCCTTTAGATGTGACCAGGAGTATTCGCCTTTACAAATGTCACCAGGAATATTCGCTCCATCAGATGTCACAAGGCGTATTCGCTTCTACATATGTAACCAGGAGTATTCGCCCCTTCAGATGTAGCCAAGAGTATTCGCTCCTTCAGATGTGGCCAGGAGTATTTACTCATTCAGGCGTAACCAGGAGTATTCGCTCATTCAGATGTGGCCAGGAGTATTTACTCCTTCAGGCGTAACCAGGAGTATTCGCTCATTCAGATGTGGCCAGGAGTATTTACTCCTTCAGGCGTAACCAGGAGTATTCGCTCATTCAGATGTGACCATGAGTATTTACTCCTCCAGGCGTTATCAGGAGTATTCGCTCTTTCAGGTGTCACCAGGAATATTTGCTCCTTCAGATGTCACCAGTAATATTCAACTCATCAGATGTAAACAGGAGTATTCGCTCCTTGAAATGTAACCAGGAGTATTCGCTCCTTCAAGTGTAACCAGGAGTATTCGCTCCTTCAGATGTGTAACATATTTACGCATGCAATATACATGTGAATAGTTCTGAGCATATGGTTAGAGCGAAGGTGTTTCTTTTTCAGTTATAATCTTAATACGTGCGTACTGTATGGAGAAAAGACAATTATTTTGTTGGATAAAGATTTTATTAAAAGTTCTTAGGTTGAACGTTTAACCTAGATTATCATAAATTCTGGTCATTATTTATGGTGCAAACATTCATTTTGTTGTTATAACTTATAAAATTTGGCGCATTACTTTTTGTTCAGTTTGAAAGTTGAACATAAATTAGAGAAAAGAAAAATATTTTATTGTTATCTTGTCTTTTTTCATAGAATAAGGTTGAGGTATTGAAGTAACTTCCCTCTCAGTGTAGTTTGAGCAAGAGAAATTCACAGTAAACGGATGGTGCCAACTTACGTTACCGACAAATGAAACAAGATCAATTACTCTTGTTAAATAATTTAGGAGATAATATTGAATATTCGGGAAAAACGGACGACTTTTGGCACGCGACTTGTCAACTATTAATATAAGAGTTGTATGAAATATTAAAAAAAATATAGCATGTAAAAAGATATTATCAGAAATGGAGTATGTGTTTATTTTGTGCACAAAGAGAACAAAGGTACATTTTAATGATACCCAGACCAAGAGCTCAATCTTAAGACCGAAACACTTGATTCGGATCCAGTTAGGATAGCTGGAGGTCTACTGTAAATAAATCTATCAATAATCGTGATGTTATCGAATACACACACACGCACGCACGCACGCACGTACACACACACACACACACACACACACACACACACACACACACATTCACTTTGTATTTTGTCACGGTAACATATCGTTACAACAGACATGTAATAACATATACAGGCAATTGGGTAAACAACATGACGGATAATAACAATTGAGGCAATTTTACCACCAGGTACAGTGACAAATCACTAGCAGGCATGATAAAGGAAATCAATGTAATACAAAGTTTTACAACTTAAGAAGTTTGCATGTATACTACTCGTTGATCTGCTAACTTATCTGTAGTAAGAACAAGTCCCTTAAACTTGCCTCGGGATATTTTATGAATGGAAATTCGCCTCGTTTCGTTGGCTAACGGTACAAAAGCACTCGCTATACTTTATCATATTTGGATGCTACAGATTTTTCTTTGATCCTGGAAATTTTTGCACGTTAATAAGTAATGGTAGCTGTCGCCAATGTCTGACTGACAGAGCGGACACCGCATGTGCGCGTATTCTATTCCTTGCCATGCTTAAGTTTCAACTGGAAATTTAAAGTTACATGATCTAAGTGTGTATAAATTTAAAGCATGATTAAGTGGAACGATAGTTAAATATTTTTCTTGTGTAATCGTTTGCTTTAAAGCTAATATAAAATATTCCTTTATTATACGATCTCATTTTTCGTGCCAAAATTGTAAGTACTGGTCTTTTAATATTTTCGTTAAATACTATAACTTGTAAACTTAAGAATTACGTTTATTTTCGAACAAATTTGAGTTACCCGTGGAGTCAAAAATATACTTTATATAATTAAGCCATTTAAAATTTAGGTTACTTTGTCTCATCGAGCGGTAAACAATTGATGCATATAAGTCCTCAAATAGTACTAGTTCTAATAAGCAATCATTCTTTTTTGAATTGTAATTAAAGCGGTTCTCTGCCAAGCTCGCCATATAACATATTTGCATGTGTAACAAATGAATAACTCCCGTGAATAAGACCTACCCTTTCTCATTTCGTTGTTTAGGTTTTGTTTGGCTTACACAGTAATCAAAATATGAACAAGACATGAGTTTATATGTATAAAATAAATAACAATAACACAACGTATAATGAAGAAAGGTAAACGAAATCATAAAACTATGTTTCATTCACCATATTTAAGTACATATATAGATGCATTGTTATGTTACGGTATTATTCGTTGTACCATTTTTACATGATAGTTTTGTTTGCTGTATATAATTCATGAACAGTATTGTTCGATATGTTTTTTCTGTATTATGTTCAGATTATAATATGTCACGTCTCTTCATATCGGAGAAAATAAAGAGTCTCTCTCTCTCTCTTATAAAAACATCTTCAAAAAAAAACAAAAAAACCCATACAACTTCAAATGCATGTGCAACGGTATTATTGCATTACTTAAAAAAAAAGTGAAACGTTCATTGCCTGGAACCGTTTTGAAAGGAAACGCCAATTATAATTGTTTCCTTGAAGGTTCTTAATCGGTTAACACTTAAAGAGGCGTAAAGTCGATAATTTGAATCGATTTGTTACATGTAATTTGCTCTTCATCAGAACAAGGGGAGGATACCGCTAATTAAACATCACGCGCTGATTGGCCAAAATTTCACGTAACAGGTAATCGGCTTGCTGCGAGCCAATAGGAACGCTGCTCCTATCATAACACATTTTCGTCAATAAAAGCACGTGAAAGCATATAAAACTTCAGAAATTATAGGTCAGTATATATCTGATGAAAATTCAATCTTTGTTATATGGAAAAATAAAAAAAGTGTTCAAGTGAAATTGAGGAATATTTTACACAAATATGGACTACAAATTCTTGATTTCGTATGTAATGAATTATTTTATTTCCTTCAATATAAGCACTTTAGACTTCATATAATTTGATCAATATGTATTTTGTTTTGGAAATTTGAACGTTCATTTAAACAAATAATGCTTTTGAAAACGCGCTGTTATTGTTTTATTAAAATATTCAGAATCTAACAGTTATGCGTAAATATAGTGTTTTTAATTTCAGTATTGGCGTTGTCACGGTCCTGACAGTCTTGGTATCAACAGTAGAGGCTATAGAAAAACCAGCAGGTATATAAATAGTGGTTTTGAAGAATGTATGAACCGTCCAAATAACAAGGTTCATTGCTTTAAAATAAATATCACGATCATAGAAATGTTGAGCTCAACAATAGACATATTACGAATCAAAAAAGGTACATGTGTATCAACATCGTTGTTAAAAAAAATGTAGTGATGGGATTTATCTATACAATTAGACTTTATAATCTTTCTACGTCAAGTTCTTTGCCGAAGCCATATATGGTAAAAACAATCATCATGTTTGTCGCGCACCTTAATGACATTAAATGTTCGTTCCTATTTCATTGACCACAAGCTCGATAAGCCCAAAAGTTAAGGGTTTGCTAAGGACATATGAGAGTCAACTTACTGTCGTTTTGGCGTCCCAAGCCGACTAGTAAAGCAATTCGCGTGTCTGTGCATCCATGAATACTTCCGTCACTCAGCTACTGAACCTGGGGTTTATGTACTTATGAGTTAATCACAAATAATCTCCGAACATTCGTCAAACATTAGAGATTATTTATCAACAGTTTAGTACAGGCTATTTATTGTGTGATTGTTTGAGGTAGCTTTAAAATGATGTGGTGAAGAGTCATTCGCCAAAAATCATGGATACGCAATAATTCTTATTGTGCTCATAAGATAAGACAGAAAGTGATGAAAAAGCTTAAACGCTTTTCTGAAGTGCTATAAAATTTAAAAATCGCTTGAATTAATCGTAGTTTGTTTATTTACGTATTAACCCAATGGTTTGATTTTGCAGATGCGGTGAAAAAGTCTCATCGTGCTTCAAAAAGAGAGAAGCGAATGCACGGGCAAAACATCGCCAATACCGTCGGTAAGTAAAGTCAATATTTAAATAACAAAGGTTAATTAGTTGATATAAGTATTAAGTGTTCGAAATGATATTTGTTCAATGGAATGGCATTTCTTTTCAAATATGTCGTGGTAAATTTCGGCGGTCTGCCATTATCGATTTTAATCAGGCGAAACGTTGGATTCGAACTGAGGCTGGGTCAGTTACATGATCAAATATAATCACTCAAATACATATAAATGAAAATGATTGCTACAAATCCATATCTAATATTACTGAATTTCAAAATATGACTGCCTGGGCCTTTCATATTTGTATAATATTTGTGAATCTCATAAAAGTGTCTTCAAGGGGTGCAATATTGGCATTTTATGGCCCTGCTTCATGCCATATGGATTATCGTCTGTTTCCGATATGTCGTCTGCGAGGCGCGTGCCACGTACTTTATGGCCACATGCTATACACAACATACTGGATGACACTTGAGATGTCCAGTAGCTATTTATTGACATGGACCATAGATTGACAATCAAATAACTTTGACCTTTATACTCTTTTAAGAACCTAAGAACCAATGTGATTGCCAATTACCCGATGCCGAGGGTAAATAAGCTTACCCCATACACCCCCATCCCTTTCCCCAAAAAATCAAACTATTCCTGCATAATTGGCTGCGATCATGTTGTTTATTGCTTGATACATACTAGGATCATCACGTAATCTATTAATGATATGTGTTAACTGTTATTATATTGTTTATTTGTTTAATTTATATTTTGTCAAGGAACGTTAAGAAAAATGGACTGAGTGAATAAATAAAAAATGAACGGATGAATCCAATATTTAAATATACTCATTTCTCACTTTTCCCCATTACAGAGGTATTGCCGACGACGCCGGATGACGGTGAAGAGTTGATCGGCGGCAACAAGGACGATAACTGCTGTCTCAATGGCGGTATCTGCATCATGAACTCATTCTGCTACTGCAGCGAGTAAGTTGTTTCCTTCGAAGCAGTGCTTATAACCAACAATATAATAATGCACTTGTTTAGCAATATATTGTATACCAATACATGGTTCTAAATTTAGCCATTTAGCTGTACAGTATAAAAAATATGTAATTCAACAGATATGAGCATTACACTGGTAAAGGTAGATCTCTATTTCAAAGTATATTGTTTACATTTATAACAGTTCCTGTAGAATTATTTCTACCGTAAAACATATATTAACGACATATTTGTTCTCCAGCGAGTATTACGGCCGTTTCTGCGAACACCGCGTGCTGGAGCGCTCGTGCGGATCGTTACCTCATGGCAAGTGGATGGCGGCCGGATGTCATCTGTGTCACTGCTTTGACGGCCAGCTCCGCTGTAAGGTCACCAGCATCAAGGGATGTGGTAAGTTATTTCGAATTGTCTTTATGTCATTGATATTATTCTTTATCGAAACATTAGTATGTTTTGAATTTCTAACTTTTGTAGAAACGTCACAGGTTGTTATAAGTAATGATTTTCTGCAATTCTTCAAAAGTGATAACGTATAATTTATTGTGCTCGGTTCTCACTTTCTTTAGCAAAGCAACAAAATAATGAATCTTTTAATTACTACATGACCATCTTAGACCCTTTCAGATTAAATTTAGCAAAGTATTGTCAACGATAAACAATCCATCCGCTATCTTATAGCACATGCTGATTTTTACTTAATGCATTTTCTGGGTAATAAGCAACAGTTCTAATAGAGCGAATTATGGTATATTTATATCAAATAAAGCAACTGTATACTATATGAACACTACTGATAACGTTTTATCATTCGACTATTTCAGACGGTCACGGCCTTGTACAGGGTGTTGAGGAGGATCCCGAATATTACGTTGACCTGGACGTCAAGAACGCCGACTACGACGACTTCTATACCGACACATCCGCTTATGACGCCACCGCTAATGACGTCATCGCACCTGCTACTTCAAGTTCAAAAGATTTGAAGGAAACGAAAAGCTTTACTGTTGGAGTGATGCTGTTGTGTCTGTTCTGCATAAGAGTGGGATCTTGAAACAATCCTCTGTCACTATGTATATTATTTACGCTAACGTAACGTTACTCGACGTTTAACGTTTCGAGTTTCCCCGGCGTTAGACAGTGATGTCAATAGTACCGCACCTTGCGGTCACACCAATTGAAGTTGGCTATTGGTGTAATAACAAAGCAGCGTTATTTTGAAAGGTGAGAGTGATGCTATTCATGTGGAACCAGGAGTATTCGCTTCTTTAGATGTCACCAGGAGTATTCGCCCTTACAGATGTCACCAGGAATATTCGCTCCATCAGATGTCACCAGGAATATTCGTTCCATCAGATGTAACCAGGAGTACTTGCTCCTTCAGATGTAACCAGAAGTACTTGCTCCTTCAGATGTAACCAGGAGTATTCGCTCCTTCAGATGTTATCAGGAGTATTCGCTTCTTGAGATGTTACCATGAGTATTCGCTTCTTCAGCTGTTACCAGGAGTATTCGCTCCTTCAGATGTAACCAGGAGTATTCGCTCCTTCAGATGTTACCAGGAGTATTCGCTTCTTCAGATGTAACCAGGAGTACTTGCTCCTTCAGATGTTACCAGGAGTATTCGCTCCTTCAGATGCAACTAGGAGTATTCGCTCCTTCAAATGTTACCAGGACTATTCGCTCCTTCAGGTGTTTACGCATGCAATGTACATATGTACTATATCGTATGTTACTGAGTATATGATTAGAACGAAGGTGTTTTTTTCTTCTCTAGATTTAATCTTAATAAGTCCGTATGCAGAAAAGACAATTATTATGTTTGATAAGAATTTTATTAAAATTCCTTTCTTAGGTTGAACGTTAAATTTAGATAACTGTAAATTTTGGTCATTATTAATTGGTGCAAACATTTATTTTGTTGTAAACTTATAAAATGCAGCGCATTACTTATTGTTCAGTTTGAAAAATTAACATATAAAGCAACGAAGAGAATTTTATTGTTATTTTTAGTTTGTCTATTTTCATAGAAATGGATTGAGGTATGGAGGAAGCTTCCCCCTCAGTGTAGTTTGTGCAAAAGATAATCACAGAAAACGGATGGTGCCAACTTACCAATATGACATTTGTTACCGACAAATGTTAAACAAGATCAATCACTCTTGTTTAAATAATTTAGGAGAAAATATTTAACAAGACGGAATAGTTTTAGCACGCGACTTGTCAAGTACAAATATAAGAGTTGTATGAAATATTTAAAATAATATCATATATAATAATATATGACCAGAAGTGGAGTATGTGTTTTTCTGTGCATCAAAGAGAACAAAGACCCACTTGTTATAATTCCCAGACCAAGAGCTCAATCTAAAGATCAAAACGCTTGATTCGGATAGCTGGACTGGCCTTTACTGCAAAACTAATCATACGTGTTAAAATGAGCAAGTAAGGTTACTCTTCCATGATTTTGTGCCATATTTGCCCTTGTTAGACTTAGATATAAAGTCTTAAGTATTGCGTGCATTGATATCCTATGGTTTGGGACAGATTTGAATATATAGGATCAATATGACACATGGAGTTATCTCCTCTTCATTGATGAAATACTGAACATCCTTAAAAATAATGGCCATGGTTTAACACTGCATGATATCCCATGTGGGAACCCCACTCTCGCCGAAGATCTAACTCTACTTTGCCCGAACAAAGTGTCTCTTGAAAATCAACTCGCTGTTGTCCTTGAATACGCCAACAAATGGGGCTATGAATTTAATTTCAGTAAATGCCAACTCGTTATTTTCCAGAAAAACATTCCTCATGAAACAACAGTATCTTTTGGGCAGCAAACATTGGTCAGCGTACACTCTGCTTAACACCTCGGTGTGAACTTGAGGTATAACCTAAGTTGCAGTGAAACTATTTACAATCGTCTACGAAAAGCATACCCCTCCCTTTTCAGTGTACTATCAATTGAAAAATCCGATGGCGATGTTAACCCTTTGACAATAGCCTCTCTCGTGACAAAATTAAGCATACCCACAGCACTGTACGGCGCAGAATTATGGTCCAACGTTTCCGCTACATCAATGCTGCGATTAGAAAGATTCAAACGCCTAGCAGCTAAACAAATTCAACATCTACCGACATCGACACGCACGGATATAGTCCTAAGCATGCTAGGCTGGTACACAATGGAATACGACATCCATAAACGTTAACTCATGTTCCTTCAAAATGTTTGTACTATGCCCACCTCATTGCTAACTCGTCAGATATTCAACTATAGACTGAACCTATACGTAACAAAGGGATTAAAACATCAGTCAGGCTACATTCCGGATATAATTTCACTTTTGCAAAAATACGAACTGATTGGGTCTTGGGATGTGTACCTTAAAACATCCATATTCCCAAGTAAAAGTAAGTGAAAACAAATAGTCAATCGAACATTATCACTGTATCACAAAACACAGTGGCGAAGAAGAACAAACTCTGACGAGGATTTCCGAAGATTTCAAAGCGTCCATGAGTCTATTGCCCCATCCATTCTTTGGTTGAAGGCACAGTCACGCACGGAAATCATACGCGCCATAAGTACAACCAAGGCCTTAGTTTACAGACAATTTCAACCCGAATACACGTGAAAACTCTGCAAATCTGAAACTAGTGATATTATAATGCATACCATTATCATCTGTTCAAAAACTGGCAGCCTCAGAAAAACTTTTCTACACGAAACTAAAACATGTGGTCAGCACTTTTATACGTTACTCGTAAATTCGGATAATGAATATCTAATGCGCTCACTATTCCAGCCAAACTGCTTTCAGTCTTCCGGAGGAAACTTTTAAGATATTTCTTAAAAAAGCATGCAAATTTGTTCACGACACTATCAGTCTGTACAATAATAAAATACATGTAGTGTGTAAATATGATAAAATATTGTTTGTATTTTGTTGCATAAGTACCCTAACATACACATCTTAAACCTGCCACTAAATGCTTATTTTTCGTTTTCGATAAGCTCTTAGTTATATGACGGGTAAATATATAGTATGCATGCTTGTACATATTGAAAGTAAAATTTGAAAGATTGGTTCAATCATTATAACCAATTATTTGTAATTATCATACAACTATATAATCTGTATAAGTAATGTATATTTTGAACCTGTATTATGTATATTATTAACTACATTACATGCCATGTCACTTATATAATATGTTAAATCACTGAGAAGTGGAGTAAAAGAGAATATTAGTATCAGGGTCGGCATGGCTTTCGGGGTTTAAATTTTCTTATCCTTTGATTTATATATACAAAACGATAGTCTGGGACCAGTTTGGACTTTTTGGACTTGAATCAATAAATTAATATGTCATTGTTGGACTAATATAACATTCTTGAATTAATATGGCATTGTTGGATGAATATGACATTCTTGAATCAATGTGACATATTTGCCTAGATGTAATGTAAAGAGTTAAATATATAGTTTATACAAAAGTTACTTTAAGGAAAGTATTTTGGAGATAACGTTGGTATTATTCTACATATCACTTTTAGATTGTCATAGCTCGGGCATTGATAGTAATAATGAAATGTATTAAATAACTTTTATTGAAACGACCAACAAAATATACAAAAGATATACAGCTGCAAAATACAACTACAGTATATATCTTTTTGTTTCGTACTTTATTTTGAAAAGTTGATTGCCTTGAACCAGGAAACATCAATTTTAATTGTTTCCATTAAATTTCTTAATCGGTGCACACTTTAAAAGCGTGTGACGTCCTTAATTTTTATCAATTTATAACAGATAAATCGCGTTTAATAAATTAGCAGAACAAAAGGCTGACGCCGCTAATTATAGTCACGCGCTGATTGGCCAAGCTGGCCGCGTGACAGGTAATCGGCTTGCTCTGAGCCAATTGGAACGCGTTTACTATCATTACACCTTTATGTCAACAAATCCACGTGTGGGCATTTTTAAGATCAGACAAAATGTTTAGACAATCAGAATCAGTCCTTATCTGAGAACATTTGCCTTTAAATTTAAATAAAATTTGTTATAGGGAAACTGTGGATATTTTTACATTTAACACAAATATGGACTACAGATATTTGATGTATGTGATACATCGAGTAATAAAACCCCCCGAGATAAACGTTTTATTGTTCGTCATACATGTATTTTTGGCGATGGAGCATGCATCTTCTTCTAGTTCAACATTCAAACTCCTTACACTGAATGATTTGGAACAAGTTACAATTTATTTTCACACGTTTGTTGTAGAAGTACTTCCTCGTTCTACACGTAAAATGAAATCCGCTCTTATTTTGATTTCAGCATCGTCGTTGTGGCTTTTGATGTGGTGTTGTCAATAGTGGAGACCAAAGAAACACCAGCAGGTAAATTGGTGCTTTATAAATGTGAATATAAAAAAAGGCAAATTACCGTGGTCTAGTTATGGCAAACAAGTTATGTTCATACATGCATATCTGTATTTTTGGTGTTTAATTTGAGCTTAAAACAAACCAGACGTTTTTATCTTCCTGTATGGTCTTTACGGAAGTCATGTGATAGCAAAGAATGTTTTATCCAGATTATGATGAGTAGTGGAGATTTCGGCGCTCCGTGTTGCAATTCAAATGTCCTGATTTAATGCTTAACCACTCCGTGCTTGTTTATAAAGAATCAGAATTTATAAAGGTTGATAATTTCAGCGGAATTAGGGGAGTCTGAATTGTGCAACTGCCTCAATATAATACACCGAGTATTTGAAGTAAACACAAATACTTTATGCATATATGTTTTGAAAAATGGGCTCTAAATGACAATAGCTTTATTCTTAGCCAATTATCAGAAGATATTAGGTTTAAGAGCTTATACATGTTAAAAACATGATAATAAGGAAATAGGATCGAATCTTTTCATGCGCAGTGCTAATTTACCCGTTAAAGATTTAAGCTATTGTTGTAAAAATCCTAAGATTAAAGTTTAGATTGTGTGATGATCTTTATATTTTAATTCGTACCTTAACAACACTTTTTATAAATTGTTAAATCTTTTGCGACACTTTTCTGGTTTTAAATTTTCATAGAAAGACACTGCCAATTTCATTGAAACATTCGTATTTGGAAAATATACATACTCCTTGGTTTGACCACAACTTCTTATAATACCTATGGTACAAGAACTATTGCATCATAAATAATGAGTGAAATATTCGCAAAACACTAGAGACTACTTATGGAACTTCACTTTCGTTTCTAGCTTTATAATTATGTAGTCAAGAGCCATTCGCTTCAAATCATGGTCATGCAAGAATCATTGGAAAAGTTTTATAGTGATAAACACTTTCCTGGAGTGCTGGAGAACATAACATGAAATGACTTTTGTATTGAATTAGCATTAAAATCTCACAATATCCACATTTTCAGATGTCCTGAGAAAGTCCCTCCGTTCTTCCAACGGAGAGAAGCTTATACCCGGGCCAAACATAGACAACAACATAGGTAAGTCAATGTTTACATGTTGATGATAAGTAAATCAGTTGTAAAAGTCTGGATGCTTCATAATTAAATTGCTGCCAGATGGAGACTGAATCTTCAAATTGGGAAGTTCTTTTACCTTACTAAATCACTGCTTTCTTTCGTGTTATTTATATAAATGTTAGATTATAAAGTGTACTGGTATTACGTCCGCAGGACGTATAGTATGAATCGGTGAAAGTTTGTGGCCCCATTTCTTGGAAGGTGAACTAATATCTGGTATGCTAGGCTAGTGCACGAACATTATGACAACTTGCTATTCACAACAGAGCGGATGACACGTGAGCTATGCTGTAGCCTTTTATTGACATGCACCTAGATTGGCATCCGAATAAGTGTGAAGAGCCATTTAAGGTGACATTGTTTCTCTTGAAATCCCCTAGAAGTATATCAGCTAGAAGTATATCTGACAGTATGAATATTGGATCACAGCATTTAGAAGTGAACCAAATAATTTTTCATATGCCATTGCAATTGTTTGTTTCTAGAAACATACTGCTTAAAAAGATCCATAATTTTACGAAACGTAGCAATGTCATTGTTACCATTATTATATAGTAAGCTAGATTGAGTGATTAAATTTACAACAAATTAATTAACAAATTAATGAGCTCACAAACCGATTCTAACACTTTTCCCCCCTTGAATTCATTCCCGACTATTTCACATTACAGGGGTATTGCCGACGCCGGTGAAGTCGGATGACGGTTACGAGTTGATCGGCGGCAACAAGGAAGATAACTGTTGTCTCAACGGCGGGATCTGCATCATGAAATCATTCTGTTACTGTAGCGAGTAAGTTTTCTGTCAAAATATAAACCTATACAACCAAATATAAGATAATAAGCTACGACAAACAAGAATATTTAACGGCACAACTTAGACACGAAAACGCATTTATTTTGTTCCATTTTGTTTATACGTTCTCTGGAGACAGATTAATACAACGTGGAAAACACTGTATAATAAATATATTGAAATCTTTCGCTTTTTCTAGCGAGTATTACGGCAGATTTTGTGAACATCGCATGCAGGAGCGTTCGTGTGGAACGTTACTTCACGGCACACGGATGGCTGCCGGATGTCATTTGTGTCACTGTTTTGACGGCCAGCTCCGCTGTAAGATCACCAGCATCAAGGGATGTGGTAAGTGCTTTTGTTGTTAAGAAAAACACAAAGACATCACGTCATGAATTGATGATCTTAAATTCTTTCTGACATATAAGGCTTTAGTTTTAACGTCGTCGTCGTGTTACTTGAAATTGTGGCACCATCCTTAGTTACGCCTTTTCCATGTTTTTTTTAAATATATTCAATAAGACTGCGAGTGAGCTGATGTTATCATTTACTTTCCGACTATTGCAGACGACCACAGCCTTGTGAAAGATGTAGAGGAAGATCCCGAGTATTACGTAGACCTGGACGTCAAGAATTCCGATTCTGACGATTTCTACACCGACACAACCGCAAATGACGTCGACATGCCCGCTAATGACGTCAGCACACCTTTAACTTCCAGTTCAGCAGTTTCCATGGCAACGAGAAGCTTCATTATTGGAATGATGCTGTTATGCCGGCGTGTAGGGTCTTGAAAGAGCGATACCAAATGTGTCTATGGTAATATTCTTCGTTGACGTAATTTGGTATTTACGAGGCGTCTGGCGTTTTGGCAACGCAATGACAATGACTCCATGTCGCGCGATCGGTTCTAGTTTTGCCGTGGCTACATCTACTCTACTAAGTTATGCCAACTTGTAGTTGTAAAGTTGGTGTGATCCCATTACGTGACAAGTACAGCGTAAATTAGTCTACGTGTGAAACGAGTGTTCGAGTCTCTGTATTATGTGCTAATATGAAACATGCTTGTCATGGGTGCTTATAATTATGCTTTTCAACACGTATCGAACAGAAGTGTTTATTCATTACTTACCGACCAATGGCCTTCAGTTAAAACTACGAGACATGTCTGCAGATATCAGTTTACAGTGTTAACAAAAATAATTTGATATATGCAATATTATTTGTTTCGAAAGTCATATGTGATATGTGACCTCAAAGACACTAGATCTTCAAAAATATAATTATTATGTTCATACCAAAAAGTCGATTCCGTTGGTGCGTATATAGCTAAATTCTGGACATTATCTTTTGGTGCAAAACATATTTTGTTATAAAACTTACCGGCCTTAGTTAATGTTGAGATGCTGAAATTGTTAAAGGAAGAAAAATAAAGTAACATTTACTTCAACTTTTTTGTTTACTTACTTTTTGTTGTTGTTTTTGTTGTTTTTTTCGAAAGTAACTTGAGATGACGGTATTACAACCTTGATGTCAAAGTTGTGTAACACTTGTTAACCTTTGACCACCAATCAAAACAGTTGAAGACGTCATCACGGATCACCATCATTACAACTGCTTGCAATGCACAGACACAAAAGTAGCGAGGTATATTACTTAAAATAGTTGAGTCCCTTGGCCAAGAGAACAACATGGAGCGATCGTAATAACAATTCGCTTGTGGCGTTATTGTTTATTTACTGAAATCAAGAAACACAAAGTTTATTTGAAGCCCCTAGATTTCAGTCAAGGCAAAATAGTTTGTGCAGTGGTAAGCGCACTCGCTTTTCACCAAGGCGATCCGGATTCGATTTGCGGTCTGATCGCATTTCTGTTTGGTTTGTGCTCACAATGCCGAACAAGTGGATTTTCTCCGGGTACACGTTTCCCCTAGCAACACCAAGACCACACTCTCGAGCAACATCGTGCCAACGAGCGTGACTTGGTATAAGTTATCATAACTTTCTTCGCAATCAAAATAAAATATATAATGTTTAAACACAGAGGCGGTAAGCACGTGGTACATTGTTTTGATACACTAAACATGGCAGCACCCAGTGAGACGATATGTACTTTTGTTTGTTTTCTCGCTATTATTAAACTATTAAATTTCGTAAGACGACCATGTTCCAGCTGCCAATTTCCCCCTGAAGTTTGGTACCTTCATTTGTCATTCAGTTCTTTAGTTCAGTCGGAATGCTTGTAACATGTTTTCAATCGAGGCGAAATGTTTTCATAGCGATATAGAATCATTTGATTAATATGACTTATTTGGACTATTTTGTCATTGTGTGATCAGTATGACATTCTTTGATAAATAATACAATCTGACATCAAAAATACATTCTGGGACGAATATGGTATTCTTGGATCAATATGACATTTTCTCTAGATGTAATGTTAAAGGTATATAGGGGATATTATGATAGGACGCCTTTCTTGTAACCTGTATCACGTCGAGTTCGGTGTGTAAAAACGTATCCGCCGAGAACGCAGGTAGATGTTTACGAACCGAAAGAGATCACCAGAAATGCGTCCTATCGTGATAGTCCATTTACTATATACCTGACAACCTTATTATTTATTTTTTATATATCGGTTTCATTTTGATTTAAAATTACCGCTATCTGGCAAATGTTTAAATATGGAATGGCTTGCGCGTATGAATATGTTACGTACTTTTGGGTATTGAAGTCAAGGGAGGCTACTCTAGCGAAACAAAGTCAGAAGTTACAGAATTCACTGTATTGAGCAAAAAAAGAAGAAAAGGTTTTATATCTCAGCAAAATAAACAAATTGCTTATATGAAAAAAACTATTGTCACAGCACAAACATAAACGGTTCTTATTCCACGTGTATGCACTTATCGTTAGCTCATGAAGACGTAACGCGGCCAATTTAACAAAGTGAATGTTGGTGGGATGTTTTGACGATCAGTATAGATGCAGAATTGAGGATAGTTCCTGAGTCAATCGTTATTACAAGCGATGAAGCGAATTCGCCTTCTTCCTTGTATTATAGCGAGCTGCTCATGTTTATGATAATGTTACAATTTATGAACATCGTATTGGCAAACAACTAGTTGTCAAGATAAGAGTGTTCTCTGCTTTGTGCTTATTTTGATGTTTCTTTGAAGAACCATGTTCCTGAATATTTACAAATAATTGGGCGGCGGATCCGTTAACCAATTTATTAAAAAAAAGTAAGTAAGTAAGTAAGTAAGTAAGTAAGTAAGTAAGTAAGTAAGTAAGTAAGTAAGTAAGTAAGTAAGTAAGTAAGTAAGTAAGTAAGTAAGTAAGTAAGTAAGTAAGTAAGTAAGTAAGTAAGTAAGTAAGTAAGTAAGTAAGTAAGTAAGTAAGTAAGTAAGTAAGTAAGTAAGTAAGTAAGTAAGTAAGTAAGTAAGTAAGTAAGTAAGTAAGTAAGTAAGTAAGTAAGTAAGTAAGTAAGTAAGTAAGTAAGTAAGTAAGTAAGTAAGTAAGTAAGTAAGTAAGTAAGTAAGTAAGTAAGTAAGTAAGTAAGTAAGTAAGTAAGTAAGTAAGTAAGTAAGTAAGTAAGTAAGTAAGTAAGTAAGTAAGTAAGTAAGTAAGTAAGTAAGTAAGTAAGTAAGTAAGTTAATTGTTTATTACCGTGACATGTGTTTTATACATCAGTAAATGGATTAAGAAAAACACCCGGCACAATGGGCCTATATACAATGTAAGCTATAAATGTACAATTATGATCACAACATTGTCATACAAAAAGCAAATCAGATACACCGATTAAAATAAAACATAATAAATGTTGTGTTATTTATTTTCATTTTTAACGTGTCTTTATATCCTACTTCTCCTAATAGCAAAGGCTTTTACTTATAAGTTTGCAGTTTTCCTAGTGCACCCATTTTAGAAAGTATTTTAATCGTTCGTGAGTTGATTTTGTACAAATATATTTTCACCTAATAAGTTGCCGTAAATATCTCGTCTGTGTTCATTATTAAGCTAGCAGTCGATGAGAAAGTGAATCTCTGTGTTCATTATTAGGCTAGCAGTCGATGAGAAAGTGAATCTCTGTGTTCATTATTAGGCTAGCAGTCGATGAGAAAGTGAATCTGTGTGTTCATTATTAGGCTAGCAGTCGATGAGAAAGTGAATCTCTGTGTTCATTATTAGGCTAGCAGTCGATGAGAAAGTGAATCTGTGTGTTCATTATTAAGCTAGCAGTCGATGAGAAAGTGAATCTCTGTGTTCATTATTAGGCTAGCAGTCGATGAGAAAGTGAATCTCTGTGTTCATTATTAGGCTAGCAGTCGATGAGAAAGTGAATCTCTGTGTTCATTATTTGGCTAGCATTCGATGAGAAAGTGAATCTCTGTGTTCATTATTTGGCTAGCAGTCGATGAGAAAGTGAATCTCTGTGTTCATTATTAGGCTAGCAGTCGATGAGAAAGTGAATCTCTGTGTTCATTATTAGGCTAGCAGTCGATGAGAAAGTGAATCTCTGTGTTCATTATTAGGCTAGCAGTCGATGAGAAAGTGAATCTCTGTGTTCATTATTAGGCTAGCAGTCGATGAGAAAGTGAATCTCTGTGTTCATTATTAAGCTAGCAGTCGATGAGAAAGTGAATCTCTGTGTTCATTATTAAGCTAGCAGTCGATGAGAAAGTGAATCTTTGTGTTCATTATTAGGCTAGCAGTCGATGAGAAAGTGAATCTCTGTGTTCATTATTAGGCTAGCAGTCGATGAGAAAGTGAATCTCTGTGTTCATTATTAAGCTAGCAGTCGATGAGAAAGTGAATCTCTGTGTTCATTATTAGGCTAGCAGTCGATGAGAAAGTGAATCTCTGTGTTCATTATTAGGCTAGCAGTCGATGAGAAAGTGAATTTCTGTGTTCATTATTAAGCTAGCAGTCAATGAGAAAGTGAATTTCTGTGTTCATTATTAAGTTAGCAGTCGATGAGAAAGTATATCTCTGTCTCGAGCTGTCCGGCGTCGCACATGGTGCATATCCGTTCGTCCACGGGCTCGTTGGCTCGTTGACGTAACGACCAGTCTCGATCCTCAAAGGGGGAATTCCTCGTCCACGGGCTCATTGACGTAACGACCAGTCTCGATCCGCAAAGGGGGAATTCCTCGTCCACGGGCTCGTTGATGTAATGACCAGTCTCGATCCGCAAAGGGGGAATTCCTCGTCCACGGGCTCGTTGACGTAACGACCAGTCTCGATCCGCAAAGGGAGAATTCCTCGTCCACGGGCTCGTTGACGTAACGACCAGTCTCGATCCGCAAAGGGAGAATTCCGCATCGGAATTGTGCCATGGTAGATCGTTCATGTTTTCAGATATTTAGTGTCACTCAGTTTGAGATATTTAGTGTTCTTAGCTTCTAAGGTGTCTGGAAACAACCTGTATATCCGCAATTTTGGCGACTACTGTATGGATTTGGCCCAGTGTGCGTTTTGAGCGTTAAATAATTGTACCCTTGCTAATTGTAAGTCGACTGTAGATTGGATAACCGAAGGTCATTCATGATCATTTTTATCTCACTCCACCAATTGCTCGTGTGCGGCTATTATATTCAGTTTCAAACACCCATTTTGTATTTCTACTGCTGTCTATAAAAGTATATTTTTTCAAGCAATAAAATATATTAATAGAAATAAAATGATGATAGAAATAATTTGATAAATCATCAATATTACCAAAGCCACATTTTGAAAAGTCGCTCGATTAAATAAAAATTTATTTTGTGATGCATGTCCTGACATAGTCCATTAACACATTGAGCTCCAAGCAGACATTCGTCATGTTTCAAATGTCGTCGACTGGGTATTCCCGAAAAAATTGTGTAAACTGGAGTGTCCTTTAAAAGTCCACATCTCAAGTCCCCAACGAGATACAGTCCAAGATCATAAATCCTGAGCTCACCGTTTACCGTAAGCAAATCTTTTAGATCAAGGCCAATCATTACCACTGGTCCTATGATCGTGTTGTTCATTTTCTGAATAAGGTCTGAAAGTTCTTGGAAATATTCTTGTTTCTTAGAGAACGATACTTCTTTTCTCCACTGTTCATCCGAAAATTGATTTCCATAATCATAAATGCTTATGATCTCTCTACTCCCAGATAATGGCGAAACTTTTTTGTATTCATCACCATCAGAAGCTGTATAATTTAAGCAGAACCCGAAGTTTTTGATGAACGGTCGAAAGTTCAAAACTGCATGGAAAATAATTTCTAGTAGTATTTGGCGTACGTCTGTATTGGAACAGTTGCTAACAGCTTTTATCATTTCCTTTAACGGCTTATCTTGATACTCATGGAACACCTTTAGACATTCAAAAGAAGTTTCTGAGTTATTCACAGTTTTCACAATTATCTTTTTACCTCGATACATTCCCAGAAACCCGTTTATAGTAGTATCAGCGCCGTCTCTGTTCAGTAATTTTATATCCTTGACATTTGAACAATTGAATGAATACGATGATATACTTCTGAATGTTGGCACGTGGTTTCGAGATCCGTTAGAAACCAAGTGCACTTTTATTTCACGAATGTTGTTTATCGGTCTCAATGTGGCATAGAATAGAAACGCCGTAATGAGAAGCGTTTTTCCGCTAGTTAGGAGAAGCTTTCGAACTTTTGCCATTTGTCTCTCGTTTAGCACAACCCTTTTGTGGTGAAGCATCGCTTTGTTTAGCATATATATCAATCTATTGATATATCAAAATCCAGTTAATATCTATGAACCATTAAAGGCGTTATATCGATGTAGGTTGACATATTTCCATATACTTTGTTTATGAATACATGTATAAGAACACATGTTCCATCAATTTACATATATATATATATCAACAATATTTCAAACTGCAAATAAAAATGATGCTGACGAATCAATAGTATTTATATTGATGGGAATTTAAAAATTCTTATAGACTTTGACTATGAACATATTATACAGTTGATTTTGTAGTAATTATACTTAATTTCCAATTCAATTTTGAAAATCTTATATATAGCAAATCTAGTATGTTTAATTTAAACTGAGAAAATACGCTTCTTTAAATCCAAAATCCAAATAAAGTTTGTAGTATGTTAATGTAGAATTACTGGATATGCGATATTAAATAGCAAAATAATTTCGCAAATATCTCTGTATCCACATTTTCTCAACAGGAAACAGTTTGTAGAAATAAAAGTGTGATCTAAATGTATTTCAAAGTGGAGATGGTGTTACATACCCATTGTGGTCATACCACGTGGTTTGTGACGTCATATTAGGATATCGCCTTAAGTAACAAGCGGCCCGATTCGAAAAGGAAAATCACTATAAGTTCTATATTTTCTTATGAATTTAAACGAAACATAGCGCAGTCTAAGGGGAAAATTGTACACAAGACTCGGTCGTTAAGATAAATGTTGTACAAGGCACAATATTTATTTTTTTAAATTGTGGGCAAAAGTTCATCTGGTACATTTTTTTGTTATTTCTGAAAGCAAATCGTTTTGAAGTTTAAAAAAAGATTGCTTTCCCAACAAAAACTGTTTGCATTTCAAACACAAATTCGGGGTATCATTTTATATCCAAAGGTTTAAACTATTTAGATTTCAGGCTCAATAAATACAAAGATATGTAATTGTTGTATTTTGCTATCGCAAAAAGCAATTTTAATTTGGCTATTATGTAAAGTAGCTACATCGCTGTTGTTTTGTACGTGCTTTTTCTCACGAAAAATGCATACGGGTATTGAAATAGTGGCAGTTACTGTTCGAGTGTTTATTGCCAAATATACATTTTAACAAATATATTGAATTATCGTTTGCATTACTCATAAGTCCATAATTGAGTCGTTTATTTGGATGTTAGGGTAAGTGCATCAGTATCTGTGTCATAAGTGTGTGAATTTGCCCAGCAAATTGAAGGTATGGTGGTTACAAAACTGCCAACGCAGTGTTTGGTATGTTCTTTTAAACACAGAACTATCTAACCTAGATATACTTTTCTTTCATCATGGGTATGATGAAAACCAGGACCATGAATTTAAAAACATACGAAATCTTACCCTGAAACGGCTGAACAAACACATGGAAATAGTTTAAGCCCGGAATTATAAATATTCTAGTTTTCTCCTAAGCTAATCAGAGTCATTGGTTTGTTACATGAATTTCAATAGCTCGAAATTCACCTTTGATTTATACCGGCATGGGAAAACCCAGTTACTAGTATGTGAATTCTGGGCTATATTTATAGACTAATCACCTTGAAAGAGAAAAAAAGATTAATAGAGGACGATTGTTTGTTTCAATATAAGATCGTAATATATTTCACCAAGTGAGCACCAAAATTCATATTTCACGAATTCGAAGCCAAGAGTGAAATATTCACTGTAAGTGTTCACGAGATATACAGCTGCAAAATGCAAATACGGTATGCATATTTTTGTTTCGTACTGAATTCTGAAAAAGTATATTGCCTTTAACCATTCTGAAAGGAAACATCAATTTTAATTGTTTCCTTTAAATTTCTTAATCGTAGCACACTTAAAAAGCGTGTGAAGTTGTTATTTTTATCAATTTATAACAGGTAATTTGCTCTTGATAATTAAGCAGAACAAGAGGCGGACGCCGCTAATTATAACCACGCGTTGATTGGCCAAGCTGGACGCATGACAGGTAATCGGCTTATTGTGAGCCAATAGGAACGCGTCTACTATCATTACACCTTTTTGTAAACAAATCGAATAGGCATATTTAAGATCAGAATTTTTTTTTCGACAACCAGAGTCGGTCCTAATCTGTTATCACTTACATTTAAATTGAATCAAAATTTGTTCTATTGAAACAGTGGATATTTATACAAAAACGCAAATATGGACTCTAGATATTTGATGTATGTAATAAAATGGATTATAAAAAGCAACAGCAATATAAACGTTTTATTGTTCGCCATACATGTCTATTCGGCAATGAAGCATGCATTTTCGTATAGTCAACACATTCAAACTACTCACACTGAACGATTTGGAACAAGCAACAATTTATTTTCACGCGTTCAAATGTAGGCGTACTTCCTCTACATGTATAATGAAATCCGTTCTTATTTTGATTTCAGCATTGTCGTTGTGGTTCTAGAAGTGGTGCTGTCAATAGTGGAGACCAAAGAAACACCAGCAGGTAAATGGGTGCTTTATGATTTTAAACATTTACGTTTAAAATTTCATTGCGAGAAAAAATAAAGATCATCAACATAGAGAATGTTTATGAAACTGTGGCCTTTTTATCATTTCATACATTGGACGTTTTTACGAATACAAAAAGGGCGATGTAGCGATGCTTATTCAAGGCCAACAAGTTATGTACTTGAATGTCTATATGGAATATTGGTGCTTAATTTGAGCTTAACTTAACAAACCAGGCGCTTTTATCTTTCTGTATGTACTGTACCGCAGTCATGTTATTGCAAAGAATCTTCATGTTTATCCAGATAATGACGAGTAGTAGAGATTTCGGCGCTCCGTGTTGCAATTCAAATGTCCGGATTTAAATGTTTAACCACTAAGTGCTTGTTTAGAAAGGTTGATATTTTTAGTGAATTGCGAAAGAATAAGGGGGTCTGAGTTGAACAACTGCCTCAACTTGATATACCGAGTATTTGCCATAAACACTAACAAATACTTATGCATATATATTTTCTAAAAGGCATATTATTATCCGGATTTGAAAAATGGACACACCTATGACAATAGCTTTATTCTTAGACAATTTTAGAGTATATTAGGCTTAAAGGCTTATACATGTTAAGAACATGATAATAAGGAAATGGGATCGAATCTTTTCATGCGCAGTGCTAATTTACCCGTTAAAGGTTTAAGCTATTGTTGTAAAGATCCAAAGATTAAAGTTTAGATTGTATGATGATCTTTATATTTTAAAACGTACCTTAAATACAATATTTGCTAATTTGTTAAATCTTTTGCGACACTTTTTTATTTTCTATTTTTATAGAAAGAAAACGTTAATTTCCTTGAAACCTTCGTATTTGGAAAATATACCTACTCCATGGTTTGACCACGGCTTTCTTTATTCACAGACCAAAAGCCCCGATAAGCCCAATACATATGGTACAAGAACAAGAGCATCATAAATATTGAGTGCAGTATGCGCGAAACACCAGAGACCACTTCAGAAACTTTTACTTCCACTTTTGTTACCAGCTTTAAAATTATACGACCAAGAGTCATAATCGCTTCAAATCATGGTCATACAAGACTGGATAAGCTATATAGCTTAAATGTGATGAATGTTTTTCTGAATTCGAAAGGATTTGAACATTAGTTAAAGTGACTTCTGTATTTAAAAAGTATTAAAATCTCACCATATCTCATATTTTCAGAAGTTCTCAGAAAGTCTCTCCGTTCTTCAAACCAAGAGAATATCATACCCGGGCCAAATATAGACAACACCATCGGTAAGTCAATGCCTACATAACTATTCATAATAAGTTAACTAATTTTAAAAGACTGGATGCTAAATAATAATATTTTGCGAAACTTAATGGTGCCGGATAAACCAGATACAGAATGTTCGATTTGAAGTTATTTTATCTTCCTAAGACGCTATTTTCTTTCGCGACCTATATATAAATGGTAGATTAGAACGTATACTAGTTTATCACATGCTTACCTTGGTTTTCCGTGTAATATACCCATTACGAATATTTTTATCTTACACATGTGTAAGATAACCTATCAGACATTTCTATTGGTCAGACTAATCACACGTAACCTAGATATCCCTCCGCATTGTTTGTAAACAAAATGGTTTAAATGCCAACAAATACTTACCGTAATAATGAAGCTGTAAGACTTCCGGGAGAGAAATGGCTAACGAATCATAGTGCCAGAAAGCATCTTGTACAAAAACTTTCTGATAACAATGTTCCGCCAACCAGATAATGCAGATTACTAGTCACAGAAATATCCAGTCAGTCAACAAATACACCCACAATAGTGACAAACACCACAAGAACATTTCAAACATATCCATCTTGACCAACACAAGCAATATGCAATCAATGTCATTTGCTTGCCAATTAAATCAGCTGTCGGTTACCGAAAACACAAATACGAATTCCGCAGCACAGACATCTCATTACACATCCCATGGCGGCTAGAACATCATGTTCTCTGGAAACATTCCTGGTGGAAATTAACTTTTTCAACAGCAACATCCATGCAGTACAGAGTAAGGCTTCGCCGTTATCACCTGCATGTTGTGAAACGCCATGTACACCAAGGAAACGCTGCAAAGTCATCGTAGAGAGCGACAGCGAATAACTTTTAAATCCGTGCACACAGAAAACTTGACAGACCGATGTAGGTCACATAAACCGCGTAAATGCATGTACTCTGAGTGTGACGTCATCAAATTGTGTACTTATTGGGGTTTTTGGTTAAAATCGTTCGTTATTCATGTTGTTGGATATTTTACTACACACTTTTGTATTTGTGACTTGTTAAGCGCTTTATCAGCTTTTAAAACTTGATAACTGCTAGTTACTTTTGTCATTTTAATTTGGAACTATTTATATGGCGCATCGTTGACATTCTACTCTGAGTACTTTGGCTGTCAAACAATCGGTTCAGAAAGTGGAACTTAATTGGTAATAAAAACACCGTTTTAAGCATGTGATAAAAAAGATCTGACACTCGTTGTCATTTAATTCAAGAATGTTATTTAACTCGTCCATGAAAGTTGTTAGTAAACTCGCCAGAGGCTCGCTTACTAACAAATTTCATGAACTCGTTTAATAAAATCTTGTATTAAATGACAACTCGTGTCAGATCCTATATATAATTAACGCGGGACGTTGTGTACCAGGTTTGTTTTGAATTAAAAAAGTGTCTTAAAAGAGCCATTGGTGACACTTTAGGGCCGCATTCCTTATAAGGTGAATTATTATCTGATCTGCTAGGCGAGTGACACGTGCATTATGGCAACTTGCTATACACAGAGCGATGACATTTGAGATGTTCAGTAGCTGATTATTGACATGGCCCCAAGATTGACATCCACATAAGTGTGAAGGGCCATGCAAGGAGACCCTTGTCCCTTTTGGAGTGCCCGTCATTTAAATGATTACCTACCTATGGTGCCCACTTCTCAAATCAAATAGAATTATACCTGACAGTATGACTAATGTATAACAATATAAAGGAATGCATGAAATGAGGGGGTGGGGGGAGGCGGTGTAAATGTATTTGCAATTATAATTGTTTCTTGACACAAACTACTTAAACACATACTAGATACCTTACATACGAAGTGTATGTCAATATATACTCTTATTAATTAATTTAGCTTATAAGTTAATTCACAAACCGATTCCCACATTTTTTCCCACTTATATTCATTCGTCACTATTTCGCATTACAGAGGTATTGCCGACGCCGACGAAGTCGGATGACGGTTACGAGCTGATTGGCGGCAACAAGGACGATAACTGTTGTCTCAACGGCGGGATCTGCATCATGAAATCATTTTGTTACTGCAGCGAGTAAGTTTTCCGTCAAAATATAAACTTTTTCTATCAAAGAAACTACATCCCGATTATAAGAATATTTAACGGCAAACCTTTGACTTTTAGTAATTTTTATAACCATTAATTACTTTTCAATTCTGTACATTTTGTCACGGACTAATGTTACAAGACTCATCGTCGGATACCAACAGTCACCCCTTTCCATAATCTCCATTCATTGATCCGTCAATGAACATGGCAAACAGTGGTCATAACCCAGTACTTAGCAATACAAAATCAGTTTTCATTTATGGAATCTTTCACTGTTTTCAGAGAGTATTACGGCAGATTTTGCGAACACCGCATGCAGGAGCGCTCGTGTGGAACATTACCTCACGGCACGTGGATGGCGGCCGGATGTCATCTGTGTCACTGCTTTGACGGCCAGCTCCGTTGTAAGGTCACCAGCATCAAGGGGTGTGGTAAGTACATTTGAAGTTACGAAGAAAACAAAGACATAATCATGTATTTAAGACCCTTCATTTGTTTTTAAATATAATGCATAATAAGTAGAAGTATACGGTTTTAGTCTTAACGTCATGTTGCTTAAAGTTGTCGTACCATCCTACGTAAGTAACGTAACGTATTTTCTCTATTCTAAAAACTATTCAATAAAACTGCAAGTACACTGATGCTGTTCTCCGACTATTTCAGACGGTCACGGTCTTGTGGAAGGTGTAGAGGAAGATCCCGAATATTACGTAGATCAAGACGTCAAGAATTCCGATTATGACGATTTCTACACTGACACACCTGCAAATGAGGTCGACATGCCCGCTGATGACGTCAGCGCACCTGCCACTTCCAGTTCAACAGTTGCCATTGTGACGAGAAGCTTTATTGTTGGTGTGATGTTGTTCTATATGATCTCCCGACGCGAATGGTCTTGATAGATGAAATCACAGTGTGCGTTTGGAAATAATCTACGTTGACTTAATTGGGCTTTCCGAGTCCTCCGGTGTTTGGGCATCGAGATGGCAGTGGCTCTATGCGGAGCTGTCGGTGCTAGTTTTGCCCGTTACAACAGCTGCTGGTGTGATTCCATTTCAAAGCATAGTGAAAAGTAAATTGCTCTGACTGCAAATGAATGTTCGAGTCTCTGTATATTATGTGCTAATATGAAACATGTTTGACATGGCTATATTATATGCCTTCCAACTCGTATTGAACAGAAGTGCTTTTTATTACTGACTTAATAGCAATGGCCTTCAGGTAAAACTACGAGGAAGACATAAGTATAGAGTGTCAATAGAAGGAAATTGATGTGTGCAATACTATTTGTATTGCATGTCGTTTTCTGATTATAATAATATGTGACTTCAAGGGGATAAAAACAACTTTTCTAAACCCACGCATTGTATTCATACTGTGTTTTTATGCAGTTCCGATTGTGCTTTTATTATTGTAATTCTGGTCATTATTGGTGCAAAACATCTGTTGTTACAATATGCAGTTTTTAATTATTGTTGAAAATATTAATAAAAAGATAAGAAAAAAAAACATGCGTAAACACATTTCTTTTGATATTTTTGGCTCATGAACTGCATTTGTCGTTGTGGTTGTTTTTGTTTTGAATGATAAAAAACAGTTTCCTTTGACGTCGTCTTAGTCGTGAAAAACACGTCACCCCGTGACCACCAATCAAATGTTCGAAACGACTCCCATTAATGGCATGTTTAACACAGTTTTAAGAAATCATCTGAAAAGTTTACCCTTAAATATTATATTTTTTAAATGAGGGAACAGTTTATATTTCTGCCACAAATAAAATTAAACGAAAATTATTTTCAATTTTGAGGTATTTTTCATACTTCAACCTTGAAAGACATTGACCTTGACATTGAAGTTGTCAATGGCACGTGTCAATTTGAAATTCATTGTAGGAGAAGAAATATATCCATGTGAATATTCACCCCTATATTTTATTGATTATTGCCGCATTCCAATATAATGTTTTAACTGAAATTGCAAGTTATGGTGGCCATCTTGGGCGCCATCTTAGATTTCTCTATCTTCAACACGTGTTTGCAATTAATCACACCAGCTCCATATACTTGAGACTTTGCCAAACATTTGGCTTTATACCATTGTTTGTTTTACTTTCGTTTCCAGTCTTCACCAAAGCCCTCTGATTGTCACTAAGCTATTAATGCCAATACAGGTGGTGTATAACCTTTAAACATTAACTGTAATTGTGGTGTATAACCTTTAAAGGACCTTAACCGTTATTTATTCTCAAGTTAAATGCTTCATACATGATACATTGCCACAGATCATTCATTTATAAGAATTTAAAGTATTGATGTTTACATATAAATTAAATCATTTAATTGCCAAAAATAAATAAATGAATATTGTTTGTTGATTAAAAATTGTATTAGAAATTGTTCAGAAAAGTCGATATAAGGAGGTGGTACGTAATAGTCTGGTGTATCTTACCAGAATATCTTATGCGGTTCTCTTTTGGCTTAATATGATGGGAAATGATAACATATTATTTAAATATATGCTCTTTGAATGCAATATTGCATTAGATTGCAAACGATTAAAAACAATTTGAGGTAAATAACTGATATTTTAGCACTTTTTCACATTTCGACCTTGAAATGACCTTGACCTTGACCTTTGCTGACCTTGATGGTCAGTGTGTTAGAAAGCATAGCATATGTTCATAACTTACTTCAAATATTTAAGTCAATAAATGTTTATGTTAAATAGTTATAATAAATACTGTAAGACAAGTCATGGGATATGAAAACGGCGGCCATCTTGGCTGTTGTCTTGGTTACCATGGTAACCTGGGGGATGCCAGCTGTCCACCCTTGCTAAAAATGAACTTCAGACATCCCCCGACACAAATGTCCGCCCGGTTAGCTCAGTCGGTAGAGCGTTGGACTGCGAATCGGACAACCCCGGGCGGACCAAGTCACTTCTGTTGTGATTGGTTATGAAATCCTTTCTACGACCATTCACACTGTACCACTGCCCCTGGCATGTACAGAAGTTGTCAGTTCCTTGCAGAGGTGAAGGCACCTAGTACTGGTTAACCGCCCAGGATATGTGTGCGGTGGTTGAACTGTCACTCTGGGACCCTTCAATGTGCTCACGCCGGGACCCGGAGTTTAAACTACTAACACTACCACCCCCGACACAAATATACCAAGAAACGCTATGGACAAAACATGCACACAAATGACTCTAGGGACTAGACTGTCTAGATGTATTTTTCTTTCATCATGGGTATGTTGAAAACCAGGACCATGAATTTAAAAACATACGAACTCTTATCCTGAAACGGTTGAACAAATACATGGAAATAGTTTAAGCCCGGAATGACAAATATTCTAGTTTTCTCCTAAGCTAATCAGAATCATTGATCTGTTACATGAATTTTAATAGCTCGAAAACCTTTCATTTATACCGGCATGGGGAAACCCCAGTTATGTGAATTCTGGGCTATATTTATAGACTAATCACCTTTAAAGAGAAACAAATTAATAGAGGATGATTGTTTGTTTCAGTGTACGATCGTAATATATTTCACCGAGTGAGCACCAAAATTCATATTTCACGAATTCGGAGCCACGAGTGAAATATTCACTATAAGTGTTCACGAGATATACAGCTGCAAAATGCAAATACGGAATGTATCTTTTTGTTTCGTACTAATTCTGAAAAAAGTGTATTGCCTTTAACCATTTCGAAAGGAAACATCAATTTTAATTGTTTCCTTTAAATTTCTTAATCGTAGCACACTTAAAAAGCGTGTGAAGTTGTTATTTTTATCAATTTATAACAGGTAATTTGCTCTTGATAATTAAGCAGAACAAGAGGCGGACGCCGCTAATTATAACCACGCGTTGATTGGCCAAGCTGACCGCATGACAGGTAATCGGCTTACTGTGAGCCAATAGGAAGGCGTCTACTATCATTACACCTTTTTGTCAACAAATCCACGAATAGGCATATTTAATATCAGAAAAAAATGTTTCGACAATCAAAGTCGGTTCTCATCTGTTATCACTTACATTTAAATAAAAATTGTTCTAGTGAAACTGTGGATGTTTTTTTACAAAAACGCAAATATGGACTACAGATATTTGATGTAAGTAATAAAATGAGTTATAAAAAGCAACAGCAATATAAACGTTTTATTGTTCGCCATACATGTCTATTCGGCAATGGACCATGCCTCTTCGTATAGTCAACACATTCAAACTACTCACACTGAACGATTTGGAACAAGTTACTATTTATTTTCACATGTTGAATTGTAGAAGTGCTTCCTCGTTCTACATGTATAATGAAATCCGTCCTTATTTTTGTTTCAGCATGGTCGTTGTGGTTCTAGAAGTGGTGCTGTCAATAGTGGAGACCAAAGAAACACCAGCAGGTAAATGGGTGCTTAATGATTTAAAACAATTACGTTTAAAATTTCATTGCGAGAAAAAATAAAGATCATCAACATAGAGAATGTTTATGAAACTGTGGCCTTTTTATCATTTCATACATTGGACGTTTTTACGAATATAAAAAGGGCGATGTAGCGATGCTTATTCAAGGCCAACAAGTTATGTACTTGAATGTCTATATGTAATACTGGTGCTTAATTTGAGCTTAACTTAACAAACCAGACGCTTTTATCTTTCTGTATGTACTGTACCGCAGTCATGCTATCGCAAAGAATCTTCAAGTTTATCCAGATTATGACGAGTAGTAGAGATTTCGGCGCTCCGTGTTGCAATTCAAATGTCCGGATTGAAATGTTTAACCACTCAGTGCTTGTTTAGAAAGGTTGATATTTTTAGCGAATTGCGAAAGAATAAGGGGGTCTGAGTTGAACAACTACCTCAACTTGATATACCGAGTATTTGCCATAAACACTAACAAATACTTATGCATATATATTTTCTAAAAGGCATATTATTATCCGGATTTGAAAAATGGACACACCTATGACAATAGCTTTATTCTTAGACAATTTTAGAGTATATTAGGCTTAAAGGGGTCCCTAGACTTACCGAAATACGATTATTTACCGAAAGACGGATAAAATTACCGAAATACGCATGAAAGTTACCGAAAGACGCCTTCTAATGCATTTATTTTTATATAATCTTGTATATATAATGATTATACGCATTGTAGCCAAAAATTATAAAATAATATTTAGAAATAATGACTTTATTGACAAAAGAATTTCCCTTTTTTAGTCAAATAGAGTTATCTTCCGTCGTCAACCGAAATACGATTTATGGATATGGTTAAACTGGAGTAAACATGATAGAAATTTACCGAAAGACGCTTGCTATTGTATTTATTTTTAATATTCATATATATTTGATGATTTTACACATTGTAGCCAAAAATTATAAAATAATATCTAGAAATAATGAGTTTTTTGACAAAAGAATTTCCTTTATTTAGCCAATAAGAGTATTCTCCTGTTCTCAACCGAAATACTATTTATTGATATGTTTAAGGTGAAGTAAGAACATGACAAATATAAACAGTTAACTTAATACTATATTTCTATTTTATTTTTCATCATTTCTCTACATACATGACACATACAATTAGAACAATGTATGCATTGATCACTACTACAGTCAACAAAACATATAGCACAAGGAAACTCATCCATCATTAATGATTTCAGAGTATAAAGTTCTATTAATTTGGACTTCTTTAATACTCACAGCAATAACTTACCTTTTTACTCGCGATTGTTATTTATGAATCTTCAAATGAAGCCGTTAATTTGTGTGAAAATCACCCGCAATTATAAATGTACACGTAATGCGGTCCTTTAATGCGTTATTATTATGGTATTTACTCAACACGTGTCACAGAGCCGAAAAGGGTTTACCCAAATTAATACACTTTCAATAATACCAAACTGTCCCCCAAAAAACGTGCCGCTACTTTGTGGGGTGTCATATACCGGGTGATAATTATGTTGTTTTAAACATCGCCTGATTCTGTGTATTTGGTGTGGTCTGGTTATTAGTGTCCATAAGTAAGCTAATTTATCTAAAGATGAGAACTTCGCTGTTTAAAAACTTCTTTTTTCAATTTTCATATAAACAAAAAATAAAATTTGAAAGCCCTGAACTATACTGTACTGCAGTAGATCTAAGTTAGTTTAAAAGAAAATGATTTTAGCGACATTTTCGACCTATTTCAAAGACAATGTTTCAAGTATATTCCAAAATACTTTCAAATGCTGTTTATTGATCTAACATTTCCATTAGAATATAAATTATATTATTTGAATCCAAATTCAATCATTTTCATAATACAACAACTAATAAGTTATTTTTACATGCGTTAAATCGTCTTTCGGTTGGCGAAGGGAGACAACTATTTCACTGACATATTGTCTTTATTCAATTGAACAATAAGTAAATATTTTCATGAACTTTTTCATTTTTATGAGTGTGTTTTAGTTATATGAATATTATGAGATCATCATTAATTGGAATAATTGATTATTTTGGAAGCTTTTATCTGTCTTTCGGTTGGCATGCGGAATTCGATCTCGAACACTGAAATTTCAACTGCCTATTACATCATTATATTTTAATATTTTTCTCTAAAATTTTGTTTGGTAATGTATTTGTATAATATTAATATAAAAACAATAAAATAAATGCACTAGAAGGCGTCTTTCGGTAACTTTCATGCGTCTTTCGGTAATTTTATCCGTCTTTCGGTAAATAATCGTATTTCGGTAAGTCTAGGGACCGGGCTTAAAGGCTTATACATGTTAAGAACATGATAATAAGGAAATGGGATCGAATCTTTTCATGCGCAGTGCTAATTTACCCGTTAAAGGTTTAAGCTATTGTTGTAAAGATCCAAAGATTAAAGTTTAGATTGTATGATGATCTTTATATTTTAAAACGTACCTTAAATACAATATTTGCTAATTTGTTAAATCTTGCTCGACATTTTTTTATTTTCTATTTTAATAGAAAGAAAACGTAAACTTCTTTGAAACCTTCGTATTTGGAAAATATACCTACTCTATGGTTTGACCACGGCTTTCTTTACTCACAGACCAAAAGCCCCGATAAGCCCAAAACATATGGTACAAGAACATCATAAATATTGAGTGCAGTATGCGCCAAACACCAGAGACCACTTCAGAAACTTTTACTTCCACCTTTGTTACCAGCTTTAAAATTATACGACCAAGAGTCATAATCGCTTCAAATCATGGTCATACAAGACTGGATAAGCTATATAGCTCAATAGCGATAAACGTTTTCTGAATTCGAAAGGATTTGAACATTAGTTAAAGTGACTTCTGTATTTAGAAAGTATTAAAATCTCACCATATCTCCTATTTTCAGATGTTCTGGGAAAGTCTCTCCGTTCTTCAAACCAAGAGATTATCATACCCGGGCCAAATATAGACAACACCATCGGTAAGTCAATGCTTACATAACTATTCATAATAAGTGAACTAATTTTAAAACACTGGATGCTAAATAATAATATTTTGCGAAACTTAATGGTGCCGGATAAACCAGATACAGAATGTTCGATTTGAGAAAGTTATTTTATCTTCCTAAGACGCTATTTTCTTTCGCGACCTTTATATAAATGGTAGATTATAACGTATACTAGTATAATTAACGCGGGACGTTGTGTACCAGGTTTGTTTTGATTTTAATAAAAGTGTCATTGGTGGCACTTTAGGGCCGCATTCCTTATAAGGTGAATTATTATCTGATCTGCTAGGCGAGTGACACGTGCATTATGGCAACTTGCTATACACAGAGCGATGACATTTGAGATGTTCAGTAGCTGATTATTGACATGGCCCCAAGATTGACATCCACATAAGTGTGAAGGGCCATGCAAGGAGACCCTTGTCCCTTTTGGAATGCCCATCATTTAAATGATTACCTACCTATGGTGCCCACTTCTCAAATCAAATAGAATTATACCTGACAGTATGACTAATGTATAACAATATAAAGGAATGCATGAAATGAGGGGGTGGGGGGAGGCGGTGTAAATGTATTTGCAATTATAATTGTTTCTTGACACAAACTACTTAAACACATACTAGATACCTTACCTACGAAGTGTATGTCAATATATACTCTTATTAATTAATTTAGCTTATAAGTTAATTCACAAACCGATTCCCACAAATGTTCCCACTTATATTTATTCGTCACTATTTCGCATTACAGAGGTATTGCCGACGCCGACGATGTCGGATGACGGTTACGAGCTGATTGGCGGCAACAAGGACGATAACTGTTGTCTCAACGGCGGGATCTGCATCATGAAATCATTTTGTTACTGCAGCGAGTAAGTTTTCCGTCAAAATATAAACTTTTTCTATCAAAGAAACTACATCCCGATTATAAGAATATTTAACGGCAAACCTTTGACTTTTAGTTATTTTTATAACCATAAATTACTTTTCAATTCTGTACATTTTGTGATCACGGACTAATGTTACAAGACTCATCGTCGGATACCAACAGTCACCCCTTTCCATAATCTCCATTCATTGATCCGTCAATGAACATGGCAAACAGTGGTCATAACCCAGTACTTAGCAATACAAAATCAGTTTTCATTTATGGAATCTTTCACTGTTTTCAGAGAGTATTACGGCAGATTTTGCGAACACCGCATGCAGGAGCGCTCGTGTGGAACATTACCTCACGGCACGTGGATGGCGGCCGGATGTCATCTGTGTCACTGCTTTGACGGCCAGCTCCGCTGTAAGGTCACCAGCATCAAGGGGTGTGGTAAGTACATTTGAAGTTACGAAGAAAACAAAGACATAATCATGTATTTAAGACCCTTCATTTGTTTTTAAATATAATGCATAATAAGTAGAAGTATAAGGTTTTAGTCTTAACGTCATGTTGCTTAAAGTTGTCGTACCATCCTACGTAAGTAACGTAACGTATTTTATCTATTCTAAAAACTATTCAATAAAACTGCAAGTACACTGATGCTGTTCTCCGACTATTTCAGACGGTCACGGTCTTGTGGAAGGTGTAGAGGAAGATCCCGAATATTACGTAGATCAAGACGTCAAGAATTCCGATTATGACGATTTCTACACTGACACACCTGCAAATGAGGTCGACATGCCCGCTGATGACGTCAGCGCACCTGCCACTTCCAGTTCAACAGTTGCCATTGTGACGAGAAGCTTTATTGTTGGTGTGATGTTGTTCTATATGATCTCCCGACGCGAATGGTCTTGATAGATGAAAATACAGTGTGCGTTTGGAAATAAGCTACGTTGACTTAATTGGGCTTTCCGAGTCCTCCGGTGTTTGGGCATCGAGATGGCAGTGGCTCTATGCGGAGCTGTCGGTGCTAGTTTTGCCGTTACAACAGCTGCTGGTGTGATTCCATTTCAAAACATAGTGAAAAGTAAATTGCTCTGACTGCAAATGAATGTTCGAGTCTCTGTATATTATGTGCTAATATGAAACATGTTTGACATGGCTATATTATATGCCTTCCAACTCGTATTGAACAGAAGTGCTTTTTATTACTGACTTAATAGCAATGGCCTTCAGGTAAAACTACGAGGAAGACATAAGTATAGAGTGTCAATAGAAGGAATTGATGTGTGCAATACTATTTGTATTGCATGTCGTTTTCTGATTATAATAATATGTGACTTCAAGGGGAAAAAAACAACTTTTCTAAACCCACGCATTGTATTCATACTGTGTTTTTATGCAGTTCCGATTGTGCTTTTATTATTGTAATTCTGGTCATTATTGGTGCAAAACATCTGTTGTTACAATATGCAGTTTTTAATTATTGTTGAAAATATTAATAAAAAGATAAGAAAATAAAAACATGCGTAAACACATTTCTTTTGATATTTTTGGCTCATGAACTGCATTTGTCGTTGTGGTTGTTTTTGTTTTGAATGATAAAAAACAGTTTCCTTTGACGTCGTCTTAGTCGTGAAAAACACGTCACCCCGTGACCACCAATCAAATGTTCGAAACGACTCCCATTAATGGCATGTTTACACAGTTTTAAGAAATCATCTAAAAAGTTTACCCTTAAATATTATATTTTTTAAATGAGGGAACAGTTTATATTTCTGCCACAAATAAAATTAAACGAAAATTATTTTCAATTTTGAGGTATTTTTCATACTTCAACCTTGAAAGACATTGACCTTGACATTGAAGTTGTCAATGGCACGTGTCAATTTGAAATTCATTGTAGGAGAAGAAATATATCCATGTGAATATTCACCCCTATATTTTATTGATTATTGCCGCATTCCAATATAATGTTTTAACTGAAATTGCAAGTTATGGTGGCCATCTTGGGCGCCATCTTAGATTTCTCTATCTTCAACACGTGTTTGCAATTAATCACACCAGCTCCATATACTTGAGACTTTGCCAAACATTTGGCTTTATACCATTGTTTGTTTTACTTTCGTTTCCAGTCTTCACCAAAGCCCTCTGATTGTCACTAAGCTATTAATGCCAATACAGGTGGTGTATAACCTTTAAACCTTAACTGTAATTGTGGTGTATAACCTTAAAAGGACCTTAACCGTTATTTATTCTCAAGTTAAATGCTTCATACATGATACATTGCCACAGATCATTCATTTATAAGAATTTAAAGTATTGATGTTTACATATAAATTAAATCATTTAATTGCCAAAAATAAATAAATGAATATTGTTTGTTGATTAAAAATTGTATTAGAAATTGTTCAGAAAAGTCGATATAAGGAGGTGGTACGTAATAGTCTGGTGTATCTTACCAGAATATCTTATGCGGTTCTCTTTTGGCTTAATATGATGGGAAATGATAACATATTATTTAAATATATGCTCTTTGAATGCAATATTGCATTAGATTGCAAACGATTAAAAACAATTTGAGGTAAATAACTGATATTTTAGCACTTTTTCACATTTCGACCTTGAAATGACCTTGACCTTGACCTTTGCTGACCTTGATGGTCAGTGTGTTAGAAAGCATAGCATATGTACATAACTTACTTCAAATATTTAAGTCAATAAATGTTTATGTTAAATAGTTATAATAAATACTGTAAGACAAGTCATGGGATATGAAAACGGCGGCCATCTTGGCTGTTGTCTTGGTTACCATGGTAACCTGGGGGATGCCAGCTGTCCACACTTGCTAAAAATGAACTTCAGACATCCCCCGACACAAATGTCCGCCCGGTTAGCTCAGTCGGTAGAGCGTTGGACTGCGAATCGGACAACCCCGGGCGGACCAAGTCACTTCTGTTGTGATTGGTTATGAAATCCTTTCTACGACCATTCACACTGTACCACTGCCCCTGGCATGTACAGAAGTTGTCAGTTCCTTGCAGAGGTGAAGGCACCTAGTACTGGTTAACCGCCCAGGATATGTGTGCGGTGGTTGAACTGTCACTCTGGGACCCTTCAATGTGCTCACGCCGGGACCCGGAGTATAAACTACTAACACTACCACCCCCGACACAAATATACCAAGAAACGCTATGGACAAAACATGCACACAAAGACTCTAGGGACTAGACTGTCTAGATGTATTTTTCTTTCATCATGGGTATGTTGAAAACCAGGACCATGAATTTAAAAACATACGAACTCTTATCCTGAAACGGTTGAACAAATACATGGAAATAGTTTAAGCCCGGAATGACAAATATTCTAGTTTTCTCCTAAGCTAATCAGAATCATTGATCTGTTACATGAATTTTAATAGCTCGAAAACCTTTCATTTATACCGGCATGGGGAAACCCCAGTTATGTGAATTCTGGGCTATTTATAGACTAATCACCTTTAAAGAGAAACAAATTAATAGAGGATGATTGTTTGTTTCAGTGTACGATCGTAATATATTTCACCGAGTGAGCACCAAAATTCATATTTCACGAATTCGGAGCCACGAGTGAAATATTCACTATAAGTGTTCACGAGATATACAGCTGCAAAATGCAAATACGGAATGTATCTTTTTGTTTCGTACTAATTCTGAAAAAAGTGTATTGCCTTTAACCATTTCGAAAGAAAACATCAATTTTAATTGTTTCCTTTAAATTTCTTAATCGTAGCACACTTAAAAAGCGTGTGAAGTTGTTATTTTTATCAATTTATAACAGGTAATTTGCTCTTGATAATTAAGCAGAACAAGAGGCGGACGCCGCTAATTATAACCACGCGTTGATTGGCCAAGCTGACCGCATGACAGGTAATCGGCTTACTGTGAGCCAATAGGAAGGCGTCTACTATCATTACACCTTTTTGTCAACAAATCCACGAATAGGCATATTTAATATCAGAAAAAAATGTTTCGACAATCAAAGTCGGTTCTCATCTGTTATCACTTACATTTAAATAAAAATTGTTCTAGTGAAACTGTGGATGTTTTTTTACAAAAACGCAAATATGGACTACAGATATTTGATGTAAGTAATAAAATGAGTTATAAAAAGCAACAGCAATATAAACGTTTTATTGTTCGCCATACATGTCTATTCGGCAATGAAGCATGCATTTTCGTATAGTCAACACATTCAAACTACTCACACTGAACGGTTTGGAACAAGTTACAATTTATTTTCACATGTTGAATTGTAGAAGTGCTTCCTCGTTCTACATGTATAATGAAATCCGTCCTTATTTTTGTTTCAGCATGGTCGTTGTGGTTCTAGAAGTGGTGCTGTCAATAGTGGAGACCAAAGAAACACCAGCAGGTAAATGGGTGCTTTATGATTTAAAACAATTACGTTTAAAATTTCATTGCGAGAAAAAATAAAGATCATCAACATAGGGAATGTTTATGAAACTGTGGCCTTTTTATCATTTCATACATTGGACGTTTTTACGAATATAAAAAGGGCGATGTAGCGATGCTTATTCAAGGCAAACAAGTTATGTACTTGAATGTCCGTATGGATTATTGATGCTTAATTTGAGCTTAACTTAACAAACCAGACGTTTTTATCTTTTTGTATGTACTGTACCGCAGTCATGTTATCGCAAAGACTCTTCATGTTTATCCAGATTATGACGAGTAGTAGAGATTTCGGCGCTCCGTGTTGCAATTCAAATGTCCGGATTGAAATGTTTAACCACTCAGTGTGTTTAGAAAGGTTGATATTTTTAGCGAATTGCGAAAGAATAAGGGGTCTGAGTTGAACAACTACCTCAACTTGATATACCGAGTATTTTCCATAAACACTAACAAATACTTATGCATATATATTTTCTAAAGGCATATTATTATCCGGATTTGAAAAATGGACACACCTATGACAATAGCTTTATTCTTAGGCAAGTTTAGAGTATATTAGGCTTAAAGGCTTATACATGTTAAGAACATGATAATAAGGAAATGGGATCGAATCTTTTCATGCGCAGTGCTAATTTACCCGTTAAAGGTTTAAGCTATTGTTGTAAAGATCCAAAGATTAAAGTTTAGATTGTGTGATGATCTTTATATTTTAAAACGTACCTTAAATACAATATTTGCTAATTTGTTAAATCTTGCTCGACACTTTTTTATTTTCTATTTATAGAAAGAAAACGTAAATTTCTTTGAAACCTTCGTATTTGGAAAATATACCTACTCCATGGTTTGACCATGGCGTTCTTTATTCACAGACCAAAAGCCCCGATAAGCCCAATACATATGGTACAAGAACATCATAAATATTGAGTGCAGTATGCGCCAAACACCAGAGACCACTTCAGAAACTTTTACTTCCACTTTTGTTACCAGCTTTAAAATTATACGACCAAGAGTCATAATCGCTTCAAATCATGGTCATACAAGACTGGATAAGCTATATAGCTCAATAGCGATAAACGTTTTCTGAATTCGAAAGGATTTGAACATTAGTTAAAGTGACTTCTGTATTTAAAAAGTATTAAAATCTCACCATATCTCCTATTTTCAGATGTTCTGAGAAAGTCTCTCCGTTCTTCAAACCAAGAGATTATCATACCCGGGCCAAATATAAACAACACCATCGATAAGTCAATGCTTACATAACTATTCATAATAAGTTAACTAATTTTAAAAGACTGGATGCTAAATAATAATATTTTGCGAAACTTAATGGTGCCGGATAAACCAGATACAGAATGTTCGATTTGAGAAAGTTATTTTATCTTCCTAAGACGCTATTTTCTTTCGCGACCTTTATATAAATGGTAGATTATAACGTATACTAGTATAATTAACGCGGAACGTTGTGTACCAGGATTGTTTTGAATTAAATAAAAGTGTCTTAAAAGAGCCATTGGTGACACTTTAGGGCCGCATTCCTTATAAGGTGAATTATTATCTGATCTGCTAGGCGAGTGACACGTGCATTATGGCAACTTGCTATACACAGAGCGATGACATTTGAGATGTTCAGTAGCTGATTATTGACATGGCCCCAGATTGACATCCACATAACTGTGAAGGGCCATGCAAGGAGACCCTTGTCCCTTTTGGAATGCCCATCATTTAAATGATTACCTACCTATGGTGCCCACTTCTAAAATCAAATAGAATTATACCTGACAGTATGACTAATGTATAACAATATAAAGGAATGCATGAAATGAGGGGGTGGGTGGAGGCGGTGTAAATGTATTTGCAATTATAATTGTTTCTTGACACAAACTACTTAAACACATACTAGATACCTTACCTACGAAGTGTATGTCAATATATACTCTTATTAATTAATTTAGCTTATAAGTTAATTCACAAACCGATTCCCACAAATTTTCCCACTTATATTTATTCGTCACTATTTCGCATTACAGAGGTATTGCCGACGCCGACGAAGTCGGATGACGGTTACGAGCTGATTGGCGGCAACAAGGACGATAACTGTTGTCTCAACGGCGGGATCTGCATCATGAAATCATTTTGTTACTGCAGCGAGTAAGTTTTCCGTCAAAATATAAACTTTTTCTATCAAAGAAACTACATCCCGATTATAAGAATATTTAACGGCAAACCTTTGACTTTTAGTTATTTTTATAACCATTAATTACTTTTCAATTCTGTACATTTTGTGATCACGGACTAATGTTACAAGACTCATCGTCGGATACCAACAGCCACCCCTTTCCATAATCTCCATTCATTGATCCGTCAATGAACATGGCAAACAGTGGTCATAACCCAGTACTTAGCAATACAAAATCAGTTTTCATTTATGGAATCTTTCACTGTTTTCAGAGAGTATTACGGCAGATTTTGCGAAACCGCATGCAGGAGCGCTCGTGTGGAACATTACCTCACGGCACGTGGATGGCGGCCGGATGTCATCTGTGTCACTGCTTTGACGGCCAGCTCCGCTGTAAGGTCACCAGCATCAAGGGGTGTGGTAAGTACATTTGAAGTTACGAAGAAAACAAAGACATAATCATGTATTTAAGACCCTTCATTTGTTTTTAAATATAATGCATAATAAGTAGAAGTATAAGGTTTTAGTCTTAACGTCATGTTGCTTAAAGTTGTCGTACCATCCTACGTAAGTAACGTAACGTATTTTCTCTATTCTAAAAACTATTCAATAAAACTGCAAGTACACTGATGCTGTTCTCCGACTATTTCAGACGGTCACGGTCTTGTGGAAGGTGTAGAGGAAGATCCCGAATATTACGTAGATCAAGACGTCAAGAATTCCGATTATGACGATTTCTACACTGACACACCTGCAAATGAGGTCGACATGCCCGCTGATGACGTCAGCGCACCTGCCACTTCCAGTTCAACAGTTGCCATTGTGACGAGAAGCTTTATTGTTGGTGTGATGTTGTTCTATATGATCTCCCGACGCGAATGGTCTTGATAGATGAAAATACAGTGTGCGTTTGGAAATAAGCTACGTTGACTTAATTGGGCTTTCCGAGTCCTCCGGTGTTTGGGCATCGAGATGGCAGTGGCTCTATGCGGAGCTGTCGGTGCTAGTTTTGCCGTTACAACAGCTGCTGGTGTGATTCCATTTCAAAACATAGTGAAAAGTAAATTGCTCTGACTGCAAATGAATGTTCGAGTCTCTGTATATTATGTGCTAATATGAAACATGTTTGACATGGCTATATTATATGCCTTCCAACTCGTATTGAACAGAAGTGTTTTTATTACTGACTTAATAGCAATGGCCTTCAGGTAAAACTACGAGGAAGACATAAGTATAGAGTGTCAATAGAAGGAATTGATGTGTGCAATACTATTTGTATTGCATGTCGTTTTCTGATTATAATAATATGTGACTTCAAGGGGAAAAAAACAACTTTTCTAAACCCACGCATTGTATTCATACTGTGTTTTTATGCAGTTCCGATTGTGCTTTTATTATTGTAATTCTGGTCATTATTGGTGCAAAACATCTGTTGTTACAATATGCAGTTTTTAATTATTGTTGAAAATATTAATAAAAAGATAAGAAAATAAAAACATGCGTAAACACATTTCTTTTGATATTTTTGGCTCATGAACTGCATTTGTCGTTGTGGTTGTTTTTGTTTTGAATGATAAAAAACAGTTTCCTTTGACGTCGTCTTAGTCGTGAAAAACACGTCACCCCGTGACCACCAATCAAATGTTCGAAACGACTCCCATTAATGGCATGTTTAACACAGTTTAAGAAATCATCTAAAAAGTTTACCCTTAAATATTATATTTTTTAAATGAGGGAACAGTTTATATTTCTGCCACAAATAAAATTAAACGAAAATTATTTTCAATTTTGAGGTATTTTTCATACTTCAACCTTGAAAGACATTGACCTTGACATTGAAGTTGTCAATGGCACGTGTCAATTTGAAATTCATTGTAGGAGAAGAATATATCCATGTGAATATTCACCCCTATATTTTATTGATTATTGCCGCATTCCAATATAATGTTTTAACTGAAATTGCAAGTTATGGTGGCCATCTTGGGCGCCATCTTAGATTTCTCTATCTTCAACACGTGTTTGCAATTAATCACACCAGCTCCATATACTTGAGACTTTGCCAAACATTTGGCTTTATACCATTGTTTGTTTTACTTTCGTTTCCAGTCTTCACCAAAGCCCTCTGATTGTCACTAAGCTATTAATGCCAATACAGGTGGTGTATAACCTTTAAACCTTAACTGTAATTGTGGTGTATAACCTTAAAAGGACCTTAACCGTTATTTATTCTCAAGTTAAATGCTTCATACATGATACATTGCCACAGATCATTCATTTATAAGAATTTAAAGTATTGATGTTTACATATAAATTAAATCATTTAATTGCCAAAAATAAATAAATGAATATTGTTTGTTGATTAAAAATTGTATTAGAAATTGTTCAGAAAAGTCGATATAAGGAGGTGGTACGTAATAGTCTGGTGTATCTTACCAGAATATCTTATGCGGTTCTCTTTTGGCTTAATATGATGGGAAATGATAACATATTATTTAAATATATGCTCTTTGAATGCAATATTGCATTAGATTGCAAACGATTAAAAACAATTTGAGGTAAATAACTGATATTTTAGCACTTTTTCACATTTCGACCTTGAAATGACCTTGACCTTGACCTTTGCTGACCTTGATGGTCAGTGTGTTAGAAAGCATAGCATATGTACATAACTTACTTCAAATATTTAAGTCAATAAATGTTTATGTTAAATAGTTATAATAAATACTGTAAGACAAGTCATGGGATATGAAAACGGCGGCCATCTTGGCTGTTGTCTTGGTTACCATGGTAACCTGGGGGATGCCAGCTGTCCACACTTGCTAAAAATGAACTTCAGACATCCCCCGACACAAATGTCCGCCCGGTTAGCTCAGTCGGTAGAGCGTTGGACTGCGAATCGGACAACCCCGGGCGGACCAAGTCACTTCTGTTGTGATTGGTTATGAAATCCTTTCTACGACCATTCACACTGTACCACTGCCCCTGGCATGTACAGAAGTTGTCAGTTCCTTGCAGAGGTGAAGGCACCTAGTACTGGTTAACCGCCCAGGATATGTGTGCGGTGGTTGAACTGTCACTCTGGGACCCTTCAATGTGCTCACGCCGGGACCCGGAGTATAAACTACTAACACTACCACCCCCGACACAAATATACCAAGAAACGCTATGGACAAAACATGCACACAAATGACTCTAGGGACTAGACTGTCTAGATGTATTTTTCTTTCATCATGGGTATGTTGAAAACCAGGACCATGAATTTAAAAACATACGAACTCTTATCCTGAAACGGTTGAACAAATACATGGAAATAGTTTAAGCCCGGAATGACAAATATTCTAGTTTTCTCCTAAGCTAATCAGAATCATTGATCTGTTACATGAATTTAATAGCTCGAAAACCTTTCATTTATACCGGCATGGGGAAACCCCAGTTATGTGAATTCTGGGCTATATTTATAGACTAATCACCTTTAAAGAGAAACAAATTAATAGAGGATGATTGTTTGTTTCAGTGTACGATCGTAATATATTTCACCGAGTGAGCACCAAAATTCATATTTCACGAATTCGGAGCCACGAGTGAAATATTCACTATAAGTGTTCACGAGATATACAGCTGCAAAATGCAAATACGGAATGTATCTTTTTGTTTCGTACTAATTCTGAAAAAAGTGTATTGCCTTTAACCATTTCGAAAGAAAACATCAATTTTAATTGTTTCCTTTAAATTTCTTAATCGTAGCACACTTAAAAAGCGTGTGAAGTTGTTATTTTTATCAATTTATAACAGGTAATTTGCTCTTGATAATTAAGCAGAACAAGAGGCGGACGCCGCTAATTATAACCACGCGTTGATTGGCCAAGCTGACCGCATGACAGGTAATCGGCTTACTGTGAGCCAATAGGAAGGCGTCTACTATCATTACACCTTTTTGTCAACAAATCCACGAATAGGCATATTTAATATCAGAAAAAAATGTTTCGACAATCAAAGTCGGTTCTCATCTGTTATCACTTACATTTAAATAAAAATTGTTCTAGTGAAACTGTGGATGTTTTTTTACAAAAACGCAAATATGGACTACAGATATTTGATGTAAGTAATAAAATGAGTTATAAAAAGCAACAGCAATATAAACGTTTTATTGTTCGCCATACATGTCTATTCGGCAATGAAGCATGCATTTTCGTATAGTCAACACATTCAAACTACTCACACTGAACGGTTTGGAACAAGTTACAATTTATTTTCACATGTTGAATTGTAGAAGTGCTTCCTCGTTCTACATGTATAATGAAATCCGTCCTTATTTTTGTTTCAGCATGGTCGTTGTGGTTCTAGAAGTGGTGCTGTCAATAGTGGAGACCAAAGAAACACCAGCAGGTAAATGGGTGCTTTATGATTTAAAACAATTACGTTTAAAATTTCATTGCGAGAAAAAATAAAGATCATCAACATAGGAATGTTTATGAAACTGTGGCCTTTTATCATTTCATACATTGGACGTTTTTACGAATATAAAAAGGGCGATGTAGCGATGCTTATTCAAGGCAAACAAGTTATGTACTTGAATGTCCGTATGGATTATTGATGCTTAATTTGAGCTTAACTTAACAAACCAGACGTTTTTATCTTTTTGTATGTACTGTACCGCAGTCATGTTATCGCAAAGACTCTTCATGTTTATCCAGATTATGACGAGTAGTAGAGATTTCGGCGCTCCGTGTTGCAATTCAAATGTCCGGATTGAAATGTTTAACCACTCAGTGCTTGTTTAGAAAGGTTGATATTTTTAGCGAATTGCGAAAGAATAAGGGGTCTGAGTTGAACAACTACCTCAACTTGATATACCGAGTATTTTCCATAAACACTAACAAATACTTATGCATATATATTTTCTAAAGGCATATTATTATCCGGATTTGAAAAATGGACACACCTATGACAATAGCTTTATTCTTAGGCAAGTTTAGAGTATATTAGGCTTAAAGGCTTATACATGTTAAGAACATGATAATAAGGAAATGGGATCGAATCTTTCATGCGCAGTGCTAATTTACCCGTTAAAGGTTTAAGCTATTGTTGTAAAGATCCAAAGATTAAAGTTTAGATTGTGTGATGATCTTTATATTTTAAAACGTACCTTAAATACAATATTTGCTAATTTGTTAAATCTTGCTCGACACTTTTTTATTTTCTATTTAATAGAAAGAAAACGAAATTTCTTTGAAACCTTCGTATTTGGAAAATATACCTACTCCATGGTTTGACCATGGCGTTCTTTATTCACAGACCAAAAGCCCCGATAAGCCCAATACATATGGTACAAGAACATCATAAATATTGAGTGCAGTATGCGCCAAACACCAGAGACCACTTCAGAAACTTTTACTTCCATTTTGTTACCAGCTTAAAATTATACGACCAAGAGTCATAATCGCTTCAAATCATGGTCATACAAGACTGGATAAGCTATATAGCTCAATAGCGATAAACGTTTTCTGAATTCGAAAGGATTTGAACATTAGTTAAAGTGACTTCTGTATTTAAAAAGTATTAAAATCTCACCATATCTCCTATTTTCAGATGTTCTGAGAAAGTCTCTCCGTTCTTCAAACCAAGAGATTATCATACCCGGGCCAAATATAAACAACACCACCTCGAAGTCATGCTTACATAACTATTCATAATAAGTTAACTAATTTTAAAAGACTGGATGCTAAATAATAATATTTTGCGAAACTTAATGGTGCCGGATAAACCAGATACAGAATGTTCGATTTGAGAAAGTTATTTTATCTTCCTAAGACGCTATTTTCTTTCGCGACCTTTATATAAATGGTAGATTATAACGTATACTAGTATAATTAACGCGGGACGTTGTGTACCAGGTTTGTTTTGAATTAAATAAAAGTGTCTTAAAAGAGCCATTGGTGACACTTTAGGGCCGCATTCCTTATAAGGTGAATTATTATCTGATCTGCTAGGCGAGTGACACGTGCATTATGGCAACTTGCTATACACAGAGCGATGACATTTGAGATGTTCAGTAGCTGATTATTGACATGGCCCCAGAATTGACATCCACATAACTGTGAAGGGCCATGCAAGGAGACCCTTGTCCCTTTTGGAATGCCCATCATTTAAATGATTACCTACCTATGGTGCCCACTTCTAAAATCAAATAGAATTATACCTGACAGTATGACTAATGTATAACAATATAAAGGAATGCATGAAATGAGGGGGTGGGTGGAGGCGGTGTAAATGTATTTGCAATTATAATTGTTTCTTGACACAAACTACTTAAACACATACTAGATACCTTACCTACGAAGTGTATGTCAATATATACTCTTATTAATTAATTTAGCTTATAAGTTAATTCACAAACCGATTCCCACAAATTTTCCCACTTATATTTATTCGTCACTATTTCGCATTACAGATGTATTGCCGACGCCGACGAAGTCGGATGACGGTTACGAGCTGATTGGCGGCAACAAGGACGATAACTGTTGTCTCAACGGCGGGATCTGCATCATGAAATCATTTTGTTACTGCAGCGAGTAAGTTTTCCGTCAAAATATAAACTTTTTCTATCAAAGAAACTACATCCCGATTATAAGAATATTTAACGGCAAACCTTTGACTTTTAGTTATTTTTATAACCATTAATTACTTTTCAATTCTGTACATTTTGTGATCACGGACTAATGTTACAAGACTCATCGTCGGATACCAACAGCCACCCTTTCCATAATCTCCATTCATTGATCCGTCAATGAACATGGCAAACAGTGGTCATAACCCAGTACTTAGCAATACAAAATCAGTTTTCATTTATGGAATCTTTCACTGTTTTCAGAGAGTATTACGGCAGATTTTGCGAAAACCGCATGCAGGAGCGCTCGTGTGGAACATTACCTCACGGCACGTGGATGGCGGCCGGATGTCATCTGTGTCACTGCTTTGACGGCCAGCTCCGCTGTAAGATCACCAGCATCAAGGGGTGTGGTAAGTACTTTTGAAGTTACGAAGAACACAAAGACATAATCATGTATTTATGACCCTTCATTTGTTTTAAAATATAATGCATAATAAGTAGGAGTATAAGGTTTTAGTCTTTACGTCATGTTGCTTAATTTGTCGCACCATCCTACGTAAGTAATGTAACGTATTTTCTCTATTCTAAAAACTATTCAATAAAACTGCAAGTACACTGATGCTGTTCTCCGACTATTTCAGACGGTCACGGTCTTGTGGAAGGTGTAGAGGAAGATCCCGAATATTACGTAGATCAAGACGTCAAGAATTCCGATTATGACGATTTCTACACTGACACACCTGCAAATGAGGTCGACATGCCCGCTGATGACGTCAGCGCACCTGCCACTTCCAGTTCAACAGTTGCCATTGTGACGAGAAGCTTTATTGTTGGTGTGATGTTGTTCTATATGATCTCCCGACGCGAATGGTCTTGATAGATGAAATCACAGTGTGCGTTTGGAAATAATCTACGTTGACTTAATTGGGCTTTCCGAGTCCTCCGGTGTTTGGGCATCGAGATGGCAGTGGCTCTATGCGGAGCTGTCGGTGCTAGTTTTGCCGTACAACAGCTGCTGTGTGATTCCATTCAAAGCATAGTGAAAAGTAAATTGCTCTGACTGCAAATGAATGTTCGAGTCTCTGTATATTATGTGCTAATATGAAACATGTTTGACATGGCTATATTATATGCCCTTCCAACTCGTATTGAACAGAAGTGCTTTTTAAACTGACTTAATAGCAATGGCCTTCAGGTAAAACTACGAGGAAGACATAAGTATAGAGTGTCAATAGAAGGAATTGATGTGTGCAATACACTATTTGTATTGCATGTCGTTTTCTGATTATAATAATATTGACTTCAAGGGGAAAAAACAACTTTTCTAAACCCACGCATTGTATTCATACTGTGTTTTTATGCAGTTCCGATTGTGCTTTTATTATTGTAATTCTGGTCATTATTGGTGCAAAACATCTGTTGTTACCAATATGCAGTTTTTAATTATTGTTGAAATATTAATAAAAAAGATAAGAAAATAAAAAACATGCGTAAACACATTTCTTTTGATATTTTTGGCTCATGAACTGCATTTGTCGTTGTGGTTGTTTTTGTTTTGAATGATAAAAAACAGTTTCCTTTGACGTCGTCTTAGTCGTGAAAAACACGTCACCCCGTGACCACCAATCAAATGTTCGAAACGACTCCATTAATGGCATGTTTTAACAAGTTTTAAGAAATCATCTGAAAAGTTTACCCTTAAATATTATATTTTTTAAATGAGGGAACAGTTTATATTTCTGCCACAAATAAAATTAAACGAAAATTATTTTCAATTTTGAGGTATTTTTCATACTTCAACCTTGAAAGACATTGACCTTGACATTGAAGTTGTCAATGGCACGTGTCAATTTGAAATTCATTGTAGGAGAAGAAATATTCCATGTGAATATTCACCCCTATACATTTTATTGATTATTGCCGCATTCCAATATAATGTTTTAACTGAAATTGGCAAGTTATGGTGGCCATCTTGGGCGCCATCTAGATTCTCTATCTTCAACACGTGTTTGCAATTAATCACACCAGCTCCCATATACTTGAGACTTTGCCAAACATTTGGCTTTATACCATTGTTTGTTTTACTTTCGTTTCCAGTCTTCACCAAAGCCCTCTGATTGTCACTAAGCTATTAATGCCAATACAGGTGGTGTATAACCTTTAAAACCTTAACTGTAATTGTGGTGTATAACCTTTAAAGGACCTTAACCGTTATTTATTCTCAAGTTAAATGCTTCATACATGATACATTGCCACAGATCATTCACATTATAAGATTTAAAGTTTGAGTATTGATTTACATATAAATTAAATCACTTTAATTGCCAAAAATAAATAATGAATATTGTTTGTTGATTAAAAATTGTATTAGAAATTGTTCAGAAAAGTCGATATAAGGAGTGGTACGTAATAGTCTGGTGTATCTTACCAGAATATCTTATGCGGTTCTCTTTTGGCTTAATATGATGGGAAATGATAACATATTATTTAAATATATGCTTTTGAATGCAATATTGCATTAGATTGCAAACGATTAAAAACAATTTGAGGTAAATAACTGATATTTTAGCACTTTTTCACATTTCGACCTTGAAATGACCTTGACCTTGGACCTGCTGACCTTGATGGGTCAATGTGTTAGAAAGCATAGCATATGTACATAACTTACTTCAAATATTTAAGTCAATAAATGTTTATGTTTAAATAGTTATAATAAATACTGTAAGACAAGTCATGGGATATGAAAACGGCGGCCATCTTGGCTGTTGTCTTGGTTACCATGGTAACCTGGGGGATGCCAGCTGTCCACCCTTGCTAAAAATGAACTTCAGACATCCCCCGACACAATGTCCGCCCGGTTAGCTCAGTCGGTAGAGCGTTGGACTGCGAATCGGACAACCCCGGCGGACCAAGTCACTTCTGTTGTGATTGGTTATGAAATCCTTTCTACGACCATTCACACTGTACCACTGCCCCTGGCATGTACAGAAGTTGTCAGTTCCTTGCAGAGGTGAAGGCACCTAGTACTGGTTAACCGCCCAGGATATGTGTGCGGTGGTGGTGAACTGTCACTCTGGGACCCTTCAATGTGCTCACCCGGGACCCGGAGTATAAACTACTAACACTACCACCCCCGACACAAATATACCAAAAAACGCTATGGACAAAACATGCACACAAATGACTCTAGGGACTAGACTGTCTAGGTGTATTTTTCTTTCATCATGGGTATGTTGAAAACCAGGACCATGAATTTAAAAACATACGAACTCTTATCCTGAAACGGTTGAACAAATACATGGAATAGTTTAAGCCCGGAATGACAAATATTCTAGTTTTCTCCTAAGCTAATCAGAATCATTGGATCTGTTACATGAATTTTAAATAGCTCGAAAACCTTTCATTTATACCGGCATGGGGAAACAACCCAGTTATGTGAATTCTGGGCTATATTTATAGACTAATCACCTTTAAAGAGAAACAAATTAATAGAGGATGATTGTTTGTTTCAGTGTACGATCGTAATATATTTCACCGAGTGAGCACCAAAATTCATATTTCACGAATTCGGAGCCACGAGTGAAATATTCACTATAAGTGTTCACGAGATATACAGCTGCAAAATGCAAATACGGAATGTATCTTTTTGTTTTCGTACTAATCTGAAAAAGTGTATTGCCTTTAACCATTTCGAAAGGAAACCAATTTTAATTGTTTCCTTTAAATTTCTTAATCGTAGCACACTTAAAAAGCGTGTGAAGTTGTTATTTTTATCAATTTATAACAGGTAATTTGCTTAGATAATTAAGCAGAACAAGAGGCGGACGCCGCTAATTATAACCACGCGTTGATTGGCCAAGCTGACCGCATGACAGGTAATCGGCTTACTGTGAGCCAATAGGAAGGCGTCTACTATCATTACCACCTTTTTGTCAACAAATCCACGAATAGGCATATTTAATATCAGAAAAAATGTTTCGACAATCAAAGTCGGTTCTCATCTGTTATACACTTACATTTAATAAAAATTGTTCTAGTGAAACTGTGGATGTTTTTTTACACAAAACGCAAATATGGACTACAGAATATTTGATGTATGTAATAAAATGAGTTATAAAAAGCAACAGCAATATAAACGTTTTATTGTTCGCCATACATGTCTATTGGCAATGAAGCATGCATTTTCGTATAGTCAACACATTCAAACTACTCACACTGAACGATTTGGAACAAGTTACTATTTATTTTCACATGTTGAATTGTAGAAGTGCTTCCTCGTTCTACATGTATAATGAAATCCGTCCTTATTTTTGTTTCAGCATGGTCGTTGTGTTCTAGAAGTGGTGCTGTCAATAGTGGAGACCAAAGAAACACCAGCATGAAATGGGTGCTTTAATGATTTAAAATAATTACGTTTAAAATTTCATTGCGAGAAAAATAAAGATCATCAACATAGAGAATGTTTATGAAACTGTGGCCTTTTTATCATTTCTACATTGGACGTTTTTACGAATTAAAAGGGCGATGTAGCGATGCTTACAAGGCAACACACAGAGTACTTGAATGTCCATATGTAAACTGGTGCTTAATTGAGCTTTAACTTAACAAAACCAGGACTCTTTTTTGATCTTTCGTATGTACTGTACCGCACGCTCATGCTATCGCAATAGAATCTTCAAGTTTATCCAGATTATGACGAGTAGTAGAGATTTCGGCGCTCCGTGTTGCAATTCAAATGTCCGGATTGAAATGTTAACCACTCAGTGCTTGTTTAGAAAGGTTGATATTTTTAGCGAATTGCGAAAGAATAAGGGGGTCTGAGTTGAACAACTACCTCAACTTGATATACCGAGTATTTGCCATAAACACTAACAAAATACTTATGCATATATATTTTCTAAAGGCATACTATTATCCGGATTTGAAAAATGGACACACCTATGACAATAGCTTTATTCTTAGGCAAGTTTGGAGTATATTAGGCTTAAAGGCTTATACATGTTAAGAACATGATAATAAGGAAATGGGATCGAATCTTTTCATGCGCAGTGCTAATTTACCCGTTAAAGGTTTAAGCTATTGTTGTAAAGATCCAAAGATTAAAGTTTAGATTGTGTGATGATCTTTATATTTTAAAACGTACCTTAAATACAATATTTGCTAATTTGTTAAATCTTGCTCGACATTTTTTTATTTTCTATTTTAATAGAAAGAAAACGTAAACTTCTTTGAAACCTTCGTATTTGGAAAATATACCTACTCTATGGTTTGACCACGGCTTTCTTTACTCACAGACCAAAAGCCCCGATAAGCCCAAAACATATGGTACAAGAACATCATAAATATTGAGTGCAGTATGCGCCAAACACCAGAGACCACTTCAGAAACTTTTACTTCCACCTTTGTTACCAGCTTTAAAATTATACGACCAAGAGTCATAATCGCTTCAAATCATGGTCATACAAGACTGGATAAGCTATATAGCTCAATAGCGATAAACGTTTTCTGAATTCGAAAGGATTTGAACATTAGTTAAAGTGACTTCTGTATTTAGAAAGTATTAAAATCTCACCATATCTCCTATTTTCAGATGTTCTGGGAAAGTCTCTCCGTTCTTCAAACCAAGAGATTATCATACCCGGGCCAAATATAGACAACACCATCGGTAAGTCAATGCTTACATAACTATTCATAATAAGTTAACTAATTTTAAAAGACTGGATGCTAAATAATAATATATTTTGCGAAACTTAATGGTGCCGGATAAACCAGATACAGAATGTTCGATTTGAGAAAGTTATTTTATCTTCCTAAGACGCTATTTTCTTTCGCGACCTTTATATAAATGGTAGATTATAACGATACTAGTATAATTAACGCGGAACGTTGTGTACCAGGATTGTTTTGAATTAAAAAAGTGTCTTAAAAGAGCCATTGGTGACACTTTAGGGCCGCATTCCTTATAAGGTGAATTATTATCTGATCTGCTGCGAGTGACACGTGCAGTATGGCAACTTGCTATACACAGAGCGATGACATTTGAGATGTTCAGTAGCTGATTATTGACATGGCCCAGATTGACATCCACATAACTGTGAAGGGCCATGCAAGGAGACCCTTGTCCCTTTTGAATGCCCATCATTTAAATGATTACCTACTATGGTGCCCACTTCTAAAATCAAATAGAATTATACCTGACAGTATGACTAATGTATAACAATATAAAGGAATGCATGAAATGAGGGGGTGGGTGGAGGCGGTGTGTAAATGTATTTGCAATTATAATTGTTTCTTGACACAAACTACTTAAAACACATACTAGATACCTTACCTACGAAGTGTATGTCAATATATACTCTTATTAATTATTTAGCTTATAAGTTAATTCAAACCGATTCCCACAAATTTTCCCACTTATATTTATTCGTCACTATTTCGCATTACAGATGTATTGCCGACGCCGACGAAGTCGGATGACGGTTACGAGCTGATTGGCGGCAACAAGGACGATAACTGTTGTCTCAACGGCGGATCTGCATCATGAAATCATTTTGTTACTGCAGCGAGTAAGTTTTCCGTCAAAATATAAACTTTTTCTATCAAAGAAACTACATCCCGATTATAAGAATATTTACGGCAAACCTTTGACTTAGTTTTATTTTTATAACCATTAATTACTTTCAATTCTGTACATTTTGTGATCACGGACTAATGTTACAAGACTCATCGTCGGATACCAACAGCCACCCCTTTCCATAATCTCCATTCATTGATCCGTCAATGAACATGGCAAACAGTGGTCATAACCCAGTACTTAGCAATACAAAATCAGTTTTCATTTATGGAATCTTTCACTTTTCAGAGAGTATTACGGCAGATTTTGCGAAAACCGCATGCAGAGAGCGCTCGTGTGGAACATTACCTCACGGCACGTGGATGGCGGCCGGATGTCATCTGTGTCACTGCTTTGACGGCCAGCTCCGCTGTAGGTCACCAGCATCAAGGGGTGTGGTAAGTACATTTGAAGTTACGAAGAAAACAAAGACATAATCATGTATTTAAGACCCTTCATTTGTTTTTAAATATAATGCATAATAAGTAGAAGTATAAGGTTTTAGTCTTAACGTCATGTTGCTTAAATTTGTCGCACCATCCTACGTAAGTAATGTAACGTATTTTCTCTATTCTAAAAACTATTCAATAAAACTGCAAGTACACTGATGCTGTTCTCCGACTATTTCAGACGGTCACGGTCTTGTGGAAGGTGTAGAGGAAGATCCCGAATATTACGTAGATCAAGACGTCAAGAATTCCGATTATGACGATTTCTACACTGACACACCTGCAAATGAGGTCGACATGCCGCTGATGACGTCAGCGCACCTGCCACTTCCAGTTCAACAGTTGCATTGTGACGAGAAGCTTATTGTGGTGTGATGTTGTTCTATATGATCTCCGACGCGAATGGTCTTGATAGATGAAAATACAGTGTGCGTTTGGAAATAAGCTACGTTGACTTAATTGGGCTTCCGAGTCCTCCGGTGTTTGGGCATCGAGATGGCAGTGGCTCTATGCGGAGCTGTCGGTGCTAGTTTTGCCGTTACAACAGCTGCTGGTGTGATTCCATTTCAAAACATAGTGAAAAGTAAATTGCTCTGACTGCAAATGAATGTTCGAGTCTCTGTATATTATGTGCTAATATGAAACATGTTTGACATGGCTATATTATATGCCTTCCAACTCGTATTGAACAGAAGTGCTTTTTTATTACTGACTTAATAGCAATGGCCTTCAGGTAAAACTACGAGGAAGACATAAGTATAGAGTGTCAATAGAAGGAATTGATGTGTGCAATACTATTTGTATTGCATGTCGTTTTCTGATTATAATATATGTGACTTCAAGGGGAAAAAAACAACTTTTCTAAACCCACGCATTGTATTCATACTGTGTTTTTATGCAGTTCCGATTGTGCTTTTATTATTGTAATTCTGGTCATTATTGGTGCAAAACATCTGTTGTTACAATATGCAGTTTTTAATTATTGTTGAAAATATTAATAAAAAGATAAGAAAATAAAAAACATGCGTAAACACATTTCTTTTGATATTTTTGGCTCATGAACTGCATTGTCGTTGTGGTTGTTTTTGTTTTGAATGATAAAAACAGTTTCCTTTGACGTCGTCTTAGTCGTGAAAAACACGTCACCCCGTGACCACCAATCAAATGTTCGAAACGACTCCCATTAATGGCATGTTTAACACAGTTTTAAGAAATCATCTAAAAAGTTTACCTTAAATATTATATTTTTAAATGAGGGAACAGTTTATATTTGCCACAAATAAAATTAAACGAAAATTATTTTCAATTTTGAGGTATTTTCATACTTCAACCTTGAAAGACATTGACCTTGACATTGAAGTTGTCAATGGCACGTGTCAATTTGAAATTCATTGTAGGAGAAGAAATATATCCATGTGAATATTCACCCCTATATTTTATTGATTATTGCCGCATTCCAATATAATGTTTTAACTGAAATTGCAAGTTATGGTGGCCATCTTGGGCGCCATCTTAGATTTCTCTATCTTCAACACGTGTTTGCAATTAATCACACCAGCTCCATATACTTGAGACTTTGCCAAACATTTGGCTTTATACCATTGTTTGTTTTACTTTCGTTTCCAGTCTTCACCAAAGCCCTCTGATTGTCACTAAGTATTAATGCCAATACAGGTGGTGTATAACCTTTAAACCTTAACTGTAATTGTGGTGTATACCTTAAAAGGACCTTAACCGTTATTTATTCTCAAGTTAAATGCTTCATACATGATACATTGCCACAGATCATTCATTTATAAGAATTTAAAGTATTGATGTTTACATATAAATTAAATCATTTAATTGCCAAAATAAATAAATGAATATTGTTTGTTGATTAAAAATTGTATTAGAAATTGTTCAGAAAAGTCGATATAAGGAGGTGGTACGTAATAGTCTGGTGTATCTTACCAGAATATCTTATGCGGTTCTCTTTTGGCTTAATATGATGGGAAATGATAACATATTATTTAAATATATGCTCTTTGAATGCAATATGCATTAGATTGCAAACGATTAAAAACAATTTGAGGTAAATAACTGATATTTTAGCACTTTTTCACATTTCGACCTTGAAATGACCTTGACCTTGACCTTGCTGACCTTGATGGTCAGTGTGTTAGAAAGCATAGCATATGTACATAACTTACTTCAAATATTTAAGTCAATAAATGTTTATGTTAAATAGTTATAATAAATACTGTAAGACAAGTCATGGGATATGAAAACGGCGGCCATCTTGGCTGTTGTCTGGTTACCATGGTAACCTGGGGGATGCCAGCTGTCCACACTTGCTAAAAATGAACTTCAGACATCCCCGACACAAATGTCCGCCCGGTTAGCTCAGTCGGTAGAGCGTTGGACTGCGAATCGGACAACCCCGGGCGGACCAAGTCACTTCTGTTGTGATTGGTTATGAAATCCTTTCTACGACCATTCACACTGTACCACTGCCCTGGCATGTACAGAAGTTGTCAGTTCCTTGCAGAGGTGAAGGCACCTAGTACTGGTTAACCGCCCAGGATATGTGTGCGGTGGTTGAACTGTCACTCTGGGACCCTTCAATGTGCTCACGCCGGGACCGGAGTATAAACTACTAACACTACACCCCCGACACAAATAACCAAGAAACGCTATGGACAAAACATGCACACAAATGACTCTAGGGACTAGACTGTCTAGATGTATTTTTCTTTCATCATGGGTATGTTGAAAACCAGGACCATGAATTTAAAAACATACGAACTCTTATCCTGAAACGGTTGAACAAATACATGGAAATAGTTTAAGCCCGGAATGACAAATATTCTAGTTTTCTCCTAAGCTAATCAGAATCATTGATCTGTTACATGAATTTTAATAGCTCGAAAACCTTTCATTTATACCGGCATGGGGAAACCCCAGTTATGTGAATTCTGGGCTATATTATAGACTAATCACCTTTAAAGAGAAACAAATTAATAGAGGATGATTGTTTGTTTCAGTGTACGATCGTAATATATTTCACCGAGTGAGCACCAAAATTCATATTTCACGAATTCGGAGCCACGAGTGAAATATTCACTATAAGTGTTCACGAGATATACAGCTGCAAAATGCAAATACGGAATGTATCTTTTTGTTTCGTACTAATTCTGAAAAAAGTGTATTGCCTTTAACCATTTCGAAAGAAACATCAATTTTAATTGTTTCCTTTAAATTTCTTAATCGTAGCACACTTAAAAAGCGTGTGAAGTTGTTATTTTTATCAATTTATAACAGGTAATTTGCTCTTGATAATTAAGCAGAACAAGAGGCGGACGCCGCTAATTATAACCACGCGTTGATTGGCCAAGCTGACCGCATGACAGGTAATCGGCTTACTGTGAGCCAATAGGAAGGCGTCTACTATCATTACACCTTTTTGTCAACAAATCCACGAATAGGCATATTTAATATCAGAAAAAAATGTTTCGACAATCAAAGTCGGTTCTCATCTGTTATCACTTACATTTAAATAAAAATTGTTCTAGTGAAACTGTGGATGTTTTTTTACAAAAACGCAAATATGGACTACAGATATTTGATGTAAGTAATAAAATGAGTTATAAAAAGCAACAGCAATATAAACGTTTTATTGTTCGCCATACATGTCTATTCGGCAATGAAGCATGCATTTTCGTATAGTCAACACATTCAAACTACTCACACTGAACGGTTTGGAACAAGTTACAATTTATTTTCACATGTTGAATTGTAGAAGTGCTTCCTCGTTCTACATGTATAATGAAATCCGTCCTTATTTTTGTTTCAGCATGGTCGTTGTGGTTCTAGAAGTGGTGCTGTCAATAGTGGAGACCAAAGAAACACCAGCAGGTAAATGGGTGCTTTATGATTTAAAACAATTACGTTTAAAATTTCATTGCGAGAAAAAATAAAGATCATCAACATAGGGAATGTTTATGAAACTGTGGCCTTTTTATCATTTCATACATTGGACGTTTTTACGAATATAAAAAGGGCGATGTAGCGATGCTTATTCAAGGCAAACAAGTTATGTACTTGAATGTCCGTATGGATTATTGATGCTTAATTTGAGCTTAACTTAACAAACCAGACGTTTTTATCTTTTTGTATGTACTGTACCGCAGTCATGTTATCGCAAAGACTCTTCATGTTTATCCAGATTATGACGAGTAGTAGAGATTTCGGCGCTCCGTGTTGCAATTCAAATGTCCGGATTGAAATGTTTAACCACTCAGTGCTTGTTTAGAAAGGTTGATATTTTTAGCGAATTGCGAAAGAATAAGGGGGTCTGAGTTGAACAACTACCTCAACTTGATATACCGAGTATTTGCCATAAACACTAACAAATACTTATGCATATATATTTTCTAAAGGCATTATTATCCGGATTTGAAAAATGGACACACCTATGACAATAGCTTTATTCTTAGGCAAGTTTAGAGTATATTAGGCTTAAAGGCTTATACATGTTAAGAACATGATAATAAGGAAATGGGATCGAATCTTTTCATGCGCAGTGCTAATTTACCCGTTAAAGGTTTAAGCTATTGTTGTAAAGATCCAAAGATTAAAGTTTAGATTGTGTGATGATCTTTATATTTTAAAACGTACCTTAAATACAATATTTGCTAATTTGTTAAATCTTGCTCGACACTTTTTTATTTTCTATTTAATAGAAAGAAAACGTAAATTTCTTTGAAACCTTCGTATTTGGAAAATATACCTACTCCATGGTTTGACCATGGCGTTCTTTATTCACAGACCAAAAGCCCCGATAAGCCCAATACATATGGTACAAGAACATCATAAATATTGAGTGCAGTATGCGCCAAACACCAGAGACCACTTCAGAAACTTTTACTTCCACTTTTGTTACCAGCTTTAAAATTATACGACCAAGAGTCATAATCGCTTCAAATCATGGTCATACAAGACTGGATAAGCTATATAGCTCAATAGCGATAAACGTTTTCTGAATTCGAAAGGATTTGAACATTAGTTAAAGTGACTTCTGTATTTAAAAAGTATTAAAATCTCACCATATCTCCTATTTTCAGATGTTCTGAGAAAGTCTCTCCGTTCTTCAAACCAAGAGATTATCATACCCGGGCCAAATATAAACAACACCATCGATAAGTCATGCTTACATAACTATTCATAATAAGTTAACTAATTTTAAAAGACTGGATGCTAAATAATAATATTTTGCGAAACTTAATGGTGCCGGATAAACCAGATACAGAATGTTCGATTTGAGAAAGTTATTTTATCTTCCTAAGACGCTATTTTCTTTCGCGACCTTTATATAAATGGTAGATTATAACGTATACTAGTATAATTAACGCGGAACGTTGTGTACCAGGATTGTTTTGAATTAATAAAAGTGTCTTAAAAGAGCCATTGGTGACACTTTAGGGCCGCATTCCTTATAAGGTGAATTATTATCTGATCTGCTAGGCGAGTGACACGTGCATTATGGCAACTTGCTATACACAGAGCGATGACATTTGAGATGTTCAGTAGCTGATTATTGACATGGCCCCAGAATTGACATCCACATAACTGTGAAGGGCCATGCAAGGAGACCCTTGTCCCTTTTGGAATGCCCATCATTTAAATGATTACCTACCTATGGTGCCCACTTCTAAAATCAAATAGAATTATACCTGACAGTATGACTAATGTATAACAATATAAAGGAATGCATGAAATGAGGGGGTGGGTGGAGGCGGTGTAAATGTATTTGCAATTATAATTGTTTCTTGACACAAACTACTTAAACACATACTAGATACCTTACCTACGAAGTGTATGTCAATATATACTCTTATTAATTAATTTAGCTTATAAGTTAATTCACAAACCGATTCCCACAAATTTTTCCCACTTATATTTATTCGTCACTATTTCGCATTACAGATGTATTGCCGACGCCGACGAAGTCGGATGACGGTTACGAGCTGATTGGCGGCAACAAGGACGATAACTGTTGTCTCAACGGCGGGATCTGCATCATGAAATCATTTTGTTACTGCAGCGAGTAAGTTTTCCGTCAAAATATAAACTTTTTCTATCAAAGAAACTACATCCCGATTATAAGAATATTTAACGGCAAACCTTTGACTTTTAGTTATTTTTATAACCATTAATTACTTTTCAATTCTGTACATTTTGTGATCACGGACTAATGTTACAAGACTCATCGTCGGATACCAACAGCCACCCCTTTCCATAATCTCCATTCATTGATCCGTCAATGAACATGGCAAACAGTGGTCATAACCCAGTACTTAGCAATACAAAATCAGTTTTCATTTATGGAATCTTTCACTGTTTTCAGAGAGTATTACGGCAGATTTTGCGAAAACCGCATGCAGGAGCGCTCGTGTGGAACATTACCTCACGGCACGTGGATGGCGGCCGGATGTCATCTGTGTCACTGCTTTGACGGCCAGCTCCGCTGTAAGGTCACCAGCATCAAGGGGTGTGGTAAGTACATTTGAAGTTACGAAGAAACAAAGACATAATCATGTATTTATGACCCTTCATTTGTTTTAAATATAATGCATAATAAGTAGGAGTATAAGGTTTTAGTCTTTACGTCATGTTGCTTAAATTTGTCGCACCATCCTACGTAAGTAATGTAACGTATTTTCTCTATTCTAAAAACTATTCAATAAAACTGCAAGTACACTGATGCTGTTCTCCGACTATTTCAGACGGTCACGGTCTTGTGGAAGGTGTAGAGGAAGATCCCGAATATTACGTAGATCAAGACGTCAAGAATTCCGATAATAACGATTTCTACACTGACACACCTGCAAATGAGGTCGACATGCCCGCTGATGACGTCAGCGCACCTGCCACTTCCAGTTCAACAGTTGCCATTGTGACGAGAAGCTTTATTGTTGGTGTGATGTTGTTCTATATGATCTCCCGACGCGAATGGTCTTGATAGATGAAATCACAGTGTGCGTTTGGAAATAATCTACGTTGACTTAATTGGGCTTTCCGAGTCCTCCGGTGTTTGGGCATCGAGATGGCAGTGGCTCTATGCGGAGCTGTCGGTGCTAGTTTTGCCGTTACAACAGCTGCTGGTGTGATTCCATTTCAAAGCATAGTGAAAAGTAAATTGCTCTGACTGCAAATGAATGTTCGAGTCTCTGTATATTATGTGCTAATATGAAACATGTTTGACATGGCTATATTATATGCCTTCCAACTCGTATTGAACAGAAGTGCTTTTTATTACTGACTTAATAGCAATGGCCTTCAGGTAAAACTACGAGGAAGACATAAGTATAGAGTGTCAATAGAAGGAATTGATGTGTGCAATACTATTTGTATTGCATGTCGTTTTCTGATTATAATAATATGTGACTTCAAGGGGAAAAAACAACTTTTCTAAACCCACGCATTGTATTCATACTGTGTTTTTATGCAGTTCCGATTGTGCTTTTATTATTGTAATTCTGGTCATTATTGGTGCAAAACATCTGTTGTTACAATATGCAGTTTTTAATTATTGTTGAAAATATTAATAAAAAGATAAGAAAATAAAAACATGCGTAAACACATTTCTTTTGATATTTTTGGCTCATGAACTGCATTTGTCGTTGTGGTTGTTTTTGTTTTGAATGATAAAAAACAGTTTCCTTTGACGTCGTCTTAGTCGTGAAAAACACGTCACCCCGTGACCACCAATCAAATGTTCGAAACGACTCCCATTAATGGCATGTTTAACACAGTTTTAAGAAATCATCTGAAAAGTTTACCCTTAAATATTATATTTTTTAAATGAGGGAACAGTTTATATTTCTGCCACAAATAAAATTAAACGAAAATTATTTTCAATTTTGAGGTATTTTTCATACTTCAACCTTGAAAGACATTGACCTTGACATTGAAGTTGTCAATGGCACGTGTCAATTTGAAATTCATTGTAGAGAAGAAATATATCCATGTGAATATTCACCCCTATATTTTATTGATTATTGCCGCATTCCAATATAATGTTTTAACTGAAATTGCAAGTTATGGTGGCCATCTTGGGCGCCATCTTAGATTTCTCTATCTTCAACACGTGTTTGCAATTAATCACACCAGCTCCATATACTTGAGACTTTGCCAAACATTTGGCTTTATACCATTGTTTGTTTTACTTTCGTTTCCAGTCTTCACCAAAGCCCTCTGATTGTCACTAAGCTATTAATGCCAATACAGGTGTGTATAACCTTTAAACCTTAACTGTAATTGTGGTGTATAACCTTAAAAGGACCTTAACCGTTATTTATTCTCAAGTTAAATGCTTCATACATGATACATTGCCACAGATCATTCATTTATAAGAATTTAAAGTATTGATGTTTACATATAAATTAAATCATTTAATTGCCAAAAATAAATAAATGAATATTGTTTGTTGATTAAAAATTGTATTAGAAATTGTTCAGAAAAGTCGATATAAGGAGGTGGTACGTAATAGTCTGGTGTATCTTACCAGAATATCTTATGCGGTTCTCTTTGGCTTAATATGATGGGAAATGATAACATATTATTTAAAATATGCTCTTTGAATGCAATATTGCATTAGATTGCAAACGATTAAAAACAATTTGAGGTAAATAACTGATATTTTAGCACTTTTTCACATTTCGACCTTGAAATGACCTTGACCTTGACCATTGCTGACCTTGATGGTCAGTGTGTTAGAAAGCATAGCATATGTACATAACTTACTTCAAATATTTAAGTCAATAAATGTTTATGTTAAATAGTTATAATAAATACTGTAAGACAAGTCATGGGATATGAAAACGGCGGCCATCTTGGCTGTGTCTTGGTTACCATGGTAACCTGGGGGATGCCAGCTGTCCACCCTTGCTAAAAATGAACTTCAGACATCCCCGACACAAATGTCCGCCCGGTTAGCTCAGTCGGTAGAGCGTTGGACTGCGAATCGGACAACCCGGGCGGACCAAGTCACTTCTGTTGTGATTGGTTATGAAATCCTTTCTACGACCATTCACACTGTACCACTGCCCCTGGCATGTACAGAAGTTGTCAGTTCCTTGCAGAGGTGAAGGCACCTAGTACTGGTTAACCGCCCAGGATATGTGTGCGGTGGTTGAACTGTCACTCTGGGACCCTTCAATGTGCTCACGCCGGGACCCGGAGTTTAAACTACTAACACTACCACCCCGACACAAATATACCAAGAAACGCTATGGACAAAACATGCACACAAATGACTCTAGGGACTAGACTGTCTAGATGTATTTTTCTTTCATCATGGGTATGTTGAAAACCAGGACCATGAATTTAAAAACATACGAACTCTTATCCTGAAACGGTTGAACAAATACATGGAAATAGTTTAAGCCCGGAATGACAAATATTCTAGTTTTCTCCTAAGCTAATCAGAATCATTGATCTGTTACATGAATTTTAATAGCTCGAAAACCTTTCATTTATACCGGCATGGGGAAACCCCAGTTATGTGAATTCTGGGCTATATTTATAGACTAATCACCTTTAAAGAGAAACAAATTAATAGAGGATGATTGTTTGTTTCAGTGTACGATCGTAATATATTTCACCGAGTGAGCACCAAAATTCATATTTCACGAATTCGGAGCCACGAGTGAAATATTCACTATAAGTGTTCACGAGATATACAGCTGCAAAATGCAAATACGGAATGTATCTTTTTGTTTCGTACTAATTCTGAAAAAAGTGTATTGCCTTTAACCATTTCGAAAGGAAACATCAATTTTAATTGTTTCCTTTAAATTTCTTAATCGTAGCACACTTAAAAAGCGTGTGAAGTTGTTATTTTTATCAATTTATAACAGGTAATTTGCTCTTGATAATTAAGCAGAACAAGAGGCGGACGCCGCTAATTATAACCACGCGTTGATTGGCCAAGCTGACCGCATGACAGGTAATCGGCTTACTGTGAGCCAATAGGAAGGCGTCTACTATCATTACACCTTTTTGTCAACAAATCCACGAATAGGCATATTTAATATCAGAAAAAAATGTTTCGACAATCAAAGTCGGTTCTCATCTGTTATCACTTACATTTAAATAAAAATTGTTCTAGTGAAACTGTGTGGTTTTTTTTACAAAAACGCAAATATGGACTACAGATATTTGATGTAAGTAATAAAATGAGTTATAAAAAGCAACAGCAATATAAACGTTTTATTGTTCGCCATACATGTCTATTCGGCAATGACCATGCCTCTTCGTATAGTCAACACATTCAAACTACTCACACTGAACGATTTGGAACAAGTTACTATTTATTTTCACATGTTGAATTGTAGAAGTGCTTCCTCGTTCTACATGTATAATGAAATCCGTCCTTATTTTTGTTTCAGCATGGTCGTTGTGGTTCTAGAAGTGGTGCTGTCAATAGTGGAGACCAAAGAAACACCAGCAGGTAAATGGGTGCTTAATGATTTAAAACAATTACGTTTAAAATTTCATTGCGAGAAAAAATAAAGATCATCAACATAGAGAATGTTTATGAAACTGTGGCCTTTTTATCATTTCATACATTGGACGTTTTTACGAATATAAAAAGGGCGATGTAGCGATGCTTATTCAAGGCCAACAAGTTATGTACTTGAATGTCTATATGTAATACTGGTGCTTAATTTGAGCTTAACTTAACAAACCAGACGCTTTTATCTTTCTGTATGTACTGTACCGCAGTCATGCTATCGCAAAGAATCTTCAAGTTTATCCAGATTATGACGAGTAGTAGAGATTTCGGCGCTCCGTGTTGCAATTCAAATGTCCGGATTGAAATGTTTAACCACTCAGTGCTTGTTTAGAAAGGTTGATATTTTTAGCGAATTGCGAAAGAATAAGGGGGTCTGAGTTGAACAACTACCTCAACTTGATATACCGAGTATTTGCCATAAACACTAACAAATACTTATGCATATATATTTTCTAAAGGCATATTATTATCCGGATTTGAAAAATGGACACACCTATGACAATAGCTTTATTCTTAGGCAAGTTTGGAGTATATTAGGCTTAAAGGCTTATACATGTTAAGAACATGATAATAAGGAAATGGGATCGAATCTTTTCATGCGCAGTGCTAATTTACCCGTTAAAGGTTTAAGTTATTGTTGTAAAGATCCAAAGATTAAAGTTTAGATTGTGTGATGATCTTTATATTTTAAAACGTACCTTAAATACAATATTTGCTAATTTGTTAAATCTTGCTCGACATTTTTTTATTTTCTATTTTAATAGAAAGAAAACGTAAACTTCTTTGAAACCTTCGTATTTGGAAAATATACCTACTCTATGGTTTGACCACGGCTTTCTTTACTCACAGACCAAAAGCCCCGATAAGCCCAAAACATATGGTACAAGAACATCATAAATATTGAGTGCAGTATGCGCCAAACACCAGAGACCACTTCAGAAACTTTTACTTCCACCTTTGTTACCAGCTTTAAAATTATACGACCAAGAGTCATAATCGCTTCAAATCATGGTCATACAAGACTGGATAAGCTATATAGCTCAATAGCGATAAACGTTTTCTGAATTCGAAAGGATTTGAACATTAGTTAAAGTGACTTCTGTATTTAGAAAGTATTAAAATCTCACCATATCTCCTATTTTCAGATGTTCTGGGAAAGTCTCTCCGTTCTTCAAACCAAGAGATTATCATACCCGGGCCAAATATAGACAACACCATCGGTAAGTCAATGCTTACATAACTATTCATAATAAGTGAACTAATTTTAAAACACTGGATGCTAAATAATAATATTTTGCGAAACTTAATGGTGCCGGATAAACCAGATACAGAATGTTCGATTTGAGAAAGTTATTTTATCTTCCTAAGACGCTATTTTCTTTCGCGACCTTTATATAAATGGTAGATTATAACGTATACTAGTATAATTAACGCGGGACGTTGTGTACCAGGTTTGTTTTGATTTTAATAAAAGTGTCATTGGTGGCACTTTAGGGCCGCATTCCTTATAAGGTGAATTATTATCTGATCTGCTAGGCGAGTGACACGTGCATTATGGCAACTTGCTATACACAGAGCGATGACATTTGAGATGTTCAGTAGCTGATTATTGACATGGCCCCAAGATTGACATCCACATAAGTGTGAAGGGCCATGCAAGGAGACCCTTGTCCCTTTTGGAATGCCCATCATTTAAATGATTACCTACCTATGGTGCCCACTTCTCAAATCAAATAGAATTATACCTGACAGTATGACTAATGTATAACAATATAAAGGAATGCATGAAATGAGGGGGTGGGGGGAGGCGGTGTAAATGTATTTGCAATTATAATTGTTTCTTGACACAAACTACTTAAACACATACTAGATACCTTACCTACGAAGTGTATGTCAATATATACTCTTATTAATTAATTTAGCTTATAAGTTAATTCACAAACCGATTCCCACAAATGTTCCCACTTATATTTATTCGTCACTATTTCGCATTACAGAGGTATTGCCGACGCCGACGATGTCGGATGACGGTTACGAGCTGATTGGCGGCAACAAGGACGATAACTGTTGTCTCAACGGCGGGATCTGCATCATGAAATCATTTTGTTACTGCAGCGAGTAAGTTTTCCGTCAAAATATAAACTTTTTCTATCAAAGAAACTACATCCCGATTATAAGAATATTTAACGGCAAACCTTTGACTTTTAGTTATTTTTATAACCATAAATTACTTTTCAATTCTGTACATTTTGTGATCACGGACTAATGTTACAAGACTCATCGTCGGATACCAACAGTCACCCCTTTCCATAATCTCCATTCATTGATCCGTCAATGAACATGGCAAACAGTGGTCATAACCCAGTACTTAGCAATACAAAATCAGTTTTCATTTATGGAATCTTTCACTGTTTTCAGAGAGTATTACGGCAGATTTTGCGAACACCGCATGCAGGAGCGCTCGTGTGGAACATTACCTCACGGCACGTGGATGGCGGCCGGATGTCATCTGTGTCACTGCTTTGACGGCCAGCTCCGCTGTAAGGTCACCAGCATCAAGGGGTGTGGTAAGTACATTTGAAGTAACGAAGAAAACAAAGACATAATCATGTATTTAAGACCCTTCATTTGTTTTTAAATATAATGCATAATAAGTAGAAGTATAAGGTTTTAGTCTTAACGTCATGTTGCTTAAATTTGTCGCACCATCCTACGTAAGTAATGTAACGTATTTTCTCTATTCTAAAAACTATTCAATAAAACTGCAAGTACACTGATGCTGTTCTCCGACTATTTCAGACGGTCACGGTCTTGTGGAAGGTGTAGAGGAAGATCCCGAATATTACGTAGATCAAGACGTCAAGAATTCCGATTATGACGATTTCTACACTGACACACCTGCAAATGAGGTCGACATGCCCGCTGATGACGTCAGCGCACCTGCCACTTCCAGTTCAACAGTTGCCATTGTGACGAGAAGCTTTATTGTTGGTGTGATGTTGTTCTATATGATCTCCCGACGCGAATGGTCTTGATAGATGAAAATACAGTGTGCGTTTGGAAATAAGCTACGTTGACTTAATTGGGCTTTCCGAGTCCTCCGGTGTTTGGGCATCGAGATGGCAGTGGCTCTATGCGGAGCTGTCGGTGCTAGTTTTGCCGTTACAACAGCTGCTGGTGTGATTCCATTTCAAAACATAGTGAAAAGTAAATTGCTCTGACTGCAAATGAATGTTCGAGTCTCTGTATATTATGTGCTAATATGAAACATGTTTGACATGGCTATATTATATGCCTTCCAACTCGTATTGAACAGAAGTGCTTTTTATTACTGACTTAATAGCAATGGCCTTCAGGTAAAACTACGAGGAAGACATAAGTATAGAGTGTCAATAGAAGGAATTGATGTGTGCAATACTATTTGTATTGCATGTCGTTTTCTGATTATAATAATATGTGACTTCAAGGGGAAAAAAACAACTTTTCTAAACCCACGCATTGTATTCATACTGTGTTTTTATGCAGTTCCGATTGTGCTTTTATTATTGTAATTCTGGTCATTATTGGTGCAAAACATCTGTTGTTACAATATGCAGTTTTTAATTATTGTTGAAAATATTAATAAAAAGATAAGAAAATAAAAACATGCGTAAACACATTTCTTTTGATATTTTTGGCTCATGAACTGCATTTGTCGTTGTGGTTGTTTTTGTTTTGAATGATAAAAAACAGTTTCCTTTGACGTCGTCTTAGTCGTGAAAAACACGTCACCCCGTGACCACCAATCAAATGTTCGAAACGACTCCCATTAATGGCATGTTTAACACAGTTTTAAGAAATCATCTAAAAAGTTTACCTTAAATATTATATTTTTTAAATGAGGGAACAGTTTATATTTCTGCCACAAATAAAATTAAACGAAAATTATTTTCAATTTTGAGGTATTTTTCATACTTCAACCTTGAAAGACATTGACCTTGACATTGAAGTTGTCAATGGCACGTGTCAATTTGAAATTCATTGTAGGAGAAGAAATATATCCATGTGAATATTCACCCCTATATTTTATTGATTATTGCCGCATTCCAATATAATGTTTTAACTGAAATTGCAAGTTATGGTGGCCATCTTGGGCGCCATCTTAGATTTCTCTATCTTCAACACGTGTTTGCAATTAATCACACCAGCTCCATATACTTGAGACTTTGCCAAACATTTGGCTTTATACCATTGTTTGTTTTACTTTCGTTTCCAGTCTTCACCAAAGCCCTCTGATTGTCACTAAGCTATTAATGCCAATACAGGTGGTGTATAACCTTTAAACCTTAACTGTAATTGTGGTGTATAACCTTAAAAGGACCTTAACCGTTATTTATTCTCAAGTTAAATGCTTCATACATGATACATTGCCACAGATCATTCATTTATAAGAATTTAAAGTATTGATGTTTACATATAAATTAAATCATTTAATTGCCAAAAATAAATAAATGAATATTGTTTGTTGATTAAAATTGTATTAGAAATTGTTCAGAAAAGTCGATATAAGGAGGTGGTACGTAATAGTCTGGTGTATTACCAGAATATCTTATGCGGTTCTCTTTTGGCTTAATATGATGGGAAATGATAACATATTATTTAAATATATGCTCTTTGAATGCAATATTGCATTAGATTGCAAACGATTAAAAACAATTTGAGGTAAATAACTGATATTTTAGCACTTTTTCACATTTCGACCTTGAAATGACCTTGACCTTGACCTTTGCTGACCTTGATGGTCAGTGTGTTAGAAAGCATAGCATATGTACATAACTTACTTCAAATATTTAAGTCAATAAATGTTTATGTTAAATAGTTATAATAAATACTGTAAGACAAGTCATGGGATATGAAAACGGCGGCCATCTTGGCTGTTGTCTTGGTTACCATGGTAACCTGGGGGATGCCAGCTGTCCACACTTGCTAAAAATGAACTTCAGACATCCCCCGACACAAATGTCCGCCCGGTTAGCTCAGTCGGTAGAGCGTTGGACTGCGAATCGGACAACCCCGGGCGGACCAAGTCACTTCTGTTGTGATTGGTTATGAAATCCTTTCTACGACCATTCACACTGTACCACTGCCCCTGGCATGTACAGAAGTTGTCAGTTCCTTGCAGAGGTGAAGGCACCTAGTACTGGTTAACCGCCCAGGATATGTGTGCGGTGGTTGAACTGTCACTCTGGGACCCTTCAATGTGCTCACGCCGGGACCCGGAGTATAAACTACTAACACTACCACCCCGACACAAATATACCAAGAAACGCTATGGACAAAACATGCACACAAATGACTCTAGGGACTAGACTGTCTAGATGTATTTTTCTTTCATCATGGGTATGTTGAAAACCAGGACCATGAATTTAAAAACATACGAACTCTTATCCTGAAACGGTTGAACAAATACATGGAAATAGTTTAAGCCCGGAATGACAAATATTCTAGTTTTCTCCTAAGCTAATCAGAATCATTGATCTGTTACATGAATTTTAATAGCTCGAAAACCTTTCATTTATACCGGCATGGGGAAACCCCAGTTATGTGAATTCTGGGCTATATTTATAGACTAATCACCTTTAAAGAGAAACAAATTAATAGAGGATGATTGTTTGTTTCAGTGTACGATCGTAATATATTTCACCGAGTGAGCACCAAAATTCATATTTCACGAATTCGGAGCCACGAGTGAAATATTCACTATAAGTGTTCACGAGATATACAGCTGCAAAATGCAAATACGGAATGTATCTTTTTGTTTCGTACTAATTCTGAAAAAAGTGTATTGCCTTTAACCATTTCGAAAGAAAACATCAATTTTAATTGTTTCCTTTAAATTTCTTAATCGTAGCACACTTAAAAAGCGTGTGAAGTTGTTATTTTTATCAATTTATAACAGGTAATTTGCTCTTGATAATTAAGCAGAACAAGAGGCGGACGCCGCTAATTATAACCACGCGTTGATTGGCCAAGCTGACCGCATGACAGGTAATCGGCTTACTGTGAGCCAATAGGAAGGCGTCTACTATCATTACACCTTTTTGTCAACAAATCCACGAATAGGCATATTTAATATCAGAAAAAAATGTTTCGACAATCAAAGTCGGTTCTCATCTGTTATCACTTACATTTAAATAAAAATTGTTCTAGTGAAACTGTGGATGTTTTTTTACAAAAACGCAAATATGGACTACAGATATTTGATGTAAGTAATAAAATGAGTTATAAAAAGCAACAGCAATATAAACGTTTTATTGTTCGCCATACATGTCTATTCGGCAATGAAGCATGCATTTTCGTATAGTCAACACATTCAAACTACTCACACTGAACGGTTTGGAACAAGTTACAATTTATTTTCACATGTTGAATTGTAGAAGTGCTTCCTCGTTCTACATGTATAATGAAATCCGTCCTTTTTTGTTTCAGCATGGTCGTTGTGGTTCTAGAAGTGGTGCTGTCAATAGTGGAGACCAAAGAAACACCAGCAGGTAAATGGGTGCTTTATGATTTAAAACAATTACGTTTAAAATTTCATTGCGAGAAAAAATAAAGATCATCAACATAGGGAATGTTTATGAAACTGTGGCCTTTTTATCATTTCATACATTGGACGTTTTTACGAATATAAAAAGGGCGATGTAGCGATGCTTATTCAAGGCAAACAAGTTATGTACTTGAATGTCCGTATGGATTATTGATGCTTAATTTGAGCTTAACTTAACAAACCAGACGTTTTTATCTTTTTGTATGTACTGTACCGCAGTCATGTTATCGCAAAGACTCTTCATGTTATCCAGATTATGACGAGTAGTAGAGATTTCGGCGCTCCGTGTTGCAATTCAAATGTCCGGATTGAAATGTTTAACCACTCAGTGCTTGTTTAGAAAGGTTGATATTTTTAGCGAATTGCGAAAGAATAAGGGGGTCTGAGTTGAACAACTACCTCAACTTGATATACCGAGTATTTGCCATAAACACTAACAAATACTTATGCATATATATTTTCTAAAGGCATATTATTATCCGGATTTGAAAAATGGACACACCTATGACAATAGCTTTATTCTTAGGCAAGTTTAGAGTATATTAGGCTTAAAGGCTTATACATGTTAAGAACATGATAATAAGGAAATGGGATCGAATCTTTTCATGCGCAGTGCTAATTTACCCGTTAAAGGTTTAAGCTATTGTTGTAAAGATCCAAAGATTAAAGTTTAGATTGTGTGATGATCTTTATATTTTAAAACGTACCTTAAATACAATATTTGCTAATTTGTTAAATCTTGCTCGACATTTTTTTATTTTCTATTTAATAGAAAGAAAACGTAAATTTCTTTGAAACCTTCGTATTTGGAAAATATACCTACTCCATGGTTTGACCACGGCTTCTTTATTCACAGACCAAAAGCCCCGATAAGCCCAATACATATGGTACAAGAACATCATAAATATTGAGTGCAGTATGCGCCAAACACCAGAGACCACTTCAGAAACTTTTACTTCCACTTTTGTTACCAGCTTTAAAATTATACGACCAAGAGTCATAATCGCTTCAAATCATGGTCATACAAGACTGGATAAGCTATATAGCTCAATAGCGATAAACGTTTTCTGAATTCGAAAGGATTTGAACATTAGTTAAAGTGACTTCTGTATTTAAAAGTATTAAAATCTCACCATATCTCCTATTTTCAGATGTTCTGAGAAAGTCTCTCCGTTCTTCAAACCAAGAGATTATCATACCCGGGCCAAATATAACAACACCATCGATAAGTCAATGCTTACATAACTATTCATAATAAGTTAACTAATTTTAAAAGACTGGATGCTAAATAATATTTTGCGAAACTTAATGGTGCCGGATAAACCAGATACAGAATGTTCGATTTGAGAAAGTTATTTTATCTTCCTAAGACGCTATTTTCTTTCGCGACCTTTATATAAATGGTAGATTATAACGTATACTAGTATAATTAACGCGGGACGTTGTGTACCAGGTTTGTTTTGAATTAATAAAAGTGTCTTAAAAGAGCCATTGGTGACACTTTAGGGCCGCATTCCTTATAAGGTGAATTATTATCTGATCTGCTAGGCGAGTGACACGTGCATTATGGCAACTTGCTATACACAGAGCGATGACATTTGAGATGTTCAGTAGCTGATTATTGACATGGCCCCAGATTGACATCCACATAACGTGTGAAGGGCATGCAAGGAGACCCTTGTCCCTTTTGGAATGCCCATCATTTAAATGATTACCTACCTATGGTGCCCACTTCTAAATCAAATAGAATTATACCTGACAGTATGACTAATGTATAACAATATAAAGGAATGCATGAAATGAGGGGGTGGGTGGAGGCGGTGTAAATGTATTTGCAATTATAATTGTTTCTTGACACAAACTACTTAAACACATACTAGATACCTTACCTACGAAGTGTATGTCAATATATACTCTTATTAATTAATTTAGCTTATAAGTTAATTCACAAACCGATTCCCACAAATTTTCCCACTTATATTTATTCGTCACTATTTCGCATTACAGATGTATTGCCGACGCCGACGAAGTCGGATGACGGTTACGAGCTGATTGGCGGCAACAAGGACGATAACTGTTGTCTCAACGGCGGGATCTGCATCATGAAATCATTTTGTTACTGCAGCGAGTAAGTTTTCCGTCAAAATATAAACTTTTTCTATCAAAGAAACTACATCCCGATTATAAGAATATTTAACGGCAAACCTTTGACTTTTAGTTATTTTTATAACCATTAATTACTTTTCAATTCTGTACATTTTGTGATCACGGACTAATGTTACAAGACTCATCGTCGGATACCAACAGCCACCCCTTTCCATAATCTCCATTCATTGATCCGTCAATGAACATGGCAAACAGTGGTCATAACCCAGTACTTAGCAATACAAAATCAGTTTTCATTTATGGAATCTTTCACTGTTTTCAGAGAGTATTACGGCAGATTTTGCGAAAACCGCATGCAGGAGCGCTCGTGTGGAACATTACCTCACGGCACGTGGATGGCGGCCGGATGTCATCTGTGTCACTGCTTTGACGGCCAGCTCCGCTGTAAGATCACCAGCATCAAGGGGTGTGGTAAGTACTTTGAAGTTACGAAGAACACAAAGACATAATCATGTATTTATGACCCTTCATTTGTTTTAAAATATAATGCATAATAAGTAGGAGTATAAGGTTTTAGTCTTTACGTCATGTTGCTTAAATTTGTCGCACCATCCTACGTAAGTAATGTAACGTATTTTCTCTATTCTAAAAACTATTCAATAAAACTGCAAGTACACTGATGCTGTTCTCCGACTATTTCAGACGGCCACGGTCTTGTGGAAGGTGTAGAGGAAGATCCCGAATATTACGTAGATCAAGACGTCAAGAATTCCGATAATAACGATTTCTACACTGACACACCTGCAAATGAGGTCGACATGCCCGCTGATGACGTCAGCGCACCTGCCACTTCCAGTTCAACAGTTGCCATTGTAACAAGAAGCTTTATTGTTGCTGTGATGTTGTTCTATATGTTCTGCCGACGCGAATGGTCTTGATAGAAGAAATCAAAGTGTGCTTTTGGAAATAATCTACGTTGACTTAATTGGGATTTCCGAGTCCTCCGGTGTTTGGGCATCGAGATGGCAGTGGCTCTTTGCGGAGCTGTCGGTGCTAATTTTGCCGTAACAACAGCTGCTGGTGTGATTCCATTTCAATGCATAGTACAGAGTAAATTGCTCTGACTGCAAATGAGTGTTCGAGTCTCTGTATATTATGTGCTAATATGAAACATGTTTGACATGGCTATATTATATGCCTTCCAACTCGTATTGAACAGAAGTGCTCTTTATTACTGACTTAATAGCAATGGCCTTCAGGTAAAACTACGAGGAAGACATTAGTATAGAGTGTCAATAGAAGGAATTGATGTGTGCAATACTATTTGTATTGCATGTCGTTTTCTGATTATAATAATATGTGACTTCAAGGGAAAAAAAAACAACTTTTCTAAACCCACGCATTGTATTCATACTGTGTTTTTATGCAGTTCCGATTGTGCTTTTATTATTGTAATTCTGGTCATTATTGGTGCAAAACATCTGTTGTTACAATATGCAGATTTAAATCATTGTTGAAAATAAAAAGATAAAAAAAATAAAAACATGCGTAAAATCATTTCTTTTGATATTTTTGGCTCATGAACTTCATTTGTCGTTGTGGTTGTTTTTGTTTTGAATGATAAAAAACTGTTTCCTTTGACGTCGTCTTAGTCGTGAAAAACACGTCACCCCGTGACCACCAATCAAATGTTCGAAAAGACTCCCATTAATGGCATGTTTAACACAGTTTTAAGAAATCATCTGAAAAGTTTACCCTTAAATATTATATTTTTTAAATGAGGGAACAGTTTATATTTCTGCCACAAATAAAATTAAACGAAAATTATTTTCAATTTTGAGGTATTTTTCATACTTCAACCTTGAAAGACATTGACCTTGACATTGAAGTGGTCAATGGCACGTGTCAATTTGAAATTCATTGTAGAAGAAGAAATATATCCATGTGAATATTCACCCCTATATTTTATTGATTATTGCCGCATTCCAATATAATGTTTTAACTGAAATTGCAAGTTATGGTGGCCATCTTGGGCGCCATCTTAGATTTCTCTATCTTCAACACGTGTTTGCAATTAATCACACCAGCTCCATATACTTGAGACTTTGCCAAACATTTGGGTTTATACCATTGTTTGTTTTACTTTCGTTTCCAGTCTTCACCAAAGCCCTCTGATTGTCACTAAACTATTAATGCCAATACAGGTGGTGTATAACCTTTAAACCTTAACTGTAATTGTGGTGTATAACCTTTAAAGGACCTTAACCGTTATTTATTCTCAAGTTAAATGCTTCATACATGATACATTGCCACAGATCATTCATTTATAAGAATTTAAAGTATTGATGTTTACATATAAATTAAATCATTTAATTGCCAAAAATAAATAAATGAATATTGTTTGTTGATTAAAAATTGTATTACAAATTGTTCAGAAAAGTCGACATAAGGAGGTGGTACGTACTAGCCTGATGTATCTTACCAGAATATCTTATGCGGTTCTCTTTTGGCTTAATATGATGGGAAATGATAACATATTATTTAAATATATGCTCTTTGAATGCAATATTGCATTAGTTTGCAAACGATTAAAAACAATTTGAGGTAAATATCTGATAGTTTAACACTTTTTCACATTTCGACCTTGAAATGACCTTGACCTTGACCTTTGCTGACCTTGATGGTCAGTGTGTTAGAAAGCATAGCATATGTACATAACTTACTTTAAATATTTAAGTCAATAAATGATTATTTTAAATAGTTATAATAAATATTGTAAGACTAGTCATGGGGTATGAAAACGGCGGCCATCTTGGCTGTTGCCTTGGTTACCATGGTAACCTGGGGGATGCCAGCTGTCCACCCTCGCTAAAAATGAACTTCAGACATCCCCCGACACAAATATACCAAGAAACGCTATGGACAAAACATGCACACAAATGACTCTAGGGACCAGACTAGATGTATTTTTCTTTCATCATGGGTATGTTGAAAACCAGGACCATGAATTTAAAACCATACGAACTCTTACCCTGAAACGGTTGAACAAATACATGGAAATAGTTTAAACCCGGAATGACAAATATTCTAGTTTTCTCCTAAGCTAATCAGAATCATTGATCTGTTACATGAATTTTAATAGCTCGAAAACCTTTGATTTATACCAGCATGGGGAAACCCAGTTATGTGAATTCTGAGCTATATTTATAGACTAATCACCTTTAAAGAGAAAAAAAATGAATAGAGGATGATTGTTTGTTTCAGTGTACGATCGTAATACATTTCACCGAGTGAGCACCAAAATTCATATTTCACGAATTCGGAGCCACGAGTGAAATATTCACTATAAGTGTTCACGAGATACACAGCTGCAAAATGCAAATACGGAATGTATCTTTTTGTTTCGTACTAATTCTGAAAAAGTGTATTGCCTTTAACCATTTCGAAAGGAAACATCAATTTTAATTGTTTCCTTTAAATTTCTTAATCGTAGCACACTTAAAAAGCGTGTGAAGTTGTTATTTTTATCAATTTATAACAGGTAATTTGCTCTTGATAATTAAGCAGAACAAGAGGCGGACGCCGCTAATTATAACCACGCGTTGATTGGCCAAGCTGACCGCATGACAGGTAATCGGCTTACTGTCAGCCAATAGGAACGCGTCTACTATCATTTTTTGTCAACAAATCCACGAATAGGCATATTTAATATCAGAAAAAAATGTTACGACAATCAAAGTCGGTTCTCATCTGTTATCACTTACATTTAAATAAAAATTGTTCTAGTGAAACTGTGGATGTTTTTTTACAAAAACGCAAATATGGACTATAGATATTTGATGTATGTACTAAAATGAGTTATAAAAAGCAACAGCAATATAAACCTTTTATTGTTCGCCATACATGTCTATTTGGCAATGAAGCATGCATTTTCGTATAGTCAACACATTCAAACTACTCACACTGAACGGTTTGGAACAAGTTACAATTTATTTTCACATGTTGAATTGTAGACGAGCTTCCTCGTTCTACATGTATAATGAAATCCGTCCTTATCTTTGTTTCAGCATGGTCGTTGTGGTTCTAGAAGTGGTGCTGTCAATAGTGGATACCAAAGAAACACCAGCAGGTAAATGGGTGCTTTATGATTTAAAACAATTACGTTTAAAATTTCATTGCGAGAAAAAATAAAGATCATCAACATAGAGAATGTTCATGAAACTGTGGCCTTTTTATCATTTCATACATTGGACGTTTTTACGAATATAAAAAGGGCGATGTAGCGATGCTTATTCAAGGCAAACAAGTTATGTACTTGAATGTCTATATGGATTATTGATGCTTAATTTGAGCTTAACTTAACAAACCAGACGTTTTTATCTTTCTGTATGTACTGTACCGCAGTCATGTTATCGCAAAGAATCGTCATGTTTATCCAGATTATGACGAGTAGTAGAGATTTCGGCGCTCCGTGTTGCAATTCAAATGTCCGGATTTAAATGTTTAACCACTCACTGCTTGTTTAGAAAGGTTGATGTTTTTAGCGAATTGCGAAAGAATAAGGGGGTCTGAGTTGAACAACTACCTCAACTTGATATACCGAGTATTTGCCATAAACACTAACAAATGCTTATGCATATATATTTTCTAAAGGCATATTATTATCCGGATTTGAAAAATGGACACACCTATGACAATAGCTTTATTCTTAGGCAATTTTAGAGTATATTAGGCTTAAAGGCTTATACATGTTAAGAACATGATAATAAGGAAATGGGATCGAATCTTTTCATGCGCAGTGCTAATTTACCCGTTTAAGCTATTGTTGTAAAGATCCAAAGATTAAAGTTTAGATTGTGTGATGATCTTTATATTTTAAAACGTACCTTAAATACAATATTTGCTAATTTGTTAAATCTTGCTCGACACTTTTTTATTTTCTATTTTAATAGAAAGAAAACGTTAATTTCTTTGAAACCTTCGTATTGTGAAAATATACCTACTCCATGGTTTGACCACGGCGTTCTTTATTCACAGACCAAAAGCCCCGATAAGCCCAATACATATGGTACAAGAACATCATAAATATTGAGTGCAGTATGCGCCAAACACCAGAGACCACTTTAGAAACTTTTACTTCCACTTTTGTTACCAGCTTTAAAATTATACGACCAAGAGTCAAAATCGCTTCAAATCATGGTCATACAAGACTGGATAAGCTATATAGCTTAATAGCGATGAATGTTTTCTGAATTCGAAAGGATTTGAACATTAGTTAAAGTGACTTCTGTATTTAAAAAGTATTAAAATCTCACCATATCTCCTATTTTCAGATGTTCTGAGAAAGTCTCTCCGTTCTTCAAACCAAGAGATTATCATACCCGGGCCAAATATAGACAACACCATCGGTAAGTCAATGCTTACATAACTATTCATAATAAGTTAACTAATTTTAAAAGACTGGATGCTAAATAATAATATTTTGCGAAACTTAATGGTGCCGGATAAACCAGATACATAATGTTCGATTTGAGAAAGTTATTTTATCTTCCTAAGACGCTATTTTCTTTCGCGACCTTTATATAAATGGTAGATTATAACGTATACTAGTATAATTAACGCGGGACGTTGTGTACCAGGTTTGTTTTGAATTTAATAAAAGTGTCTTAAAAGAGCCATTGGTGACACTTTAGGGCCGCATTCCTTATAAGGTGAATTATTATCTGATCTGCTAGGCGAGTGACACGTGCATTATGGCAACTTGCTATACACAGAGCGATGACATTTGAGATGTTCAGTAGCTGATTATTGACATGGCCCCAAGATTGACATCCACATAACTGTGAAGGGCCATGCAAGGAGACCCTTGTCCCTTTTGGAATGCCCATCATTTAAATGATTACCTACCTATGGTGCCCACTTCTCAAATCAAATAAGAATTATACCTGACAGTATGACTAATGTATAACAATATAAAGGAATGCATGAAATGAGGGGGTGGGGGGAGGCGGTGTAAATGTATTTGCAATTATAATTGTTTCTTGACACAAACTACTTAAACACATACTAGATACCTTACCTACGAAGTGTATGTCAATATATACTCTTATTAATTAATTTAGCTTATAAGATAATTCACAAACCGATTCCCACAAATATTCCCACTTATATTTATTCGTCACTATTTCGCATTACAGAGGTATTGCCGACGCCGACGAAGTCGGATGACGGTTACGAGCTGATTGGCGGCAACAAGGACGATAACTGTTGTCTCAACGGCGGGATCTGCATCATGAAATCATTTTGTTACTGCAGCGAGTAAGTTTTCCGTCAAAATATAAACTTTTTCTATCAAAGAAACTACATCCCGATTATAAGAATATTTAACGGCAAACCTTTGACTTTTAGTTATTTTTATAACCATTAATTACTTTTCAATTCTGTACATTTTGTGATCACGGACTAATGTTACAAGACTCATCGTCGGATACCAACAGTCACCCCTTTCCATAATCTCCATTCATTGACCGTCAATGAACATGGCAAACAGTGGTCATAACCCAGCAATACAAAATCAGTTTTCATTTATGGAATCTTTCACTGTTTTCAGAGAGTATTACGGCAGATTTTGCGAAAACCGCATGCAGGAGCGCTCGTGTGGAACATTACCTCACGGCACGTGGATGGCGGCCGGATGTCATCTGTGTCACTGCTTTGACGGCCAGCTCCGCTGTAAGGTCACCAGCATCAAGGGGTGTGGTAAGTACATTTGAAGTTACGAAGAAAACAAAGACATAATCATGTACTTATGACCCTTCATTTGTTTTTAAATATAATGCATAATAAGTAGAAGTATAAGGTTTTAGTCTTAACGTCATGTTGCTTAAAGTTGTCGTACCATCCTACGTAAGTAATGTAACGTATTTTCTCTATTCTAAAAACTATTCAATAAAACTGCAAGTACACTGATGCTGTTCTCCGACTATTTCAGACGGTCACGGTCTTGTGGAAGGTGTAGAGGAAGATCCCGAATATTACGTAGATCAAGACGTCAAGAATTCCGATTATGACGATTTCTACACTGACACACCTGCAAATGAGGTCGACATGCCCGCTGATGACGTCAGCGCACCTGCCACTTCCAGTTCAACAGTTGCCATTGTGACGAGAAGCTTTATTGTTAGTGTGATGTTGTTCTATATGTTCTGCCGACGCGAATGGTCTTGATAGATGAAATCACAGTGTGCGTTTGGAAATAATCTACGTTGACTTAATTGGGCTTTCCGAGTCCTCCGGTGTTTGGGCATCGAGATGGCAGTGGCTCTATGCGGAGCTGTCGGTGCTAGTTTTGCCGTTACAACAGCTGCTTGTGTGATTCCATTTCAATGCATAGTGAAAAGTAAATTGCTCTGACTGCAAATGAGTGTTCGAGTCTCTGTATATTATGTGCTAATATGAAACATGTTTGACATGGCTATATTATATGCCTTCCAACTCGTATTGAACAGAAGTGCTCTTTATTACTGACTTAATAGCAATGGCCTTCAGGTAAAACTACGAGGAAGACATAAGTATAGAGTGTCAATAGAAGGAATTAATATGTGCAATACTATTTGTATTGCATGTCGTTTTCTGATTATAATAATATGTGACTTCAAGGGAAAAAACAACTTTTCTAAACCCACGCATTGTATTCATACTGTGTTTTTATGCAGTTCCGATTGTGCTTTTATTATTGTAATTCTGGTCATTATTGGTGCAAAACATCTGTTGTTACAATATGCAGATTTTAATCATTGTTGGAAATAAAAATAAAAAGATAAGAAAATAAAAACATGCGTAAACACATTTCTTTTGATTTTTTTGGCTCATGAACTTCATTTGTCGTTGTGGTTGTTTTTGTTGAATGATAAAAAACTGTTTCCTTTGACGTCGTCTTAGTCGTGTTAAACACGTTAACCCGTGACCACCAATCAAATGTTCGAAACAGTTCATGGCATGTTCATGGATTTTTTTACACGCGTTTATAATGATAACTGGTAAACATGCAACGATGTAAATAGTTAAGAAATTGAGTTTCTTTGCCAGTCGAGCGTTTGAAGCATCGCTCATGGTGTTAGAAATGGTTTCTTTACTGAAATCTAGAAAAATATGGGTTATTTCACGGTCCGGGGTTATTGAAACAAAATATTTTAGCAAGGCCGAAATAATTTCCTTGCAAAAAGAAATTAAAGAAAAACTAATTTTTGGTTGGAAATCGCTGCAAGATTTTGAAATGGATTGTTTTCCTTCATGCCTTAGTCGTAAGAATATCGTGTAGAAAGTAAAATCCCGCGAAATGAGTATACATGTCACCTCGTTGAAGGGATTCTTTTGAAGTTGTATTCATCAAAGACTAGTATGCATTTGATTACAACAAACCGCGCTCTTTCTACTCATATGGAATGGTTCATAGTTCTAAATTTACAAATCAATTTACTCAAATTAATCAATAATGTTCAAATTTTCAAAACCCTCAACCTCCTAGCCGCATAATTATAGTACTTATTGTAGTTCTACTTGACTTTTAGCTAATGAAATGGCATAATCTGCATACAACAGAAGAGGTATTTTGAAATTAATATCAACATCATCGTTATTAAGACAATTAATGAAAGTCGTAGAAATAGTAGCTACACTGACATAAACTGAGATAAATAATTCAAAACTAAACAGAACAAGATAGGAGATAAGTTTGCACCCTGACTCACACCGGTATGACGGTCCCCAGCACTACATTAAAGTTAAACACATGACTTGGCTTGACGAAAATTCTGGTGAAAATACGAAATATTTCCTTCCCGTCATCAGAGGCAGTTCTGCCCCGCCGAATGGAACACGTGTTTGTGATTTTAACGTAACACACTATTATGCACCAGTCAGTTATAACCACGGCCCCCAAGGTCCGGGGGTATACCGGGGAAAGCCGGGGAAATTAGCCGTGTTACCGGTATTATCTTTCAGGTGGCCACGCAGTGCCGGGTGAATGCGGTGGTTTTGCCTTCGCGCAAAATATAGCGGGGAATGGGCTTTACCTAGGGTCCTTGGGGTGCGGGGGCATTTGGCGGGGGATTTAACCAGCAGTTCGTCCCCGCAGGGCGGGGATTTTACCCGGGTTTGGCTAGACTGAAAGTCAAAGTCCCCGCTATTCCCCGGACATTGGGGCCGTGGTTACCATTGACTGGTGCATTACGTGAAATATGGCGTCTTTATCACGTTAAAATCGGTATTATTGAAATCGCCGAAGTCATTGAACTTGATCGATCAGGATTCCAAAATGATCCGATATTGTATGGAATAACGAATAGCTACGTTAGTATTACATGCATATATTTTCATATAAATTAACGTATTTGTGTTAAACATTATGCTACTAATAAATACATAAAGCTATATGAACCTAAAAGTATTGTAATAAACCATACCAATACCCTCGATGGTGCCATGAAATCGATCGGACATGTATACAGGCACATGTATAACTAGAGTCGATCGATTTGTTTAGTTTGTATACAAGGCGTGCATACTGTACTAGTATTTAGTACAGCCCTATAACTTTAAACAAACGTAGCTAAGTCATCTTATTAGTGTGCAAAACAAACAAAACTAAGGACTTTTACTTAATATGTAAGTACATCGTATTATTTTCTTATTTCTTTCTTCTTTATTTAAATTTGCAGTATAGTTGAATCCTTTAAAGGGTACAGTGACTAGTTCATACATGTATATAGACTACCTTATGTAAGGTCACTACATGTTTATTCACAGCGGGTATACAGATACCATAAAGGATTTACGCTATGAAGCAACATAATAAACTTGAGTTTCCACTGTTCCGGTATGTTAAGCTGGCTATAGAAAAGTACGCATCGTTAAGATGTGTTTATAAGTTTTTTTACGACGTTTTTACAGACTAACTCCCTCCATTTAAGAGTAGATTAGGCGCATGACAAATGAAATTAAACGTCCTTCCTTGGAGACGGCTAAAAGTATTGTTTGGGACGCGGCATTTACCCTGAGACCCTGAGACCATTTCGTTGACAGACAAGTGTTTTTCTTACCGCATGATTTAACTAAATTAAGTCATTTGAACACATACATGTTGTTCATAATACGCTGCAAATCGAAATAAATACAATAAACATACTTACATTGATAGCAGGATAGGTATGAAATTGAAACTAGAAAGGAATATATTATCAATCAATTAAAAGAATTCTGAAATGAGTATTTAGTTGGTATATAAGCTGAGTTTGTAATTAGTCTCTCTCTCTCTCTCTCTCTCTCTCTCTCTCTCTCTCTCTCTCTCACGCACACACGCACACACGCGCACGCACGCAAACACATTTTACGATAATTATTTACTTATATACCATATACATTATAAAGTTAACACATAATTAATTTATTTTGATTTAGACACACAATAACTAATGTTTTTGATTACGTGCCGATGCTACACAAGTGAAGTGAAATTCATCTTCGAATTACCAGTATTACAAAAATTGCAATGTCGTTGATTGTTAGTCATTATAACGTTTCCATAACAACAACAAGAAGTCTGGTATTAAATCAATTGTAATTTGCGAATGAAGAGCTGGTTTCTAATCTATAGTTGCATTTTTCCATATCTGCGAGAAAAGAAATTTGCCTCATTAGTAAATAAGTTTTATACATGAATACAGAACTAACTTACAACGGCGTTTATTTTGATTTGATATTACCACCGCCATCAACAGCAACAACGTTTATTTAATTGCCCGTATTCGCCATGGTAACATTTGTTACAATATACATGTACTATTCTTTATTTATTCTTTAAGCTTTAATGGCAGTCTTATTGATATTTTGATAATACACTAATACTATTTAAGCATGATTAGCGTACATTTTAGGATGAAAAAATCGAAAACAATTATGATGTATTGGGCAGGTTTGATTTATGGTCTTCCATATTGCATTATAATGATAGCAATAGTGGCTGGAATCTTGTTTCAAAGACAAGCTGTTTTGAAATATTCTTTACAGGGACTACTGTGCGTAGATTGGTATACTAAACCTTGACTTAGGCATCACCGCGATTGTTTTTGCTTCGAAATAACACACCACCACCACCACCATTAACTACAAAGGCAACAACAGCAAAAGCAGCATGAGAGACTTTATCAACAATCACAGCAACCCATCAACAACAGCAGCAGCAACAACAACAACAACAACACGCAAGCTTATTTAAAGAAAAAATGCCTATTGAAGAATAACAGATGTATAAAAATATATGTTTTCAGATATAGCAGTCTGTTGCAGAGAAGAAACCATGTTTTATCAAGACTCGCTGGGGTATGGTCTGACGAGGTTCTACGAATGGGCGTTGTCCAAAGGAGGTATCCAACGTACATGAAGAAGTGTACAGTTCATTCTCGCTACGTCGAAAACTGTTATCTCGATGGTCTCGTTATGTGTTTTTTTTTGTGTTGGGTTTAGTTTGACATGTTTTGTATCTCGGTTATAACACCTTGTAAACAGAGAATGTAAATATAGCTTTTGGTGAAATATGTTACTATCATACACATAAACAGTCATTCTCTATAAAAAAAATATTTTGAAGTGAAGGCGCCTGAACAAGGCCTTGTATTTCCTGTTGAACGTTAACGTGCATGTATTTAATATATATACTATCATGTATGGTGGATGGAACTATTTGTAGACCAATGAAAATCAAGTTTATTTCAAAATTCTGTGACACAGTAGGCCCGTCACATGCTTTCGGTTCAATTACGATGTTACGTCAGAAAAGCGGTTACATCCCTTACAACACAGTTCAGTTAGTGATTTAGTCTATGGAATACAGTAAATTCCAAAGAATATATCGTTAACTTTTTTTTTGACAATGTATGATAATTAGTTTACAACATTATTCATTTTGGTTGTCAAATATTCGATCGACGGATGACGTTCGGCTACATCTACATATTGTTGAAGGAGTTTCCTAAAAGTGTATTCATGCGAAGTACATTATTAATAAATAATTGTACAATTTACTTGGAATGATCATTCAATGGCAATTTTTTTTGGTTAAAATAATTGTGAAAATCTTTATTCTGAACTAGTCCATCCTCACAATACCCGCGGGTGGCAGACTTGCCCCTAATGACGTCCGGGACTCCACGCTCTCCACATTTTACATACGTGATGACTGTCCACCTTGTGCCGCGTCTCGCGTAGAATATTAATTTAGTAACTTAAACCTCATCTATTCTTACAGACCCGCGAGTGGCTGACTGGCCTCTGATGGCATCCCCGGTCGCCACGCTCTCCATCTTCTTCATGTACATTTTCACCGTTCGCCAAGGGCCGCGCCTCATGGAGGCTCAGAAGGCCATGGACATCTCCGCGGCCATCGTCATTTACAACGCCGGCCTTGTGCTTCTCTCTGCCTACATGTGCTATGAGGTTTGTCGACGTTTTGATTCACCAACCCAATACGCCAGATTGAAGAAAGGGAGAAAAGTCCTTTCATTTTTATTCAACTCCATGTGGATATTTAACTACGTTCTTGACGCTTGTTTTTGTCGATAATTCTAATCGCCACTCAAGTCATTAGCAGATTATAAAAAAATAAAGGCGTTTTAAAAATAGATATCATCGTAGATTACACAATCTTCATGGCTTTGTATGGACCATGTTCTTTTGTCTCCACATATATCTCCTCATTTACCCTCCCACATCTTGAGGTAGAAACTAGTATTGGAACATGCTTTTCCCAATACCATTCAACTACATATTTTCGGATACAACATATTGTATGTTTCATTATATTTTCCAGTTTTTGGTCACATCGATCCTGGCGGGATATAGCTATGTATGTCAGCCTACGAACTATTCAAACGACCCGCTGGCTTTACGAGTAGGTACACAAAATATTAGGATAAGTTATGAATGTATGGGTTTTCTCACACATAATGTTAGGACAGTTAGTGTCCAGGGACTGTGTTTAGTAACGTCTGATATCTGAGTTTGAGACTCAGGCTCAGAAAAGCAAAACTTGATGATCTTTATTTTGTTGTAAAATTTTAGCAGCCAAAATGCTAGCATTGTTAGAATATATTAAAAATTATATGTTCTACAATCAAACAGACATCTTTTGTAAAAAATGTTATACAGGTATTATAGACTTTCTCTATTTGTTTTGAGCCTCAAACGCAGACACAAGACTTGAGCGAAAAAAACAATCCTTTTCGTACTTGTAATTAGTGATAAAAGTACCGATTAAACACATTGTATGCAACTGTTTTATATAATGCCACTTAATTTTTCAGATGGCGAATGTCTGTTGGTGGTACTTTTTCTCCAAAATCATAGAACTCGTAGATACAGTAAGTACGAATAATTTCACACGTATTCATGCATTTGATACAAGTCCTTCGTTTTCCTCAAGAATTCTGCATGAATGCAATAGAAATTCTTCGAATAATGTTCATTAAAATTTACTTTTCTCTAGCAAATATTCCAGTTTTTACACTTAATTTTATTCTTATATGACATTAACGCTTTACATGTTTCTTTTGGAAAATATAAGCTCCATTATGTTAAAAAATAATGTCTAATCTCGATACCTAGCGTCCAACACATGATGACGTCATATACACAGATAACGTATATTGAAAGTGTTTCTCTACGACAGCGACCCGTCTTGCATTGTATGATGCTGGTCAGCTACTTTCTCAGCGTCAAAGACGTCGCCGGCTTACAATGTACGTCAGTTCATTTAAGGAATGAATTGCGGGGTTGATGTCATTATCGGGGTATGAACGCAATTGGGCTGGTCTAAGTGTGTGGAGTCCGAAGGACTCCACGCGTACTTTAACCAGCTCAATTGCGTTCATATCCCCGATAATGACATCAACCCCGCAATTCATTCCTTATATTTATACCAATAGTTCATTATTTTGTTAAAAAATCGTTAAAAAAATACTTCATTTCATTTCGGATTACCTTTCAGTAATCCTTTCTTACCCATTCTGTAAATAGGACGACCCGACTGTTACGGGAAACATTTTTTTTAAATGACGTCACAATAACGCGGGAAAAGATCAACCACTTGAAATCACTTTTAAAAGTAAAATTGAAACACCTTTGGCAACAGAACGTTTAAAATATAATAACTTAGCACTTTCTAAAATGTTGATTTATATTTTACGGGACCTGCTGACACAATACAAACAATAACAAAATCAATAGTTTTCATTTATATTGTTATGCGATGAATTGCGATCCGAACATATCCGAAGATGTTGCGTTCATCGATTGATGAACGCAATTGCCGAAAGGCAGTTCATATAAGGAATGGAAGTTGAGGTGTAAATATTTAAGGAATGAATTGCGGGGTTGATGTCATTATCGGGGTATGAACGCAATTGGGTTGGTCAATGTGTGTGGAGTCCGACTCCACACACATTGACCAACCCAATTGCGTTCATATCCCCGATAATGACATCAACCCCGCAATTCATTCCTTATATTTACACCAATAGTTCATTATTTCATTCAAGAATTGTAAAAAATATTTCATTTCATTTAAGAAAACCTTTCAGTAATCCGTTCTTACCCATTCTGTAAATAGAACGACCCGACTATAACCGGAAACATTTTTTTCAAATGATGTCACAATAACGCGGGAAAAGATCAACCACTTGAAATCACTTTAAAACGTAAAATTGAAACACTTCTGGTACCGATATATTTAAAATATAATAAACTAACACTTTTAAAAATGTTGATCTATATTTTACGGGACCTGCAGACACAATACAACCAATAACAAGATCAATAGCTTTCATGTATATTGTTATGCAATGAATTACGATCCGAAAATATCCGAAGATGTTGCGTTCATCGATTGATGAACGCAATTGCCTAAAGGCAGTTCATTTAAGGAACGGAAGTTGAGGTGTAAATATGCTAGGTTTAAAAACTCTGTCGCCGTGTCGGCTGGTAACGTACATTTATAACGTGATGACGTCATATTTTGGTTATTGCAGTTATTTTCATTATGACTGTATGGCCGTAATTGTTCATGCATGCAATGTTGTTCCTTCAAACGACAAGGAACGGTGCTGCTAAATTGGTGGCTTGAAATTTACTACAACACCCGCTAGCAACGTTCCTAACATTGCGTAATGTTTGATTCATTGCAGATACTTCATAATATAGTAATATGCGTACCACCATGTAGCTAAGGTGGCTTATTATGAAACCCACTGCCGGCGGGCAGCGTACGTTCACACAGTGATGACGTCATGCTTGTTTTATTTCAGGGATTTCATATTCTACGGAAACGGCCCGTCTCCTTCCTCCACGCGTATCATCACAGCACGATGCTGCTCAACTGGTGGCTTGGCGTTAAATACGTTGCCGGCGGACAATGTACGTTCTTTTCAAGATTTACTTGATATATACTCGTAAGTTTTAATGCTTTTAGATCTGAGGTTTAGAGAAATCAAATGCCGGCTTTGCAAGTTTGCCGGGGCCAAGTACATCTCGTTATGTTCACAGTGATTGTGGTTATGTTCATATTTTGCCTTGAACGTAAATATTTGGACTGATGATACATTTGCTATCAAGTGCAGGCAATGTGTCATAATGCCAGCGTGTCTCTTATCTATTTAAGAGGAACGTAAGATTTCATCAGTTCAATTCTAACATGAAAGAATATGCTTTGCATTACAGAAAAGAAATCCGTTCCCAAAATCATGTTTTAACATATTTTTTTTTCAACTCTTACAACATTTTTCAGCATGGTTCTTAAATACTAGTATGCTTACACATTTGTTCATGTACTACCACTTCGTGCTGTCCGCTCTGGGGCCGTCAGTCCGACCGTACCTCTGGAGTAGTATTAAACATGTTGAAACTTAATTGTAATTTAAACTGTAATAACTATATTTCAGCGTGGTTCCTGGCAATGCTGAACACGTTTGTTCACGTGATCATGTACTCATACTACGCCTTGTCCGCCCTGGGTCCGTCCGTCCGACCGTATCTCTGGTGGAAAAAGTATCTCACCATTCTACAACTGGTAATGCACCTTATTCTTTTAGCAGTGGTTTCAGGTTTGAATTCTAGCAGGATCGGTTTTACTGCCATGACAAGAGTACACGTTTTACTTCATTTATCAACGTGGTTATTCAAACATTGTGTGTGCTTCTGTTAATTTCTGTATGTAGAGAAGAAATGAGTGTATAGTATACCATCAATATACTAGTACTACTAAACCTAGATATGTTTGTAAACCACTAGTGGTTTGTCAGAAACATGTGTCATGATATGATTGTGACTGATGACTTTGATCCCTGTCTTTGACCTACTGACCATCTAAAGGGAGTCATTTGCCCAAATACAATCAACCACTTAAGTTCCATTAAATTAAAGAAAACATTCCTGATTGTTCATAGGACATAATTTCCTTAACAACATTGGCTATGACTATGACTTTGACTATTGAACTACTGATACCATAGCAACAGGAACATCTAATGGCCGTTGTCATACACACACAATTGTGTACCTAGTCACACGCCCGGGCGTACACACCAATTTTGGTGCCCCCGATATGGCAGGTGCTTATATATCGAAATCATGACTAACAATCGAAGGCTAATGGCGGCATGTTAATGTTCGTCATTTCAGTGAATGTTCACGTTCAGAAACTAGAGAATGCTTGAAAATGGTTCTTTCATTAGTGTTTTCTTAAAAATGTTTATATAGGATAGGACACGCCTCCCGCTGCCACCTAATATTGATGACAAACTAATGAAAGACCTTCAGATGTCGACACCTTGCTCAAACGTACGGGCGTATAGTTTTCAACCGTAGTAAAATGCTTTAGGTACGCCCCTGACATATACCATTAAAGTGTTATGGTCGTCTGTGAACCCGTTGTCAATCCACTGTGCGATGTTAAACGTGTTTCGTATATTTTATTTTCAGAGCCAGTTTGTAGCCGTCGTGATTCACACAGGGACGAACATGTTACAGCCAGACTGCGAGTTCCCACAGGGGTTCAACTATGCTGTGTTCATGTACGCCATCTCTCTTATAGTGCTGTTTACGAACTTCTATATCAAAACGTATAATAAAAAGGCCAGTCAAAAGACTAGCTAACGTATGTTTATGTTTAGGAAAACATTTTACCTCGCTATTTTTTCAGACAAACTAATATAACCCATGTCATAGTGTTAGTGATGTCGGAGTGATAAGACCATGGCTATTTACACGAAACTTACTAAACATATACGTCCAAAGACAGTACGCGCACGTATAACAAAAATCACAATTATGACTCAATCGGTAACGAGTTATTTCCCATTTTGACTAATAAAACTAACAACAGATGGGCGTTAGATCCGTTTGTGGTGCTCATGTGCATTGTCCATGCATAGAAAATTGTATAACATGACAATGGTGATATGATTGTCTTTTATCAATAAATCAGTAATCATTTGTAAAGATTTCTTGTTGAAAATTGTATTATATTTATTATCATTTTATTGTTCATCTGAATCTGTATTTGATTGAAATGTACACACATGTAGTTTATTCATACATTCTGATAACATGTGCGCACACGTGTACTGCTTATTGAATCCAAACAATTTCGTTATAGGCATGTAAACGTGCACTGCTTATTGATTCCAAACAACTTGGTTATAGGCATGTAAACGTGCACTGCTTATTGAATCCAAACAACTTGGTTATAGGCATGTAAACGTGCACTGCTTATTGATTCCAAACAACTTGGTTATAGGCATGTAAACGTGCACTGCTTATTGATTCCAAACAACTTGGTTATAGGCATGTAAACGTGCACTGCTTATTGAATCCAACAACTTGGTTCTAGGCATGTAAACGTGCACTGCTTATTGAATCCAACAACTTGGTTATAGGCATGTAAACGTGTACTGCTTATTGATTCCAAACAACTTGGTTATAGGCATGTAAACGTGTACTGCTTACTGAATTCAAACAACTTGGTTATAGGCATGTACACGTGTACTGCTTATTGAATCCAAAAACTTGGTTATAGGCATGTAAACGTGTACTGCTTATTGAATCCAAACAATTTCGTTATAAGCCTGTAAACGTGTACTGCTTATTGAATCCAAACAACTTGGTTATAGCTATGTAAACGTGCACTGCTTATTGAATCCAAACAACTTGGTTATAGGCATGTAAACGTGCACTGCTTATTGAATCCAAACAACTTGGTTATATACATGTAAACGTGCACTGCTTATTGAATCCAAACAACTTGGTTATATACATGTAAACGTGCACTGCTTATTGATTCCAAACAACTTGGTTATAGGCATGTAAACGTGTACTGCTTATTGAATCCAAACAACTTGGTTATAGGGATGTAAATGTGCACTGCTTATTGAATCCAAACAACTTGGTTATAGGGATGTAAACGTGTACTGCTTATTGAATCCAACAACTTGGTTATAGGCATGTAAACGTGTACTGCTTATTGAATCCAAACAACTTGGTTATAGGGATGTAAATGTGCACTGCTTATTGAATCCAAACAACTTGGTTATAGGGATGTAAATGTGCACTGCTTATTGAATCCAAACAACTTGGTTATAGGGATGTAAATGTGCACTGCTTATTGAATCCAAACAACTTGGTTATAGGGATGTAAATGTGCACTGCTTATTGAATCCAAACAACTTGGTTATAGGGATGTAAATGTGTACTGCTTATTGAATCCAAACAACTTGGTTATAGGGATGTAAATGTGCACTGCTTATTGAATCCAAACAACTTGGTTATAGGCATGTAAACGTGTACTGCTTATTGAATCCAAACAACTTGGTTATAGGGATGTAAACGTGTACTGCTTATTGAATCCAAACAACTTGGTTATAGGGATGTAAATGTGCACTGCTTATTGAATCCAAACAACTTGGTTATAGGGATGTAAATGTGCACTGCTTATTGAATCCAAACAACTTGGTTATAGGGATGTAAATGTGCACTGCTTATTGAATCCAAACAACTTGGTTATAGGGATGTAAATGTGTACTGCTTATTGAATCCAAACAACTTGGTTATAGGGATGTAAATGTGCACTGCTTATTGAATCCAACAACTTGGTTATAGGCATGTAAACGTGCACTGCTTTTTGAATCCAAACAACTTGGTTATAGGGATGTAAACGTGTACTGCTTATTGAATCCAAACAACTTGGTTATAGGGATGTAAACGTGTACTGCTTATTGAATCCAAACAACTTGGTTATAGGCATGTAAACGTGTACTGCTTATTGAATCCAAACATCTTGGTTATAGGCATGTAAACTTGTACTACTTATTGAATCCAAGCAATTTCGTTATAAGCATGTAAACGTGTACTGCTTATTGAATCCAAGCAACTTGGTTATAGGCATGTAAACGTGTACTGCTTATTGAATCCAACAACTTGGTTATAGGCATGTAAACGTGTACTGCTTATTGAATCCAAACAATTTCGTTATAGGCCTGTAAACGTGTACTGCTTATTGATTCCAAACAACTTGGTTATAGGCATGTAAACGTGTACTGCTTATTGAATTCAAACAACTTGATTATAGGCATGTAAACGTGCACTGCTTATTGAATCCAAACAACTTGGTTGTAGGCATGTACATGTGTACTGCTTATTGATTCCAAACAACTTGGTTATAGGCCTGTAAACATGTACTGCTTATTGAATCCAACAACTTGGTTATAGGCATGTAAACGTGTACTGCTAATTGATTCCAAACAACTTGGTTATAGGCCTGTAAACGTGTACTGCTTATTGATTCCAAACAACTTGGTTATAGGCATGTAACGTGTACTGCTTATTGAATCCAAACAACTTGGTTATAGGCATGTAAACGTGCACTGCTTATTGAATCCAACAACTTGGTTATAGGCCTGAAAACCTGCATTGCTTATTGAATCCAAACAACTTGTTTATAGGCCTGTAAACGTGCACTGCTTATTGAATCCAAACAACTTGGTTATAGGCATGTACATGTGTACTGCTTATTGAATCCAAACAACTTGGTTATAGGCCTGTAAACGTGTACTGCTTATTGAATCCAAACAACTTGGTTATAGGCATGTAAACGTGTACTGCTTATTGAATCCAAACAACTTGGTTATAGGCAGGTACATGTGTACTGCTTATTGAATCCAAACAACTTGGTTATAGGCATGTACATGTGCACTGCTTATTGAATCCAAACAACTTGGTTATAGGCCTGTAAACGTGTACTGCTTATTGAATCCAAACAACTTGGTTATAGGCATGTAAACGTGTACTGCTTATTGAATCCAAACAACTTGGTTATAGGCATGTAAACGTGTACTGCTTATTGAATCCAAACAACTTGGTTATAGGCATGTAAACGTGTACTGCTTATTGAATCCAAACAACTTGGTTATAGGCATGTACATGTGTCCTGCTTATTGAATCCAAACAACTTGGTTATAGGCATGTAAACGTGTACTGCTTATTGAATCCAAACAACTTGGTTATAGGCATGTAAACGTGTACTGCTTATTTAATTCAACAACTTGGTTATAGGGATGTAAACGTGTACTGCTTATTGAATCCAAACAACTTGGTTATAGGCATGTAAACGTGTACTGCTTATTGAATCCAAACAACTTGGTTATATGCATGTAAACGTGTACTGCTTATTGAATCCAAACAACTTGGTTATAGGCATGTAAACGTGTACTGCTTATTGAATCCAAACAACTTGGTTATAGGCATGTACACGTGTACTGCTTATTGAATCCAAACAACTTGGTTATAGGCATGTACACGTGTACTGCTTATTGAATCCAACAACTTGGTTATAGGCATGTAAACGTGTACTACTTATTGAATCCAAACAATTTCGTTATAGGCCTAAACACGTGTACTGCTTATTGAATCCAAACAACTTGGTTATAGGGATGTAAACGTGTACTGCTTATTGAATCCAAACAATTTCGTTATAGGCATGTAAACGTGTACTGCTTATTGAATCCAAACATCTTGGTTATAGGCATGTAAACGTGTACTACTTATTGAATCCAAACAATTTCGTTATAGGCATGTAAACGTGTACTGCTTATTGAATCCAAACAACTTGGTTATAGGCATGTAAACGTGTACTGCTTATTGAATCCAAACAATTTCGTTATAGGCATGTAAACGTGCACTGCTTATTGAATCCAAACAACTTGGTTATAGGCATGTAAACATGCACTGCTTATTGAATCCAACAACTTGGTTATAGGCATGTACACGTGTACTGCTTATTGAATCCAACAACTTGGTTATAGGGATGTAAACGTGTACTGCTTATTGAATCCAAACGACTTGGTTATAGGCATGTACACGTGTACTGTTTATTGAATCCAAACAACTTGGTTATAGGCATGTAAACGTGTACTGCTTATTGAATCCAAACAATTTCGTTATAGGCATGTAAACGTGTACTGCTTATTGAATCCAAACAATTTCGTTATAGGCATGTAAACGTGTACTACTTATTGAATCCAAACAATTTCGTTATAAGCATGTAAACGTGCACTGCTTATTGAATCCAAACAACTTGGTTATAGGCATGTAAACGTGTACTGCTTATTGAATCCAAACAACTTGGGTAAAGGCCTGTAAACGTGCACTGCTTATTGAATCCAAACAACTTGGTTATAGGAATGTAAACGTGTACTGCTTATTGAATCCAACAACTTGGTTATAGGCATGTAAACGTGCACTGCTTATTGAATCCAAACAACTTGGTTATAGGCCTGTAAACGTGTACTGCTTATTGAATCCAAACAATTTCGTTATAGGCATGTAAACGTGTACTGCTTATTGAATCCAAACAACTTGGTTATAGGCATGTAAACGTGCACTGCTTATTGAATCCAAACAACTTGGTTATAGGCATGTAAACGTGTACTGCTTATTGAATCCAAACAACTTGGTTATAGACATGTAAACGTGCACTGCTTATTGAATCCAAACAACTTGGTTATAGGCATGTAAACGTGTACTGCTTATTGAATCCAAACAATTTCGTTATAGGCATGTAAACGTGTACTGCTTATTGAATCCAACAACTTGGTTGTAGGCATGTAAACGTGTACTGCTTATTGAATCCAAACAACTTGGTTATAGGCATGTAAACGTGTACTGCTTAATGAATCCAAACAATTTCGTTATAGGCCTGTAAACGTGCACTGCTTATTGAATCCAAACAACTTGGTTTTAGGGATGTAAACGTGTACTGCTTATTGAATTCAAACAACTTGGTTATAGGCATGTAAACGTGTACTGCTTATTGAATCCAAACAACTTGGTTATAGGCATGTAAACGTGCACTGCTTATTGAATCCAAACAACTTGGTGATAGGGATGTAAACGTGTACTGCTTATTGAATTCAAACAACTTGGTTATAGGCATGTAAACGTGTACTGCTTATTGAATCCAAACAACTTGGTTATAGGCATGTAAACGTGCACTGCTTATTGAATCCAAACAACTTGGTTATAGGCATGTAAACGTGTACTGCTTATTGAATCCGAACAACTACTTCGTAAGAGGCATGTAAACGTGTACTGCTTATTGAATTCGTACTTCTTGGTTATAAGCATGTATAGTTGTACTGCTTATTGAATCCAAACATCTTGATTATAGGCATGTACAAAGGCACTTAACGTGTACTGCTTATTGAATCCAAACAACTAGGTTATAGGCATGTAAACGTGTACTGCTTATTGAATCCAAACAACTTGGTTATAGGCATGTACACGTGCACTGCTTATTGAATCCAAACAATTTCGTTATAGGCATGTAAACGTGTACTGCTTATTGAATTCGTACTTCTTGGTTATAAGCATGTATAGTTGTACTGCTTATTGAATCAAAACATCTTGATTATAGGCATGTACAAAGGCACTTAACGTGTACTGCTTATTGAACCCAAACAACTTGGTTATAGGCATGTAAACGTGTACTGCTTATTGATTCCAAACAACTTGGTTATAGGCATGTAAACGTGCACTGCTTATTGAATCCAAACAACTTGGTTATAGGCATGTAAACGTGCACTGCTTATTGATTCCAAACAACTTGGTTATAGGCATGTAAACGTGCACTGCTTATTGATTCCAAACAACTTGGTTATAGGCATGTAAACGTGCACTGCTTATTGAATCCAACAACTTGGTTCTAGGCATGTAAACGTGCACTGCTTATTGAATCCAACAACTTGGTTATAGGCATGTAAACGTGTACTGCTTATTGATTCCAAACAACTTGGTTATAGGCATGTAAACGTGTACTGCTTACTGAATTCAAACAACTTGGTTATAGGCATGTACACGTGTACTGCTTATTGAATCCAAAAACTTGGTTATAGGCATGTAAACGTGTACTGCTTATTGAATCCAAACAATTTCGTTATAAGCCTGTAAACGTGTACTGCTTATTGAATCCAAACAACTTGGTTATAGCTATGTAAACGTGCACTGCTTATTGAATCCAAACAACTTGGTTATAGGCATGTAAACGTGCACTGCTTATTGAATCCAAACAACTTGGTTATATACATGTAAACGTGCACTGCTTATTGAATCCAAACAACTTGGTTATATACATGTAAACGTGTACTGCTTATTGAATCCAAACAACTTGGTTATAGGGATGTAAATGTGCACTGCTTATTGAATCCAAACAACTTGGTTATAGGGATGTAAACGTGTACTGCTTATTGAATCCAACAACTTGGTTATAGGCATGTAAACGTGTACTGCTTATTGAATCCAAACAACTTGGTTATAGGGATGTAAATGTGCACTGCTTATTGAATCCAAACAACTTGGTTATAGGCATGTAAATGTGCACTGCTTATTGAATCCAAACAACTTGGTTATAGGGATGTAAATGTGCACTGCTTATTGAATCCAAACAACTTGGTTATAGGGATGTAAATGTGCACTGCTTATTGAATCCAAACAACTTGGTTATAGGGATGTAAATGTGTACTGCTTATTGAATCCAAACAACTTGGTTATAGGGATGTAAATGTGCACTGCTTATTGAATCCAAACAACTTGGTTATAGGCATGTAAACGTGTACTGCTTATTGAATCCAAACAACTTGGTTATAGGGATGTAAATGTGTACTGCTTATTGAATCCAAACAACTTGGTTATAGGGATGTAAATGTGCACTGCTTATTGAATCCAAACAACTTGGTTATAGGGATGTAAATGTGCACTGCTTATTGAATCCAAACAACTTGGTTATAGGGATGTAAATGTGCACTGCTTATTGAATCCAAACAACTTGGTTATAGGGATGTAAATGTGTACTGCTTATTGAATCCAAACAACTTGGTTATAGGGATGTAAATGTGCACTGCTTATTGAATCCAAACAACTTGGTTATAGGCATGTAAATGTGCACTGCTTTTTGAATCCAAACAACTTGGTTATAGGGATGTAAACGTGTACTGCTTATTGAATCCAAACAACTTGGTTATAGGGATGTAAACGTGTACTGCTTATTGAATCCAAACAATTTCGTTATAGGCATGTAAACGTGTACTGCTTATTGAATCCAAACATCTTGGTTATAGGCATGTAAACTTGTACTACTTATTGAATCCAAGCAATTTCGTTATAAGCATGTAAACGTGTACTGCTTATTGAATCCAAGCAACTTGGTTATAGGCATGTAAACGTGTACTGCTTATTGAATCCAACAACTTGGTTATAGGCATGTAAACGTGTACTGCTTATTGAATCCAAACAATTTCGTTATAGGCCTGTAAACGTGTACTGCTTATTGATTCCAAACAACTTGGTTATAGGCATGTAAACGTGTACTGCTTATTGAATTCAAACAACTTGATTATAGGCATGTAAACGTGCACTGCTTATTGAATCCAAACAACTTGGTTGTAGGCATGTACATGTGTACTGCTTATTGATTCCAAACAACTTGGTTATAGGCCTGTAAACATGTACTGCTTATTGAATCCAACAACTTGGTTATAGGCATGTAAACGTGTACTGCTAATTGATTCCAAACAACTTGGTTATAGGCCTGTAAACGTGTACTGCTTATTGATTCCAAACAACTTGGTTATAGGCATGTAAACGTGTACTGCTTATTGAATCCAAACAACTTGGTTATAGGCATGTAAACGTGCACTGCTTATTGAATCCAACAACTTGGTTATAGGCCTGAAAACCTGCATTGCTTATTGAATCCAAACAACTTGTTTATAGGCCTGTAAACGTGCACTGCTTATTGAATCCAAACAACTTGGTTATAGGCATGTACATGTGTACTGCTTATTGAATCCAAACAACTTGGTTATAGGCCTGTAAACGTGTACTGCTTATTGAATCCAAACAACTTGGTTATAGGCATGTAAACGTGTACTGCTTATTGAATCCAAACAACTTGGTTATAGGCAGGTACATGTGTACTGCTTATTGAATCCAAACAACTTGGTTATAGGCATGTACATGTGCACTGCTTATTGAATCCAAACAACTTGGTTATAGGCCTGTAAACGTGTACTGCTTATTGAATCCAAACAACTTGGTTATAGGCATGTACATGTGTACTGCTTATTGAATCCAAACAACTTGGTTATAGGCATGTAAACGTGTACTGCTTATTGAATCCAAACAACTTGGTTATAGGCATGTAAACGTGTACTGCTTATTGAATCCAAACAACTTGGTTATAGGCATGTACATGTGTCCTGCTTATTGAATCCAAACAACTTGGTTATAGGCCTGTAAACGTGTACTGCTTATTGAATCCAAACAACTTGGTTATAGGCATGTAAACGTGTACTGCTTATTTAATCCAACAACTTGGTTATAGGGATGTAAACGTGTACTGCTTATTGAATCCAAACAACTTGGTTATAGGCATGTAAACGTGTACTGCTTATTGAATCCAAACAACTTGGTTATATGCATGTAAACGTGTACTGCTTATTGAATCCAAACAACTTGGTTATAGGCATGTAAACGTGTACTGCTTATTGAATCCAAACAACTTGGTTATATGCATGTACACGTGTACTGCTTATTGAATCCAAACAACTTGGTTATAGGCATGTACACGTGTACTGCTTATTGAATCCAACAACTTGGTTATAGGCATGTAAACGTGTACTACTTATTGAATCCAAACAATTTCGTTATAGGCCTAAACACGTGTACTGCTTATTGAATCCAAACAACTTGGTTATAGGGATGTAAACGTGTACTGCTTATTGAATCCAAACAATTTCGTTATAGGCATGTAAACGTGTACTGCTTATTGAATCCAAACATCTTGGTTATAGGCATGTAAACGTGTACTACTTATTGAATCCAAACAATTTCGTTATAGGCATGTAAACGTGTACTGCTTATTGAATCCAAACAACTTGGTTATAGGCATGTAAACGTGTACTGCTTATTGAATCCAAACAATTTCGTTATAGGCATGTAAACGTGCACTGCTTATTGAATCCAAACAACTTGGTTATAGGCATGTAAACATGCACTGCTTATTGAATCCAACAACTTGGTTATAGGCATGTACACGTGTACTGCTTATTGAATCCAACAACTTGGTTATAGGGATGTAAACGTGTACTGCTTATTGAATCCAAACAACTTGGTTATAGGCATGTACACGTGTACTGTTTATTGAATCCAAACAACTTGGTTATAGGCATGTAAACGTGTACTGCTTATTGAATCCAAACAATTTCGTTATAGGCATGTAAACGTGTACTGCTTATTGAATCCAAACAATTTCGTTATAGGCATGTAAACGTGTACTACTTATTGAATCCAAACAATTTCGTTATAAGCATGTAAACGTGCACTGCTTATTGAATCCAAACAACTTGGTTATAGGCATGTAAACGTGTACTGCTTATTGAATCCAAACAACTTGGGTAAAGGCCTGTAAACGTGCACTGCTTATTGAATCCAAACAACTTGGTTATAGGAATGTAAACGTGTACTGCTTATTGAATCCAACAACTTGGTTATAGGCATGTAAACGTGCACTGCTTATTGAATCCAAACAACTTGGTTATAGGCCTGTAAACGTGTACTGCTTATTGAATCCAAACAATTTCGTTATAGGCATGTAAACGTGTACTGCTTATTGAATCCAAACAACTTGGTTATAGGCATGTAAACGTGTACTGCTTATTGAATCCAAACAACTTGGTTATAGGCATGTAAACGTGTACTGCTTATTGAATCCAAACAACTTGGTTATAGGCATGTAAACGTGCACTGCTTATTGAATCCAAACAACTTGGTTATAGGCATGTAAACGTGTACTGCTTATTGAATCCAAACAATTTCGTTATAGGCATGTAAACGTGTACTGCTTATTGAATCCAACAACTTGGTTGTAGGCATGTAAACGTGTACTGCTTATTGAATCCAAACAACTTGGTTATAGGCATGTAAACGTGTACTGCTTAATGAATCCAAACAATTTCGTTATAGGCCTGTAAACGTGCACTGCTTATTGAATCCAAACAACTTGGTTTTAGGGATGTAAACGTGTACTGCTTATTGAATTCAAACAACTTGGTTATAGGCATGTAAACGTGTACTGCTTATTGAATCCAAACAACTTGGTTATAGGCATGTAAACGTGCACTGCTTATTGAATCCAAACAACTTGGTGATAGGGATGTAAACGTGTACTGCTTATTGAATTCAAACAACTTGGTTATAGGCATGTAAACGTGTACTGCTTATTGAATCCAAACAACTTGGTTATAGGCATGTAAACGTGCACTGCTTATTGAATCCAAACAACTTGGTTATAGGCATGTAAACGTGTACTGCTTATTGAATCCGAACAACTTCGTAAGAGGCATGTAAACGTGTACTGCTTATTGAATTCGTACTTCTTGGTTATAAGCATGTATAGTTGTACTGCTTATTGAATCCAAACATCTTGATTATAGGCATGTACAAAGGCACTTAACGTGTACTGCTTATTGAATCCAAACAACTAGGTTATAGGCATGTAAACGTGTACTGCTTATTGAATCCAAACAACTTGGTTATAGGCATGTACACGTGCACTGCTTATTGAATCCAAACAATTTCGTTATAGGCATGTAAACGTGTACTGCTTATTGAATTCGTACTTCTTGGTTATAAGCATGTATAGTTGTACTGCTTATTGAATCAAAACATCTTGATTATAGGCATGTACAAAGGCACTTAACGTGTACTGCTTATTGAACCCAAACAACTTGGTTATAGGCATGTAAACGTGTACTGCTTATTGAATCCAAACAACTTGGTTATAGGCATGTAAACGTGCACTGCTTATTGAATCCAAACAATTTCGTTATAGGCATGTAAACGTGCACTGCTTATTGAATCCAAACAACTTGGTTATAGGAATGTAAACGTGTACTGCTTATTGAATCCAACAACTTGGTTATAGGCATGTAAACGTGCACTGCTTATTGAATCCAAACAACTTGGTTATAGGCATGTAAACGTGTACTGCTTATTGAATCCAAACAATTTCGTTATAGGCATGTAAACGTGTACTGCTTATTGAATCCAAACAACTTGGTTATAGGCATGTAAACGTGCGCTGCTTATATAATCCATACATATTGGTTATAGGCATGTAAACGTGTACTGCTTATTGAATCCAAACAACTTGGTTATAGGCCTGTAAACGTGTACTGCTTATTGAATCCAAACAACTTGGTTATAGGCATGTAAACGTGTACTGCTTATTGAACCCAAACAACTTGGTTATAGGCCTGTAAACGTGCACTGCTTATTGAATCCATACATATTGGTTATAGGCATGTACATGTGTACTGCTTATTGAATCCAAACAACTTGGTTATAGGCCTGTAAACGTGCACTGCTTATTGAATCCATACATCTTGGTTATAGGCTACATGTGTACTGCTTATTGAATCCAAACAACTTGGTTATAGGCATGTAAACGTGTACTGCTTATTGAATCCAAACAACTTGGTTATAGGCATGTACACGTGTACTGCTTATTGAATCCAAACAACTTGGTTATAGGCATGCACACGTGTACTGCTTATTGAATCCAAACAACTTGGCTACAGGCATGTAAACGTGTACTGCTTATTGAATCCAAACAACTTGGTTATAGGCATGTAAACGTGTACTGCTTATTGAATCCAAACAACTTCGTTAGAGGCATGTAAACGTGTACTGCTTATTGAATCCAAACAACTTGGCTACAGGCATGTAAACGTGTACTGCTTATTGAATCCAAACAACTTGGTTATAGGCATGTAAACGTGCACTGCTTATTGAATCCAAACAACTTCGTTAGAGGCATGTAAACGTGTACTGCTTATTGAATCCAAACAACTTTGTTAGAGGCATGTAAACGTGTACTTCTTATTGAATTCGTACTTCTTGGTTATAAGCATGTATAGGTGTACTGCTTATTGAATCCAAACATCTTGATTATAGGCATGTACAAAGGCATGTACACGTGTACTGCTTATTGAATCCAAACAACTTGGTTATAGGCATGTACACGTGTACTGCTTAATAAATTCAAACATCTTGGTTATAGGCATGTACATGTGTACTGCTTAATAAATCAAACAACTTGGTTATAGGCATGTACACATGTACTGCTTCTTGAATCCAAACATATTGGTTATAGGCATGTACACGTGTACTACTTATTGAATCCAAACATCATGGTTATAGGCATGCACACATGCATTGCTTCTTGAATTCAAACATTATGGTTAAAGGCATGTACAGGTGTACTACTTATTGAATCCAAACATCATGGGTACAGGCATGTACACATGTACTGCTTCTTGAATAAAAACATCTTAGTTATAGGCATGTATAGGTGTACTGCTTATTGATGCTTATTGAATTCAAACAACTTGGTTTTAGGCCTGTACATGTGTACTGCTTATTGAATTCAAACATCTTGGTTATAGGCCTGGCATGTACACGAGTGCTGTTTAATGAATTCAAACATCTTGGTTATAGGCATGTACACGTGTGCTGCTTACTGAATCTAAACATCATGGTTATAGGCATGTACACGTGTGCTGCTTATTGAATCTTAACATCATGGTTATAGGCATGTACACGTGTGCTGCTTACTGAATCTAAACATCATGGTTATAGGCATGTATAGGTGTACTGCTTACTGAATCTAAACATCATGGTTATAGGCATGTATAGGTGTACTGCTTACTGAATCTAAACATCATGGTTATAGGCATGTATAGGTGTACTGCTTACTGAATCTAAACATCATGGTTATAGGCATGTATAGGTGTACTGCTTACTGAATCTTAACATCATGGTTATAGGCATGTATAGGTGTACTGCTTACTGAATCTAAACATCATGGTTATAGGCATGTATAGGTGTACTGCTTACTGAATCTTAACATCATGGTTATAGGCATGTATAGGTGTACTGCTTACTAAATCTAAACATCATGGTTATAGGCATGTATAGGTGTACTGCTTACTGAATCTTAACATCATGGTTATAGGCATGTATAGGTGTACTGTTTACTGAATCTAAACATCATGGTTATAGGCATGTATAGGTGTACTGCTTATTGAATGTATACAACTTTTATTGTATACATGTACTCAAAGAATGCTTATTGAATTCATACAACTAATTTAGCAATGGAGGTAATAGTAACAGTTGTTGTATCTATTTCATCCATCCCCTATTTATCTATAGTACCACACTCATTGGAGACTTTCTACACAATAAAATTGCGCAACTATGACTCAGCGGTGTTCATGGGGCAAAATGTTTTACAAACTTTTCTTGTTCACAAGCCATTTGGCAGTGCCTAAACAACCATTTTGGCAGAATAATGTAAGGTTAAGGGGGAACAATTTTTTTTTAACATTATTAAAAGAGAAAGGTTTTTATTCAAATCTAAATGACATTGAATTGCATTAACATAGTGTTCAGTGCTAATAGTTCAAATACATCTAGTAACAGTGTTGCATTTCTAACAGCCTTCAAAGCTCTTTGAACGAAGTAATTGTTCATATTTAAGCAACAAAAACACAAAATTTCTATTACTGATACAAACCAATGTCTTAACATTGTGAAAAAAAATCTTACTTTTTTTAGTCTTATACGCAAATACTAAGAGCAAATGCTAAAGCTCTTTCTTTAAAGTCAGTACTTTTTTTATGATACCGGGAAAGATTCAAAATTTCCCCAAAAAAATCTGGATAAAATCACAAATATTATGCTGAACTATAAATTTACCTGTCTAAAACTTCAATACAATTTGGCAACAATTCATGAATAGTTTGTTTGGCATTTAACAGAATTTAAGTGTGGGTAAGTTTGGTTGGTTCTTGTTATTTTCCTTCCCAAACCTTTAATTCTGTAATAAAAAGCCGTTTTACTTAGGTCTACTGGAGAGGCTAAAATCCTTTTTGGTCGCTGGTATATTGGTGAGTTGGTCACGCAATGCCAACCAAGCTATTTATCAATTAATTGCGGTCTTAAATTGCAAGATCTAAAAGAATATGAAAGAAAAAATGATGTATTATGGCATTATTCCCCCAAAAACAGTTTTTTCAACTAACTGTATGAATACACATCTAATGCTAAAAATTCATATAAATACACCAGCAAAAAATATGGAGTGAAAATAGAACATGATCAGTGTTCTAACCCACCAATTAAGGGACTTTCCCACGTTTTATGCTGTCAAACATGAAAAGAAATAATTATTTAATTGTGTAAAACACTGCTTGTTGCTTGTACTTGGTGATTTATTGAACACCTTATTTAATTTGAACATCTCTGTGCGAGCATCCGCTTACCATTCAACTAACTAGATATCTCTATGCGAAATTCCGCTTATGGTTCAACTAACATGATACTAGTCCCCTTACAGTTCAAATAACATGATACAAGTCTGCTTACAGTTCAACTAACATGATACGAGTCCCCTTACAGTTCAAATAACATGATACAAGTCCGCTTACAGTTCAACTAACATGATACGAGTCCCCTTACAGTTCAAATAACATGATACAAGTCTGCTTACAGTTCAACTAACATGATACGAGTCCCCTTACAGTTCAAATAACATGATACAAGTCCGCTTACAGTTCAACTAACATGATACGAGTCCCCTTACAGTTCAAATAACATGATACAAGTCTGCTTACAGTTCAACTAACATGATACGAGTCCACTAATGGTTCAACCTACATGATACGAGTCCGCTTACGGTTCAACCAACATGATACCTCTGTGAGAAAGTCCGCTTACGGTTCAACCAACATGATACCTCTGTGAGAAAGTCCGCTAATGGTTCAACCAACATGATACGAGTCCGCATAAGGTTCAACCAACAACATGCAACAACCCACTTATTTACACAAATTGAAAATCAAACTCCAAACATATCACAGGCACAAAGAAAGGAGATAAATGGGGCCACATTTTCCTAACAAAATTGACATATCGTTTGATAAAATTGTTGAATTGACATGATATTCCAGTAGTCTGAATATCTTTTTTTAAACTAGTAGCTGCCTTGGTCATTTATGGCTATGTTTATTTGTATTTTACTAGTACCGGTAAACCTTTCACTTTAGTTTGTGATACTCGGCTCACATTTATCTTTAGTTCTTGACTTTAAGATATTTTGCTGTACACTTGTGAACACAATGGCCCCATCATCTTAAGTAAAGTATAAACACTTGATCTATGACTGTATTCTGTACACTGATTTAACTTCCCATTTTCAACATGTTGCCATTTAAAACTAATTTCATCTACTCATGAAGGCCTAATGCAGAAATGGTAGCCAAAACGTGTTTGAAACGTGTTTGTATTATTATATATTATCTGAATGTTGAGGTACCTTTCATACTTAATCATCATTGCATCCCTAAAACTAAACCCCATAGTTATAACAACACTCGCTAGTTTAACATAATCACCAGTATTTGGAATTAGAACATGATAGCAGAGATCACATTCGTTTACTATTAACTATCTGGCTGGGAACAGTTCAGCTGGAAAAAATATATTACAATTAAAATATTCTCTTTTTCGAGAATGCAATGATGAAGTGCAACATCAAATGATTTCACAGAAACAATAGTTTATATACGAAACAACACTTAGGTTTTACAACAAAAGTGCAAAAAATACCTCAAATAAAGAAACAAAATCATTCTACCAAGTAGACCAAAAATATAAAGTGAATGGAATAAAACCCAACAATACTAATATTGTAGAATATCTTCTGCATTTCACTAGAATTACTCCTAGTGCCAACCCAAATATTTACCAATCTCACCCATGTACCTAAGAGATGCACTTTTTTCATTGTATAATAAATACATGGCATTGATTTGCAGTTATCATACATTGAAATGCAAGTAAGTAGAGAAAACCAAATAATTTTTTTAATAATACTTGAATTCAATGTCTTAAAACATAACTTGAAGACCATAGGATTTTTGAAAGGTTCAAAGATATTTCCATAAAATTTACACATGGAAAGCTGCCATGTTTTAAGTAAGTTCGAAGTCAGTAAAGGTTAAAGTTCTAATCCAGGTGCTGGATCTTGGTCAGGGTGAAGGCTTGTCCCCAGCCATCTATGCTGTGTATGCTGGGGGAGGGGGCCCAGCTGGGGCCATCTTCATAGCCTCATCGTACTTTGGGGGTAGCAACATCTAAAATTATACAAAAACAAACTTCAGTAAAATTGTTTTGAGCAACGATGTTGACAACAATCGAACGAGTAAAGGCAACATATCCATCTTTTTCAAAAATAGAAACACAGATTCTTTTTAGCTTAAATTAAATATGACTTTGTCGAAAAGGTTTCTGTATATCATTTATGTTAATTGTCCATAAAATCTGTCCAAGTGTGATGTGTATAGTGACTTAACTTAGTTTAACAGACTCCTATGCACAACATACATAATTAAAGAGCTGTTCAGGCAGATCAATATACGCACATCAATGAAGCCTTTAGTACACAAGAATCAATAATAGAGTTGACAATAACAGATAATTTAAGGCAATGGATATGAAACTATATATGAGATATTGTATCAGCATACTTTGTAATCAATATCTGTAAAGGTTGGAGAATTGTTTAGGTTAACAGTGAATTGTCTGAAGTCAACTCGGTCAAATTTCACAATTAAAAAGGGCTATAGCTCACGAGTTGCTGCAGCAATTAAGCTTGTTATCTCACACAATTATGCCAATTACAGTTGTGATCAAGTGGAGAATCAGTCTGGTTATCAACCTCATTTCAGGGACCAGCATTATGCCCAGGAACATTGTGATTTTCAATATTTTTCCCCAATTTGTAACAGATAGGGTGTTAAATGTTCATGTCAGAGAGTTGACCATTTTGGTGGATGCTACATGCCAATAAGTGTCCCATAATATATACTGTTCTTCAAAAGCATGTGAATAACTATCTGTTAAGATAGGATGTTAAATGGTCATGTCAGAGAGTTGACCATTTGGTGGACGCCTCATGCCATTAAAGGTCCAACAACATAGCCTGTTTTTTAAACTACTGCCATTGCATGATTACGGTACCTCGCTGTCTGGTTCAGTGGTGTACTCGTGGACCGCACGGCCGTTGATGATCCTCAGCTGCAGGTAACGGTAGCACAGCCACACCATGTTGATCAGGTACAGCTGGAAATACGCAAACCAGGTTTAAACAACATCATTGAACAGTAATACTTCCCTTTTTTTAGTGTAGAATAATTATGCACCTTAAGTTTTAATTGTGTTTTCTAGTATGTTATCGCTGAAACAGCAGAAATTGATACAGAATATTCTATTAACTTTGAGAGGCTGTGATAGTTCTCCAGGTGGGTCGTGACCTACAACTTGGGTAAGAGGCAGGCACCTATACTACTAGACCACTAAGACTAAGAGGTCAAACAACATATGCAATGCACCCTATTAGGTATAAGTATGAGGATTTAATAACACTACTGCCCTGATAGAGTGGAGGAAAATGTATTGAGGGTTGGATTACACTATTACCTTGACAGAGAGGAGGGTGGGTTGCAGGTCATATTACACTATTAGCTCAACAGAGAGGAGAAGGTGATGCAGATTAGATTACACTATGACCTTGACAGAGGAGGAGAATTTGATGACGTTAGATGATGCTATTACCTTAACAGAGAGGAGGAGAATGTGTTGCGGGTTGGATTACACTGTTACCTTGACAGAGAGGAGGAGAATGTGTTGCGAGTTAGATTACACTGTTACCTTGACAGAGAGGAGGAGAATGTGTTGCAGGTTAGATTACACTGTTACCTTGACAGAGAGGAGAATGTGTTGTGAGTTAGATTACACTGTTACCTTGACAGAGAGGAGGAGAATGTGTTGCAGGTTAGATTACACTGTTACCTTGACAGAGAGGAGAATGTGTTGCGAGTTAGATTACACTGTTACCTTGACAGAGAGGAGGAGAAAGTGTTGCAGGTTAGATTACACTGTTACCTTGACAGAGAGGAGAATGTGTTGCGAGTAAGATTACACTGTTACCTTGACAGAGAGGAGGAGAATGTGTTGTGAGTTAGATTACACTGTTACCTTGACAGAGAGGAGGAGAGTGTGTTGCAGGTAAGATTACACTGTTACCTTGACAGAGAGGAGGAGAATGTGTTGCGGGTAAGATTACACTGTTACCTTGACAGAGAAGAGGAGAATGTGTTGCGGGTTAGATTACACTGTTACCTTGACAGAGAGCAGGAGAATGTGTTGCGAGTAAGATTACACTGTTACCTTGACAGAGAGGAGGAGAATGTGTTGTGGGTTAGATTACACTGTTACCTTGACAGAGAGGAGGAGAATGTGTTGCGGTTTAGATTACACTGTTACCTTGACAGAGAGGAGAATGTTTTGCGGGTTAGATTACACTGTTACCTTGACAGAGAGGAAGAGAATGTAGATCAGCACAAAGAGGATTTGCAACTTCTGCTCATCCATGAACATCAGTCTGTTGAAGAACGGCTCATCTGCCTGAAAACATATATTCCAGTAATCAAGAAAAATCTGGATCATTGACTATGTCTTAAGTGACTCTTAAAATGAAATACTGCTGGTGGCCTCCAAAATGTTGCATTTCCAATTACTGTTAACGTGTCCATCAGTTCAAGAACACTATCTCCAAGCTAAGGATTTATTCTTTAAGAAATTATCCTTCTCCTTGATGTACACGTATTTGGCTACAATTGTGTTTGAAAGAAGCACCAGCCTGCAAACCCTCACTGGTAAAATGCTGTCCGGGCTTGCTCAAATCAAATTCCAGACTTTATTTGGCATGGCTTGTTGAAATTGTTTATGGCAAGCCCTTGTATAAGGATTCCAACTTGTTCATCCAAAATGATATTATAACTAACCTTCATACACATCATAAAGCAATTTTAAATACATCATACCAGTCCCCTCTCCAGAAGCATGATCTTGACATTTGGGGCATAGGTGAGAAAGCTCACGAAGCTGAGGCATCCAATCATAAAGTCAAACACTTGGTAGAAGAAAAATGGGAGCAGGTAGCATGGACGGTTCTGAAAAATAAAACACAGATATGGAAATATGAATTTTTGAATCAATAATGGACAAAAATAACCCCCCAAAACAAGCCCTCTAATCTAAGCCTACTTCTATATGTAAATGAATTTTGCAAAGCGTACTCATCAATCAATTAACAAAATCATGTTCATAACTCATTTTGCAACTAAGAGCCAGTAAATTTGTACTTCCCCAAAAGTGGTAATAATATCTGTTTGTAATTGTACAGTCCTAATGACCATAATTTAAAGCTATGATTGGTTCATGTATGGTCAATGCAATATATACATATATGAATGCATTGTGGGGGTATGAGCCAGCCTATAGTGGTTGGTTTGTGGTGATATGTCAAAATACAGGCTAAATCTGATGACTGCAAGATTATACAAATAAAAATACATACAATGTATTTTGATAGAGACATGTGCTCTATACATATACAAATGGGTCAAACCACAAGTTATTAAATCAGCAAAAAGCCATCCCCTAATTACATACCCTAATGGCCCCATACACCATCATGAGGGAAATGATGAAGAGAGAGAACAGCAGGGCAAACAGCAGACAGCCACCTGCAATACAAGACACAGTATGCTTATATGACAGAGGCATAAATACATGTACATGATCAAGTCACACAGCTAACAGGCTTGTCACGCACTACTTTTGTACCCGGCCGGGACTAAACCAGAGCACACAATAAACGTTGGCAGAGCTCCATTGAGAAAGCACTTGGCCATAGCAATTTACCTATGTACAAGCAGTGTAAGAGCTGAAGTGCTACTGAATAATCACTTATCTGTCACTGATGTTATACTCAGCTGCCACCTATGTTCTACAGATGCTCCACAGCTGACCGGACCTATAGCAGAGTGATACCGTTGCACTGCTGTTGTACTTATGTATGGTATAACATTATCACATCCCTAAAAACTGTAGTACACAGGCAGGACTACAATTTCACATTGTCCCAGTATGGTCAACATTGAGACCGCCAGAGAGCCACCAATCCATTATGGTGCACTACTAACATTAATGAACATATCAAAGTGCAGGCGTTACACTGCCATTGAAGTAGCGTGGGTCTCTCTGAAAGCGCATTGGCATACCATGTTCAAAAATTTATACTGTCACCGGCTGTGGTTAACTTATATAACTACGTTCTGATGATATACTACTGTTCTTAGCAGGGTGATACCATTGCAAAGGCAATCTAGGACCTTATAAAGCAAGGATGTTTGAGAAGTTGCAACAAACATTACAACCTTCTCAAATAGCATTTCATGCATGTCAATCTAATTTTATATTGATATCAGTCAAACAAGACTTTTATACAAATAAGATATGGAGAAGATACTCACAATATAATTTTCTGGTTAACAATATTTCTTTTCATTTTAAAGGTGAAAGTTATCTAAAAGTCTCATATCCATTAGTTTCAAAGCCATTTGAAATAGGAAATATAACAAAACCTCCATTTGTGATGCAGAGTTCAGAATGATATAGGATGTCTGCTCCTCACCTAAGCGATAATTGTAGGTTCGATCCCCATGAGGGTAACTGTCTCATAGACTCACAAAATGGACTGTCACACTAGTTTCTACCCAGGTAATAAACTTGACCGCGAATCCATGAAGTCATTAGCTTTCATCACAATCAAGCCAATAAAATTTAGTATAAACTGAACATATGCAGTTTTCAACATATTAAACATATTAATCAGTGCACATACTTTTGGAAGTTTTCAGCTGGTCCCACTGGTAGTAAAAGCTGTCCATGTCGGAGGCTGTGCTGCTGTCGTTCGACTCGAGCACCTTCGGGGCTCCATCTAGACTGTTCCAGCCGGACCCAGTCAGTGATATTGCCATACATGTCAACAATGTAATCAGGGCAAACTGTAGATAAAAAAAAACATAATTGAGTTCTGTGTTTCTTTTTGACTGTTATTTCAGCCAAAATTCAGAATCACTTGCATTCAAAAAACATTTTTCACAAAAAATGGACTCAAAATTCACAATCCAATTGCTAGTACAGTTATGTATAAATGCATTCCTAATCTCTTAAAATCTTAAAGTTTAGTATCTTTAAAGTGCCTCAGCTTTTGTTTCCTTGTTTGAAATATTGTAAATTTACAATTTGAGACATTTTGGTGCTATTAACACAATTTCTAGGGCACTGCTTGTATCACATAAGGTGGGAAAAACAACAGAGTTACATCATGATAAACTTGGTAGGAAAACTTTGGTTTCACTAGCCTAAAAGACTTAAGTCTCAGGGCAAAAATGACTCTTGAAACTAACTTCACACATTGTTACCTTCAATGGCTTTAGTCCTGACTCCTTGATTTAAAATTGAAAACCAAGGTTATGTTCAATCATTTTTTTCATTCAAAAGACTGCGAGGCCTTTACTTATTTATTCTAAGGGGAACTTCGCCAGTAATTTTGACCATGCACACCTGCCAGACCTGGCATGCGCTTTTCAACTTTGTGCGCGAACGGGAACCGCCGATATGTTTACCGCGTGACTGGTACCCGTCTGCGCGTAGAGCCAAAAAGTGAAAGCCGGGTTTGGCCCTTGTGCATACTCAAAAGTACTAGCGAAGATATGTGAGTCAGTATATAAACAGTATACTTGGAAGAGTTGTTAAAGAAAATTGCGAACACGCGTTTAGTTTGTGCTTGTTGAGCGATTGCACCTTGGAGATAACTTCCTTCTGATGGTGCATGCGAAGTATACAGTTGTTTTATTAAAATAATCTTGTAGATCTCAGCTCGTTTCCATACATATGTCTGAGTGTTTCAATCCGAAATCTGCTAACCTTCATAACTTGTGAATGATAAAGATTGTATGAAATTTTAAAATATTTAAGATGTAAAAATATACAACTAAAAGTGGATTATGTGTAATATGTGTATCATAGAGTACTAAATCACATTTATTTATGCTTCTCAGTCCAAGATATTACCCTAGGGGACCAATAACTCGAATCCTTAGATAGCTCAACTGGCCAAAAAGGCAGTCCAAACGACCCCAGTCCAAATACCAAGTAACTGTGGTCACGTTGAAATTTCTCCACCCCTTCTTCCGACTCTATTCATATTTGCATAAAACACGTAAACGCGTCTTACCAATTGAAGACAGCCAAACGCTACGGTCCCAACTCTCACATGACAACAAAAGCAACATCTAAATGCCCGATCATTCTCTAAGGCGGCTTGTTTCAACCTCATTTTTTGAGATTTGTGTTTCTTTTCTGTTCCTTGTTTTGGTTTTTCTTGTGATGACGTCACGAATTTAATTTAATAACAAAAGTAGTTCGCAGGTATGATTTTTTTTAATTCTAAAAGTAAAACTATAATAAATATCATGAAATAAATGATTTTTTTTACTGCAAATATTGTTTGCAAATACTTTTTATTGAATATAAATACTAAGATAATGGACTATTTCTTTGTCACTAAGCTAATTGAACCCAAAGAAATTTCTACATGATACTATGCAGTTATCTACTCTCTCATGCCTGGGACCAATAATACATCTTACTCCCAGCTCAGGCTTAAATTTATGCTGTTTTTTTATATCTGGTATAGAAGAATAATTGTGATTTTTTTCAGTGAGATATCGAAATTATTTCATCAAGTGAGCACTTAAATCAGTGATTTGTTCATATGTCATTTCGTACCCTAGTCATCTTGAACCCTAGCTCTAGTTTTGGTAATCTTGTTTCATTTGGTCGGTCATTATGGACATTGATTTATAATTTTACTTACTTACTAACTTACTAACTTATGTATATTTGTAAATGTGAATATCAATGTTTTTATAGGTGGTAGATTGCTTTCTGAAATAAACCGATGCTCTATAAGGTAAAACCAAATTTCGTTCATTATTATAAATCATGGTCCGTAAATTTCTGAAGATGATCCGTAATGTCCCTAAATATGGTCCGTAATGTCCCTAAATCTGGTCCGTAATGTCCCTATATCTGGTCCGTAATGTCTGGTCCGTAATGTCCGTGACCCGGTCATTTCGTACCCCATACTTTGGTAATTTTGTATCTTATCAGACCTGGAAAAAATTGTTAAGGGTCACTTGGCCTGCAAGACGAGTGACCCTGAAAATCTTCTCGCACGATTCATTGATGATGAGGTCGGAACCAGACCGGCTCATAATGGATTAAGATCGAAGTATAAAAACACTCTCATATATTTTTTAAATTAATTAAATAAATAAAGTATTGATAATTGTTTTATATATCAGTATAATCGTATATTATTGGTTTGCAGATATATACGCAAAAAATTGCCCTTTCCAAGACAAAAAAATAAAAAAAAGTTGCAAAAAGGGGTAATCTGTGAGAGTGCAGCTTTAAAAATATCAAGTCAATGTCAAGTCAAGACCAATGGTGAATTCATAGGTATAAGAATGAAATATAATAATCTGTCATTCACCTGTTACCTGGGACAAATAAAAAATCCTACTCCCGGCTGTTACTTTGTCTTCAAGACTTTGACGTCTTATTGCGTTTATTTATTCAATTCCTAAAGGGGTCTGCTGGTCTTTATATATGTACACTAACTTCTCTATCCATACAGATCCTGGGCTTTGCTAATTTGCATATTACCAAGTTAACATACGTACTACGAACGAACTTCCGTTTATAACGGAATATTATTATGAACGCACATCCGCCGCCTACAGCGGACCGTTACACTATGAACGCACATCCGCCGCCTACAGCGGACCTTTATGTTAGTGATATGTAACCAAAATATTTTCTTTAGGTTAAAATATCCATCTACCATTTTGTAATCATGTGACTTTCGAATGCCACCCAATGACAAACCGTTATTTAGGTCATATGGTCGGCAACCAATAGTTTACAAAATGGCTGACGAACAAGTTCACACAAAAACATCGCCTTTGTATAAGCATTTTATTAATAACTGAATGCATTTTAATGTGACAAACAGATGAAAGGAGGAATTGAAGCTGTTATGGATGTGAGCATATTTGATCCCTTCAAATTAGTGTGCATTGCCCTTGCCACTGTCAGTTCTTATTCTAAATTATCTTATTCAATAGTCAATTTCACTATTGAAGTATTTTTGTATGAATTTTTCATTTAAAAGTTAGGGGAACCATTATTCATCAGTGCAAAACTTGAAAACTGATTTAGGTACACAGAGATGTCAATGTTCTCAATAAATTTAATAAGGCCTGGCTGCCGGCTAGTCATTCTAAAATGCCGTCCAGGCTTTTTTTTTTATGATGGTTAGTCCAGGCTAACCATCATAAAAAAAAGGCTGGACGGCATTTTAGAATGACTAGGCTGCCGGCTAGATGTACTGTGGTCTAAAATAATAGACGTGGTATATGGGATTCTTTCAATCCCTAACATTGTGAATAATCAAAAATCATAAAAAAAATCTGTCAATGACAATTATTTGGACTAAATGATACCTGCCTGCCGGCCAAAATTGACGGTTCAAATTGCAATTGGGCTGGTTCAAAAATTGACAAAATAAGTGAATTTGAGGTAGAAAAAGTAGTAGCTGGTGGATTACTTTACTATTTGCAATGGTTCAATAGAAACTTAAAAATCCTGGGGTATCGTTAAAAAAGTCTTGATGACAGTTGACAAGTAGTAGGAGTTGTGATATGAAGGATTTTGGGGTTTGGATTCAAACCTCTGCTGGACATAGTCATTTCCTACCCTAGTCATCTTGTACCCTCAAGTTTTGGTCATCCAGTCATTTCATACCCAACCATTCGTCCTTTTCACAAAATTTCTCTTCCTGTATGTTCACAAACATAATGAGGTTACGTAACACTGATTACATGGTTAAGCTATTTTTGCAAGCATTAAAGTTTCAAACATAGAACTATAGGCGACAAACCTTTTATCTGCTTGATTAATGGATCAGTGTTCTTCAGCCTTCAGTAGTGCTGCATGATTCATTGATTATGAGGTAGGAAAAAAAATAATTTAATTATTAATTATTGTTTTCTTAGAATCCCTGAGCATATAATCTATTACCGGGTAAACTCTCCGCGTTCGACCTTGTGAATTTATAAAAATATATATACTTGCCCATTGTTTGGTCACATTTCTAGTTTAGATTTGACTGTTAACATTTAGAATGTTTTTACTCAATCATTTCATTCTGGAATTAGATAGGATTATTATTTGAATCTGGGAAACCTATTTACCCGGGTGGACATGCATGATTGAATTTTTACCCGACCTTGATATTCACTCGCCAATTTGACAGGCGAGTGGATTTGTCAAGGCCTGCTTATTATTCAATTGAATTAGCAGATAGCATTATGAGGTGTTAACTGAGTCTGCACAAGGTGCAAAATTTGAACGATCAGTCAGGTCTAAAGTAATCAAATGCAAAATTCTTTGTGCATTCCTGCTAAGTTGTCATATTTGTTCAAGTTCTTTGATATTTTTGATTTTCTGACTTGACATTTTAATAAATTAAGTAAACTAAATGGGACCACAAATAGTATAATAGTAACAGTTGTAACAAAATGTACTAGAAATTATTGCATTTCTATTTTATCTAAATAACATATACATTTATTATCTGTAATGTTTGGTTAAAATATAAAGTATGTTTAAAATCATAAGGCAGGCACATTCATGAGACACTAAATTAAACATGTAGATAAATGATAAAGTTAACAGAAGCACATTAAAATACAATAAAATAAATGTTCAACACAAAATCACTCTTAGCACACTTGACTTTCAATGAAAATAACATGTTTTTTGCATCTTCTATTATTAATTATCCCCCGCCGAAAGGCGAAGGGGATATTGTAATTGTTGGGCTGTGAGAGTGTGTGTTGTCCAGAGCATAACTTAAAAAGTCTCTATTAATCATGCTGTATCTTTAAAGAAGGTAAAAGTTACATTAATTTTATATGGCAATGATGAACATGATTGTAACATAAGCTCTTTATAGCTTTACAGAGCTGTATCCTTATTTTAGGCTCGAGCTGAGGAACTTTGAATCATGATGGAGGCTCGCTGTGGAGGTTTGCTTTTCACATCGAAGTTTGACTCTGGGAATCTTGCCAGAGTTGAGAAGGCGACTAAAGATGAGGATGATGAAGATTCAGGGGGTCAGTTTGTTAACCTTTTTACATGAATAATGTAGTAATTATTAGCATAGCTTTTTTTAAGGAAACATATGAAGTATTATCATGGCCATTGATGTTGGTGCCATGCCTAAGCTGTAAATTTTGGTCTTATAAATATAAAGCAACTCAAAATATTCACATGATTGAAACTTGATTCCTATGTTACCTATGACACATTTGCATACTTGTATATATATCAGACTCAAAACTTTGTCTTTAGACCAATATAAATGAATTGCTAGATTTTCATCCAAAATATTTTAAATGTTGCTGGGGGGTGACATTTTTTTAATTCTTTCTTAGATGCTGTTTCACTGTTGAACATGTGTTCATGCTCTTTCTTAATGCATAAGGGATAATAAACATGAGTTTCTAGACGTATCACAAACATGATCGTAACAATTCTCCTTTTTACATGTGAATGTTAGAGATCAACATCGTAGGTATGTGTCAACACCAACCCCGTACTGTACTGGACTGTCAATGCAAATACAGACCCTAGTTCAACATTCTTATTTGGGTCAATAAAATTTAAGGGATGGTTAAAATAAGAGGGGTCGGGCCGGGTTGAAAATCTTGCAATTAATTTATAGTATCCTTAGTAATTGATGGTTTTTGAGTTATGCCCTTTTTCATCAACTCTTTAGATATTTGTATTTGAGATGGATGTTGGGGTTTAACTTTTTGCTAATTGCTCTTATCACACAATTTTATTTTGAGCAACTTCAATGAAACAATTACAACATATCCTTTATTTCATTAACCTTTGCTTATTTCATATTTTGTTTTGATATTATTTACAGGACCAAAATATTCCAATGAAGTCAAACCAGACTATGAGTTCAATGTTTGGACAAAACCAGACTGTGCTGGTACAGAGTTTGAAAATGGAAACAGGTAGGTGGAAAGAAGCCATTTACTTAATATTTTTAGCTTAATAAATATTTTTCCTTAATAAATATTTTTCAAATCTAAAGATTGTGATGCCATTGTTTTATCTTTGGCAAGCATCAGCAGTCAAAATTGTATAAAAGTCTTTGGTTTGGTTAAGTTGGCCCATGTATTCAATTTTATTGATTGGTCAATATATATCCAACAATGGATATTTACCAATATAATCATTTAAATGTTCAAACCAGCCTATAGAAAACCTATTGACAACTTTTCCAAGTTTTATACAACTGTATGCAGTTACACTAATATTTGGTACATTCTGAATTTGTGACCTGAAAGATTTGTGAGAATTAAACCTATAGATGCAAGGAGAAAGGTGGGTTTATTTAAGCTAGATTTTGAAATAGTTGAAAGCTGATATGAATCAACCTCAAGTTTGTTTCTTTGGTTGAAACTAGTACTGGTATCCATTTTTGAGAGGCCATGGAAACGTTCCCATTGGGGTCTTATACCCAAGACCTCCTAGCTGAGAGTTGGGCTCCTTTACCACTAGACAACTAAAGTTTGTTTCTAAAGGAATGTCTGTGTCTAATAATATACAGTTTCATATTATATATAGGTTCATTATAGTATGGTTTTCAATTTCTCTGCAAGGGGTTTATGATTATTTGTTTTAAGCTGCTATGAATGCATTACATTACTTTTGATGAATTTAAAAGTTCTACTTTATGTATTTAAAAATATATTGGAGTCAAATTATATAGAAAAAGATCACCAATTTGAACTCTTAATCTATATATTAACCGACTTGACATAGTTATCATTCAATATGATAAATTTATACACAGGTCATGGTTCTACTTTGGAATCCGAGGCTGGAATCCGGGCAGGCTTATCAAGATCAACATTGTGAACATGAACCGACAGGGGAAACTGTACAGTCAGGGTCATTCCCCCATCGTGAAGACAGTGCCAGGCAGGCCACGCTGGGAACGCATCAGAGATAGGCCTACATTTGAGGTAGGAATTAAAGTTAGTGTTTTATCTGGATGTTTTTACCATGACCCTGTGCCACTGAGCTGCCCTTTTGACTGCCAGAAACATGTCATTTTAACTGCTTTTGTGTATTTTATGGTGTGGAGTTGGAAAGCTAATGAACATTTTTACCTTCAAACTTTTACTCTAGTTTCATTAGGTTGATATGAAAATCAGGGATAGGCCCACTTGAGGTCTATTGAGTCATACTAAGTTTGAGGAGTGAATTAATCCCCAGTCAATGTTGAAATTCTTTTTTAGCTGAATATTATAATTAGTTGACATTAAAACTTTTAAAAAATGTATTGCATTAGAGAGTGTCAACTTGCAGTTTCAAATCTGACTCTTACAATTATGAAATGAGGTTGATTTTCACCTGAAGACAGGTTCAATTTTTTGCTGAGTCACTCAGCAGTACTTGCACCAGTCCTAAGGTGAATATCAACCTTATTTTATAACTGTATTTGGGCAGATAGAATTTGATTAGGGTCTATTAGTGTTAGGCTTGCTTTCTTTTAATTGTATGTAAGAAAATTAAAGTTGACCGTTTTTGAACGTCTTAACTTCTTGAATCTTTTCTAAATGCTCAAGCTTGTGATATTTAGGGATTGATCGTGCTTATGCTTCTTGGGAAATTTGCAAGCATGCTCTCAAGCATACAAACAACATGAAAACACAAAAATATGTCATTAATTCTTATATGTACATTTTAAATTAGTATTTATAATGATTTTATATTAGTTAAATCTTTATCAGTTAAGTATTTATTATGAACATATGTTTGTGTAAAAGAATAGGTGATAATTGTTAAACAAATGACATAGCGCTAATCAAACCAGAGTTAAGACTTCAAATTCCCTTGCAGCTCATACAATATTTTAAAGGCCTAGTTTAAGGAATGTTTGGCAAGACAATCCCCTACTGTGCATCTTCTGCCTAATTGCCCCTGATGTAGGGGCCAATTTCCTGTGTATTTGTATATTAGCTCAGGCCATTTAGGGTCCCTTTCTATAATAAAACCTTCAAAACTGCACAGCAGGATACTCAGATCGGAGATCTGATAAGACAATTAGATTAAGATCAATGCACAGAGGTTGAGTACTAAACACGATTTTTTGGGGAGGGGCGGGGGGGTCACTAATAGAAGGATTAGACTAGGCCTTTAAAAAAAGACAAGGCAAATGCTTTTTTCCCCACCTATAAATCTTATTTTCTTTCAGACTGTTGATGGCCAATTCATCCTCAGCTTCACCTATCGGTTCCCAGAATTCCGAGGTGCCACGACGTATTTCACATTCTGCTACCCTTGGTCGTACACAGAGAGCCAGGATGTCCTGCAGGAACTAGACAAAAAATACACGGACTGCAAAAACCTTACATCTGATAGGTAAGCTATCATGCGTTGTCGGTAAAGCACCTATTGAATATATTATGAATTTGACAAAAAAAATGTGTTAATTGAGGTGATATCAGGTTTCAACTGCCTTATATGTATAGTTTATATGTATTGATAATCTTAAGTTTTAGTAAAAAAAATATATATTTGACAGACTTCTTGTAATTCTTTGAATGCAGGAGTGTGCTCATGTGGGTCTTTGTGAGTGCAGAAGGGTGCTACCTAAAAGAAAAGGGTTCAGCACTCTTAAATACGTATTTAGCTGGAAACCTAGTATTTGTTTGTGAACACAATACTTCGCACAAATTAAAATGTCATATTTTTCCTCACTGCGCTTATTCTGGCTGAAGAGGTCACATCTGTATTGTTGTATTCTCATTTGACTTCTTACTTTACTACAGTGCTCCAGACTCTATTTACTACCACCGGGAGCTGCTTTGTCACTCCCTAGACAAGCAGCGTATGGATCTGATCACAATTTCTTCATGTCACGGCCTACTTAACGAGACTGAGCCCCACTTCGACCCCCGTCTCTTCCCAGACAGAAACAGGGAGCATCGATGCAAAAAGTTCAAAGGGAAAAGGGTAATTGCACTCTACTTATTGTTATAGCGAAAGTTTACCACTATGAATATCTTTTATGTGTTTCTGGTGTTGATGTGTAAATTTGACCTGAGAGAATGAGTAAAAACTGGCAACCAGGCTTGTCACCCTACCGCCAATGCAGCATGTCTGAGGGTTAGATTTCTTATTAGTTAACATAAAAAAATTACAAAGAAAAACACATTGTCCGAAAAATATCCCAATTCCCCTCCCCTTAAAAATTAACTAAATCTTTTTTTACTGTCCCAAAATGGGTAATATCCATATTGACTTATATTTTTACAGTACAAACACAAATTCAATTTTCATGAATGTTTCCATATTGCAGGGGTTTTATATGAAAGTAACTTGAAAGCAGACATTGAAGCAAAATGTCATATTTATTCCCAATTTTCAGTAGGGTTCTTGAAATAGCTGGTAAACCCCTTGCCAGAAGTTATCTTCTTCATAAAATGAAAGTAAAACATGTTTCTATAATAAAAAGTTTCGTTTCTGAATGCAAACCTTGGCCCCATTTCAATGAATATCAGAAGGCTTAAGATCATAAATTTTCCAAGTGATACCCCATTATGGGCTTTAACTGCATTCCAATAAAAATATCATCAGAAAATTCATCATATAGATTCTGATGTAACTTTTAGTTGTCCCTGATCACTCTTAAGCAGCATATTGTTTATGACTTAGGTACCTTATTGAAACAGGGAACAGGCTCTTTTACAGAAAGATGTTTAAGTTGACAATATGAAAAGAACCTCTTCTGTGCTTATAACTAATACATCATCATGTTATCACGTGATCAAATCATGTTATCATTTGACCTTAACTTACGGTAGTTCTTTAATATAGATTGATTTATCTGTACAATTTAAATACTGAATTCACATGTGATACTATTTCAGGTGTATCTATTGAGCAGCCGAGTTCATCCAGGAGAGACACCTGCTAGTATAGTCTTCAATGGGTTTCTCGAGTTTTTGCTCAGAGACAACGATCCACGTGCCAAGTCGTTACGCAAACATTTTGTATTTAAGCTAATTCCCATGCTGAATCCCGATGGGGTTACACGGGGCCATTACAGAACTGATCAACGAGGAGTGAATCTGAACAGACTATATTTAGACCCAAGTTTTGAATATCACCCTACCATATATGCTTCCAAGAGTGTCCTTGTGTTCCACCACGTTATGAATAGAGTTACTTCCCTTGAAGACACAGTTGACATTAATGTTCACTTCCCAGGGGGGTTCATATTGTCTAGTCATAATAGCTATAACCTGCTGAAAAATAAGCCCGCTGTTGCTGATAAGGGAAAAACTGGCGATGGTGGTGAAAATAAGAATCAGAACAATCACTCAGAGCGAAGCGTCGGTAGTGCCAGTAGCTCAGTCAGTATTACTAGTAGTGATTCAACAGTAAAAAGTGCTCCGAAGCACAATCATGTTGGCCAAAACCATATGTTGAATAGTAGCCATGGGTCAGGGAGTCATCATGGCCATGCTCCAAAGTCCCTTGTAAGTAATCGTACCCCGAGGTTTACTCCGAGGTATCACAAAGACATGACTCCGAAAGAGACAGAAACCACAGCTCAGTTTCAAAATGGGGAGTTGGATATATACACATTAGAAAACAGCCATAATCAGTATAATGACACAGTATTAACCGCAGAGCATCCAATACCTTCAAAACTCTCAGGCACCCCCAGACACAGCATTACAAAGTCAGAAATGCCAACGAAGCATCATTCTGCGCCAAAAGTTGAGAGGCTTAATCTTGCGGAGCTTAATGAATCTGATAGTGATAACGCTCCGAAACGCGAAAAATCCTTTGTTGGTGAATCCATTAGAATTATTTCCTCGACGTCAAGTTTTGCAAGTTATCTTCCAGAGAAGGAGAGAGTGGACAGTGAATTACGATTGAGATTATCGCAAATGACAATGTCAGACGACATGCGCGGGAGATTATCCAAGGGGTTCAGCACGTTGAGTGAAAATGTGCTTGACTCAGATGATGATGATGACCCCAACACAGAGAATTTAGGAAATGAAGGGTCAGAGGACGAGGGTGATAATGTGCCTGTGTTCACAGGAACAAATGCACCTCATCTAGGTGACCCAAAGTTGCGCGATATCCCTGCATCGGAAAGTGGGATTGCCTTCTTTGTAGATCTACACGGGCATGCTTCAAAGCGTGGATGCTTCATTTATGGCAACTATTTTGAACATGAAGACACACAGGTAAAATCAATCAGAAGCATTTGACTCGCTCCAAAATAAATTAAGTAAAGAAGTTAATTTTTTTTAGGTGAAACAGTGACCCATTTAATTTTCCATTGGGCTTACTGTTTGTATTAGCTAATCTGTCTCCATAATACTATTATAAATTTGATAGCAATAGAGACATAGAATGACATACAGTTGAACACCGTTAATCCGAAGTCTTAGGAACCCATCAAATTACTTCGGAATAGTGGTGTTTCGGATTAACAATTTTCTGCAAATGACAGTGTTCCCGAATTATAGATGACGTGAAATACTAAGTCGTGAAAATTGCAATGTGGGTTAAACGTTACCAATACGATACACTCGGTTTGAGCTATCTTTCGTATGTAAAAATATAACAAAATGACAGCACATGTATGCATGGCACATTGTCAACATAGCACAGTTTATAAAAAGCATGTTTAAATAGCACTGAAATTACATGTTGTTTACTCATTATCGTTCAGTTTAAAGAATGATGTGATGTCTCGCTGAACTCTGTTGATTCCGTTGATGTGTTTCTTTGTCACGTATCCATCAAGGTTAATAATGCGGCGATAGAATCTGATGACATTTTAGAATGATATCAGATTGTGTTAACCAGCAATTATATACTACATCACCGAAATGAATCGCTCATTTTCTGACATCAATGTTTGTTACAGTGCTCAATATCATTCTTTAACAAATGCTAATTGTGCTCCATTTTCACCTCAAGCCGATGCCATAGTGCATTCGCAGTAAGGTGTGAAAAACTATGACACGATCAGGTTCGAATTAAGAATTGATAAATAGGTGTGAAATACCAAATGGGGACTGTAATTTTTACTTCGGAATAGCGATTATTTCGGAATAGCGATTTCGGATTAAAGACCAAAAATTTAGTTAAACAAAGAAGAAGTCAAATCGGGACCGAAAAATAAATTCGAAATAGCGATAATTTCAGATAAATGGTGTTTGGAATAGCGGTGTTCAACTGTCATATTCTGTATTACATAACTGTAAGGCCATAACATACACATAGTTTTCATTCTGGTTATGTCACAGGGACAAGCTTAAGAAGATCTTTTTATCTGTTTTTAGTTAATAGTTACTCACAACGGAAATATTTGTTACTATATGCTTCATCAATTATTTATGAGAAACTGGCATCTTTCAAACAATTTGAAACTTACATTTCACAAAATCAAGTATACACATGCATGTTTAATGGATGATTTTTCCACAAACATATTTTCTAAATGTGCTGCTCAAAATTCATAATATTGTATAGCAGATACATTAAAAGTCTTCCATGTGCGCAGGTGGAGAACATGCTGTTCCCAAAGTGCATCTCAATGAACACTGCACACTTTGACTTCACTGGATGTAACTTTACGGAGAAGAACATGTACACTCGGGACAAGCGAGACGGAATGTCGAAGGAAGGGAGTGGCAGAGTGGCCATATACAAGGCAATCGGCATTACACACAGGTCTGTGGAATTTTAAGGCTATAAAACTTCAGACTGAGAATTTCTCTTGGCTACATTACTGCAGTTACAAAAATGAACATTCTGACAACTCATTTTTTGTTGGAGATTATTATTTGTTCAAGAACTGTTTCCACCTTATTGTCAAGACATTGTTTTGGTCAAATATATTCACAAAAAATATGGCACACATATATTCAATAACTGTACCGGAAGGTAAAGCATATTCCATCACACTGGCTCAAATAATCTAGTTATTTTGAGAATTCAGTTTGGATTAATTAGTGAAATCCATCAGATAGGGAAATATTAAATTAATTGTTGATTTCTTATGATTTAAATAAATGTGTCATAAATGTCCCATCGCGAAAATTGGAGAAAACCAAGAAATCGCGAAAAATGATTATGTGAAATAAAATGCGTCATGAATTTTAAATCTTTGAACCTCTGTATTGATTTGATTTTTACATCCAGTTACACCTTGGAGTGCAACTACAACACAGGGCGGATGGTAAACCCTGTACCTCAGGCGTATGGAGATGATGGTCGGGCTACACCCCCACCCCTGGCAGGCTTTCCACCGAAATACACCATGGCACACTTTGAAGAGGTAACTAATGCATTTATGTAGTGCTGTATATACTTAAAAATCACACTATGACAGAACTAAAATGACCTAGCGATTGACATGGAACCAGGCAAGAAAAAGATTGAGGTGAAACTGAACTACTTCAAAGACTGAGCAAAAAAATTGCCGTTACTTATGAAAATAATTGCTGTATATAATGTGCATACATTCATTGAACTCAAGAACAAAATAGAAAAATTATACACAAATAAAGCTGATGATTTTTGTTTTTACTTCAAAAAGGTGGGGCGAGCGTTAGCTATAGCTGCGATAGACATGTACGACGTCAACCCATGGTCTCGTCTGACCCTGTCAGAACACAACTGCCTGGCCGGGGTGCGGGAATCAGTGAGGCGCTACCTTCGCAGTATACGTGGTGGACCTCGTATCCCAAGAAATCCCACAAAGCCTATGTCTAGGAATAACAGGTAATTTGACAAGTAAGGAGTACAAAATGGTTAGTACTGGAGTATTTAGGGGAATTTGACTGAGTACTCAGTGCTCAAAAGGGTGGTAAATGGTATTCAGAAACAAAAAATCTGACAATATTCAATATGCAGACTCTCAAAATGGTATAATATTTGGTGTTTACACAAGTTTGAGCTGGTATTTAACTGGTATAATAAAAGCTGATGAAATTCAAGTAATGATACAAGAAATTATTGTCAATATTTTAAAATCATGCTCTTATTCTTTGCAGATCTGAATTTAAAAGTGAATGTTACTCTTTCAAGCATTTGTTAATTGTTTATAAGCTGTTTATGGCAAAATGTGTAATGTTACTCAGTTAGGATTATCTTTTTCAGTGTAAGTGGTCTAAATAACCAGAACAACAGCAGGCCCGGTAGATTCGGTGGCAACAATGACAGCTCTGGTCCAGGTCGACAACCATACTCACGAAACAATTCTACAGATTCGAATGCAACGCGTCAGCCATTTTCCCGGAACAGCTCAGTGGAGTCAAACCTGGGGAGTACAGGCAGCGTGGTGGCTCGTTACATGAAGAGGGACTCTGCGAGTCAAGGGCGACGAGAACTGGGCCCTGTCAGAGAGAGTAGGTGGTTTGGTCATAAAATATTTTTTTATATTTTCAAATGTGAGACAGAATCACCAAATCTTGGTAATAGCGTTAATTGTAACAACATCTCAGATGAGAACTGTCAAAAAACAGATTTCTTCAGACTTAAATTCTTTGAGATTTCAACATTTAGCTGCATATAATTATCTGCCATATTGTGTTCTTGTATAAACTCGTCCATAAAAATTTGTGTCAAATTTGGTATATTAGGTATTTAGTTGATGGCCACTATTTCAATAAGTCTTGAAGTCAAATGAACTTTTTGAATACTCAAATATTTTGTTTAGAACTTTGCAAAAAATGTATGTGAATATAATTTTTTAACTTAAGCTTCAAGCTCTCGCCAAAATGTGAACCAGTCGAGACGAAGGCCTGGGTTGAACCAGTCAAGTCAACCTGTGACTCGGTCTGCCCCTCAGGCAACAACATCATCTGGCAACCATCCAGTGAACCTCACCATGACAACTGCGGCCCCGGAGGGGGAGAGGAGCCGACAGTTCTCTGCAGGAAGCATGGCGTCACAGGTCAGCAAGGAGGAGGAAAAAGTGGAACAGCTGAAAAACATGTCCAGTCTGGTAGGTTACAGTATACTGTTCAAACACTGTATCAAGTTTTCTTAGCTTATTTTTTTTGGAAGAAACAAAGTTATTGAAAGGTATCTATTGAGTAAAGGCCCTCGTTCTTGCTGAGGGCTATTCCATTTAAACATATTACCCCGGGGGGAAGGCAGTTTTAAAATAAACCACCCCCCTACAAGGGCAAATTTACCCTTTCGGGGTCCAAATTAGCGAAAAAAAGACACCCTACCATATACTAAGAAAATAATTGCCTTCCCCCCGGGGGTTATGTGTGTTACTGGAATAGCCCTGACATCTTCATTGACATAGAAATACTTGGCCATAACTTTGCTAAATACACAATATTTTAACATTGACAATACACTTGAAAAATATACCCCTTGATTTTCAGAGATAAATGGATGGGCATGCTCTTTTTGGAAATGTATTGTTTCCTGACTTGTTCAGATGTTAAATTTGAATTGATATATTTTTTCATTTTGATTTTGCATTGAAACAGTGTTTGTAGTTTGAGGCACAGGTTACAAGATTTATTTGTCATTTTTAGATTGCACTTTCCAAGAAAAATGGATCCCAAAACAGTCGTATCCCACTACCAACAGGGCGTTATTTCCTGAACCTGTCCCCCACCGATCTTCCCCCTCCACGCACACCAATCACAAACAACCTTCGACCCCAGCCCCCAAAATCTGCTTCCAGTCGTAGAAACACACTAGATCGCTCCCTGCCCCTTGAGTCACCTTCGTCGCATAGGACCTTAACTCCCGTTGGGACCCTTCGGTCCAGTGAGAGGTCAGGAGATCAGGGGAGACAGAAATCGGGAGAGAGGGGGGATGGGCGGGATGTGCTTGATGTATCAAAGGCTAGCGCAACCAGTCTTTCCAGTAATACCTCTACACGACCAGCCATCATAGACGCTAACATGAGTGCTAATGCTGCTACTGCTGAACTGTGAGTACCCGTGGAATGATGCTTGTATATTGATACAGTGCACAAAGTATTAGATTATTTTGTGCTTATTTGTCCTATTTTTAAAATAATCTTGTTTAAGTTAAAAGTTTATTGGCATATCATTTACATAAATGCCAATGGTAATTTTAAACATTTGTAAATCAATTTTTTTTATTCAACTTTTTTTTTACAATTGTTACTTTTAAGAAGTTTGAAATGTGTGAAATAAATTTGTTTTTACATCTTTAGGGAATCTCAAAAGCGTCGTCGTAGGTACACATTTCTGAAGCGCCGAAATTTGCCAAACCCTCCAAACACCGGATCCGGAAAATCCACCGGTTCCGGCAGCATTCGTACAGCAGCTCGACAGGGAAGTAATGCAGACTCAGGCAGTGAAGTCGATAAAGGGATGAAGGCTAAACGCAGGCGGAAAAAATCATCACGAAAAAATCTCTCAATGGCGTCTCCATCATCAGATGAGAGAGATGGTTAGTATATTGGTCTTATGACTTTTATTCTTAAATTTGTACTTGCTTAGCATGTTAACATTTAAAAAAAATGTTTGACAAACTTTTGTTAGATGTAGAAAATCCTTTAATATTTCAAATTAGGTGAACCAAAATATTTATATATGCAAAATGAATATAATTATGTTTAAAGTATTTAATAAAATTATTGCTTTTGAATGAGCATATTTTGTCTTGATCATCAAGAAGCAATTTACAATAAATCAATATGGAAGCATATAAAACACTTTTTGTTTGAAAGATAGCTAAATGTCTATCTTCAAAATACATGTAATAGGAATAATTTCACTGTTTATTATACCCGTCAGTGTTTTATTTCCCACTAAAATCCCCATCCCTGTGGAATATATTGGCATATTGTTGCAAAGATCAGGACTTGAGGTGACTTTATACTTCATGGTTGCGCATTCATTGATTACAAACTTCATGCCTAATAAGTTTCCAGATTTTATTTTTCATGATTTCCCAACAGAACAAGTCACAATTTCATTTTTCACAATTTAATATTTGCAATCTTACACTGAACTTTCACAGTTTAACACTTTATGATTTCCACTTCCCAGTTTTATATTATGTATTGAACTGTGAAATCTTGTGTACGAATATATATATTATGTGAAAATTGGAAGAAAATAAATAAATTCAACTTTGTGTTGAAGTTTCTTATTCCTTTCATAAATTCATCAGTGTTCATCCAAACTTTAAGAAACTCAGTCAGAATATTTCTCTGCATGATATTTAGGACCAGTGTGAATATGTGTCATCTTGGGTCAAATATTTAGTTTGACCACTGTAAATCCTGTCACAAAATGACATTTGTCAAAAGGAAATGTGATTTCTGCATTGACTATTATGTTACATAACAAACAAATAGTGTTTTGTTTTAATGACACAATCATTTACTCTCAAAACAAATTAAACTTGTCTTGTATAATGGATTAATATGCTTCTGATAATAGAGAAACTGTTTTCATAATAATTCAGGCAAATGAATATAGTCACTTTGTCATCTGCTAAGTAACAACTGTTTCAACTGTTTCATTGAAATGGTACATCTACTTATTTTAAATGTTCTGTAGTAGTCAGCTTCATATTAGGACTTTGTCAATTCTAGGAAAAAGACAGTCAAATGATTTACCTAAGTCTGTACCACGCTCCCTGTTTAAGCCAGTCCCAGGTAGGCCACAAGTATATACATGTAGACGCATACATGTATACAGTCAATGTCTGTTTTAATCCTTGTCAAAGCTTTTAAAACTGTCTGGATTTCCATGTATGGTGTACCTTGTATTTTTCCCACAGTGCAGCATTCTTATTTAACTGCTTTGCTTAAGAAAATGACATTATGATATCAGGTAGTTAGAATCTAGGACCTTTTTACATAACTATCCTGAATTATATGTTTTGAAGTAATGAACAGTATGCATTATACCCGTGTTTTGTGTTCTGTTGGACTTTGAGTTACATAAACATTTTAAAGCTAACAATAACAAATCTTATACCCTTATAAAAAGTTTGCGTCTGTTTTCGACCATTTCCTTGTCATTTAAGGCTACCGTATTTAAAATGTGCTGATGTTTCTGGCTAATCTTTTAAATATGCTTTAGACTTTCTCTTATAAAAAATGAATTTATCTGTCTTTCAATTCTCCACTTATCTGCAAATTAATCCTTGTGCTACAAGAGTGTGTGCTTCCCATCTTCTCTATGCAGTTTCTTTAAGGAAAACCTAATTTTGTTTCTGTATTTTTTGGCTTTGTCTGTTTTTCGGAGAAATAAAGTTCAGGTATTGTCATTGCCTTGTTGAAGTTGTCAGCAGTGTCAACCTAAGCTGGCAAAAACTTTTAGAGACATTTAAGTGGAACTTGGTATTAATGTTCCTAGAGACTATATGTACATATGCAGTAAGGCCCATAACTCTGGCTTAATAAGAGTAATGCCCCTTTTTTAACTGAAAAATGACATACGAGTATTGGCATTAGCTCAGCAGCGCTCCTGCTAGTTAATGACAGCATTTATTAAGAATTCAGTCACAATCACAATACAAGTATGATCGCATAATTTAGATTTTTTTCTATAGTTTTATCTCTATTATTTGTCCTTCAAATTCAATGATGAATGTTGAGAATAATTTTGCAAAATAAATGAAGTCAAGGAGAAACATTTAAGTAGACTTGAGCGTGGACCACTGGCATTATGTTTGTATGAAGACAAGTGTCTTTCTATATTTCTGTGCAGTGTTGCTTGAACATGACTGTTTGTTTTAAGTGTGCATTTTGTTAAATGTCTTCAATTTGTTGTGTGCTCAGATGGACATACATAGTGGAAACCTTAATAATTGACTGTTGAGCAATAATGGTTTTCAAACTTTCCTTCTTTGTTTAACTCTCTTCCTTAACAAAGGAAAACCTTGAATTTGATGCTAAAAATATTCACTTGGATATAAAATATACAAGTAGTACTAGTTTATTTCTTGTTACATATAATAGCAGTATACATATATATACATATTTATTTTATATGTTTATGAAAATACATATTTTTTTATGCAGTGACTTTAGACCAAATACAAATAATGGTTTAGTTTCTTCGGCACTGTCACATTCATTATTCCCCCACCCCAACAATCATTGGAGGAAAATTGAATGCATATAAAGGGTGGATATGAAAAGAGCCTGAGAAACAAAACTCTTATTCAACTTGGTCTAATGCAGTAGTTGAAATATATGTCAATAAATATATGTATGTAGTTATGTTGCCATAGCGATGACCTTACACATATATTGCATTGTTGTATTGCACAGTTGACTTTAGTATGATCACGGGTGTGGGCGTGTCTGGGAATGCTGTGACCCTGTCTCCAAGGTAACCTGTCATGTGACAACATGGTAACCTTGACCTTGTGCAGCTTTTACTTTTTCTTGCCCAAATATATCTGACTCACATGGCAGAAATTTTGAGTAACTATCATCTAAAAGCAAACAACTGCTTGAACATTGTCTCTTATTTTGAATAATTTCTATACCTTGGCACTGTGTATTCATGTGATTTCAAAATTAATAAAAGCTGTAAATTAATTGGTAGGCCAGAATAAAATATGATGATTTAAAAAAACAAAGGTGGGGCAGACAATAGTTTTAAAAAAGAAAAAAAAAGTGTGGTATGGTATAATTTTGGCACCTTTTTGCCTGCTTTTTGAGCATTTATTACAGAAGCAATATTTTTTATCAATTTGTTTCTGTCATCCATGAATATTTTTACTGAGAATCAGATTATTTTTGTTCTGGCCTGACTTAAATTTCAGTCTTTGGTTGAAATTTGTCATGATGAGACAGAAATTGTTGCATGGCTGCATGGCTGCTTTATGGTCAAGTAGAAAGAACACTTTGTTGGCATTTAAAAATGTGTGTCGGGCACTTTGTATCTATATATAGCTGCAACATACTTATAGTGGTGTGTTTAGTTACTAAATAACTGAAATGTTATATATATCTTGTATAAAATTAATACAACACTTTTAATAGCAGCTACATAAGGCCAGAAAGAATTTTGTTTTTAGATTCGCAGACTTACTTAAATTTTAACCAACTTTTCATTAATAATATTTATCAAAAAAATTGTTGAGGGCGGGACTTTCAGAGGAGAGTTGCAGACAGAGTCAAGAATCTAAAGATATTTTCTCTGTCCTAATTAAATGGTATGGAATATTTTGTTTTAAAAAATCAAAGTGTTCTTTGAGTTATAACGGCCCTCATTCATCTTACTGCTTTGAATTTTGTTCACCATGTCTTGCAGCTCATGTTTTTGTTCAGTTTCTTTGCAATGTCTATGCATTGTTTTTGCAATTTTTTTTCAAGTTTTATATGTTAATAATATTTTGTTCATTTTTTTTAGAAGCTGATCAGACACTTTATTACCGGTACCATTTGGTTGTTTGTTATAAATGCTGACAAGAGATATATTGTTCCTTTTTTTTGCTACAAGAATTGGGAAGGGGTTATCAGAGAAAAATTTGCATTAAATTATTTCAATAGCTAAAAGGAGCATGAGATGTTGAAAAGAAAAAACTAGTATGTTGTCGACTGAATGCAAGAACTCTATAAATGCTTCTGTTTTTATAGCAGTTATTGAGTTTTTACAATATGTTGACGATATATTGAGGCTCATTTTCTGCCTTACAAATATATCCAAACAACAGGACTTAGGTTTAAAGTGAGCATTGTGAACATTACAATTATATATGAGAAAGAATGTGCGGTTTTGAAGCAAATTTGTGTGAACAGCATGTGATGGTATGATTGTGTATGTTTTCTGTTTGGCAGGCACTGACAGGTAGAAGGGTGGCTATGCTGTTGCTCTAGCTTTGTCTTTCATATCACAGATGCATAACATGTCTTTATATTTGTTGTTGTAATTCTCTAGGCAACTGTGTTTCACACTACTACATATCTTAACTTTCAGACATTGATACATACACATTACTAAAGTCATGCTATGACTCTTTTCTAAGGCATCTCATTTACTGGAACCCCATATTTCCCATCCATTGGTTTCAATGTTAATTTGAGAGGACAATACAATATGAGGAATGGAAAATGTAACTTTGATTTTTTGGGTAAAATTTACCCATCTGTTATTTCTTTATCTTTTATTAAAGTATTGCTAGTTCAATGTTACTTTTTAGCTTAAATCCAGAAGATTCCAAATATATATCATTGAAATTGATTTAGCAACATTTTGCGTAAGATTTGCAATAGATTTTTTAGAAAAAATATAGATATGTTTTCAATTGTTATTTTTCATGCATAGAGCTCAAAAAATGTAAATTATGTTGTAGTATTATTAATTAAAACTGTTGGTTTGGCTTTTTAGTTACAGTGCCATACCGGTACAAGCTATGTATGTATACATTTATTGAAACGGATTCTACGTAGGCAAATTAATTTTGTAGGATTTTTAGTTGCCTGGCTTATGGATTTTATTTTATTTTATACCAGAAATAGTTCCTTTCTAGAAATAAAAGTGTACCGGTACCCTTTAAATACCCTTGAAATATCTAGTAAAAATATGTCCCAATGTATATCCCATATTCATTTCTGACTTTTGGTTTAGTTTTTTAACCTGTTAATGGAAAGGCATTTAGTATATCATCCTACCAACATATTGGAAACTATCCAGCATTTTGTATACATTTTTGGTATTGGTATTTGGTGATAATTTTCCAAATAATACTGCTATCTTTCACTGAAATTAGCACACTAATGAGAACATAATTACAGTAAGACGATTGGTGTCAGAATTAAAATCTGTTTAAACCCTTGATTAGCTTGTCTGTTTTTCCAAGCAGAAATGTCAAGGTTATTGCCTTTGTCTTGTTGGCTTGCATGAACCTTGACCACAACCAAATCACAGTGACTTGAAGGGAATGTGCTGAATTTTGACCTCTAAAAAAATTAGTGAAATTTTACCTAAAATAACCCAAAATATATTTTTTTTTCTTCAGATTCATCAAAGGGGTCACTCATACCAACTATCTAGCATAAATAACTATGAATTACGGCACTTTTACAAAGTCAGAAAATCTCGATTTGTCTAAATAGAACCAAATAACTGTCAGTGATATTCAAATGAAACTTGGTACACATATTGACAGAGAAAATATGCACAAGCATAGCAAGGCCTACAACTGGATATTTAAATGTTGAGTTACGCCCCTTTTTGACTGAAATATAACAGACCAATGTTGGTTATATATACACCAGGGTCTCTTGTTTTCACCTTAGTTTGTTTGCTCTCTGGAACCTTTCTGTTTATAGGGGTGTTGGGACACTTTCTTAAAAAAATAAGGTCAGATTTCATTCAATTTTGCTTAAATATAAATTTTAAGATTCAAATAATTTTGCAGTTACAACAACATTTCTGTTTGCTGAAAACCCTTTTGCACAATTTACTAATGAAGAAATCATTATTTTTTTGGCACAGCATTTTGTTATAGTATTTTATCTTAATGCACATGCAGAACCCAAGAAGTTGCTATTTGTCATAATTTATTCAGCATCATTTTGTTTCTCTTTCCTTTTTCAGCACCACTCAACAGTTCACAATTCTAGCGTGTGTGTTCAAGATTGGCTTATGTTTAGTTGCCATGACTCACGGCAGTATCATTTTTTGCATGCTTATAAAGAAAGCGTATGCTAGAGAATTAAAAAATAAGCTGCGATTTAATGCAATGAACAGTATAATATTTGTTTTTAAAAATAATTGTTAATATTTGTTTTTAAAAATAATTTTAATGTCAAAATTGCTCTTTTGCTCAGTGATAAAGAGGTCAACATAGATTTTGTTATGGATTGGATATATTTGAAGTAACATGCATTGATTTTTCTCATATATATTTATTATAAGCAATGATAATTATTCCTTTATTTGCGTTGTTAACCAGTCTGTCTCAAATTGTTTAAGCGTCATAGGCCAATTTGGCTTCTGGAATAGCAAAAATCATTGGTCCAAAGCTAAATCTCAATGCCAAAATGGCTTTTTAATATACAACTCCAAAAGAAGGAACTGAACCATTTGGCCTGTAGTACTGAAATTTCATAACATCCGGAAAATATTCTACCAACGTTGGGCCTGTCCCAGGACATTTTGAGCACACTGGAAATAACAAGAATTGCATGTGTGTAAATACAAGCAAAGCAAATAAGTTCTGGAAATGATAATAACCAGTTTTTATTACATTGTCATGTTTGTGCTCTGTGTGTTTCAGACACGCCGGATTTAGCGGGGATGTCAGCGCGGTCTCAAATCAGCGACCCCATCGCCAACTGCCAGCCACACCCAGTAATTATAGACAGTCTGCACTCAGAGTATGTACATACTGTTGTGTCTTCGTTGTTGGGACATCCAAGCATAGCATAGGTCTGAAAAAGAGCCTTCTGAAATAACAAATTATTTTAGCGCCATTATGAAGACATTAATTACTCTTGAGTCTATTCTCTAAATAGAAACCAGTATCATAGACACAGTGTAAATAGGGTTTTGCCAGTTTCTGAGAAGAACAGGGTGCTGCAGAAAAGGGACAGGGTGCAAAGGGAGAAAAGGGCACATTGCTACGGGATGTGAAGAACAGAAAATGTTAGACGTTTAATGAAAGTAATATTAGATTTCAACTGCCAAATATGTACAGTTTGTGTATGTGATCATATTGCATTTATCATTGTCGCAATGCATCATTTCTTCCGGCTGAAGTGTTTTTAAAATATGCTTCAAGTTTTTGTTTACAAATGTCAGTTTTTTTGTCATAAACAATTAAATTGAATCATTAATTAAGTCATTGATGACATTACTTTCAAAGCTCTACAACAAATATGTTGCTGCTGATTTATTTTAATTTGATGTGAATTTAAAGGCTTGCTTACAATTTTTTTTAATTGATTCTGGAAAGATTTTTCTTTCGAGCTGCATGGAACCTCCGACAAACTCCACACTCTGTGGATGTTTATTTTCTATATTCACAGGCGTATTATCATTTTCAGAACGGCTCCGGTGTGGTAAACCTGGAAACATATCTCCGTGGAGCTGCAGGGAACATCCGGCCAACTCCACGATCTGCGGATGTCAACCTTAACAAACTGTCCATATTTTGGTCTGAGTACTAAACACTAGAGAAAGGCCTCTAGGACAGTCGTAATTACTGAGTACTGACATCCCTGTTATATTAACCATAGAGGATGATGGGGAGGACATCTTGAAGTACTAACAAAGGAATATGGTCAGAAAAGTGATTTGTATCCATAGTCTTAGATTTTGAAGTGCTTGTTTATGTTTTGACTTTAATCCAAGAAAGTTTTACTTCCAAAACAAAAACTGTGATCTTTAGTTATGCTCTGCAAAAAACTGTCCTAAAATGCATTGTGAATTATATGTTTTAAAGCAGTGATATTGAATCCTAAAGGATATTATTTATTTGTTTGGAAATAAAGCAACATTCTGTTTCTAAATTGACAGGTATATTTGTCTTTTATCCTAGAAAGACAAGTTTCTGAACAATATTTGACAGATATGTTTCGTTTCTAGTGCAAATTTCTCTACTCTTTGATCTGTTGTTCTATCCTAGATCTGTTTCTTGTAAAATTATTGTACTGTGCCATTTTATTTTATTGTATGTTTTATATTTCTGCAAAAGCCTGAAACACGACATGCATTCAAAGTGAAAGAAATACCTTTCTATTTGTTTTGACTCTGTCCTCCAGTACATTTGTGTATGTAACCACATGTTACAATTTAAAAGCCAATTAACATTTATGTCCAGACTTGTTTTAAGATGTTTTTTAGTCTATTTTTGAATAAATCAGTTGTTTTAACTAAAGTTTACTTGTGTTTTAAAATGAATATATAAGTACAATTTTCAGGTGAATTAAGTACAGTTAAATGCAGCAATCGATTGGAATTTAAAAAAAAAGTCTTTAAGATGTTTTTATCACACTTTTATTGTATTTATACCAGTCCTGAAAGAGGTGTGTCAGATATATCATTTAAGCATGTTCCATGTTTTAACTTGTCTGTTTTGCATTGAAAAAAAATCCAGGCAATGTCATGCAATTCCGGCATATTTTGTTTCTGAGTTGGCAGAATTTTGCAAAAGATTTGCCATATCTTGAAAACTGTTGAAGATATTTGTATGAAACTTATCAGACATGTTACCAATGACTTTATGAACTCTTTGAACAACTGTAGAAAAAATGATAAGCATATTTATATATAATTTATATAATATTTATATATATAGTTGTGGTGCTCTGGTAAATCCTGTATTTTTTCTAACTGCATTCAATGTTTATTATTGCACATTAATTATCAAGCACTTTGAATTTGTCAAAAAACCCAGTTAGTATTAATTAACTATTTTTATATGTTTATAACAATTATGGTAAATCAAACAAGTGATTATTAATATGGAAAACATGTTTATCAATTTTAAGTACAGTTTAAATTTCTTGGAAGATGTTATTATGATTTATGAATAATATTTCAATGGCTTCGTATAACTTAATACTGTTAGTCAGTGAAACAAGTTGCAGGTGATATCTTTCAAAAGTAAATAGTATTCAGTCGGTATTAATCTAGAATGTTTGCATGTTTATTTATGTGTGTGTTTGTTTTGAAGTAAATCTATTGTGATATTAATGTTATTTATTTGTGTACTTTTAAGACATTGTGAAAGTGCCAATTGTAGAAAAACAATTTGGCCAGAGAAAAATATTTATATATGCCCGTTCTACATGCATGTTGATAGAACGGGATGTTTATAGTTGTACCTGTGGCATGCCTGATGTCTACTCATCACCAAATTTGGTCAGAATGTGTATTGGCAGAATATCTTTCTTTGATTTGATAACTTGCCAACCTTGCTCAGAGTCATGACCATTTGAATCAGCAAAAACTGTATGGACAGTGTCTGTTCTCGAATGTTGGCTTAACTTACAACCACTTATCACCAAACTTGGTGTCCTAGAATTAAGCAATTGTAATCTGTGATAGTTGGCGCTCTTGTTTATCAAATAGTTAAAATATAATCGGTCATCCTGCCCCATATTATTTTAGAAATCCAGAAGTGAATATGACATAGTTCATTTCTGGCCTTTAACTGTGTCACGGACCTATAAACCATGGATTGGCAACTCTCCTCTGTGTTAATGCGATTAGCTTAAAATCACGCGTGCAGCGCGATTTAATTCCGATATCTTATCGTGTGGTCGTTTTCGAGACGTCCCACATCAGCCGAATATATGCATGTAGGAAAACTTTAATTAAAACTAAATATAAATTAGACACTCTACAAACATATTACATGCGACATGTCGATTGGTGTTAATAATAATTATTAGCAGAGCTGACGGAAATAACCGAAGAACGCCGTTATTCACCGATCGGAGATTCGGCGGAATTTTCCGATATTTGCCGAGCGCGCTCTAAGGATTATGGGTAAATTATTATTACTTATCATTTCACCGATATCGGGCAGTTGCCAATCCATGGTTTATAGGTCCGTGACTGTGTTAACATATTCCATGGATGAATTTTAATTCATGTATGCCTAAAACAAGATGCTAATATTTATTGATTTTAATATTCCTTGTAAACTTTAATCGACCATCTATGATGTTTTTTTTTATTTTCATATGGTAAACATGTGAGTACTTTGAAGGTCACTTGTTTTCTATCAACGAAAATGTTAAATGTATAGAACTTGTATTTAAAGGCTAGCTTACTTTTAGTTGTAGTATGTGTAATTGTTTTACGGTATTATTTTGTAGTTTTGCTGGCATTGAGTGATTATATTAGACCATTTATTTATATTGGTTATTATATATGTTTATTTGTATCTGTGATAGATTAACTTTGACTTTTAAAATGATTTTTCTCATTTCATATCTTTTGCATATTTTGTTAATTACTTTGTTAACAATTCATGTTGAAGAAGTAGCGTTATGGGGTTATAAGTATTTTATCATAGTATGTTCATCCCATAGAAGAAGAAATGTAGTTGTCTTTATAGTTGATGATAGTAAGTCAGAGAAAAATATTAAAAGATTCTCAATCTTACCTCTCCTGTCAGAAAAAATCTAACCCCAACATTTTTATTAGATGATATACTCAGTTGTGAAAATGGTTGCCCAATGCCAAAATTGTGCCAATATTTAAACGTTCCACAGGCTCTTAAAAAGAAGGCTTTTCTTAAAGAAATGAAATAAAGCCATCCTCACAAAAAACATTTCTCCAGCTTGCTTTATGCCAGATCTGTCAAATTTGAAATAACTTTACTTCTGGTAGCATAATTTCTTTGGTAAGAAATCGGATTTGAGACTTAATTATAGTAATTTTGCAAGTGTTATTTTGAAGATGACCATCATTATCTCTGATTGTCAGTGTTCATTTCACTAGTTACTTGTAGTGTTCTTTGACATGCATTTTAAAGCTTTACTTTGTGTCTTGTTTTTACATGCTGACTGTTCGTAAAGCATTATATATGGTTACTAAGCTATCATTTTCAAGTATTTTGACTTCCATTTTAGCATTAATAAAATGAAATAGTTATCTGTGATAATACATGCAAACATATCATTTTATGATATACATATGATATTTGATCGTTTTTATCTTCGCATACTCTTTCAATAACCTACTGTTCTTTTGTATGTGTACCAGTGTGAGGACTTTAACACAACTGTATATTACAGTAGCATAGTTATGATCTATATGTTGAATGTCTATCAAATAAAATGTTAAAGATGTCAGCAGATGTGGTTTTATTCATTCTTCATGCTCCTCTGGGAATATTTGGCACATTGGACCTTTGTATCTTTGTCCCATGTTGAAGGGACTATTTCATGGTTTTTAAAATGCACTATTTTGGGGGGAAAATAAACGAAAATGAAGTGTGGCAAATTATTAAAAAAAGTTTCAAAACTAAGATACTGATGGTCGTAACCCTTCAACAAATGTTGATATATGCTCCAATATTGTTCTTGAAGTCCACGATTTTGCAACCGTTAATAACGTGATTTAGCAAACAGACTGGAGGGTTATTGGTTGATTTATCAGGTGAGTCACTAATTTATGTACTTGTCTTTGCTGGCAAGTGGATATGGTATGTAGTTGTCCAGTTTTTCTTGAATGTACTGATGGTGGTTTGCTCCACACTACAACCAGCTGTTTTATATTGAAATTGTATATTTCGGTATCAGAGACCATACAATTATTATGATAGACGTGTTTGCAATGCATTGTTTAGTTATGTCTCGTGAAAGATTGAAAGAAAAAGAAAGATGATCGTTGGTATCCGCTCGCTTGCTCTTGCCTGTCTTTAAAATATACATTTTCTCCTCATCAAATTGAAATGTAACTAAAAGGAACGCCCAAGCAGCTAGAAAGCATGGTACAATACGACCTTATCACAGGATGAAGCGAAAATGTGTTTTAAAATGCCACTTCAAGCTCATCGTAATGTCATATGACCATTATCTGTAAACTTGCTAGTGTGTATATAGGTCAACATGGTTTATAATCCAGGTGAAACACTGGGATATAGACATATATTTTAATGTAGATTAAGACCGGTCTTTAGATGAAACAAATAAGAACAAACATGGGGGGCAGCTATATGTACCTTCAATAGATCACCGTTGAATAGTCGACAAGAAAGCTCAACATGAACCTTACTGAACTGCCTCGCACACAGCATGTTTGTGAAACATCTTTGATACGGCTGTTCTTTATTCGGGGATTGAGAGGGGTTACGTTTACCTTTACTTTACGACGCAAGACCTATAATGGGGTAAACGGCTTCAGTTAGGGTATCATCACATTCAGTAGGGTAGAGCTGTGGGACCACTCTAGATGTCATTCATCGCCGGTTTCGCGGCACTTTGGATACAAAATGACTCCTTTGGCGAATATCCCATCAACCGATGGGGGTAAAACTCCCCCTTTGGCTTCAAAATTCTGTTTTAGTCACACTTGGGGATGTGACGAGGTCAAGCCATAATGCAGCCATTATAGGGCGCGGGCAGACCTTTATAAACTCAACAACAACAACAGTTAGGGTATCAGTCTTACCGGTGCACAGACATAATTTAACCCAGATAAGAGCTATTGTTGTTCTTTGAACACCACTTATTATACGCGACTTACGCTTCTAGTTCCCCCGGAAGATGACTAGTATATAAGTGGTTAGGCGTTTATTCGAACAAACGACCCCTGTGTTGACAGTTCGGTGACCAGCCACTAAACAACGGATCCTCAAAACTGTTTTCGGTTATTAAGACACTTTCTTTACACACTCATATTTCGAGAGAATTCGTACCACTGCGTTGTAGAAAGAACTACAAGAACTACAATGCACTTCCTCAGTTTAAGACACTGGTACACTTTCTTATATAAAACATCTTTTTCGCCATTCATGACTAATACTGTATGGAAAAAGGAGTTCGTGCATTTTACACAAACATAAAGTTTGTGGTCACCAAGCCGGATAAGTGGGTTTTCTCCGGGTTCTCCGGTTTCCCAAACAACTCAAGACCACACTCTCGCGTAACATCGTGCCAACGAGAGTGATTATTATAATGTTGCAATAACTTGTTTCACAATCGTTGTAAAATAAATATGTTTAGACCAAAGCGCACAATTTATTGCAAGGGTTTCAAAGTAAATTTCTAACATCTATCTGATCTTTTGAAATAGCAAACTAAATAATAGATAAAAACTGATTGAAAATGGTACGTCACAAACAGTTAACACAAGCTTGAATTTTGTAAAAGTTATTAAAAGCAAATGATTACATAATTACCAACTCTAAACTATGAAGCAGTTTTCACGAGGAAACCCGAAAACGTACTGAAGTCTTTATGGATGTAATACGGCTTCTTTCCCTATTCTGCATGTAGCGCCAGCTTAACTGTATCCCCAGATTTCAGATCCAATACGGCCATGTTACTACCGGAACCTCTGAAATTACCAGCAGTTGCTCATGTGGAATAGATACCCGCAACGTTGTCTTTGTTGTTGACCCTCAATGTGGACGAATTGGCAGACCTAAGACAGGAGCTTCTGTAGACAAAAGAAGATTTCAACACACGTATGGAGAACTTCGAATCTACAGTCACGGACCTTTCTCTTGACGTTGCTTCTTCCGCTTAACGGGACAAAAACTTCGAGGGTATGATGTCACCAATGGAGACCATTTTCTCCCACCTCAGATAAGTAGATCCAATAATTTAAATATGCTAGATATTCTTATCTTGCCCACGGGCGAAGATAAAATGCCCGTATGGAAATCCTTTTTAACGGTCACCACATTATAATTACCTCCCTTGTTGAAGACTGGACCGTCAGTAGCATCAAGGAAATCTTGTCTTATGGTAATATTTAGAATGCTAATTTATTATTTCTCGTTTCAAATGTCACCATAAAACAGTTTTCACGCACCATTCAAGAAATAATGCTTCATTTTCCTGAGAACTATTTAAAAAGACCGATTTGACTATTAACATTAACTGGATCACTGCGCGCGTATCCATGACAACCACATATCCATACGCAATTATTTTCACTAAGCACAAAATAGTTCCAGCAAACCTCGTTTCCGCAAACCACCCTACGCTCGGGTCGGAATGAACCTATCTTATAATCTCGGCCATGGAAGATACTTATAGTGTTTAAAACGGTAATAACTAACAATGGTAACGCTTACAACCCTGACACGGGTGAATTTACAGCCCCAAAGGATGGAACCTACGTAATCTATTCCAATATCCTGACGAAAGCTGATCATTATTTATGTAATTGTTCAAGGTCAAAGTTACGTTATGTACAGGGAAGTCGAACTAGTATGGATTGAAGGAAAACAAACACCGTTTGAACGAAGAACGGGCAATATATGTAAATAGGTTTTCTGATGATATATTATACATCTAGATCGATTTTTGAAAACTGGTGCGTTTTTACATCAGTTCACGCTGCCTATATCTTTGAAATATGATTGTTGATGCCCCAAATGGGAGCATACACATTCTATTATAGTCACATTGTCTGTGCTTCCGTTTTGCCCACCACTTTATCGTGTTAAATTGCTATTAACTATGTTCTGTTCGAATTTTGATCAAACTTCAAAAAAAATGAACAACAGCAAAGAAGGTGTGCCAACATTCAAGCTCCCGTCTTAAAGGTCAAGTTCAGGCTTAATCCCAATATGAATTTTATGGTAATAATTCGTGTCTTAGCTGTAATACTGAATTTCAATCGATTTTGGATCAAACTTGACAGAATGTTTGAGCACCAAGCGAACGTCTGTCCAGTTTATATTTCGTGCCGTAACCGCCAAGATAAAGGTCACACTTAGTGATCAATTATGTAACAGGACTATAGTAATAAGTTGTGTCACGTTTGTTGTGTCTTTTAATCAGAGTTCGATCAATTTCACATAATTGTAGAGCAATATGGAAAACTCGTGTCGTATAAAGCAAAGGTTAAGGTCGAAGTCATTTCCTTTAAATCAGATTTAGATCAAATTTCACAGAATGGAAGAGCAGCACGGGAAGATATGTCGTGCAACATAGTGAGGAATCATTTGACTTAAAGGGGTTCTCACATGCGTCACCACCGGTCACAACCGACGTTAACATACAAGTGCCGTTAACCTCTAAAAAACTCTTTTGACAGAAAATATATGAAAGTATTTCTTAACCTATAGATAACAAAACTGCTATTTTCTGCTTCTGCACATGTGAAATATTTCAGATTTGCTTGTATTTTAACGATGCAGTCATTGGCCAAATGTTCAACTTGACGGATTTTATAAAACGATGCAACTTTGAAATTTTGATCCACGATCACCATGTTAAAATAACAAGGAACCACACAAGATAGAAACTCCCCCTTTGTGTCTGACTTGCTAACTTAGGTTTTGCCCATGTCTGTGCACATAGCACAATGGTAATGAATGCAAAAAGGTTTGTTTGTGTTTTTATTCCCGAAGTATGCGCGGCAGATTGCTTTTAATCTGATTTATGCAGCAAATCTGCTTGTCAGTTTCCCAGAAAGCGAATAAATACCATAGATTATGTTGTAAACATATGGCTCAGTAATACAAAATAAACTGCTTATTTGAAAGGTGATGTGTTAGGCAGCGAAAGATAACCTCTATTATTTGGTAGTATACGTGACGACGAGAGCGTGCATGGTTTCAGAGGACGAAAACAAGCTACATTTGCGTTTTTTAAGAAGTATTATGCCACATAAGGGAATGATACATGTATTTCAAATAATGTTAAAATTATGCAACAGTCAATTGTAACCACGGCCCCTCCAGGGGGAATAGCGGGGACTTTGACTTTCGGTCCAGCCAAGCCCGGGAAAACCCCATGCCCGGCGGGGACGAACTGATGGTTAAATCCCCGCCAAATGCCTCTGCACCCCAGGGACCCTAAGTAAGGCACATTCCCTGCTATATTTGGCGCGAATACAAAACCACCGCGTTCACCCGGCACTGCGGGGCCACCGGGAAGGTAAAAACACGGCCCATTTCCCGGCTATCCCCGGTATACCCCGGACCTTGGGGGGCCGTGGTTACAATTGACTGGTGCATTATCTCTCATTCAATTATACTTTATTCTGTTTGTTTATTAATCCAACCACCTGGATTATACTGAAATGAGCCAATATCTGAATATGCATGTATATACAAAAATGATGAGGCAACAGGGACAAGATACAGAATACAGAAATTTCCTTTTCAAATGTATATATTACAAATGAGAAATGACGTAATGTTGATGTAATGAATAGCACTGTTACTTGTATGAATGTCATACTATTTGTTTTAATCCGGAGTTGTTGTAGTGTGCAATAAACTAAGGAATCCGCTTTCTTAAAAATGATAATTTTAAAGTTTATCCAAAATTGGGTTTCAAAAGAAATCCAGAAAACGTACTCCAATCCGAATGAACATAGAATGGCCCCTTTCCGAATGGTCCATGTTTCACCATTTTAACTGTGTCCCAAGATTTCAGATCCAGAACTGCCATGTTGCTTCCAGAACCAAAAAAAGTTGTTGTTCCTCCAGAATATAGAAACGAAACATCAACATTGTTGACTTGCAGAGATGTTTCAAGAGACAGACCTGTTTTTGCCAGGATGTTGGAATAAAACACGTAGGTACCATTGACTGGAGCAGAAAATTCTCCTGTCATTGGATTGTATGAGTTTCCCTTGTTCGCCACAACAGTTTTAAACACAATTGTATTCCAAGCCGGTATATCATCGTAACTTTTGTCCAGACGAGCGAAAAACGCCACGTTGCGAGAGAGTGTTATCAAATGTGCGTCGACAGATTCCAGAATCTCTGTTGTAAGATCTTGAGAGAGACTTAATCTCTTTTCCAGAACACCAACTCTCGACTGAAGAGCATCGAAAACAAGCGTTTGTTGGTCTTGTCTTTCTTTAAGAACTGCTATCTCCTCAGCTAAATTCAAAGTTGGTACAGCGTTTATTTGCGCTGATAAAAATAATACAACGAGGCAAATTGATATCACCACCATTTTCATAGCGCTTCGCCAACAGTGAATGAAGTTTTCATTATTTATTACAATCATACAAACACGTGTTACTTCACGTTCTTAATGTCGAAGATGTTTTGATTTGTGTTCATTCATGACCGAAAAGCATTCAATTTGTCACTAAATATCAAATCCATTCTAAATGTTTAAAATACAAAACATTACTTGTTTGCTATATGAATTATCATGTCAAAACAATTAAATAATGTAATGAAAAAATATTCCTATATATTCTCTCTCTATCAAGCGTGTTAAAACGTTCCAGCGAGCACGTCGTCGAGAAAATATTTGCGAATGTTTGGGGGGGGGGGGGGCGGGGGGTCAGAGAAATGTTTAAACCTATTTTTGGTCATTATAATTTAATCGACGATAATAGATCGATTTAATTACAAATGCATATAGCATCCTCGTGTTTTTTCCAACTCTAAGAACATTCAAGTTAACCATGTCTTAACATGTAAATATGAAAAACGTGTTTACCATTTGTGTCGAACTGTTTAACTAAATTGCGTAGATATTTATTTTATAAACTCATAAAATACACTTACGGACAGTTCAGGTGAATTTGTTTAGTTTATCAAATTCATGTGAACAAATAATTAGTAGTGGTATTCATTTGTATCAACAAATAGGTGTGTTGCTTGCATGTATTCGGTTAACACGTACTCTGATTTTGCGCTTTCGCTTTTTGGGTAAGCACGTTGACGTGACCGTAAGTATTGTTTTCTTAACAAAGACAACGCATCATGAAGACCACTCTGAAAGGTGTCGTTCGGAACTTCTCGACCATTTTCAATAAAAAACTACCTCGGATGTATGCCGGTACATCAGTAGAAGTAGTTCGTAAAATTCTGAATAATGGTATTTATTATTTGTAAGGATTTAACGTGTATTTTGTATATCTAAGTTTAAATTGGTTGTTAGTGAATTGTATAAGTGCATAACTAATTAAGATTACCAAGAGTAAAGGAATTAAGTTTAACTTCTAATTTTAATAACTATGCGATCTACTTGCAGCGTAGTTAAATGTAAAGATTTCTGACATTGTAAACAGTTTATTTACATACGAGGTTGTTTTTGATGGGAAATGGCCAAGGTGTTCCGTATGAGAATACCGCTCGGCGTAAAAACGGTGGATTACAGATCACTAATGGTAGCGCGGGAAATGCCTGCCTTTTGTGACATCAGTTTAATGACGATTTCGAAAAAATACGGCTTATTTGTGGAATTTCTCACTGACTGTTAACAAACAGCTGTTTAATTGAACAAAAGACGATTTCGAAACAAATATACAGCTTGTTTGTAGAATTTGGTCCCGACTGTAAACAATTAGGTGTTACTTAATTGAACAAATGATTTAAAACTGTCTCTGGCGACTTTTCCTGGTGTTATTTAATGTAAAGTTTATGTAATATTAATCAATCCCCGTAGTTTACCAAATTTATAACATTGTATTTTTTTATTAAATTTAATTTGTTTCATGAATAATATTCACTGACACGCATGTAAAAGCCCAAAGGTTCAATTTCAATTTATCCACGAGTAGGAGAAGAACCCGTTCGTTAACCAGAAGAGACACTCTGCTGTATGGTACCCGGCCGTAACCGTTGTGTTCTCACTCAGCACTGCCGTTCGGCCGGGAAACATTCCCCAGTCGGCCGTAAAAGGTATTCCGGTACTCACGAAACTCAAAACTTCCTGTTGTACGTTGACCTCCCACTGTCTGTCTGCGTCCGTCATGTTGTCAATCATGAGACCCATGGTTTTGTAGTAAGCGAACATGTCGATGCCGTGAAAGGCGTATTGCGCGGGTAGCATTTCCCCAAACGCCTTCATTGGAATAGAGGGGGCATATCCTGCTATGTATCTGAAGACTGGGGACGTAAAAGAAGTTGCCATTACCAGAGCCAGATAATGATTTCCACACGTCGATCGGAGGTCTGTCACCATACTTGTCAGTTGAAATTCAGGCGTTTGCACGTTTTCTTGGTAGAGTTTAAGCGCGGTCTTTGCTACGACAGCACCAAAGGGGTGTAAGGCATTGCGGACATAGTCCTGATACTTGTTATCTGCCCATGTCCAGTTACCGACCTCTTGCGGAATTGGCTCTAAATCTACTTCATGGGATGTGGTACCTAAATATCACAATGTTGTTCAGTTAAACATGATTTATCAATTGATACAAAGCTTTGATTCATTAACGTTTCAATTTCACAAATTTAAAAAGGTGGTTAATGTGCCATAAAGATTAAAGACAAGTTTCAAACAACCAAAAAAACAACAACTCACCAATGAGAACAGGTACGTCGCTTCCTATTTTTGCTGTAAACGCTTCAAGAGGAGCTTTTGGTAGAACATAACCTGAAAAGAACTGTCACAAACGTGATTGCACTTTCCTCAAACAATTTGAAAATAAATCAATCCTTGGAAACATCATTTATAGGCTCAGTACAAATCGTTAGAGAACATATTTTAGCAACTAAGTTAAACTTTCTTGGAAAATTTATAAACAACCACACCAAAACAAAAACAGCCGCATGAGTAACTCAGTTAAAACGAATGAATGCCAATTTTTATCCATGTAAAGACTGGGTGAAATGAAGTAGTCCTCAACATTTGGTCTATAGGCTTACTGAGGAGATATCATCATGCCCAATGAATAAATTCACCACTAAGATGCAATTAGTTCATCAATTTTGAACTGAATGTCATTTGTTTCCCTGATTTAAGTTGATGAAAGTCAATGATAATAGAACACTTAAATGTATGCCTTGACTTATCATTTTTAAATGAAATACCTTTCCAGTTTTATCTGACGGCTTGATATACAAGGGGCTAAGAGATATATCTACTACGTGTAGAAACCAAAACAAGTGGTTTATTGTTCTTAAGTTGTAGATTACACATTTTGTCACATGTGCCAAAATTTGGTTTTTAAGATCTACACATACTATGATGACGTAATTACTCAAATAAAGTCCACAAGTACACATTCAAGTAGCGTTTCCCAATATCTCTGTTATATGGTATGGTGCTATTCGAGACAAAACTATGAATTACCATCGACAACCGGAAGAGCGCCATCAAAGCGATCTTTAGCTGGAATTCCAAGAAGGTCGCTCATGCCCCAGTATGGGAACTCCTCCCACGGCACGCTGGCAATCACATGTTCTGGTGACAGGTTGTACAAACAGTTCGCGTCTCGACATCCGGTATTACGTACGAAAACTTGGTTATCCAATTCCGCTTCCGTAGCCGTCTTATTCATGACCGGTGATCCACTGATCGCCCAGGCCTTATGAAAAAGTCCGCGTCCGAGAGGTGACGCAAGCAAAGCGTAAATGGCAGTTCCACCGGAACTCTGTCCAAAAAGCGTCACCTGAAAAAAATGTATTTAGTATTAGAAATACAAAACCAAAAAAAAGGTGGTTTATCAGACAAGTTGAAAGAAACACAGTCTGTGACGATGTATATACTTCAGAAATAAAGTAATAAGAACAGGCTGTAACGAAAATTCGGTATCAAACAAAAAATCATCGTCATCCTTGCGTACTGGATACGCTTTTATTTTCTATCGAATCTTGCGTTCAAAAGTAATGTTTGCGCATCAAACAGGGAGGTTCAGCATCCTCAATCTCTATGATGAGTACCTTATTAGGGTCTCCTCCAAACTGCCGAATGTTGTTCTGCACCCATTGTAGCCCTTCTAGCATGTCCATGAACCCATAATTCCCGGAAGTGTTAGTATGCGAACCACCGCGTAGCATGTCCAGCGACATAAACCCAAACGCGTTCAGACGGTAGTTGATGCTGACATAGACGACGTTATGGTCGCGAGCCAGCTGTTCCGTTGGTGCGTAACCGATATCATGCTGATTTCCGTTTCCAACAAGCAGATATCCCCCGTGTACCCAGAACATTACCGGAAGTCCTGCCTTTGAGTTAAGAGAGGGCGTCCAGACGTTCAGATAGAGGCAATCCTCGTTTCCAAGCGTCATTTTGGCATTGTAAGCGGCGTTTCTCTGAAAACACGGGCTGCCAAACTGCGAAGCGTCCAAAAGTCCACGCCAGCAGTTGCTGTTCGAACTGTTAACGGGGAATGGTGGTCTCCAGCGCAAATTACCAACTGGAGGACTGGCATAGGGAATTCCTCGGAATGAATATGCATCGGAAGTGACGTTATAAAGTCCACGCACTCGACCGCAGTCCACGTTCACGGTCGTATCCTCATCCTTTGCCGGAAAGGTTAAAAACGCGCTAACAACAATTGATCCTGATATTAATAAGACGAGATGGATACATGTATAATACATTTCAACCATCTTTTGTAAGATGTATAAGTTGCATATGTGGTTGTCATTCGTAAGCTTTATATATCATAGATAAGAGATCATTGACAGCAAAGTTTAATATGGGTCTAATGTAAGCGTAGACTCGCAGTGTGAAAAGAAATTCAAAACCATAGATTCAAGCTTATTTTTAAGAAACAAGTGAAAAAATCTTAAGGTTTAATAAATGTACTGCTTAGTTCCTTCGTATCGTCTGCTCGCTAGCGCCAACATTTGGCATATTACCGTCTTAAAAGCTTAAAATGAAAGTAAAATTGTGTGAATAATTTTTTTTTCAACACTATGGAAACCGTCTCTTAAAACCCTCATTTCTTTTTTTAGGAGTTTTAGGAGCCATAAGAATTATGCAATTCTTTGCGAGACTGTATGCGCCTTCACAATGTTATTTTCAGCATGCGTTTCTTATAGATAGCACAACCAAACAAAATCAATTTCTCTCATCAACTTATTTGATATTTATGAAACAAAATACATTCTGATATTTTGGTTTCTTGTTAAAGTATATGATGTCTCCATTTTTCGTTTTAATTAAAGAATGCATTCAGTTAAGGCTCCAAACATTTGCCTAATTATACAGAGTATACACTAAATAGGCCTTTCCATGGCGCAAATCATATCTTCAACTTTAAACTGCAAATCTCCCGAGTAAGGTCAAGGTATGCTTTGAAAACCAGGCTCCTCAATAAGAGCTAATATGTTGTAACATAATGACCTTATTAGGGTATTTTTTGATATAATTAGCTTTTAATTAAATGGATATTTGACTTCATACTGAATATTTAGTAATAAATGTAGGTCATATATGATAGTTAATGAATGCGTAACTGGTTGACAGCCGACTTGGTACAAATGCACAGTAATGCATAAATTGTCATGTAAATTACAAAAACCAGGGATTTTAAGCTGTCATATTTGCCTCATATTCTTGGTATTTAAGTTGGATCATTTTCTCCAGGTTTTGGTAATGAGATAGAGAACTTTATATTGTACTTAGACCTATATTATTATATTTAGAAAGAACATTTTAAATAAAGAATGAACATTGAAACAATTGTTGGTTTATAACTTAAAGATCTATACAGTTCTGCGAGTTCTGTGGCTGTTTCGCTACAATGTTGTATCGGAACACACATTTTATGTAACAGATCATTACATTATCTGCTTGATATTCATTCAATGAACTAAAATGGCATTGTGGAAATAGAAGTCTACCAAGATTGTCAGAAGTCAGAATGACCGCACGCGGACTCATCGGCTAAAACCCCGCGCGCGGTATACCTTAATCACTACAGAACAATACATTCTAGGGATGACAACGAGTAGTAAAATTGATACTCGAGTACTCGGACAATCTTCCGATCGAGTACTCGAGAACTCGGATAGCTAATAAGACTATCATTATGTACCTTAACAAAAAAATCAATAAAAAGAAAAGAAATATATTTTCATGCTTTGAATTTGTCGTTTTCATTTCATGTTATACGTATATAAGATTATGTACTACAATATAGATGGAAAGCAAAATTCGGATCATGTACTAGCGTCGTTCTTTGGGTTCCGATGTGTACGACTTGCAGTTACACACTGCTCTTTCGACTGCTCGTCTGCATTCGCCAGTTTGTCAATCACGATCACATGGTCTTGTTCTTGGCATTCATGTTAATGCCACGTTATTAGTCTAAACATAGGGGGCGTGAATGAAGATGGCATTCCTAAAAAGAGATTATCGTTTCCAAATGTTATACACGTCGAAAATGGAGGCGTCGTTTGAATGCTTGATGGACATATATTAAGTTTATCCCGTGTTTAAAGGGACCTGATTTTGCTAACATAACCTAGGTATGCTTTGTCAAGTTGGCGACCTTAAGCGGTACGTGCTCTAAATATGTTTCCTTTGCCGTTGTACATTGATATCATTTTCATTTGATGAAGTTCGTGACACCATGGGGACCTTAAACAGCAATCGAGCTACACAGTGAAAACAACGACCAATCATGAGACCAGGAAGAGGGCTTCCAATAGTTGCCACATAGGATTTGAGAGGTGGGCATGTCAGGATGGAACAAAAAACAAGAAATCTCGTTACAAACAGAGATAAAGCGATCTTCTTAGCATTTTTGTTCCATTGATTAAATCAAATCGGACGTAAAATGCATTTTTTTTTTGAATTTTTCAAGGCCAAACTATCTTGTTTTTAAACACTGTCGGTATACTTCTTCTGCTCATAGAACCATTTCAAGATATACACTAATAATATTGTTACGTTAAAATGAACACCAAACAACAATTTAATGTTAACATTTATTTTAGAAAAAAAACACATGCCATATATAGAACAAACCATCTAGAGATATTATATTTATAGAAAAGTTATTTTTTAAAGCAATACGGAACACGTGCAATTAATAACATTCTATTACTTACATAATTACTTGTGAAGAGTGAAAACTAACATAACAGAGCATTGATTAAGTTTTAAATGTAACAACATTCATAACCAACGAATGAAAAACAGAATTAATATGTTAAAATACGCATGCAATGTAAAAGCAAAGAAACAAAAGTATAAATAAAACAATAGTCAATACATATATTGATATTTGTTAAATATTGTGGGTGTGTGTGTGTGTGTGTGCGCGCGCGCGTGTGCGCGCGTGCATGCGTGCGTGCGCGCGCGCGCGCGCGTGTGTGTTTGTTTATGTGTGCTTAATTTAAATGCTAACATATAATATTTACTTTGATTGACTATTATAGATTATTTACCTGACTGAATTCAATACGATATATTAAACAGGTTTTAAAACACAAATGAATTAAACCTGTAATGATGCGTGGCAAGAAGAATCTGATGATTTTGACATTTGTATTTTAAAGCTAGTGCACATAATTTCTTGAATAATATTACAGCATATATTCAAACTTGCACATTTTCTTTCATAGTAACATAAAAACATGATTATAGTGAGTCATTTCGTAACAAAAACACAACTGGAGCAAAACGATTACCATTCTTCAATCAAATATGAAACCAATGATTCCTTTGAAATGCATGTGGATTCAGAAGCTTGGTTTCAGTAGAAAGCCGGAGAAAGTACTCCAGTTAACATGAATGTAGAATGGCCCCGATCCCCAAGACCCATGTTTCACCATCTTAACTTTATCCCCAGAGATCAGATTCAAAACCGCCATGTTGCTGCCTGAGCCATAGAATTTGGCTGTCCCTCCGGAATAAAGGTACAGTTTGTTGATGTCATTGACTTTGAGAGATGTTTCAATAGACCTTCCTGCTCTCGTCAAGATGCTCGAATAAAATACGTAAGTGCCATCCACTGGTGCGGTGAATTCACCCGTAGTTCCATTGTACGCCCTACCCTCGTTGGTAACCACCGTTTGAAACACAATCGTCTCCCATTCACCAATATTCTCGTAGCTTTGGTCCAGACGCTCGAAGAAGGCAACACTGTTTGACAGAGCTTTAAGCTGTTGGTTCACATCTTCAAGAAACTGTGCTGATATACTTTGCGATTCAATTAGTCTCTGTTCCAGATCGCCAACTCTCTCCTTCAGAATGGCAATCTCATCAGTAAAACTAAGATTTGCTGTAGCATTCACCAGTACTGTGAGCGACGCTACACACAGAAGGCTAAGTAACTCACTGTTTGCCATATCTTTAACAAGTGGTTTTTCCTCAGCACCAAGTGTATTATATACCTTATCCTTGTTTGTGCGAGATAGCTGTCAAAGTTTATCCAAGCATCAGGTTCGGGTGAACTTTTATTTTTTTGGAAGGTTTTCATCAAAGTTCGTTTGGTTGTTTACGTAATACCCGGATGTGTCGTTCGGAACTGGTATGAATTGCTTTGTTTGTGCCTTGTGAGGTTCACATGATAGGATTGCGCGTATTACGAGTCGGTTAATTATTCAATTGCGTGATGATATTTTACAAGAAAACTTACTCATAGAGATGATTTTTGGCCCGAGGATTTTTTTTAAATGATTGACACAAGCACGCAATTTCAATTGCGAATGTAGTAATTTCAAAAGAAGCATGCATTGACTTGTATTCATAAACTGTATTGTATTTACCATATTTGATGAGCCGGTATTGATAGTAATATTAACGTTAACCTGTTCTTGTATATTAACCAAGTATATGTATGCTATCATTATTAATTGAATTTAATATGAATGTCAAATTTTGTGTCAAATGTCTATTGTAAGTCTAAAAGAGAAAACAAAAGCCACTTCTTCATATAACACTCACACCACAAATGACTGAAGCAAAAAAGATCACAAGTTATAATTCTAAATCAAGATTGATAGATTCCACAACGTTAGTGATATCGGTGTCTTAAATTTAATTCACTTAATCTTCTACTTTGTGCACCCTTGTAAAAATGAAAATGAATTACGCACAACTTCAACCATTGATTCAGAATAAAAAAACATCAATCGCATGTTGTTTAGTACAACTTGTTTTACCCACATGTCATGACCACCTTAGTGACTAAAAAACAACAACATAAATCACACAGAATAACTACACTAAGTCCTTTTTAACTACACTAAGTCCTTTTTTGGACATACGATAACATATTCTGAACATTTAACCATATTTTAAAAAGAACCACACGACCTTTGTTTTGGGGAGGTGGTATGGTCATTAAGGTGGTCAAGTAAAAGAAACTTAGGCATGGGGTTATACTCTGAAGGCTTAAATAATTTTCATGCTAGGGCAACATTTAGCTGAGGACTTCTCGTTTGAATAATCTCCTTAAGTAAGAAATATACAAAATCCGCATAAGCATTGAATCAATTCAATAGTGTGTCATGGATTCATTTTTGTAAAATAAACGTTTTTAAAATTTAATCAAATCTAAATCTTTGTTTTAGTTTTTAAAGAACCCATTTCTAAGCAGGAACAGACAATCTGTAGTGACTTTTCCATTTCCTGTGTACTTTTCTGCCTCCTATTTACTTTCCAATTTCCTGCCTACTTTTTCGTATCCTATCTACTATTTCATTTTCTATCTATTTTTCCGCCTCCTATCTACTTTCCTATACAACCTCTTTATATGATATGGTCGACTGTTACCTACATAATTCCATAAAGGAATCCATGCATATTGCGGCGAATTTAGCGGGTAATAATAAAACGATAATAATAAATCAGATAAATTACGTATGCGATTCTTTTTGATGTTTTAACAATCAATTGTATGTAAAACATTACCAGATGCAATAACTAAAAGTTCTTTCTGGACAGTTTGTTCCTTGAAAAACGCTTTTTATAACAATTTTGATTTTTTAGAAAATAAATTGTATAGAAATACTAGTGGGTTTTTAAATTAAAAGTTGTTGTGTTTTGTAATACGTCAATATTGCAAATCAAAACTAGCAATCGTGAATTTGAATTTGATTTGTAACTGTTTTACATCCTCAGAAATTTCTCGAAATAAGGCCTAGCACAACTTTGTAAAACGTCATTCTTTCATAAAAGCTACACGTATTTAAACTTGGTGAACCTCTAAACACCGGGAAGTCGACTCCTTCCACCTCAGCAAATGATTCAGCAAGTAGTCAGACTCTGGTTACAAATACCCTGAAGTAGTTAGATTGTTAAGATTGAGATATTATTGCGTGTAAAGCGATATATTGTGAACTGATTTTAACTGTATTGTATGTTTGATTCATGACAGGCATACACAACCCACGCACTAGAGATAAAACGAAGATTTAGATTTGTTTGAATGGTTCATAATACTATATATAATATCGCCCGCTTATTGCCATTGCAGTCTGTTCACAGAAACAATACTGTTACGCACTTATGAGACGCTTGACAGTCACGCCTTTTTAAATAGGCCGCGACTCCACGGCGACCCTTACAAGGAAAATACAGTTCATCCTCCTGAGCTTTGGCCAATACATGTATCATCACCAGAAAAGCAAAATAGCGTACATGATAGGTACTGTATGTTGGTTTTGTCGATAAACCTCTTTGAATGTAGCTCAAACAAACATTGAAATGGAGTTTAAAGGAAGAACAAGTGGCTGTTGTCTTATCTTTATACATGTATGTTTCGACATGCAGTATATAAAACAATTGTAAATCTGAATATGAATGAACGCGTCATGCTTGTTCCGCTTCCGTTGTCAGCATCCGCATGTGACGTGTAGAATCGGGAAGGCACCGAAACGGAAACGGAAATCCAGAACATCACCGGAAGTCTCGCTGTAGTATCCAAACTGGGACTCCATACGATCAAATGCAAACAATCTTCAATGCCGATAATGCTGCCAGGGTTTTCAACGTCACTAGAGTTTCTTTGAATACATGGGCTGGTTAAATGACTTAGCTTCATACACTCCCTTCCAGCAGTTATTACTCAACCTCAAACTTTTTAAAACAAAGAGTGGTCAATACACCGGCAAAGAAGAAGATGTCATTAATCAAGTACCAAATTAACTTTAAAAATAAACTTGAAGCAAGAGGTTGTTATCTATTGATAGCTATAGGGATACCGCCTTGGTGTCCCACTCCATACTGGAACGCGTTTATGGTATCAAGTTTTACCAAAAACGTTAATAGAACACATTTTTGTATGTAACACAATTTAATTACTTTCTTAAACGTTCCCGTCCAGATAAAACAATTTGTTAGCGATTTTAGGCATGTAATCGATACATATTCTTATTTAAATCTTCAATGCAAAAAGAAGATGAAACTGGTGAAAATTTCCACTAACTTTTGAGCTAATAATGCCTAAGTATGAATATTTTAAACTAGCCTCGTATATTTAAATAACCACGTCTGGTAAAGCCTCAACCAAAGTCCAGAAAATTTGTCCTCTCATACCTGTATATTGGTGGTGAATACGTGCTCAAGTGTTGCAAATAGTAATGAAAATGAAATGCTTATAGTTTAAAGAAATCGTTTTTAAGAGCGCTTATATTTTTTGAAGGGCGATAGCCGACCTTAATGAAAACATTATTGATGCATTTGTAATCTGTGTATGTGTGTGTGTATATGCGTGCGTGCGCGCGTGTGTGCGTGCATTCGTGTGTGTTTGTGTCTCGTTTATAGTCCAGTTTGGCCTTTAACTATGAGCGTTTGAACATAGCCTTCGTTGAATATTTGTATACTTGGCTCGTTCCTCTGACGTTTGCATTGTGGTATTAAACACTTAAAAACAACAACCCTTATTTCAAATACAATGAATAAAATACTTTTCTAAGCTAGTCAAAGTAATTTGTCAGCGCACGCAGTCGATAAGACACTGGCAAATTCCAAAGTGATAGTAATTTCTGTTTATTTTCATAATAAAACCGGCACTTGATAGTTCTAATCTTCGGAAGTTTTTCCAATCAAAAACGAACAAAGAACTGTTACTTGGAATCAATTTCTGGAAATGGTTCGCAGCCCAGCACTTGTACGAATGGAATGCGTATGTTTGAGACTTTAGCAAACAGTAAAACGCCAACCTAATCTTGGTCGTCATATTGCAAACAATGTACAAATCAAACAGCATAACAACTCAATCAGTATCGTAATATTAGCATATTCTGTACACATAAGTCAGGTTAACAAAGACAGATGATATTTTCAATATCTTTAAAATCCGATTGGTCTAAAGTCGTGGCAAAATAATTTGATCGAACGAACGAACGAATTTATTTTTCAAATAAGCCCATTATACATGTTACAATGCAAATCAAATATAACAAAATACATATGTGTTACTAAATAAGAGTTGTGTCTCTTGGTTAACAAAGTAATGTGTTATCGGTAGCTAACATGAGTTTATGAACATAAAGAGCAGTGGATTTAATATGGGTTACATTTTGCGATGCCATCAGATTATAGAAATAAACAAGTAAGCAGTTTTTCTTTGATAGAAGTTGTCCATGAACGCCTACATTAACTATTGAGATTTTTATATAATATATGAATTTCTAAGGAATCTATTGTCAGGCACTTTTGCACTATTAGTTAACTCGATATAATTAGTCATTTTTAAATTCATAATTTATGCTTACTACTGAATCAAACTGACTACATGAACCGTTAATTGTACACTGGATACCACACCAATAAAAACAAACAGAACAGAAATAACATAAACGAGGCGTCGTAGTATTCAAAAATAAGAACACAAAACTGTTACCTCGACTAAGCGCTTCTTTGATATGAACAGCAATAATCTTGACCGTGACTGAAACGTTACCCACATGGAGCTGTGGAAAAAGTGATGTATTTAACCTGTTAAAGAATTCAGCTGCAAGTGATGATTGTTTTCCCGCTTTTGTGTTGTTTTTGGACTAGAGCACTTGTGGCCTAGTTCATAGCCGTAATCGCGATGTCTGCATTTTCAAGCCGAATCTGGGGGTTCACTGACGTAATGTATTCATACGCTGTATTTTGATTGTATTGCCGTTAGCAAATTTGAAAAATTAAAGTAGTACCAGAACTGATTACAATGAAAACATCCAATAAAAATAGTTCTCCTAACAAGACAAGCTAATTGTATGTTCTTTTAATGAAGCACAAGAAATGGGTACGTAGCGAGTGAGTTAATCGGGTTAACTACATGAATGTTCTTGCATACGGTCAGATTAAATGCAATAAGAATATAAACATATTGGAAAAGTACGCATCGACATTTTCCGTTCAAAGCTCTTGATTGATAGACTGGTAGCCGCTTTCTCTTTTATCCGAAAAGAGACCAGTATCAGCTAACCACGGTGCCCGTCGCGTATTCGAAATGTCTTGTGGGTACGTAAAACGAATCAAGCTTGCGGTCTAAGTAGTAAACAACCAAGATATTTGTTGTTGTTTTTTAAAAAAAAGTATTGTTATCCTTTGTATAGAATGTTGGTATTACTTTATTAACAGGGCTGTTCTTTTTTTTCGACATAATTTGCATGTTGCCGTGACATTTTCTTTTTAAATACAAAGTTTATTTTTTTACTAAGCATTGCATGTCACTCAGCACTTTTTTAAATACAGCATGATTTTTGGTATTGATTGTTTTAATACTATCAATGTAAAATAAAAAAAACACACCATATGTCGCGTACCTGTATAACGTTATAACTTGTGTTCTTGAGGAAAAGTAAATTCGGGTACCAGTCTACTGTATTGACTCATTCACTCTGATCAGAGCGGTCGAATGATTCACACATGTACATGTTATCACTACTTCCGGATGCTGATGATGTGAATTTTATACGTGTTATATTGAAGAAATTTATCAATAAAGTCGCCATTGAATGATTACCACCATCAAACGGATTTATTGTCATCTTACCGTGGATAGCATGTTTAATTTGACATTTAGAATCTCAAGCAATACAAGTTCGTTTGATAAAATCATGTGATTTCAATTTTGCAAAATGGAGATAAAGAAATATCAAATATGCGCATACTTATTATAAAGTTTCATTTTAAATGAAGCCAAATGCATGAATATGTGCATAGCATCTGGCTTATGAATATGATGAGTGTTTACCGATGTGCATAGAAATGTCTTGGAGCGATTATCAGTGTAAGTACATTTTGTTCAATGACATCGTGTGATAAACCATCGCCATTTGCCTGCTCACTTTTGATTTCTACTCTTATTATGCACCAGTCAATTGTTACCACCCCCTCGGGGTATACTAGGGAAAAGGGCAGTGTTTTCACCTTTCAGCGGTGTCCTCGCAGTGGCTGATGATTGCGGTGGTTTTGTCTTCCCGCAAAATATAGCGGGGAATTACTCTTACCTAAGATCCTTGGGGTGCGAGGTTATTTGGCAGGGACTTTACCACCAGTTCGTTCCCGCAGGGTAGGGCAGGGATTTTATAGGGGATTGGTTGCACTGAAAGTCAAAGTATTCCCCAGACCTGGAGGGGGGGGGGGCGTGGTTACATTTGACTGGTGCATAAAGTTCTTTTTCTGAAGACGCTTTGAGCTCACTTTTTGTTTCCTCGCAAAGAATGAAAATCAGTAATCACCCAATGTTATGGCATAGTGAAGTAATGAAGATTTAACCTCTCAAATGCTGTCCAGGTTTTTTATGCTTAAGAATAACTTACCTGGAGATGTCAGACCAGAAATCGTCTTGGCATGAGATTGAATTACTATGGAACAGCATGCACCAGTCAATTGTAACCAGGGCCCCCACATCAGGGTGTATACCGGGGAAATGGGCCGTGTTTTTACCCTTCAGGTGGCCCCGCAGTATCGGGTCTTCGTGGAAAATACAGTGCGGATGTGGCTTAACCTAATGTCCCTTGGGTGCTGGGGGGATTTGGTGGGGACTTTGCCATCAGATCATCCCTGCAGAGCGGGGATTTTAGCTTGGGTTGGCTGGACCGAAAGTAAAAGTCCCCGCTATTCCCTGGACCAGGGGGGTGCATGGTTACAATTAATTGACTGATGCATAAGCTTACGTATACATACAGATTCAGTGTTTTGGTGCGCAGTTGACAAATTAACTAATTACTTATTGGAAGTTAAGAATATATATTTATTTATATAAGTTATACTTTGCAATCTAAATCATAGATTTGAAAAAGGTAACCTGTATCAATAAATGCAATTATACATACATAACTGTGCAAGTCTTTATGAATCATCCAAATATGAGTACCTTGCAGGGTCTATGTTATTTTTTAAAAATTATACTAAGGGAGCTTTCAAGATTAGCTTTCCAATCGCATACACAATGCAGTTTGAATCCTTGATAATTCAAACAAATCTTGGTTGCAGACCATTACTATTAAATATTTGATAAATCACAGACATTATAAGGTACATTTTAAATGGGCTGTACTCAGTTAATAATGAAAAAGAAAAAAAACTTTCTTTTTTATAGAAACCTGACATTAACTTGGTATCGATGTGTACCGAATTAATGCATTGAAACTTACTAACTGATGATGCACACAGTTAAGAAATAATTTATTAATAGCAGTTATTTCGTGTTTTTCCATTAAAAAAAAAATACTAAGTACATTGTATGTCTACCGAATATAATTCATTCCTTATGCGTAATCTGCCGTTGATGTTATTACGTGATTTAAGCGAGTTAGGTATATATCTGGAAATTCCACCCAGTCTTCATAGCATAGTGGATTCGATTGCACTGCAATTTTTTACATTTTGGTATTTTATTTACAATAACGATATCAAAGAGTAAAATAGTTTATTAAAAAATTGTCCTTAGATTCGTTAAAGAAAAAAATCCAACGTTTTTGGTGTCATTCTGGTGTACAGTCCCTTTAATAAACAACAGGTGAAGCCAATGCTGTATTAAATTTGTGACAGACAAAAAGAGGACAGTACAAAGTTCAACAAGTGTGACCAATTTGAGAATACCCGGTACCTTACGTAATTTATAAATATTCATGCGATTCAGACAATTTAAATGCTAGAAATCACAAAAAAAAACATTCCCTTGAATTATTCCTGTCATAGTTTAAACTCATAATCAAATTTCAATGCACAGCATTTGAAATAATTTTAAACAGATGAAAAACTGTTATTTTTAAAAAGCACAATACATTGTTTATCTTTTATGTGACCTAACATTAATATAAAAATTTATTCAGATCATAATTTAGAGACTTTTCTTGCACTAAAATGTGAACAAGTATGTTTGGGATTGATCAATAAGAAAAACAAATTTCAATGAAATTAAATGAAGCACAAAATATACAAAATTTGAAACTTTTTAGACTTTCAAAACTTTAACATTTATACTAAATACGGTTACATAAAATGATTAATACATTTGTAGGATTTGATATCCCACTAAATGTAACCGTCGGCTTCGTTCATTTTAAACTTTCTCTCAGTGATAAGGAATAAATTTTATTCACTGCAGTTGTTTTCTAACTTTATGAAAATAAGAACAATGGAAACAATGCATTTACTGTTGATCAGTGCAGATTGTGGGAGGTCATGTTTGATTTCACTGAACCACTAATAAGCCCTGCCGAAATTGGATTCTAATTGGTCAGTCAGGTGTTTTTGGTAGGCATCATTAGTATGAATCTTAATTTTAACTATCATTTATGAATGTTTACAATATCATCGAATATTGAAATAACAAGCGAAATGTTAGTTTGAATGATGAAAGCCATGAAATATGTAAAGTATTCAAAAAGAGACCATTTTCCAGCTTGTGTAAGTATCGAGAAAATTATTAAGTAAACTTATTTATTGTTTATCTGGACAATGTTGAAATCTCATGTTTAGGCTTGATTGCTATGTTATTGCAATATGTTTTATTCATTGCAATATTAATGTAAAACATTTTTATGTTGACTTAAGTTTGTAGATAAAAACTAATGGTATTGGTGATATGAGAATGATCTCGTAAGTCTTTAAAATCCCTTTTGGTATTGTGAGGATTTTGCTCCAGTCTTGATCAGTTTAGCTTTTGAAGTAACTGCAAAACAAGTCCAGCTGCCTAAAAAGACTATGTCAAACCCTGACCAGATAAATTTTCTAGTGTTTTCAAATTACCACCTTGGCAATGGTTTTATCATAACATAGGATATTAATGCTAGTGGTTTTAAAGAAAATGCTAGTGTTTTTGTATTCGGAATGATATATCATAAGTGGCACTAAATTGAACATAATTTATAGTTCTCATTGATAAAACACATAGCCCCAAGTACATGTTGATCTACGATTTAAGGCTTGGATAGAGTCATGTCAAGAAAATTGCATGAACATAGTCAATACATTGTACTTTCCAACGCAAAAACTGTTTGTTAATTCAAGTATATAATGCAATCCCCACACCAAGGAAATGCAGTATTGCTTAACCAGCTCAATTGACATCATGAGTTGGACATTAAATTGCTGCAATTAAAGGCACATCTAGATATCAGAATTATTCAAACTCTGATTTAGCAACCTTATTATAGTTTAATATATGAACTACTTTTGCGAAATGAAAGCTTTTTTAGATTTACAAGGACGGGTACAAGTATTTGTAGTAAAGTAAATGTACTGCAACACCTGATACATGTTGCCTAGGAATCTTACAAATTCTAGGCACTCCAAATGTTACAGTTCTATTCAATTCGGAGTGCCTGAAATGAAAGCTTCTTGATTCTACATTCAACATCTTTCTGTATGACCAATGACCAGGAGAATCATGAACCTACAACCATTTGCAACTCTTGAGATAGGGAGCTATCAGGACAGAGACAGAGGACAATACAAGAATGGCCTACTGTTGCATTTATTGATGTCTTTTACAAATATTATCCAAAGTACGGCCCTGTGGTTTAAAGCTCCCCTGAAAAAGAGGTGACAGGTTTTCTATATAGGATATAATTACATCATTGAAAATCTCTGAAATTGCAAATAACAAACCTTTGATATAAAATGATTTAATCAAATTAAACAAGTATGTGTACTTTGGTTAACATACGCCAACCACGTAAATTAATTTGTTTAGGTCTGATTTAACGACATTGAGATTTTCAAAAGAACTATGACTTTATCTGATTAAACACTTTAGCCCCCCCCCCCTCCCTCTAACCATACTTTTCAAATTTCCTTTGCAGCTTGCAAGCAGTTTTAGTCTAAAGTTTAAGCTAGCCCATTAAACAGTGACCCCTTGTGATGTGAGCCGATTTGTTTACTGCTTAGAACATGGTCATCAACATTCCCCTAAATGAAGCCCTAGTCCATCAGTGCTTTCAGCACTTTGATTACAAAATGTTGCCTGACGTAGGCGAATTATCACCACGTTTTGCAATCCGCAGCACATATTTTTTTGTTGCAGAAAAGTACGTGCTATATGGAAAAATGCAATTTTTTAAAAGCACAATAAGTCTTTCTTATTATTAGCCTCATGAATAAAACATGAAGTGCCTAGAACAAGGCTCGGATGGGTCCGATGTCAGTTCATTAGTTTGTCAGTAGTAGTTGCGCATGTCATTAATATCTCTCTGTTGATCATCATGTTATGTTTAAATTGTGTTTATTGTGGACTTACGATGATTACATGTACACACATGTTGAATAAAATATGTTTAAATCAACATGTAGAGGTCGTTGTGAGAATGTCCTCCCTGCTACCACTAGGCTGAACAACTGATGTCAATGTTGCATTATCATCATAACCCAATTGTATTCTGAAATAATAGTGAGTTTGTCAATCAATATTGCAGTAATAAATACCCAGTTCTTGAATACTAGTACGTATTGAATGTTATATTTTATTTTTTTAAGAACATACACGAGTGGAGTTGGTGGGCCTCGGGGTTTATACTATCTTATGTTGGAGATGGGATGGCTATCATGTGAGGAGGGGGGGGGGCGCGTAGGGCGGGGGTGTGCTATAAACGGGTCTCAAATGCTACTCTAATTTACGCAAGGGGATGGAGGGCTTTGGTTCACACAGGTACATTATTTTGTTGGAAAGGTACAGTACATTCAGCGAGTTAGACCCACTTTCTGCGCTCTCTCTGAGAGGTAAAGTCGTCCGATTTTATGACTTTGCTGCGGAACTCCGCGTTTGAGGAGATAACCCTGGAGGGCATACGTTCATAGAAATACGCCCAAAGCCATAACATATGTCCAAAGCCTAACCACATTTTAAAGGCCAAAGCATATGTAAAAAGACAATAGCATACGTTCAAAATCAAGGCATATGTTCAAAACAATAGCATACTCTCTAAGCCATAACATACGTCCAAATTCATAGTAAATGTTCAAAGTCATAACATACGTTCAAATTCATAGTATATGTTCATAAGCCATAGCATGTATGAAAAGCCACGGCATACGTTCATAGCCATAGCGTACGGTCAACGCCATGGCAAACGTTCAAAGCCATGGCATACGTTCAAAGCCATGGCATACGTTCATAGCCATAGCATACGGTCAAAGCCATGGCATAACTTCAAAACCATGGCATATACTCTAAAAAACATAGGATACTTTCAAAGCCGTAGCAAACGTTCAAAGCCATGGCGTACGCCCAAAGCCGTAGCATCATTAAAATTCATGGCTTCCCTTCAAAGCCATAGCATAATGAATTACCATGACAAACGTGAAAAGTCTTCGCCTACGTTTAAAATGGAGTAGCGCAATCGCTTCTCCTGAAGGTGACCCTGGTTCGATTACTGGCCAAGGCGCGTTTGGTTGATAGACACCGGTTTTTTTCCTGATTTTCGGATTTCCCTGAGTGACATAGTATAAGTGAATACAACTTTCTTCACAATCGTTGTTAAATAAATAAAGCTTAAAATAAAAGCGAATTATAAGCACACGGCTTTACAGTTTTGCACAAAACATCCACATTCCTGGATGAAGAACACGAAGGGATTAGACAATAACATGCACTTCCGGGGGCGAATTCAGAAATTGACGTTGGAGGGGCGTTACTTAGGGACACAACCTTTTAACCTGCGCCACTCCCTCATAACCGAAATTTATTTGGTTTAAATGGGTGGTGGGGGGGCTGAAGGTACTTCCTCAATGAATTTTTAACAATTTAATTTAGAAATGATGCATTTCAGAGTATTTTATTACTGTTTTTCTCCGATATTGACATACAAAGTAAACTGTGGAAATACCTTAGCGGCCGTGGGGGGGGGGGGAGTTGACAGGTGACCCCCCCCCCCTTGAACCTGCCAGTGACTACCCATTTACTTATTTACTTTTCAGATTGATAAAAAACTTCAGCGTTGGACTTCATTAAGGGGAGATTACCGCATCTGTGTTTCTTGATATGGAGAAGACCATCGATACTGACAAGACTAGCCATTATTGGAATAAAAACATCGTTATATGGTGCCTTATTTATGGTTTGTGGTAAAAATGGTACCAGGATAGTACAATGGATGCTATATGGGTTAAAGTTTCAACTACTTCATTGCATTCCGTTATATGTACTACTTTATTTGGTTACATATAGTGATGTTACACTATATTCTAATGAAAATCTATAGATGCATAGTGTTGTAGCGTAACGATAGGAACTATAATTGCATTGCATTTTTATCAAATATTGTCATATTGTTTAAGCCCCTCAAAAAGCATAACATTTATACAAACCGACATGCGTCATTGACCACTTTCAGATCAACGTCATTTCACGGTCAAGTACATAAAATACTCTTAAATCTTATTACTAATTCTTTTTAATCTTAAAGGGGTCAATGCTGCATGTCGACTTTAAGTACATTTTCAGAGGAGTCATATCGATGTAAGGATTCCACCTGTTATCTTATTTTTTCATATCACTTCTAATGAAACATCAATTTAAATTTAGCGGCCATCTTGAACGACATTTTGGATTTGTCAGCGCAGTCTGGAAAATAACATCCTTTGTTCCGCTCTTGATACTCCCTTCGTGACGGAAATCATCATACTCTCACTGCAGCTCGACCTTGATTACATGACTGGCTGGACAAAGTAGTGGCGAATGAAATTAAAACTGGAAAAGTGAGCAAGGGGATTATTTTGTTGTCGTTTTTAATGAATAAATGAATTAGTAAACCTTTTCCTGCCACCGTGCTGTTTTGTATAAAGTTTGTTTGATTTGTGTGTTTTTGTCTTGTGTTTTAAAACGACTAAAGAAAGAAAACTGAGAATACCAAGACCAAAATGTTTTTACATTTTTATACAAAATGGCAAACACAGATTGTTGAGTACTTTGTTCGTTCTTTGTCGATGGCCTCATAACGTTTACTTGATAAAGAAGCGGACACAATTATTCTCAGAACAGATATAAGGTATCAATGTGCTTGCATTGTGTATGGCTATACATAACATTCCCGCGGTTAAGTAAACTCGAAAAAGCATTTCATTTACCTTCCTATTTGCAGCAAACGTATTACTGGTCTGCTTCTAAAAAAAAGTTGTTTAGTAATAAATAATCATAAATGCCTGTGATACGATAAATACAAAACTATGAGAAAGTCGTTAAAATTGTTAACAAAAGTCATTAATACCGGGTATCTTCTAATAGAAATGACAGATGCTTTATTGAACTTTTGTACTGGCTGGAGCTCAGATAGAGTGTAACGAAAATAACACCAAATGAGTTAAAGCCCAATTCTGTGCCCCCCCCCCCCAAAGAAGCACCAAATATATTGTTGAGTTCATTTTTGGCAATTTTCAGAAAATAATGCGGGAATACCCTCCATTTTTCTGTAGATCGTCAAATTGGACTCTAATTAATTTGGCGTTTGTTGGTACATTCGTCAGAATCTATCTTCGTAAATGTAACGAACAAAAACTTTAATAATCTTTGTTTGTCATTGGCGCATACAAAAATACAAACGGCAGCTATATGCTTCCTTTAACAAACGAAACTAGTTTAACAAGTAACCCATGGTGTAAAAAACTGATTGAAATACACTCTTATGGACATATTTTTATCAGTATCGATCTACGTTGAAAAAGTGCTGAATGAAGACTTCATGTATGTAGAAAGGCTCCGTATTTCATTCCCAATGTTTCAAACACCAACGCTCTATCCTCCCCATGTTTCAGATCCACGATCACCTTGTTATTACCGGAACCATTGAAGTCAGATAGTTCTCCTTTGTATCTGACGTGCTAACTTAGATTTTGCCCAAGTTTATAAACACGACACAATGGTAATGAATTGAAAGAGGAACCGGGCCATTTTATTGAGTTTGTTTGTGTTTATATTTTCTCAGTCTGCACGACAGATTGCTAGTAATCTAAAAGATGCTTAAAATCTGCTTGTCAGTTTCTCACAAAGCGAATGAATACCATGGACTATATTTGTGAACGGTAGACAAATGGCTCAGTAATACAAAATCAAAGCGCTTAGAGCGTTGAATGGCTTTCGGCCTGCAACGTTTTGTGAGTTTAGTCATGTAATTGTAAGACATAATTATTAAAATTAACATCTAAAGATAGTATATGCTCGCTCATAATTTCCTTCGCAAAAACTTTAAGAGATTTATGTTGATTCTCAATTAGATCATGAAGTATAAGTCACTTGAAATGTGGAATACGCCAAATAGTTACTTATAAGGTATGTAGTAATTCTCATTTTTAAATAAAACTTTATCTGAAGCTTTGGTTTCATAAATAATGCACTGCCTCAGATAGGCATTTGTTTGTAAAATCTACTCTACACTTAACACTTGACTTAGGCCCATTTAATTTACCACAAGGGTATGCCAGCTAAACTAAATGCATCCAACAAAATGCATTTGACATATTAATTAGTTTTAATGTTTAAGGCTTCTTTCTACAACGCCAAATACATCTGGATCGAATCACCAGCATAGTATCTGTTCCCTGTATGTATTGATGTATCTTAATATTGCCCTCAACCTATGTCACTCGTGGACAAAATGAACAGATTTATATCAGTGCTTTATAAATATGACTATGCATTATGCTACATGCTCAAGACTTTGGCCTGAAACTACTGAGACAAACTGTGAGAAATATTCATACACTTCCCGTTTTATTCGGCATTACATGACTATGAAACAAATTGTAGCAGGTTGATAGCCTGTCAACGCTTTACGCAATTTGAATGATTAAAGTGTATAATATGCATATAGAAATGGTTAAAGGTTGTTAGTATGTACTTACACAAACGAATGGTTTTATGCGTACATTTTACAAAAACAAGTACAAACTAACAATCTAAATAAAAAATGTAAGTAAGAGCCGACTAAGGCAACTTAAAACATAGATATATATAATTTACTTATGAATGGACTACACCCAAAAACGGATTTTATGTAAAATGAAGTATTATAATTTCATTTTAAACATTATGGTTTGATATATTTCGCCTAATTAGCATTTAATTGCATCATGATACGATCTATATTTTCCGAGTTTATTTCCGGAGAAAGAACCTGTGCGAATTTAAGCTAATTAATATGCAGAAAGTAGTCCGTTTCTATTAAAGGCCTAGTTTAAGCCTTCTATAAGTGACCCCCCCCCCCAACCAAAACCAAAAACAAACAAACAAATTGTGTACACTACACAACCTTTGTTTATTGATCTTAATCTACTTACCCTGGTCCCTCTTATCTAATCTCCGATCTGAGTATCCTGCTGTACAGTTTTAGAAGTTTTATTATAGAAATCGACCCTAAATGGCCCTGAGCCAATAAACGAATACACAGGAAAATGGCCCCTACTGTGACACCAGGTATTTCCGATGTAAATGTTAATGTTAATTAGGTCGTTGACCACCTCAGTTCTAACCGAGCTGTATTTGATACGCCCTTGCGCGCATTAATTCACCAAAAGTTAAAAAATGTTATGTCGAGCATCCTCGTGTCATTGCCAACTCTTAAAATATTTTAGTAAACCATGTCTGTTTACTGGAATATATGAAAAACGTGCCCCACCATTTGTGCCGTACTGCTTAACTAAATTTTGTAGATGTTTAGTTTAAACACTCATGAACATACACGTAAGGACAGTCTTGTTGAATTTGTTTAGTTAATCAAATTCATGCGAAGATAATATGAGTATTATATTTCACTTTAATCAACCGAACGGTATATTGCAATAACATGGATGCATGCACGTACCTTGTAAGCACGTGCTCAGATTTTGCACTTTGACTTCTTGAGTAAGCACGCTGACGTGATCGTACGTATTTCTTTCTTAACAAAGACAACACATCATGAAGACCAATCTGAAGGGTGTTATTCGGAACTTCTCGGCCATTTTCCAACACCAGAAGTATACATCGGTACATCGGTAGAAGAATTTCGTATAAATTTGAATGATAGTATTACTTATTTATAGTGTTTTATGTGAATTCTGTATAATTTTGAATAACAGTATTACTTATCTGAAGTTTTTACCGTGGACTTTGTACGTCTAAGTTAACAATTGTTTGTACGTGATTGTATAAGTGCATAAATAAATAAGATTCCCAAGAGTAAAATCATCAAGTTTACTACGCATTCTACTTGCAGCGTTGTTAAATGTAAAGATTTCTGACTGCAAACCGTACACATACATTAGAGGTTGTTTTCGATAGAAAATGACCGAGGTGTTCCGAATGTGAAGGGTATACACCCCTGGGTTTAAAAATGGTTGAGGTTTGTGACGTCAGTTCAATGACGATTCCGAAAAGAATATAGAGCTTATTTGTGGAGTTTATTTCTAACTGTAAACAAATTAAAATAGGAGCTGCTTAATTGAAAATAATATAAAAAGGTCTCTAGCGTCTTTTCCTGATGTCATTTAATGTAAATTTCATGTGTTATTTTATTAGTCCTCGAAGCCTTCGAATTCTTTAAAAAAAATAATTCTTATTTGATTAAATCTGTTTCGTGAATAATATTCACTAACACTTTCGCAGGTAATCATAATCGGAACAGTGTAAAACCCATTTGATTCAATTTCATTTTATCCACGAGTAGGAGAAGAACCCGTTCTTTAACCAGAAGAGACACTCTGCTGTATGGTACCCAGCCGTAACCGTTGTGTTCTCTGCCGTTCGGCCGGGAAACATTCCCCAGTCGGCCGTAAAAGGTATTCCGGTAAGCACGAAACTCATAACTTCCTGTTGTACGTTGACCTCCCACTGCCTGTCTGCGTCCGTCATGTTGTCAATCATGAGACCCATGGTTTTGTAGTAAGCGAACATGTCGATGCCATCAAAGGCGTATCGCGCGGGAAACGTTGCTCCAAACGCCTTCGTCGGAATAGAAGTGGCATATCCTGCTATGTATCTGAAGACTGGGGACGTAAAAGAAGTCGCCATTACTAGAGCCAGATATTCATTTCCACACGTCATTCTGAGGTCTGTCACCATACTTGTGAGTTGAAATTCAGGCGTTTGCACGTTTTCTGGGTAGAGTTTAAGCGCGGTCTCTGCTACGACAACACCAAAGGGGAGTAAGGCATTGCGGACATAGTCCTGATACTTGTTATCTGCCCATTGGCATTGGAATTGGCATTATATCTACAGCATGGGATGTGGTACCTAAATATCACAATGTTGTTCAGTTAAACATGTAATTTCATTTGATACAAAGCTTCACTTTCATTAACGTTTTAATTGATGAACAAGCTTCACAAATTTTACCAGGTGGTTAATGTGCCATAAGGCTAAGAATCAACCAACAAACAACTCACCAATGAGAACAGGAACGATTCCTATTTTTGCTGTATACGCTTCAAGAGGAGCTTTTGGTAGAACATAACCTGGAAAAGAACGGTCACAAACATGATTGTACTTTCCTCAACCAATTTTAAATTAAAATCCTGGGAAATATAGACATGGTTCACATTGTTAAAGAATATATTCTAATCAACTAAATAAGAACATTTTGGGATATCTATAAACAAACACACCAAAAACGGCCACATGAGTTAATCAGTTAAAACGAATGAATGCCAATTTATTTATGTAAAAATTCGGGAAATAAAGATGTCCTCAAGTTCATGTGAGCCGCCATTTTAAATGCCAGTAGCGATTTCAGAAATGCTATCCTTGGACTTTGCATGATGCCCTTTTATAGGCTTACTGAAGAGAGATCGCCACGGCCACGGTAAAACAATTGAACTTATTTATTATAAGTTCAATAGTTTTACACTACAAACATGCAATGATTTCATTAATTTTGAACTCAATTTCATCTGTCTCCCTGATTAAAGTAGAAGAGTGTCAATGATAATAGAACAATTGACTAATCATCTTTAAATGGACTAGGTTTCCAGTTGTATCTGTAGATCACATATTTTGGCACATATGCTATAGTTTTTGGCTTTAAAGTTCTACACATATTATGATGACGTAATAACTCATTTCGACACGTACACATACATGTAGCATTTCGCAATATCTCTATTATATGGTATGGTGCTTTTTCGAGGCAAAAATATGAATAACCATCGACTACCGGAAGAGCGCCGTTAAAGCTGGAATTCCAAGATGGTCGCTCATTCCCCAGTATGGGAACTCCTTCCATGGCACGCTGGCAATCACATGTTTTGGTGTCAGATTGTACAAGCAGTTCGCGTCTCGACATCCGGTATTATGTACGAACACTTATTCACATCCGCTTCCGCAGCCGTCTTATTCATGACCGGTGATCCGCAGATTACCCAGGCCTTATGGAAAAGTCCGCGGCCGAGCGTTGAGGCAAGCAAAGCGTAAATGGCAGTTGCACCGGAACTATGCCCAAAAAGCGTCACCTGAAAAAAATGTATTCGGTATTAAAAATAGACAGCGACGCAAATAGGGTGTTAAGGGAAGTTAAACCGGAACTTTGCAAAATTTCAAAGCCAAAAAAAGATGGTTTATAAGACAGCATGACAGAGATACAGTCTATGGCTATGTATATACAAGGGCGTTAAGGGAAGTTAAACCGGAACTTTGCAAAATTTCAAAGCCAAAAAAAAAGATGGTTTATAAGACAACATGACAGAGATACAGTCTATGGCTATGTATATACAACATATCTTAGAAATTAGTACGGGCTGTAACGATTATTAGGTATCAAACAAAAATCCCCTCCTCCTTTCGTACCGCAAGCGCTTTCATTATCTATTAAATCTTGCGTTATAAATAAATGTTTCTGGGTACCGTACCAGTAGCATCCCCCATGAGCCTCGAAATCTCATGAAAGGCCCGATAATACCGCATACCAAACAGGAAGGTTTTAGCATCACCAATCCCTTACAATAATTTCCTGGTTTGGGTCTCCTCCAAACTGCTGAATGTTGTTTTGCACCCATTGCAGACCTGTTAGCATGTCCATAAACCAATAGTTCCCGGAAGTGTTAGTAAGCGATCCACCGCGCAGCATGTCCAGCGACATAAACCCAAACGCGTTCAGTCGGTAGTTGATGCTGACGTAGACAACGTTGTGGTCGCGAGCCAACTGCTCCGTTGGTGCATAACCGATATCATGCAAGTTTCCGTTTCCAACAGATATCCCCCGTGTATCCAGAACATTACCGGAAGTCCTGCCGTTGAGTTAAGAGAGGGCGTCCAGACGTTCAGATAGAGGCAATCCTCGTTTCCAAGCGTCATTTTGGCATTGTAAGCGGCGTTTCTCTGAAAACACGGGCTGCCAAACTGCGTAGCGTCCAAAAGTCCATGCCAGCAGTTGCTGTTGGAACTGGTAACCGGAATTGGTGGAACTGCCAACTGGAGGACTGGCATAGGGAATCCCTCGGAACGAATATGCATCGGAAGTGACGTTATTAAGTCCACGCACTCGACCGCAGTCCACGTTCACGGTCGTTTTCTTATTTTTGACCTTTGCTGGAGGAGTTTAAAACGCTTGTACAACAATGGGTCCTGAAATTAATAAAACGATATTCATCAATGTACAAAACATTATTACAATATGTTGTAAGGTCCAGCATCAATTGCATATTCAGTTATCATTAGTTAGCTGTATACAGTTTATATAAGATTTATTGCTAACGAGGGTCGTAAAATATGGGTCGCTTATAACGCGTAGACTCGCGGTATGTAAATATGGGTCGCTTATAACGCGTAGACTCGCGGTATGTAAATATGGGTCGCTTATAACGCGTAGACTCGCGGTATGTAAAGTATGTAAATATGGGTCGCTAATAACGCGTAGACTCGCGGTATGTAAATATGGGTCGCTTATAACGCGTAGACTCGCAGTATGTAAATATGGGTCGCTTATAACGATAGACTCGCGGTATGTAAATAAATTAAATACGAAACAAAATCCAAAGATGGTGATTTGTCAATGTCATTTATAAGAAACAAGTGAAAAAAAAAGAACTACATCTTTAATCTTTTTAATTCCTGTTATTTCCATCTTATCGTTTGCACGCTAGCGCCAACAATTGACATGTTGCCGTCTTTTCTCCTTTTCGAAGACGCAGTGTTTGGCTTGAAATAGAAAGTAAAATTGAGTAAAGAACAATTAATGTCTACTAAAACATTCATTACTTTCAAAGTTTTAAGGAGCCATGTGAATTTTGCAATTCTTTGGGATATTGTAGGCGCCTTTACAGTGAAAATTATAATGTCAATTTCAGCATGTGTTTCTTAAAGATAAGCACAACCAAACAAAATTAAACTTTTCAACTACTAGTTATATTTTTTTTTTTTCAAAACAAGATACATTTAGGTTTCTTCTATAGTATATGATATCTTCACTTTGCTTTGAGATCAAAGATTGTATTAAGTTAAGGCTCCAAACATTTGTTTTTTCTCTTAGTCTCGGTTGTCGTTGTCTGCCTAACTATACAGAGTATACACTAAATAGGTCTTTCCATGACGGAGATCTTATCTTCAGCTTCAAACTGCAATATCCCGAATAAGATCGAGGCATGCTTTCAAAAATAAGCTGCTCAACGAGACGCCAACACGTTGTAAAGTAACTCATATTTTACATTACAGATCATAACATCATCTGATTGATATCCATTCAATACACATTGTAATGTTCAAGTGGCTTTGTAGAAATAGGCGTCTACCAACACTCTTGCCAGAAGTCGAATGACAGCGGTATACCTTAATCACTACAGAACATTAATCATGTTCTTGAAGTTCCGATGCGTACGACTTGCAGTTGGATGATGCACTTTCGACTGCTTATCTAGCTTCGCTAGTATGTCAATGACGATCCCATGGTTTTGTCCTTTGCATTCATATTTATGCAACGTTATTAGTCTAAAAACCGGGGACGTGAATGGAGATGGCATCCCCAGATAGAGATAATCGTTTCCACATGTCATACTCACGTCGAAAATGGAGAAGTCGTTTGAATGTTTGACTGATAGATATTGAGTTTTTCCATGTGTAAAGGGACCTAAATTTGGTAAAATAATCTAGATATGTTTTGTCAAGTTGGCGACCTCGATTAAGTTCATGACACCATCGGGACTTATACACAGTGGGTAAGAAAACAACGACTAATCATGAGACCAGGAAGATGGCTTCCAATAGTTGCCACATAGGATTTAAGAGGTGGGCATATTGGTAACCACTGTTTTAAACATAATCGTCCCCCAAGCACCACTATTCTCGTAGCTTTGGTCCACACGCGCGAAGAAGGCAACATTGTTTGACGGAACTGTTAGCTGTTGGCTCACATCTTCAATTATATGTCGTGTTTTATTTAGTGTTTGACTGATACTCTGTTCTAGATCTTTCGTCCTCTGAGTGGTAATAGCAAGCGTCTATCGGTTCACTTTCTCTTTCAGAGCGGCATTGTCATCAGTTACACTCAGACTTGGTGCCGCATGCACTAGTAATGTGAGCGACGCTACACACGGAAGGCTTAGAAGCTGAAAGTTTTTCATGTCTATGACAGTTAAATTTTCCTCATTACAAAGTCTATTATATACCTATGGTAACCTATATTTATCATCATTGTTTGTGCGAATTAACAGTTGAGTTAATTCTAACACCATATTTTGGGCAAAAGTTCATGGGACTGCATCGTTTTGGTAAGGGTTTTCTGGATGCCCATATGTTGTTTAACTGGAAACCTCGATTGTTTTATAATAACTTGTCATTCAATTTTTGTAAGTGCCCCGTGAGGTAAACTAATTGTAATTTGGCGATTCATCATTCAAACCTTGATGCTAGTGCGACATAGTTTTACTTTCTAACAGCCTTTTTGATTGATAGTCCTTTGTTGCATCATATTTCTCGAAGCATAAACTGTTCATAGAATATGATTTTTTGAAACAATAAACACCAACAACCACTTCACTTGAGAATGTAATAAATACTATGTGCGTGCTGAAATTATTGATTGAAATAAAAACATACACTTGAACTGCGAACTAATATTTATTGTTGAATCGCGTGATCAAACCAAAACACATACATACATACATACATACATACGCCCATACCACAAATAAATGATGCAAATTAGACTACAAAAATGTATTTTTAAATCAAGATTGATAGTTTTAACCAAGTCAATGACATTAGCGACGTGTACTGAATGCACAAATCATTCTACTATACTTTCAACCCATCAATTGTACGACTGTAAATCATGAAAATAAATTGCAAACTTCTTAAATCATTAATTCAAAAGACGTGTAAAGATAAATTAAACACTGTAATTTTAATCCAATCAGTTAAGCTGGACTGTCACAGAGTGACCGTTTTGAAAACTCTTATTTATTTATTTTTTGTCCTCGAATGAGCCTATTATTTGTGTAAATATCTAAAAACCAGTGATACGAGACTACTTACAAAAGATCAAATCGCAGTGTTTCATAGTTACGTTCAAAAAATGATTTTAACTATTTTCCATGGCCGATAGTGTAAGATAGGTTTATCCCGACCCGAGTGTAGGGTGTTTTGCGGAAACGAGGTTTACCGCTTTTAGAGAAATGAGTTATTCCGGCAGTTTCCCAAACAACTGAGATCTGCTCATTTGTGAATCATCTTATATCACTGAATAGAAGGACGTTTTGACAACTTTTTTATTATTTTTTTTTGTCTTGGAACGAGCCAATTTATGCGAAAATGCATGTACACCAGTCATATAAGATGCTGACAAAATATTAGACCGCAGATTTTTATATTTAAGCTAAACAAAATGATGTCTTATGCATTTTTCTTAAACCGTGAGTAACGCTTTTAGCCATAAAACATTAATTTTCAAATGGAAATATAAGAATGCGACCTGATCTTATAGCAGCAGCATTTTAAAACTGGTTTACAGATATTAACGCACAAATTCGCTTATTCTATAAAAAATTTAAAATGTTGTAAAATGGTTAATCTGTGAGAGTGCAGCTTTAAAGTTAGAATATAGCATTTAATCATCATAAGCCTTGAAATGGATTCAACATTATGTTATTGTTGCCTTCTAACACAATAATTATTTGCGAAATTTAACTCAAAACTTCATTTTGTTTCTGTGTTTAATTGATCCACGAGTACGAGAAGAACCCGTTTCTAAGCCAAAACAGACACTCTGCAGTGTGGTACCCAGCCGTAACCGTTGTGTTCTCAGTCAACAGCGCCGTCTGGCTGGGAAACATTCCCCAGTCATACGTATGGGGACTTCCTGTGCGCACGAAAGCCAGTACTTCCTGTTGTATATTAATTTCCCATTGCCTGTCTGCGTCAGTTACGTGTGTCAACATAAGTCTGGTCGCATTAAAGTAAGCTAAGATGTCAATGCCATGAAATGCGTTACTAGCTTCAACGGCGCCTCCAAAAGGTCTTGCTGGCCCAGATGGAATGTACGCAGCAACGTATCTGTAAACCGGAGACGCTACAGCTGCCGACAGGATCACACCGAGATAGTCGTTCCCGCACACAGCTCGGCAATCTGATATCATAGAAGTTATCTGGAATTCTGGCGTTGACTTGTTCGCAGGGTATAACTGAAGGGCGGTCTCTGCAATCACAGTGCCGAAAGGATTTAGCTTGTCTCTGACGTGCTCTCGGTAATTGTTATCACCCCATGTCCAGTTTGCAGATGGATGCTCAATGTCGACCTCTTGTGCTGTTGTACCTTCATAATTAGATATAGAAATGGGAATCAATTAGTCTAGAATGTATTAAATCAGTAAATCAGCTAAATGAATGAATGTATGAATGAATCAACGAATCAATAAATCAATAAATCAATTTATCAATGAAATCATAAATCAATTAAATCATAAATCAATCAATTAATCAATCAATTAATCAATCAAATAATAAATAAATTGATGTTAAGAAAAATGCATTATTCAATCAATAACGCGAACAATCAATCAATCAATCAGTCAATCAATCAATCAATCAATCAATCAACAACCAATCAATGAATAAACATTTCAGGCTATCACACAATGCACTAAAAGTTTAATAAATAAACCACCATCGAAAGATTGAATTAAAGTGTTTTTTAAATTTAAATGTATATAGTTTAATTTTACATAGTAATCTCAGAAACCAATATTGCAAGCATGACCTATCTAAAATGTACCGATATTTGGCATCGACTATTGAATTGAAACGGCTGAACGCCTACGTGTTCAATTATGGTTAAGATACATAAAGTAACTAAAGTTGTTGCAATATAGCGACGAAAATATCGAATGTAAAAAGATAATAAATAACAATAAATTGAAACTGATATCATGTTTTCGATGCATTTATTATAGAAGAATAAGACAATGGTATTGAATACACTTTATCTAATATTTCGCACTAAAATTACTTATATCCTCGGCAATTTGTTATACGAATCGACTTTTTGTAATTGCGACGAATAAACTGAAATAAAACACTGCGGGCAAATGAACGTCAACAATCTAGGATTCAGTCCTGAAAAAGTTTTGATGCAAACTAATGGTACGAACCACCGAATGCGGCTCTAAGAAACAAAGGTCATATGTGTAGACGTGAATAGTACAATTTTATATTTGGTATCTACTCTATTACTTCCATAGGCTAACATTGCAACACTCGTATGTGCACATGTGGTCGTGAATGGTCGTAAAACGCACTTTAAAAAAAATATGATTGTTTATACAAGTACTAGTGGTTTTGTGAATTTGAATTTGTTTTGATTTGTAAAACGTAGCTATTGCAAAACAAAATTAACAGTCGTGAATTATAGTTTTAAACTGCTTTACATCCTAAGAAATTTCTCGAAATTAGGCCTAGCACAATTTTGTAAAACGTCATTCTTTCTTAAATGCTACATGGATTTAAAACTGGCGAACCTATTAATACTGGGACGTCGACTCCTTCCCCTTCAGCAAATGCTTCAAGTGGAGACTTTGGTAACACATACCCTGAAGTGGTAAGATAGTTCATATTAAGATATAATTACACTGAAGCTATACTGTGAACTGATTGTATCTGTTTGGTATGTCCGATTCTTTGACTGGCGTTCTAAATACACGCACGATAAAAACGAAGATTTGGTTGAGGTTGTGTAATTCATAATCATATTTGTAATATCGCCCGCTAATTGCCATGCGTGTCTATTCATAGAAACCTTAACCATTATCGTACACCCTAATGTAATCAATGGGCTGTATATTTGTGTTGAACCAACCTGAGTTATTTCATTTATTTTATTACATATAGAGAACTGTTTCATATTTAGAGCTCAGATATTTCATAAAGGGAACTCAGCAATTTATATAGGCAACTCGGCTATTTTATATAGAGAGCTCGGCTATTTTATATAGAGAACTCAGCAATTTTATGTAGAGAACTCAGCAATTTATATAGGCAACTCGGCTATTTTATATAGAGAGCTCGGCTATTTTATATAGAAAACTCAGCTATTTTATGTAGAGAACTCAGCAATTTATATAGGCAACTCTGCTATTTTATATAGAGAACTCAGCTATTTCATGTAGAGAACCCAGCAATTTATATAGGCAGCTCGGCTATTTTATATAGAGAACTCAGCTATTTTATATAGAGAACTCAGCTATTTCATGTAGAGAACTCAACTATTTCACTAAGAACTCAGCTAACTGATAAAGAAAACTCAGCTTTTTATATAGCGAACTCAGCCATTTCATAAAGAGTTACGCCAATCTTGCGTTAGCCCTCGATATATCATTAAACTGTTGTTTAAAAACCAGAAACTATCAGATATAGTGTAAAGCAAGTGTTTTACACAAATCAACTAAAACACAACCATAATTATTTAATATCTCACCATCTACTACAGCCAATGCGCCATCGAAGCGGCCCTTTGTCGGAAAATCCCCAAGGTCATCCATCCCCCAGTACGGGAACTCCTTCCAGGGCAGACTGGCTATAATCTCCGCTGGTGTCAGATTATACAGGCAGCCAACATCAGCACATCCCGACTTCCTGACGAACGCTTGGTTGTCGCTGTTCGCGTCTGCAGGTTAAAACGTTAGAAAAAGAGTTTTCTATTGACATGTATATATTTTTCAAAGGAACCTCGTAATGGTTCATTTTAGTGTTATCTATTGGATTTCATGAAAGTGGAAACAATGGTAAAAAGTGTAATATAATTTTACACGGTAAACGAATAAGCCAGTACAATATTAAGCTCGTTTATATTCAAAGAAATAACTTACTGAGGCTGAATCAACATAATTGACGTCGTGCCTTATAACCATAATATTAATATACAACCAATGTACATTAAATACATTACTTTTAAAATATATTTTAAATGCATCCCGGACCATCACCTGCCGCTATTTGATATTGCAAACAAACCTTCAGCGGTTTTGTTCATGATCGGTGAGGCGCTGGACATCCACGCCTTGTGAAAGAGACCGCGACTCAACGGCGACCCTAACAAGGCAAATACAGCTGTTCCCCCCGAGCTTTGACCAAATATCGTCACCTGAAATGCAAAAAAAGTGCATACGATAGGTCTTGCATGTCGGTTTTGCCGATTAACCTCTTTGAATGTAGCGCCAACAAGTATTGAAAACCGAATTTAAAGAAAGAAAAAAAAATGCTGTTATCTTATCTTATCTTTATACATATGTGTTTACGTCATGAAATAAATGGACACTGTTTTCTATTGTATGTTTGCATATCCATGAACGCATGATGGTTGGTCCGCTTCCGTTGTCATCTTCTGCTTGCGATGTGCGGACTCGGAAACGCAGCGAAACGGAAACAGATGCGGATCATGTATCATGCGTTTATGGCAAACTCGGCCTAACCTGGTTTGGGTCTCCTCCAAACTGCCGGATGTTGTTCTGCACCCATTGTAGTCCTGTCAGCATGTCCATAAACCCATAATTCCCGGAAGTGTTGGTTGGTGATCCAGCCCTCAACATGTCCAAAGACATAAATCCAAAGGCGTTAAGACGGTAGTTAAGGCTAACATAGACAACGTTATGGTCGCGAGCCATCTCCGCTGTAGGACCATAGCCATGATCGCCTGCGTCAGCCCTTCCATTTGTCAAACTTCCACCATATATCCAGAACATCACCGGAAGTATCGCTGTAGTATCCAAACTGGGACTCCATACGTTCAAATGCAAACAATCTTCACTGCCGATAAAGCTGCCAGAGTTGTCAACGTCACTGGAGTTTCTTTGTATACATGGGCTGGTGAATGACGTAGCTTCATACACTCCATTCCAGCAGTTTCCGTTTGAAGCGTTAACGGGCACCGGTGGCATCCATCTCAGTCGGCCGACGGGCGGGCTCGCATACGGTATGCCTAGAAACGAGTACGCACCGGAACTGCCGTTATAAAATCCACGGATCTGTCCGCAGTCGATGGCTACATTAACAACAGACGATGGCGTGAAGAGAAAACCTTTTACACTTCCAGTAAACATAAACAATAAGACAAGTATTATGAATCTCATTTTACAAATTATAGTATCTAAAGTTTATGATATCTATACGAATAAGACTAGTCTAGACGTTCACTTGTGATAAGGAAAACCTTGACATAGCAGTTATTATCGCATTTAAAGAGTTAATTAATATCATTGAATGCCAATCTTAAGGTCTTATCTTGTCTCTGATGCCCCTTTGATATTCAGAAAGAACCACCATTTGACTTTGAGTCGAATTATTGAAACAGGTGTTTACTATGTGTGTGTAGGCAAATTACGTTTAGGTGTTATTAAAACACTATTCTAAAAAGAGGAAATCTTCAATGTGAAGCCTGCAGATTTGAACACTGCCACAAAACAACACACTCATATTACATATTCGTTCTATTATTAATTACCACTTAGGAACGGTCAATGAAAAAAAGGGATTTTCCTCAACCACAAACATATTCGAACATTTTTAAAACAAAGAGTGGTCGATCCAATGGCAACACAAGAATATGGCTTGAACAAGAACCAACTGTACTTTAAATAGAATTGGAGCAAGAGGTGTTTATTAATTAATAACTAATGGGATACCGTCTTGGTGTCCCACTTTATGTGGGACCGTATTTATGGTTTGAAATACCTAGCTTGGAGAAACGCGTTAATGGAACAAAATTTCTAAAGTTTGTACCACAAGTAAATTATCTCTGAAATATTTCGGTCAAGAAAAAAATTGTAAATATATTTTTGTTTATATTTCAATTTAAATGTTCTATGCCTTAAGAAGATGAAACTGCTGAAAATTTCCACTGATTTTACAGCTGATTGTTCCTGTGCAATAGTTTACATTGATCTCATACATTCAAATTACCACGTCTGGTAAAGGCTCGTAAAAAACGCTGAAATTTGGTTACTCTTTTAATACTTGGATCAAGTGGTAATGTATCGATTACGTCTTTGAGTGATGCAAATAGTAATGAAAACGAACTGCTTACAGTTAAAAGAACCTATATTCAAGAACGCTCCCATTTGTTTTGAGGGCGATAACCGTCTTTAATAACACATTATTGATGCATTTGTGATCGGTATGTGCGTGTGTGTGTATGTGTGTGTGTGTGTGTGTGTATGTGTGTGTGTGTGTGTGTGTGTGTGTGTGTGTGTGTGTGTGTGTGTGTGTATCTTGTTTATTGTCAGTTGGGCCTTAAACCAACTTTTAACATTGTTTTCGTTAAATATTTGAATACGTGGCGATTCCCTCGTTTCCATTGTGATATAAAATACTAAAAAAAAAATACAACTCTGATTTCAATTACAACTTATTATGACATTTTTTTTTCTTAGACAATCAAGTTAACATGTCAACGCATGCTGTCGATAAGATGCTGGCAAATAGCCAAGCGAGAGTATTTGCTGGTTATTTTCACAATTAAACCGGCACTTAAATATCTCTAAGCGTTTTCTAAGCTGCGAAAGTTCTTCCAATCAAAAAGAAGAAAACCTGTTTCTCAGAATCAATTTCTGTAAATGGTGTGCAGTCCTGCACTTGTAAGAATGGCATGTGTATTAGATTTTAGCAAACAGGATAACGCCCTACGTAATCTTGGTCGTCATATTGCAAACACTATATAAATCAAACAGCATAATAAGAACCTGATCTTTATCGTAATTTTATCATTTTAGTCTCGTTAATAACAAACATACAGATGCAAAATATTTCAATATGTTTTAAATTATGATAAGACTAAAGACGTTGCAAATTATTTTGATCGGTATAACTAGTCTCCTTAGATTTATTCAGTTATGCTCACTACTAAATCGAACGGACTACAGAAACTGCCATTAGTACACTGGATACCCAGCCAAGAGAAGCATACAGAAGTAGACATAAATAAGGCGGCTACCAAATAAGAACACCAAATTGCTACCTCAACAAAGCGCTTCCCACATGAAGCTGTTGAAACAAATCATGTATTTAATTTGCTAAAGAAAAAAGCTTCAGAGGATTGTTTTCCGCTTTTATTTTATTTTTACAAAACGTTGCATGACGTAGACTGATAAATTAGTCTCGTCATTAGCTAAAAGAATCTGAATAACATTGTAATATAATTTAAAGATAAATGCCATTTGTGGTGCAGTAAGGTGAAGCTCGTTTAGAGGACATGCAGTATGAACCAAATATTGGATACGCACATATGTGACGACGAACAACATGCTTAAGAATAGCTCATAAGTAGACATACAAATATGGCACGTTATAACTAAATGCCAAGTACACGGACATGGTCCAGGATGCATTCATTGAGAATGCTACACTTGGTTTACATTTTGCTTAAGTCTTATTAATGTAAACTATTAACAGTTGCAAAACTTTCCCCTTAGTCAAATTACAGCAATCAGAAGAAAAAAACAACATGAAAAAACGTGTAATTGTGTTTACAGGGTCTTAGATGTATAATTTACAGCCTTTACGGAAGTGAGATTATCACGGTATGCGTCAGCTGCTTGAATAGTTAAAACTGAAACTAGATGTGAAAAGAACTGTCTTTAAAAACAGAAACGGGGATAAGAGAAAATTAATAGCCTTTAAATGGAATACCTCGGAAGGGCCCTTTCGTTACAAACAAACATTGCTATATATTTTCCGTCATATATTAAAAGCAAAGGCCAAGTCTACTGATTTTCTTTCAAGATTAATCCATTTCACACACAGTTTCAGTTAAAGGCATATTTTTAAACAGTATGGTTTATTGGGAAGAAATAAAAAAAAACACACACTCAAATACATTTATATCCACAAACATAAATTATCAAAAATTATAATACTGAAAACAATTTCAAATGTCCAATGAACAAGTATACGGTATAATGTACGGTGGTATAAATGAATGAATAATGAAAGATTTTCAATTACCTTTCGAATCAAAAATTGATAATCAAAATAAATTTCTACAAATGCAACAGAAATGATGATTTTTTTTGTATTATATAAATACGAATAATGTGCAATTTTATCAAAATAATCATATGGAAGGTTATGTGATTGAGGAAGATGACTTTTGCGATAAATTATTCATTAAGCCAATTGTACAAAACTCCATTGCGAGGCAAAATAAATATGTTCTGTCGTACTAAAGCACATTAAAACATCTGTGTTTAGTTTCTTAAAATAGTATGAAATCTAACATGTCTAAGGAAATTGGTATTATAAGCACATTTTACACCTAGCGTGCATAAATGCAAGTCGAATATTTTAGAAATATTTCTGTTATTACAGATTTATGAGCTTTCGCTTGGCTTTGTTCATGAAATCTCACAAGAATCATGCACACATTTTGGTTCTTTATCATTTCTTTGCACTCACACTGAGATCATCTAAAGACCGTTACCTTAATCTAATCAAAGCACTTTCGGTGCCGCAGGAACGTTAAGCAGGACTGGTATTGTTCTACAGAGTGGCAAAGAAGAGAGAACATCAGCAGTAAAACTTGTATATTACCATCGCAAATAGATTCTTTATGTTGAGCACCAGTAATTGGCAAGTACACCGAAGCAGACAAAGGTACTTAGGATGGAAACACTAATTTGCGTTTATTCTTTTTTAATAATGTTATTACTTCTTGTTGTGTGTGTTTGATACTCTGGTGTTAGTTAGCTGTATACAGTTTATATAAGATTTATTGCTAACGAGGGTCGTAAAATATGGGTTGTTTATAACGCGTAGACTCGCAGTATGTAAATATGGGTCGCTTATAACGCGTAGACTCGCAGTATGTAAATATGGGTCGCTTATGACGCGTAGACTCGCAGTATGTAAATATGGGTCGCTTATAACGCGTAGACTCGCGGTATGTAAATATGGGTCGCTTATAACGCGTAGACTCGCGGCATGTAAATATGGGTCGCTTATAACGCGTAGACTCGCGGTATGTAAATATGGGTCGCTTATAACGCGTAGACTCGCGGTATGTAAATATGGGTCGCTTATAACGCGTAGACTCGCGGTATGTAAATATGGGTCGCTTATAACGCGTAGACTCGCGGTATGTAAATATGGGTCGCTTATAACGCGTAGACTCGCGGTATGTAAATATGGGTCGCTTATAACGCGTAGACTCGCAGTATGTAAATATGAGTCGCTTATAACGCGTAGACTCGCAGTATGTAAATAAATTAAATACGAAACAAAATCCAAAGATGGTGATTTGTCAAGATCGTTTATAAGAAACAAGTGAAAAAAAGAACTACAGCTTTAATCTTTTTAATTCCTGTTATTTCCATCTTATCGTTTGCACGCTAGCGCCAACATTTGACATGTTGCCGTCTTTTCTCCTTTTCAAAGACGCAGTGTTTGGCTTGAAATAGAAAGTCAAATTGTGTAAAGAACAATTAATGTCTCCTAAAACATTCATTACTTTCAAAGTTTTAAGGAGCCATGTGAATTTTGCAATTCTTTGGGATATTGTAGGCGCCTTAACAGTGAAAATTATAATGTCAATTTCAGCATGTGCACAACCAAACAAAATTAAACTTTTCAACTACTAGTTATATTTTTTTTTCAAAACAAGATACATTTAGGTTTCTTCTATAGTATATGATATCTTCACTTTGCGTTGAGATCAAAGATTGTATTAAGTTAAGGCTCCAAACATTTGTTTTTTCTCTTAGTCTCGGGTGTCGTTGTCTGCCTAACTATACAGAGTATACACTAAATAGGTCTTTCCATGACGGAGATCTAATCTTCAACTTCAAACTGCAATATCCCGAATAAGATCGAGGCATGCTTTCAAAAATAAGCTGCTCAACGAGACGCCAACACGTTGTAAAGTAACTCATATTTTACATTACAGATCATAACATCATCTGATTGATATCCATTCAATACACATTGTAATGTTCAAGTGGCTTTGTAGAAATAGGCGTCTACCAACACTCTTGCCAGAAGTCGAACGACCGCGGTATACCTTAATCACTACAGAACATTAATCATGTTCTTGAAGTTCCGATGCGTACGACTTGCAGTTGGATGATGCACTTTCGACTGCTTATCTAGCTTTGCCAGTATGTCAATGACGATCCCATGGTTTTGTCCTTTGCATTCATATTTATGCAACGTTATTAGTCTAAAAACCGGGGACGTGAATGGAGATGGCATCCCCAGATAGAGATAATCGTTTCCACATGTCATACTCACGTCGAAAATGGAGAAGTCGTTTGAATGTTTGACTGATAGATATTGAGTTTTTCCATGTGTAAAGGGACCTAAATTTGGTAAAATAATCTAGATATGTTTTGTCAAGTTGGCGACCTCGATTAAGTTCATGACACCATCGGGACTTATACACAGTGGGTAAGAAAACAACGACTAATCATGAGACCAGGAAGATGGCTTCCAATAGTTGCCACATAGGATTTAAGAGGTGGGCATATTGGTAACCACTGTTTTAAACATAATCGTCCCCCAAGCACCACTATTCTCGTAGCTTTGGTCCACACGTGCGAAGAAGGCAACATTGTTTGACGGAACTGTTAGCTGTTGGCTCACATCTTCAATTATATGTCGTGTTTTATTTAGTGTTTGACTGATACTCTGTTCTAGATCTTTCGTCCTCTGAGTGGTAATAGCAAGCGTCTATCGGTCCACTTTCTCATTCAGAGCGGCATTGTCATCAGTTACACTCAGACTTGGTGCCGCATGCACCAGTAATGTGAGCGACGCTACACACGGAAGGCTTAGAAGCTGAAAGTTTTTCATCTCTATGACAGTTAAATTTTCCTCATTAGAAAGTCTATTATATACCTATGTATATATATGGTAACCTATATTTATCATCATCGTGTGTGCGAATTAACAGTTGAGTTAATTCTAACACCATATTTTGGGCGAAAGTTCATGGGACTGCATCGTTTTGGTAAGGGTTTTCTGGATGCCCATATGTTGTTTAACTGGAAACTTGATTGTTTTATATTAACTTGTCATTCAATTTTTTTGTAAGTGCCCCGTGAGGTAAACTAATTGTAATCTGGCGATTCATCATTCAAACCTTGATGCTAGTGCGACATAGTTTTACTTTTTAACAGCCTTTTTGATTGATAGTCCTTTGTTGCATCATATTTCTCGAAGCATAAACTGTTCATAGAATATGATTTTTTGAAACAATAAACACCAACAACCACTTCACTTGAGAATGTAATAAATACTATGTGCGTGCTGAAATTATTGATTGAAATAAAAACATACACTTGAACTGCGAACTAATATTTATTGTTGAATCGCGTGATCAAACCAAAACACATACATAAATACGCCAATACCACAAATAAATGATGCAAATAAGACTACAAAAATGTATTTTTAAATCAAGTTGATAGTTTTAACCAAGTCAATGACATTAGCGACGTGTACTGAATGCACAAATCATTCTACTATACTTTCAACCCATCAATTGTACGACTGTAAATCATGAAAATAAATTGCAAACTTCTTAAATCATTAATTCAAAAGACGTGTAAAGATAAATTAAACACTGTAATTTTAATCCAATCAGTTAAGCTGGACTGTCACAGAGTGACCGTTTTGAAAACTCTTATTTATTTTTTTTGTCCTCGAATGAGCCTATTATTTGTGTAAATATCTAAAAACCAGTGATACGAGACTACTTACAAAAGATCAAATCGCAGTGTTTCATAGTTACGTTCAAAAAATGATTTTAAGTATCTTCCATGGCCGATAGTGTAAGATAGGTTTATCCCGACCCGAGTGTAGGGTGTTTTGCGGAAACGAGGTTTACCGCTTTTAGAGAAATGAGTTATTCCGGCAGTTTCCCAAACAACTGAGATCTGCTCATTTGTGAATCATCATATATCACTGAATAGAAAGACGTTTTGACAACTTTTTTATTTTTTGTCTTAGAACGAGCCAATTTATGCGAAAATGCATGTACACCAGTCATATAAGATGCTGACAAAATATTAGACCGCAGATTTTTATATTTAAGCTAAACAAAATGATTATGAATTTTTCTTAAACCGTGAGTAACGCTTTTAGCCATAAAACATTAATTTTCGAATGGAAATATAAAAATGCGACCTGATCTTTTAGCAGCAGCATTTTAAAACTGGTTTACAGATATTTACGCACAAATTCGCTTATTCTATAAAAAATTTAAAATGTTGTAAAATGGTTAATCTGTGAGAGTGCAGCTTTAAAGTTAGAATATAGCATTTAATCAACATAAGCCTTGAAATGGATTCAATATTATGTTATTGTTGCCTTCTAACACAATAATTATTTGCGAAATTTAACTCAAAACTTTATTTTGTTTCTGTGTTTAATTGATCCACGAGTACGAGAAGAACCCGTTTCTAAGCCAAAACAGACACTCTGCAGTGTGGTACCCAGCCGTAACCGTTGTGTTCTCAGTCAACAGCGCCGTCTGGCTGGGAAACATTCCCCAGTCATCCGTATGAGGACTTCCTGTGCGCACGAAAGCCAGTACTTCCTGTTGTACATTGATTTCCCATTGCCTGTCTGCGTCAGTTACGTGTGCCAACATAAGTCTGGTCGCATTGAAGTAAGCTAAGATGTCAATGCCATGAAATGCGTTACTAGCTTTAACGGCGCCTCCAAAAGGTCTTGCTGGCCCAGATGGAATGTACGCAGCAACGTATCTGTAAACCGGAGACGCTACAGCTGCCGACAGGATCACACCGAGGTAGTCGTTCCCGCACACAACTCGGCAATCTGATATCATAGAAGTTATCTGGAATTCTGGCGTTGACTTGTTCGCAGGGTATAACTGAAGGGCGGTCTCTGCAATCACAGTGCCGAAAGGATTTAGCTTGTCTCTGACGTGCTCTCGGTAATTGTTATCACCCCACGTCCAGTTTGCAGATGGATGCTCAATGTCGACCTCTTGTGCTGTTGTGCCTTCATAATTAGATATAGAATTGGGAATCAATTAGTCTAGAATGTATTCAATCAGTAAATCAGCTAATTAAAAAATGAACGAATGTATGAATGAATCAATGAATCAATAAATCAATCAATCATTTAATTAATAAATCAATAAATCAATTTATCAATCAAATCATAAATCAGTTAATCAATCAATTAATCAATCAATCAATTAATCAATCAAATAATAAATAATTTGTAGATTGATGTTAAGAAAAATGCATTATTCAATCAATCAAGCAAACAATCAATTATGTTTTCAATCATCAATGAATCAATCAATCAATTAACCAAACAATCAATCAATCAATCAATCAACAACCAATCAATGAATAAACATTTCAGGCTATCACACAATGCACTAAAAGTATAATAAATAAACCACCATCGAAAGATTGAATGAAAATGTGTTTTTTTTTAAATTTGAATGTATATAGTTTAATTTTACATAGCAATCTCAGAAACTAATATTGCAAACATAGCCTGTTTTAAATGTACCGATATTTGGCATCGACTATTTAATTGAAACGGCTGAACGTGTACTTGTTTAATTATGGTTATGACACTTAAAGTAACTTAAGTTGTTGCAATATAGCGACGAAAATATCGAATATAGAAACATAATAAATAACAATAAATTGAAGCTATTAGCATGTTTTCGATGCATTTATTATAGAAGAATAAGACAATGGTATTGAATACACTTTATGTAATATTTCGCACTCAAATTACTTATATCCTCCGCAATTGGTTATACAAATCGACTTTTTGTAATTGCGACGAATAAACTGAAATAAAACACTGCGGGCAAATGAACGTCAACAATCTAGGATTCATTCCTGAAAAAGTTTCTAAGAAACAAAGGTCATATGTGTCGAAGTGAATAGTACAATTGTATATTTGGTTTCTACTCTATTACTTCCATAGGCTCACATTGAAACACTCGTATGTGCACATGTGGTCGTGAATGGTCGTAAAAAGCACTTAAAAAATAAATGATTTTTTAGAAAACAAGTTTTATACAAGTACTAGTGGTTTTGTGAATTTAAATTTGTTTTGATTTGTAAAACGTCACTATTGCGAAACAAAATTAACAGTCGTGAATTATAGTTTTAAACTGCTTTACATCCTAAGAAATTTCTCGAAATTAGGCCTAGCACAATTTTGTAAAACGTCATTCTTTCTTAAATGCTACATGGATTTAAAACTGGCGAACCTATTAATACTGGGACGTCGACTCCTTCCCCTTCAGCAAATGCTTCAAGTGGAGACTTTGGTAACACATACCCTGAAGTGGTAAGATAGTTCAGATTAGGGTATAATTTCACTAAAGCTGTAGTGTGAACAGATTGTATCTGTTTGGTATGTCCGATTTTTTGACTGGCGTTCTAAATACACGCACGATAAAAACGAAGATTTGGTTTAGGTTGGGTAATTCATAATCATATTTGTAATATCGCCCGCTAATTGCCATGTGTGTCTATTCATAGAAACCATAGAAACCATAACAATACTCGTGCGCCCTTATGTAATGGGCGATATATTTGTGTTGAACCAACCTGAGTTCTTTCATTATTTGTTTACATAAAGAGAACTCAACTGTTTCATACAGAGACTCAGTAATTTCATAGCGAGAACTCAGATATTTCATAGAGTGAAATCAGGTATTTCATATAGAGAACTCAGCTGTTTCATATAGAGAGCTCAGATATTTCATATAGAGAACTCACGATATTGCATAAAGGGAACTCAGCAATTTATAGGCAACTCAGGTATTTTCATATAGAGAACTCGTGCTATTTCATATAGGTAACTCAGCAATTTATATAGAGAACTCAGCTATTTAATATAGAGAACTCAGCTATTTTATATATAGAACTCAGCAATTTCATATAGAGAACTCAGCAATTTTATTAAGAACTCAGCTAATTGATAAAGAAAACTCAGCTTTATATATATTCCTATATATATATATATATATATAACTCGGCTGTTTTATATAGGGAACTTAGCTATTTCATAAAGCGAACTCAGCCATTCCATAAAGAGTTACGTCAATCTTGCGTTAGCCCTCGATATATCATTGAATTGTGGTTTTTAAAAAAAGAAACTATCAGATAAAGTGTAAGCAAGTGTTTTACACAAATCAACTAAAAGACAGCCACAATTCTTTAAAATCTCACCATCTACTACAGCCAATGCGCCATCGAAGCGGCCCTTTGTCGGAAAATCACCAAGATCATCCATCCCCCAGTACGGGAACTCCTTCCAGGGCAGACTGGCGATGATCTGCGCTGGTGTCAGATTATACAGGCAGCCAACATCAGCACATCCCGACTTCCTGACGAACGCTTGGTTGTCGCTGTTCGCGTCTGCAGGTTAAAACGTAAGAAAACAGAGTTTTCTATTGACATGTATATATTTTTTCAGGAACCTCGTAATGGTTCATTCCAGTGTTATCTATTGGATTTCATGAAAGAGGAAACAATGGTAAAAAGTGTAATATAATTTTACACGGTAAACGAATAAGCCAGTACATAATTTAGCTCGTTTATATTCATAGAAAGAACTATAAAAAGGCTGAATCAACATAATTGACGTCGTGTATTATAACCATAATATTAATATACAACCAATGTACATTCCATGCATTATTTTTAAAATATATTTTTAATGCATCCCGGACCATCACCTGCCGCTATTTGATATTGCAAACAAACCTTCAGCGGTTTTGTTCATGATCGGTGAGGCGCTGGACATCCACGCCTTGTGAAAGAGACCGCGACTCAACGGCGACCCTAACAAGGCAAATACAGCTGTTCCTCCCGAGCTGTGACCAAATATCGTCACCTGAAATGCAAAAAAGTGCATACGATAGGTCTTGCATGTCGGTTTTGCCGATTAACCTCTTTGAATGTAGCGCCAGCAAGCATTGAAAACCGAATTTAAAGAAAGAAAAAATGCTGTTATCTTATCTTTATACATGTGTGTTTACGTCATGAAATAAATGGACACTGTTTTCTATTGTATGTTTGCATATCCATGAACGCATGATTGTTGGTCCGCTTCCGTTGTCATCTTCTGCTTGCGATGTGCGGACTCGGAAACGCAGCGAAACGGAAACAGATGCGGATCATGTATCATGCGTTATGGCAAACTCGGCCTCACCTGGTTTGGGTCTCCTCCAAACTGCCGGATGTTGTTCTGCACCCATTGTAGTCCTGTCAGCATGTCCATAAACCCATAATTCCCGGAAGTGTTGGTTGGTGATCCAGCCCTCAACATGTCCAAAGACATAAATCCAAAGGCGTTAAGACGATAGTTAAGGCTAACATAGACAACGTTATGGTCGCGAGCCATCTCCGTTGTAGGACCATAGCCATCATCGCCTGCGTCAGCCCTTCCATCTGTCAAACTTCCACCATAAATCCAGAACATCACCGGAAGTATCGCTGTAGTATCCAAACTGGGACTCCATACGTTCAAATGCAAACAATCTTCACTGCCGATAAAGCTGCCAGAGTTGTCAACGTCACTGAAGTTTCTTTGTATACATGGACTGGTGAATGACGTAGCTTCATACACTCCATTCCAGCAGTTTCCGTTTGAAGCGTTAACGGGCACCGGTGGCATCCATCTCAGTCGGCCGACGGGCGGGCTCGCATACGGTATGCCTAGAAACGAGTACGCACCGGAAGTGTCGTTATAAAATCCACGGATCTGTCCGCAGTCGATGGCTACATTAACAGCAGACGATGGCGTGAAGAGAAAACCTTTTACACTTCCAGTAAACATAAACAATAAGACAAATATTATGAATCTCATTTTACAAATTATAGTATCTAAAGTTTATGATATCTATACGAATAAGACTAGTCTAGACGTTCACTTGTGATAAGAAAAACCTTGACATAGCAGTTATTATCGCATTTAAAGAGTTAATTAATATCATTGAATGCCAATCTTAAGGTCTTATCTTGTCTCTGATGCCCTTTGATATTCAGAAAGAACCAACATTTGACTTTGAGTCGAATTATTGAAACAGGTGTTTACTATGTGTGTGTAGGCAAATTACGTTTAGGTGTTATTAAAACAATATTCTAAAAAGAGGAAATATTCAATGTGAAGCCTGCAGATTTGAACACCGCCACAAAACAACAAACTCATATTACATATTCGTTCTATTTTTAGGTTACCACTTAGGAACGGTCAATGAAAAAAGGGATTTTCCTCAACCACAAACATATTCGAACATTTTAAAGACAAAGAGTGATCGATCCAATGGCATCACAAGAATATGGCATGAACAAGAACCAACTTTACTTTAAATAGAATTGGAGCAAGAAGTGTTTATTAATTAATAACTAATGGGATACCGTCTTGGTGTCCCACTTTATGTGGGACCGTATTTATGGTTTGAAATACCTAGCTTGGAGAAACGCGTTAATGGAACAAAAGTGTGTACCACAAGTAAATTATCTCTGAAATATTTCGGCCAAGAAAATATTTATAAATATATTTTTGTTTATACAGTGAAACTGCGTTCCCTCGAACAAGCGGTCGCTCGAGAATCGGCGTTCCCTCGAGGTCGGAGCTTGGTCCCGAACTTTTTTCCTTCTATTTTCATATAAAATATACCCACGCTGCCTCGAAACCTAATTATGTCGAGCAGTCGAGCAATATCCTCGGTCCCAAGTACACAAATCGTGCACAAAACCTTATGGCTCCCTCGAGGACACAATTTCCCGAACGCGTGTTCCAAAATAAACAAACATTTGCTAGGTGTTAAAATTTTCGCAAGTTGTAAAAATTGCAATGACAGTTGAAAGGCAATTTGATAAGGTGTGAAAAACTGTTTTTCATTGTTAACGCATGACCGATATTAGTTAATATGGGCATTTGAGATGATAATTATGAGAAGTTACTGATAAGAAGTTAATTGTGAGAAATTTAAATGAGTAATAAAAATATGAATAAAACACTACCATATTAATTCAACATCGGATTGAACAGTTTCCCGAAACCGACATCTTGTCACAAGATGCGCCAATCAACAATCCTTGATTTTGCGAAACTTAAATCTGACTAATTTCACAATATGTACTGTATTACAAATGTTGCTTGTTACGAAAATGTGCTTTTCTGTTAAAATAAACATTTCTATTTATTCATTTATTGTTTTTTTCTTTTACGTTTTACATTTAGTTTAAGACAAACTTTGAATATATTAGCGATTTCCACAACGCAACACATAATCGGTGTCTTGGTAAACAGTCTGTTTGACGACTTCAAACTTAAAATACACTGAAAGATATTTCATATCAAACTGGAAAATTGAGAATCGGGTCGTTCGAAACATCGGTTCCCTCGAGGTTTTGGCTCGGTCCCTGGCGATCGAGCGATCGCAGTTTTACTGTATTTCAATTTAAATGTTCTATGCCTTAAGTAGATGAAACTGCTGAAAATTTCCACTGATTTTACAGCTGATTGTTCCTGTGCAATAGTTTACATTGATCTCATACATTTAAATTACCACATGTGGTAAAGGCTCGTAAAGAACGCTGAAATTTGGTTACTCTTTTAATACTTGAATCAAGTGTTAATGTATCGATTACGTCTTTGAGTGATGCAAATAGTAATGAAAACGAACTGCTTACAGTTAAAAGAACCTGTATTCAAGAACGCTCCCATTTGTTTTGAGGGCGATAACCGTCCTTTAATAATACATTATTGATGCATTTGTGATCGGTATGTGTGCGCGCGCGCGCGCGCGCGCGCGCGTGTGTGTGTGTGTGTGTGTGTTGTTTATTGTCAGTTGGGCCTTAAACCAACTTTTAACATGGCTTTCGTTAAATATTTGAATACGTGGCGATTCCCTCGTTTCCATTGTGATATTAAATACTAAAAAAATACAACTCTGATTTCAATTACAACGAATTATGACATTTTTTCCTAGACAATCAAGTTAACATGTCAACGCATGCTGTCGATAAGATGCTGGCAAATTCCCAAGCGAGAGTAATTGCTGGTTATTTTCACAATTAAACCGGCACTTAAATATCTCTAAGCGTTTTCTAAGCTGCGAAAGTTCTTCCAATCAAAAAGAAGAAAACCTGTTTCTCAGAATCAATTTCTGTAAATGGTGTGCAGTCCTGCACTTGTACGAATGGCATGTGTATTAGATTTTAGCAAACAGGATAACGCCCTACGTAATCTTGGTCGTCATATTGCAAACACTATATAAATCAAACAGCATAATAAGAACCTGATCTTTATCGTAATTTTATCATTTTAGTCTCGTTAATAACAAACACACAGATGCAAAATATTTCAATATGTTTTAAATTATGATAAGACTAAAGACGTTGCAAATTATTTTGATCGGTATATCTAGTCTCCTTAGATTTATTCAGTTATGGTCACTACTAAATCGAACGGACTACAGAAACCGCCATTAGTACACTGGATACCCAGCCAAGAGAAGCATACAGAAGTAGACATAAATAAGGCGGCTACCAAATAAGAACACCAAATTGCTACCTCAACAAAGCGCTTCCCACATGAAGCTGTTGAAACAAATCATGTATTTAATTTGCTAAAGAAAAAAGCTTCAGAGGATTGTTTTCCGCTTTTAGTTTATTTTTACAAAATGTTGCATGACGTAGACTGATAAATTAGTCTCGTCATTAGCTAAAAAAATCTGAATAACATTGTAATATAATTTAAAGATAAATGCCATTTGTGGTGCAGTAAGGTGAAGCTCGTTTAGAGGACATGCAGTATGAACCAAATATTGGATACGCACATATGTGACGACGAACAACATGCTTAAGAATAGCTCATAAGTAGACATACAAATATGGCACGTTATAACTAAATGCCAAGTACACGGACATGGTCCAGGATGCATTCATTGAGAATGCTACATTTGGTTTACATTTTGCTTAAGTCTTATCAATGTAAACTATTAACAGTTGCAATACTTTCCCCTTAGTCAAATTACAGCAATCAGAAGAAAAAACAACATGAAATGTCTTTGAGATTAATATATTTTATGCTTGATTAAAATTATGCTAACTTACGACCTAGTCTAAACAAATGGATTACATGAACATGTATAGTTGTAATATAATTGAAACGCGAAAAATATCTTTTTTTTCAGTCTGAAGATTGCCTTACTATATGAAAATATATACAGAAATGAATAAGTAGCCTATACTTTATAAGGCATCGTTCAATATCTTATTTCTGCGACATCACAAAAATGTCTGGATTCAGTTAAAGAATAGGACCATAAAATACAATTATCCAAACAAGAGACCTCCAATCTTATTGAATAACGAGTTCCCTCATAAACATATCCTCCTTGTAATTATAGAGATAATTCTACACCAGTATGATCTATAAACCTCAAGTGTAATTGTGTTTTTCAGGGTCTTAGATGTATAATTTACATATTATCACGTTATGCGTCAGCTGCTTGAATAGTTAAAACTGAAATTAGATGTGAAAAGAACTGTCTTTAAAAACAGAAACGGGGTTAAGAGAAAATTAATAGCCTTTAAATGGAATACCTCGTAAGGGCCATTTCGTTACAAACAGACATTGCTATATATTTTCCGTCATATATTAAAAGCAAAGGCCAAGTCTACTGATTTTCTTTCAAGATTAATCCATTTCACACACAGTTTCAGTTAAAGGCATATTTTTAAACAGTATGGTTTATTGGGAACAAATAAAGAAAAACACGCTCAAATACATTTATATCCACAAACATTATAGATTAAAAAAATTATAATACTGAAAACAGTTTCAAATGTCCAATGAACAAGTATACGATATAATGTACGGTGGTATAAATAAATGAATAATGAAAGATTTTCAATTACCTTTCGCATCGAAAATTGATAATCAAAATAAATTTCTACAAATGCAACAGAAATGATGATTTTTTTTTGTATTATATAAATACAAATAATGTGCAATTTTATCAAAATAATCATATGGAAGGTTATGTCATTGAGGAAGATGACTTTTGCGATAAATTATTCATTAAGCCATTGTACAAAACTCCATTGCGAGGCAAAATAAATATGTTCTGTCGTACTAAAGCACATTAAAACATCTGTGTTTAGTTTCTTAAAATAGTATGAATTCTAACATGTCTAAGGAAATTGGTATTATAAGCACATTTTACACCTAGCGTGCATAAATGCAAGTCGAATATTTTAGAAATATTTCTGTTATTACAGAATTATGAGCTTTCGCTTGGCTTTGTTCATGAAATCTCACAAGAATCATGCACACATTTTGGTTCTTTATCATTTCTTTACACTCACACTGAGATCATCTAAAGACCGTTACCTTAATCTAATCAAAGCACTTTCGGTGCCGCAGGAACGTTAAGCAGGACTGGTATTGTTCTACAGAGTGGCAAAGAAGAGAGAACATCAGCAGTAAAACTTGTATATAACCATCGCAAATAGATGCTTTATGTTGAGCACCAGTAATTGGCAAGTACACCGAAGCAGACAAAGGTACTTAGGATGGAAACACTAATTTGCGTTTATACTTTTTAAATGATGTCATTACTTCTTGTTGTGTGTGTTTGATACTCTGGTGTTAGTCATGTACTTATAGTGATAATTTATTACTTTGTTTTTTAAAGCAAGTTTAGCAAGATGACTGGTGCCATCCTCAGTACACGGGATAGTTTGTATTCATAACGTATTTCAATAACTCTTTAAATTACGCTCTTAATGAAATGGTAAGAGATAATAACGTGGCTTTTTATTACTAAATTTTCATCATTGCTTGAATAAATCAAAGCAGAAAATAGCTTTACTATAAATATTTATTATATCGTGACGGTCAATCGTTTTAAATCGGTGGTAGCTTGACGTATTATATTGACCTCAAATCACATAGATATGGCATTTTATCAAAACAAGCTTGGCAAATAAGTTCATAACATTTCTCTTAATTTGCATGTAAATATTTCACTATTTAAATCCAACTACCAATCTCATTACTAATACCACTAGTAATATTTCATATCGTCACCTTCAATAACAGCTCGATTATGTTTATAACAGTTATATATCAGAGCCAAGTAAAACAATCAAATGTAACGTTACACTACTATGCATATATCATAAAAGTTCTGCTTATTTTGTAATACAGTAACAAATAATTAGATCTAAAAGAACAGATTCTTGGTAATATATACTTAAAGTCAAATTACGCTAAAATTAGCGGATTTGGCGGACAATAGAATGGAACCATAATATTTTGGAATAAACGTGGGGCTGCGGAAAAAAGATGCATTTGGTGGCAGAATTCCACAGACCATGGCAGAAATATAAAACAAAATGTACTAAATTAAGTAAAACATATGGATTTTTAGCTTATAATCAATCAACAATATCTTAATACACCAACTTGTGAAAAGGCATATTTTCACCAGATGAAAATTTATCAATTCATCAAATAGTAAATTGGCAGCTACAATAATTCCATATATACATGTATGGTCTGAAGTAAACAAACAATACGTCAACTCATAACGTGGTGACGTATCAGCAAATTACTCGAGATAAACATATGAAAACTTTATAAGAATTAAACTATGATTGAGTAATTACTTGAAGACAGTTAACACTAAAATGATAGAGAACAGCCCAGAGGTGAGTTAATCGCAATTGTTCTAGCGGTCAGTTTAGAAAATCCTAATCATTCATATTCATTCATGAACATTTCTGATAAGTCAAAAAAGCTAACTAGTAATATACTTCTCGTTGGTTTACGGAATTGTTACGTGGAAATACAACTATTTTCACTGGTTGGAAATCTTAGCCCGCTCTCACTTCAAAATCGAACGCTTGCGGACAGGGACATAATATTAACAACGTCATTTCTGAAACGATGTTACTTTTGCATACTTTTGGCGCTTTTCTGAAAGCAGCAATTAACTGTCATTTTATAGCCTTTGAAGGCATTTTTATGTGAAACCTCAGACAAAACCTTTTAAACAGGAATAAATTTACTGCACGGTAATCTTTAACCTGCTCCAAAATGCATGTTTAAAGTTTGTTTATTTTTAATTGCTGTTCAATTCCATTTTGGGGCGACCAATAACAAATTATCTGAGATGTCTGACGCTTCATTCACACCGCGCGTTGCCGTAGTACAGCTAAACACATAATATGTTTGCTTTCATTGAGGACATGTAAGCAAGATATTATTGACTTATAATTTGCTATATTGTTTCATCGTTAGGACGAGCAGTAGACGATATATTGATCAGGAAGCCGTGTTTGCAAATGCCGATCCACATGCTGCTCTCGGTGAATGGCAATATTGCTTATTAAAAAAAGTCATTTTTGTATAACTTACATGCATTGTCTATAAGTTTAACTTAAATACATTAAATACTGTAAAGGGCATGCATTTTTTGATGAAATATTACGCTAGGTAATCCAAACGAGCGTGATCTTATGAACATATTCGTGAAGCCATTCTTAGTTTTGTCTCAAATTTCGTTCAGTAACCTTTCCGAACAGTAAATGTTAATAGTAATATATTAACAGACAGTAAAAACATTATGACGTCGAATAACGCGGCATTTTAGGTTTGCTATAAAGGTCACACCTTGCATATTTTTTGGTATTTACGTTTTTCATATTGATATTTTTAAGATTTATTTTTAATTTAAGAAGGCGTTATTAAATTAACCACATACAAATAGCTATGCTTGTTTGTCTAGGTTGCATTAAAAAGACAATCAGTAAGCGTTTCCCTAGAATTCGTTATACAAAATAACTGTTTTGTTTGTTTTGATGACGGATAAATACAAATACAGAATATTAAATCACGAAGTATCTATCTTTGCCGGCTTTAAACATCGTCGTGTGTGCGGTCAAAATGTGATTTTGTTTTACAGTGAGAAGACGATTGTTGTAAACGGCAGTGCTTTTTTATCTTTTTTTGTTCTTGTTTTTTCCAGACAGTAATATCCTCTTGGTTTTGAATGACGCTTGCAATATGATCCTCTCTCACGTTTGCAGGAACTATCTGACACCAGCAAAGATCATAAATGCCAATTCACGTAGTTTTTTCTTACATTCATTTTCCCTTTTAAATCTAAAGAATTTCCGACTGGGTGATATGTTTACTAGATTTACGTCTAGTTGCATAACTGAACTAAAGAGTAGAACGTTTTTTCCTAAAAAACGAGGTATTGTGTCAAACTAAGTGTAAAAGCAAGTTTAATACCGTTTACACTGACATTTCTACGTGGTAACTGAATTGATAACGAGTTCAGGGTCGAAATATATTGGCATAGCGACATATTAGTGCCCCGGCCATAACTATCATAGACATGACGATATACTTACTACAGAAATATCAGAATAGTAGAAAATGTCAAGTGTCAGCCTTCATAGTTTCTTAATGTCAATGCAGTTTTGATGTAATTATCTACATTTAACAGTTTTCTAGTTGATGGTGATACTAATAAAGACTTTAACATAATTACAGAAGGCCATGATGTATTGAAGATAACACTGGTTTAATTTTCCGCATGATGTTTTGTATTGTTGCGGGTCCCTCCTTGTCTGTTGTGCATATGGAACTATATAACAAAATATATATTTTCAGGATATGGTCCAGGATGTCCCCTCTATATTTAAGATTGAGAAAGCTACTTCGGATTGATATTTTGTTTATGTCTGAGGAATGAACATTAATTATAGGTGTTGTACTTTAGATTAGTCCAAAAACTTCACTCAGAGAGAAACAAATCATCAATATCTCAGAAAATTAATATGTTTTTGCTGGAACTAGAACCTGCTGTCTTCCAGCCGGAAACAACATTGATTCATTAAAAATGATGAAGGGAAATTAATTGTGTACATTAGACGAGGCTTTAGTTGCATTTTGACTGCTTGATTTTCTTTCTGAAAAGTGTTGTTTTAAGACATTTTAAATTGCAGTATCTGACTGTGTCCATTACCGTCTGTGCAATTTGATGGGCAAAGTTTTCTCAGTGTTAAGGAACTAGACATCACTTGAAGTATACCAGTTGGATTACTTCCAAACTACCTTTTAACTGAACATGATAAACTTGTCTTAACTTGACTGAAGAAGACATATATATGAATTAAATTTATATAAACTGTTTCCTTCGAACGAGTGATTGTGTAAAATATTCAGGGGAAACCTTTATCATTTCATTCGAAACAATGATATAACAATTCAATGGAAAACACATGCAATACAAATTGAACGAGAGTTCTTGGTACTCAACTTTAATATCTAAATAGCTAAGGTACCACTTTAAGATAAATAGTAACTTCGGTAAATGTGCCAAATATATTGAATATTGACCAGGGCAATGGATACTATTTCCTGTTCATTGTACAACAAGTATAATAAGGTATATGAATTGTTTCATTTGTTTTCTTCAGTTTATGCAACAAGACAGACATCATAAGCGCTTTTCCTTGTCTTAATTATTAAAGAAAAAACGCACAGTTAAATATCACATTGTGATACCTACAAAAAAAAGTTTGTTGGCAATAATTGTGGTGTAGGGCAAAACCGAAGAACCTGGACAACCCCGAGAAAACCCACTTGACCAGTTTGGTGACAACTAACCAAACCCACATGCGACCAAGCAGGGAATCGAACCCGAATCGCCTTCATGCGAACCAAGTGCAAGTGGAACTTCTGCATCAGCGTGTAGCTATGACTTATTAGTGTATAAAGGTTACCAATATATTGAGTGTTTAAATATTGAAATCTTTTCCCCCATGTGACCGTGACCTTTGATCCAAAATTCTGCATTGGTCATCTACTCAATATGTCTTATCACCCTGTGAAAAATGGGAGCATCACAACATGCCACATTATGTATCTCGCATTAACTGTTGTTTGGAATGCTTGACGTTTTCGTAAGTTTTTACCTGGAAGTGGATGGGTATAGGTTATGTACGAAAATTTCAGAATACTTATATTTTGATCATGTACACATATTTATTAATACACGCCATATCGTTGATCCTTACATTCATATATGATATCGTTGATACATACATTCTATACGGCGATGCCGACTCTTGTGTTTTGTGTCTTGTATAATAATTAGTGTGAGTTAAGTTATTTTATTACGAGTGGTCGCGCTGCCTCTGCGCTGCCTCTGCCTGCTCCAACGACTTATGAGCAACTTCGTATTAAATGAACAAAATATATTTATATGTTATACAAGTGTTTTAACAGAAACAATGTTTAAATAACCTTTATCTGTAAAAAAGGATAAACCATTGTATCACGTGTTGTCCAGCTAATGGGTGTCATTTCAAAGGTTTAATGATCTTGTGGTTTACCTGACAGAACCAAGATGTGATTATAAAAAGAGAAAATGCCTTTACACAGTATCTGTTTAATTAATTTACGTGTAACGTTCTGTTTTTAATTTATTGATTATCTCGCTGTAAACAAGCCCTTTGCTTTTGTTTGCTGAAATCATAGAACATTCGTCTGGAAGGAAAAAACAACATATGCTTTAAATGTCGATTATATCAGAAATTAAGCACAAAACGACCTATTCCAGTTGTCGTTGTATAGCAACACGCCCTGACAAAGTGCCTGCCGTTCCCTTTGTCGAGCATGCAAACACACCTACTGTGTTTAATTTACTCATTCGCTGTTCCTTTTTTTATATCGCACTTAACTACGTAACATTCACAGTATTCACTCTGATATTGCATGGGATTGGTTAAGTGTTAATTATGTATTACATTAATATCTGAATTCCAGGTACATTCGAAATAAGAGAATACTGTTATCCCCTTGTATACATATCAACTCCGTTATTTCACAGACTGAGTTGAATATTATTATGACATTGAACAGTTTTGCGTTTTATACTTATTATCCAGTCATGTTATCAAACCTACATTTATTGTATTACAACAGGGATAAATCATTTTAGGTTTGCGTTTTTCCAATATTTTCATGCTGGAAACATTTTTATGAAGTGCGTATTTTTATCTGAGGGTTTCCATATTTATAATTACCAGCACTCACTGACCTTCGCTAGTCATGCTGTATGTTTTTATGCCATTTTTACCGAAAACGGAATATCCTCGAAACACACTGTTTTGGTCACTACACGTCGTCAAAAAGGCGATTTTTTTTTTAAAAGGAAAATATTAGTTTCTAATCAGATGGGCTCAATTTCTAAAACAACTTGGATGTTTTGGTCTGGTAAATCGCATTGAATTTCGAAAAAAATAACTGCCCTCAGGTGAATGCCAACTAGCTTCTTTAATCAGGAAGGTCAATGATAATAACATTCTCGAAGGTTACCAAAAGCAGAAATGTAAATTTCGAAAACGATTTAAACCAATGACAGATAACGCACTTTATACTCGTGGAATCTAGCTGTTATCATCTATTTAATAAGTTAACGAGCCTACTAAAAATATATGAATCCTTTTAAAAAAAATAAAGAAACGGAAACAATATTGTTATTGCAAGTGTTTTGTATTGCAACATTACCCGCACACAAAGCGTGGTAGCTAAAAATCAATGTTTTCGGTTTAGTTTTACACATTCCTTTCCAACAAAGACTATTTTAAATGATACCAAACTCATAAATAAGCATCCTCATACACATTACCTAAATGTGTTGAGTTGCATGTCCGCTTGCAGTCTCGAAACCATAGTTATGTTTTCTACATGCTCGATAACTGCAAATGATTGTTTCACGCATTTGAGTTATTTTTACACATTTTTTCCTGACGCAGGCAAATTATCACAACGTTCTGCAATTATCAGAACACTCCTTTGAAAAAGAGAAACACGCACGCATGCTATCAAACGGTTTATTTCCTCTTTGAACTTACAAAACGATAAACTTACAATACAACTCCTTTAAAGAAGAAAGCAAATCAATGTAGGTAATGATTGTGTTAGTTCGCTCGATCCACTAGATTGATAAGACAAAACTTTCCAGCCTAAGTAAAATTCCACATTTTCAAAGCCTATCCTGTAAGATTACAAACAAGATGTCTTGTTACCATGTTATTAAGTAGATCGTCTTCTAAGGACCATTTAAATGAAATACCTTTAGCATTGGATACTGGTTGAAGCTTTTGTTTGATCGAATATCAACAACTCGAGCAACTTTGTTTAGGATTGAACACAATTTAAAGATGACTAAATAAGTTAAATGAAGCGCGATGGAATGAGGCCAATGTGTTTTATAGGATGTCGTTTGAAAAACAATATTCACAACGTAAACCCTCCGTGCAAGATTGATGACACGAACCACACGAACAAAACAACGGGTTAACACGCTATTAGGAACTAAACTGTTCTATGCAGAGCTTACCGTCATTATCATATTTCAGGGAACAATCAAGAATATCAAAACACGGTTTCAGTTATAAAACACAAACAAGTACACTATCTAATATAAGAAGTTCTCATCTTATTAAACAACTTTTTCCTTCTTGCCAATATTTCCCAAATGGCTTCAGAGAGAAATATACACTTGTAGGAACTATTAACGTCGCTTGTAATTTCTCGGGATCGCGCTATCTCTTAAATTTACAAATTCTGTTCCCTGCGGAATTGTTCTTTTCCATACGTCTTGCTGCTTTAATATTTAAAACTGTAAAATGTGATAACTCTAGGAATCTTTCCTTTCCTAATATCAGAACTGTCCTGTTCCATGCCATTCGGAATCATCGGATCTTGAATCACAAAATAGAATATTTATAGTTGTGCATTTCTTGCATCCGCTGAATTTTTGTCTAATTTGAATGGTTTTGGTGTGCCAGAATGTTATATTTGATAAAATGGCACATGGTGTTTAAAAGGGTCTAGCACTACCCTAATTAGTGCCCATGAGAAAGAAAACTGAAGTCTTCGTAATAGATTGGTCGTGGAATATTTTTCGTTTGTTATTTATTAAGTATTAATTATATTTTGTCATTGTTTTCAATGAATTCTGCACAATTGAAATTACTTCTGTTCCTTGAATGTTTCGACAAAGTTTAATATGCGCGTAAAAGTATTTACACATAAGTTCACACTAGATATACTCGGAATACACACATAAACACCTTGTGCATGACAATAAACACCGTCCATTATCGAAACACATTCAATTTGTTTTTAATCAATACACGTGTTTTTTCAATATCAGAACATAAATACAGTTACTTGTTTGCAAACAATGGTAATGTCAGTTAACACGGTATCTTGGGATAACTAACGCTAATAGAGAAAAATCATAAGCGATATTTTACTGATGTATAAGACTTTCATTGTCATCGATTTTATGCACAATATGTGCATCTAAAAATAGCAATTATGTTTGCATAAATATAATTCAAATTATTTGCTAAGAAATAGTTTTACTTAGCTACATGATGCCGTTTCTAAGGCATTCGGATACATTTGCATGTCACCGTTATCAAGGTCACGTGATTTTATTCATCACGTGACGAGATCTCGCGATAGTTCTTTCTCTTTGGCGATACTGTAGCGGCCGCTACAATTCAAAAACTCTCCCGCCCACCACATCCCATCAAACGTTAATATATGTGATATGTTATACTCGAACGATACCATTAAATGACTCGATACTGCCGTTATAGTTTATCGTTTCAGTTGGAACCTCATGGGGATAGTCCACCTGTCATTGTACACCACAACCAACAAAAAACCTGGATGGCTGCATGTGTCTATTACAAGTCGCCCTACCGCAAGTGTTGGCCCATGACGTTAGCTTTGGAAGGAATGCTAAATACGCAAAAGGGACTCGCCATCATTCGTTACAATAGCTAAGAACTTGTCCATGCAGAAGTACCGTCGCAAGTACAGGGTGTGCACTGACAGTGTGTGTGCGAATCATTCGATAGTCTTAAATGCATTTCAAACGGGTGTCTATAAAACTGATTATATTGCAATTTGACTCAAAAAGTCTGTCGCAAGTGGCGTAAAATTCTGTCGGTTGGTTGACCGTTGGCACATAAATATTAATAAGTTTAATATAATAAATCATTTATTGACTATAAAATAATGACTACTGGATTTTTGACCTCTACCAGCGTTTAGCGTGGCTCCGGTCTCATGTCCTTTACAATGGTTTAGAGGTTACAGTCCACCAATTTTTGAGTTGCCTTTAGGCAAACTCTCTGGAGTCATGTTTGATACCATATTTCAGAGTTACACTATTTTTCGCGGACCCCTTGATTCAGGTAGAATGCCGCGCTGAAAGAAGTTCCATATCTATCATGTTTTTCACATGCATAGTTCAATTATTATGTGTGATGTGTCTTAATAAATCATTTATTGTGCGAGTCTGAAACTCGATTATTTACATTTTGGTCAAATGAAGGTATTAAAAATGATTTATCCTGTCTCGTAGTAATTTATGCTTTTACATATTGTCAGAGGGGTGAGCGCAAGACTGTGTTAAGTGTAAAGCAATAAAGAATGCACTTAGCACAGTCTTGCGCTCACCCCTCTGTCAAATTGTGCAGTACCGGGTAATAAAAGTAGTCCATTGAATTTCCCGCCAGCTTGTCAAAACCCGCCCAATTCTGTGGTACTTCGGCTAAAAGTAGTCCATGAATGTGAAGTGTCGGGCGTGCTATTTTGTTATTTCATTAAAATAAACGTATGGAAATTAAAAAAAATTAACGTCGAGAAACGTTTGTTATTATAAGTGATTTATATACAATTCATTTTGAATGTTCGACTAAAATATCGCGGAGGAATCGTCGCCAGCTTCAATCCGGGCTAACTCTTCTACAAACCACAAACTATATCTGGTAAGTAGCCAACTATAACAAATTGTTTTTCCTTCAATTTCTTATAGTATGTGTTGAGTATTTTACAATCATAGCAGTGCATTGTTATTTTTGTCTTGTGACATATCTGCACAATTTACAAAGCGTCCGAAGTCAGTCATTTTTCAAAAACTCTGGGCATCGTTCAACAACACCGGAGCCTGCCATTTTGTAAAATCTCGGCCCTCGTTCAACAACAACGAATCGACAATCAGCAGTTCCGTTTGCATGCACTTGAATATATTGTCATTCACTTGAGTTTTCTTTTTATCGTAGGTTATTTATGTTTGATGTTCTCTGTGCATTTTTAAACAAACCATTTTTGCACAAATTACGTGAATTCGACTTCGGAAAAACGATCCGTCTTCGTTCATTTTAGCATGCATGGAATAATTTCGTAACCAAGCCTTATGTTTATCTCGGGTTATATATGTATGTTGTATTCCGTGCATTTCTACTTAACGTTACTCGAGTGCGCATGCTAAATTTAGGTTATCAATGATAATATCATTTTACTGCGCTATTCGCCCCCACCACCATTATCAAACACGTACATTTGGGATTTTTTTATTGATGTTCACACTCACAGACATGTATTGAATTGACATATTAAAGACTGGTTAAAAATCAATTAACATTTTGTTTACATCAAGAGTTTGATAATCAATAGTTTGAGGTGTTTGGAATATTGGATACATTGTTAAAATATTGTAAAGCAAGTATTTGAGAAGCACTTGTGACTTTTTTCATCAAGTGTTTACATCACACGTGTTTGAATATTGGAAACGAGATTTTAATTGTTAAGTGTGTGTTTGATCAATAGTTTGATTTTAACTTTTTCATTTTTATTGGTCGAGCTTCTTTGATTCTAAGTCCTTTGGACTGCATTGAGCACAAAGTGTATTCTAAGTGTTTTCTCAAAGTGTATATATATAAAAGTGAACACTTAAAAATTGATTGCGTAATTGTTATACAAAGTATACCATCACCCATACATAGAGCTTATTGGATAGAGTGTAACAGGATTCGCCCTATGTGTCTGTCTAGCCGTACACATGTTCGTGTCTGATCCATATCTCCCGTCATGAATAAATGATTTTTTAAATTTTACAGAAATGTTAACCACATCCAAGATTATGTGTTGCAGGTCAAAGTTCAATGTCACAAAGCTTAATTGTCATATATTCTACTAATACAGCTAGTGACTTCATATTTGGCATGTAGGTGTACCTGATGGAGCCACCAATTTTCAGTGGTAACATTTGAAGGTCAAGGTCATCCTTCAATGTCAAAGGTCAACTTTTGAACTATTGCAGATACAGAATTGATACTTGACATGCATGTGTATCTCATTAAGTTGCAGATATTCATTTGTAACATAACACAGTCAAGGTCATCCTTCAAGGTCAAATGTCAAATTTATTTGTGACAAGACCCTTTGGGCGCATTGGTGTTTCAACTACACACTTTTATTTACCATCGCAAGGGTTACAATTTGACAGGGTAATAACTAACGTTTTTTTTTTGTGTGCAAATTTAATGCCCCTTTACAGGCAGACAAATGTTGGCATACATAAAAGATGATGATTGAAAATAAGCAATCAAAAACTTCTTTATGCCACATCAAAGATGTCGATGTTATTTCTCCTTGCAGGACAGCGTTGCCACTACAGTAATGGTGAATGACAAAGAGGTGAATGTGCGGACCATCACGGTGGAGGACCGTACTGGGAAGGTGAAAGTCAGCCTGTGGCGCAACATTGCAGCAGAGCCTGTGGTGTTGGGGGATGTTGTTGCCATCACCAATATTGTTGTCAACAGCAAGAGATATAACAATGAGGAATCCCTGTCGTCAACACAATTTACAAAGATAGAGGTAAATGCTATATCTTGGAACATACAAACATACATGTACTCGAGCAAAAGTTCCTTTCCAAATCCTCTGATCTACCTAAACTATTTGCAATGCACAGACTTGAATTTTAGCATGAAGGTGCATCTCAATGACCCACACATTTTGAGGGTCCACTTGTCAAGGTCACATTCAAGATGTAAAATTGCCATTAACTTTTCATCCATTTGACAAACTTCATATTTAACATGATATTGCATCTCAGGAAGCCGCTCATTTTTTTAGCGGCCATGTTAAGGTAAAGATGTCCCATCAACATCAAGCGTTTCATTTATGAAATGTTTATACTACCCCTGGCAATTACGCATGCAAACTATTTCGATAGTGTATTTGTCCCATACTCTAACTTAAAAACTACTTGAAAGAATTAAAGGAATTGAAGGAATTTGATTGAAACTTGCAACTTAGATAGATAGCAATGTGAAGTTGTGCACTTTGCAAGGGTTATAACGCTTGGTCAATTTGTTGCAGAGTTATCTCCCCTTGTTCCATAGTTTAATAGTGTAAACTTTGTCCAGAACATACTATGACAACTACTAGATTATATTTGATAGAGTTTTAAACAATGGTAGAGCTCAATTAGAGGAAGTACAGTTTACAAATACCATAACCCATGTTTGCTTAATGACAGAGTTATTTCCCTTTGTTACTTTTTCTTGTCCAGTGCATAACTTGAAAACTACCGGATGGAATTTCATATACTGCATACAATGGTAAAGCTCAATGAAAGGAAGTGCAGTGTACAAGAACCATAACCCCTTTATGCTTAATAACGGAGTTATTCCCTACTTTATTTATATAGGTTACTGACATGCCAAACACCGAGATGACGGCCACCATTCTAGGACTTGACCTGGGTGATGTGGAATCCCAGTTACTCACAGAACAGGATGGAATCTTCAATGTATCAAACGAAGTGCTAGTTGCAGCCTTTCAGTGTCAGTTGGAAGACATTACAGCCAAACTACCAAAAACACTGAATTTCATAGCCAAAGGACAGTCTGTGGTCACCTTTAATGAGTGAAAAATCATGTTCAAAGTTTATAGTTTAGAGATGTTTACTTTTCATACACTGGAGCATGACAGTCTGTGGTCACCTTTAATGAGTGAAAAATCATGTTCATAGTTTATAGTTTAGAGATGTTTACTTTTCATACACTGGAGCATTCATAGTGTTGCCTGTTATATCATTCCATCACCAAGAATTACCAAACTTGCTAGCTCTTGACCTGGGTGGTGTGGAATCAAGCTTAGTCACAGAACAGGATGGAATCTTCACTAAATCGAACGAGGATCTAGTTATCACCTAGGATTACCAAACTTAGTGTGAGGATGCATATATTGAATGCAGCGTTCCACTTTCATCAGTTTCATGTCCTTCTGACGTTGACCTTTACATTTGATCTTCATTATTTAGAGTAATATTCTTGATGAAAATTCACTTTAAAACACACAAAAATCTATCTTTGTCTGTTAGAGGACATTACCTTTCTGTCATTGATGTGACAGATTGATGCATTATTTGATGTGAAAGTGGCGTATTTTACCTATTATAAAAGTCATTTGAATTCAATTTGAGAATTTTATTTCTCATAGTTCCTGCCCACAACTGTCAATCATTATGTGAACCACCAGCCGCGTTTCACAATTTTACTTTAAAGGTACCAGTATGAAACAAGAGCAGCAATGTTCCAATCAACCTCTTGTGTAATTTTTAATTGGCCAATTGTAAAGCACGCAACGGTTCGTAAACTAATTTACAATCTGGGGTGGGAATCATGAGGCATTAAAATCCTCACACTTTATTCATTTTGGTGTAATTAGGGACCCCCACACATCAATGTGGGAGCCCTATAGTAATCACCCTGTTTGTCTGTCCGTCCATTCGTTTTTTGTTTTTCTTCCATAACTTCAGTATTTCTTAACACATTATCCCCTATGCTATATTTAGATTCCGACGTCATTTTTATATTTTTAGCTAACCAAAAATAATCTTGAAGGCTTGAAGTATCGGTTTATCTCAATGGTTTTAAAGGCATTATGGGATATAGAGCATTTGCTCCTAAGGAGCAAATGCTCTATTTCTCACAATTTCTTCAAACATCAGCCACAATAATTGTGCAATAATGTGTCTCTAGGAGATAATGAGTTAATGGAATTTGATAAAACTTCATACAATAGTAAAGCTCAATGGGAAGAAATGCAGTGTACAAGAACCATAGCTCTAATTTACCTAATTATGGAGTTATTGACCTTTGTTACTTTGTCTTGTCCGGAACATAACTTGAAAACTACTGTATGGAATTTCATAAAACATCACACAATGGTAAAGTTCAATGATAGGAAGTGCAGTAATTTGCTTAATTACAGAGTTATTGCCCTTTGTTACTTTTTCTTGTCCAGAGCAAAACTTGGAAACTACTGGATGGAATTTCATAATACTTCATACAATGTTAAAACTCAATGAGATGAAGTGCAGTGTACAAGAACCATAACTCTTAATTTGCTAATTATGGAGCTATTGTCCTTTGGTACTTTTACTTGTCTGGAGCATAACTTGAAAACTACTGGATGGAATTTCATATTTACTTCATACAATGGTAGAGCTCACTTGGTCAGAGTTCTAGTTCAATTACATATTGTAGGAAAAAATCTACCTCTTTTACTAAAAATGATTTCATCTATAACGTTTTTGGTCATTACTTTTACCAGACGATATAGGTTTTTTTTCGTGTTTGAAAGATTGAATATTCATCAGCAGAATTACTTTTAAATCTTTGTCAGTGCATATCTCCTATACTATATGGCCTACGATCACCAAACTTGGCTTGTGGTTGCATTTTTGGATTGTGAAGTGTCATGTATCACTATCATTCTGACCTTGACCTTCACATTCTACCTTGATTTTCACACACCAATTGAGTGGAGGCGTCCATGTACCATATATGCATGTCTACTAGTAGTTAAGTTTTAAATATACTTTAGTTAAATACAAGGAGTACAGGAATACTCGCATTTTATTATACCAGGCTTTAAAAATTGAATTTGCTTTTGCCAAATTCCAGCTACAGCTGTCTGCATTCTTTTTACATGCTCTTGGTGACACCTTCCCTAATTGACCACTACCTATCTAAGACAGGTAGTTGTATTAAAGAGTTGTTTTGCTGAATACACTCAACAAAACTCCTAATCGGTCACCTAGGTAATCTTCTAATATTCCCTTATGAAAAGACCATTATCTCGTACACATGCTGTGAAAACTTGGTTTACGTACTACGCTTCATCAAAAAGATACAGTGTCTCAAATGACAACACTATCAATAATAAAAGTCACAAAATCTAACATAGCGTATAAAGGAAGAAAAATAAAAATACCACCCTTTGTCACTTTAAAATGATATTACATGACATGTGAGACTGATACACAGTCACCAATGGCTTAATAAGTTAAAAAAAATGTTCAACTTTAACATTACCTTCTATGTGAAACAGAGACTGTGTCAAAAGATTTTAAAAATACAAAATCAATGAAAAATGTGATTCCCTATGGAATTTGCATTGTAATTTCTTTTCCTTGTGACTTTTGGATTAGAAGTAATCACATATGAACTGTGTTTTCTCTGCCGTTTAAGCTTCGATTTAGCTGAAATTTTCTAAGAATATTGCCACGAGATGGGGAAAATAGAATACTGAACTGTATATTGTTGACACTTTATGCATTTTTCAGGAAAGTTACTTTACTAAGTGACCGATTAGGAGTTTTGCCAAGTTTACATCAGCTGAGACAATTACTACTTTTTCAGACAGGACAGAAATATAGTTTTAAAAAAAATCCAGTTTAAGAAGTGATCGGTTAGAACTTTGACTGAGTGTATGTCATTTCACATATCTTACAAACTATTGATATGTCATTTGCTTATTATGTTGCCTATGATTTCTTTCTATGTTATGACTAAACTTTTACTATACTGTACATATCGTTGTCTGTTTATCTTTGTTTCATTCAACTTAGATATTTTTTCAAGCCAATTTTTTTTTTGCTAACCTTAAATTAATATAACAGGAATACAACTGCTTTCATAGTACATCATTTACCCATTACCCGATATGCTATATTTGGATGATGACATTATTTTCTACACTTGGTTATAAATTTTTGAAATGCTTTGCAAAAGAAAAATTGAATTTCTAACAGTTTCGAAAACCTTTTTAAAAAAGTGAGCATTTGCTCCTTAAGAAGAACACGCTCCATTTTTAACATTTCTCGGATGCATCAAAATGTGTCTTATCAGATAATGGGTTAATAGTGTCGCGGGTTAGTGTTAGTACACATAATTAATGGCAACATATCAAAGCCAAGATCATCCTTCAAAGTCAAAGGTCAAATTTAAGGTTAATCAAGATGTTAATAGGCCATATTGCATACAGGCAGCAAATTGTTTTACAAACAGTGTTTTATGTGAAACACGAGACATACTATTTTACAAAACTGATAATGTACAACATAAACCTTGTACTTGTATTACTTTTACACCATCTTGTATGTACAATCTCATTCTAACCAGTATTTCAAGCAGATTCTATGCCAATCTAGTCATTGTTTTTTTAGCTCCACTGGCCGAAGGCCATGGAGCTTATGTCGTCACAGATTGTCCGTCGTGAGTGCGTGCGTGCGTGCGTAAACTTTTACTTTAAACGACATCTCCTCTGAAACTGATAAGCGGATTTTGACAAAACTTTACAGGAATGTTCCTTTGGTGGTCCTTTACCAAAATTCCTCAAATGGTTCCGGTCCATTGCACAATATGGCCGCCAGAGCTAAAAATAGCAAAATCTTTAAACGACATCTCCTCTGAAACGGTTAGGCAGATTTTGATGAAACTTGACAGTAATGTTCCTTGGGTGGTCCTTTATTAAAATTGCTCAAATGGTTCTGGTCCATTGCACAATATGGCCGCCACAGCTAAAAATAGCAAAATCTTTAAACGACATCTCCTCTGAAACGGATAGGCAGATTTTGATGAAACTTGACAGAATTGTTCCTTGGGTGGTCCTTAACCAAAATTGCCCAAATGGTTCCGGTCCGCTGCACAACATGGCTGCCAGGGCAAAAAAAATAGAAAAACCTTTAAAGAACATCTTCTCAGAAACCGATGATCAGATTTTGATGAAACTTAACAGAAATGTTCCTTGGATGGTCCTTTATCAAATTTGCTTCAATGGTTTCGGTCCACTGCACAAGATGGCCCCCAGAGGTAAAAATAGAAAAACCTTTAAACGACTTCTCCTCAGAAACCGATGATCGTATTGCAATGAAACTTGACAGAAATGTTACTTGGGTAGTCCTTAACCAAAATAGCCCAAACAGTTCTGGTCTGCTGCACAACATGGGCACCAGAGCTAAGAATAGAAAAAAAAACGTTAAACTACATCTTCTCAGAAACCGATTATCAGATTTTGATAAAACTTTACATAAATGTTCATCGGGATGCCCTTTAACCAAAATTGCCCAAATGGTTCCGGTCCGCTGCACAACATGGCTGCGAGAGTTAAAAATAGAAAAACCTTTAAGGACTTCTCGTCCGCAGTCTTCACGAAAAACATTTTAACCTACTAGCCAGTTGGACTAGCATAATGGCATATTTTACTAGTCCGAATGACAATCTAGTAGTCCTACTTTTTTGCCACATTATAAAACTGTATGCTTGAGGTAAATACCTATTTCAATTGAGCAGCTTGCAGTTTGAGTAAACATTTCTTTATTATGATGCTCATGCAGTGATAGGGAGTGACATCCTTCTGTTGGGAATAGTGCTCCTTGTTTTTCAGAACCAATGGGTACTATGTAAGAACAAAAGGCATCTTGCTTGAATAGACTGTAATAATATCAACATGGTTAGAAAAGAAATGCCATGCTTTAATAGCTTTGATTACATTTTACTACTGAATTACCTCCCTTTAATAGAAAAAAAATAATGTCTTAATTTTTCACGTATAGCATCTTTAAATAATTTTTAAACAATAATAATTTATGAGTAAACATATAAGCATAAAGTTCTCACAAAAAGATCAATTAAAAAACCTTACATTTATACATAGGAAAGTATATATAGACTGAACATTAATTTTCGTTTAAGTGACATTCTGAAAGTTTATGAAACAGCTATTTTTAGTAACTTAAATGGCCGAAAAGTGTAAGTGAAACACCAAGTCGATTCTATCTCGTCAGTTCTTGTTCAGGTTAGATATTTGCTTCATAATCTATTCAGATTAAATGTTAACCGATGATCAGATTTTGATGAAACTTGACAGAAATGTTCCTTGGGTGGTCATTAACCAAAATTTGTTAAATGGTTCCAGTCCACTGCACACCATGGCTGCCAGAGCTAAAAAATAAAAAAAAACTTTATACGACTTGTCGTCGAAACCGATGACCTTTTTTCGATAAAACTTGACAGAAATGTTTGTTTGGTGCTCCTTTACTCAAATTGCCCAAATCATTTCGGTCCACTGCACAACATGGCAGCCAGAGCTATTAAAGTAAAAAAAAATTCAAATAACTTCTCCTCAAAAATTAATGATTGTATTTCTATGAAACTTGACGAAAATGTTCGTTAGGTGGTCTTTGCTTGAACCTTTTGGCCAGTGGAGCACAGGCACTGATGTGCCTCTTGTTTCTTCATCTCATATCTTCAAAGGCTTAGAAAAAATAACCCCTTCACTCCCAGGCCAAGTGTGCACATGAAAACTATTATATTTACTTCCAACTTAAAACACTTCCCCAACCTTTGGTAATAAAATCTATGGATTGAATTTCAAACAGTTTGGATCTAGATGAAACTTTAGTTACTAAGTGTCTTGTACAGGCTCAAGCCATATTCATAAAGCTCCTAAGGAAAATCTTAAACTTAAGTGAACATTTCCATTGCAGATTTCTCACTTTTTTACCCATAATACTTCAATGAAACTTTGCATTCATATGCAAAACTATGTTTTTCATAAGCATGAAAAGTTTCTTTGACGTTTGCTTAAAAATAAATTGGAAATCCGCATCTGAAATGTTCACTTAAGTTTAAGATTTTCCTTAGGAGCTTTATGAATACGGCCCCTGAGCTACTGTGTGCCATTTAGGCCAGTAAACAGGTTAAATATTCACTATTTTGTTACCTCTGATTTTTTACCAAATCATACTTAATGTGCAATGTATCTATTTTCTTGATAAAAATAAAAGAAAAGTCCACAATTTTTTTTTGTCACTATAACCAATTCATCAACGTCAAGGTCACACTGATTTCAACTGTTTTATGCAAGACTTGTAACTGCAAGTGATTTTACATCCGACAATTGTATACAGCTGTTTGTCTCCCTCCAAGTGTGATCTTGACCTTATAGGTAGGGACCTGGATCTTGTATATGTCACATCATCTTCATGTGCTGAACAACTGTGTATAGTTCTTTCAAACCATGACAATATTACATGTCTCATGTCTGCTAAAAATCTAGAACCTTTCGTCAAATATTTACAAAACTTTTGTTTACTCATATAAGCTTCATTTAGCAATGCACCTGCAAGAAACTTCTCTTGGCAACTCTCAGGACCTTCAGTCCTTTGATTTAATATAGTTAGGAAACATGTTGTACAAGTTAGTTTAGTCTTGCATGGCCGTCGGGAAGGTCATTCCTGATATTGTACCATGTGTCAAGGCTAACGTTGTTTTGTCAGAGCCAGTGCCGGCTCCCGAGCTAGTGCCAGCTCGCATAAATATTAGTTTGAGCTAGTGCCAGCTCGTGTACAACTATTAGGTTTAACATCTGTGAACAGTTTTTCTTATTTTACATTTACAAGCATTTAGGATGCTTCAACCGGGGGTCTTACGACCGACAGGATTTTACGTCACGCTGCGGCCAAAACTTGCCACTACTTAGGTTTTTGATAAATATGGTTCATACATATGTATATATGTATATGTCTAAAGGTTTCCATCAATAAAAGTAAACATATACCCACGTTTTGTTAGTTTTTATTTCGCATGATATAAATAATATACTATTTTATTATGTATTGAATAACGATTTCAACTAAATGTTCTTAATGTATGAATAGTATTTACTATTTGACACTGTATGAATATTTAAACACTGTATCCTCTTTATCACTAAACTCTGTTGAACTAAATATAAAAGAACCTTTTTTTACTGGACACGTGAGCATATCTCATTTAGAGTACACATAGTGCTGTAATATGTTGTATGAAGTTTGTACCATTTTGAACTACGTATATTATATATTAGTGAATTTTACTTCACAAGTGCTTGAAGATAAATAAAGATAAAACCTCATTGCCAAATTTCAAATTTAGCGAACGCACCTGCGTGTTTCAAGTGATAGTATTAAAATGTTAGCTGCACATTCGTCAATATTTCGGCCTTGTCTGTTTATTGTTTATTTCACAAAATGCGCGATCAACGCAGTTGAAAGATTACGACAATACGTATAGTAATGTCGTATATGAGACAAGCTTGCATTAGTCTTTTTTTACTTACGCAAGATTTCCAATACCTGATTTTTGGCCAACAAAACATATTTCGCAGAAGTTGTCGACTCAGCAACATTACAAACTAAATATCTGGATTCAGCGACAAAAAGTAAGGACCGTACAATTCAGTTATCCAGACAATAAACTTTCTCTCTTATTAGATAATTCCTTTAATCATTTTAATGTACGCCTTATGAGAGATGAGAGATAATTCTACACCAGTAGGAGATCTAAAAGTCAATTGTAATTTTGGTTCCTCGTAATCTTTATTGGTTTTTGTTTTGGTACGACAGACTCTGAAAAATGGCCTTTAAAAACATCTTTAACAACAATATGGTTTATTGGGAAGAAAACAAAACAAAACATTCGTTGCATTTATATATTTATACATTATAAAAGATAAAAAAGTGAAATCAATTTAAAATGTCATATGAACAAGTAGTCAAACTAAACAACACGTAAATCAAATGATACAAAATGTTACACAAATGATGTATTTTATGTTTTTTATAACAAAACGTTATACAAAAAATGTGCAACTTCATCAAAATGTTCATTTTGAAGGTTTTGACCATGAGGAAATAAAATGTCCTTTCCGTGACACTATTCATGTAGCCATTAAACAAAACTACATTCGTCAGTCATGTATTACTCAATTTGTACATGTTACTATTGCATAAATGGTATTACTAATGGATTATAAAACTATAAAATACAAATGCTGTGCAATTCTATACAATTGGCATTTTTAAGGTATTCTCCATAAAGAAAATTTCATTTCTGTAGCCCTTGCCGTTGGGCAAAATATAAATATGTATTTTTGCCAATCTAGAAGATAGTTCCTTTTTGAAAAGTCTTTCTTTACAAACGAATGTTTACATTTACGAAAGCTAACTCTAATTTTGTCCTTCCTTTGATTTATATTTCTATATATTTTAACATAGAAAACAGCACATAATATCGACTGATTGACAGTAATAAGATAATTAAATAGAATTAAAACGTCAAAACACCAAGGTCATTGGTATCGACAAGGGTTAATATCAAAATTCATTTACATGTTAAGTCGTACGAAAGCAAACAAATTAATACTTGTGCTCTTTTTTCTCTACATGTATCGCTCGAGCAACGGAAGACGTACACTTCTACCTAACGAAGCACCGACGGTGCCTGCTGAGTGATGTGTGCGTCTAGTAGAAATGATATCGCTCTTCAGCGAAACCTCAAAAAGTTTAATTTGTACATACATATATATATATATATATATATATATATATATATATATATATATATATATTCCTGTTGAGTATCAGTGACAATTATATCCAAGGAGACAAAGATCTGGGTGCATTAATAACTCGCCTGTAAGCTTTTGATAAAATTGATACTATATTTATATTGTTTTTTTTACCACATATCGCGGTGGAATCTTTAAAGTTACCTCCGCTTTGGGTTTACTTTCCCTGCGGATCTGTAAAAAGCTGTTGATAAATAACTTAGACTATGCTTTTATTGTTTCATCGTAATAATGCACAGTTGACTATATATTAATCAGACAGTCGCGTTTTCAATACGAAGTTTAGATTATTACTTCATATTGAAACATTTGCAATTATAAAATCGAACAGACAATTAACGAGATACGCAGTCGTCACAATACTATCAATTCTGGAAGAAAGATAGCATATATTGAAAATAATATATTTTGATAAATGTTGGTGTTATCGCCATAGAACGGTCAGCGTTACACAACGTCACTCAGGGAGGGGGTGTTATTGTGATACTGGGGTGTAGACGGGCGTAAAGATATATGAATATTTACATTAGTTTCTGCAACAAGTAAAACAACAAAAGCGCCTGTCCTGGTGTTTTTGGTATAGAAGTATTCCACATAGGTTTACCCTATCGAATACCACAGTAGTGACAGTTATGTAGAGATAAACAAAGGTTTGTCGCAAAAATTACTTGTTACTTTGTTATTCAAAGCTTTACAGTTTCGGAAGTTGAAGGTTGGTGAACATAAATGCACTCACAAATTAAGCTCTCTACAACATCAAATTCTTAACGAATAAACATTATGTTGAGTGACAATTTTATATGATTCCAAATTTACATGAACAATGATTATGCTTATTTAAAAGCCATTACATTAAAGTAATCAGTATTTATGTTGACTTGTTAGTTTCTAAAGCTTATGATTACATGGTTTAACAATAAGCATTTTTGGATTGATATAGTTACCTTTGCATGTCTAACAAAATGATGTTAAAAGTCTAAATTTAGTTGAGTGCGTTCTGAACCACTCAGAAAAACAACTCAGTTTAAGAAATTCCTTTTAACTGTTTTGCTATATAACGATAAAGACAACAAAGATGTTATCAAACAGCTATATATATTCTGTATCAATAGAGTATCCCATCATATTTGGTAACTTACAACTTGGTCTATTAGTCATTAAAACGAATCAATTACAAGGTAAATGATAATTGATTTTTCAGTGTTATATAGACTATATTACACCGATTGAGCTTCGAATAAATTGCCACGAGTGTACTATTTACATTAAGTGATTGAAGTCCGTGAACTATTTTGAAATATTAAAATGAAATAAACCTTTTGTCTTATATTAATTTTATTAACCGCGGCAACAAACACCTATTAATTCAGCTGAAAATATATTATAAGTTATTAATATCTTGGCAGGAAAGGGAAACTATGCTTTTATTCATACATTGTTTTCAGTAAAACATTTAAGATTTAGAATAAGATACCATCTGTTGTCGAATTAGAAGGCAGACATATGGGTAGTTTTTGTTAATCTCACCATGTCCTTACAAATTTCAGAAATCCGAAAAATCGTCCGGAAAGAAAAACAACATGCAATGCATTTTCAGTATAACGTTCCGTTTATAGACATTATCAAAGCCAGCGATTTTATCAAGGACTCTGGTCTATCTTTATTTTAGGCTTACTGCAGAGTACAGGTGGATTTAATAAGTAATGTAGTAGATGCGCGATGATATGCCACATCCTTTAACGTAAAGCATGCAAATACCTACTTGTTTAATTTACAAATTCGCCTGCCTCTAACATTACTGTTAAAAATTCGCATTATGTATTCTGATAAGACGTGGGATTGGTTAAGCGTTTTTATACAGCGTTTTATTTTAGACTTAAATTTCAAGTATTTATGAGCGCTGTTGCATATAAGTTTCTAAAGTATTTTTGATCGATTCCTAGTAAATCATAAATCTTCCCTCAAACAAACAATGTATTGCACGGTCAACTTGTACCTGCTCAAAAATGCAAGATTAAAGTGCGTTTAATTTTAATTGCCATTCGATACCATGTTCGTGGCGATAATTTTTTATTTCAGCTAAAAGATCTAAAAAGGGTGGCGATCCATTCACACAACGTAGCTCCAGCTATTATAATAAATGTTTTGTGCGTTTGATTTTCCTGAGGACATGCAAGCAAGATATTATTGACTTATAATTTGCATTTATTGTTTTATCGTTTGGATGAGCAGAATACGATATATTTATCAGGAAGCCGCGTTTGTCAATACGAACCTTAATGGTGTTATCCGTTTGGCTGAAGAATTTTACTTCTTGTTTTACTAATACTCGATCTTAAATACATTACATCCTGAAATAAACATGTATTTTTGAATGCACTTATGAACATTTTCTTGAATCCATTTTTAAAATGTTTCTCTTACTTATGTCAGTAACTTTTCCGAATCGTAAAAGCTAGTAGTTATATTTAACAGACAGTTAAATATGCTGCACCTTAGAGACATGCCTGTATAGGTCACCTTACATATTTGGTATTGATATTTTTTATCTTGGCATTTTAAAGAAAATGTTTGATTTAAGTATGTTTATGAACGCCAAACAAGTAGCTATACTTATGGATAAGGCTTTTGTTGATTATATAAAGACAATCGGTACGCTATTTCTTTTGAATATCCTATTACTAGAATTCAAACTAAAACGATATAAAAAAATTTATATCTTGGTAACAGAAACAGAATAAGTACACAAACAGTATATTAAATCAAGAAGTATCTATTTTCCGGCTTTAAACATTGAAGTATGTGCAAGCAAAATATGAAGTATTTTCAGTCCAAATAAGATCGCTGAAAAGTGCTAAAAAGAACCATTGCTAGGTTATCTTTGCGTTTTAATATTTTTTCCAGACGGTAATTTCATGTTAGTAATAAATGATGCTTGCAATATGAACCTCCCTCACGTATGTAGGAATAATCTACCACCAGCACAGATCATAAATGTCAATAAAAGAAGCTTTTTCTTCAATTCATTTTCCCTTTTAAGTCTTTAGATTTACCTACTGGATGTTTAACGTCTAGTTCTTCCTAAATATTTCACGAGTTTGTTAGTGTCGAATTAAGTTAAAAAAAACCTAGTCCATCAACGTTTAGACTAAAATTTCTTGGCGGTAACTTTATAGATAGTTAATGCAAGCTCAGACCTAACGCGACATTATAATTTGTCGGGCACTGCAACCATAGTCATAGCGACATTTATGAAATAAACATATACAAATACCACAAAAAGTAAAGTGTCAGTTTCCAAGGGAGGATTTCTTTATTTCAATTGCAGCTTTGATATATCTAGCTACATTTTACATTGTTCTGTTTGAGGTGGATGATAAGAAAGAGTTTAACATATGTTTAGAGGGTAAGGATGTATACACACTATTCAAGTTTATTAGTAATCCCAACTTGATGCCTTGTGATGATGTGTGTCTCACGTTGAGTGTGTGTTAGGCGGTAAACAAGGTTACATTCCAGCTGGTGTGTGTTAGGTGGTAAACATGGTTACATTCCAGCTGGTGTGTGTTAGGCGGTAAACATGGTTACATTCCAGCTGGCGTGTGTTAGGCGGTAAACAAGGTTACATTCCAGCTGGTGTGTGTTAGGCGGTAAACATGGTTACATTCCAGCTGGTGTGTGTTAGGCGGTAAACATGGTTACATTCCAGCTGGTGTGTGTTAGGCGGTAAACATGGTTACATTCCAGCTGGTGTGTGTTAGGCGGTAAACAAGGCTACATTCCAGCTGGTGTGTGTTAGGCGGTGAACAAGGTTACATTCCAGCTGGTGTGTGTAAGGCGGTGAACAAGGCTACATTCCAGCTGGTGTGTGTTAGGCGGTGAACAAGGTTACATTCCAGCTGGTGTGTGTTAGGCGGTAAACAAGGTTACATTCCAGCTGGTGTGTGTTGGGCGGTAAACAAGGCTACATTCAAGCTGGTGTGTGCTAGGCGGTAAACAAGGTTACATTCCAGCTGGTGTGTGTAAGGCGGTAAACAATGTTACATTCCAGCTGGTGTGTGTTAGGCGGTAAACAAGGCTACATTCCAGCAGGTGTGTGTTAGGCGATAAACAAGGTTACATTCCAGCTGGTGTGTGTTAGGAGGAAAACAAGGTTACATTCCAGCTGGTGTGTGTTAGGCGGTAAACAAGATTACCTTCCAGCTGGTGTGTGTTAGGCGGTAAACAAGGTTACATTCCAGCTGGTGTGTGTTAGGCGGTAAACAAGGTTACATTCCAGCTGGTGTGTGTTAGGCGGTAAACATGGTTACATTCCAGCTGGTGTGTGTTAGGCGGTAAACATGGTTACATTCCAGCTGGTGTGTGTTAGGCGGTAAACAAGGCTACATTCCAGCTGGTGTGTGTTAGGCGGTGAACAAGGTTACATTCCAGCTGGTGTGTGTAAGGCGGTAAACAAGGCTACATTCCAGCTGGTGTGTGTTAGGCGGTGAACAAGGTTACATTCCAGCTGGTGTGTGTTAGGCGCTGAACAAGGTTACATTCCAGCTGGTGTGTGTTAGGCGGTGAACAAGGTTACATTCCAGCTGGTGTGTGTTAGGCGGTGAACAAGGTTACATTCCAGCTGGTGTGTGTTAGGCGGTAAACAAGGTTACATTCCAGCTGGTGTGTTTTAGGCGGTAAACAAGGTTACATTCCAGCTGGTGTGTTTTAGGCGGTAAACAATGTTACATTCCAGCTGGTGTGTTTTAGGCGGTAAACAAGGTTACATTCCAGCTGGTGTGTGTTAGGCGGTAAACAAGATTACATTCCAGCTGGTGTGTGTTAGGCGGTAAACAAGGCTACATTTCAGCTGGTGTGTGTTAGGAGGTAAACAAGGTTACGTTTCAGCTGGTGTGTGTTAGGCGGTAAACAAGGTCACGTTCCAGCTGGTGTGTGTTAGGCGGTAAACAAGGTTACATTCCAGCTGGTGTGTGTTAGGCGGTAAACAAGGCTACATTCCAGCTGGTGTGTTTTAGGCGGTAAACAAGGCTACATTCCAGCTGGTGTGTTTTAGGCGGTAAACAAGGTTACATTCCAGCTGGTGTGTGTTAGGCGGTAAACAAGGTTACATTCCAGCTGGTGTGTGTTAGGCGGTAAACAAGGTTACATTCCAGCTGGTGTGTGTTAGGCGGTAAACAAGGCTACATTACAGCTGGTGTGTGTTAGGAGGTAAACAAGGTGACATTCCAGCTGGTGTGTGTTAGGCGGTAAACAAGGTTACATTCCAGCTGGTGTGTGTTAGGCAGTAAACAAGGTTACATTCCAGCTGGTGTGTGTTAGGCGGTAAACATGGTTACCTTCCAGCTGGTGTGTGTTATGCGGTAAACAAGGTTACGTTCCAGATGGTGTGTGTTAGACGGTAAACAAGGTTACATTCCAGCTGGTGTGTGTTAGACGGTGAACAAGGCTACATTCCAGCTGGTGTGTGTTAGGCGGTGAACAAGGCTACATTCCAGCTGGTGTGTGTTAGGCGGTAAACATGGTTATATTCCAGCTGGTGTGTGTTAGGCGGTAAACAAGGTTACATTCCAGCTGGTGTGTGTTAGGCGGTAAACAAGGTTACATTCCAGCTGGTGTGTGTTAGGCGGTAAACAAGGTTACATTCCAGCTGGTGTGTGTTAGGCGGTAAACAAGGTTACATTCCAGCTGGTGTGTGTTAGGCGGTGAACAAGGTTACATTCCAGCTGGTGTGTGTTAGGCGGTGAACAAGGTTACATTCCAGCTGGTGTGTGTTAGGCGGTAAACAAGGTTACATTCCAGCTGGTGTGTTTTAGGCGGTAAACAAGGTTACATTCCAGCTGGTGTGTGTTAGGCGGTGAACAAGGCTACATTCCAGCTGGTGTGTGTTAGGCGGTAAACAAGGTTACGTTCCAGCTGGTGTGTGTTAGGCGGTGAACAAGGCTACATTCCAGCTGGTGTGTGTTAGGCGGTAAACAAGGTTACATTCCAGCTGGTGTGTGTTAGGCGGTGAACAAGGCTACATTCCAGCTGGTGTGTGTTAGGCGGTAAACAAGGTTACATTCCAGCTGGTGTGTGTTAGGCGGTGAACAAGGTTACATTTCAGCTGGTGTGTGTTAGGCGGTGAACAAGGCTACATTCCAGCTGGTGTGTGTTAGGCGGTAAACAAGGTTACAATCCAGCTGGAGTGTGTTAGGCGGTGAACAAGGCTACATTCCAGCTGGTGTGTGTTAGGCGGTGAACAAGGTTACATTTCAGCTGGTGTGTGTTAGGCGGTGAACAAGGCTACATTCAAGCTGGTGTGTGTTAGGGAGGTAAACAAGGTTACATTCCAGCTGGTGAGTGTTAGGCGGTTAACAAGGTTACAGCTAATGAAGGCTTTTCTGGACTCGAATGATAAGATATATCATTATCCCTCATGATTCCAGCTCAGTGGGCTCTTTTTAAATGCAATTGAAATCATGTTTTCTCACTATAATGAATGACGTGCAAGGTTATGGAAGATCTGAGTCTCGATAATTAAAATGGTCCTTCAAGCGCTTTTGTAAAAGGTTCAGGGCATACTTTTCCCATTACATGCGAAATAATATAACAGTTGAAAACATATTCAATATAAGTAGAACGAGAGTACTTGGTACTCAATATTAATATCTAGATAGCTGAAACACTACTTTAAGGCAAATATAAATTTCTGTTTGCGTGCGTGTGTATTGACAAGGACAAGCGATAATATTTCCATTTCATTGTAAAAATAGTGAAATAAGATATATTACTAATTGCATTGGTTTCTGCAGAATTCCACAACAAATCCACGAAAGCGCTTTTCCGATCCTTAAGGACATTGGTTTTCCTAGTTGAATATCACAAAGACAGTTACGCAGAAACAGTCAAAGTTTTTTTCGCAATAATTGTTTGTTCATTTGTGATTCAGAGTTAATAGTTTTCGAAGTTGAAGGTAAGTTGGTTTTGTAACGTCTGATATTGTTTCCGTTTGAATAAGACTCTCGAATATGTTAATACCTTTGTTTCTTCTCTGGATTCTGGCATTTTTATTTGCATAACGAAACGAAATGAACTCCGATAGAAGACCTGTAATAATATAATATTGAATAACTAAAGACAATATATTAAACTGAACTTAAACATTAAAGAACATATTGAAATGAAAACTTTCACATTAAAATATGTATCGATTGTAGTAATATTAGTATTTTAAATGGGCTTTAAATTTCAAAAATCTGTTGGCCAAAATACCATTGATTTGTCTCAAAATGAATAAAAACAAACGTTTTAATGCAAGAACAGAAATACATGAGGAACTGATATAATGCTTCGTTTTGAGGACATATTGTTCTTTCTAGGCCACGAACGTTGTCAAAAAGGACAGAAAATAAAACAATGTACATGTGCGCCATATTGTACATCTATCATTTCATATAAATGATCGCATACACTCTATACGACGAGGTCGACGCTGGTGTCGCATATGAAAGCTTAAAAATTCGAAATTCGAAAATTAAGCTTGTGCAAACATATAAATTGCGTTTTTTCACGAACTCGAATATCATAATGAAACTGATGTGTATTCCATTTTATGTTTATTAAACAATTATGTCATAAAACCTACACTTTTGTACAACCAGTGACAAATCAATGTGTGCATTTTTGGTATATGAATAATTTCATGCTTGAATTTTTTTTATGAAGGGACTTATTTTAATATGAGGTTTTCAAAATTTATTATTTCAAGCACATTGTTATCTCGCTATTCATTTTTTGGTACCTTTCTGTCGTTCAAAAGGTGATTTGATATTAAAAAAGGGAAAATATAACTTTCTTATCAGACGGGCTAAATTTCTGAAACTAACCGAATGTTTTGGTCTGTTAAACGCAATCAGAGGTGACCAAAATTAGGACAACCCTTTCTGTAAACGATTTAAACCAATGTCAGAAAACACACTTTATATCAATGACATTTTGCTGTTTTCATCTCTTTAACAGGTAAGCGATCCCACTATGAAACTTTGAATCTTTAATCACTAAAATAAAGAACCGAAGAGCATTATTGGTAAAATTGCAGTTTGTATGTTTATTATTTTTCAACTTTAATCCAACTGTAACCTGACAAGAAATGACCTATTTTGCAAACTTTTAAGCACAAAAATCGTATTTGTAATATGCATTCGATCATTTTTAAATTCCCTGGTGCTTCAAAACAATTCAACACGCTAATTAAATGAAAACCAAGAAGTGGAATAATATTTCCTTTACAAGGCTTGGTGCCGGTTTAATATTTCAGGGACGACCAAGAATAGAAAATGGTTTCATTTATTACAGACCATAAAATACAATTATCCAAGATAATTAGTCCTCATTTTATTAAATAACTGCTTTCATCTAGCCAACATTTCCCAAATGGCTACAGAGAGAAATAAACACCAGTAGAAACTGTCAACGTCAATTGTAATTTCTCGGGATCGCGATATCTTTTTAATCTACAAACTTTCCGGCGGAAGTGTAGCTTTCCAAACGTCTGCTTGAAATAACTGAAACAGGATGCGAAAACTTAATGAATCTTCCCATACCTCATATAAGATTTGTCATGTTCCTTGCCATGTTGAATCACCTAGTCTCGATTCTTTAAATTAGAATATTGAAAGTTGTGAATTTCTCAATTCTGAAGAGTTTTCTTCTACAATGTTAGCTATTTTATGGTCATGTGCACAGGAAAGTTTCATAGGGATTAAAAAAGCAGCAAAGTGAATGGTTTTGGAATGCCAGGTTGTTATATTTGATAGAAAGACACATGGTGTTTATAAGGGTTTGTCACTACCTTAATCAGTGTCGTACCTGGCCACGAGAAAGGATACTGTCCTCGCACTACATTGGTCATAAACTATTTTTCGGTTGTTATTTTATTAGGTTTTCTACTCCTGACTTGTGAATGATCGGACAACTTATATCCAATTATGATTAGACATAGTTTATACTAGAAATCATCGGAATACGCATATAAACACCTTTTATGTAACAATTAACACCATTCAATATTGAAACACGTTGAATTTGTGTTTTAACCAATACATGTGATTTATTCAATATCCGGAAATACAGACACACAGTTACTTGACTGCGAACTAAGCGAAGCCCGATGACAAGTATCTTGATCGCTGTGTTGGAAAATCTTATGCGATATGGTACTGTTGTCTGTGAGTATTCTTGGCATCAATCTTAACAAAATTGTCTAATAGAATCAGTAGAATCTTCTTTTTGACGGTCTTTATGCATAATTTAAACACTGCAACCTCGCCAACACTAAACTCTTTTGAACTTTATATAAAATAACGTTTTTATTTTAAACGTGAACATTTTCTATATTTGTATCATATAAATAGTTTTGTTAGGTGAAATTTGTATTCATAATGAATTAAGAATTTATTGCATTGACGATGAACTATGTAATAGAAATTATAAATACTTCTATCTGTCTTATATTAGTGACGTTTTAACTATTGCTTAAAGACAAATATATATCAAACCTAACTGCCAACTTTCAAGTTTAGCGCGACTATTTGCGTTTCACATTTCATGTGATTGTATTTAAATGTTGACTGCACATGCGTCAATACTTCAGCCTTCACTGCTTTTTGTTCGTTTTACAAATCGCGTGAAAAGGGCAGTTACGATTGCAATACTTATAAAAATGTATTATATGATACAAGCTTGCATTAGTCTATTTTACCTACGCACGATTTGCATATTTCACAGAAGTTGTTATTTGCTGATTCAGCGATAGTATAAATATCAGTTAAAGTTAGGACAATAAAAAACATTTATCAAGACAATAAGCCTTTCCTCTTATTGAATATTTCCTTTCGACACTCTAATGTCCGCCTTAAGAGAGATAATGCTACACCGGTAGGAACTATAAACGTCAATTGAAATTGCGGTTCCTCGTGATCATTTTTGAAGAAAAATCCGTTTAAACACATTTTTCTATAACGGCAGACGCTGAATAATGGGCAATAAAACCATGATTTATTTGAAAAAATAACAACAACATGTTAACATTCATTGCTAACGTTGGAGAAATACAATGTAGCGAGCTTGTAGAGTGAAACTTGGAGAACATGGTGAAACAGTTCTCACGAATTAGTCTTTCAACCGATCAACTTTCTTTCAACATAAATGGTAGTATAATTCTTGCCCTTAAAGATGTTGTTTTTGTTTTAATTTTGATGATATGGACATGTTGATCCCTTTTTATGGTGTTGTGCATCCATAATTACATTAAAATAAGAAGTTAATTTTAGACATTTAGATTGATAGACATTCGATATCTTAGGTTCCAGAAATACGATGCAGATTTTTTCTCTCTTACTAAATGTATCTTTTGGTCCAGCTGGAACATTTATGTAAAATAAGAATACAATAGACGCATATGAACGGTAAACATCCTGTGTATTCAACTGTAGCTGGAACGCAAAAAATGCCAGACGTATCAATATGGACATCAGTGTTATATTTCGAAGACTTATTGTTTCAAAACTGTTTCGAATATTGTAAAAAAAAAATGCAAACACAGATCCTCATTGGGTATATGCTGTTTTATTTGTATACGAATTGTTCAGACATTAACTTTAAAATTTGCTCAGGGTCGCGTTCCACCTTAGTTCTAGAATTGAAAAATAAAACGACATTTTGTAATGTTTGATGACGGGAAAAGCAGACACACAGACTATTAAATTACATGCAGATTTAAACATGAGCGTACATGCGCAAAATATGAATTTTTCACTATGCAACATGTCGGAACAAGATGAATGATGGTGTGACGTTAGAAAGTTAAGCCTTCGTTATACTTGCTGGTGTGTTTTTATTTAACGAAAATGAAATTTTCTTTTATTGAATGATGCTTGCAAGATGTTCCATTTTTTACATGATCTATGTGACACCATCATGGAACATAAATGTCATAAATGTCAATACAAGTGTCTATTTCTTAAATTCATTTTCCCTCACAATTTCAGATTGATTGATATGTTTACTAGAATAACGTCTAGTGGCCCAGCTGTACTACAGAGTACAAAGTTCTTCATTAGGTTCAGGGCATACATTTACCATTGCATGCGAAACCATGATATATTATCTGAAAAACATTCAATACAAGAAGAACGAGGGAACTTGGTACTCAACTTTAATATCAAGTTAAAAGGTCACGGGATCCTTCATTGTGTAATCAAGAATAGTAAGACATATGAATGATTTCATTGGTTTCTGATGATTTCTGCAGCAAGTCAAACCACAGATGCGCTTTTCCTACTTGAACTTGTATAGCTGTATGGGACATGTGACTTCCCAGATTGACAGTTGTGTAGAGACAGACAAAAGTTTGCTTGTAATAATGACTTGTTAATTTGTGATTGAAAAACGTAGTAGTATAATTTTTTGAAGTTGGCAGGATGGGTTTGTAACAATTGGTATTGTTTTACTTCTATTTCGATTATAAGATATGTATTTTTATGACTTTACTAACAATTTTGTTTTTTCTACCTTTCAGAATATACACAATGTATATAATAACTATTGACCAATGAAAATCACTAAAATGTGCAAAGTATCGTAACGAAGCGCATGTGGACAACACGTTTTTTAAGTTTTAAACAAATGGCTGCTGTACAATATTTTACTTCTTATTAATGTTTCTGTTTAAAGATTGTTATCAAAATCTTCCATAAGAAATTCTGGTAACATATTTTGCATGGCATATATAATATGTAATACATAAAGACCGACGCTTCCATAAAGATTATATTAATAAGAACTACAGATTTACAACCTAACAAACATGACGTCATAAGTTGACTCACTGTCATTAAATCGGTTAGAACAGATCGTGTTTTTGAAATGGGCTCGTTCCCTTTTACTAACTTATTTGTTAAAACTGTACACAATATGTTTATATTCCCTGGGGAATAACTACAGCAATATTTAGTAAAAAAGAATAATAAGGAAACCCAACTACTCCGACGGCGTTAACAACCAATGAGAGACATATTTTTACGATCCAGGTGAACAATGAATAAGGTAATGTTTAAGCTTTTGTTAAATTCATTAACGTTTTATAACATGGTCTTAAAATAAGCAATTTTGGATTTGCTAAGACAACAAAATGATGTTTAAGTTTATGTCAAATATGTCTCACTGAAAAAAAGAAGTGCACGTGGAAATTATATCAGGCTCCGTATTCAGGACAGGGTTCTGAACCGCACGGATTCTGTCTTCAAATTAGGTATTGTCTCCCGATCTGGAAACTGTCTCCGTTTATGGAATTCCCCTGAGTTGTCTCCGTTTGAGAACTTCTCCTAAGCTGGTAGTTTTTTTGTTAGAGTTTAATTGTAGCCATTACAACTTTCGATGAAAATAACGATATATAAAATATTATTTAAACATCTATGAAAATGTCAGTATTCAAAAAGAATATGAAATTAGCAGTAGTAGTAGTGGTGGTAGTGGTATTAGTAGTAATAGCAGTTACAGTAGTGCCTGGCATTGATTGAACAATGTCTTATAACCCATCACTTGTAGACCACCAGTCGATGCCAAAGCGCACACTCTTAATACCAAATTTATCCAGCTATTGGATACGTGCTTGTGATTGTGGTATCTGGTATCAGTTTGGTTTGTTTCGTTAATGGCCTAGGACAATGTGGGCTTTGTGCCAACGGTGAGTGCTATTTGTTTAGGTTTGATTTCAGAGTTTGTCCCCATAGTCCCTCAATGTCTATTTACAACATCTAGTACGCGTGGCGACAAGATAACTGTCGGAATTTTAGTCGAACACAATTAAAATCAAACGTAGAACATAACATACCAGCTAAACAATTCGACGCTCATAACCTTTCTCTTTGAAATTGATGTTTAGTCTTATATATATATAAATAAGGCACCCAAAGACAAGTGTTATCACGCTTTCTGCAGAATGTTGAAGGAAGCTCTGATACACATCGTGTTTATCAAATAATTGCATTAATAGCTGACGCATGAAATTTCCCTTGAGGTTTAATTTTTAAATAAACAAACATGCTCCGTCGGGTTTAAACAAACGATTTAGAGATTGTTTTCCAAATTCCATATTCTGTATTTAAAATCAAACAGTTATACTTTTATACACATAACTAACAGTTATACTTTTATACACATAACTAACAGTTATACTTTCATACACATAACTAACAGTTATATTTTCATACACATAACTAACAGTTATACTTTCATACACATAACTAACAGTTATACTTTCATACACATAACTAACAGTTAAACTTTCATCAACATAACTTACAGTTATACTTTCATACACATAACTAACAGTTAAACTTTCATCAACATAACTTACAGTTATACTTTCATACACATAACTAACAGTTATACTTTCATACACATAACTAACAGTTATACTTTAATGCACATAACTAACAATCATTCTTTAATACACATAACTAACAGTTATACTTTAATACACATAGCTAACAGTTATACTTTAATACACATAACTAACAGTTATACTTTCATACACATAACTTACAGTTATACTTTTATACACATAACTAACAGTTATACTTGTATACACATAACTAACAGTTATATTTTAATTCACATAACTAACAGTTATATTTTAATACACATAACTAACAGTTATACTTTCATACCCATAACTAACAGTTATATTTTCATACACATAACTAACAGTTATACTTTCATACACATAACTAACAGTTATATTTTCATACACATAACTAACTTATAAAAAAGTTTAATATTGTTATCACAATATTCGAAAGCGAGAAATCAAACAAACATAAAACAGGCAAAAAACAAACATAAGATTCATCCCTGTCACCGATTCATACCCACATTTGATATATCAACGATAGAAATAAGTGTCTGGTTACCCAATTTGATTTGTCAACTAATTATTAGCTTTCATTTGGACGAAAAGGAATATTATCGACTGTTTGAAATTAGCCAGACCATGTCTAAGATTATGCGCTCAGGTCAGATTAGTGAACCTAAACTAAAACAATCAATGTGCTTGCACTTAGTCAGATTGCCGTTTTAAATAATGGAACTGTTGGTAAAAGCTTCTTATTCAAAGCTAGTATGGCCCTCTTGTCTCGAGTCGTCTGATAAACTGGAAAGAGATATACACGGTTGGAAGAGCTCCTACTAGTTGAATTAGTATCGGATTATGGCACTAGGGTTCTCCCAGTCGAATACCAAGTTGACAGTAATTATTATATAGGTACAGCTGAAGGTCTGAAAAAAACAAAAACAAACATAATATATAAATTATTTCCTGCAGTTGTGTTGATAATGGTTTGTTTATAAATTACCATTAAGTATATTTGAATGTAATTGCCAGTGTCTATACTCAAGAGAATGGCTTCATGGCGTGTCAGTTTTCTTCAAAGTATAATGATAAAGTTAAATAGTGATGTTGTACGTTTAGCGCTCCGCATGTTATACTACATATTTACCATCAACTGCTCGTATGACCTTGCAAATTAGTGCAATGCAATAACAGTATAAGCTTGATGATCAATGGTTCCATTGAGGTAATCCAATATTTCCGACATGTTATTATTTTATAGTGTTGTAATTTTTCCAAAGTATGTATATGCTATATGTCACTTTTGGCGATCCAAAGAAAATATAGCGGGCTACTGCGGCCTGCGGCTAAATCTGACTTTTATTTTTATTTATATTTTTTGTGATTGTTGATGCAGTTGCCAGGATCGAATTACTACGAAAAAATGATGAACAGCATTAAAAAAGAAATCTTCGATTAGTATTGACCCTTAAAAGTATCATGAGTTTCTCATAATGACATGGCGGTCCTGCTGTGTCTATTGCATTATTGATGTGGCCTTCACTGTTTATTGTTCGTTTTACAAATCGCGTAAAAAACGCAGTTATGATTCCAGTACAAGCTTTATTAGTCTATTTTACCTAAACACGATCTGTAATACCTGAATTTGGGCCATCAAAACATACTTCACAGGAGTTGTTATTTGTTGATTCAGCGATAGTATAAATATCAGTTAAAGTTGGACAATAAAAAAACGTTTATCAATACAACAAACCTTCCCTCTTATTAAATATTTCCTTTCGACACTCTAATGTCCGCCATATGAGAGATAATTCTACACCGGTAGGAACTATAAACGTCAATTGAAATTGTGGTTCCTCGTGATCTTTTTTGAAGACACATCCGTTTCCATTTTTTTTTGTAACGGCAGACGCTGAAAAAAGTATCTTGATTTATTTTTTAAAAAAGCAACAATTTAACACTCATTGCCAGCGTCGGAGAAACACAATCTAACGAGCCTGTAGAGTAATACTGGGGAGAAAATGGTAGTATAACTCTTGCCCTTTAAGATGATGTTTATTTTTTAATTTTGATGATTTAAATATGTTGTCCCTTTTAAGGGTAGTGTTGGCCATTCAAAATACATTGAATCAAGAAGTTTAAATTAAGATATTTAGATGATAAAATTTGTTTGTTTTTGTTCTTTTCAAAGTTATTGATAGACATCCGATATCTTCTCTTCCAGCGATACGATGCAGATTATTTCTCTCTTACACATTTATGTTTTGAAAAAAATAATCGTTTGGTCCACTTTGAACATTAATGTAAAATGAAAAGACAATCGATGCACATGAACGGAAAAACCTGTGTATTCAACTGTCGTTGGAACGCAAAAAATTACAGCCGTCTCAATATGGACGTCAGTGATATATTTTTAAGACTCGTTATTTCAAAACTGTTTCGAATATTGAAAATGTAAAAACAATTTCTAATTTGGTGTATGCTGTTTTGTTTTCTTGTTTACTCAGTTATAAACTCAAAAAATTGCCCAGGTTCGTGTTCCACCTTAGGTCTGGAATAGAAAACTAAAACGACATCACTAGTGTGTATATAATTTGATGACGGGAAAAGCAGAAACACAGAATATTAAATCACTAACGGCTTTAGACATCAGCGTACAGGCACAAAAATATAAATTATTCACAATGCCGGAGCAAGTCGGAGCAAGTTTTCATGATGATGTGACGTCCGAAAGTTAAGCCTTCGTTATATTTGCTGTTGTGTTATAATCTCACGAAAATGAAATTTTCCTTTCAACGGATGATACGTGAGAGATGTTTCCTTTTCACATGATCTATGTGACACCATCATGGAACATAACTGTGAATACAAGTGCCTTTTGTTAGATTTATTTTCCCTTTTAAGTCCACACAATTTCAGACTGATTGATATGTTTATTAGAATAATGTCCAGCTGTACTACATAGTAGAAAGTTATTCATGTTTTTCAGGGCATACATTTACCATTGCACGCGAAACCATGATATTTTATCTGAAATACATTCAATACAGTCAAGAAGAACGAGGGAACTTGGTTCTCAACTTAAATATCGAGATATCATCTAGGGCATTAATCTACGTCAAATAGAACAAGGTCAAGGAATCCTTTTCATTGTATGAACACGAATGTAAAACATATGACTGATTTAATTCGTTTTTGATGAGTTTTTCTGCAAGTCAAACCACGGAAGTGCATTTCCTAGTTGAATTAGTATAGGAGTATGAAACATGTGATTTCCCAGTTGGATACCAGATTGACAATTGTGAAGAGACAGACAATTGTTTGCTCGCAATAAATACTTGTTCATATGTGATTGAAAAACGTAATAGTTTAACTTTTGGAAGTTGGAGGTTGGGCTTGTAACAATTGCTATTGTTTTACTTTCAATTAGATTATTATATATGTGTTTTAATGACTTTTCTATCACTTTTGTTGAAAATACAATGCATATATAATGTATGTAATAACTATTGAGCAATGAAAATCACTAAAATGTTCGAAATAGCGTAATGAGGCGCATGTGGACAACACGTTTTTAAGTTTTAAACAAATGGCTGCTGTACAATATTTTACTTTTTCTTAATGTTTCGGTTTAAAGAATGGTATCAAAATGTTTCATAAGAAATTCTGGTAACATATTTTGCATGGCATATCTGATATATAGTACATAAAGACCGACGTGTTCATAAAGATTATTTAAATAAGAATTGCAGATTTACATTCTAACAAACATGACGTCATAAGTTGACTCACTCACTAAATCGGTTAGAACGTATATATTTTTTGTAAAATGGGCTCGCTCCCTTTTAGTCAATATGTTTATATTCCCTGGGGAATAACTATATCAAAATAAGGGAAACAAAATTAAGGAAACTCAACTTATCCAACAGCATTATTTATTTTTAGAAAATATTTAAACATTTGATTTGTATATATGTTTAATCATTATACTTACTTTTTTTATCTCGCCATATGATCATAGATTTAAGAAGCTTTGTCTATTTAGTTTATTTCAGATATCATCGAATATTCGTCCGGAATGAAAAGCAATATACATTTTTATTTGCCGGATTGTTTTGACTCTGTACATATATAATAATGCGAGTTTGTCAAGCAATCTAATCTATCTTTATTTCTTGCAAAATTGGTAAGTGTGTGAATTAAACAGGGTGTATTTATAAGTAATTTATAACCTATTCTTATTACGTGATGTCACGCAATATACTCTTATAGTATAGCATACAAATATAGCTACTGTGTTTAACGAACATCTTTGCCTGCAGCAAGCATAACTGTATAAAACATTCACACTGTTTGGCTGATATTGTGCGGGATTGATATAGCGTTAATTTATACGTATTATTTGATATTTGAAAGTATTTTCGAGGTAAGAGTATTCTGTTATACATATGCATACATGTGAAATTCGGTTATATCACAAACTCATAATATGTTCTTGAAATTTTTTTGCATTTGGTTTTTATGCTGCATAAATTTCATGATCCTTATAAGGAACAATTTGCAAAATAGAGTGAACATTTCAAATATTCTTATTGTTATTATTCTGGGAATTAGTTTTATAATGGGTGTGTTTTGTATGAGTCTTTCAATATCCATCACAACCAGCATATTTTTCTTCTACTGTATGATAAATTTCCCATATGTGACGTCGACACAACTGAATACAGTAGCAGTTGCAGTAACAATAGCAGTAGCAGCAGCAGCAACAACAGCAACAGCAGGAGCAGCAACAGTAGCAGTAGTAGTAGTAGTAGTATTAGAAGTAGTAGTTGTAGTAGTAGTAGAGTAATAGTAGTAGTAGTAGTAGTAGTGGTAGTAGTAGTAGTGGCCTTGGTGGTGGTGGTGGTTGTGGCGGCGGTGGTGGTGGTTGTGTTGGTGGTAGTGATAGTGGCCGTGGTGGTGGTGGTGGTGGTAGTCGTAGTGGTGGTGGTGGTAGTATCAGTAACAGTAACAGTAGTGCCTAGCATTGATTGAACAATGTTATATAACACATTACTTGTAGACCATTAGTCGATGCCAAAGAGCACACTCTTAATACCAAATTACTCAGCTATTGGATAAATGCTTATGATTGTGGTTTCTGGTATCAGTTTGGCTTGTTTCGTTAATGGCCTAGGACAATGTGGGTTTTGTGCCGACGGTTTGGGCTATTTGTGAAGGTTTTATTTCAGAGTTTTTCCCATTAGTCTTTAAATGTCTATTTACAACATCTAGTACGCGTGGCGACGAGAATATGTCGGAGTTTGAGTCGAACAAGCATCAAACGTAAAAATAACATACCAGCTACACAATTCGACGCTTATAACTCTATCTCTTTGAAATTGATGTCTAGTTTTGAATATATAAATAAGGCACCCAAAGACAAGTGTGTCCATACTTTTTTTGCAAATTTGTTGAAGGAAGATCTGATACACATCGTTTATATCAAATAATTGCTTTAATAGCTGACGCATGAAATTTCCCTTGAGGTTTAATTTCTAAATTAACACACCGTCGGGTTTAAATAAATGATTTAGAGATTGTTTTCCAAATAGCATTTGGGAGCTACTTAACTTTATTTGAACCCAATAATTTTATTTTAATACACATAACTAACAATTATAAAAAAGTATAATACTGTTATCATGAGGCACAATTTTCGAAAGCGAGAAATAAAACAAACATGAAACAAGAAAACAAAACAAAAACATAATAAACATCCATGTCACCGATTCATGGGGCTACCCACATTGGATACATCAACGATAGAAATAGTGTCTGGTAACCCAATTGAATTTATCAACACATTGGGCGTCTTCGGGCGCTTGTTTCCAGGATAGAATCGAGTCGATTCGGAACGTGTAACTCGCGTAAGCGCCCTAACACCGGGAACCGGTAGTAGAGTTGTTCGCTGTAAATCATGCACGCATCGTTCTTAACTTTACTTTCCGCCATTTTGTTCTCGTGTAGTTCTCGGTCCTCCCGGTTTGTAGGTAGTGTGGAATTTTGACCCGAGAACAATGTTCTGGGACATTGTTCGTGTCGTTAGGGCGATTGTATCAAGGATCCGACTCAGAAGAACAAGAAGAACGAAGCGCCCAAAGACGCCAACTATGTAGTATTAAGTGTTGGGTAACCCCATTGTATTTTGTCATCGAGTTATCCAGCAATAAGTGTTTGGTAATATATTTGGATATTTCAACGGATTGTATGTCGATTTGTTCAGGGTAACTCTATTTCATTTGTAAACGAATTATCTAGCAATAAGTTTTATGTAATAGAACTTGGACCAGTCGACATATCGCCAAGCAATTGATTTTGGGTAACCCCATTGGATCTGTAAACGAATTATATAGCATTAGGTGTTGTAAAACAGAATTGGATATGTCTACGTATCGTCTAGCAATAAGTGTTGGGTAACCGCTTTGGAAAGGTCGACGAATTGTCGCGCAGTGAGTTTTAGACAAATTTATTCATATATCAACGTATTGCCTAACAATAGGGGTGGTGTAACTGGATTGCATAGTTTATTGGAAACATAGGGAACATCACGGATACTAAAACCAGTTTCCAACGTTCAACCAGACACTTGAAAATTTAAAGTATATATTCTGTCAATTAAAAAAATAGACTTCTTATTTAAACATTTAAATGGACATGGTTATTCTCCTCCCGCCTCGACACATTCCAAGTTGTCTCCAGAATTAGCCAGATTGTTGTGTTTTGATATGGTTTATGTCAGGTAATAAGATCTAAGAAGGTGAGTTATAATAAAAATGGTTGCATTTTAACTTCCTATTGGGACGAAAAGGAATATTATTGACAGTCTACAATTAGCCAGACCATGTCTAAGATGTAACGCGATCAACTATGATTCGTTGACCTCAACTAAATCAATCAAATGCTTGCACTTAGTCTTATTGTAGTAATGAAAATGTTTGGCAAAACCTCCTTATCCATAGCTATAATGACCCTATCGTCTTGATTCGTCCTATATACTCGAAAGAGATGCGCACGGATGGATGAGCTCGTATTAGTTAAGTTAGTATCGGATTATCGCAGTTTGGTTTTCCCAGTCAAATACCAAATTGACAGAAACTTTTATATAGGTGCAGCTGAAGGCATGAGAAGTAAAAAAAATATAAATTATGTCCTGCAGTTGTGTTGATAATGCTTTTTCTAGACATTTCCTTTAAGTGTATTTTTAATGTAATTGACTGTGACTATACTATAGCCAAGATATATCAAAAACACCTATATGCTTAAAGATCTCTATGTTGTAAAAACAATCTATCATCCCCCCCCCCCACACACACAAAGTAATGGCCCTTTTCTGTTCAAAATATAACTTTATTTATATGAATATAAAACAGTTATGCGATAAGCGCTGTTTAGGCTAGATGTCTCTCCTCTCTCTCTCTCTCTCTCTCTCTCTCTCTCTCTCTCTCTCTCTATATATATATATATATATATATATATTAGTTGTTTAGAATATCGAGTACTTCCTATTTATTTCTGTGGTTTTCATACTTATCATTGTTTAATGCTATTTGTTTTTTTTTTAATTTTGATTCTTAATTTCCAAAAAGGCAAAATTGCATTGTCTGTCATAACATTTTGTTAAGTTGATATAAATTTTCAAAAATCATAGCTATTACTGTATTTGCTTTTTTGACTACTCCCTATAGGGCTTCATTTTTGTAATTTTTTATATTCATTGACGTCGATGTAATAAAGTTGTTTAATTAATTCCATAACTGTTGTGTTTTTGACATTCCCAATATAAATGTTCAATTGATTATACATTTGAATTGCAAAATGTACATAGACTGCAGTCGACTAATTTGAGTTTAAACAAAAACTTGTTGGTCGGTAATATTCTCATAAGGAATTTGTAGTTGAAACTACGCAATGTTTTATCTATCGTTGATTTGTTAGTGTTACCATATACAGTTTTCCAATACAGATTTTCACTAATTTCAAGAGTTTCTTTCCATTTTGCTTCTGAACTCGATTGAAGAATATTGTGCAACAAAATTGAATACAAAAGTTTGTTTGTTTGTATCATGTTCAACTTTTTCTTTAAATTGTTTAATATTAGTGTGAATAATCCCATATGAAATCAGATGTGTTTTAATATGTAATGAAATTGATCGAAAAAGTATTTCATAATTTATTAAATCTGTATTCCTGATATTGTATAGGTATTGTATTTGATTAAATTCGTAGAAACTGTTGTTCTATAGTCAAAAACATGTTCAAGATACTTAATACCTTTTTCATCCATTGTTTGAAAAACAGAGTATTCCCTAGATTGCAAATTTTTTAGTAATTCCATATTACTGTTTAAGCTGTTTTCAATGAGTTTTAGTCATAGATTTGATTAATTTTACTCTAGGCTTTGAGGACATCATTAATGAATGAACAATCTTTTGGAAATTTTGTTTATTATGACATTGCCTAATTCACATTCAAAAATCTATATTTGAAAAATTAATTTATTATTAATTTAAATAAATTTATTTCCACAATGTAAAAGCTCCTTTTTAAGGTTTGTTTTCCATTGACTTTTGTTTTTGTCGTCTAAATATCTTTATACCCAGACAACTTTAATGGTGTTAAGAAAAAGTTCGACATTTGTAAGTTTTAGTCCACCGTTTTCGTGGGTTTGGTACACAATATATCTTTTTACTTTGTCTGGCTTCTTGTCCCAGATGAATTTGAAGATAGATATTTGCTTGGATTAGCGCAATGGAATAACAGTCAAAATAAGCGTGATGATATGATTTATTTTCAAAGTTGTTTGATGGTATCAATGAGGTAACCCAAGTATTTGATGGTATCAATGAGGTAACCCAAGTATCTCGGACATGTAATTTGTATTGGTGTTCATTTTTCCAAAGTATGTATATGTTAGACATCAATTTTCAAGATCTACAGAAAATAGAGCGAGATTCCTCAGCCTGCGCCTAAATTGGACTCATACTTTTGGTGATTGTTGGTGCATTTGTCAGAATCTTTCTAGAACGTAAAGATAATTGACAGAAAAATCCTCGATTGTCATTGTCCCTTACAAAAAGCATTATGATTTGTCATCACGAAATTGCGGTTCTACTGTGTCTATTGCATTATTGATGTGATTCGTAATAGGTATTTTTGCCCTCTGGGCTTGTCACACTAGTTTTCATTGGCATATTGAACTAGATTCTAGAAAATACTTTATCGTCCAGGACAACTCAACTTAAGGCAAAATGAGCCGAATGTATTTTCAATAATGTGCTCGTCGTTAGTTTTTAGATTGTCGATGACGCCCGCGTGTCTAACAATCTAATTTAACTTCATAACCTTTCAACTAATATGTAGCTTCTATTCATTAATTATAGCATGCAAATCAACTTTTGGGTAGAACTTGAATGTCTATTTTTGGGTTTTATCTGATGCATGGCTTATAGTATTCGATAGGAATGGTGCAAATCTAAGTAACGTGTATATACTGAATTCAAAGTAGTTTTAAAAATACAAATTCCATACAAACTGTATCAATTCCAATCGACAAGGACTGATTTTTTTCTTTTATTTGTTTCCGATCTGACCCTAGGGCACGCGCGAAAACAGATAACGATACAACGACAAGACGTTTATGAGAGTCAAGCACTACCTTAATGTGTGGTGTCCTGACCATGAGAGGTAATAATGAGGTCTGAGTACTACTTTGTCCGTAGGATTCTAGTGACTTATGTTCCCAAATTGTTAAGCGACAGAATATACCAATATTATAAAACCTCTTATTATCACGGATCATGGAACCTGATTTTAATTTAGCGCGAGAACCCGCGTTATTTGTGTGATTGTATTGGAATGTTAAATGCACATGCGCCAATAGTTATAAACGGAGTTGAAAGTCTACAACTCAAACATTTATCAATTTTCCTCTATTGTGCAGGCTTTAAGTAAGCTATTTCTACCACTTCACACAATTTGCAGAATCTGCATTTGTGCAATCACAGCATACTTTTCTTCAGTTTTTTACTATATTTATTTTTCATTATATAATAATAACTATTTGAGATATTCTCTTAAATGATATAGTTAGATAAGACAGTTTGCATCGTTGCCTGTTTCTTTCTTTGACTTTAAACCCTAACTATTTGCTTTCCGTTGGATTATGAAGATTTATCATTGAAATAAAATGATATTTGTGCTGTTTTATACTGTATCCGCCTCTCACTTCTGAATCAAACGTCAGGATAGTTTCCGTTCCTCTTTGCAATCTGAAATGTTCTGCAATTTAACTATGAAAAACAACAACAACATATTCCTGTTAATAATACTGCTTAAAAGATAATAAATGACAAGATTATTGTAGTTTGCCAGAAAACGCCCATATTTTTGCGAACGAAACGTCATTTCGGCAATGATGTCGTTGATTTTGTATCCCAGCCCTATGCGCTCTTGCGTTGTATTTGGAAGTAAAATCGGGCTTAAATTTTAGAACAGTGTAACATATTGAATTGATACCTAACTGTTTGAAACAGTAAAATATCATTTTAATTTCACTGTTTAATTGATATTATAGAACAGCGGAACGCATACAATCTCAAGCTAAGAATTATCGTTATCATTTACATTTCTGATAAAACTATTGTAAAACATGAACTACCATAAAACTAACCAAACAGGAACAGAAGAGAGACATAGTATCAGAAGAGAGACATAGTATCAGAAAAGAGACATAGTATAAGCCTCAATGCTTTCTTCTCAATTCTGTGTACACTATTGTTTTGTGCATAATTTACATGTTTTTCTGTTTCAATGCATTACGTAATTGGTCTTTGTTAATTTTGATTATGGTCAAATTTGTAGAACTAAACTAATTGTAATTATTATATCGAAATAAATATTGTTCCAAACAGGAACATTTTAAAATGAAAAAATAGCACGTTTAACTTGCACGTGCTCATGATTAAATTGTTTTCTTTTTGTTTTGTTTTAAAAACTTGATCGCCGTTCAACATCATTTCCGTGTTAATCAATAACACATATTACAACTAACATCATCTGAAAGGAATATAATGTTCTCAAAATAAATCATAGCAGCGTGATTTTGTTTTGTTTCTATGATAGTTTCAATGTGTTGACCCAAGTTTTTTTTATCATGCACAAATGATTGGTGTTATCTGACGGTGCTACAGAATATTGTTCTAATTTGTTCTAAATAAAGATTGAAAATAGCGGTCCAATACGGTAGAGGAAGTGAATTGCACTTATCCAGACATAAGTTTGATTTTTGCATTCGTCTGCACTCCAGTAATGCTATGATTTTGAGTTCGATATGAATTGGTTTTATTTCTTGTCCCTGCTGTTACTCTTGCATTATTGATGTGATTCGTAGTAGGTTGTTGTGTATTCCACTTATCTAATGTCACAAAGCTGACACAAACACTCGACGGGGTTGATTTTTCATATAGCAAGTGCTATAAATAGTTTAGAAAACAATAAAAGAATTTCGAATTTGTATTCAATATTTCATAACATGGTTACCAACTTTGTCTTCAATCCAGACATCTAAAATCAAATATATATCTTTGGGCTTTATCTTATAAATGCCATTTTGGAATCGAACGGAATGGCTTCAATCTTAGAAACGTGTAGATATTAAATCTAAATTAGTTTTAGAATATAACTATAATACAAAATGTATTCATCCCAAACTAACTAGGACAGTATCGTCCCATTTATGTCAATATCACTACAAATAGTCGTGCTTTCTTAATGCGCATTGATAATGAACTAATGTACGAGCCGAACTATCATAATGATAGTACATGACGATGTCATTTGTCACAAGGTATCAGCGATGATTACTATGTGAAGTTTATGTTGATATGAGTGTACTATATGTGCCATCATTGCCAGCATTTTATCTCTATGTCTCACAGGCATTATTATCTTGAAGCAAAACATCTGTTCTACGCAAGCGTTGATCTTAGAGTTCTCATGACTATAGGCATATTAGTCGGATTCTAATGAAACATAATCACAATACCTAGGACTGACACTGCTACGACATCCGTAAATCGTTATTATCCGGGAAAATGCAAGAGACGAATAATCGATATCGTATCAGTATTATTAATTTTCTAGGGTTCTGTTTGAGTTTCAACGTGAATATTAATTTTTCATTATGAAAACTTAGGACGATCGCAGCCGTTGGCAAAATGTGGACATCAAAAAGCAACAACTACCTTTTACGATTGGTAAAAGCTCACTCGTCGAAACTATTAACATGACAACTATGGAAACTAGTTTCAAGTTTGGTTTAATATAGTTTTGTTAGAAATTTGCAAACGCTGTTTATTTGAAACTTATAACATCACACCATTTCGATCGGCCGTAAAAAATCTTACCCAAGGGCACGCGCGTAAGCCGATAACGATACAACGACACACGACGTTTATGAGGGTCAATCACTACATTAAAGTGTGGTGTATCAGACCGTGAGAGGTAATACTGAAGTCTGAGTACTACTTTGACCGAGGGATCCTAGTGACTTATGTTCCCAAATTGTACAGAGACAGAATACAGCAACATTATAATACCTTATTATCATAGATCATGAAACCTGATTTAGCGCGAGCACCCGCGTTATTCATTTGAATGTAATAAAATGTTAGTTGCACATGCGCCAATAGTTATCGTGTTATAAACGGAGCTAAATGTCTACTACTCAATTATTTATTATTGTTTATGTATGATGCAGGCTTAAAGAGACCATTTCACCTCTTCACACGTTTTTGCAATACATGAATTTGGGCAATCACAACATATTTTCCTGATTTTTTTTACCAATTTAGAAAGGAGTACTTCCAAAAATATTTACAAAAGCAATAACGTTGGCTTAACTCTATTTATGCTATTTTTCATTATACAAAACATGATATCTTTCTTGATAATTTAACATGGAAAGACATATTAATTTATACGATTGACTCATTGACCGTGGAATCGACCTGAAATTAAAAGATTGTGTGAACAACTAGTGTCTAACTCCATCGCCAATGGTCAATGTCATATTGATTGTCATGTAAAGAAAAAGAAATACAATAAGTCATACGAAAGCAAACTTATTAAAACAGTTTATGTAGAGGGTTATACAATTATAGTATCCATCTAAACACCAGGCTACGTAATTGGTACTATAACATATATTACATAAAGCGGGCATAATTGGACCTTCTAAGATATTTGTGCTCTATACTATGTCTCTGTACGTACAGCTCGAGCAATGGATAGCGCACACTTTTATCAAACCGAACCACAGACACCGCCTTAGCAAGGCGGCAAATGACATTGCTCACATCTAATAATTTAATTGGTATATAAATGTTTCATGTGTTGAGTACAAATAAGTGCCACTTAAAGCCAATGAGACGAAGGTAGGAGTGCAATAATCACTTGCCTTTAAGCGATTAATGGATTTTTTGTTTGAACTGTTTTTCCACAAAGTGATATGGATTCTCTTATTTTACCTCCGTTCGTGCGTTGTTCGTGTTCTGGTCTTGTTCATGAAGTAAAAATGATAATTCATCATTGAAAAATTGTGCAGAAGCAAGTTAAGCTTACAGGTGTTATTCTCAGTTAACAGGTTATTTAATATTTATAGCATATACTAACAACTTTTAGAAATACGCTCTTCAATGATATAGTTAGATAATAACATACTTTTTAATGGCTTTTAAGACAGTTTGCATCGTTGCCTGTTTCTTTTAAAGTTGAGCTCAAATCTTCATTTTAAGACTTAATCATTTTCTTTCCCTTGGATAATGAAGATTTATCAGTGAAATAAAATGATATTTGAATAATTCTTAACGGTACCTCGCTCTCACTTCTTAATCAAAATTCAGCATAGTGTTTCTTTCTCTGTTTGCAATCTGAAATGAACTGCAAACTTATTCTGAAAAACAACAACAACAACAACATATTTCTCTTACCTATACGGCTAAAAAGGAAATGAAATGACAGATTTTTGTAGTTTTCCAGAAAAACGCCCAAAATATATGCGAATGAAACGTCATTTTGAAAATTGAAGCCGTTGATATTTTATCCGAGCCCTGTACGTTCTGGCGTTATATTTGGAGGTATACGCGGGCTTAAGTATCGAAACAGTTAAACATATTGATTTGATACTTAAACGTTTGAAACAGTGAAATATCACTTTTATTCCACTGCTTAATTGATATCGATCACTGGAACGCATTCGTTTATCATTTAGATTCAGATAGAATTATTATAAAAACATAAACTACACTAAAAAAAATCAAACAAAAACATATTAAAAGGAAAGAAAATAAATAAAATAAATAATTGCACGGTCAACCTGCACCTGCTCATGATTAAATTGTTTTCATTTTGTTTTGTTTTTTACAACTTGGTTGCCGTTCAATCTCATTTCTGTGGTAAGAAATAAAACATATAACAGCTGAAATGATCTGAAAAGAATGTCCTCAAAATTAGTTATAGGAGCGTTTTAATGGGATATCTTTATAGTTCTATGATAGTATCAATGTGTTGATCCAATAGTTTTTTATCATGCACAAATGATTGGTGTTATCTGACCGTACTATGGAATATTTTTCTAATGTGTTCTTAATTATAATTCAGTTTTGAAATGGCGGCCCAATATGGTGAAGTAAGTGAGTTGCACTTATGCAGACATATGCTTGAATTTTGCTTTCGTCTGCATCCCAGTAATTTCATGATTGTGAGTTCGATATGAATTGGTTTAATTGCTTGTCCCTGCTGTTACTCTTGCATTAATGATGTGATTAATAGTAGGCTGTTGTGCCTCCTGGGCTATTTGCACTAGTTTCAATTGGAATATTGAATTAGATTCCGAAAATCTTTATCGTCCTGAACAACTCAGCCACAGGCATAATGCGCAGATTGCTTTTTTAACATCCTCCTCGTTGTTATTTTTTATATTATCAATTAAGCCCGCGTGTTTGTCATGCATTTAACTTTATCTTTATGTCACAAAGCTAACACAAACACTCGACGGGGTTGCGTTTCATATCACTTGTGCTATAAATAGTTTTAGAAAACAATTCACTGATTTAAAATTTGTATTCAATATTTTATAACACGGTTACCAATTTTGTCTCCATTCCAGACATCTAAAATCAAATCTATATCTTTTGGCTTTTTCTTAAGCATGCCATATTGGAAAAGAAGGGTATGGTGTCAATCTTAGTAACGTGTTCATATTGAATGTAAAGTAGTTTTAGAATATAAATTTCATACAAGCTGTATCCACCCAAAAGAACAAGGTCAAGCTAATTCCGTTTATGTAAAACCACTAAAAAGTCATGCTTTATTTAATGAACATTTATCATACCAAATATGCGAGCAACTTTATCAAAGTTATAGTATATGAGAATGCCATTTGCTATAAGGAATTAGCGAATACTACTTTGTGCAGTATATCAGAATTGTCAATGTATAATTTTGTCTCATAGTCAGTATTGTTTTGAAGCAGAACGGTTAATACATCTGTGCTATAAAGAATTGTCATGACCTTATACATCTTAAGCCGGACTTGAAAGGAACATTATCACACTATGTAGGACTCGCACGCGTACGGTGTCCGTAAATCGTTATTATCAAGGAACTGCGAGAGACGTTTCAGCGTATCAGCATTGAACATTTTCGAGGGCAATGTTGGAGTTTTAAAGTGAATACTAATTTTGCATTATGAAATCCTAAAACGATCTCAACCTTCGGCAAAACGTGGAAATTAAAAAGCAACAGCTACGTATTGAAATTGGTAAAAGCTCATTCGACAAAACTATTAACATGACAACAACAAAAAGTTTCAAGTTTGGTTAGAAATAGTTTTGTTAGAAATTTACAAACGCTGTGTATTTAAAACATTTTAATGCCTCCAAATGAGGGCATATTGAAAAAAAAACACGGTCCGTTTCGTCAGGGCTGTACGTTTGTCATGCGTATTCCGATTGTAAAATGACCTAGCTTAAAATTAATGCACATACATCGTACCAATGCGCAAGATCCAAGTCTCTACATCAAAGCTTGAGATCTTACTTAGTGGCTTATCATGGTGCATATATGAATATGCATTATACTTGGGCTTATCTGGGTTGTAACTTTGTCATGCAATGAAGGCTTTAAAATAGCCTGGCACAACTGTTCGGCATATAAAGGTTCGGTTTCGAGTGAAAATATGGGTAGTGTTTGGTCTGTAGCATTGTTATACAAAGGGGATTTTGAAAAAAATGTCTATCATTGGGTTTCATTTTATGCATGTCTCATAGTATTCGATCGTTATGGTGCAAATCTTAGTAACGTGTATACATTGAAATTTAAGTAGTTAAGCATATAAATTCCATACCAACTGTATCAATTTCAATCGACAAGGACTGATTTTATCTTTCATGTGTTTCCGATCGGATAGAAATCTGACCCAAGAGCACGCGCGTTAGCCGATAACGATGCAACGACATAGTACGATTAGGAGGGTCAAGCACTACACTAATGTGTGGTGTATCTGACCCTGAGAGGTAACACTGAAGTCCGAGTTCTATGGTGATTTTGATAATCTTTACTGTCAATGAAAACTCAGCCACAGTCATAATACGGAGATTGTATTTTCAATATTATGCTCGTCGTTAGTTTGTTTGCCATATTTTCAATTAAACCCGCGTGTTTGTCATGCAATCCTCTTATCTTTATGTCACAAAGCCGACACAAACACTCGACGGGGCTGATTTTTCATATAAAAAGTGCTATTAATAGTTGTAGAAAACATAAAGTAGTTTTTGAATTTGTTTTCACTGTTTCGTAACATTTAAATATATTTTGTCTTAATTTAGACATCAAAAATCGATTTGTTTTATCTTTGGACATTTAATTGTACATGCTTTATTGCATTCGACCTACTTGGTGCCGACCTTATTAATGTGGATATATTGAATCTATAGTAGTGTTAGAATATAACTTTCATACAAACTATATCCATCAAAAAGAACAAGAACAGAGCATTTATCATACACTGATGTGCGAGCAATAGTACATGGCGATGCCATTTGCCTTAAGGAATCAACGAAGACTACTTTGAGCAGTATATGTTGATGTGTTTCATATGTGCGATCATTAACATCGTTGTTAAGTTATGTCTCATAGATTGTATTGTCTTGAAGCAAAGCTTTAATAACGTCTGTACTATGCAGACGTTAAGTGATGACCTTTTATATGATACATTTTTTCGGCCTTAAACCAAACATAATCATAATACGAAGGACTCACACTGGTACAGCGTCCGTAAATCGTTTTTATCCGGGAAATGCGAGATACTTTCTTTTTTAAAAGCGTTTCAGTATTGAACATTTTCTAGGGCACTGTTTGAGTTTCAAAGTCAATATTAGTTTTTCATTATGAAATCTTAGAACGATCGCAACCTTTGGCAGGATGTGGACATTAATACGCAACAACTACGTCTTCCAATTGGCAAAAGCTCATTCGTCGAAACTATCACTCGGCATTTACGGGCGACATGTCGGGTGCAACTCTTAGGTCCTGATCTCTAGATGTGTTGCGAGGAAGTCCCAAATCCCAACGTTCGCCTCCCCCTCCTTGCACACACATGCATTTGAAGTCAACAATAATGGGTACCTGTATGTATGGTTATAGTTTTGTCGAGTTCTTCCTGATTGTAGGCATATTCAATTAATCTGTCTCGCACTGTTTAGGCATTTTTCACTGATGACAATGACAGCTTTTGCTTAATTACTTAATTATCACTTTGAATATTAACCTTCTTGTCCACAAGTGAAGTTATGATCAAACGTTGTTTTCCTTGATATTTCTGAACAGTGTCTTAGAATTTGCAGTTCATAGTATTGGCATACTATATTTAGACGCGCTTATATAGACACATACAGGGTGTATTTTATAAACATAATCGTGCGGTTTTCGTGCGATTTCACTTAATGTTATATTGCAAGCAGTTTCGGGCTCAGGGCGCGGAATCTTGCGCATTGCAAGAATCATCGTAAAGCATTAGCAGCGGCCACTTCAGAGCTTCAAATACCAACAATATATCTCACTATTACAAGGCAACCTGCATTCAGCGAATCCTTTACTGTCGTAACCATTTCATCGATCACAAAGCAGACCTATACTTATCTGTGTTTTCCATCTTCCGTATTTGTACACATTTGCTTTGTTCACAGATTTTTTCGGTTTTTTATACCTTTTCCAATAGCTCCGAGATCGATACAAAATTATGATATTTCACTACTCATCCTTCGTTGGTGCTTAGTACATAAGCAAGGCTAGGTTAGCGTGAAATGACATTATGTGTCAACTGTCTCGCATAACAAGGTTCGCACTATTCAATTATGACTTTTGTGTTCCTTATAGTGAAGAATGTAGAACATTTAGGTTGTGTCGAAAGCCTATGAAGTATGCAGCTATGAATAAAGCAACAAGACTGACGGACGAACTAGTTGAGTAATTAACTTTTCCAGAAAATATGCAGTATATTAAGTGTTATTATAACTTTTGAAGAGAGAAATAGAAAATAATTGTTGTCGTAACCTTTCCCGAACACCTCTCGTCTTAGGTATCGAATGGTTATGGTTGTCTTATTCTTGCTTGATCATTGTTTGATTAATGTTAACCATGCTTTTCTGTTGGTCTTGAAATGGTAAACCTGTTAAGGTTTTGCTATTGACTGCTTTTTTTGCTCAATCGTCCTGAAATCGCATAAAGAACATACCCTACCATCAAGGGACGGTATTAAAGCATTTATACTCCTGAGAATAAAAGAACCTTATGTTCATAATCCATGGAGCTTGGATACCTCAGGTAGCAAATTGCCTTCTTGTTGTGGTTGGAAGTTCAGTTGCATTATGCTATCTTGGGAAAGCGCGGCCATTTGCAGAAGAAATGTTAACTGTTATTAATTTTTTAGATTTCAGTAAAAAAACAGATCGACGTTCGGATATATATATATAATTTTGAAGCAGAAACATTATTGAATTTATATCCGGCCTACCTGTATTTCTTTAATTGTAAAATGTCAGTTTTTTGTCAACTTCTTATATTTTGCATTTCCCCTGTTTTTTTTAATATGTTTTGCTAAACTTCGGATGTTTGTCTCGTGTAAACTTTTGGAGTTTTATCGGCGCCGGCATATTTAATGAATTAATATGGAAATCTGTCATTAATTTGCACTTAATTTTCCTTCAAACAGTAAGTTAAATGAGACATTCGATCGTTATTAGACAAGTTGCATTAGTCATACTAAATGCCTTTTTTTCACAAACTGTATTTATTCCATAAAGCGTATCACAATCAAAACGATATGATCGTTTGAGTAAACTAGGCCTATTAATAATAATAAGCTAACACACAAATTGATTTGTTTGTACTTGTTGATTCATATTTAAGAGATAAAACTATTATCATAAACAACGAAAGTACATCCGAGGTTAGAAACAATTTATAACATGTTCTAATCTAAGGAGCTGTATATATGGATATCAATTATAAACATGAGGTTGTAAATAATTGATATACCACCGCTGTTAATCTTAGCTTAGTCTTTTGATGTCTATCTTCTAGTAAGTCCGTCGGGAGAACTTTACCGTCGTATATTATTATTGATGATCTGATCTGTGTTTTTGGTTAGTTATTCTTCACTAGTTAGAAACCTCAATTAAAAAAGTCGAGAGCTCGATTCCTGCCAGGTGGCACGTTCTGTCGTTTTCTCATTATGGACATTATTATTAAGCTAAAGCTAACTAGTATATTGCAATAGAAACGTTTAATTGTAGCAACAGGTACGTATATACTTCAAAAGAACTAGAATAATTTTTTGAATTAAGAAAAATACAGACACGATAATTATAATCTCTAAACGTTTTGCAGACACGAACATATTATTGCCATACAGTACTGTTCGACTAAAACATATGTGTGTTGCATCGTCGGCAGCATTTTCGTCTAGACAAATCTGCTATATACGTGATTGTTATGAGTTTATACATATTATTAAAGGAAAAGTAAATAGCAAAAAAAACGGTCTTGAAAACATGTGCTTTTCACACATGGTAACCTCATTTACGTCCCTCACGGAAGACGATTAGTATTTTCAGTGGTGCGGCAGGGAATCGTACATGTTGCCCCTGGAATGACAGTCAGTTGTAACACCACTAGACCACGGATCCGCCACAAGACATTAAAATCAAATTTATTTAGTCCCATAGCGTATTATTATAGTGATACCTGCACAATACTGGAGGAGCATTTATAAAAAACCAAGATGTGTTGCCCTGACTTACACATCATTCTCCATACAACTATCATAGTCCTTAAATATATTTGTCATATACTTGTAACTCAACGTTTTGCAGTTTAAATTAATACGAATGGATTGTTTGAACCGTATTATTTTCAGACATTGAATTGTACTGCCGACTGCGTTTTTTTAAAATAATTTCCGTCCTCGACATAGTGTTAGATGATAAATCTATCCTTAACATGAAATCTGTTTACTTCAAAATTGTTTTGAGTCTTTAAGAATAGTATAGTCGCAGCGAAATGGTGAATTAGGACAATAATAATTGAAATCTACATGCTATATATGCGCATGTTTGGGCACGGGACAAGCAGATGAATAGTTTATAAAAAATAGCGAAACTCACAGAAATAATTCGGTTGGAAGATCCGTCCTATTCGGTGGTACAGACCGAACGTTGGTGCTTAATCGGTAAACCAATAACCATATCTGTTTATACATGCGTAAATGGGTGTACTTTCTCGTTAAAGCTGTTAACCTAAATTATATACGAACTTTATGGACCAGCTTTTCAACAGGCGTACGACCAAACTTCGGAAAATGTAAGGCAATTCAGTTTAATGCTTATTAAGTGTCAGAAATCAAATTAAGATATCAATTCGTATATCCTTGTAAAACTAGGCCGGTATCCAATATTAAACTTCAGTCAACCTTATTTTCATACATCATTTACTTCATTCACTCTATTGGTCAGTTATTTATAACAGCTTATCCCATGAGGTACATCGTTCTTAGGTTCAATCAAGACCAATATTGAATATCAGCCCTAGTTTGTTTAAAAAAATATTACGACCAAATAAAATACGAGCGCACGATAAATGCGTTATAAAGATGGGCAAATATGTTTGTTGCACTCTTGACACTTTACTCGTTGTGTTTTTTAATATGTTTATGTTAGGTATGTCCCCATGACTACGTTTGAACTGGCAAAAGGCATGCCAATGCCGCATGTGCCACAAACTTTTAAACTTAACTTGCCGAAGCTGATAACTTATTTAGTGTCTCCAATTAAAGAGATTCATGAAGGAAACAAGGCGAAATGCGTTCGGGATTCCTGGAATAGCTCTCTTACATTTGCAGGGGTGATCGTATCAACTCAGTAATTGCTTTAGTAGTTGGCGCATGAAATTTCCCTAGAGAACACAGATCTTAATAAATTAACTGGTTTCGTTCGGTAAAAATCTTGTTTATTCTTGTGAATGCGTACGATATAAAGTTTACCATTTCGATAGTGTTCACAGCACAGTCATAATGTAGGTTGATGAAATTTATATGTTGACAATGATTAATGATTTTACAAACTGAGCAGATAATGTAAAAATATATTCAGCTTTAATATTTAACTTGACAATCCACATTAGATTGACAACTTTATTTACATGACATCTAGCAACTTTGACAATTGGACAATAAATTGCGGTGATATTTAAATATGGAATTTTCAATCTTATATCCTTAAACGTTCTTGCTTTTTATCCAATGCAAATATATATATGCAAAAAGCTACAGAAACATGCTCAGAAGCAAAAAGTTTAAACATTAACCCGGTTTAGTGGCAAAGCGAAAAGACAAACAACATAGTAACATGTAAGACGTGTTTACACAACTATATCAACGCGTGTTGGTGTTGTTACAGCTGGAAAACAATCAACTCTGAAAAGTGCCCTTTAATCAAGTTTTTCGGCGTTAGATATTTAATCTCAGTTTTGACAACAATCAAATATAATTGTGTTGAATTAAAATGTCGAAGAAATAAATGAAATAAAGCGTTTTGGCTTATAGTTAAGTCGGCCAGCCTACGGGAGGCACTTATAAGATGATATTTTGAAAATAATTTTCTTGATACTTTTTTAACATTGCTTTCCTTATACAACACACTTCTGTATCGCAACTATATAATATGTTTTCAGTTATTTATCTTCTTTAGCGACTTATAACCACCCTGCAAGCCTCTTGTATTTTACAGTTATGTAACGTTTTCTTCTAACCGGAAGACCGTAGTAAATTATTTAAAGAAAACAAGTTTTTCTTCCCCATTCTCATAAAAAATTATTAACAAAAAGCAATACATTAAAAAAACAAATAGCAAAATCAAATAAGTTTAATTCCACTATATATCTATTTAATATACAGAGCGAAGATGTTGCATAAACGAACGTAGGATGATCTGGAGGGGTATCTGATTTTCTAAAACCCTGAATTACATGGAGATGACCTTACTGAAATAAAGCTATTGAAAAACTAATAAACATATACCGTAAAGTATATACATTAGCTGCTGTTGATCCTAAAACAGCATTAAGACACTCTGGAGACAACAAGATCATAACTTCAATGTCTTTTATTATTGCGATAAGTCATACTATTGTCATTGTCTTTATATCCTCATACATGGTGTAACAAATCTATGCAGTTGTGCAAATATTTGGCTTTAGCAATAAAATATGCTATTTATAGAAATTAAACATGTAACAAACTCTGCCTTTGTTATTTTACACATGCTTAGCAAATATTATCCCTGCCAAATTATTGTAAAACATATTTGAAAGAGAACTTTATCTTTTTCGACCTTATTAAGTACTGTTTGATATTCAAAATGAATACATAAGCACATGGTAAGTTCATACTGTTTTCTCATACACTTTCCATGACCTTGTTAACAAATTGATCGCCGTTTATCTTTGTTAAAGCTAATTCTTGTTTCAAAGTGCTTCATTGAGATATTCGGAACCTTCTGGTAAGCTCTCTATTCAAGGGTCATCATAGCTCACTTGCTATGTTTTATTATTGGTTTTACAGTGCTGCACTATTGCAGAAGGAAGCGATCCTACTAGTTGAATTAGTATTGGAATTTTCCCAGTCGAGAACTAGATTGGCAGTACATACTAACGGACTGCCTACAATAATCACACGCATGTTTGCAGTGAATACACGGCCACTAGTAGTTCAAAGGATACCTTGTTTGGAATTTTGAAAACAGGTTCGTAACGTACTTAAGATTTAAATGTAGTTGAATGTGCCAAGCATCGGTTAGGTATTTTAAACAGTTTTTTTATAAATATTTTCTCCAACTTTGCTATAAGCCGTATCAGGTTTTGCAATTGTATCGAAAAACAAAACTTATTGAAGTTTTTCTGCGTAGGGTCTAACGAACATTTTGTCGAAAATAAATCTTGAATTAAAATTGCTAAATGTTTTCGAGATTTGAATGGAATATCGAATTATTCAGTGTAAGGTAAAACTACTAATAATAATAATAATATATACTACATTATTTTGGTTAGATATATCAACCCTTTTTAACCATTTATATTAACACGTCAAAGATGCACTCTTTTTCCCAAATAAGATTTAACACTATGATACAAAAGCAATAATATACCGAAAAAAGTAAATACATGTCGAAAACAATGGTTTTTATGAAGGGTACCGAGTTTAACATGACAGAAATGTGCAAAGACACGGTATTCATACCTAATAACACGATCGTAGATCATAGTAAATATTTTAGCACTCATCAATTAATTAATACTTTTTTCATTTTCAGCTATGAAAAACACGGTTACAATCGTGATATCAGTAATTAATATTTTCCATATATGCATACTTTAGTACGTAGTTAAAGGTGTATCACTCAAAAGTTATGTTTGTCATGCATGTGTATGTATTGATTTTGAATAACTGTTGGCTAATATTACGGCTATGTTTGTTCTTGCACGCTCCTGCAATTCGGTTTATTCGGACTCAATCAAAAAAAGTAAAATAAATGTTCTTCCCTTATATATATTATTGGTATTATATCTAATTGTGGTACCGTGCTTAGTTCGTAATTGCAACGGCGTCGCATTTATATTGTAGTCCATATGGCCATATGTGGTGTATTTGCTAACGTGTTTATCACAATAGTGAGTTGGCTCGTAAAAGTCATATTTAAGTGCTAGGATATTCAGAATGTCCATTATATCATTCAAATGGCCAGTAGCATGTGATTCCACCTCAGCGCGTGTCTCTGCATTTGCAACAGTAGTATTGAATTCAATTCTACATATCTTCCTCGTCAAGAACATCCCGATATGAATTGATGTGCTGATTGTATTTTCAATATTGGGCTCGTCAAAATTGCTTTTTTGTTTATTTTTTGTATGAATGATGACGACCGCGTGTTTGCAAAGCAATCCACTTTATCTTCATGCCATAAAGCTGCTGCCACAGATAAGTCGCTGTACAGATTGAAAGCACTCTATGGGGTTAACACTACATCATGAAACAATACGAGTGTTTGTATTTTGGTCAGATTTTAATAATATGCAATTCATCGTAATTATGTCTGTCTTAGTGCTCCATGTTTATCATAGCGTGTGAGATTGGTATGTTGCTAATCTTTGTAATGTGTATATTGACCTTAGAATACAGTTTTCATAGAAACAGTTTCTAAACAAAACGACGTTAATTATAACAAAATGAGGTCATTTGCACTCAGGATAAAGGACAATAGAAAGCTCAGCCTAACAAACACACAACTAGAGACACTACACAACAAGATAAACACAGGTATTGCAATACTTATTATAAATGGTATGGACACAAACCATAAACACACAACTAGAGACACTACACAACAAGATAAACACAGGTATTACAATACTTATTATAAATGGTATGGACACAAACCATAAACACACAAGATCAGTCTTATAAAACACAAAATGGAACTTCTGTTACGTCATTATGTGATGTGATCTGTACAATGTAATATTGATTGAACGTAGGTTCAATGATATTTTTTAATTAAATGAAATGTGATGCTCTGCAGCCAATGGCTGAGAGAACACATGCCGTTATTATTGCTTTAGTGTTTGATGTGAATACAGAAATTCTAAAGTCATTTCGGTATGCATTGTTCAAAATGATTTAAAGATATATCGGTACGCAAGAGTGAGGTATGTACATAATGTCTAACGTCCGTTTAAAACGATTCGCAAGGCAGGTTTCGGATATATATAGCGTTTTAGTAACTAAACTGTAACGGTCATAACTGATTTATATGTTTCTCAATATCAATGTCAAATAAATAGCCACAACATAACTTAAAACATAAATGTTTAAGTAAATGTCGTTGTTCTTTTGTCCGCACTTAAACCACCGCCTTCTTGATTTTGATACGGGAGTCAATGTTAATACGAAAACAAAACACTCTCACATATGGCACAATCGAATATCCGGTACAAAAGCGGATAGCAGAAGGCTACTCGCTCACTTTGCTGTACTGTTTCATTATTACTTGGTAACGTATTGATCAGGGGTGGTATTCAATATTCAACTTAAGTAAATCTTATGGTCTTACACGATTGATTTCATTCACTCTATTGGTCAGTTATAAATAACAAGTAATCGGATTAGCTACATCGTTCTTAGATCCATTTAAGATCAATATAGAATACCACCCCAGAGGATTTTGTAATAAGTCTGCTTGTCCATTTCAAGATTTTGCTATTTAGATTGACACGAAGTACCTAATCTAAAATATATTCTAAATATTAAATATGAAAGCAAGCCGTGGATAACAATTCATAATTAATGCGTCTCTCATGAACAGAAGCAAATGTCATCCCGCTTTTCATTATGGCGTCAACCAGAGTCGGTTTTTAATGCAGGAAACCAAAAGCTTTACGTTTAATTAGCAAAAAGAGTCACGAATAATTAAATCGTATTTGCTTTAATTGGGCGGTTCGGTTGAAATGGGAATTTTCATTATGTAAACTAATGAATAGGCGAGATTTGCAAAGGTTATTTGAACTGACAAATATTTATGTGATAATTAATTTTGTAATGCTTTCTTTCAAACGACCTAATTGGCATTAAAATAAATGTTGAAGCAAACGTGCATGTGTTACTAAAATATGTTCCTGTAGTTTGTGTTGTATTAACTAATGCAGTTCTATCAATTGCATGCGTGCTTTTGTGGTCGCTAGTCCATTAACCCTTTAGGATTTTCATCGGCGCCGACAATTCCAATAAATTCATATGGGAAAAGGCACATATGCATTCCTTGAACAATCCCATTTATGGTCGTTTATTTGATTAGCACTCCGAACAAAACTTCATGAAAAGTAGTTTGCTGATTAAGGTGATAACCTTTCAGGGAGTAATAACTCAAAACTGAACTCGTGTTCCAGTCTTTTTTCACGTTGTAAAATGCAGACCATATACATTTGTTTCATAAATCGTTTTATTTCATACTCAAAGTAAGGTATACAGCGCAATTAAAGAATTTGTTTTTTCAACATTAAGCAAATGTAAGTATTTTTTGTATATACACTTGTTGCTTCGACGAAGATATTTCTAAAAATACTTTACCATACCATTTTGTTGAGAGCAAGGCGGTCCCATTTGAAAAACTGAAATGTTTAAATAAGGACAAATTCAAACAAATGTCGACAAAAAATAACAACATAATGATCAAATGTGTTTTATCAATTAAATCGTTTTACACTAGTGTTCCAACACATGCGCTGGGGCAAACTGTCGTGAATTTATAAAACATAGTTATTATGAACATCACAGAACAGAAGCATTATTTTTTACTTAAGCATAAACATTTCATCGTCATATTAAATAACCATTAAATACAAATATAGAAGACACTCAATCAATCAAACAATACATTGTTACATAATTACATTATAATGCGTTTAAAATGTTTTTTGTATTAAATACAGATTTTTTAAGTACTAAAAAAGAAAAGAAAAAAAACTCAACAAAGTTACCAACATAGCAGCGTGTATACTGGTAAATATAAAAGTGAGAACTTAAATAAGTTAGTCCACACAGAAACTATGTAAATTACGAAAAGCAATAGAATGAGACATGAAAATATAAGCAATTTTAAAGGAGCCTTTTGCATATAGATCCCAGGTTAATTATTTGCGAAAAGACAGCTACAGAAAAAAAAAATGTGAATAAAAATGTAAGGAAAAGACATATGCAACTCGTCTTGTTTTGGGCAACAATTCATGAATAAAGCCATTACACATTATTATTTCTTATGCTAATGTAACAAGTCGTGATTTATTTGAAATCAAATCTTGAATGTTGTAAAACATTTCGAATATTTGAAGCCCAATTTCTAACTCCAGGATTTGCATCTGTCTCTTTTTATCCTTTACTAATAATTGTCATTTAAACACAATTAACAGTTAGGCTTGTGAATAGTTTAAGAAAATATTGAATAATCCGAATATATCGTTCGATATACAGCAGAAACCGACCTAGCACCCTGTATAAAGATAATGTATTTGCAGACCTTTTCACTTAAAGTATCCATTTAAAAGTGTTTTTGCACTCTTTCCGAGCACTCATATTTCCTAAAGCCCCAAACCTCCGATCCATAATCAAGTATAGACACAACATATGAATCAAACAGATTAAAACTAAGTTCAACTGGAACAACTGTATCTTTCATAATTGAAAGTAGGCCATTCTTTGATCAAAGAGCTTTACCAGCTTATGGTTTTTCGGCATCAGTATCGAAGTAAGTCTTGCCAATTTTTTTTAAATGATTTCAACGGACATTCTTTACAACCGTATACTATTGCTTTGCCATACGCTAATGTAAATATGAAAGCAAGCCCAATAATCTAATAATCCTTACTGATATTATGAACTTTCGATTATTGTCCGATAGTAAATCGAAATACTTGGTCCGATTCGATTCGATTATCGATAGCAAATGGGGTCCGATTTTCAAACACTATCACTAACCGATATAGCCTCATGTAGTTTTCCTTTACCAAGATGTTCAAATTATGGCCTTGTGGTCGATAGTGGCACTTAACTAGGGGTCCCTGTTCTTTTATAACTTATATAGTGGTAAATCTTCTCTTAAACCAAAAGGCACAGACCCTTGATGTTTGGTATGAGTCTCATGTACTGGCATTTGTAATATTGTACAAATTACAATGTATGTTCCTGGGGTCAAAGCCGGCACCTTTCCAAGGGTCCCTGCTATTCTATAGAGTTAAATAGTGATATTCTTAAAAAACTACTTCCTTAAAACTGCAAGACACAGACCCTTGATGTTCAATATTGAGCCTCAAATTGTCCTTCATCCAGATTGTTCAAATTACGTCCCTGGTTTGATGCCGGTGGGGTTAAAACTGGTCTCGCTCTGGAAATTCCTATATATTTCGGTTGTAAAAACCTTCGTCTTTGAAACTGAAAGGCGCAGACTCTTGAAATTTAGAATTTAGCCTCATGTATTGGTCCGTTACCATTTTATATTCAGAATTGTGACCCTGCGGTCAAAGCTGGCCCCTGAGGTCCCAGGTGTTCCATATATTTGTATAGTTAATTTTTGAAATCCTCTCTGAAACTCCACGCCCAGACAATTGATAATTGGTATGAAATGGATCTTACCAAAATTGTTCAAATTAATTTATGCACCTGGATTCAAACTGGCCAGGCCACTAGACTAGTATTCATTAAGATCTTAAGTCATTTCGTAACTTCCTAAAATAATAATAGTTAAAGTTAATGAACATAAAGATATGCAAATGAAAATAAAATATCTAAGATAGTATCAAATAAATTGAATATTTTATATGACCAGTGAGATACTTACCTTAGGGAAATATTTTAAGTTAGGAAATGACTGGAGAAGGTTTATGAATACCGGTTCAGGGGTTCCAGGATTTATTATGTAACTTATTGTTAAATCTTTAGAAACATCTTTAAATCCACGAGACAAAGGCTCTTGATATTTTGTTAGTAGCCTCATGTAGTGCTAAGCAACTACCTACATCCGTAGCAACAAATGCCGTATAAATCAAGGGTTTTGTGTTGTTGTTTGTTCGTTTCAGGACGATCTTATTATCATCGACCATCAATTCTAATGAAGGTATTGTCGCATTCAGCACTCTTAGTGCTTTGATTACTAGTGGTTTATTGGAAAGAGAGATACGCGGATGTATGCACTTTTGCTAGTTAAATTAGTATTGGAATATTGCGCATGGGTTTTCCCAGTTGAATACCAAATTGACAGTAACTGTTATAAATCTAAAGATTAACGCCTGCTCGTAATAATTCCAAACATGTTCACACTGTTTGATTCAATTCAAAGCGGTTGGCCTAGCTACATTAAATTTAGGTGTAGTATAATTGTAAGTGTATGTTGATGCTGTGCTTTATCACTTATATGCTAAGAAAAGTTAAGGATTAAGGATTTAAAATAGGTATCATAAACTTAAACGATAATTTTAGTTATCATGTGAAAGGTGTAATATTTACACCTTAGCTTTAATTCCCTAAATGAACAGCCTTTCGGATATAGCTGTTTCGATGAACGCAACATCTTCGAATTTGTTCGGAGCGCGAAATATCGCGTTTTGCTATTAATTGAAAAGTGTTATCTTGTTATTGTTTGTGTTGGCAGGCAACGACAAATTTTAATCACAATGTTAGAAAGTGTTAAATTACAATTTGTTTAATGAAGTGTTGCCATTAACGTTTCAATTTAAAGTTAAAGAGTGTTTGGAAGTAATTAAAAATATCGGTGTTATTGTGACGTCATATGATAAACTATTTCCTGTTACGATCGATCGTTCCATTTACAGGATGAGTGTAAACAATTACTGTAAGGTTTTCTAAAATGAAATTAGGTTTTTGTTAAAAAATTCTGGATATAAATAATTAACTATTTGTGTAATGAATTGAGTGATTGATGTCATTATCAGGGTACGAACGCAGTTGGGCTGATTAAACTACGCGTTAAGTCCCTCTATTGTGGAAAACAGGAAACTACAATACTTACAAATATGCTAATGTTTATTGTTTTAAAAGTGTTGTAGCATACGATACATGCATCATTTTAAATGTATTTGACCTTCCGAAATTATGATCATCATCATTGTTATTATTATTATTATTATTATTATTATTATTATTACTACTACTTTTTATTATCGGGTCATTGTGTACAGACGTGTTTGGTTATGCTGGTAGCTTGATAAATACAGTACAATGGATTTAGTTTGGGTTTATACGGTTATAAGTGTCATTAAACTAAACATATACGTAGAGCTCTTACATACAACATGATGGGTTTACTAGGGACTGTAGCTTTGGACTGCTTGGATAAATCTTGTCATTAATATGGTTTGCAGGAAGTGTTTTGGCCTCTGGTCTTGTCTCGCTGAATTCCCCTGAATAAGTATATCAAATTATAAAATCTTTATACCAAGGACAACAGAACCACAGGAATAATGCGTACATTGTATTTTCATTTTTGTTGTTAGTTGTTCACATTACCAATGACGCCCGCGTGTCTGCCAAGCAATCCACTCTAATTCATGTCACAGAGCTGAAGCCACTGCAGTATCATATGATTTCACACCACAGGGTTGACAACATTTTGAGCACTCGCTCATTTTTCAGGTCATCGTGTTTAACAAAATAAACAAATAAATTATAAAAGAAATATAAGTGGAGGTCAAACTGAACTTTTATCTTTCAACAGAAGACGGGTATTTTAATCTGTTTATAATTTTAATTTTTATTTGTTATCAGATTTAATAGACGTCTTCATTTCATTACATTTCATTTCATCAGTTCATGTTATGTATTGTCAGTTCCTTGCAGAGGTGAATGCACCTAGTATTGGTTAACCTCCCAGGATACGTGTGCGGTGGTTGAACAGTCACTCTGGGACCCTTCAATGTACTAACGCCGGGACCCGGAGTATAAACTACTAACACCACCACCATGTTATGTACAACTTGGTCCAAACTTAAGAATTAACGAATGTTATACAATTTGCTGCTGTCTGAACGTTAACGGCTATCTTTTGGTTTCATGTTTTACATAGGTTATGCAACAGAAATGGTTATAGGGTCCTAGTTTATATCTTAAAATCTTGAATCAAAAAGAAATCTCAGAATAAAGTTTATAAAACCATAACGTTATTTGCTGAAAGGTAATATTCATTTAGTATCTCGTAATAATTTACTACACATTTTTAATAAACAGATGATTATAAACCATACAATAGCCCACAATCGTATAAATGTATATGCCAATGGCATTTTCCACACTAAACTGCGCGGACCATGTATTTGTTATAAGCACATTCAAATGGTTCAGTTGTGCTGGCTGTATATATATGTATCATCGTATTACAATTGCTCGTTCTGTTAATATGTTCTTGATGCAAAAAAGATTATACGCTTTTTATAGCTGTGCAGGATTTGGTGGTAGATTTATCCAGTCTAATTACTATTATTATACCAGTTATTACTTCTCGACGTTATGCTATGCATAATGAAATGAAGCGAACGTTGCCATATGATTTTAATGTGATTGAGATATGGCATAACCTTTGACATTACATGATATTGTATTATTAATGCCATTATTTTATTAACGTTGGAAACTCGTTCTAACACAGGAACTCATTGAAACAAATGCTAACTAAAGATGAGAGCTATTTCATATCATTCTTGTGCATTTTAAAGGTCCAACTTAGTATAGTTTAATTTCAAAACCTTGGTATGTTCACAGCCTTCTGAAAAATGTGGACATTAACAACAACAACAACAACAACATGCGTTTTAATGAGCATTCCCAAGATTTAAGACACCACATGAATGGTAACAGAGGCTATGACGGTATACTTGCATCTTTCAAATAGTTCTATTGCATTTAACTCGAATGGCAAATTAACCATAGCTGAATTAACCATAATTTGTTCTGTAAATCGGCTCATACTGTATTTTACATGTAACAATGGTATGCTATTGCATTTGACCGTTCATAGTATTGACATTGTATACAGAGATGTGTGTTCCTATAGCATACGTTTTCATTGTTCAAGGAACATGGGCAGTTCCAATAGTCCGTCCTTTTCTTGTTGACAATACTCATAAATTTCCCCCAGGGTTTGCGATGTAAGAATTCCTATAAAAAAATTAGAGAAGGCGAATACGTATTCCGAAAACAATATCATTCACGATCTTAATTTGATTGTCTTGTCAAAATAACCATTTCATTACTGACGGGTAACGATTTATGATTGCATTTTTGCAATATACACTTATTAAAACGCAATTCGACTTTCAGATTGAATGTTTGTTTCTATTGGCGAAATCATATTAAACACATTTCAATAATAATGCAAACCTCTATGCTTGGTAGAACAACCACAACACTTACTTAATAAATGCTTGTTCCACCATGAACAAAAGATATTTTATAAACATATATATATTTATATACATGCATTATTTTATTATTGTACGAGGCTCTGCACTTAAGTTCGGCGCCAAATAGGAACGGTATTATACCCGTTTTAATGCTGGAAACCAGAGAGCATTACGCTAAAACATCATTGAAAATCACGTCTCATTATACATCGTATTTGCGTTGGTCGTGTTGTGGCAATTTGCATTTTGTAATGACGCGGCCTTTTGTATAGGCTATATGACCTATACATTTATCATGAAATATTTACTCTCAAAGGACTGAAATGGCACAAAAATAAAATGTTGACGTGAACCTACGGTCTTACTAAACTATTTCACAGTAGTTTATTATTTTTCAAAAGTACAAAAAATATCAAAGTATTAACTAAAATGTCTACCAAAGTTGTATACTAAATTTAACTATGTAATATGAAATGGTTGCTACTTAATGTGTTGTTAACGTTATAATATCGCTGAAACATTAATACGTGAGCTTAGATGTGTTGCCTCGCTTATACGAAAATGTTTTAAAAATGTTACAAAACCTTTGTGTTTTGAGCAAGTTGATCTATTGGTCCCACTTGGAAAATGGAAATGTTGTAATTATGACAAGTTATATCAAATACATCGCGTCTGTGTGGAATTGTTACGTAATATTATTTCCGGTATTGATGTATACTATATCGTTAAACCATTGTTTTTGTCCACAAAAAAAGATAAAACAATTATCTGATTTGTGAAATAAAAATAAAAGTATGATAACATGTGTCATACTGGAGAGACTTTAATTATCTAAATCACCTGGATCTAAATAATTGATTAGAGCGCCGCTTTGTCAAGCAATTCCTTTTATGCCACTGTTCCAGCAAAAACGCTTGGGCAAATTATCGTTTAATAAACATAGGTTTTATGCCCTTACTGTCTCGATTTTCTGGCATATTTGTACTAACAGGGAGACGCACAATGTCGTGTGATGTGAGGCCATCCAGGCTACACGTTCGCTTGGCTTCTCAATATGGACGCCAGTACTGAGATGTCTGCCCCCGAAACGATTTGATGGTTATAAATATTAGCAATTACATTTGTGTTTAGACGAATTAAATGAGTAGTTTAAACTGAAGAATATAAACGTTTCTTTGCCATCATACAATACATAGTCGAACTAAAACATGTTTGCTTAAAATAAGACAATTCACTGTACAGACGATTTATTACGCCTACTCCCCTTTTATCGAAGTATCACATGCCCGAGGAATGTTAATTTGTTTAGACGGGAATTCGCCCAACGTCGACATAATTTCCACTTACAATATAATTTTAAGTGATACAACAATTTTAGAGACCTTTTTTCAAGTTATGGATTATATATATTTATTAAATTAGGATAAGATAGAATCGTTTAAAACTATATATCAATGGTCATTTTGAACTATGGAACGTTTTGGAAACCAATCCTATTCAGGGCTTTTTATGCACCATCGTTGCACTTTTATATCTGTGTATTAAAAATAGAGATGCATGGATAAATGCACTCCTTCTAGTTAAATTAGTAACGGAATATCACACATGTGTTTTCCCAGTTGAATACCAGATTGACAGTTACTGTTATATAGCGACAGACCATCGCCTGCTCGTTGTAATATCAAACATGTTCACACTATTTGCAAACAACGTTCTATAGTTTGGAGAGGAAAGTTCGTTTTTGAAATTTAATATAAAGCGGTTGGTATAGTTACGTTTGATTTAATTGTAATAATATCGTTGCTGTTTTGGATGTGCTAAATTAGTTAGATGCTTTTAATATTTATCTTCAACCTTAACTATGTATCAAGTTACTCAAGTAACAATTTGAGTTATCAAGTGTGAGTCGAAGTGAAAATTTTGAAGATGCGCAAAGAATACAAAGTACAACACTACAAGAGTCTTTATTGTTTGAAAAAAATATTTTATTTTAAATATATTTGACCTATAAAGAGTATGTTAGTATGCTGTATTATTGTATTTCTTTAATGCAAAGTTCTTTCAGAAGTGTTATCTGACTGCTCTTAAATTCTGTATTTGTGTAAATATATTGCGATCTCATGTTGTCATAATCACCATAATACTATACATAAGAAAAGTTCGTGCATGAGCATGGCTGTGGTGTGGAGTTTTGATATGGTTCTTAGTAGGCATTAGGAGAGTCAGCGTTTTTAACGCTGTATGAACTACTGCGATCGATACTGTTCGTAGTAGGTGTATTTGGCCTCCAGCTTTCTCCCTCTAGTTACCAATGAATTATTATTTTAAATGATAAAATCCTTATCGTCAAGGACAACTTAACCATAATAGGCATAATACACAGATTGTTTTTTCAATAATCTGCTCATCGTAAGTTTTCTACATTATCTATGACGCCCGATTGGTTTGTCAACCGATTCACTATATTTTCATATCACAGAGCTGGTGCAACTGCAGTGTTAAATGAAAACAAACCATGGGGTGACTTTTTATGAGTAATCACTTATTGTTACGAAGCTACTGTTTTGCTATCTAAATTATAATTGACTGTAATTAGATTTTTTTTATTTCAATTAGACATCATTGTATCACAATTAAAATAAGATGTCCACAAATCAAATTGGATTGGTTAATAGTAATGAATGGATAAATATTGACTAATCAAATCATGTTTGGGATATTTTTACGAAACTAATATATAATCAGTTTTAATCAATTTGCTGCTGTCTGAATGTTAACGGCTATGTTTTGATTTCATGTTATTCTATATTGTTTTGGATTGGAATGGTGATAATTTAAGTTCCATGTATCTAAAAATAGTCTTAGACCTCATGCAAACTATATACGTATATAAAACAATGACGTCAAACATATTGTCTTTATAAATTTACGCGTTATAACTTACTGAACATTTAACACAAACATCTCTTTATCAACTACGCAACGAGCCACTCTCGTATAATAAATATTACATACCTTTGGCATTATTATCAATGAATCAGCGCAGACCATGTATTTATAATTAGCATGTTCAACTGGTTGAGTTGTGATTGTCGTATTTATATCATCATTATCACACCGGCTTGTTAATTCTATTTTTCGAGGTCATTATTTTCTTGGTGCAAACAGATTATTTAATCGGTGCAAGCTTTGGTCATAGATTGGGTCAGTCTTATTTCTATCATATTTCCAGTAATCGCTTCACGACGTTACGCTATGCCTAATGAAATGAAGCGACCGTTGACATATGATATTAATAAGATTGAGATACGGCATAAACTTTTTCATTACTCTTTGGATGTGAATGAGGTATTTTCATTATTATATATACGTATGATTAACACTAGAAAAAATGTCGTAAAATGGTTATAATCCAGAAATGCTCAAATGTACTAGAGATGAGAGATATTTCATATATATCAATATTGTGCATTTTCAAGGGCACAGTGGGAGGTTCTTGCCGTGAACTTCCGTCCACACTATGATTTACATGTTACATTTGAAAAATCTATTGCATTTGGCAATTTATGGTATTTACATGATATACAGGTTCGTGTTTACCTATATCATACGTATTCAATGAACAATGCATGTGGACCATTTATATCTACAACCATTAAAATGGAAACCAGGAGTTAAACTTAATGTATAAACAAAGGATAAGTTTTTTTATTTAAAGTTTTATTTTGTTTGTGAAACAATATAAACAGTTTAATTGACAATACGCGTACTTTGAAACTTGTTCCCCAGGGTAAACGTTGTGAGAACTCCTATAAATTGGAAAAGGCAGGAACTTATTCCCAAAACAATATCATTTACCATCTTAATTTGATTTGTTCTAAAGAAAACCCATTTCATTACCGACCGATAGCGGATTATGATAACTTTTTTGCAAAAAATATATTAATTAAAATTTCAGTCGACTTGTGTGTTTTACATTTTGGTTTGGTAAAAAACGAAAATGAGATAATTCACTTCTTGGCTTGGTTAAAAATATAAAGAAAGGTCGCGAATCTCTTTGTTGGTTGAAACAGTGTAAGAAACAAAGCAAATATCTTGGTTAGGGAAAACAATATATCTTTATTGATTAAAGTAGTGTAAGGAAAGGTAGTAGATCTCTTGGTGGTATAACAGTGTATAGTTAGGTAGCGAATCTATTGGCTTTTTAAAACAATGTCAAAAAAGAAAGCAAATCTTTTGGTTACGGAAAACACTCTTTATTGGTTGGAATAGTGTAAGGAAAGGTAGTTAATCTCTTGCTTGGTTAAACAGTGTTAAGTCAGGTAGCAAATCTTTTTGCTTGTTAAAACAATGTACGACAATAAGCAAATATCTTAGTTAGGGAAAACAACATTTCTTTATTGGTTAAAATAATGTAAGGAATGGTAGTAAACCTCCTGCTTGGTTAAAACAGGTTAAAGAAAAGTAGAACGTATATTGGCTTTTTTGATTTAGCGTAAGAAAGAAAAGCAAATCCTTTGGCTTGAAAATCAATACCTCTATATTGGTTTAAACAGTTCAAAGAAAGATTGCAAATCTCTTGGCGTGGTTTAACATTATAAAGTAAGGAAGCAAATCTCTTGGCATGGTTTTACATTATTAAAAAGGAAACACATCTTTTGCCAAGGTAGATCAGTACAAGAAAAGTAAGCAAAATTATTGGCTTGGGAAAACAATATCTCTTGATTGGTAAGACAGTGTTAACAAAGGTAGCAATCCCTTTGGCTGGTTAAAACAGTTTAAAGATAGGACATTTCGTGACAGGGATTTTGTATTAAATAAGGTAGGAAATATCTTGTACTGTTAATACAGTCTACGCAAACGAAACACTTATATTGACTTGGTAAAACAATATAAAAAGGTAGCAAATCTCTTGGCTGGTTAAATCAGTGAAAGGAAGGGTAGCAAATCTCTTGGCTGGTTAAATCAGTGAAAGGAAGGGTAGCAAAAATCTTGTTTTGGTTACAAATAAAAAGGGTAGCAAATCCCTTGCCTTGTTAACAAGTATATACAAAGATAGTAACTGTTTTTGATAGCAAAGCATTTGTTGGAATCTAACAGTTGGGAATGGTCAAGAATGGACTAAGGATGCGGTAGTGTCTACCTTTTTACATATGACACCACTCATAAGTAGATAGTAGATAGGTTTTCGTACTAAGTGGTTCCGCTGAAGTGGTATCTCAAACGTATTTCCAATCATGCAGGCCATTAGTATGTGCTGTAAATATTTTTTTTAGTGTGCCCAGCTTCTGTCAAGTTATCCGTTCCATGCTAAAGTTACATAAATAATACGAAGTGGCTAACTACAAGGTCGTTATGTTTTGACAAAGGCATACATCATAGTATTTTATGTTGTTATGGTGACCGATAAATATTTTTGGTAAAAAAGTGTAAATGAACAAGTACATAAGTGCTAAGATATAAGTGCTGTCTTAGAGCTGAAGGATACAGCACATGTGTTGCGAGTTCAGCTTTTCGCAATGGGAACATTTGATAAGCTTACCTTAACGGATATAAAACGTAACTAAAACTGTATGATAATTGTCACAAATGATTCATTTTTAATAATTTAAAAATGAAAAAAACAAAACAAAAACAAACAACAACATAGCAATGTGCATACTTTTAAGTACTAACGGGTATGTGTTCGTTTCATGATTTATGTACGATAATCGATATATCATACCCTAAATAGACAACATTTGTGTGCATAATGTATGTATGTTAGTATTTTTCAGAAGCTTATCAAAGAAAATAATAAATGGTGCATATGAAGTATGTTAAAGTTAACAGATTCTTATTCAGTGTTTAGATAGATTGATATATTTATTTCAGTATAAGATGAACATGTGCATGTCAATAACAGCAACATGTTCATGTTCAAACTACTACGCATGGATTAATTTTCTGCATTATTACGATATATATATAATTAAGAAAACTTTTTTTTAGATCTTATTCGTAAATTATGATACGAGTAAGAGTGTCATAGTTTCGTTATTTTGCTGCATATCAGCGTGAATTGAACTTGATGAGCAAAGGGTTATGGCAATAAAACACTCGAATATGCTTCATTTATGACTTCTATACAGATTTAAGATAACTTAAGTTACGGATAAGATCCATTAAGATGATTATCGTTTACGTTCAAATACATATAACCAGACTTTGTACGTTTTCTTGGCTGATTAAAATAGTTTCTGCTACTTGACTTTGTAGTTTCGTTTAATCTAGATTCTGAAAAAGCGATGCCGTAGTGGTTCTTGCACTTTTACAAGACGTCAAACCGTGGCAATACACATGTCAATATTTCTTTTATGATCGAGAAACCTTACATGGCTGTAAAAGGGTTTGTTTTAGAATTGCGTCCTCCTTAAAATATATTAGAAGTATCAGTTACAATCGGGTAGAAACGAGCGTTCGACAAACAACCATATGGTTAATGTTTTTTTTCATAAATTTTATAAAACGTTTAACTGCAGGAAAAAAAAAAGATTTTGTCTAAACTGAGCAATTAATTTGTATTTCCTTGTTCATTTTGTACGATTATATCTGATCGGAAAAGAAAAACGAAGAAAAGTTCTCATTCAGATCCGCTTCCTTGACGGGCTTAAACAGGCTCAGGTGTTCAGACAAAGTCTACGTCCTTTGAGTATGGCTTTGTCATTTCAGAGGCTGCAACACCTGAGTCAGATTCTTGTTTAATTGGAACTACTGTAACAGTAGTTCTCAAAGTATATGAACATATAATATAAAGTCATGCCGTATGACATTGTTTTCAATGAATTATCTCTAGAATAAATTGAATACAGCGAATCATGTTATAACGAGAGAATGGACTTCTAAGTGTATATCAATGGGAGTCTGGTTTATTTGTTTGTGACACAATGTTTTAATCTAGATGAATCCGACCAAGTTCACAATATAGCTCCATCATTGTTTAATCATGATTAAAGCAGCTGTGTAAGGAGTGTACATTCGTTGTTTAGGAAAACTGTTGCAAAAGTCATACAATCTAAGCTACAATAAACCAATCATTAAGATAAAATTAAATTCTCAAATCCGTGCATTGCAAGAACAGAAACATCATTTGGCTTCTGAAGTTGAGAACAGATCTCGCATGCTTTTTAATGCTAAATGTTGAATATTGTATAATTACGTCTTAATCGTAACACCTCTTTGAGCCCAAGTCTTTGCAAATGACACAATGTAAATTTATATTAGCAATACTTTGTTGTACTTCACTTTCGATACCGGTGTTCAAATCCGACCACAGTTGTTTAAATATAAAAATGAATTGTATTAAATAAAATACTCAATATTTGCTGTAACATGGCGAGTGTGTATTTTTTTGTCATTTTTTCGGTACAATTATCAGTCATCGTCGCATGATGCAGGCATTGATAATTTTAGCTAAAGTATTACTAGATTTGTGCTGATGCGCTTATCAAATTTAGATAGACACACACATAAGCACAAATACAAAGCACAATTGAAGTTTGTATAACTCCAGTAAGATAAGCATTTTCATATGGTATGATAACTACACTGTATCACAGGGTTTACGGATATGCCACAGCCAATTGAGGTATCCGATACACAAGTAAGCCTGCCATTACGCCATTGGCAATATTACTAAACTACACTGTATCACAAGGTTTACGGATATGCCACAGCAAATTGAGGTATCCGATACACAAGTAAGCCTGCCATTACACCATTGGCAACAATACTTAACTACATTGTATCACAAGGTTTACGGCTATGCAACAGCTAATTGAGGTATCCAATACACAAATAAGCCAGCTATCATGTCATTGAGAATCACAAGTATACTAAACTACACTCTATCAAAAGGATTACGGATATGCCATAGCCAATTGAGGTATCCGATACACAAATAAGCCTGTCATTACGTTTTTAGCAATACAACTAAACTACACAGTATCACAAGGTTTACGGCTATGCCACAGCCAACTGAGGTATCCGATACACAAATAAGCCAGCTATCAAGTCATTGAGAATCACAAGTATACTAAACTACACTGTATCATAAGGTGTACGGCTATGCAACAGCCAACTGAGGTATCCGATACACAAATAAGCCAGCTATCAAGTCATTGAGAATCACAAGTATACTAAACTACACTGTATCACAAGGTTTACGGATATGCCACAGCCAATTGGGCAATCCGATATACAAATAAACCTGTCATTACGCCATTGGCAATAAAACTAAACTACACAGTATCACAAGGTTTACGGCTATGCCATATGCAATTGAGGTATCCGATACACAAATAAGCCTGCCATTACAACATTGGCGATTACTAGTATACTAAACTACACTGTATCACAAGGTTTACGGCTATGCCATAGCCATCGAAGGTATCCGATACAAAAATAAGCCTGCCATTACGCCATTGGCAATATTACTAACTTACACTGAATCACAAGGTTTACGGCTATGCCACAGCAAATTCAGCAATCCGATACACTAATAAGCCTGCTAATACGTTATTGTCAATCATACTTAACTACACTGTATCACATGGTTTACGGCTATGCCATAGCCATCGATGGTATCCGATACACATATAAGCGTGCCATTACTGTCATATATTGTCATTGGCAATAATACAAACCTTCGATGCCTGGTGACCGCCCCCGAAAAAGAATTGCTTATTGATTATTGATTTCAAATATAAATGATTGAAATTGTCGATCGATAAAGTTTTTGCTGATTATGTTTGTGTTAGATGCATTCAACATGATATAAGATTTGAAGACGGACGTGAAGCTACCCCTTTTTTATACATATTCTAACTCTGCACAAACAACCCTTTCAAATGCTACATAAATATATTGGGTCATAAGGTTTCCTAAATTAACTTGATTGAGCATCGAACATCTTAAACCATTTTAAAAAGTGTTTTTACATATATATGTTTGTGCGCATAACTTCAAGAGAAATCTTAAAAAAATATAATTTTAACCACAGTGTAAACGGTAGTATGAGTATCAAACATATCCAAACAGTTTGAAATCCCTGACCGACATCATCGTGTTAACAGTAAAGAATTGTTTCTGGGACACAACTAATTTGAACCATATATGAACGTTATATAGTTAGTTCGTACTTGTTTTGCTGATGGTGGTTTATGTACTGTTTGAAGTGTTAATAGTAATGTATTTTTAATTAGTAAATTATGCATATATTTTGCAGTATGCATTACATTTTTGTTTTTGTTTCTGTCATGGTAAATGTATGTCATTTCTGACCGGTATGACCTGAAAACCTTCGAACGGTAACGAACACTTTAAGTTTCCGCGAAAGTCTTGACACTTTTCCGGTTTTCGTGAGGTTTCCCGGAAACCTAAGATGTGTTTTATAAATGGCGACTGCGGCATGCAAAAATGTGCTTTGGTTTTGCTAGCGCAGGCTACCAATAAATTGGAATACAAATTGCTTTTAAAAGAATGATACACCGCTACGATATGAAATGTCATTAAACATAATGCAATATTCAATCAGTTTCATGTCATCTGAAAACTTTGCCAGAGTTACAATGAATATAAAGTGGATTATTTAAGTCTCCTCTACAGCTTCAAGGTTCCTTTTGTTATTGTTGATGAAAATAAGGAGTTATCGGACAGGTGTATGGCAGTAAACAAGACAACAAAATCATTAATTGGTTCATTATTTTATTGTTCTACAGTCGATAATATATGCATACAATTAAAAATACATTCTTTCCATTTTCCAGACACAAGTACTATGGCGGTAAGTGTTACCAAGCAGTGCCTGACGGAATTGTAGTAGAGGGTGTTTGCAACTTCCAACTATGAAACAGTTGTATCTTCAAGCAGGTTGTGATCCCTTCAAGGAGCGGGTTACGGGTCTAAACAGCTCAACTTCAAACTCCCTTCTCTCCTACATCATTCGAGGATGTTCACTCATCAACGATACGTCATTTCCGGTGTATGTTGACATTGTTGAGAGTGAACGCAACAAAACCAGCGAAGAAACAGATTCCGGCGCAGTGTTATATATTGTTGCTGTTTTGGTGTTTTATTCTGCCGGAATAATTGTGATGATTATTAAGTATTTAAGACGTGAGCAGAGAGAATTGGAGGAGGAACGTATCTTAGAAGACTTCTTTCGAAGTATGCCAGCATATAAAAAAGAACGTGAGCAAAACAATGTTAATCGCGTGGCAATACACGCATTTCATGCGCTGACGTCATTTTCTTACGACGAAGGTGAAGATGACGTGTACAGCTCAGACGGGGAGGAAGAGTTGCCACCGTGTGCGGAAACAATTGAAGAGGAGGAGGGTGAACATCACGAATCTCGTGAATTCTCACAGTTTCCAATGTCGTTAAATAAATCCCTCGAGGATTTAGATATTGCCTATTCACGAGGCTCAGACGCCCAGTTGACAGATTTAGTAGACACGACAAACAGTTCGTCGGAACTATCTGGTTCTAATTTGGAGAAAGAGACACATCTTTGACAAGTGTTTGCAATTATCGTTTCAGATTCTCTGAAGATTATGGTTTCGTTCTTTATTCACAAAGGAAGTGTACAGTGTTGTTATGGTATTTAGTATAGGGTATCAACTGAGATCAACTATACACCTTCTGACATCGAATTGTATTGTAATTATTTTATAGTTAAACAAAAGAAAATGACTCTTTTGCGGAAGCTGGCAGTATTTGTATCAAACTGTATCATTCCATTTGAGTCCCGCAATAAACCTAAATCATTATTGACAATCCGAAGCAAAACTTGCCTTACACTAAAGTATGGACTATTGTCGGTGCCTTTCTAAATATTTGTTGTGGACCTATGTAAATATAACAAGTAATCGGAATTGATTTAATACTTATTAAGTGTTTAAGCTTTAATCACAGTGATTTTCATTCATTTACTTAAGGACGTTTTTTTTCGAAAATAGTTGAAGTTTCGTATTTGGCTTAGTGTCGTTGGAAAGCTGACCTGGTCCATAACTCCATTCATTATTTTTGAATGACACTTGATAAACAAGTTGTCAGTAAAATACGGACATGTATATTAGTTCCCAACAACACTACAACACTTACAACAGACAAGCTACGCGTGTGTTATTTTATAAATGATAATAATTATTTGTGCAGTTAAAAGAAAAAGAAATAATGCATTTGTCTTGCTAACAATCCTTTACAAATTATAGGTCGCTTTATGTTATTTTGTTATCAATTGTTTTCATTAACATTGATAAGTAAATGTTTCAAAATTCCGAAACGATAAATCTGCGTCATATTGTTATTGATATCGCTCTTACTCTATCAATAATAGAATCATTGACACATTTTTTAAATAGTTTTGATTAAAAAAATACAAATTAATAAATGAATAAATTTATTTTAACTGTTTGTTGCGTTTGTATTTTAGAAAGAAATATGTATTGTTTTCCAGACGGTTTTCTCAAATAAAAAGCACATAGAACCTCGCAAGTCCTTAGATTTGTGATTTCGCACACAATAACCTTGTGATTTGTAAGATGTTTTTTTTTAATTATATGTGTTTAAAGTGTTTGAATGATATTGCAGGGCAGAACAAAAGAAAGAAAGCAGTGTTTAATTGAATATACTTGGAGCGGCAGACAATAAATTCTATTATAGTCAAAAGGCAGGTTAGAATAATAAGAACATTGAATTGAAGTGCGTGTGTTAACAGTGGCACGTAAAACCGAGACAGTTTTTTGTTTCACTTTTTATTTTCTGTCAGACAGATGTTTGATAAGGCTTCACCTATTGATGGAGCTATTCCGTTGAATGTGTTATGTGTTTGTGGTGTCTGATCGTTTTGTGTCTCTCGTTCAGTGTATTTTGGGCTCTTGAATTGTGCCCTTAAGCATGGTTTGTACCTGGATATTTGGATACTGGGCTTGTCTCTCTAGTTTTAAGTGTAATAACTATACATGTTGATACAATTGTAAAGTCTCTTTTACGCCCGAGTAACAAGGCAATGGAAACTATATTATGATGTCCAGCAAACGGTTGTGTAAGGGCAAATAGATAAGTTGTTAAAGTTACTAAGTTCATGGCTTGTGAGATGCACTTTCACGAATTTTTTGAATACGAAATAAAGTGTGGCGAATCATTAGGAAAGAAAAAACTAAGATAGTAAACGGCTGAACCTTCATTAAAAATCGGAAGTCTAAAAATATAAAAATAAAAAATACACTGACCAGGGCAATTGAGAAAGTCTTCCTCTGATTTTCAATGCACAATAGCAGAACAAACATATAAGAAAAAAGACTATAAATTATACAAATTTGTAGATTACATTTCGCCTCATCCATTTCATTATAAAAGAAGACGTGACAGATTATTCGAGGAATAAAATACCAAAATGTAGATGATTTTGATATCTATCATGAGGTAAATTGAAATGTTAACACGATAGTATTTTCCGAGCTGCTCGAACAATAATAATTATAAGTCATAAGTGTTTCATTTCAAGTAATAAAAACAATCGACATACATTTTACGTGTTCATATTCTTGAAATACCTTACCCCAGCACGAAAGTCACTGATCATATTCTTTAAAGTTTTTATACTGACCATTCAAAGGAAGTGACCGATAGACATAGCATTGGTGACGACTTTGTTTACTTTGATGTTTCTTAGTTTATATTATTTAATAAATGTAGGCTCAAGATAAAAAAAAACATTTTTAAGTTGATATTAATTACTTACGGAATCGTTTCTTGGAAAGAAATCCTTATTGAGCTGCTAATGAAATGCGACCCTGCTGTGTCTCGAAACAACGACATCTTGGTCGGAAGGCCTAGCATTTCAAATTTTTAAAACTTCATTTTTGTTTATTTTTAATTACTGCATGGAAATAACAGCAACAAGCCTAGTATCCAATAACTTATTCCCTGATATTCGGTTTAAAGGATTCTTTTTCTTGGGTAAAACATATATAATTCCTTCATGATTAAGTGATATTAGGAGATAACCCAATTTTACAAATGATTATTTGGTAAGGTTTATGTTTAAAATATATTTACATCCAAACGCAAAAGTCCTTCGAATTTGTACAGAATCAATGTAGTAATTTTGATCCTATACATTTAAACACGAATAACACGACCTTATAATCCCTTCCTGGTAAAAAATTGCTCTATCTCTAAACTCTTTCTGAAAAAGCCGCAACTTATCAAAAACATAAAATACAGTGTTGATTGGCATTTGGCCACCTAAACCGATTTAAATTGCTGTAGTCAATATACTTTCTGAAATGAATTACCTTATTTGCGTTAAATATGCTCGACCCTCAAACACACCTAAGTACAAACCACACAAAAATGAACGTATAACGCTTGCTAAAGGTTTAACCTTAAATCTAAACGTTCTGAAAAGTTGTGAATTTTGTCCTTCAAAACCGCGTTTGCATTGCGGCAATTCAGTTTTGTGAATGCGTTATTTTTCTGTACAATATTGTGCGGCCATATGGCATTGGAGAGGTAAAATACCCCGGAAGAACTTTTACTGGTCAGCGTGTCCATTCATGTCATAAGATAAAAGAAATACACTTTAAGTTATTACGGACTTTGATCTGACTAATCGACATCTTGTTGCCGTATGGATTCGTTGTCGCGTCAACAGAAACAAATTGTTGCTAATTTAATTTCTTTCGTATTATAAAAGAGAACGCTAACATACAATGCTAACAGTTCGCTTGTGTGTTTATTATGATAGAATGCGTGTCTGATTCAAAAACTAAAGGGTCATATTGACATGGGTTCTAATAAAAGCAAAACAATTAGATAAACACAAACACAGATTCAAGATATTGCTGTTATATATTTGCGCATTAAAAGCTATAATATTTAAATGTTTTAAACATCAATATCCTACCATTTAAAAGCTCAGTCTATTGCCAGCTCTTTAGTAAAGCACTTGACTACAATCAATAAAATTCATTACAGCAACTAATTTGAAATAGGAAGCAACATGAAATGTAAATAATTCACTGCGTCTCCTATTGTATTATGTAACTCTGTGGCGATCCAATCCATTAGAGCACCGTCATATGCAACGTGGTATTTCGTTAAAACAATAAATGAATGAAAAACATGCCATAAAATACATGCAAAATGTATTGTCCTTGTATGAATACAATCTGAATCAATAGAGTTCTGAAATAAAAAGTTCTGAAATGGTAATAAATGCTTCATTCTCATTTCAATATAAACATACTAAAAGGGAAAATGGCGATGGTATGTTACAACGGAATCTTGCAACACTGAGGAACTACGACGGCCTATGACCAATCACTGTGAGTTTCTGTACGCAAAATCAAACCCGTTACCTCTAGTATTGGACAATTACTTTTTACACTGGAGGAGAACCAAATAAAGTGAATTAGGTTACTAATAATTCAGCAAATAAGTTAACTATCAAATTTTAAATCGTTCAAAAGTAGCGCCTCATTTAGTGAATGCGTTGTTTTAATATGTATGTTATATACATCATCCAAATGAATCGCTCATTTTTTGACATCGATGTTTGTAACATACGCGTGCTCAATGGCATTCTTTAACAAGCGCAAATTGTGCTCCATTGTCATCTCAAGCCGATGCCCGAGTGCATTCGCAGTATGGTGTGAAAAACTATGACATGATCGAGTTCGAAATAAAAATTGATAAATAGGTATGAAATACCAAATCGGACCGTAATTTCTACTTCGGAATAGCGATTATTACGGACTAGCGATTTCGGATTAAAGGTTAAAAGATTAAGTCAAACAAAGAAGGAGAAAAATCGCGACCGAACAATAATTTCGAAATAGCGATAATTTCGGATAAACGGTGTTCGGAATAGCGGTGTTCAACTGTATTGGATTATAGCACTAGGGTTTTCTTATTCGAATACCATCTTGATAGTAATTGTAAGGTAGGTACGGCTAAGGTCTGAGAACAAATATATGTAAATCATGCCATGCAGTTGTGTGGATAATGGTTGTAAATAAGTTACCTTTAAAATAATTGTAATGTTATTGAGTGTGTCTACTCTCAAGAGGATGGTTTTATGTCGTGTCAGTTTTCTTGAAATTATTATATAGTGTTTTCTACGTTTTGAGGTTGACGTGCAATATTTCAAATAGTTACAATTATCAACAGGTCGTAGGACCTCGCGAATAAATACAATACAATGCAATAAAAATTGAAATCAGTGTGATGATATTATTTATATTCATAGTTGGGTGATGATATAAATAAGGTTATCAAAGTATTTCGGACATGTGACTTATATGGTTATTATTCGTCGTAAGTATGTGTATGTTGGGCATCAATTTTGTCGATCTACACACAATAGAGCGGGCTTCCTCGGTCTGTAGCTAAATTGGACTATACTACTATGCGCTATAATTTTGGCGACTGCATTCTTCAGAATCGATGTAGAACGTAGTTAAAAAGGTAATAAAAAGAAAAAAAAGAAAAGTCATCGATTGTGATTGGCCAGTTATGTTGTGTCTATTGCATTATTGATGTGATTCGTAGTAGGTATTTTCGCCTTCTCGGCTCGTCAAACAAGTTTTCATTGGCATATACAGCCAAGGACAACTCAGCCGCAGGCATAATGCGTCGATTGTAATTTCAATAATATGCTCGTCGTTAGTTTTTAAATTATCGATGACGCCTGCGTGTTTGTCTAGCAACCCCATTTTAACTTCATGAACTTTCAACTAATTTCTACTTTGTATTCATTAATTATAGCATGCAAATTAGCGATTTGTGTTGAACTTAAATGTCTATCATTGGGTTTCATTTTATGCATCTCTTATAGTATCGGTATGGTGCAAATCTTAGTAACGTGTATATATTGTAATTTAAGTAGTTAAGCATATAAATTCCATACAAACTGTATCAATTCCAATTGACAAGGACTGATTTAACTTCCACGTGTTTCCGATCGGATAGAAATCTGACCCAAGAGCACGCGCGTTAGCCGATAACGATGCAACGACATAGTACGATTAGGAGGGTCAAGCACTACACTAATGTGTGGTGTATCTGACCCTGAGAGGTAACACTGAAGTCTGAGTACTATGGTGATTTTGATAATCTTGATCGTCAAGAAAAACTCAGCCACAGTCATAATACGCAGATTGTGTTTTCAATATTATGCTCGTCGTTAGTTTGTTTGCAATATTTTCAATTAGACCCGCGTGTTTGTCATGCAATCCTCTTATCTTTATGTCACAAAGCTAACACAAACACTCGACGCGTTTGATTTTTCATATAATAAGTGCTATAAATTGTTTTAGACAACAATAAACAAGTTTTTAAATTTGTTTTCATTGTTTCGTAACATTTAAATATATTTTGTCTTTAATTTAGACATCTAAAATATTTTTTATCTTTTGACATTAAGTTGTACATGCGTTATTGCATTCGACCTGTTTGGTGCCGACCTTAGTAATGTGGATATATTGAATCTATAGCAGTGTTAGAATATAATTAAATAAAGAACAAGAACAGAGCATTGTTCATAAACTTATGTGCGAGCAATAGTACATGACGATGCCATATGCAATAAGGAATCAAAGAAGACTACTTTGTGCAGTATATGTTGATGTGAGTGTTTCATATGTGCGATCATTAGCATTGTTGAAAAGTTATGTCTCATAGTTTTATTTGTCTTGAAGCAAAGCTTTAAGTACGTCTGTAATATGCAGGCGTTTAGTCATGACCATAGACATTTTATTCGGACTTAAATAAAATCATAATACGTAGGACTCACACTGGTACGGCGACCGTAAATCGTTATTATCCGGGAAATGCGAGAGACTTTCTTTTTTTAAAGCTTGTCAGTATTGAACATTTTCTAGGGCACTATTTGAGTTTCAAAGTCAATATTAGTTTTTCATTATGAAATCTTAGAACGATCGTTGTCGTTGCGATCGTTTGGCAGAATGTGGACATTAATACGCAACAACTACGTCTTCAAATTGACAAAAGCTCATTCGTCGAAAATATTACCATGACAACTACTGAAACTAGTTTAAAGTCAATTTTTAATAGTTTTGTTAGAAATTTACAAACGCTGTTTCGATCGTGCTTCCGTCTGTCCTTCCCTCCGTTTGTTTTCGTGTCCGGGCTGTACGTTGGTCATGCATATTCCGATTTTTAAAATGACCTAGCTCAAATTTTAGGCACATACCACGTGCCAATGCGCCAAGATCCGCGTCTCTTCTTCGTAGGTCATACTAAGAGGCTTATCATTATTAAATAGTGCATTTATGAATGAACTGGTAATGTAATGGTGATTTTGAAATAGCCTGGCATAAAGGTATAAAGTACAAGTAAGGGTAGTCGTATTTGGACTGTAACATTGTCATACAAAGAGAATTTTGAAATGATATTCCACAGATGCTCGGCACACAAAGTTACTCCATCGAAGGTCACGATCACACTTAAAAGGTTAATATTATGGAATACTGCATATATATCCTCAGATGCTAGGCACTTACGGGCGATATGTCGGGTGCAACATTAGGTCCTAATCCTTAGATGTGTCGCGAGCAAGTCCCAAATCCCAACGTTAGCCCCCCCCCCCCCCCCTCCTTGCACACACATACTTTTGAAGTCAACAATAATGGGTACCTGTATTTATGGTTATAGTTTATTCGAGTTCTTCCTGATTGTAGGCATATTCAATCCATCTGTCTGTCACTTTGTAGGCATTCGGACTATTCAATTATGATTTTTGTGTTCAATATAGAGAATAATGTAGAAAATATGGTTGTTTCGAAAGCCTTTGAAGTGTGCAGCTATGGATACGAATGAAGCAACAAGACTGACGGACTAAAAAATTGAGTTATTTACTTTTCCTGGAAATATGCAGTATAAGTGTTATTATAATTTTTGAAGAGAAAAGTAGAAAAAAAATGTTGTAACCTTCCTCGAACACCTCTCGTTTTAGGTATCGAATGGTTGGGGTTGTCTGATTCTTGTTTCATCATTGTACGATTAATGTTAACCATGCTTTTCTGCTGGTCTTGAAATGGTAAATCTGATTTTGCAATTGTCATAGGCTTTAATCTCTTGAAATCGCATAAGGAACGTACCCTACCATCAAGAGACTGTTTTAAAGCATTTATACTCCTGTCAATCAAAGAGACTAATGTTCAAATTCCATTCCTCAGGTAGAAAATTGCCTTCTTATGTGGTTGGATGTTGAGTTGCATTATGCAATCTTAGGAAAAGCGTGGCCATTTGCAAAAGAAATGTAAACTGTTAAATAATTATATTTTCTTGTATTCCTTTAATTGTAAAATGTCCGTTTTTGTCAAATTGTTTTTATTTTGCATTTCCCCTGCTTTTTATATGTTTTGCTTAGCTTCGGACGTTTCTCTCGTGTAACCTTGGGGAGTTTTATCGGCGCTGACATATTTAATAAATTGATATGGATAAAAGCATCACATGCATTCGCGAAAATCGCATTTGATAATCTGTCATAAGTTTGCACTTAATTTCCCTTCAAACAGTAAAGAGAATAATGTGATGGGTGAGCTAAATGAGACACTCGATTGTTATTCCAGTTTATTAGACAAGTTGCATTAGTCATACGAAATGCCTTTTTTTACAAACCGTATTTATGCCATAAAGCGTATCACATTCAAAACGATATGACTGTTTGGGTAATCTAGGCCTATTATTGATTTTAAGCCGACACACAAATTTTGATTTGTTTGTACTTGTTGGTACATGTTTAAGAGATAAATCTGTTATCATAAATGTGTCGCAATTCAAAATACATCTGTCAAATACTTGTATATCTTTAATATTTCAACTATTTAAACCATCTTGTCCATTCAACAACGAAAGTACATCCGAGGTTATAAACAAATTAGAACGCGTGCTACTCTAGGGAGCTGTGTCCGGAAATCAATTATAAACATGAGGTTGTAACAAATTGATACACCGCCGCTGTTAGTCATAGTCTTTTATTGTCTATCTACTAGTAATTCCGTCGTACATACCTTTTGATGATCTGACTGTGTTGTTTTGGGTAAACATTCTTCACTAGTTAGAAACCTCAATTTAAAACACGATATAGTCTCTAGACTTTTTTGCAGACACGAACATATTATTGTCAAACAGTGCTTTTCGACGTATGAATATGTGTGTTGCTTTGTTATACGTCGGCGGTATTTTTTACTAGATAATTTTGCTACAAAGGTTATTGTTTATCAATTTATACGTGTTATGTTAGAAAACGTAAATGGCCAAAAAGCGTCCTTCGAAACAAGTGCTTTTTGACACTGGACCCCCATTTTACGTCGCTCATGGAAGACGATTAGTATTTTTCGTGAAGCGGCAGGGAATCGTACATGTTGCCCCTTGAATGACAGTCAGTTGTAATACCACTCCACCACGGATCCGCCACAAGACATTCAAATCAAATTTTAGGGGCAGGTTCTATAGCGAAATTTTATAGTGAGACCATCACAATATGGAGGAGCATTTAGAAAAAAAACATGTGTTTCTCTGACTATATTACACATCAGGCATCCATACAACTATCATATATCCTTCAATATATATTGATCATATACTTGTAACTCAACGTGCGGGAATTTAAAATTAATACGAATGGATCGTCTGAACCATATTTATTTCAGACATTCCATTGAACGGCCGACTGCATTTTTGAAATAATTTCCTTCATCGACAGTAAGATGATATGTTAAGCCTTAACATGGCATCTGTTAACTAAATTGTTCTGAGTATTGAAGAATAGTAAAGTCGAAGCGGAATGGTGAATAGGGACAATAATAATTAAAACTTACGTACCATATACGCGCATGTTTGGGCACGGGACAAGCAGACGAATAGTTTATTAAGAAAAGTGAAATTCACAGGAAATGTTCGGTTTAAAGATCCGCCCTATTCGGTGGTACAGACTGAACAGGTGTGCTTGTTACGTAAACAAATAAGATATATGTTGATACATGCGTATATGGTTGTACTTTCTCGTTGAAGCTGTTAACTTAAATTTAATACGAAGAAATGGGATACTTTTTAACTAGCATAGGACGAATCTTCGGATAATGTAAGATATTAAGTGTCAGAAATAGAATTAAGATATTAACTCGTATAATCTAGTCGTGTATTCTAACTAGGCCGGTATACAATATTCAACTCAAGTAAATATTATGGTCATACATCATTTACTTCATTTACTCTTTTGGTCAGTTATTTATAACAACTTTTCCCATGACGTACATCGTTCTTAGGTTCAACCAAGACCAATATTGAATATCAACCCCAGTCGAAGATTTACATACTGTTAAAAACATATATTACGATCAATAAATACGAACGCACGATACATGCGTTGTAAAAATGGGCCAATATGTTTGTTGCACTCTGACACTTTACTCTTTGTGTTATTTGAATGTGTTTATGTTATGTATTTCCCAATTGCTACGTTTGAACTGGCAAAAGGTATGCCAATGCCGCATTTGCCAACAAACTTTAAGATGCTAAAGCTGATAACTTATTAAGAGTCTCAATTTAAAGAGATTCATGAAGAAAACTAGTCAAAATGCGTTCAAGATTCCTGGAATAGCTTTCTAACATTTGCAGTGGTGATCGTACCAACCCAGTAATTGCTTTAGTAGTTGGCGCATGAAATTTCCCTAGAGAACACAGATCCAAATAAATTAACTGGTTCCGTTCGGTAAAAATCTTGTTTTTTCTTGTGAAGGCGTACTATATAAAGTTTACCATTTCGATATTGTTAAGAGCACAGTCATAATGCAGTTTGATAACTTAAGTACAATACAGCGTGTACACAATATACATTTGACTATATACGGCTAAGTCCTCATACTGGAATGTTCAATGTATTTATATGTTGACGAGGATATTTGATTTTACAAAGGCAGATAAAACATATTCCATCAGCTTTAATATTTACTATTACAATCCACATAAGATAGACAACTATATTTACTTTGCATCTAGCAACTTTGATTGGTCGGTATATTGTGGCGATATTTAAATATGAAACTTTCAATCTTATAACCATAAACGTTATTGCTTTTTATCCAATGCAAAAACGAAAAGACAAACAACATTATAACACGTACAGTGTGTTCATCACTATATCAATGCGTGTTGATGGGGTTACAGCTAGAAAACAATCATCTCTGAAAAGTGCCCTTTAAGATTTTCGACTATAGATGTAAAACTTCAGTTTTGACCTAGATGTAAGAACAATCAAATATAGTTGTATTTAATTAAAATGTAGAAAAAAATAAAGGAAATAAAACGTTTCAATTGGTTTATAGTTAAGTCGGCGAGCCTACGGAAGGCACTTAGAAGATGAAGCTTTGATTCTTCCTTCCCATCTTCCACATTGCTTTCCTTATACAACAAATTCTATAAAAAAAACCCACATGAAATGTAAAATGTAGGTGTAAAATTTTAAAACACTGTATATAATATGTTCTCAGTTTTTTCTCGTCTATAGAGACATTGCGAGCCTTTTGTAATTTCCAGTTATGAAACACACCCTTCTAACCGGAAGACCTTGGTAAACTATTTAATGAAAACTAGTTCGTCTTCCAAAAACAGACTTTGGACTTCTCCAATCTCAAAAAAATCATAACAAGAAGCAAAATCGAATAAGTTAAATTCCACTGTTGTTTTATTTGTAAACAAAGCCTAGATGTTGAATGAACGAACGTATTATGATCCGGAGGAGTATCTGATTTTCTATAACCCTGTATTACCTGGATGTGATCTTACCTAAATAAAGCTATGGAAAAACTAAATCGACCCCAGGAACCCGGTCAATTATGAGTGTATACATTTAAGCAGAAGAAAGAAGAGAGAAATAAAACTTTACTTGTGCTGAACCCAAAACTCTTAAAAACAAACATTAGCTGCTGTTGATCCTAAAACAGTATTTAGACACTCTGGAGACAAAAAGATCATAACTCTAATGTCTTTTATCATTGCGATACTATTGTCATTGTCTTTATGTCTTCATACATGGTGTCACAAACCTATGCAAATATTTTGCTTTAACTATTAAATATACTATTTATTATAATGAAACATGTCACAAACCTTGACTTAGTAATTTCACACATGTATATCAATTTTAATCCCTTCCAATTTATTGTAAAATTAAAAAAAAAACTTAACCTTTTTCAACCTTAAGTACTTTTTGATATTCAAAATGAATCAATAAGCACCTGGTAGGTTCATACTGTTTTTTCATACACTTTTCATGACCTTGTTAACAAATTGATCGCCGTTTATCTTTGTTAAAGATAATTCTTGTTTCAAAGTGCTTCATTGAGATATTCGGAACCTTCTGGTAAGCTCTCTATTCAAGGGTCATCATAGCTCACTGGCTTTGTTTTATTATTGGTTTTACAGTGCTGCACTATTGCAGAAGGAAGCGATCCTACTAGTTAAATTAGTATTGGAATTTTCCCAGTCGAGAACTAGATTGGCAGTACATACTAACGGACTGCCCACAATAATCACACGCCTGTTTGCAGTGAATACACGGCCACTAGTAGTGCAAAGGATACCTTGTTTGGAATTAAGAAAACAGGTTCGTAACGTATTTAAGATTTAAATGTAGTCGAATGTGCCAAGCATCGGTTAGGTATTTTAAATCGTTTTATTTAAATTATTTTCTCCCACTTTGCTATAAGCCGAATCAACCTTTGCAATTGAATCGAAAAATAACTTACTGAAGTTATTCTGCGTCAGGTCTAACAAACATTTTGTCGGAAATAAATCTTGAATCTAAAATTGCTAAATGTTTTCGAGATTTAAATGGGATATCGAATTATTCAGTGTTATGTACAAATAATAAGTATTTGTATTACATTATTTTAGTCAGAGATAATTACACCAAAATAAGATAACTAAAAAAGATGATTAAATGTCTAAAACAATGGTTCTAATGAAGGATACCGATTTTAATTTTATGGAAATGTGCAGAAAGGGCGTTTTTTTCTATCTAATGAGGAGATAGAAGATCACAATAAATCCTTTAGCATTCACCAATAATTTAAAACTTTTGCCTTTTCACCTATTAAATACACGGTTACAATAGTGTTATCAGTAATTAATATTTTCCATATATGCATAATTCAGTTAGTAGTTAAAGGTGTATCACTCAAAATTTATGTTTGTCATGCATATGTATGTATTGATTTTGAATAAGAGTGTCACTTTAACTGTTGACAAATATTACGGCTATTTTTGTTCTTGCACGTTCCTGCAATTCGGTTTCTTCGGACTTAATCAAGAAAGTAAAATAAATGTTCTTCCTTATAAATATACACTTATTGATATTATATCTAACTGTGGTACCGTGCTTAGTTCGTAATTGCAACGGCGTCGCATTTATATTGTAGTCCATAGTGCCATATGTGGAGTATTTGCTAACGTGTTTGTCACAATAGTGATTTGGCTAGTAATATACATATGGAAGTGCTAGGATATTCAGAATGTCCATTATATCATTGAAATGGCTGGTAGCATGACTTGTGCTTCCATCTCAGCGTTTGTCACTGCAGTTGCAACCTTAGTATTGAATTCAATTCTACATATCTTCCTCGTCAAGGACATCTCGGTATGACTTGATGTGCTGATTATATTTTCAATATTAAGCTCGTCAAATTTGCTTTTTGTTTATTTTTTGTATGAATGATGAAGACCGCTTGTTTGCAAAGCAATCCACTTTATTTTCATGCCATAACACTAGTGCCGAACACATGCCGTTATTATGGCTTTAGTGTTTGATGTGAATATAGAGAGAGATAGATAGATAGATAGATAGATAGATAGATAGATAGATAGATAGATAGATAGATAGATAGATAGATAGATAGATAGATAGATAGATAGATAGATAGATAGATAGATAGATAGATAGATAGATAGATAGATAGATAGATAGATAGATAGATAGATAGATAGATAGATAGATAGATAGATAGATAGATAGATAGATAGATAGATAGATAGATAGATAGATAGATAGATAGATAGATAGATAGATAGATAGATAGATAGATAGATAGATAGATAGATAGATAGATAGATAGATAGATAGATAGATAGATAGATATATAGATAGATAGATAGATAGATAGATAGATAGATAGATAGATAGATAGATAGATAGATAGATAGATAGATAGATAGATAGATAGATAGATAGATAGATAGATAGATAGATAGATAGATAGATAGATAGATAGATAAATAAATAGATAATTCTTTATTTCCTCCTTTGAAGAAGAGATTGAACATGGCATTACATAATACATATACATAGACATATTTATAAGTGTGATCGAGTATGTACATATATACATGGAGCATAGTTGTATGGCTCAATTACATGTGATTTATAAGACAATGATAATGTAATTCCAATGTCTATAAGTAAATATATTTACATGTATGTACAAATACTTATGATTAAACAATACATATATAGATTAAAGGAAAATAATTACGATAGTTAATTCGTGTTGCCATTATTACTACATATGGAATAACTGAAGTGCAAATTATGATTTTGTAAAATTATAAATATTTTTAATGGTAATAGCCTAATGCCTAATTCAGCCGAAAGCGAAAATGATTAGACAGTGTATTATTGTTTATTTGCAAGGCAGGACTCGGATACACATAACGTTTTAGTAACTGAACTGTAACAGTAATTACTGATTTTTAGGTTTCTCAATGTTAATATCAAATTAAAAGCAACAATATAACTTAAAACATAAATGTTTAAGTGAATGTCGTTGTTCTTTTGTCCACACATAAAGCACCGCCTTCTTGGTAAACGTTTTGATACGGGAGTCAATGTTAATACGAAAACAAAAGTAAACACTCACACATATGGCACAATCGAATATCCGGTACAAAAGCGGATGGCAGAAGGCTACTCGCTCACTTTGTTGTAGTGTCTCATTATTACTTGTAACGTATTGATCAGAGGATTTTGTAATAAGTCTGCTTGTCCATTTCAAGATTTTGCTCTTTAACTTGTCACGAAGTACTTAATTTTAAATATATTCTAAATATTAAATATGAAAGCAAGCCGTGGATAACAATTTCATAATTAATGCGTCTCTCATGAACAGAAGCAAATGTCATCCCGCTATTCATTATGGCGTCAACCAGAGTCGGTTTTTAAACTGCTTAAATTCAGGAAACCAAAAGGTTTACGTTTAATTAGCAAAGAGAGTCTCGAATCATTAAATCGCATTTGTTTTAATTGGGCGGTGCGGTTGAAATGGACATTTTCATTATGTTATCTAAGAAAAAAGGCGGTCTTTTTCAAACGTTATTTGAACTGACAAATAGTCATGTGATTATTAATTATGTAATGATTTCTTTGAAAGGACCTAATTGTCATTAAAATAAATGAATCTCTCTCTCTACTAAAATATGTTCCTGTAGTTTGTGTTGTATTAACTAATGCAGTTCTATCAATTGCATGCGTGTTTTTTGTGGTCGCTTGTTCATTAATCCTTTAGGATTTTCATCGGCGCCGACAATTCCAATATATTGCAATAAATTCATATGGGAAAAGGCACATATGCATTCCTTGAACAATCCCATTTATGGTCGTTTATTTGATTAGCACTCCGAACAAAACTCATGAAAAGCACTTTGCAGATGAAGGTGATAATCTTTCAGGGAATGATAAATCAAAACCGAATTCGTGTTCCAGTCTTTTTTCACTTTTTAAAATGCAGACCATATACATTTGTTTTAGAAATCGTTTTATTTTATATTCAAAACAAATTATACAGCGCAATTAAAGTATTTGTTTTTTTCAACATGAAGCAAATGTTAGTATCTATTGTTGCTTCGACGAAGATATTTCTAAAAATACGTTACCATACCATTTTGTTGAGAGCAAGGCAAAGCGTTTCAATCGGTCCCATTTGGAAAACTGAAATGTTTTAATAAGGACAAATTCAAACAAATATATTGCTGTTGTTATAAATGGTTATATGCATTTTTATTTTTAGTTTCTGTAAATAAAATATACAATAGTGTTCAAAAATGATGTCGACAAACAGATCGCCGATTTAAAAATAACAACATATGATCAAATGTGTTTTACTGGAAGGGCTATAATTATCTTAATAGCATGGCTTTAAATAATTGATAACACCGCCGCTTTTATCAATTAAATCGTTTCACACTAGTGTTCCAACACATGCGCTGGGGCAAACTGTCGTGAATTAAGTAAACATTGTTTTTTATGAACTCCACAGAACCATCATTATTATTTACTTAAGCATAAACATTTCATCGTCACATTACATAAATATAAAATACAAATATATAAGACACACTAAATCAAACAATACATAGTTACATAATTACATGATAATGCGTTTAAAATTATTTTTGTATTAAATACAGATTTTTTTACTACTAAAAAGAAAAAAGTAAAGAAAAAAATACTCAACAAAGTAACCAATAAAGCAGCGTGTATATTTGTAAATATAGAAGTGAGAATGTTAAATAGATAATTTAATGCAGAAAATATGTAAACTACAAAAAGCGAGAGAATGAGACATGAAATATAAGCAAAATTGCAGTTTTAAAGGAGCCTTTTGCATATAGATCCCAGGTAAATCATTTGCGAAAAGACAGCCGCAGAACAAAACAAAAAACGAATAAAAATGTAATGCAAAGACATATGCAACTCGTCTTGTTTGGGATGACAATTCATGAATAAAGCTATTACACATTAGTATTTCTTATTCTAATGTAATAAGTCGTGATTTATCTGAAATCAAATCGTGAATGTTGTAAAACATATCGAATATTTGAAGCCCAATTTCCTACTCTAGGATTTGCATCTATCTCTTTTTATCCTTTACATCGTTCGATATACATCAGAAACCGACCTAGCTTCCGGTATAAAGACAATGTATTTGTAGACCTTTTCACTTTAAGTATCCATTTAAAAGTGTTTTTGCACTCTTTCCGAGCACTCATATTTCCTAAAGCCCCAAACCTCCGATCCATAATCAAGTATGGACACAACATATGAATCAAACAGATAAAACGTTGATAAAAATTTCAACTGGAACAACTGTATCTTTCATAATTAAAAGTAGGCCATTCATTGATTGAAGAGCTTTACCAGCTTAAGGTTTGGCTGCATCAGTATCGAAGTATGTCTTGCCAGAAAAAGTTAAATGAATGAAAACGGACATTCTGTACAACCGTCTACTATTGCTTTGCCATACGCTAATGTAGATATAAAAGCAAGCCGAATAATCTTAATAAATCTATGTGAATAAATTATAATTATAGATAATTATGCAAACAGTTAAACGTCCCCAGTCAATATCAGGTTTCCTTTAAACAACCTTTAACCGCAATCAACTTGCGAGACATAACAAAAACGTTAGATTTATTTGTTACTGTCGTAAAACTAGTTAACTGTCTTAGTCTAACCGTTTTGAGCCATTCAAACGATGTTTTCATTCGATCGTTATTGCCTGTAAACATAATTGTAAAAATATAAAATTATCCATGACGCGACTATAGCCTTTCAACGCATGTAGCACTTTCATTTTTCAATGCCAATGATTATGCACAAATTAAAGTGAAGGTATCAATACACTCCTCTACGAAAATCGGTTTGCGGAAAGTGAATTGTCAATCCTCCGAAAAAAGAGTTTCCAATTACAGCTTATTTTAAGCATACGGCAAATTGAACGCATTTTGTTACAAAGACATGTACATATGACCGATTTAGTAGTCTCCAAAATGTTCATATCGTATTGCAGACGAATACTTCTTGGAAATATGTTTTCAAGAGAATCAGGGTACTATTTAACTTTATTTACGCATGACGTCAGAGTTATGTGAATAGGAATAACGGTCAGGCTAATATTTGGAGATGACTGTTATTTTGTGCATTAATTGCTTCGAAGACATTATTTCGGTGATCTGTGATAAACCAATTCAGTACATTACTGACAACGTTCACTAGTAGATGATTGGCGATTGTGAAGAAAGTTATATTAATTTAAAATATGATATAACTTTCTTCACAATCTTTGTAAAATATATACTCACTTACATTGACATGGCGTTGTGCGAGAGTGTGATCTTGTGTTTAGGGAGAAACTGTAGTAAACGCACTTGTTCGTCTTGATCACTAGCTCGTGATGAAACGATTATCGAGTACAATCGATTAATCGTCGCTGACAATGGTATGTCGGCGACAATCGATAGTGGTTGTCCAAAATCGATGTCGCTAATGTTACTTCCGGTAACAATGTGTTTTTTTATGGTAAAATTCGAGTAAATGTCAATTTGTCTTTTAGTTAATTTCTAGTTGTGAATTTTAACAACGGAGGTCTCTTTCACCAATGCCGTGAATGTAATCACTTTTGCTTAAAAACTTACAACCTCTCCCATAATTACAAATATGTTTTAATTGTTTATATATTTTATAAAACATTCTTCAATAACCTCTCTGTATATAGTGTTGCGGGTCCGGTCCGACCTGCAAATACCGGGGATCCCGGCTCGATTTAATCTGTTTTTAAAACCTTGTTTGGCAACGTTTATAATTAACTAAATTACTTTTTTGTGAAAGTTTTATGCAATTAAGATATTCTAATGAAATGTTAAATATAACAGGCTGTTTAATGTCAAGTTCGTTTACAAATATTTTACATGCTTTTGCAATTGATATGCAATTATTAAGTTTGTGTTGTGTTGTTATGTTTTTTCGTTAAGTTATTAAAGACTTTGAAAAAGATTATGGAAATTTACTTACTGTTGCAAAAAGCATAACTATAGCATCACGCGTATTGATTCCAGGTTTAACCATTTAAATGATGATACTATGTATAAAAAATGTGTTCCTTACTGATATTATGAACTTTCGGTTATTGTCCGATAGTAAATCGAAATACTTGGTCCGATTTGATGATCGATAGCAAATGGGGTCCGATTTTCAAACACTATCACTAACCGATATAGCCTCATGTAGTTTTCCTTTACCAAAATTGTTCAAAGTATGGCCTTGTGGTCGATAGTGGCACTTAACTAGGGGTCCCTGTTCTTTTATAACTTATATAGTGGTACCAAAATACACAAACCCTTGATGTATGGTATGAGTCTCATGTACTGGCATTTGTAATCTTGTACAAATTACAATGTATGTCCCTGGGGTCAAAGCCGGCCCCTTTCCAAGGGACCCTGCTATTCTATAGAGTTAAATAGTGATTTTTAAAAAAACTACTTCCTTAAAATTGCAAGACACAGACCCTTGATGTTCAATATTGGGCCTTAAATTGTCCTTCATCCAGATTGTTCAAATTACGTCCCTGGTTTGATGCCGGTCCAGCCAAAAGGATCCTTGGTTTTTTATATACTTATGCAGAAAAAAAAATTGAAAAATTTCTTTGAAACCGCACGGTCAAGTCTTATGATAATTGGTATGTAGCCTCATGCAGTGGATGTTTACCAAGATTGTTGAAATTATGTCCCTTTTTCAAAGCTGGCACCGCCACTGGGTTTCCAGGTTTTCTAATGAAACGTTTTCAAACTATGACCATGGGGTCAAAACTGGCCTCGCTCTGGAAATTCCTATATATTTCGGTTGTAAAAACCTTCGTCTTTGAAACCGCAAGGCGCAGACTCTTGAAATTTAGAATTTAGCCTCATGTATTGGTCCTTTACCATTTTATATTCAGAATTATGACCCTGCGGTCAAAGCTGGCCCCTGAGGTCCCAGGTGTTCCATATATTTGTATAGTTAATTTTTGAAATCCTCTCTGAAACTCCACGCCCAGACAATTGATAATTGGTATGAAATGGATCTTACCAAAATTGTTCAAATTAATTTATGCACCTGGATTCAAACTGGCCAGGCCACTAGACTAGTATTCATTAAGACCTTAAGTCATTTCGTAACTTCCTAAAATAATAATAGTTTAAGTTAATGAACATAAAGATATGCAAATGAAAATAAAATATCTAAGATAGTATCAAATAAATTGAATATTTTATTTGACCAGTGAGATACTTACCTTAGGGAAATATTTTAAGTTAGGAAATGACTGGAGAAGTTTAATGAATACCGGTCCAGGGGTTCGAGGATTTATTATGTAACTTATTGTTAAATCTCTAGAAACATCTTTAAATCCACGAGACAAAGGCTCTTGATATTTTGTTAGTAGCCCCATGTAGTGCTAAGCAACTACCTACATCCGTAGCAACAAATGCCATATAAATCAAGGGTTTCGTGTTGTTGTTTGTTCGTTTCAAGACGATCTTATTATCATCGACCATCAATTCTAATGAAGGTATTGTCGCATTCAGCACTCTTTGTGCTTTGATTACTCGTGGTTTATTGGAAAGAGAGATACGCGGATGTATGCACTCTTGCTAGTTAAATTAGTATTGGAATATTGCGCATGAGTTTTCCCAGTTGAATACCAAATTGACAGTAACTGTTATAAATCTAAAGAAAAACGCCTGCTCGTAATAATTCCAAACATGTTCACACTGTTTGATTCAATTCAAAGCGGTTGGCATAGCAACGTAAAATTTAGGTGTAGTATAATTGTAAGTGTATGTTGATGCTGTGCTTTATTACTTATATGCTATGAAAAGTTAAGGATTAAGGATTTAAAATAGGTATCACAAACTTAAACGATAATTTTAGTTATCATGTGAAAGGTGTAATATTTACACCTTAGCTTTAATTCCCTAAATGAACAGCCTTTCGGAAATAGCTGTTTCGATGAACGCAACATCTTCGAATTTGTTCGGAGCACGAAATATCACGTTTTGTTATTGTGCAAGTGTTATCTTGTTATTGTTTGTGTTGGCAGGCAACGAAAATTTTTAATCAAAATGTTAGAAAGTGTTAAATTATAATTTGTTTAAGGATGTGTTGTCATTAACGGTTCAATTTAAAGTTAAAGAGTGTTTGGAAGTAATTTAAAAAAAATCCGTGTTATTGTGACGTAACATGATAAACTATTTCCTGTTACGATCGATCGTTCCATTTACAGGATGAGTGTAAACAATTACTGTAAGGTTTTCTAAAATGAAATTAGGTTTTTGTTAAAAAATTCTGGATATAAATAATCAACTATTTGTGTAATGAATTGCGTGATTGATGTCATTATCAGGGTACGAACGCAGTTGGGCTGATTAAACTACGCGTTAAGTCCCTCTATTGTGGAAAACAGGAAAATACAATACTTACAAATATGTTGATGTTTATTGTTTTAAAAGTGTTGTAGCATACGATACATGCATCATTTTAAATGTATCTGACCTTCCGAAATTATGATCATCATCATTGTTATTATCATTATTATTAATATTATTATTGTTATTTATTATTATTATTATTATTATTATTATTATTATTATTATTATTATTATTATTATTATTTATAATAATTATTATTATTATCAATTATTATTACTTTTTTAACATCGGGTCATTGTAAACAGACCGTGTTTGGTTATGCTGGTAGCTTGATAAATACAGTACAATGGATTTAGTTTGGGTTTATACGGTAATAAGTGTCATTAAACTAAACACATACGTAGAGCTCTTACATACAACATGATGGGTTTACTAGGGACTGTAGCTTTGGATTGCTTGGATAAATCTTGTCATTAATATGGTTTGCAGGAAGTGTTTTGGCCTCTCGTCTTGTTGCGCTAAATTCCCCTGAATAATTATATCAAATTATAAAATCTTTATCACCAAGGACAACTGAACCACAGGAATAATGCGTACATTGTATTTTCATTTTTGTTGTTAGTTGTTCACATTACCAATGACGCCCGCGTGCCTGCCAAGCAATCCACTCTTCATGTCATAGAGCTGAAGCCACTGCAGTATCATATGATTTCACACCACAGGGTTGACATCATTTTGAGCACTCGCTCATTTTTCAGGTCATCGTGTTTAACAAAATAAACAAATAAATTATAAAAGTATAAGTGGAGGTCAAACTGAACTTTTATTTTAATCTGTTTATAATTTTATTTTTTATTTGTTATTAGATTTAATAGACGTCTTCATTTTAAGAAGACATAACTGTATAACAAATTACATAAGTTGTTCACAGATAATAGTTTGAGTGGTTAATAGTAATGCTTACATATATATAGTGAACAATCAATTCATGTTATGTATTGTCAGTTCCTTGCAGATGTTAATGCACCTAGTACTTGTTAACCTCACAGGATACGTGTGCGGTGGTTGAACTGTCACTCTGGGACCCTTCGATGTACTAACGCCGGGACCCGGAGTATAAACTACTAACACCATCACCATTTTATGTACAACTTTGTCCAAACTTAAGAATTAACGAATGTTATACAATTTGCTGCTGTCTGAACGTTAACGGCTGTCTTTTGGTTTCATGTTTTACATAGGTTATGTAACAGAAATGGTTATAGGGTCCTAGTTTACATCTAAAAATCTTGAATCAAAAAGAAATCTCAGAATTAAGTTTATAAAACCATAACGTTATTTGCTGAAAGGTAATATTCATTTATTATCTCGTAATAATTTACTACACATTTTCAATAAACAGATGATTATAAACCATGCAATAGCCCACAATCGTATAAATGTATATGCCGATGGCATTTTCCACACTAAACTGCGCGGACCATGTATTTGTTATAAGCACATTCAAATGGTTCAGTTGTGCTGGCTGTATATATATGTATCACCGTATTACAATTGCTTGTTCTGTTATTATGTTCTTGATGCAAAAAAGATTATACGCTTTTTATAGCTGTGCAGGATTTGGTGGTAGATTTATCCAGTCTAATTACTATTATTATACCAGTTATTGCTTCTTGACGTTATGCTATGCATAATGAAATGAAGCGAACGTTGCCATATGATTTTAATGTGATTGAGATGTGGCATAACCTTTGACATTACATGATCTTGTATTATTAATACCATTATTTTATTTACGTTGGAAACTCGTTCTAACACAGGAACTCATTGAAACAAATGCTTACTAAAGATGATAGCTATTTCATATCATTCTAGTGCATTTTAAAGGTCCAACTTAGTATAGTTTAATTTCAAAACCTTGGTATGTCCACAGCCTTCTGAAAAATGTTGACATTAACAACAACAGCAACAACAACAACAACAACAACATGCGTTATAATGAGCATTCCCAAGATTTAAGACACCACTTGAATGATAACAGAGGCTATGACGCTATACTTGCATCTTTCAAATAGTTCTATTGCATTTAACTCGAATGGCAAATTAACCAAAACTGAATTAACCATAATTTGTTCTGTAAATCGGCTCATACTGTATTTTACATGTAACAATGGTACATTCTATTGCATTTGACCGTTCATAGTATTGACATTGTATACAGAGATGTGTGTTCCTATAGCATACGTTTTCAATGTTCAAGGAACATGGGCAGTTCAAATAGTCCGTCCTTTTCTTGTTGACAATACTCATAAATTTCCCCCAGGGTTTGCGATGTAAGAATTCCTATTAAAAAAATATGAGAGAAGGCGAATACGTATTCCGAAAACAATATCATTCACGATCTTAATTTGATTGTCTTGTCAAAACAACCATTTCATTACTGACGGTTAACGATTTATGATTGCATTTTTGCAATATACACTAATTAAAACGCTATTCGACTTTCAGATTGAATGTTTGTTTCTATTGGCGAAATCATATTAAACACATTTCAATAATAATGCAAACCTCTTTGCTTGGTAGAACAACCAAATCACTTACTTAATAACTGCTTGTTCCACCATGAACAGAAGATATTTTATAAACATATATATATTTATATACATGCATTATTTTATTATTGTACGAGGCTCTGCACTTAAGATCGGCGCCAAATAGGAACGGTATTATACCCGTTTTAATGCTGGAAACCAGAGAGCATTACGCTAAAACATCATTGAAAATCACGTCTCATTATACCTCGTATTTGCGTTGGTCGTGTTGTGGCAATTTGCATTTTGTAATGACGCGGCCTTTTGTATAGGCTATATGACCTATACATTTATCATGAAATATTTACTCTCAAAGGACTGAAATGGCACAAAAATAAAATATTGACGTGAACCTACGGTCTTACTAAACTATTTCACAGTAGTTTATTATTTTTCAAAAGTACAAAAAATAATATTTAGTATAAGAATCTAGTGAAAATATCAATTTGAAAGTATTAACTAAAATGTCTACCAAAGTTGTATACTAAATTTAACTATGTAATATGAAATGGTTGCTACTTAATGTGTTGTTAACGTTATAATATCGCTGAAACATTAATACGTGAGCTTAGATGTGTTGCCTCGCTTATACGAAAATGTTTTAAAAATGTTACAAAACCTTTGTGTTTTGAGCAAGACAAAGCGTTGATCTATTGATCCCACTTGGAAAATGGAAATGTTGTAATTATGACAAGTTATATCAAATACATCGCGTCTGTGTGGAATTGTTACGTAATCTTATTTCCGGTATTGATGTATACTATATCGTTAAAACATTGTTTTTGTCCACAAAAAAAAGATAAAACAATTATCTGATTTGTGAAATAAAAATAAAAGTATGATAACATGTGTCATACTGGAGAGACTATAATTATCGAAATCACCTGGATCTAAATAATTGATTAGAGCGCCGCTTTGTCAAGCAATTCCTTTTTTTTGCCACTGTTCCAACAAAAACGCTTGGGCAAATTATCGTTTAATAAACATAGGTTTTATGCCCTTAATGTCTCGATTTTCTGGCATATTTGTACTAACAGGGAGACGCACAATGTCGTGTGACGTGAGGCCATCCAGGCTACACGTTCGCTTGGCTTCTCAATATGGTCGCCAGTACTGAGATGTCTGCCCCCGAACGGTTTGATGGTTATAAATATTAGCAATTACATTTGTGTTTAGACGAATTAAATGAGTAGTTTAAACTGAAGAATATAAACGTTTCTTTGCCATCATACAATACATAGCCGAACTAAAACATGTTTGCTTAAAATTAGACAATTCACTGTACAGACGATTTATTACGCCTACTCCCCTTTTATCGAAGTATCACATGCCCGAGGAATGTTAATGTGTTTAGACGGGAATTCGCCTAACGTCGACATAATTTCCACTTACAATATAATTTTAAGTGATATAACAATTTTAGAGACCTTTTTTTCAAGAAATGAATTATATATATTTATTAAATTAGGATAAGATAGAATCGTTTAAAACTATATATCAATGGTCATTTTGAACTATGGAACGTTTTGGAAACCAATCCTATTCAGGGCTTTTTATGCACCATCGTTGCACTTTTATATCTGTGTATTAAAAATAGAGATACATGGATAAATGCGCTCCTTCTAGTTAAATTAGTAACGGAATATCACACATGGGTTTTCCCAGTTGAATACCAGATTGACAGTTACTGTTATATAGCGACAGACCATCGCCTGCTCGTTGTAATATCAAACATGTTCACACTATTTGCAAACAACGTTCTATAGTTTGGAGAGGAAAGTTCGTTTTTGAAATTTAATATAAAGCGGTTGGTATAGTTACGTTTGATTGAATTGTAATAATATCGTTGCTGTTTTTGGATGTGCTAAATTAGTTAGATGCTTTTAATATTTATCTTCAACCTTAACTATGTATCAAGTTACTCAAGTAACAATTTGAGTTATCAAGTGTGAGTCGAAGTGAAAATTTTGAAGATGCGCAAAGAATACAAAGTACAACACTGCAAGGGTCTTTATTGTTTGAAAAAAATATTTTATTTTAAATATATTTGACCTATAAAGAGTATGTTAGTATGCAGTATGTATTGTATTTCTTTAATGCAAAGTTCTTTCAGAAGTGTTATCTGACTGCTCTTAATTTCTGTTATTGTGTAAATATATTGCGATCTTATGTTGTCATAATCATCATAATACTATACATAAGAAAAGTTCGTGCATGAGCATGGCTGTGGTGTGGAGTTTTGATATGGTTCTTAGTAGGCATTAGGAGAGTCAGCGTTTTTAACGCTGTATGAACTGCTGGGATCGATACTGTTCGTAGTAGGTGTATTTGGCCTCCAGCTTTCTCCCTCTAGTTACCAATGAATTATTATTTCAAATGATAAAATCCTTATCGTCAAGGACAATTTAAACATAGGCATTATACGCAGATTGTTTTTTCAATAATCTGCTCATCATAAGTTTTCTACATTATCTATGACGCCCGCTTGGTTTGTCAACCGATTCACTATTCATATCACAGAGCTGGTGCAACTGCAGTGTTGAATGAAAACAAACCATGGGGTGACTTTTTATGAGCAATCACTTATTGCTACGAAGCTACTGTTTTGCTATCTAAATTATAATTGACTGTAATTAGATTTTTTTTTATTTCAATTAGACATCATTGTATCACAATTTAAATAAGATGTCTACAAATCAAATTGGATTGGTTAATAGTAATGAATGGATAAATATTGACCAATCAAATCATGTTTGGGATATTTTTACGAAATTAATATATAATCAATTTCAATCAATTTGCTGCTGTCTAAATGTTAACGGCTATGTTTTGATTTCATGTTATTCCATATTGTTTTGAATTGGAATGGTGATAATTAAAGTTCCATGTATCTAAAAATAGTCTTAGACCTCATGCAAACTATATACGTATATAAAACAATGACGTCAAACATATTGTCTTTATAAATTTACGCGTTATAACTTACTGAACATTTAACACAAACATCTCTTTATCAACTACGCAACGAGCCACTCTCGTATAATAAATATTACATACCTTTGGCATTATTATCAATGAATCAGCGCAGACCATGTATTTATAATTAGCATGTTCAACTGGTTGAGTTGTGATTGTCGTATTTATATCATCATTATCACACCGGCTTGTTAATTCTATTTTTCGAGGTCATTATTTTCTTGGTGCAAACAGATTATTTAATCGGTGCAAGCTTTGGTCATAGATTGGGTCAGTCTTATTTCTATCATATTTTCAGTAATCGCTTCACGACGTTACGCTATGCCTAATGAAATGAAGCGACCGTTGACATATGATATTAATAAGATTGAGATACGGCATAAACTTTTTCATTACTCTTTGGATGTGAATGAGGTATTTTCATTATTATATACGTATGATTAACACTAGAAAAAATGTCGTAAAATGGTTATAATCCAGAAATGCTCAAATGTACTAGAGATGAGAGATATTTCATATATATCAATATTGTGCATTTTGAAGGGCACAGTGGGAGGTTCTTGTCGTGAACTTCCGTCCACACTATGATTTACATGTTACATTTGAAAAATCTATTGCATTTGGCAAGGTTCGTGTTTACATATATCATACGTATTCAATGAACAATGCATGTGGACCATTTATATCTACAACCATTAAAATGGAAACCAGGAGTTAAACTTAATGTATAAACAAAGGATAAGTTTTTTTATTTAAAGTTTTATTTTGTTTGTGAAACAATATAAGCAGTTTAATTGACAATACTCGTACTTTGAAACTTGTTCCCCCAGGGTAAACGTTGTGAGAACTCCTATAAATTACTATTGGAAAAGGCAGGAACTTATTCCCAAAACAATATCATTCACTATCTTAATTTGATTTGTTCTAAAGAAAACCCATTTCATTACCGACCGATAGCGGATTATGATAACTTTTTTGCAAAAAAAATATTAATTAAAATTTCAGTCGACTTGTGTGTTTTACATTTTGGTTTGGTAAAAAACGAAAATGAGATAAAGGTAGTAAATCTCTTGGTGGTCAAACAGTGTATAGTTAGGTAGCGAATCAATTGGCTGGTTAAAACAATGTCAAAAAAGAAAGCAAATTGCTTGGTAAGAGAAAGCACTCCTATTGGCTAAAATAGTGTAAGGAAAGGTAGTTAATCTCTTGGTGGTCAAACAGTTTATAGTTAGGTAGCGAATCTATTGGCTGGTTAAAACAATGTCAAAAAAGAAAGCAAATATTTTGGTTACGGAAAACACTCTTTATTGGTTAGAATAGTGTAAGGAGAGGAAGTTAATCTCTTGCTTGGTTAAACAGTGTTAAGTCAGGTAGCAAATCTTTTTGCTTGTTAAAACAATGTACGACAATAAGCAAATATCTTAGTTAGGGAAAACAACATTTCTTTATTGGTTAAAATAATGTAAGGAATGGTAGTAAACCTCTTGCTTGGTTAAAACAGGTTAAAGAAAAGTAGAACGTATGTTGGCTTTTTTGATTTAGCGTAAGAAAGAAAAGCAAATCCTTTGGCTTGAAAATCAATACCTCTATATTGGTTTAAACAGTTCAAAGAAAGATTGCAAATCTCTTGGCATGGTTTAACATTATAAAGTAAGGAAGCAAATCTCTTGACATGGTTTAACATTATGAAGAAAGGAAACACATCTTTTGCCAAGGTAAATCAGTACAAGAAAGGTGACCAAATTTCTTGGCTTGGGAAAACAATATCTCTTGATTGGTAAGACAGTGTTAACAAAGGTAGCAATCCCTTTGGCTGGTTAAAACAGTGTAAAGATAGGACATTTCGTGACAGGGATATTGTATTAAATAAGGTAGGAAATATCTTGTACTGTTAATACAGTCTACGCAAACGAAACACTTATATTGACTTGGTAAAATAATATAAAAAAGGTAGCAAATCTCTTGGCTGGTTAAATCAGTGAAAGGAAGGGTAGCAAATCTCTTGGCTGGTTAAATCAGTGAAAGGAAGGGTAGCAAAAATCTTGTTTTGGTTACAAATAAAAAAGGTAGCAAATCCCTTGTCTTGTTAACAAGTATATACAAAGATAGCAACTCTCTCGGCTGATCAAAACAGTGTAAGAAAATATGGCAATTCGCTTGGCTTTGTAAACAAACTATTGACATACCAAATCACTTCAATGTTTAGGGTCCGCGGACGGATAGGTTTTGGGCTTTCCGATGGAAAAAAAACGAAGAATTTATATGATTAACGATCTTGCGAACTAATTTAAATTTCCTTTTACAGGTTCGGACTACAGAGTAGAAGAGTGTAAACAACATGTATTCTTGGCATTTGATAGCAGAAATTGATGTTTTATGTTTTAATTCCATTATCGACACACTTAAAACAAGTTTTCTTCGAACTAAGTTTGCATTTGTTGGAATCTAACAGTTGGGAATGGTCCAGAATGGACTAAGGATGCGGTAGTGTCTACCTTTTTACATATGACACCACTCATAAGTAGATAGGTTTTCGTACTAAGTGGTTCCGCTGAAGTGGTATCTCAAACGTATTTCCAATCATGCAGGCCATTAGTATGTGCTGTAAACTTTTTTTTTAGTGTGCCCAGCTTTTGTCAAGTTATCCGTTCCATGCTAAAACTACATAAATAATACGAAGTGGCTAACTACAAGGTCGTTATGTTTTGACAAAGGCATACATCGTAGTATTTTATGCTATTATGGCGACCGATAATTTGTTTTGGTAAAAAAGTGTAAATGAACAAGTACATAAGTGCTAAGATATAAGTGCTGTCTTAGAGCTGAAGGATACAGCATATGTGTTGCGAGTTCAGCTTTTCGCAATGGGAACATTTGATAAGCTTACCTTAACGGATGTAAAACGTAACTAAAACTGTATGATAATTGTCACAAATGATTCATTTTTAATAACTTAAAAATGAAAAAAACAACAACAAAAAACAAACAACAACATAGCAATGTGCATACTTTTAAGTACTAACGGGTATGTGTTCGTTTCATGATTTATGTACGATAAACGATATATCATACCCTAAATAGACAACATTTGTGTGCATAATGTATGTATGTTAGTATTTTTCAGAAGCTTATCAAACAAAATAATAAATGGTGCATATGAAGTATGTTAAAGTTAACAGATTCTTATTCAGTGTTTAGATAGATTGATATATTTATTTCAGTATAAGATGAACATGTGCATGTCAATAACAGCAACATGTTCAAACTACTACGCATGGATTAATTTTCTGCATTATTACGATATATATATATATAATTAAGAAAACTTTTTTTAGATCTTATTTGTAAATTATGATACGAGTAAGAGTGTCATAGTTTCGTTATTTTGCTGCAAATCAGCGTGAATTGAACTTGATGAGCAAAGGGTTATGGCAATAAAACACTCGAATATGCTTCATTTATGACTTTTATACAGATTTAAGATAACTTAAGTTACGGATAAGATCCATTGATTATCGTTTACGTTCAAATACATATAACCAGACTTTGTACGTTTTCTTGGCTGATTAAAACAGTTTCTGCTACTTGACTTTGTAGTTTCGTTTAATCTAGATTCTGAAAAAGCGATGCCGTAGTGGTTCTTGCACTTTTACAAGACGTCAAACCGTGGCAATACACATGTCAATATTTCTTTTATGATCGAGAAACCTTAAATGGCTGTAAAAGGGTTTGTTTTAGAATTGCGTCCTCCTTAAAATATATTACAAGTATCAGTTACAATCGGGTAGAAACGAGCGTTCGACAAACCATACGGTTAATGTTTTTCTTCATAAATTTTATAAAACGTTTAACTGCAGGAAAAAAAAAGATTTTGTCTAAACTGAGCAATTAATTTGTATTTCCTTGTTCATTTTGTACGATTATATCTGATCGGAAAAGAAAAACGAAGAAAAGTTCTCATTCAGATCCGCTTCCTTGACGGGCTTAAACAGGCTCAGGTGCTCAGACAAAGTCTACGTCCTTTGAGTATGGCTTTGTCATTTCAGAGGCTGCAACACCTGATTCAGATTCTTGTTTAATTGGAACTACTGTAACAGTAGTTCTCAGAGTATATAAACATATAATATAAAGTCATGCCGTATGACATTGTTTTCAATGAATTATCTCTAGAATAAATTGAATGCAGCGAATCATGTTATAACGAGAGAATGGACTTCTAAGTGTATATCAATGGGAGTCTGGTTTATTTGTTTGCGACACAATGTTTAAATCTAGATGAATCCGACCAAGTCCACAATATAGCTCCATCATTGTTTAATCATGATTAAAGCAGCTGTGTAAGGAGTGTACATTCTTTGTTTAGGAAAACTGTTGCAATAGTCATACAATCGAAACTACAATAAACCAATCATTAAGATAAAATTAAATTCTCAAATCCGTGCATTGCAAGAACAGAAACATCATTTGGCTTCTGAAGTTGAGAACAGATCTCGCATGCTTTTTAATGCTAAATGTTGAATATTGTTTAATTACGTCTTAATCTTAACACCTCTTCGAGCCCAAGTCTTTGCAAATGACACAATATAAATTTATATTAGCAATACTTTGTCGTACTTCACTTTCGATACCGGTTTTCAAATCCGACCACAGTTGTTTAAATATAAAAATGAATTGTATTAAATAAAATACTCAATATTTGCTGTAACATGGCGAGTGTGTATTTTTTGTCATTTTTTTCGGTACAATTATCAGTCATCGTCGCATGATGCAGGCATTGATAATTTTAGCTAAAGTATTACTAGATTTGTGCTGATGCGCTAATGAAATTTAGATAGACACACACATAAGCACAAATACCAAGCACAATTGAAGTTTGTATAACTCCTGTCCAGTAAGATAAGCATTTTCATATGGTATGATAACTACACTGTATCACAGGGTTTACGGATATGCCACAGCCAATTGAGGTATCCGATACACAAGTAAGCCTGCCATTACGTCATTGGCAATATTACTAAACTACACTGTATCACAAGGTTTACGGATATGCACAGCAAATTGAGGTATCCAATACACAAGTAAGCCTGCCATTACACCATTGGCAACAATACTTAACTACATTGTATCACAAGGTTTACGGCAATGCAACAGCCAATTGAGGTATCCAATACACAAATAAGCCAGCTATCATGTCATTGAGAATCACAAGTATACTAAACTACACTCTATCAAAAGGATTACGGATATGCCATAGCCAATTGAGGTATCCGATACACAAATAAGCCTGCCATTACGTTTTTAGCAATAAAACAAAACTACACAGTATCACAAGGTTTACGGCTATGCCACAGCCAACTGAGGTATCCGATACACAAATAAGCCAGCTATCAAGTCATTGAGAATCACAAGTATACTAAACTACACTGTATCATAAGGTTTACGGCTATGCAACAGCCAATTGAGGTATCCGATACACAAATAAGCCAGCTACCAAGTCATTGAGAATCACAAGTATACTAAACTACACTGTATCACATGGTTTACGTTTATGCCATAGCCATCGATGATATCCGATACACATATAAGCGTGCCATTACTGTCATATATTGTCATTGGCAATAATACAAACCATCGATGCCTGGTGACCGCCCCCGAAAAAGAATTGCTTATTGATTATTGATTTCAAATATAAATGATTGAAATTGTCGATCGATAAAGTTTTTGCTGATTATGTTTGTGTTAGATGCATTCAACATGATAAAAGATTTGAAGACGGACGTGAAGCTACCCCTTTTTTATACATATTCTAACTCTGCACAAACAACCCTTTCAAATGCTACATAAATATATTGGGTCATAAGGTTTCCTAAATTAACTTGATTGAGCATCGGACATCTTAAACCATTTTAAAAAGTGTTTTTACATATGTATGTTTGTGCGCATAACTTCAAGAGAAATCTTAAAAAAATATAATTTTAACGAAAATGTAAACGGTAGTATGAGTATCAAACATATCCAAACAGTTTGAAATCCCTGACCGACATCATTGTGTTAACAGTAAAGAATTGTTTCTGGGACACAACTAATTTGCACCATATATGAACGTTATATAGTTAGTTCGAACTTGTTTTGCTGGTGGTGGTTTATGTACTGTTTGAATTGTTAATAGTAATATATTTTTAATTAGTAAATTATGCATATAATTTGCAGTATGCATTACATTTTTGTTTTTGTTTCTGTTATGGTAAATGTATGACATTTCTGACCGGTATGACCTGAAAACCTTCGAACGAACGAACACTTCAAGTTTCCGCGAAAGTCTTGACACTTTTCCGGTTTTCGTGAGGTTTCCCGGAAACCTAAGATGTGTTTTATAAATGGCGACTGCGGCATGCAAAAATGTGCTTTGGTTTTGCTAGCGCAGGCTACCAATACATTGGATTACAAATTGCTTTTATGAGAATGATACACCGCTACGATATGCAATGTCATTAAACATAATGCAATATTCAATCAGTTTCATGTCATCTGAAAACGTTGCCAGAGTTACAATGAATATAAAGTGGATTATTTAAGTCTCCTCTATAGCTTCAAGGTTCTTTTTGTTATTGTTGATGAAAATCAGGAGTTATCGGACAGGTGTATGGCAGTAAATAAGACAACAAAATCATTAATTGGTTCATTATTCTATTGTTCTACAGTCGATAATATATGCATACAATTAAAAATACATTCTTTCCATTTTCCAGACACAAGTACTATGGCGGTAAGTGTTACCAAGCAGTGCCTGACGGAATTGTAGTAGAGGGTGTTTGCAACTTCCAACTATGAAACAGTTGTATCTTCAAGCAGGTTGTGATCCCTTCAGGGAGCGGGTTACGGGTCTAAACAGCTCAACTTCAAACTCCCTTCTCTCCTACATCATCCGAGGATGTTCACTCATCAACGATACGTCATTTCCGGTGTATGTTGACATTGTTGAGAGTGAACGCAACAAAACCAGCCAAGAAACAGACTCCGGCGCAGTGTTATATATTGTTGCTGTTTTGGTGTTTTATTCTGCCGGAATAATTGTGATGATTATTAAGTATTTAAGACGTGAGCAGAGAGAATTGGAGGAGGAACGTATCTTAGAAGACTTCTTTCGAAGTATGCCAGCATATAAAAAAGAACGTGAGCAAAACAATGTTAATCGCGTGGCAATACACGCATTTCATGCGCTGACGTCATTTTCTTATGACGAAGATGAAAATGACGTGTACAGCTCAGACGGGGAGGAAGAGTTGCCACCGTGTGCGGAAACAATTGAAGAGGAGGAGGGTGAACATCACGAATCTCGTGAATTCTCACAGTTTTCAATGTCGTTAAATAAATCCCTCGAGGAGCATGATCTTGCCTACTCACGAGGCTCAGACGCCCAGTTGACAGATTTAGTAGAAACGACAAACAGTTCGTCGGAACTATCTGGGACTAATTTGGAGAAAGAGACACATCTTTGACAAGTGTTTGCAATTATCGTTTCAGATTCTCTGAAGATTATGGTTTCGTTCTTTTTTCACAAAGGAAGTGTTCAGTGTTGTTCTGGTATTTAGTATAGGGTATCAACTGAGATCAACAGTTGCCTTATACTACACACCTTCTGACATCGAAACAAAAGAATATGACTCTTTTGCGGAAGCTGGCAGTATTTGTATCAAACTGTATCATTCCATTTGAGTCCCGCAATAAACCTAAATCATTATTGACAATCCGAAACAAAACTTGCCTTACACTAAAGTATGGACTATTGTCGGTGCCTTTCTAAATATTTGGTGTGGACCTATGTAAATATAACAAGTAATCGGAATTGATTTAATACTTATTTAGTGTTTAAGCTTTAATCACAGTGATTTTCATTCATTTACTTAAGGTCGTTTTTTTCGAAAATAGTTGAAGTTTCGTATTTGGCTAAGTGTCGTTCGAAAGCTGACCTGGTCCATAACTCCATTCAATATTTTTAGATAGAATAATTGAAACATTTTTTAAATAGTTTTGATTAAAAAATATGAATTAATAAATGAATAAATTTATTTTAACTGTTTGTTGCGTTTATATTTTAGAAAGAAATATTTATTGTTTTCCAGACGGTTTTCTCAAATCAAAAGCACATAGAACCTCGCCTTAGATTTGTGATTTCGCACACAATAACCTTGTGATTTGTAAAAGATGTTGTTGTTTTTTCTAATTATATGTTTTTAAAGCACATTGGTGACTGATATTGCAGGGCAGAACAAAAGAAAGAAAGCAGTGCTTAATTGAATATACTTGGAGTGGCAGACAATAAATTCTATTATAGTCATAAAGCAGGTTAGAATAACAAGAACACAGAAGGGAATTGAAGTGCGTGTGTTAACAGTGGCACGTAAAATCGAGACATTTTTATGTCTCGATTTTCATTTTCTGTCAGACAGATGTTTGATAAGGCTTCACTTATTGATAGAACTATTCTGATGAATGTGTGATCTATTTACGGTGTCTGTACGTTTTGTGACCCTCGATCAGTGTCTTTTGGGCTTTTTAATTGTGCCTCTGAGCAGGGTTTGTACCTGAATATTTGCTTGTCTCTGTAGTTTTAAGTGCAATAACGATACATGTTGATACAATTGTAAAGTCTGTTTTACGCCCGAAAAACAAGGTAATGGAAACTGTATTATGATGACCAGCAAACGGTTGTAACCTTGTGTACGGACACATGGATACGTTGTTTAAGGAACTAAGTTCATGGTTTGTAATATGCATTTTCACGGCATAATTATAAGTCATAACTGTTCCGTCTCAAGTAACAAAAACAATCGACATACATCTAACATGCTCATATTCTTCAAATACTTTACCCCAGCACGGAAGTTGCAGACTGGCTTGTGCTGCTTATAATGATTACCACCAACAAACTGTTTTTAAAAGACATTCAAATGGCGGATAATGATTAAGCTTACTGTGAATCAGATACCAGTAGTCCAGGGCCACCAATCATTTTCTTTAAAGCTTTAATACTGACTGCAGGTGACCTATATACATACCATTGGTGACGGCTTTGATGTTTCTTAGTTTATATCAATAAATGTTTGCTCAAGATAAAACACATATTTAATTTGATATTAATTACTTACTTATTTCTTGGAAAGAAATCCTTATTGAGATACTAATGAAATGCGACCCTGCTGTGTCTCGAACAAACGACATCTTGGTCGGAAGGCCTAGCATTTCATTGTTTTAAAACTCTTTTCTGTCTTTTTAAAATAACTCCATGAAAACTACAGCAACAAGCCTAGTAGCCAATAAAGTATTCCCTGGTAAACAAAGTTTGTTTTTTTTCGTCCTTCAAAACCGCGTTTGCATTGCGACAATTCAATTGTGTGAATGCCGTATTGTTCTGTGCAATATTGTGCAGCAATCTGGTATTGGTGAGGTAAAATACCCAGGAAGAACTTTTACTGGTCAGTGTGTCCATTTATGCCATAAGATAAAAAAACAAACATTTTCAATCATGACGGACATTGATCTGACTAGTCGACATCTTTTTTGTAGTATGGATTCATTGTCGTATTAGCAGAAACAAATTGTTGCTTAATTCATTTCATCCGTATTAAAAGATAGAACGCAACATTAACACGTAGACAATGTTCGCTTGTGTTTTTTATGTCATGAAAGAATGCGTGTCTGATTAAAAAACTAAAGGGTCATATTGACATGAGTTCGAATAAAAGTAATACAATAAAATGAAACACACACAGATTCAAGATATTGCTATTATATATTTGCGCATTAAAAGCTATAATATTTGAATGTTTTAAACATCAATATCCTACCATTGAACAGCTCAGTCTATTGCTAGCTCCCTAGTAAAGCACTTGACTACAATCAATAAAATTCATTACAGCAACTAATTTGAAATAGGAAGCAACATGAAATGTAAATAATTCACCGCGTCTCCTATTGTGTTAAGTAACTCTGTGGTGATCCAATCCATTAGAGCACCGTCATATGCAATGTGGTATGTCGTTAAAACATTAAATGAATGAAAAACATGCCATAAAATACATGCAAAATGTATTGTCCTTGTATGAATACAATCTAAATCAATAGAGTTCTGAAATAAAAAGTTCTGAAATAGTAATAAATGCTTCATTCTCATTTAAATATAAACAAACTAAAAGGGAAAATGGCGATAGTACGTATGTTACAACGGAATCTTGCAACACTGAGGAACTACGACGGCCTATGACCAATCACTGTAAGTTTCTGTACGCAAAATCAAATCCGTTACCTCTAGTATTGGACAATTACTTTTTACACTGGAGGAGAACCAAATAAAGTGAATTAGGTTACTAATAATTCAGCCAATAAGTTAACTATCAAATTTTAAGTAGCGCGTCATTTATTGAAAGCGTTGTTTTAATATGTATGTCATATGTGTCTATATTAACTATTGACGATGTTGTGTCTTTCCTTAAGTGAATAATATGATGGTTTGAGCCTTGTACCTCAGTTAAATGTTTGACATGTAGTTTCCATTGTAATATTATAAAATAATGATAAGCATTAACTACGTTCGTTCTTGCGTTATGAAAATTTAACGATCTAATTCATAGTTTCTACAATGTCCTACTAAGCCAAGGACAAGTCAATACAAATACATCACAAGCAAAATGTTTACACTATACAAGTTTCACATTAAATGTCAATGAAACATTCCCATGGAATGATCATGAAACCACACAATCATCCCAACTTGATGAAGAACTGGAATAATCACACCTTATCAAAGCCAAGAAGCCTTATTTTAATCATTGGTACATCATGTTATTACCAGAGGTATCTGTCAGCCATAGTAAGTTCCAGTTATGTCATGCTAGACAGATTGGAAACTTTACATAATTTCGACCTGAAATTTACAATCAAATTACAGAGACCATGCTTGTCTCGCTTAATCTGTTGCTAAACATTTGCTTCTTTTTGTAAGATAAAGCCGTAGACGCAGGGTTCTAATTGCTGGAATGTGAACGTCTACTTTGTTTTAAGACAGTACCCCGATAATCTGATTTAGTGGTATAGACTCTAAAGTAACATCAAAGGAGAGAGTAAAAGGACCGAAGGGAAAACCATTTTGTGGATGATAGAAAAATAATATAGAAAACATGAACTATTTTGACAACTGATTTTTCTGTTTATATATGTGTTAATACTCTCGCCGGACCTTCGATATACCACTTCAAAAGTAAAGGCCGAAGACACGAAGGCAAAGACGCGAAAGTACAAATGTACGAAAGTAAAAAAACGAAGCGTTTTAGCATTTGTGTTTTCACCTTCGTCCCTTTACATCTTCGCTCCTTTGCGGTGAAGGCGCGATGGCCCTAACGCAGCACCGTAGATATTGTTACGAGTTCTGTTTAGGCTAAATATGAGCTGTTTTGTTTTACATTTAGATATTTTAGAAACACTCGGGCAAATGATCAATGTACATTATAAACAAACTTGTGGCGTTAAACAATACGCCAAAATAAACAATATCAACATAATCAACTTTTTAGTACGTCATACTTTCAGTCCTTATAATGTACCTTTTCCTGTAATATTTGCAATCAGAAAATTCTGGAGAAATGGATTTGCGAAATAATGCAAGATAAGTCTTAATGCACGTCGAAATGATGACAGGAAAGCATTGACCCTTAATATTTATAATGCACAATGCCGCGTTGTGATTAATACTGATAAAAATATACTAGCAATGACAGGAAAATATGTGAAGATATTTAAATGCATAGTCGGTGTGGTAGGGCAAACAGTTTATTGATCATATTGTTTAGATTAAACTTATTTATTTGACAAGTATTGTGAAACAAATTATTGCAAGATTATATTGATCTCTCTCGTTGGCACGATGTAATGCGAGGGTGTGGTCATGTGTTTTGGGAATAAACCCGCTTGTTTGGATTGATGACCACACAGTCATAAGCCGGGAATCAAACCCGGGAAAACTTGGTAAAAAGCTAGTGTGCTAATCGTTTTGGTGATATGAAACCAAAACCAAAAGACACCAAAACTGCGAATCGCAACATCAATATATTGATTAGCAATGCTAAATGATCATATAGCGTTCGCACAAACTAAAGGTGAAGAAAGGAAGACACGAAAGCGCAGACGCGAATGCACTTTAGTACAAATGCGAAGGAGCGAAGGGACGAAGGCGAAAGAGCTAAGTGACGAAGGCGTAGGAGCTTAGTAACCTTCGTACTTTCGTACGTTAGTGTCTTCGCTTTCGTGTTTCCTATTTCGTCCCTCAGTGTGAATATAATACGATTTTCAATCAGCTTTTTTTGTCTTTTAGGAAAGTGGCTGCAATGCTGTAAGATGTTATTTGATAAGTAAGTGTGTTTAATAACGCTTAATTAAAAAGAAATGTTGTTGTGAATCGTAATCAGATATGCGTATAATTCGAATGCGTTTTTTTTTTATCATAAACCATTTTATATCATCATGAAGAGTAAATAAAACTTTCACTTACTAATAACCAATGCCACAAATCTGTTTCCGATTTTTTTAACTTTTAAGAGTGACGTCATGGATGTCATTCTTTTAGAATATGCTATGTAAAATTTCTAATGAGGCTTCCATTAATGCGACAAATCTGTTTAGCTGATATGTTATAGAGTAACACTCGAGATATGACTTCAAAGCCGATAGAAGCAAAAGGATATATTTGGTATCCTTGTGTAGGATGAGATACATTGATAATCAATTGTCCTTTAGTTTATGTGTTTAATCGTCAGGTCTACTTCTTAAACACACGATATATCGCAAATATGTACTGATATTTGTCAAATGAGATTTAAAAGATGTTATCGAAAACCCGCTTTGGTCGATCATCGATGATTGGGTTGCCAGACATATCGGAAAGCAAGAAGACGTTCTTGAATGTCATCATGAATTTAAGGGTGTTGGAAGCTTCATACCGGCCTCTGTAGAACATGAGCTAGCCTGTCCAAAATTGCACACTCTTGGGGACGGTTTAATGCTGCGGAAATGCCAAAGTACTGAACTCTGGGTCGTCTTCGAACATGTACTATCAAACAATCTAATAAACAATAAATTACAGCAACTAAAGATTCAGCAAAACCGTATTCATCAATTTGAATGTGAAATTGTGTGTCCTTGAAACAAGAATTCAACAACTCTGCGGATAGAAACACTTATCGATCTGATAGAATTGTTTGACATGTACATCATAATATTGCTTGTAGTATATCTTGTCTGTGTGTCTAATATTGATATTCCCTATATCCTGCAAACCAATGATCAGTTTGCTGCCTATGTCAAGTTATATCTTAATGAATGTTCAATTCCATACGAGTGGTAGTCTATATGGCCGTTAGATGCCTGTGATTTTACGTTAAACATACTTAATTTTGTTTACAGATACGCACCTCATCAGACATGTTCTATCACAAACGCTTAGTTATTGGTCACGTAGTGGTCTGTTTAGACCTTACAATTTTCATTATACGACTGTGTGTTAACCAGTATAAACATGCTCCTTATAACAAAAATAAAGAGGATCAGTATTTTCACACTGCTAGTATACAATATTGTGTTTGATTTGATGTTGATTACTGAAATAAATGGTTCATCAAAAATCATCGTTATAACATATTTTACCCCTCTACACCGAGGCCGTAGTAAACGGCTTCGTTCCGCTACACTGAGACCGGAGTAAACAGCTTCGCCCATCTACATCGAAGCTGTGGGGAACAATTCCGCCCTCTACACCGAGACCGGGTAACAGAATCGCTCATCTTCACCGAGATCAGGGTAAACAATTTCCGCTCATCTAAACTGGGGTAGGCAGCTTCACTTATCTACACAAAGGCCCGAGAAAGCCGCTCGCCCCTCTTCACCAAGGCCGGGGTAAACAATTACGCCCCTCTACACCGAGGCCAGGGTAATTCCGCCACTCTTCACCGATGCCGGGGTAAACAATTCCGCTCCTCAAACACAGAGGCCGGGGTAAAGAATTTCGCCTCTCTACACCGAGGCCGGAAAAGAGGGCTCCGCACCTCTACACCGATAACGGGTTAAAAGGGGGTAACACTTCCGCCATCTACAGCGAGGCTAGGGCAAACAGCTTCGCCCCTCTACACCGAGGCCGGAGTAAAAAGCTTCGCCCCCTTTACACCTAGGTCGGAGTTAACAATTCCGTCCCACTTCAGCGATGCCGGGGTAAACAAATCCGCTCCTCTTCACCGAGGCCGGGGGAGACAGCTTCGACCCTTTTACTCCGAGGCCGGAGTAAACAGTTTCGTCCCTCTACACAGAGGCCGGACTAGGCCGCTCGCTTCTCTTCAACAAGGTCGGTGTAAAATATGCCGCCCCTCTACACCGAGGCCGAGGTTTTATAATTCCGCCACTCTTCACCGATCCCGGGGTAAACAATTCCGCTCCTCTACACCAAGGCCGGGGTAAAGAATTTCGCCCTTCTACATCGAGGTCGGGGTAAACAGTTCCGCCCATTACACCAAGGGTGCGAAACTCGGGCACACAATTTCGCCCCTCTAAACCGAGGTCAGAGTAAACAGCGTCGCCCCTCTTCATCAAGGCCGAAGTTAAAAAATTCCGCCACTCTTCATCTATGCCATAGTAAACAAGTCCGCCCCTCTTCACCGAGGCCGGGGTTGACAGCTTCGCTTCGCTACACCGAGGCCGAGGTAAACAACTCCGCCATCTACACTGAGGCCGAGGTAAACAGCTTACCTCCTCTTCACCAATGCCGGGTTAAATAGCTTCGCCCCTCTACATCGAGGTCGGGGTAAACAGCTTCGTAGCTCTACACCGATGCCAGGGTAAACAGCTTAGCATCTCTACACAGATGCCGGGGTAAACAGCTTCGACGGGGTGAACAGCTTCGCCCCTCTACACCGAGGCCAAGGCAAACAACATCGCCCCTCTACCACGAGGACGGAGTAAAAAGGGTCGCCCATCTACACCGAGGCCGGGGTTAACAATTCCGCCCTCTACACCGAGGCGAGTTAAAAAGGTTCGCTCCTCTACACCGAGGCCGCAGAATGCAGCTTTGCCCCTATACACCGAAGCTAGGGACAACAATGCCGCCCCTCTTCATCGAGACCTGGGTAAACAGCTTTGCTCCTCTACCCTACTCCGCTTCTACACACCCAGGCCGGGGTAAACAACTTTGTACCTCTACACCGAGGCCAGGGTAAACAGCTTCGCCTCTCTACACCAAGGCCGAGGTACACAGCTTCGCCGGGGTATACAGCTTCGCCCTCTACACTGAAGGCAGGGTAAACAGCTTCGCCCCACTACCCCGAGGCCGGAGTGAAAAGTTTCGCCCTCTACACCATGGCCGGGGTAAACAATTCCACCCTCTACCCTGAGGCGGGGTACACAGCTTTGCTCCTCTACACTGAGGCCGCCGTAAACACTTTCGCCCATCTACACCGAGACCGGAGTATACAGTTTCGCCCCTCTATACCGAGACCGGAGTATACAGTTTCGCCCCTCTACACTGAGACCGGAGTAAATAGCTTCGCTCCTCTACAAAGATGCCGATGGTAAAAGCGAATATCTTCCATTTGCTTCTTTTTCTTATGACTCTATCTTCACTTGCACTACACCCTCCTCTTCCTTCTCTTCAAGGATATACAAAAGCTAAAATGGGCATTTAATCCCTTAAGCTGTTTTAGTCTTTTAATAAACCAAATGTTGATAGAGTACGATATTCCAGTCTTGAAGTTGCCATATGTAAAAATATGACAAACATTTCCCTTAAAGATATTCTTTTCGTTTATGGAAAATCATAAGTCAATACTGCACTTGATGGATGTAAAATACTCAAAAAAAAGATTTATTCACGCCACCACTTCCATAATGCATCTGAAGTACATAACAAGTGGGTGTATCATGTTTCTGTCTGACATCGTGCATGTATTACATAACTGACTTTTTTAAATGGATTGCGGCATGCAACAATTGTGAATTGTATGTTATCAAAAGTCCCAGTTAATTGGAGTTCAAATTGCTTTTACGAGATTTCAACACAACTACAATCTGTGTCGTTATTAAACAGAATGCGATACTCAATCAGTGTCTGTCATTTAAGAAATAGCAGACATTTTAAATTTAGTTCAACATACTAAAGTAGCAACTAGACAACGTTCAAAAAGTGGTAGAAAGCGTGAAAAATTTCTATTGAATATCGGAATAATAGTCAGTTCTCATTGTTTGCACTTTTGTGCAGACATGAAGTCAATGCGAAATAAAAACAATATTGAGCTGTTTAATATTAAGCGTCAATGGCACCTTGGGGCGGTCAGTAAGGCCGACCAACTCATTAATTATAGCAATAAAATAGTAAAGTTTGTATCAAAGACAACACAGGTTGGCTCTTGTTTTGTATCTTAAAAAATGGGTTATTTTTAATGTTTGACTACTGGGCTTCTCCTTGTAACTTTCATTGTATTATTGAGGATACATTATGGAATATAAATCCCCCGAAGCACAAGCCTTAAGTGTAGCTTAAGTGTTACTTGAATCAAATTTCCTGTTAAAACTCCCCTATCAATCTATGAAAGGGTCTACTTATCATTTTCCAGAAGAAGTCTGTGACATTGCATGCGTGAACAAGCTTTTAATCGCTTACAAAAACGCATTCTCTGTTTACGTTGATCTTCCGATACACTATGTAAGGGCATTGTCTATGACTCGTAGGAATATTTACTCGTTTTTCTGGATAGTTCTGGCTATGAATGTGTATGTGTACCGAACATGACAGTTATCACGAACATATTTGTTTACCGGATATTAATGTCGCGGACTTTATATTATTTGAGAGATGTCCAAGAAATCTCGCATGTAGCAATATTATTGTTACAAGTTTTAAAGATGTAACAGAACTATCTTAGGCGGTTAGCAAAATATGCGCGTTTTGCATTTTGCACACTCAATTTAATACACTACATTGACAAACGCCTGAAACATTTAAAAATAAATAAATACGTTCACAAACCTTATTTAATGGATGTTTAAATCTGTTTAAAGACATCCTCAAAATATCATATCAAATGAAAAGCACATTTAAACGCTTTTAAAACTGTAAAACTAAGTAGTAATCTAAGAAATAGTTGGATGACATGAAATAACATTTTAATAGTTAAGAATGGGCTGAGTATGACGAAATAAAGTGTTGCAAATCTTAAGGAGTGCTTAAAGTAAAATACTTATGGCTGGAAACCTTCAACAAATAGTGATACATGCTAAAATATTTCTTTTGACCTTAATAATATTTAATTGCATATTTATGAACATTATTACAATTGTCAAAATATTTACATACATGTATATAGAAAAGTTTGAAATAAATGTTATCAAAGTTGTATGCAAAAGGGTCGGGCCACAAGTTATCAACAACATTAGTTACGGCCCTCCCCTTATAGTTTCGTTAGAGTTAACAAGATGATTGATATGTAAAGTAGTATATGCTAAAAAGAGCATAATGCATAATATGCTAAAAGTATATAATGTATTTAATTTGTGAATTTGCATGTAAAAGTAATATTCGATATATTATTATGAAAAAAGAAGAAAAACAACAACATTGTATCAAACAAGAAAATGAAGAATTGATATAGAAGAAGAAAAAAAAGAAAAACTGACGAGAAAAAAAAGGACAGAGAAAAACATATAAAGGAGACAAAAGCACACACCCAAGCACAACCCTCACATAGCGTTACATCAAATGTTACAGCGCTTACGCTTCCACATGGCTATTTACTAATTCGTATACTCGCTTAGGTAGTTTGCTGGTGAAATATTCCTGTATGTTTAATAAAGGCTTGGACTTGTTGAAAGAGTTTACTATTTTCGTCATCAGTTAAACTGTCTATACCATTCAGGAGTTTATCAGGACTTAAAGGATGATAGGGTCTAGTTTTTGTAAATAAAGTTAATCTCGCATTTTCATATAAAGGACATCTGAAGAAATAATGTTCAGCATCTATTTCTTTTGAAGTCTACGATTTTAAATAACGTTAGTAATGCTTTTCAACAAAAGGTTTCAGGGTTAAATTATCTCCCAACTCATGTAAGAGTCGTGGGCGAGATGTTTTGTTGTCAGTTTTCTTCTGTTTTCTTGACTTGTGTGATTTCGCTTCCGACTAAAACAATGTCGTTGTTTTTTATACTTCAATTGTATTTGTTTCTTCAATTGAGGTATCATAGAGTAAATAATTATTATAAAAGTGTTTTCAGATGCATAACGTGTTTACTAAAGAAATGGTCCTAAACAGAAGCGAGTCCCTTTCAGGGTATATCAGATCATTATGTATCAGTTAAATATTTGGCCTGAATTATCCATGTCATTATCAAATCCTATAAAAACAATAACAATATGACTTTTTTGCTTTTGCAAATTTGACTCTTAAATTATCTTCACTAATTTTCCCAAGAACAAGTTCCTACAGATAACGTCACAAACAAGATATATACAATATCAGTATCACACTACATGTCCTAATCTGAAATATGAAGAAACATGAAATGAAAATATCTCACGGCTTCTCCTACTCCGTGGCAATCCAATCCATCACGTTACGTCATCTGTAATGTGGAATGTGGTAACAATTATAAATGAATAATAAAACATGGTATGAAATGTCCTACAACAACAATTGCTTGTGTACAATCTAAAGAAAGGCAAGTCGGAAGCAAACCGTTCTATAGAGCATATCTCAAATAATATATTTAGCAAGGGTTGTATCAAATAGTCAATTACTATCTTGGATCAAAAGGTGTATTTATTGCAATTGAAACAGCGACATTCTGGGACAACCCTCGTATAAACAACATACCTGTTTCACATTAAACGTCAATGTAGCATAATTGACTTTTACTAGTTCTAGGGAGTTCAGCCATGGAGCAGCCAGTGAAACCATGCAGACATTTAACAATGGATACATTATTTAATTAAGTTTAAAATACCAAGTTCACAGAGGCGGTCCGATGGTTTGTGGTTAGAGAGGGCGCAAAGTGAGGCTGCACCTGGCAGAAATATCATGTTTGAATAAGGCAGGTAATTTTGGGCACTGTTAAATGATGCATTCTTCTGCGTCATATTTTTACCATAATGACATTAAAAGTTCACTTCGATGATATCGGGGTGTTGGAAGGGTTCAACGGCTGTCGGGGGAGGGTTTCATTGGGCGGGGAAAGGGCTCATTTGATGTGGGAAGGGTTCACTGGGTGTGAAGTGGGCTCATCGGCTGCTTCCCCTTGATTCGTTAGTGGATCATTAAGTCAATCCCAAAATATTGTAACAAGCATCTAATCTGTAAAGGATTCTACTAAGCATTATTTAGACAAGTTTGAGACATTGCATGTTAGTCGGCTTTTAACGATATCTGAGCGTATTGTCAACCTAACATGGCAGTTTTGACGAACAGATTACTAAATATCAATACACATGTAGTATTTTTTTGCATTTGACATTATTTCATTTTTCATCAATTTTCTGGATTTTTATACATCCGTATTAATTAGCAAGGTTTGCGAGATATAGCACTTGATTTTCAAAAAGTATACGTTTTGCATTTGTCACATTCAATGTTATACACGGCGAGGATTTGATTAGGAATTCGAAACACCAAACATTAATATTGAAAGTGTGCGTCTCAAATATGAAACTTCGAGTCATCCGAACTCAAAACATTACTCCATTTTGTTTTTAAAAGTTCTGAATGAAATAAAGTATATCCGCCTATTATGTGCCCGATTGCAAACCCAGAGAACCTGCTTTCGGTTACTGCTGCCGGCGGATTTTCTTTTTCTATTTTTATCTTTTAATTTTCTTTTTTATCGTTATGCTTATAAAAGGGATGATGTCTTCACTTATAACTTGTATGTTTAAGCATTTTATAAAGAAGTCTTATGTCATCAAAACCGCAGCTAATGGATCTTTAATCCCACAAAGAGTGTCGTTTTCCCTATAGTCCTTTCATGCATCATAAAAATTATCTTATGACCGTTCCAAGGCAGCACTTCCTATACTTATCAATACAGATATATGGGTAGTCTACCCTTATTGTGGTACCTCTAATCTAGTGGCTGCCAGTGTCTTAACCGTGTGTACCTAACAGGGCCTTCGCTACTGGGCTTGCGTTTACTGGTATTGCACACTTGGTTACGTTTGGACGAATAGCCTTAGGGCTACTATCATTTTGTAAAAGAAAGACACTGTATACGTATTAATGATGGGGAAAACTCCTTGGTCAGCAAAACAGGAGTTCACTGTGGGTTCAAAGTAGTAGTTCCTAGCCACTTACTTGTTCCAACATCTCTAAAGCGTAACAAAAATTCTTTATTTCCACACACCACATCCATCTTATTTTTTCCTCCAGACCGGACACTCTATATCGACAAAGTAATATATTTGTATGCCGGAAATGACGTCGTTAAAATTATGTTCCTGCTTGAATTTTAAGTGAGAGCGAAAAAACGATATTATAACAGATGAACAATATTATATTGTTATTTCAATGTTACATCATTTTATATACTTTTATGCTCACTTATACTTGGATCAGCGGAAAGCATTTATTGAAAAAAGGTTTAATATTTTCATGCTTAACGTTGAAATATAAAGTTTTATCAGTGAAACATTTAATGTTAGTGAAACTATTTTTTCTATGAGACTATAAAATACGATCGTACACTGGAATCAACTAATACCCTCTATTGTACTTTTAGTTTACAACAACTAAGAGTACAATAGAGGGTATTAGTATTTTATAGTCTCATAGAAGAAATAGTTTCACTCGTAAAACTAAATACGACGCAATCAACAAATTATGATTCTTTCATGCTTACGTTTGTGAGTTTTATTGAAATTATTTCTTTTTTTGAAAGAGTATTTTTAACGCCGCTACCCGTGGGACGCCTTTCACGCAATGTTTTGACAGCTAACCAAGTAGCTGTCATTTCTCTTTCCGATCCGTGAAAAAATAATTTTCAAAGAACTTTTAATAGTTTATTATTAACTCATCTTTAGTGCAATCAATTCAGGAACATTCATCAATGAACTTTTATTAATCCATCTATCCAAATAACAACTTTTTTCCTATGACACTCGTGAAATACAATATAATATTTAACAGAAATCAACAAAAAACCTATGTACCATATGCAATGTATTCTTACAAATGAAAACCATGTGTTTTGGGGAAAGTGAGTTTTGGTTGTGTTTAGAGTGAGTTTTGGGTGGTTTTTGGATGAGTGAGTTTGTTTTAGTGAGTGAGAGAACGAACGAACGAACGAAATAATACCTTGTTAATTCCCTTTAACTCATGATATTAACACCTGTAAAATTTACGTTACCAAAAAAGCGCAAAAATAAATGCATATGACCGATTTTCTTTTAAAACCGTCAAGGCTCTTTTGAATGTACTTTATTGCCTATCGGATCACAAGATGTTTCATAGATTGAATAGAGTGAGCATTCGTAAGCTGAGCACAATACTAGAAGGATGGAAACAATTTTCTTTTTTTATCTTGTGTTCTTTTCATCAGGTCATATAACGATATTCGTCAGTTCTCCAGCAAACGTCAATAAAAAGCACACGACCGTGAGTGTGGACTGTGGCCAAGTGCGTGGACTTTATGCCGCCACCTCCAATGCATATTCATTTCGCGGAATTCCCTACGCAAGCCCACCGGTGGACAAACTGCGATGGAGATCTCCAGTACCGGTGAACAGTTCTAACAACAACTGCTGGCTTGGACTCTTTACCGCCACACAATTTGGTAGTCATTGTTTCCAGATGAATGCCATCTACAATGCCACGGGAACACTTGGAAGCGAGGACTGTCTGAATCTGAACATCTGGACGCCTTCTCTTAACTCAACGGCGGAACTTCCGGTCATGTTTTGGATACACGGTGGTTTTCTTTTACCCGAATCAGGTATTGATAAGCATAAAGTTGCAGATTACAATCTAATTGTTTATGTAGTATTCACTACAAATATCATATTCAAAGAATGGTGACAGGACTATTATAAAAAAATAGAACTATTTTGAGAATCAGAATTTTGTAATTATTTTAAATGGTACAAATGATTGGTCATCACGCTTTCTCTCTCTCTCTCTCTCTCTCTCTCTCTCTCTATATATATATATATATATATATATATATTTCGTGTTTGCGGTAAGAATATGGTAGTTTGTAAAACACAAGGTTTACAGTTCTTAGATAACTTAGGTATAAGATACCTAACGCCAACAAAACATTTTTTCAGGTGTCTCTTTTTGGGCAGAGCTCCGGTGGAACTGCTGTTAATGTCCTGCATGCTTCACCGCTAGCACGCGGGCTTTTTCATAAGGCCTGAGCGATCAGTGGATCGCCCATTATAAACAAAACGGCTGAGGAAGGGGATGTGGACAACCAAGTTTTTGTGCTTTACACCGGGTGTTCAGACGCAGACTGTCTGTACAAGCTGACACCAGAGGATGTGCTTCTCAGTGTCCCATGGGATGAGTTTCCGTACTGGGGCATGAGCCACATTTGATTGTTCTTTACTTTTAATACATTAAATATGGTGCCTGATATGAATCCACCAAAACTATTACTGTGCATTTACCTCCATTGTTTTTATATTCCCTGGACAATAGAAGATACATGCGGTTTCTTTCATGATTTTCAATGCACTTTCTGTGAGTTTTATCAGTGGTGATAAATTGATACTTTTACTGCAAACTAAGGAGTGAAACTATCAACTTTAAGAAATACATGCTCTTTTAAAATGAATTACTGTTTCTTCCCTTCGTAGTACCTAACATTTGTAAAAAAAATGTGCTATAGTAGTGGAAAGGCGATTAATTTACGGCACAATAGTGTTGCCTTTTTGGGGGTTTAGACATCAATATGATGTTCAAACAATTAAACATTTGTGTTTGTCAATTAAATGGTTTATCATTACAATCCCATAGATATCATTAACGTCCATAATTTCCATTATGTTTCCTTCTAGATAACGTTCTTACTAAGGCGCCTTTTTAAGCTTTTGTAGAGAAAATCTCTACTTATCGGTAAGAATTACGGTTGCCATTCATGTTTAATATGTCGTAATATTTATATATTTATCGTTTGTAAATGACAAACATTGAATCGATATATTGCAACGTTAAATTTGTAGGTACAACTGCCCAGGAGTTGGATTTAGAGTCAACTCCACAAGAGGTCGCTAACTGGACATGGGGAGATAACAAGTATCAGGACTATGTCCACAATGCCTTACTCCCTTTCGGTCATGTCTTAGCAGAGACCGCGCTTAAACTCTACCCAGAAAACGTGCAGACGCCTGAATTTCAACTCACAAGTCTCTCTTCGGACATCAGATCGACGTGTGGGAACGATTATCTGGCTCTAGTAATGGCGAATCCTTTCACGTCCCCAGGGTTCAGATACATAGCAGATTATTTCCCCTCAACGCCAATGAAAGCGTTTGGAGACACGTTTACGGCGAAATACGCCTTTCACGGCATCGAAATGTTCGCTTACTTCTAAAGCATGGGTCTGATGATTGACATCATGACGGACGCAGACATGCAGTGGGGGATCAACGTGCAGTAGGAGGTTTAAAGCTTCGTGCGTTCCGGTAGTCCCAAAACAAGTGACTGGGGAACGTTTCCCGGTCAGACTGCTTTATTGACTGACAATACAACGGTGACGACCGGGTACCACACTGCACAGGGCCTCGTTTGGCTATGGAACGGGGTTTTCTCGTACTCGTGGATTAACTGGGTATGAAATTGCCCTTTCTTTGTTTCAATTAAGTTCGTAAGCATACAAGTTTTGATATAAAACGATCTTAATTACGCTCAACTTCTTTCGAATTAGAAACCCCACAATGTTAACATCCATAAAGTAACATGGAAATTACAAAAGGGTCAAACCATTGGCAAGACCGTTAGGTTTGAAATCATAATATTATCAAAACAAAAGATACAGTCACGTGGCGGACCATTTTTTAAATATAGCTCAAGGTCACCAACAAAAAGAGCAAATAGGTTCGGGGTCAATATCTCCCCTTGCTTAAGGCCGACAGCACATTCAAAATATGTGTACTTATTCTTAACAATTCTGAGCATTTTTCCATCAACTCCTGATCTTTATATCTTTTACCAAGGCTATTTAAACCAAAACTATCAAAGGCGCGTTTCATATCAATAATTGCACAATACAATTTTTATTTATCATCAAACAGTGTTTGCACAATTGAATTGGAAACCAAAAAAATACATCTATAGTAGACCCGCCATTGCGAAATCTAAATTGAGAATCGCTCAGTAGGTTATTATTTTCTGCCCAGGTGTTTTACTCGTTTATTTAATACACAGGAAATATCTTTCCAAACAGCTGACTAACGTTTTATCCCGGTAATTACTTGTATTGCAAGGGTCGATCTTTCTAAAGATAAGTACGATAATGCCTTTAGACCACTCTAAGGGGAAATGTCCTTAATCGAGAATAGGATTAAATAAATCCACGAGATTGGACGGCAGAATATCTACCGTCACGATGCACTCACTTGTATGAACGACCACTCCAGAGCAGTAATCCTAACAATTTTGAAAAACCATTGTTTAAAATTTATTTGATTGGTGTCTATTGTCTTGTGATTTATAGTTTCTCATTAAGTGAGTTTCTGTTAAGCGCTCATCATGGTACTAGCTAATGTTTATTTGTTTGGCTACTGGGATCATCCCTATAATTCCCCATTGTATTATTTACATGTAATTAGAAATATTTTAATCAAGGAAGTTTGCTACTTATTTGAATCGTATTTGCACAGAACTCGACATTTTATCCAAGCTGGGAATATCAAGGGAGTAATTCTGAAAGCAACTGATAGTGAGGCACGCGCTGAATTTTAGTTGATTATGTCGATGCTTTCCTCTAAGAATCATTAAACAACAATTCCTTCCCAGTCTCGGCACAATGGAACATCATGTTCTTTATTTTGTAAATAACATATAGGCCAGTTTTGCACCAACACTTTATTGAAACATCATCATTTAAAACACCCTGAAGCCAAATCAGGAACAGGGTTCTCCCCTCCTGAAGCGAAAACAACTAAAATAATGGATTTTAATTGCGTGAGTAAAGTTGATCACATAGTTGAAACCCTGGAGATTCAAGCTAGTACTTACAGGTGAAACAACAATCTTAGGATTAGCAGGTAAAGTTTCTATTGGTAGTTCTAATATTTATGTACATGGACAGCTTTTATTTGAACATCACGTTACATAATTAGATTTTATGACCGAGTTCCATTAACGTTAACAATTATCTTTAATCAAAACTCGATAGGATTCCTTGACACATGCGTTTCCCGGGGTTATCTATACTGGAAAATTACTACAATAACAATATAGGCGTCTGAAAGCATTTTTCTATAAGTGGTATACTCTTAAAACAATGATTTTTTTTCGTAACATAATTGTTTAAGACTGTACAAAACTAAAACAGAACAAGACGTATTTCATTTCACACGCAAATATAATGGTTAGTTTTAACAAAGACCATCCAATTACATTTTTCACAAATAAAACGTGACCTTCTTATGAACGTTAAAAATGACGTGAGAGTCACAAATGGAATTGGCAGCGTTAAACTAGCAGCTGTTTCGTATGTGACCAATCATTGGATTTTTTTTTTCTATTTTTGACTAAACTAACGGTTTCTTGGTTTTATCTCCAAACTCTGCTTTTTGTCACAGAAACCTTGACCGATCCTAAAGGTAAATATTCGTCTCCACGGGAGTTCCAAATTTCATCATCAATTGTCAATCCTTTCTCGAAGCTATTCAGCGGTAACCACGTTTACTGAAATCAGTCTTGACCACAGACCCGAAATTCCATGGAAGTCTCCACATGATCTAGCTATTGAACAAGTTTCATTACTAAATTTCCATCCATATTCAAGATAGCGCCGGAGACCAAACCACGGGTGTTGACACCCTCAGACCCACTCAACGTACTTGCCGTGGTGGCCTTTATAAGCGGATTCCAAAAACACAGAAGTCCGGTTTTTTATACTTTTAAAAACTATTAAAAATAGTTGTAAAACCTCTGGTTGGTGTCTGCAGGACACAAGGTCGTGTGAAGAAATGCAGAAGATCAACAATAACTTATTATGGAGTGAAAATATATCTGTAACAGTCTTTTTGACGGTCAAGAACATATGAGGTTTAGATTTAATAACATGGTACGACTAATACTAGTTCTTTTAGCAAACCTAGCATCCACACTTATGACAAGAACATGGCCAGCACTTCAACAGGATTTATGTATTCTTTATCAGATATATTGCAGTGGACAAAAAGGCATTTCAGTAGTAAAACTTTAGTTTGACTGAATGTGAAATACCCTCAATTCACATCATCAATGAATATACACAATAATGTAATTAATAAACAAAACATGTTGCTTTGGCGAAGAATACCATGACTTCTAAAAGGAGGTAAATGACGTCATTTATGAAATGACTAATTTGCAAATAATTCCCCTTGAAATGTCAGAATAATGCAACAAAGTTCAAACAACACAAAAGTTATTCCCCTTGGAACATACCTATATCAAATCAACATTCGGTCCTCAAACGTTATCCATGAACTGTGTGGCAGTTTACGTTCAGTTGATGAATGGCTATAACATGGCCATGACCAGAATCGATCACAAAGCGTAGACGGATGGCTTTCGCCCGGACATCGATGTTTTCAGACTGCAGCTACCCATCCGTCTGTGGGAGATCTCGAAACTTGTAGGAAAATCAAATGATGTAATTTGATGGCTATCATTATCTTATTTATATGATTATACAACATTTTGATTTGGGTATATAGGGGTAAATAATGAGGGATTTTAATATGTTTTGTTTATAAGCTTTAAGATAAAAGCATCATACAGTTAAAGGACTAAACACCAGATGGTACCAAAGTCAGTAAGACAGAATTCCATCAAATCGTATAAAGATTCCCTCAATTGCAAATATCGTCCAACTATGCTTTAAATAATCACTGAACGAAGTAAATGTTAACGCCAATAATGCCACCAGGTCCTGGTTGAATAAACAACTCTTCATGAAATTAATCGTTTGTTAAATTGGCTTTTTAGCTGTTTACACATTTACCTATGCTTGAATTAAGACATTAGAGCATTTGCTGAGAAATACGGTAATTATTTTGTCTATACTTAACTCTAAACTATTGGCCGGCAGCAGCCTGCACCCGGCCAGTGCAAACGTAATACATTGTATTTAAGTAAAAATAAAGACAAACATTTGATTAAACAATTAAAATAAAATTATTTCATGTCGGAAAATAGCTCATTGAGCTTGAGTTTCTTGATAGCATATGCCCGATTTTAAATTAAGAATCTTGTATTATATTGAATCATGCTAATACAGTCCGAATGATTTTCATTTTGGTAATTAAAGCTATTTGTATCATTCAAGAAACACTGACTTTTCAAGCCCCTGATAGAAACTCTCTGAGCATCCATGATGCTACCGAAACTGAAGTTTTTGTGGAAATAGGCCTGTAGATGACAAGAATGTTGCATCGGATCTGAAAAGTAAAATCTAAGCTTTTAATAAATAGTTCTTTTGAGTTTTCATTTTATTGACATGCTCAGTGCTTTTTCCACTTATTGATAGGGAGTCAGGGCTTCACAATGGGGGATGGGGAATGTTTTAGTATCAATTGAGATTGCTTAAAGAAATTTACAGATCATGTAAAGGACTATAAAATACTTGTTTCTTAATGATAGCATCAATGTTTCCAAAAGCATTTTAGGGTTTTATTGTTAAAATCATTTTTCAGCTAAATTTTGGAAAGATGAATTTTCTTTTTTCTCTTGGGGAAACATGTACTTTGGAGGCTGTGGGTTCAATCATTGAAAATTGGTATTAAAGACACCAGCAAGCGCTGGGCATTATAATGAAAAGGTAGAAGTAGGAAATTTGGAGTACCAGAAGCTCATTTGTCGAAGTTTGCACAAGCCTGCAAGACCTGCACCAGTAAAATGCTTTACGGCTTCTCGATTTTGTATTAAACATGGATTATTGATAGATTTTGATGGCAAGTTCTGATGTAAGAAGTTGGGCTTGTTTATAAAAAAGTTTAATTTCGATGACCAGTAGTTCTTCTCAGTCACAAATTGCTCTTTGACAGTCATGATATGTGCCTAACTATGAACATTTCATATCAAACGCATTCAGTTTTTGCTACCCTAAACTACAATGTATCATTTTTGCATTGGCTTGGTGCAGCCCAGTCGCTTAGTTGTATAATATAGCAAAAAACATAGAACCCTTTTCTATGCTTTGTGCATTTGCAAACTGTATTGATCCAACTTAACGAAACCATTGGTTAATATCAATCAGATGCTTAAACATTTCTGTTGGTTGTAACAGTTTCCTGCAGGGGTTGGGATTTGTTTTAAATAAAACCTCAGAATTTGTTTACTACTTAGTAAAAAACGTTTAACCTTAAATACGAACTAAATTTTATTCTAATGGAAGAAAATTACACATTTCCATTACATAAACTGGTGTAACTACCACTGCTGTTGTTAGTTAACAGACGCACAAGGTATGTTTGACAGTATAAATTATATTAAACAAAATGAATAAGATATATTTGTATGCACTGCTTAACAAATGCATTATAATTTCAAAATAATAATTCAATACTACTATTTTCTGGATTTACTTAATATTCAACTTTTACACATAAAAATTATCATCTTCACAAAACGCTTTGGATGAAAAAGTGTTTTTTTTTGTGTGAATTTTAGGAAATTGTAAAAGAACTTCTGCTGTTAAATTACAATTTTACTTAATTTCGAACAATGTTTTTTAGGAAAATTTAACTTGATTTTTTTTAATGGAAGCGGATCTAATGTATACCGGCGAGAAAAGTTAAATCATAAAAATGTATTATATAAGAAATCTGCTAACAGTGCCTACAAGCGCAACTTATGGGCAGAATGTAGCCATTAGCTTAACAGACAGCTGTGTTGAAGAAACCCAGTGAGATAAAAGATCTAATTGCAATACTTTAGTTCTTTTCGGAATAAACTTTAAGTCAATGTATTTGTAAAAAGGAAACAGAAGGACAACACTCGAGTATGTAAACCTCTTGGTACTCCAAATTTCCCAAACCTTATTTTTAGCGCCAGACAAGGGAACTGCCTACACCGTTTTAATGTTGTTAGGACGGCAAATCATTTTCATTAAATACCTTAATTTGAATTGGCTAAGATAACCTGTAATCAGACTTAAATAGCTTAATAAAAGAGCAACGTTCAACAATAGCGGGGTCCTGGGATCCTGAGAACAACACTGTTTCAGAAGGGACACCTGAACTTCAAAGTTCGGTATTCCGTCGGGTCACTTAATTTTCTGGCCGATAAAAGAGGAATATAAATACATTGCATTTCCCTAATTTATTACCTACATTTTTTATTTAAACATATTTTATTTAACATATACAAACACATAATATGCACACACACACACGAGTTGTCTATAATATTGAAATGGATTGGAACGAAAGCATAGCTTATAGAGTTCTTCTCCGTAGGAATTGAATTACCAGAAAAATGCGTATGATTGACGGTTAGACGATATATGTATTATGCGAAAAAAGAATGTTACTAATGCTAAAAAATAGAACTAAGGATTGTGTGTTTAGATATAGGTTCGATAGTTCAAACAAGATAAAAAATAGATACAAAATAAGTACAAGTTTTGGTAAAAAGGATATATAAATAGTGTGTGGAAAGATATTTAGGAAGAATAGAAGTTTGGTACATACCATATTGGGGAATCTTTGCCAGTAAGGTAATGATCAGAAACGTTTCGAGTCTTATATGAATTTATGAACAGTAGCAAATATTTGTTCTCGTTGTTTAGGGTCGGATTGCCATAGAGAAAGAAACAAATATGAATTTCTGTGATAATTGACAATTGACATATCACGAAAGAAAATCGAGAGTCGGTAAATAAAGATCAATGCATAAAATAGTGAGTACTATTTTCAACTTTACCATACTCGCAAAGAGGAGATTTGATAATATTTCATCATAAGGGTGTTAGTTAAGACCACTGCATCTAGTACGCAGTCGAGTGTGAAGTACTTGCAATCGGCGGTTTCCGTAATAATAGTAAAGCGGGCAGACTGGCAATCGACTACGAAGTGCATTCTTAGAGGATGCAATTGAACGGCAATCCCGTACATTCTGTGAACGTTCCAGGCACGTATAATTGAAGGTAAGAAAGAGGAAAAGTAAGAATGTGTACGTGACATAACCGTTCTTATGTTCTACATTTCTTGACAGTGCATGTAAAAGTGATATCATTAATAATAATCATATTTCGCATAGTCCAAAGCGGTGGCTAACTACGTTTGTAACTACAGTTATGAAATAAATCTATAAAGAAACAAGGCAATTTACAATCCGCAGTATCGAAGTTACCCAATTTATGATACGGTGTAGTGTTTAAGAATCGTGCGCGTGCGGATTTCCGCCTCAATTTGTTGTTTACATTAACAACCTCAGATGTGACAGAGATTTTCAATCGGTACAAAACGTGAACTAACTCGCTAATATGTCATAACCGCCCCAAAAGGTTAGTGGTCATTTTTGATAATTTCATGATACGACCTTGTTACAGTGACATTGCGCTACAAACTAGTAATTACTTTCTGATGCAAAACATGTATAATATGGTATGGTGTTTACTGGACAAATGAAAAGCTACAACATATTTTTGTGGAATTAAGCATTAAAACATGCTTAACAATGAAAACAAGTGTGAACAATGGAAGGGACACGTGATTTCAGGAAGGACTGTTTTTCAGTATTTGTGTCCTTTCAGGATACCGTGGAAAAAGTGTATAAAGGAGTGGTCTCCTGAATATTAGTTACACTCTTGAGAGGTTTTCGAATTATCCATGTTTAAAATAGACATATAAATGAACAACGAGACAAACCGAAGTCAGATTTTTTTGATTTTTTCCCGAATAAATAGTCTGATGGTCTTAAGAAACCATGTTTTTTTTATATAAAATGCCAATGTGTCGACTACTTCAAGCGGAACACCACATTAGCATGACTATATGCAGAATTAAATGCATTTTTGTGGTCTACAAATAACATGGTAATCTTAACGTTTTAAAAATTGCATTTTCAATTACATTATGTAGAACAAATATTGCATCTTCTGTGCAAGATCCCTTCGGAAAGCAAACTGGGCATCCGACAGCATGTTATTTTCATCGAAACAGGTTTCGACTCCTTTAAGTGTTTTCATGGTCCATTTTTGTTGTTGCACACTTTGCTGGAAAGCAATCAGTTCAGCAAAAAGTTATATTGGTGTTTTGACTGTCAATGAAGACAAGATCAATATATGTATATTGTTCAACTGATATTTTCTTTGGAATATATATATAAACATGTACATGACTAGACTAGACAGCACAAATTTGACAAACTGATGCATTTCAGTAACTTTGGTTAAATTGATTAAATGCATTAGACAATTATGGTTATTCAAAGGTTTTCTACTTTTCGTTTGGCCGAACGGGCTATAGCTGCTTTTTTATAAAAATACCATACTGTCTCAAATTTCAAGTATTGAATATTTTCTTTTCAAATCCCAGGTTATGTAGCGTTTAGCCTGAATATGAATTGACCACTTATTCCAGTTATTGAAGTTCACTAACTTTTCCAATACTTATGTGAAAAACTAATTTTGAACTGGCCAAATTGCCGTTTGAACCAACTTTTTTGCCGACAGCTGTTCATTTATTTTTGAGAACACTGAATATAAAAAAGCAACTAAAGTTTAATGAAAAAAGAAAGCTTCTTTTTTGTTTTAACTTAACATAATTTGACACTGTAACATGCATTCAAATTAATCTATATAACGTAATAATAAAGTTATATGTGGCCTAAATTGGATCTCTCCATCAACCTATCATATTTACTAATTAAGGCATTTTGTGTATATAATGCATTCTAATTGTTTTAATCTTTTAAATTGTTTTCATGTATGTGAATGGTACTCATAAGAAATTGGCGTTTGTTCTATATTTGCTGGTACATTCAGCATAAGAATAGTTACTCACGGCTTTTAAACTGAAAGTATGCATGTACCAACGAAAAATAGTGCTGAGTAAGCTCAGCTGCCAGTGGCAAAATTTGACTGGACTCTTATTTAAATTAATAGGAAATCAAGTTCATTCTTTAAAGGCCCAGAATTATTTAGGTTTAATAATTGAGGGAAATCTCTTGGCTTGATAAAACAATATAAAGGAAGACAAATACTTTGATTGGTAAAAACAGAAAGAAATTCGTTTGTCAGTGATGAAAATCCATGTTGTCTTTTGGGAAGAATTAGTTGCTTTCCTTTACTTAATGAAAAAAACGTTAATGTTGATACAGGTAGTTGACTTTATATAGGAAATGTAGAGATACACACTTAAAAACATGATTCCAATTATCAATGCTGTGAACATACAATCTACATAGCTTTTCAACAACAACCACTCCATGTTCTATGGTATGTCTGGCTGATGGTGTTGTAATTGTAGTTTGCACTTCATTAGATAAAGTAGAAGAGATAGTAGCATTTCAATGTTTTTAACTTGATGGCATCTGGAAAACATAATAATATCAGTAAATGGAATAAAAACGTTAAATCGTAAATGAAATAATACCCATGTATGTGATTGAGAATTGGGGCGCCTAATAGCTAGAAAATTCTTATGACATTGGCAATGAAAAAATGTAATCATTTAGATCCGCTTCCTCTACAGGCTTAAACAGGCTCAGGTGCTCAGACAATGTCTACGTCCCTTAAGTATGTCATTAAAGACGTTGCGGCATCTGATTCAGATTCTTGTTTAAATGGAATTACTGAAACAGAGTATATAGAGTATATACAAAGTGAATATAAAGTCATACGATGGAAGTCTGTTTTATGTCTGTAAAACACAATGCTATTAATTTAGATCAATCAAAGCAAGTACATTTTATAGCTCAATCATTGATTTACCACGATTAAATCAGCTGTTAGGATGGTAGAATCTTTGTTCAGGACACTATTGCAATAGGCATACAATCTAAACTCAGATAAACAATCATTCAGATGAAATTAATCCTCAAATCCGTGCAATGCTAGTACAGAAAAATAATTTGGCTTCTAAAGTTGAGAACAGATCTCGACATGCTTTTGTATAAACAATGTTGAATATTGTTGAATTACATCTCATTCTAAACACCTCATTGAGCCCAAGTCATTGCAAATGGCACAATGTGAGTATATATTATCAATAATTTGTCGCCCATAAAATATAAATTGTATTCAATAAAATACTCAATAACTGCTGTAACGTGGTGTTTCTTGTATTTTATCGTCATTTTTCGGTATAATTGTAAGTCATTGGCCCATGTTGCGAGGCAAAGTTACTGGATCTGTTTATGCGCTAATCAAATTAAGATTTAAAACGCACCCATAAAATCAAATGGCAAGCACAATTGAAGTTTGCATAACACCTGTCCAGTATGATTATCATTTTCAGACTGGCATGACAACTACACTGTTTCACAAGGTTTACGGCTATGCCACAGCCATTTGAGTTATCCAATACAAACATAAGCCTGCCATTTGGCCATTGGCAATTGTTATAAACTACACTGTATCACAAGGGTTACGGCTATGCCACAGCCAATTGAGGTATCCGATACACAAATAAGTTTGCCATTAGGCCATTGGCAATAATACAGAACTACACTGTATCACAAGGTTTACGGCTATGTCACAGCAATTGAGGTATCCGATACTCAAATAAGCTTGCCTTTACGACATTGACAATAATACTAACACTGTATCACAAGTTTAACGGCTATCCACAGTAAATTGAGGTATCGATACACAAATAAGCTGCCATTACGCATTGGCAATAATACTAAATACACTGTATCACAAGTTTAACGGCTATGCCACAGTCAATTGAGGTATCCGATACACAAATAAGCTGCCTTTACGACATTGGCAATAATACTAAACTAACTGTATCAAAGGTTAACGGCTATGCCACAGCAATTGAGGTATCCAATACACAAATAAGCCTGCCATTACGACATTGGCAATTACAAGTATACAAAAATACACTGTATCACAAGGTTAACGGCTATGCTACAGTCAATTGAGGTATCCGTACACAAATAAGCCTGCCAGCCATACCAATTTACGTCATTGGCAATTACAAGTATACTAAACTACACTGTATCACAAGGTTTACGGTATGCCACAGTCAATTGAGGTATCCAATACACAAATAAGCCTGCCATTACCCATTGCAATTACAAGTATACTAAACTACACTGTATCACAAGGTTTACGGTTCTGCTACAGTCAATTGAGATATCCAATACTCAAATAAGCCTGCCATTACGTCATTGGCAATTACAAGTATACTAAACTACACTGTATCACAAGGTTTACGTTATGCCACAGTCAATTGAGGTATCCAATACTCAAATAAGCCTGCCATTACGTCATTGGCAATTACAAGTATACTAAACTACACTGTATCACAATGTTTACGATTTTGCCAGCAATTGAGGTATTCAATTCACAAATAAGCCTGCCATTACGTCATTGGCAATTACAAGTATACTAAACTACACTGTATCACAAGGTTTACGGTCATGCTACAGTCAATTGAGGTATCCAATACACAAATAAGCCTGCCATTACCTCATTGCCAATTACAAGTATACTAAACTACACTGTATCACAAGGTTTACGGTTATGCCACAGTCAATTGAGGTATTAATTCACAAATAAGCCTGCCATTACGTCATTGGCAATTACAAGTATACTAAACTACACTGTATCACAAGGTTACGGTCATGCTACAGTCAATTGAGGTATCCAATTCACAATAAGCCTGCCATTACGTCATTGCAATTACAAGTATACTAAACTACACTGTATCACAAGATTTACGGCTATACCATAGCCAAATGAGGTATCCAATACACAAATAAGCCTGCCATTACGTCATTGGCAATTACAAGTATACTAAACTACACTGTATCACAAGGTTTACGGTCATGCTACAGTCAATTGAGGTATCCAATTCACAAATAAGCCTGCCATTACGTCATTGGCAATTACCAAGTATACTAAACTACACTGTATCACAAGGTTTACGGTCATGCCACAGTCAATTGAGGTATCCGATACACAAATAAGCCTGCCATTACCTCATTGCCAATTACAAGTATACTAAACTACACTGTATCACAAGGTTTACGGTTATGCCACAGTCAATTGAGATATCCGATACACAAATAAGCCTGCCATTACCTCATTGCCAATTACAAGTATACTAAACTACACTGTATCACAAGGTTTACGGTTATGCCACAGTCAATTGAGATATCCAATACACAAATAAGCCTGCCATTACCTCATTGCCAATTACAAGTATACTAAACTACACTGTATCACAAGGTTTACGGTTATGCTACAGTCAATTGAGATATCCAATACTCAAATAAGCCTGCCATTACGTCATTGGCAATTACAAGTATACTAAACTACACTGTATCACAAGGTTTACGGTTATGCCACAGTCAATTGAGATATCCTATACACAAATAAGCCTGCCATTACGCCATTGGCAATTACGTATGTACTAAACTACACTGTATCACAAGGTTTACGGTTATGCCACAGTCAATTGAGATATCCAATACTCAAATAAGCCTGCCATTACGTCATTGGCAATTACAAGTATACTAAACTACACTGTATCACAAGATTTACGGCTATACCATAGCCAAATGAGGTATCCAATACACAAATGAGCCTGCCATTACGCTATTAACAATAATACTAAACTACACTGTATCACAAGGCTTACAGCTATGCCACGGTCAATTGAGGTATCCAATACACAAATAGCTGCATTACGCTATTGGTAATTACAAGTATACTAAACTACACTGTATCACAAGGTTTACGGCTATGCCACGGTCAATTGAGGTATCCAATACACAAATAAGCCTGTCATTACGCTATTGGCAATTACAAGTATACTAAACTACACTGTATCACAAGGTTTACGGCTTTGCCATAGTCACTGAAGGTATCCGATGCAAAAATAAGCCTGCCATTACTTTATTGACAATAAACTTAACTACACTGTATCACAAGGTTTACGGCTATGCACAGTCAGTGAAGGTATCCGATACACACATAAGTGTGACATGACGTCATTCACATTGATTTAAACTACACTGTATCACAAGGTTTACGGCTATGCAACAGCCAATTGAGGTATCCGATACACAACAAAGTCTGGCATGACGTCATTGGCAATAATACAGAACTACACTGTACCACAAGTTTTAAGGCTCTGCCACAGCCAATTGAGCAATCCGGTACACAAATAAACCTGCAAATTAAGCTATTGGCAATAATGCTAAACTACACTGTATTACAAGGTTTACGGCTATGCCACAGTCAATTGAGGTATCAGATACATAAATAAGCCTGCCATATACGCCATTGGCAATTACAAGTATACTAAACTACATTGTATCACAAGGTTAACGGCTATGCTACAGTCAATTGAGGTATCCGATACACAAATAAGCCTGCCATATACGCCATTGGCAATACTACTTAACTACACTGTATGACTAGGTGTACGGCTATGCCAAAGCAAATTGAGCAATCCGACACACACATGAGCCTGTCATTACGACATTGGCAATAATACTAACTACACTGTATCACAACGTTAACGGCAAAACCCCAGCCATTTGAGGTATCCGATACACACATAAGCCTGCATTACGACATTTGCTACAATACTAAATTTCGATGACTGCTGACCCCATATCATTTGAAAGAGAATGACTCATCGGTTACTGATATGAACTATAAATGATTGAACAATGTCTATCGATTAAGTTATTGCTGATTGTTTCTGTGTTAGATGCATTCAGCACGATATATGATTTGAAGACAAACGTTAGGCTACACCTTGTATGTAATATCATATGTGCTAAGCATTATAAATATTCCTACTCTGCACCTAAAACCATTAAAAAGGGTACACTAATGTCGAAGTTATTGCTGGTTGTGTTTGTGTTTGAATGCATTCAAATTGATGTATGATTTGAAGACGGACGTGAAGCTTTCCCTTGAATCATACTATGTGATATTAAATGTGATATTTATTTAACATATTCTTACTCTGCACATAAAACCCTTTCACATGCTACAAAAATGATATAACCCAGAATAAAACGTAAATATCAGTATTGACTATCATTGTGTAAAAGGTATAAAATCCCCACCAACATCATTGTATTAGAAGTATAGAAATGTTTCTGAGACACAACTAATTTGCAAAATATATGTATGTTTCTACAGTTGGTTCGTTCTTGTTTCGCAGATGGTGGTTGCGAACACTGTTAAGTTTTCGGGGAAGGTCTTTACATTTGTTTATCGTGTGGTTTCCTGTAAACCTCAGATATGCTTTATTAATGCCGATTGCGGCATGCAAATGTGCTTTAGTTTTGCTAGCGCATGCTACCAGTAAATTGGATTACTAATAACTTTTACGAGAATGCTACACACCTACGATATGCACTGTCATAAAACGTAATGTTTCAGTCGGTGCCATCCTATCACAGTTACATTGAATATAAAGTGATTAAATTGAAGTCTTTTCTATGGCGTCAAAGTACTTTTTGTTATGCTGATGCACTTTTGGAGTTATCAAACAGGTGTATTGCCTTTAACAAGAGAACACAATCATCAACTGATTCAATATGTTATTGTTCTACAGTCCAATATATAAGAATACAATTCAAAATACCTTCTTACCGTTTTCCAGAAACAAATAATATGGCGGTGAGTATAACCAAGCAATCCCTACCAGATTCGTAGTAGAGGGTGATTGCAACGTTCAACTATAACAGTTGTATCTTCAAGCAGGTTATGATTCCTTCAGGGAGCGGATAACGGTACTAAACAGCTCAACGGCAAACTATCTTCTTCCCTACATGATCCGAGGATGTTCACTCATCAACGATATGTCATTTCCAGTGTATGTTGACATTGTTGAGAGTGAACGCAATAAAACTAGCGAAGAAACAGACTCCGGCGCAGTGTTATATATTGTTGCTGTTTGGTGTTCTATTCTGCCGGAATAATTGTGATGATTATTAGGTATTTAAGACGTGAGCAGAGAGAATTGGAGGAGGTTAGAAGATTTCCTTCGAAGTATGCCAGCATATAAAAAAGAACCTGGGCACAACAATGTTAATCACGTGGCAATACACGCATTTCGTGCGGTGACGTGATTTTCGTACGACGAAGGTGAAGATTACGTATACAGCTCAGACGGGGAGGAGGAGTTGCCACCGTGTGCGAAAACAATTCAAAAGGAAGAGGGTGAACATCACGAATCTCGTGAATTTTCTCAGTGTTCATTGTTGTTAAATAAATCCCTTGAGGGGCTTGATCTTGCCTACTCACGAGGTTCAGACGCTCCGTTAACAGGTTAAGTAGTCACGACGAACAGTTCATCGGAACTATCTGGTACTAATTTGGAGAAAGAGATACATCTTTGACAAGTGTTTGCAATTATCTTTCAGATTCTCTCAATATTAAGGGTTCTTTCTTTTCCATGCATAAAGGAAGTATACAGTGTTGATTTGGTATTAAGTATAGGGTATCAACTAAAATCAACAATTACCTTATACTGCATACCTTCTGACTTCGATTTTTTGTTGTTATTATTTATTGAGACTATGGCATTTGTTCAACAGAAGCGTACGATTCGTTTGTAGAAGCTAACAGTATTTTTAACTGTATCATTTCATTTGAGTTCGGCAATAAACCTAAATCAGTATTGACACTCCGAAGCAAATCTGCCTAACACAAAAGTTTGGATTATTGCCGGTGCCTGTCTTAACATTTGTTGCGGACCTATGTTAATATAACAATAATCGGAACTGATTTAATACCGGGACGTACGACGAAATTAAACGTGTAAGCCTTCATAACAGTATTTTTAATGCATATACTTTCGCCCGTCTGTTTTTGGAAGATTTTGAGCTTTTGCATTTGCCTTAGTGTCGTCGGTTTCATTGGCGTCGTAGGAAAGTTGACCTCTGTACCTCGGACATAAATCCATTCAGGATATTCAAATGGCACGTGTAAAAATGTTTTCAGTTAACATATGGACATTTACAACAATAACCATAACTTTTGGTTTAATAGTTGTTGAGTTATATCCTTATTTAGACTTGTAAAAACATCATTACAACACATACAAGCTTTGTCCTTGTTATTTTTATTTGTGTTTAGAAATATAAGGGATGTTAAAAGAATAAAAAATATAATACGGTTGTCTTGTTAATAATCGTTTCGATACTGTGGCAGATTATAAGTATCAATCATGTGTTTCCGGTACGGATAGAAAAATCCGACCCGAGGGCACGCGCGTAAGCCGGAAACGAGGCAGCTTGCCCGAGGGTCGGATTTTTCGATCCGGACCGGAAAAACATGATTTATATTTTTTCTTGTATACCTAAAATAATTAATTTGTGGAAAAATTGACGTAGAAAACGCACTTTTGTACATTTCACCAAAAAGCGCGTGCGACGTTGTGTACTGACGTCATAAAGCGCAGCTATTTGAAATCACTATCGACGTCAAATAGTTCCTTTACAAATCGCGCTTTTACGATTATTTATTTTCAATTTTAATTAAAAGTATTGTATTCTTATATCTTTGATTCCGCTTTATTGAAATTGCACAATACACTTTTCATAAACCATACAATAAAAGTAATAAGAAGTGGCGCGTTGTTGCACGTAACTCATCTTACATGGGGGGTGTAAGATGAGTTTTTCGAGCACCGGTCACATGACCGGAAACACACGTCTGGTATGCAAGAAAATAAAGTGTAGGTAGTTAGATTCTATTTTTTATTAATTGTTTTCATAAACATTTATAAGTACATGTTTCAAACTTCCAAAATGATAAATCTACTTCATATTGTTATGGATATCGCTTCTATCTTTTTTGATAAAAGAATCATTGAAGTATTTAAAAAAAAACAAACATTTTAATACAAATATTGATTAAGAATAATTTTATTTATTGAACAGTTCCGTTGCGTTTGATTTTAAGCATTTTTAGGCATAAATGTTTTCTCAAAGCTCAAGCGCACATCACGTACATTCATTATATTTGTTCTTCGCACTTAATTATTTGATCTCTTGTTTCTAATTATATCTTTTTAAAGCGGAATGTGATAAGTAGGTAAGAATAAAAAGAAATTGAAAAACTTAACATATATTACACCATGAAACACATTCTTACTCAGATTTTTTTTCCATTTCACATTCGATGATTGATAATGATTGGATATTTGGATTCAACTATGGCTTATGAAATGTGTCCCGCATTATAACATTGCTTTCTTCATGTACTGCATAAAGCTTAAAAAAGAAAAAAAAGAATGTATTAAATTTTCCCAGTTTATTTCGATAATGCTGTCGGCCAAAACAAGAACAATGCTGTGCTTTGGTATGCCATGTGGCGTGTAATGACAGGTAAGTTTTCTAATCCGTTAATAATTGTTTGTCTGATTTTTTAGGACAAATGCACTGTCTTTTGAAATCAATTACATCATTGATAAATTTTAATTTTAAAGGATGCAGAACTGGATGAAGTTAAAGTGTAGTTGACAGTAATTTAATATGAGGAATACGTTAACTAAATAAACATATATGTTAACATTCCATTATTGTAAAATTTATATGTCTTGAAAACTTTATTATACCCTAGTAAAATCATTTGCTTAGTTATATTTTTTTGTGAATATAGATAAGTTTTATTTACACTAAACAGATCTTCCAACAAATTTCAGGACTGCATGAGAGTGTAACGCTAAACATTATGTTGGCTGGGCACACCAAATTTGCTCCTGACTGTCACTTCGGCAACTGGAAGGTCAAGTGGCGATGCTGTAATGCCAAGAATCTTCAAGAAATTGCCCACACTGTTTTCGCCACTTCAAAGTCCAGCCACAACATCCCACAGTTGGTGAATGACCCTCAGCAGCCAGTCACAGTTCACAGTTGGAAATCATTCCTAGATACATATTTCAAAATTCTAAAGAATAATACCAAATACCACCATTTCTATGTATCAAAACATAAACCAGGAGTTGTAGTATGCAAATAGTTTGTAGATTCCTCAGAAATTGAAGTCATTCTTTTGAGGATGAGTCCAGAATGTGGTGTTTTGCCTGAAATAAAGCACGCACCGCGCCTAGATGCTGCACGTCAATGGTACCTTCAAGATTCTATTGGTCCATTCTTTAGATCTGAGTCATCAAGATCTGCAGTATGCCCTAAACCCATTCGGATCTCCTCGGCCATTTTTATCGAAAACAACCTCGGATGTATTTGGACGGTTTACATACTCAAAAAGAGGTACGTTTAAGTCCGCTGCAAGTAGATCGCGTAGTAATTTTATTTAGCAGTTAAACTTTATGACTTAATTCTTGGAAATCTCAATTATGTTTGCAATAATATACTTCACTGACAATCAATTTAAACTTGGATCAATAAATACAATTATAAAACACTACATTTCATAAATGATATAATTCAAATATTTAGGCACTACTTCAACTGATGTACCGGCATACATCCGAGGTTGTTTTCGATAAAATGGCCGAGGAGTTCCGAATGGCCCTAAACCAACTCTGTGTAAAGTCGAAGTTTACTCATTTGTTGGTAAAATGTTGATTTTAGATCAAATGTTTGTGAGTAAAAAATGGCATTATCACATGTAAACATAGCAACAGACTGTTGTTTTATGTAGTTCTTTTATGTCATTTTGTACATATAATGAGCAATGTGTACTCGTTGTTTCTATGAATTAGTCTATGTGTTAGCTATAACAGACAGTTAAGTTAGTATTTCGGCATGGTAACATTTAAAAAAGAACATTTTAGTGGATATTGTTTTCAAACTGGCTTACCAATGTGTAACAGAATGATCCATATCTTTTGATTTCTTTGTACAAAAATGACTTGAAACTTTAGTTTTTATACCTTAGATACTTGGTATCATTTATATGCCAATAACTTAAAACGCATTGTATATTGAGAACACATTATATGTGGCAGACTTAGAAAATGATTGAAAATAGCATTTTCATTAGTAACCATAGCAACCGATTTTTGCTTTGACCTTTGTGGCCAATTTCAATGTCATTATGGACATTAGCAATGTGTACTTGCTATTTTAATTTTGAAGTTTATGTAACACTAGTAAAGATAAGTTATATATTTAAACAGGTATCTTGACATATATATTATATTTAAAATTAGAACAGTTTTGTTCACATTGTTTTTTATCCCTGTGTTTCATAATGTTTCATATGTTTTTTAACTTTTGTGGAATTTGACGTGAAACTTTAGATTTAATTTATGTAAATACTTAGTATCATAAAGATGTCAATAAATTATAAATATTTGTTTTTTATGCAGACTTTCAAAAATGATTGGTAATAGCATTTTCATAAGTAACCATAGAAACTGAATTTTGCTTTGACCTTTGTTGTAAGTTTCTTTATCATTATGGACATTAGCGATGTACACTTGTTATTTTCCTTTTGTAGTTTATGTGATACAAGTAAAGATAGTTTTATATTTTAATATTTTGACTTGTATGCTTCATTCAAAATAAGAACAGATTTAGCGAACATTTCGTTCAAATTGTGTTAAAGCCCTCTGTTACAAAATGTTCCATATCCATTGTTTTGTTTTTTAATATTTGACTTACAACTTCAGATTTTATTTCTGCAATTGCTTGATATCATAAAAATGTCAATAACTTAAAACACAACTTTATGAAAAACATTATTTTTTGAGAAACATTTAGAAAATGAGTGAAAATGGCATTATCAATACCATAGCAACCAAATGCAGTTATGAACTTTTCGTTAACTTTTGTAATCAAACTATGAGTGCTTATTGTTTCTATGCTAAAACTTACATGTTACATGTAAATAGTCCCTGACATGATACTTATCTGACATGGATATTTCATTCTAAATAAACACATTAGACCATACATTTTGTTCATTTCGATTTCTACACCCGTGTTACGAAAAGTACTATATGTTTTTAGGTTTTGTGAATTTTGACTTGAAACTTTGGATTTCTGTTCTAGAAATACTTGGCATCATAAAGGTTACAATATCTTAAAATGTCATTTTTGGGCCAGAATGATCATATTCCTATTCCCATCCACAAATGCGTGTGTTGACAGTGGCGCACATTAAAGCGAGACCTTTTTATGTCTCACTTTTCCTTTTCTGCTTCACCTATTAATAGAGCTATTCCGATGAATGTGTTATCTGTTTGTGGTGTCTGTACGTTTTGTGTCCCTCGACCAGTGTCTTCGACTGGATTTTGCCTCTTAACCAGATTTGTACTCAAATATTTGGCTCTGTAGATAAAATTGCAATAACGATACAATTTGGTGAGATTGTAATGTCTGCTTAACACCCAAGTAACATGACAGTGGAAACCACACGGTCACGTCTAGCAAACCAACACTTTTGTGGTCATGTGTAAGGGCACATGGATAAAGTGTTAAGGATATCGTTCATGGTTCATAAAATACACTTTTTACTGATTTTTTTTAATTGCGAAATAAAGTGTGGCAGATCGTGAGGAGTGTTAAAGTTAAGATACTGACGGCTGGAACCCTTCACCAAAAGTTGATATGTTCTCAAATGTTGTCTATGAAGTCTATAATATTGAAATGCGCTACCAACGCGATTCAACAAAAAGCAGTAGCTTGATTGTTTGATTGACATTATTACGTGGTGCTACCAATGTTTTCAATAATGGTTTAACTATCCATCAGATAAGAATGAGTTCCTGTTGGAAAGTGGTTAAGGTATTGGCTTTCTTTTTTTACTGTGAGGGCGGGGGTTCGCTTACCACTACAACCAGGATTTTTTATTCTTTAATTATATTTTTGCTGCTGCAACTTTAGTATCAAAGAGTAAAATAAATAAAACTTTAGAGTTATCAGATGTTTTACAGGGAAAATTAGTTTTTGTTCCAAGACATGAACACGTCCGTTAAGGGCAAACATACAATCCCAGTAAAAAAATACGATTCCACAAGTGATTGACTTATCCTTTAAGACCTAAATCGGTAACCCTGGAGTTCTGCCAAGTGATTGTTAGTAGGCATTAAAATATCGAAAGTCTAATGCATTAAGAATACACTGACCAGGGCAATCGGAGACGTTTAATTCACGATGTTTCCCCGAATATCTTTACACCAACGCAGAAAGGGTATACATTTTGAAAAACACATACAAATTTGAAAATGACATTTCTCCTCTTATATTTTTGTGTAAAATAATACGGGAAAGGTTATTCAAATCGCAAATTATCAAAATGTAGATAATGGTGATTATTATCAGGATTGAATTTGCCTAGTTGTTCAAACATTCATAGTTATAAATAATAAGCATTCCGTCCTAAGTAACAAAAACAATCGTAAAAGTTTTTACATGTTCATATTCTTCAAAATGTTAAGTCCATCACGAAAGTTCCACACTGACTTGCGCTGTTAATAATGGTACAATGTTTTAGACATATGGCTTTGGTAAGGTAAAAAGAGACATTGAAAGAATTTTTGCTGGTGCACGTGTCCATTTATGTCATAGAATTAAAAAAAAAATACATTTCAAAACATGACGGGAATTGATCTGACTCAATCATCCATCTTGGTACCATATGAATTCGTTGTCGTGTTAACAGAAACACATTGTCGCTAATTCAATTTTATCCATATAAAAAGAGCACGTTGTATTATCGAGTAGACAGTGTTCACAGTTCACTTGTGCCAATTTACATCACGACAAATTGTTTGTCTGATTAAAAAACATATGGACATATTGACATCAGTTCGAATAGAAGCAATACAATAAGATAAAACACACACACAGGCAGATTCAAGATATTGCTATTATACATTTGTACATTAAAAGCAATACTATTTATATGATTTAAACATAAATATCATAACATTGAAAAGCTCGGTTCATTGATACCTCTCAAGTAAAGAACTTGACTACAATCAATACGATTCATTACAGCAACTAATTTGAAATAGGAAGCAACATGAAATGTAAATAATTCACCGCGTCTCCCATTGTGTTAAGTCACTATATGGCGATCACATCCATTAAAGCAACGTCATCTGCAACGTGGTATGCCGTTAAAAGCAATAGATGAATAAAATGCATGCCATGAAATCTATGCAAAAGGTATTGTCCATGTACGAATACAATCTGAATCAGTAGAAGTCTGAAACAAACAGTTCTGAAATAGTAATAAATGTTCAAATTCGATTCAAATATAAACGTAAATGGCAATAACATGTGCTTAAGGAATCTAACAACGTTGCAGAACTACGACGGCCTTTGACAAATCACTGTAAGGTTCTGTACGCAGAGACAAAACATGTTACCTCTAGTATTAGACATTTTACTTTTATACAGTGGAGGAGAACCAAATAAAGTGAATTATGCACTAATAATTTAGCAACTACGTTTACATTTAAGACATAAAATCGTTCCAAGGCGAACGGCGTCATTAATTTAATTTATTTATTTTGATATTCATGTTATATGTGTCTATGACCTATTGACGATGTTCCGTCTGTCGCTACGTGTATATGATGCTTCGCACCCAGTACCTCAATTACATGTTTGGCATGTAGGTGTTATTATTGTATTGAAATAGTGAAAACTATACAATGTATTGGTTCTTGCGTAATGAAAATTTAACGATCTAATTATTTGTTTCTACCATTTTCCTACTAAGCCAAGACCAAGTCAATACAAATGCTCTACATGCAAAAATTAAACACGCTACAAGTTTCACATTAAATGTCAATGGAACATTCCCATGGAATGATCATGAAACCATACATTGGAAATCGTACACAAATCGGACCAGAAATACCTTTTCCCGGGGTATTTGCGATCAGATAATTAATTGCGAAATCATGCAAGATAGTTCTTAATGCACGTCGAAATTACGGCTGGAAATCATTCACCTTCAACATTTATAGAGCAAAAAACCGAACTGGTTGTCGTTTGAATACTGATAAAAATATACTAGCAGTGATAGAAAGACATTTAAACGCCTAGACGGTGTCGTAAGGCAAATCAATTATTGAACGTATTTTTAAGTTTAAACCTATTTATTTGGCAACGATTTTGAAAAAAGTAATTGCAACTTTATATTAATCGCGAGGGTGTGGCCTTGTGTTATGGATGAAAACCCACTTGATCGACGTGATGACGACACACATATATGCGTATTGGCCGAGAATCATACACGGCAAACTTACGTGAAAAGCGAGTGTGCTAATCTTTTTGGTGATATAAAAATAACTGCGAATCGCAACATCAATATTATGGTCAGTCAAATAAAAAAGGGTATAGCGCTCGCGCAAACAAAAGTTGAAGAGGAAAGACACATGTACAAATGTATGTAATAGAGTGCCACTTGAGATATTACTTCAAAGCTGATGAAAGCAAAAGGATATAATTGGTAAACTTTGTGTAGGATGAGATATATTGACAATCAATTTGTCTTTATGATTATGTATTTAATCGTCTGGTCTACTTCCTTCCTTAAACAAGCTGTATCACAAATTTTGTACTGCAATCTGTCAACTAATATTTAAAAGATGTTATCGAAGACCTGGTTTGGTCAATCATCAATGATTAAATTGACATACATATATATCTGAAAGCAAGAAGAAGTGCTTGATTTTAAGCATAAATACAGGGTGCTGGATGCATCATACCGTCCACTGGATAACATGAGTCAGCCTGGCCCGCACACTCTTGGGAACGGTTTTAAGGTGCGGAAAAGCCTTAGTCCTGAACTCTGGGTCGTCTCCACTCATGAATTATTAAAACAGTCTAATATAAAATAAACTACAGCAACTAAAGATTCATCAAAAATGTATTCATCAATTAGAATGTGAAAGTGTGTGTCCATGAAACACGAATACAACAACTCTGCAGATAGATACACTTATCGATCTGGAATAATTGTTTGACATGTATATCATAATATTGCTGGTAGTATATCTTGCTTGTGTGTCTAATATGTATAAGTCATATATCCTGCAAATCAATGATAAGTGTGCTGCTAATGTCAAGTAATATTTTAATAAATTTCCATTTCCTTGCAAGTTGTAATATATATGGTATTTAGATGTCTGAGATTTTGTGTTTATCATACTTCATTTGGTTAATACATACGCACCTCATCAGAAATGTTCTATCACAGACACTAAATTATTGGTCATTCTAGATCAATCTGTCTAGACTTTCCCAGTTATATTAATCGACTGTGTGTTTACCAGTATCAAACATGCTCCTAATTACACTATAGGAAGACCAGTATTATCACATTATGTTTGTTTTTTACGTTGTTTACTCACATAAAATATTCCTCAATGAGGATCGTTATAACAGATTCTACCACTCGAAACCAAGGCCGGAGAAAACAGCTTCGCCTCTCCTCGATGAGACCGGGGTAAATAACGTTGCCCTTCTTCACCGACACTGGAGTTTACAACTTCGCCCCTCTACACCGAGGCCGGGTTAAACAGCTACGCCCAACTACACCGATGCCGGAGTAAGCAATTCCGCCAATCTACACCAAGTCCGGAGTAAAACGATCCGCCCCTCTAGACCGAGGGTGGGGTAGTAAACAGATTCGCCGCACTACACCGATGCCGAAGTAGACAATTCAGAACCTCTACACCAAAGCCGGCTTAAACAGCTGCGTCCCTCTACACTGAGGCCGGGGTAAACAGCTTCGCCACTCTACAACGAGGCCGGGGTAAACATCTCCGCCGCCCTTCACTGTGGCCGGGGTGAACAGCTCCGCCGCTCTACACAGAGACCGGGATAACAAAATATTCGCCCCTCTACACCGAAGCTGCAGTAACAGCTCCACCCTTCTAAATCCAAGCTGGAGTAATTAGCTTTGCCCCTCTTCATTGATGCCGGAGTAAACAATTCCGCCTCTCTACGAAAAGGCCGATGTATACAACTCCACCACTCCAAATAGTTCCGTGGAAAGCAACTTCGTCCCTCTACATTGAGGCCGAGATAATCAGCTTCGCCACAGTACACCGATGCCGGGTTTATAGCAATTCCGCCCCTCTATACTGAGGCCTAGGTAAAAAGATCCACCGCTCTACACCAATGCCGGGGTAAGTAGCTTCGCCCCTCTATACCAATGCCGGGGTAAACAATTTCGCATCTTGACACTGAGGCCGAAATTAACATCCAGTATGCTGGAGTTAACAATTCCCCCCTCTACGAAAAGGCCGGGCTAAACAACTCCGCCCTCCGCCCCTCTACATTGAGGGCCGGGGTAAACATCTCCGCCGCTCCAAACCGAGGCCAGTGTAAAGAGCTTCACTCTCTACACCGATGCCTGTATTTACAATTTCGCCCCTCCATACCTCGGCCGGGATAGACAATTCCGAACTTTTACGCCGAGGCTGGGGTAAACATCCGCCTTTCTACACCGAGGTCGAAGTAAACAGCTTCTTCCCTCTTGTTGTCAGTTTTCTGTCATATCTTGACTGTACCGGCATCAGGTAGCTTCCTACAAAACCAGATTGTATTTACTTGAATTGTATTATTTTGTGCAATATAGGTATCAAAGATTAAAATAAAGATTAAAATCAAAGGACTGAAGGTCCTGAGAGTTGCCAAGAGTAGTTTCTTGCAGATGCATTGCTAAATGAAGCTTATATGAGTAAACAAAAGTTTTGTAAATATTTGACGAAAGGTTCTAGATTTTTAGCAGACATGAGACATGTAATATTGTCATGGTTTGAAAGAACTATACACAGTTGTTCAGCACATGAAGATGATGTGACATATACAAGATCCAGGTCCCTACCTATAAGGTCAAGGTCACACTTGGAGGGAGACAAACAGCTGTATACAATTGTCGATGTAAAATCACTTGCAGTTACAAGTCTTGCATAAAAAGTTGAAATCAGTGTGACCTTGACGTTGATGAAGTGGTTATAGTGACAAAAAAAAATTGTGGACTTTTCTTTTATTTTTATCAAGAAAATAGATACATTGCACATTAAGTATGATTTGGTAAAAAATCAGAGGTAACAAAATAGTGAATATTTAACCTGTTTACTGGCCTAAATGGCACACAGTAGCTCAGGGGCCGTATTCATAAAGCTCCTAAGGAAAATCTTAAACTTAAGTGAACATTTCAGATGCGGATTTCCAATTTATTTTTAAGCAAACGTCAAAGAAACTTTTCATGCTTATGAAAAACATAGTTTTGCATATGAATGCAAAGTTTCATTGAAGTATTATGGGTAAAAAAGTGAGAAATCTGCAATGGAAATGTTCACTTAAGTTTAAGATTTTCCTTAGGAGCTTTATGAATATGGCTTGAGCCTGTACAAGACACTTAGTAACTAAAGTTTCATCTAGATCCAAACTGTTTGAAATTCAATCCATAGATTTATTACCAAAGGTTGGGGAAGTGTTTTAAGTTGGAAGTAAATATAATAGTTTTCATGTGCACACTTGGCCTGGGAGTGAAGGGGTTATTTTTTCTAAGCGTTTGAAGATATGAGATGAAGAAAAAAAACAATGACTAGATTGGCATAGAATCTGCTTGAAATACTGGTTAGAATGAGATTGTACATACAAGATGGTGTAAAAGTAATACAAGTACAAGGTTTATGTTGTACATTATCAGTTTTGTAAAATAGTATGTCTCATGTTTCACATAAAACACTGTTTGTAAAACAATTTGCTGCCTGTATGCAATATGGCCTATTAACATCTTGATTAACCTTAAATTTGACCTTTGACTTTGAAGGATGATCTTGGCTTTGATATGTTGCCATTAATTATGTGTACTAACACTAACCCGCGACACTATTAACCCATTATCTGATAAGACACATTTTGATGCATCCGAGAAATGTTAAAAATGGAGCATGTTCTTCTTAAGGAGCAAATGCTCACTTTTTTAAAAAGGTTTTCAAAACTGTTAGAAATTCAATTTTTCTTTTGCAAAGCATTTCAAAAATTTATAACCAAGTGTAGAAAATAATGTCATCATCCAAATATAGCATATCGGGTAATGGGTAAACGATGTACTATGAAAGCAGTTGTATTCCTGTTATATTAATTTAAGGTTAGCAAAAAAAAATTGGCTTGAAAAAATATCTAAGTTGAATGAAACAAAGATAAACAGACAACGATATGTACAGTATAGTAAAAGTTTAGTCATAACATAGAAAGAAATCATAGGCAACATAATAAGCAAATGACATATCAATAGTTTGTAAGATATGTGAAATGACATACACTCAGTCAAAGTTCTAACCGATCACTTCTTAAACTGGATTTTTTTTAAAACTATATTTCTGTCCTGTCTGAAAAATTAGACATACATTACTATACCTATTTAGCATTGGCATGTAAAATCCGATAGTGGATTCGTGTATGTGGGTGCTGTGATGAGCGGTATGGCTATATTTCATTCTTTCGCATGTGGAACCTGACAACTCGATGGTTCGATCACCCAACTGCGGCTTTACATTACATGTCGACCGCCATAAATAAAAAACAAACTAAACATGGGGCGACTGTCCATCAAGAATTATTCCATGGCTGTTGGTATGTGAATACCGGCACTTTTGTGAGACAGGTACGTTGCTCCGTATGATATGTAAAAGCATCAATTACTCATAAATGAATTTTGTGATACAAAATAGAATTATTCAGCCATGACATCGATTGTATGGCTGAATTATTATATTTTGTATCACAAAATGAAATTAATGAAAATGTGCGAAAAAATGAAATTCATTCTTACCACTCGACACAGCGCCCATACACACGAATCCACTATCGGATATTACATGCTTACGCTAAGTAGGTATATTAATGTATGTCTAATTTTTCAGACAGCACAGAAATATAGTTTTTAAAAGAATCGAGTTTAAATAGTGATCGGTTAGAACTTTGACTGAGTGTATGTTTGATACCATTTCACTATGGCACAAGTGAAGTATACACAATATTTAAAAACAGTTGAAAGTTTACTCAAGCCGTAGAAATAAATCATAGGCAACATAATATGCAAAAGACATATCAAAAACATGGAAGATAAGTAAATTTACATATAATGTCAGAATTGCAATATGGCACAAGTGAACTTACCAAACATTTAACAAGAGGACCATAATGGTCCTATATCGCTCACCTGATAAAAGGGCAACAAAAGAAACAGCACAAAAATCTTTATGATATAGGTATATAAGAAAAAAACTGGCCGCTTCTAGTGGCCATGTTTTTTGAGATATCATCATTGTTTGAACAACTTTGGTAAAGGTACACCAAAGGATAATTACTATGAAATTATTTTGAAATCAGACCAGTAGTTTTCGATTAGATTTTCAAAGTTTTCTATATAGCCGTATAAGGAAAACTGGCCCCGCCCCTGGCGGCCATGTTTTTGGACATATCAAAATTCTTTGAACAAATTTGGTAGAGGTCCACCCAAGGATCATTTCTGTGAAATAATTTTGTAATTGGACCAGTAGTTTTGGAGATGAAGATTTTCAAAGTTTTCTATATAGTGTATAAGGAAAACTGGCGACGACCCTGGTGGCGATATTTTTGACATATCAGAATTCTTTGAACAGTTTTGGTAGACAGAGACCGATCACAATACCTCACCTGTATACTCAGGTGAGCTAAAAACACAAGTGAATGTACATGAAATAAAGTTCACATGGAAAATTTCGGATGCTTGCAGCAGTCCCACAACTTTCATTTGGTACCAAATGGAACTAGAAATGTATCTATAGCACACAGATGCCCCCATTTACCATTTGGTCACAAACACATCAAGGCCCAGAACTCTGTTAATATCAAAATATGGTTGTATGAAAATATCCCATTGCACAAGTTTACCGGCTGATATAAATATATAACTTAGGTTTTATCATTCTAGCACTAATAGTTTGAGTTATTAAAATTCCACTTTTTTACTAAACCAAGGCCCATAACTCGTCAATGTTAAATGTGGTTGGATGAAAATACCCAGGTGCACAAGTTCACACCCTGAATAATATGGCCATGAAGTTATATCATTCTAGCACTAATAGTTTCAGAGTAACATGTGACACAAAGTGAAAATTCCACTTTTTCACTAAATCAAGGCCCATAACTCTGACTTGACTGTCAATGTTAAATGTGGTTGGATGAAAATACCAAGGTGAACAAATTCACACCCAGAATAATATCCATGAAGTTTCAAGTCTGAAGTATGAGTGCTTTTAGAGTTATGCACGAAACAAATATTTTGGATGGACAGAGGCAAATCTATATGGCCCCCCTCTTTAAGAGATATATATAAATATATGAAGGGCACAATTGTGTTAAAATGCATTAAGTTAGCAACATGCATTAGCAACAGAAGTTTGAACATGTGACAATAAGTCATGCATTGAATGGAGGGTACTTTTTTAAGTGTTAAATGGCAGAAATTGTACCCAAAGTAATGCCACCAACTTGAAAATTGTCTCAGCTGATGTAAACTTGGCAAAACTCCTAATCGGTCACTTAGTAAAGTAACTTTCCTGAAAAATGCATAAAGTGTCAACAATATACAGTTCAGTATTCTATTTTCCCCATCTCGTGGCAATATTCTTAGAAAATTTCAGCTAAATCGAAGCTTAAACGGCAGAGAAAACACAGTTCATATGTGATTACTCCTAATCCAAAAGTCACAAGGAAAAGAAATTACAATGCAAATTCCATAGGGAATCACATTTTTCATTGATTTTGTATTTTTCAAATCTTTTGACACAGTCACTGTTTTACATAGAAGGTAATGTTAAAGTTGAACATATTTTTTAACTTATTAAGCCATTGGTGACTGTGTATCAGTCTCACATGTCATGTAATATCATTTTAAAGTGACAAAGGGTGGTATTTTTATTTTTCTTCCTTTATACGCTATGTTAGATTTTGTGACTTTTATTATTGATAGTGTTGTCATTTGAGACACTGTATCTTTTTGATGAAGCGTAGTACGTGAACCAAGTTTTCACAGCATGTGTACGAGATAATGGTCTTTTCATAAATCTAATTTGTAATTAAGCTTATTGTACAGGGAAGGGAATATTAGAAGATTACCTAGGTGACCGATTAGGAGTTTTGTTGAGTGTATTCAGCAAAACAACTCTTTAATACAACTACCTGTCTTAGATAGGTAGTGGTCAACTAGGGAAGGTGTCACCAAGAGCATGTAAAAAGAATGCAGACAGCTGTAGCTGGAATTTGGCAAAAGCAAATTCAATTTTTAAAGCCTGGTATAATAAAATGCGAGTATTCCTGTACTCCTTGTATTTAACTAAAGTATATTTAAAACTTAACTACTAGTAGACATGCATATATGGTACATGGACGCCTCCACTCAATTGGTGTGTGAAAATCAAGGTAGAATGTGAAGGTCAAGGTCAGAATGATAGTGATACATGACACTTCACAATCCAAAAATGCAACCACAAGCCAAGTTTGGTGATCGTAGGCCATATAGTATAGGAGATATGCACTGACAAAGATTTAAAAGTAATTCTGCTGATGAATATTCAATCTTTCAAACACGAAAAAAAACCTATATCGTCTGGTAAAAGTAATGACCAAAAACGTTATAGATGAAATCATTTTTAGTAAAAGAGGTAGATTTTTTCCTACAATATGTAATTGAACTAGAACTCTGACCAAGTGAGCTCTACCATTGTATGAAGTAAATATGAAATTCCATCCAGTAGTTTTCAAGTTATGCTCCAGACAAGTAAAAGTACCAAAGGACAATAGCTCCATAATTAGCAAATTAAGAGTTATGGTTCTTGTACACTGCACTTCATCTCATTGAGTTTTAACATTGTATGAAGTATTATGAAATTCCATCCAGTAGTTTCCAAGTTTTGCTCTGGACAAGAAAAAGTAACAAAGGGCAATAACTCTGTAATTAAGCAAATTACTGCACTTCCTATCATTGAACTTTACCATTGTATGATGTTTTATGAAATTCCATACAGTAGTTTTCAAGTTATGTTCCGGACAAGACAAAGTAACAAAGGTCAATAACTCCATAATTAGGTAAATTAGAGCTATGGTTCTTGTACACTGCATTTCTTCCCATTGAGCTTTACTATTGTATGAAGTTTTATCAAATTCCATTAACTCATTATCTCCTAGAGACACATTATTGCACAATTATTGTGGCTGATGTTTGAAGAAATTGTGAGAAATGTCCTCTAACAGACAAAGATAGATTTTTGTGTGTTTTAAAGTGAATTTTCATCAAGAATATTACTCTAAATAATGAAGATCAAATGTAAAGGTCAACGTCAGAAGGACATGAAACTGATGAAAGTGGAACGCTGCATTCAATATATGCATCCTCACACTAAGTTTGGTAATCCTAGGTGATAACTAGATCCTCGTTCGATTTAGTGAAGATTCCATCCTGTTCTGTGACTAAGCTTGATTCCACACCACCCAGGTCAAGAGCTAGCAAGTTTGGTAATTCTTGGTGATGGAATGATATAACAGGCAACACTATGAATGCTCCAGTGTATGAAAAGTAAACATCTCTAAACTATAAACTATGAACATGATTTTTCACTCATTGAAGGTGACCACAGACTGTCATGCTCCAGTGTATGAAAAGTAAACATCTCTAAACTATAAACTTTGAACATGATTTTTCACTCATTAAAGGTGACCACAGACTGTCATGCTCCAGTGTATGAAAAGTAAACATCTCTAAACTATAAACTTTGAACATGATTTGTCACTCATTAAAGGTTACCACAGACTGTCCTTTGGCTATGGAATTCAGTGTTTTTGGTAGTTTGTCTGTAATGTCTTCCAACTGACACTGAAAAGCTGCAACTAGCACTTCGTTTGATACATTGAAGATTCCATCCTGTTCTGTGAGTAACTGGGATTCCACATCACCCAGGTCAAGTCCTAGAATGGTGGCCGTCATCTCGGTGTTTGGCATGTCAGTAACCTATATAAATAAAGTAGGGAATAACTCCGTTATTAAGCATAAAGGGGTTATGGTTCTTGTACACTGCACTTCCTTTCATTGAGCTCTACCATTGTATGCAGTATATGAAATTCCATCCGGTAGTTTTCAAGTTATGCACTGGACAAGAAAAAGTAACAAAGGGAAATAACTCTGTCATTAAGCAAACATGGGTTATGGTATTTGTAAACTGTACTTCCTCTAATTGAGCTCTACCATTGTTTAAAACTTTATCAAGTATAATCTAGTAGTTGTCATAGTATGCTCTGGACAAAGTTTACACTATTAAACTATGGAACAAGGGGAGATAACTCTGCAACAAATTGACCAAGCGTTATAACCCTTGCAAAGTGCACAACTTCACATTGCTATCTATCTAAGTTGCAAGTTTCAATCAAATTCCTTCAATTCCTTCAAGTAGTTTTTAAGTTAGAGTATGGGACAAATACACTATCGAAATAGTTTGCATGCGTAATTGCCAGGGGTAGTATAAACATTTCATAAATGAAACGCTTGATGTTGATGGGACATCTTACCTTAACATGGCCGCTAAAAAATGAGCGGCTTCCTGAGATGCAATATCATGTTAAATATGAAGTTTGTCAAATGGATGAAAAGTTAATGGCAATTTTACATCTTGAATGTGACCTTGACAAGTGGCCCCTCAAAATGTGTCGGTCATTGAGATGCACGCTTCATGCTAAAATTCAAGTCTGTGCATTGCAAATAGTTTAGGTAGATCAGAGGATTTGGAAAGGAACTTTTGCTCGAGTACATGTATGTTTGTATGTTCCAAGATATAGCATTTACCTCTATCTTTGTAAATTGTGTTGACGACAGGGATTCCTCATTGTTATATCTCTTGCTGTTGACAACAATATTGGTGATGGCAACAACATCCCCCAACCCACAGGCTCTGCTGCAATGTTGCGCCACAGGCTGACTTTCACCTTCCCAGTACGGTCCTCCACCGTAATGGTCCGCACATTCACCTCTTTGTCATTCACCATTACTGTAGTGGCAACGCTGTCCTGCAAGGAGAAATAACATCGACATCTTTGATGTGGCATAAAGAAGTTTTTGATTGCTTATTTTCAATCATCTTTTATGTATGCCAACATTTGTCTGCCTGTAAAGGGGCATTAAATTTGCACAAAAAAAAACGTTAGTTATTACCCTGTCAAATTGTAACCCTTGCGATGGTAAATAAAAGTGTGTAGTTGAAACACCAATGCGCCCAAAGGGTCTTGTCACAAATAAATTTGACATTTGACCTTGAAGGATGACCTTGACTGTGTTATGTTACAAATGAATATCTGCAACTTAATGAGATACACATGCATGTCAAGTATCAATTCTGTATCTGCAATAGTTCAAAAGTTGACCTTTGACATTGAAGGATGACCTTGACCTTCAAATGTTACCACTGAAAATTGGTGGCTCCATCAGGTACACCTACATGCCAAATATGAAGTCACTAGCTGTATTAGTAGAATATATGACAATTAAGCTTTGTGACATTGAACTTTGACCTGCAACACATAATCTTGGATGTGGTTAACATTTCTGTAAAATTTAAAATATACACTTTGAGAAAACACTTAGAATACACTTTGTGCTCAATACAGTCCAAAGGACTTAGAATCAAAGAAGCTCGACCAATAAAAATGAAAAAGTTAAAATCAAACTATTGATCAAACACCCACTTAACAATTAAAATCTCGTTTCCAATATTCAAACACGTGTGATGTAAACACTTGATGAAAAAAGTCACAAGTGCTTCTCAAATACTTGCTTTACAATATTTTAACAATGTATCCAATATTCCAAACACCTCAAACTATTGATTATCAAACTCTTGATGTAAACAAAATGTTAATTGATTTTTAACCAGTCTTTAATATGTCAATTCAATACATGTCTGTGAGTGTGAACATCAATAAAAAAATCCCAAATGTACGTGTTTGATAATGGTGGTGGGGGCGAATAGCGCAGTAAAATGATAACCTAAATTTAGCATGCGCACTCGAGTAACGTTAAGTAGAAATGCACGGAATACAACATACATATATAACCCGAGATAAACATAAGACTTGGTTACGAAATTATTCCATGCATGCTAAAATGAACGAGACGGATCGTTTTTCCGAAGTCGAATTCAGGCGTCCCCTTGACACTACGTAATTTGTGCAAAAATGGTTTGTTTAAAAATGCACAGAGAACATCAAACATAAATAACCTACGATAAAAAGAAAACTCAAGTGAATGACAATATATTCAAGTGCATGCAAACGGAACTGCTGATTGTCGATTCGTTGTTGTTGAACGAGGGCCGAGATTTTACAAAATGGCAGGCTCCGGTGTTGTTGAACGATGCCCAGAGTTTTGAAAAATGACTGACTTCGGACGCTTTGTAAATTGTGCAGATATGTCACAAGACAAAAATAACAGTGCACTGCTATGATTGTAAAATACTCAACACATACAATAAGAAATTAAAGGAAAAACAATTTGTTATAGTTGGCTACTTACCAGATATAGTTTGTGGTTTGTAGAAGAGTTAGCCCGGATTGAAGCTGGCGACGATTCCTCCGCGATATTTTAGTCGAACATTCAAAATGAATTGCATATAAATCACTTATGATAACAAACGTTTCTCGACGTTAATTTTTTTAATTTCCATACGTTTATTTTAATGAAATAACAAAATAGCACGCCCGACACTTCACATTCATTGTACTACTTTTAGCCGAAGTACCACAGAATTGGGCGCGTTTTGACAAGCTGGCGGGAAATTCAATGGACTACTTTTATTACCCGGTACTGCACAATTTGACAGAGGGGTGAGCGCAAGACTGTGCTAAGTGCATTCTTTATTGCTTTACACTTAACACAGTCTTGCGCTCACCCCTCTGACAATATGTAAAAGCATAAATTACTACGAGACAGGATAAATCATTTTTAATACCTTCATTTGACCAAAATGCAAATAATCGAGTTTCAGACTCGCACAATAAATGATTTATTAAGACACATCACACATAATAATTGAACTATGCATGTGGAAAACATGATAGATATGGAACTTCTTTCAGCGCGGCATTCTACCTGAATCAAGGGGTCCGCGAAAAAAAGTGTAACTCTGAAATATGGTATCAAACATGACTCCAGAGAGTTTGCCTAAAGGCAACTCAAAAAAATGTTTTTAGATGCATTACCGTAAAAAAACAATGGTCAAAAGCAGGAGCGAGATCCTATAAGGGTATCGTAGACTCTGATCATTGTGCGTCAAATGTTTGGCTTGCAATTTCCATGTTGATATTAAATCCATAAAAAATTACGTGTCTTGGTTTGGCAAATTTTACTCTTAAATTGATCTTTACTACATTTTCCCCAAGAACAAGTTCCTACAGATAACGTCACAAACAAGATATATACACTATCAGTTTCACACTAAATGTCTTAATCTGAAATATGAACAACGTGACATGGAAATATATCACGGCTTCTCCTACTCTGAGGCGATCCAACCCATTACATCACCGTTATCTGTAATGTTTATTACGGTTACACTAAACATGCATATGACGTCATCCATTGTTCTATTTGTACCCTATATTGGTTGTTGGACTGCGTTCTGTACTCAATTTCCTATTACTGTCCAATATTTAAAGAATAGATAATCCATTGTTTAATAACGGACAGTCATTGTTGAAATAATGAACTGTCAATGTTCTTATAATGGACAGTTCGTAAAAAGTAGTATGGTACAGTCAATACGCGTGTTGACAAACAAAACTTGTATTAAAATGTTGCTTTTCATTAAAATCCGAATTTGAGGATGTTAGAGCTCAATGCCCAGTTAAGATGAGACTGAGATTTGTGCAACTGTTAGCCCGAAGGAAATGTTTATTTGTTATATATCCCGTCAAGAGAAGAAAACGAAAAAAAAATCTTAAATTTAAAAAAGTAACTACATGTCCACTGAAATCTACATGTCCACAGATTAATTGCACATAAATTTTCCATAAGCTATGAATGGACATTTCAATATTTGAAACGTTGGTATATTAACATTGGTATTAGTTAAAAAACATAGTTCACAAAGATTGGCTACTAGCTAAGGGGTACACGCCTTCAACGAAAGTAAATATAGCTACTCAATATAATTATATTGATAACCAACTCATGTCATGACATTGTCAATTAAAAAGCACCATATAGCTCTCGAAACCTTTCGACAAAATAATTACCATCATAACATAAGTATTGTTTAAGTGCCGTAAGCCGCAATAAGAATGTAAAAATAGGGTGTTGCAATGGCATGTTTGAAGATAACCCAAGTTTTGTTGGTCATTTAGTAAGCGGGGGTTGTCACAAAACGTCTACCGTAAGAAAGTCACAAAGTTTTGACAGCTGATGAAGTAGCTGTAATTTCAATTTCCGGCCCGTGAAGTAATATTTCTTTAAGTGTTTTTAAAGTTTATTATTTACTTACTTAGTGCAAACAATTCATGAGCATTCATTAGTGAACTTTTATTAGTCCATCTATGACCCAAATAATCTACGACACAAATAAAATAAATGAAAAAAATACACTGAAATCAACAAATATCATCTCTAGCAATATGTTATGTATTTTAACAAATGCAAAACAAATGTGTGGTGTATTTTGGATTTGTGGGTGAGTGAGTGAGTGAGTGAGTGAGTGAGTTACTGAGAAAGCGAGCGAGTGAGTGAACGAACGAACGATCGCACAAACACACGAATAAATAATACATTTGAATTACACCATGTTAATTCCGTTTAACGCATGAAACTGAAATCTAACATTAACGTTACCAAAAGCGATAAAAGATAAGTCCGTTTGACCCATTTTCATATAAAAGCGGGTTACGCTCTTTAAAATGTACTTAATCAGAGAACAAGCTGTTTCATACATTGAATACAGAGATCATTCTTAAGTTGAACACAATACTAGAAAGATGGAAGCAATTTTCTGTTTTTATCTGGTGTTCATATTATCAGGACATATTATCACATTCGCGGTGCTAAGTTCTCCAGCAAAAGTTAACAAAGAGCACGCGACCGTGAGTGTGGACTGTGGTCAAGTGCGCGGACTTTATGACGCCACTTCGGATGCATATTCTTTCCGCGGAATTCCCTACGCAAGCCCACCGGTGGACAAACTGCGATGGAGACCTCCAGTACCGGTGAACAGTTCTAACAACAACTGCTGGCTTGGAGTCTTTGCTGCCACACAATTTGGTAGCCCATGTTTCCAGAGGAATGCTGTCTACAATGCCACAGGAACACTAGGAAGCGAGGACTGTCTGTACCTGAACATCTGGACGCCTTCTCTTAACTCAACGGCGGAACTTCCGGTAATGTTTTGGATACACGGTGGTTATCTTACTATCGGAAACGGAAACTGGCAAGATGTTGGTTATGCACCAACGGCGCAGCTGGCTCACGACCACAACGTTGTCTACGTCAGCATCAACTACCGACTAAACGCGTTCGGATTCATGTCTCTGGAGATGCTTCGGGCTGGATCGCCCAACAACACTTCCGGGAATTATGGTTTCATGGACATGCTGGCTGGGCTGCAGTGGGTCCAGAACAACATCCGACAGTTTGGGGGAGACCCGAAACAGGTAAGTTTAACGTTGCAGATTACAATCTTATAGTTTATATAATATTCACTACAAATGTCAGACATTTAAAAAAGAATGATGACAGGACTATATTAACAAATAAGAACTTTTTTGAGAATCTAAATTTGGTTCATTATTTTAAATGCCCCAAATGATTTGTCATCACTTACTGTTTAGGGTAAGAATCAGGTAAGTTGTATTACACAAATTTAACAGTTGTTAGATTAGGCCAACGTAACGTTTTTTCAGGTGTCGCTTTTTGGACAGAGCTCCGGTGGAACTTCTATTTTCGCCCTGCTTGCTTCTCCGCTTGCACGCGGGCTATTTAATAAGGCCTGGGCGATCAGTGGGTCGCCTATTATGAACAAAACGGCTGCGGAAGCGGATGTGGACAACCAAGTTTTTGTGCGTAACACTGGATGTTCAGACGCAGACTGTCTGTACAAGATGACACCGGAAGATGTGATTCTCAGAGTACCATGGGAAGTGTTTCCGTACTGGGACATGAGCGACCAGTCTGGCATTCCCCCTAAAGATCGCTTTGATGGCTCACTTCCTGTAATCGACGGTAGTTCATGCTTTATTATGAATTGATGATATAAATGTGTCAATAGACCAGGAATAACGTCCGTTAAATACATGAGTTTCCTATATGTTTTTCAGTGAACTCCAGATTTTTATCAGTAGAATAGCAGCAGTGATAATTTGATATTTGAACGTCCATAATTTCAGTTATGTTTATTTGTAGATTACGTTCTTACCAAGGCGCCCCTTGAGGCTTATGTAGAGAGTATCGGAAGCGACGTCCCTGTACTTATTGGTAAGAATTACTGGTGTCATTCATGTTTAGTAAATTGTTAGATTTTTATATTTGTCGTTTCTTATTCAGAAACATTTAATCGATACATTGCAACGTTAACATTGTAGGTACAACTGCCCAGGAATTAGATTTAGAACCAATTCCGCAAGAGGTCGCCAACTGGACATGGGCAGATAACAAGTATCAGGAGTATGTCCGCAATGCGTTACGCCCTTTTGGTGATGTCGTAGCCGAGACTGCGCTTAAACTCTACCCAGAACACGTGCAGACGCCTGAATTTCAACTCACAAGTCTCTCTTCGGACATCAGATTGACGTGTGGGAACGATTATCTGGCTCTAGTAATGGCAAATTCTTTCACGTCCCCAGTGTTCAGATACATAGCAGATTATGTACCCTCAACGCCAATGCAGGCGTTTGGAGATACGTTTCCCGCAAATTACGCCTTTCACGGCATCGACATGTTCGCTTACTATAAAACCATGGGCCTCATGATTAGCAACATGACGGACGCAGACAGGCAGTGGGAGGTCAACGTACAGCAGGAAGTTTTGAGTTTCGTGCGTACCGGAAGTCCCCAAACAAGTGACTGGGGGACGTTTCCCGGCCAGACTGCCTTATTGAATGCCAATACAACGGTGACGACCGGGTACCACACTGCGCAGTGCCTCTTTTGGCTTTAAAACGGGTTCTTCTCGTATTCGTGGATTAATTGAGTACGAACATGCATTCATGGAGCGTTTCAAATATGATCGTAAGCATACGAATTATGATATAATGTGGTCTTAATTATGTGTAAAGCGACACTTCAACCTAAACACTACTACCCTATGTTAAAAAATGAAAAAAAGTGATTGTCGTGCATGCCGATTAATATTCTTCATTCGATCCTCTTATAGGAACACTTTTACTCCAAATATGATTGAACGTTAGTTAACAGCGCCGAAAACATTTTGATGGAATGTGTGAAAAATCCGACCCTCGGCTACGTTACAAGCCTTTTACACGTGTTCTGATTTTTTCCATCCATTCTGAACAAACATGAAATATATTTATTGACCTCCGTCGATGTATAATCATGCATCCCCCTGGCCTCTGCTCTATTAATTTCCGAGAAGGGCGACGTTTTTTGTCCTCGGATGATGCGTTTCTAAACTTTTTACCGAAAAAGCATCATCCGAGATATATATTTACATGCTATGATCCCTATATAAAATTAATACATAATGTAGGTTGAAATGTAGATTAATACAAATTACATATTTAAACACTACTCTTAATTAATATGATTATTTTTTACCTAGGAGTAGAATTTGTTAAAGGCATTTAAATGATGTACCGGCATACATCCGAGGTTGTTTTCGATGGGAAATGGCCGAGGTGCTCCGAATGATTAATCGCCACGATACACACACTTGGTTCACCGACTACTCCAGAGCAGTAATCCCAACATGTGTTGATAAGCATTGCTTTATATTTATTTAATTGATGTCTATTTTCTTGTGACATAGTGTATCATTACATTAGTTCCTTTTAGTAAATAAGTTACCGTTCTTGATTAGTGGTTTGCATAAAACATAAGCGTTTAACCTTATTAAATATGGTATGGATAGAAAGATCAAGACATTTTCGTCATGCGTAAATTGGACATATCACCTAATATCAGCAACCTAAGTAAAAAACGACGACGAAAGAGAATTAGCAGTCGCCGACTCAGGAAAAGGTGCACGCACGTGGAACACGAACAAAGATCCGCCATAACACCGAGTGATGGTATTCAGGAGTATATGAGTCAGCAATACATAAACTTTAATCCGGCGTACAATTCATCTTTTTGGATTAACATTTTACCTGATACCTATATGCAAATTTCATTTCCAAGAGCCCAGACGCAGCCCCATGCACCGAGCATGCCACCCGCCCACGGTGGGGTTTTCCCGGGAGCCACGGTGATGTTCCCAGCGCAAGGGGTACCTCAACTGGCTAACCAGATCATCGAAACTATAAAATACATTAATAATTAAGTCATTAAGATTGACAATGTAGAAATACAAGCAGATACAATCAACAAATAAACGCTGCACAGTGCCTCTTTTGGCTTAGGACCGGGTTCTTCTCGTACTCGTGGTTTAACTGAGTACGAAAATGCATTCATGATTCGTTTCAATTAAGTTGGTAAGCATACGAATTATGATATAATGTGGTCTTACTGATGTGTAAAGGGACGCTTCAACCTAAGCGCTACTACCTTTTGTTAAAAATGTAAAAACAGCGATTTTCGTGCGTGCCGAATAAAATTTTGAAAAAAAATGCGATTCTTTTATTGTTATTGGATTACTTTGACGCCGAATATGATTAAACGTTATTTAACAGCGCCGAACACGTTTTTATGGAATGTGTTCAAATATCCGACCCTGACGGGCACGCTGCAAACCTCGTTACCGGCTTTCAAACGTGCTCGGATTTTTCCATCCGTACTGAAGACATATACGATTTATTGACCTCCGCCGATATAGAAATCATGTATCCCTCTGGCCTCTTTTCAATTAATTCCCGAGGGAGGCGACGTTGTTCGTCCTCGGATGGTGCGTTTCTACAATTTGTACAGAAAAAGCATCATCCGAGGTATACATAATTTATGTTGTCATGCTATGATCCCAAAACACATGAAATACAAGTAGGTTGAAATGTAGATTATCACAAATTAAACATTCAAACACTTGACTTAATTAATATTATATTTCTACCTTGGAGAAGGAGTTGTTAATGATATTTTACTGATGTACCGGCATTCATCCGAGGTTGTTTTCGATGGGAAATGGCCGAGGTGTTCCGAATAGTTTACCGCCACGATGCACTCAGTTGCTTTACAGACCACTTCAGAGCAGTACTCCCAACATTTATTGATATCCATAGTTTGATATTTGTTTAATTGATGTTTATTATCTTGTGACGTAGTGTATCTATAAATGAATTTCCTTTAGGCGTTCATCGTTGTTTCCTTAACGAAGCTGTGTGTGTTTGTTTGGGTACTGGGCTCATCCCTTTAGTTGCCAATAGCATTACTTAATCAGAAATATTTTAATCACGGAAGTAAACTTTTTGCTTCTTATTTTAATCGTATTTGTACAGAACTCGGCATTTTTCCCAGCTGGGAATAATTTCAAGGGAGTATTTTTAAAGCAACTGCTAGTGAAGCACGCGTTGAATTTTCGTTAATTATAAGGATGCCTTCGTCGAAGAATAATTAAACAACAATCATTTCCCGTCTCGGCACAAAGGTACACTATGTTCTTAATTTTAAAAATAACATCTAGGCCAGTCTTGCACCAACATTGTATTAAAACATTATCTTTTAAAACACCTTAAAGCTGCACTCTCACAGATATACCATTTTTACAACTTTTTTATTTTTGTCTTGGAAAGTTCAAATTTTTGCGTAAATATCTGCAAACCATTGATATAAGATTGCTGACAAAAAATCAGATCGTAGATTTTGATATTTCCGTTCGTAAATTAATGTTTTATGGCTTAAACCGTTACTACAGGTTTAGGAAAAATGCATAAAACATAAATTTTTAAACTTAACTATAAAAAACTGCGATCTATTTTTTTGTCAGCCGTCTGATATGACTGGTTTCCAGGGATTTTCGCAAAACAAAACCTGTAAGAGTGCAGCTTTAAAGCCAAATCAGGAACAGGAATATTCCCTTTGAAGCGAAAACAACTAAAATAATGGATTTTAATTGCGTGAGTAAAGTTAATCACATAGTTGAAACCCTGGAGATTCAAGCTAGTATACTTACAAGTGCAGCAACAATCCTGTGATTAGCAGGTAAAGTTTCTATTGGTAGTTCTAATATTTCTGTGCATGGACAGCTTTTATTTGAACATCACGTTACATAATTGGATTTTATGACCGAGTTCCATTAACGTTAACAATTATCTTCAATCAAAACATAACTATACTGGACAATTACGACAGTAACATCAGGCGTCTGAAAGCATTTTACTTTACATGGTATACTATAAAACGCTTCCTAGTCAAATAGCCCCCAAGTCAAATAGCCCCCATTTTGGTCAAATACCCCCCACTCACATTTTAAAGTTGGTCAAATAGCCCCTCAACAAATGTTATGCCTTGAAATCAGTTTATAAAAATATTGCAACTTAACTTCAAATATAATTTCAAACAAAAAAGGAGTGGGGGCTATTTGCCCATAATGGGTGCGTTTTGACCAAATTGGGGGCGTTTTGACCATTTTTTTCCAAGTAGGGGCTATTTGACCAAAAGTGTGGGGGCTATTTGACTTGGGGGCTATTTGATCAGGCTCCCTCTAAAACAATGATTTTATTTAGTAACATAATCGTTTTAGACTGTACAAAACTAAAACACAGCACGATTTATTTCATTAGACACGCAAATATAATGGTTCTTTTTAACAATGACCGGCATCCAATTACATTTATTTACAAATAAAATCGTGACCATCTTATGAACGGACGTGTGGCGATCAAGATTTCTCGTTAACAATGACATTAGAATCATTGGAATTGGCAGCGTTACACTAGCAGCTGTATCATATGTGACCAATCGTTGGAATTTTTTTTTTCTATTCTTGACTAAACGATTTCTTGGTTTCTTAGTTTTGTCCACAACCCGTTTTTGCCACAGAAACCTTGACCAATTCTACCGAAAAAACAAATTCCAAAGGTAAATGTACTTCTCCACAGGAGTTTGCTACATGTCGAGGGGTGAATGCGAAAAGGTTCTAAGTGACATTAAATAAAGATAAGAGAAAATTTGATGCATAGCATCAAGTCGGCGCAATCAAATTAGAAGAAAAACGTGCGTGTAGATAACCAAAAAAATAGTTACTATTTCAATGATAATATGCTGGGTATACATATGTTCAAAAATTATGGTTGGTAATATTGTTACAATAGTTTAAGCCTGGAATTATAGATATTCTGTTGTTGTTTTTCCAAGCTAATCCTCCGGTACAAACTAAATTATACCAACAATAAACACACGTTACTTCGGAAGAAATAAGAGGCATTGGTCTAATACATGAATCTCAATTGCATGAAATTCAACTTTTATTTGTACCGGAATGGGAGAAGAAGATAGAATCATTTCGCTTTCACCCCTCAAAGTAGTTCCAAATGTCATCACCGATACATTATTGTCAATTCTTTCTCGAAGTTATTGAGCGGTAACCACGTTTACTGACATCAACCTTGACCACCAACCCGAAGTTTAATTCCATGGAAGTCTCCACATGATCTAGCTATAGAAAAAGTTTCATCAATAAATGTCCATCCATATTCAAGATAGCGCCGGAGACAAACCACGTGTTTGACACCCTCAGACCCACTCAGACGCTTGCCCTTCCAATACATGCAGAAATACCTGAGCGTTTTGCGCAATGTTTACATGAAGATTTATGGGGTAGTTGAATGACTGTGCATGACATTCCATGTCACTGTGAGGAGTAAATTACTTCTAATATAATTAAAGAATAAGCCCACACTTCAAAATTAAATTGTAGTTAACTTTATTATCCAGCCAGCGTTCTGGCCATGCTGGCTTTCATTAGGACAAACCAAAAAAACAACAAGCATTTTCAGTGAAAAGATATCCCCCGCCAACTATGGCTTGTTTGTGCTTGATGGCTTGTTTGTGCTTGAAGGTTAAAAAAATCTCAGAAAGAATAAGATAAGCACATTGGTTTATCCCTTTCCGAGCCAAATTATAAAATATCGACCGGGACTACTTTATGATAAAAATGTTTAACGAAATAAATCAGAGTGATGATTAAATAAAACTGTCTTTTCCGAAACTGCTTACTCGGTAACATCAATCATTGTTATCCATTGACTGTCAAATGTAGTCGTACTCCGTTGTTGAGAACGTACTCAATAGTTGAGATAAAAATGTAGCCGTAGAAATTCACCGAAGAAGTTCATTGCAGGATGTTGGTTCATATAACATTCAAGTTTCATTAAATTCTAGCAGCTAGTTACTGAGAAACGGCTGCAAACATATACCTCTGTTCGGGGTTGAAGAGATAAATTCTGTAATATGGAGAAGAAAGACAACAAATCATCAAAATATAACTGTACCAGTCCTTTTGACCGTCAGGATCATCTGAGTTTTAAATTTTATATCATGGTACGACTAACACTAGTTCTTGAAGCAAAGCTAGCATCCACACTTATGACCAGAACATGAGCAGAACTTAAAAGGATGTATGTTTACTTTATCACATATATAACAAAGGACAAAAAGAGAATTTTATTAAAACTTTATTTGGACGGAATGTTGAACAAAAATAGTTTTCATTAAAATACCCTACTCAATAAACACCATAAATGACTATGTCAAAAAATGTCATTTATAAATTTGTCGGAGGATACCATAACCTCTAAAAGGAGGTTAAATAACTACATTGATGGAATAAATAATACACAAATAATTTCCCTTCAAATGTTGGTATAATTTAACAATAATTATTCATAAATGTTAATAATAATAATAATAATAATAACAGGGCTATGAATGATTGGGAAGAATATAATTGTTTATTTTTTGTTGAAAATTCAAAAGCAAACATGCATGTCGAATAAGAGAAGGGCAGTAAAATGTCTAAATTTCATGTATAACATCACACAAGTTATTCCCCTTGGAAAATACCAATATTAAACAAAATATTTTAGTTCACAAAATTTATCCATGAACTGTGTTGCCATTTACATTCAGTTGGTGAATGGCTATGAAATGGTCATATCCAGAATCGATCACAAAGCGTAGATGGGTGGCCTTTGCCCGGACATCGATGTCTTCATTCTGCAGCTGCCCGTCTGTCTGCGGGAGATCTGGAAAAATGTAGGAAAATGGTTATGTAGGTATGTGATGACTATATCTAATTTGTATTTATATGATTATACAGAACTTTGTTGTGGTTACATTAAAGTAAAACAGGAGGAATTTTGATATATTTTATATAATGTATCAATTAGGGTTTAAGCCAGAGGGTTGTGGGAGGATGCTGCACTCGGTCCTTTATTTGAAGCACCCTTCTGCCCTCATGGAGACCAGAATGTGCACCCTCCCGACTTCAAAGAATTAAATGCTTAAGATAATCAAATATTTCTTTTGTTTTGATTAAAACTTGAAAACTGATTATGAATTCAAACTAACTTTACATACTAAATTTGGATGTTGGAACCTAAAATTACAATTTTTTTAACAGATTCTACAAAACTCATCATGCTTAAATCATTCACTGCCTGGTACAATGGGCTCCCTCAGCACCCTGTCCTTTTTCTGCAGCAACCTGTCCTTTTTAAAACCTGGCTAAAACCCTTATCAATATTTAAAATATATGCATCATACAGTTAAAGGTTTTGCAAAATGCTCACTGCACTAAGGCTATGACATTGCCTCATTGTTTTTAAAAACACAACAGATGAGCTGTACAAACAAAACTAAAGTACATGTACCTTTTTCTGTTACTGGTTCAAACGAAGTTGGATCTGGTCCTGTGCACTTTTCCACCTGAAGATGGCGAACTGAAAAATACCAAAAGTTAACAGATCACAAATTAAGTTTACAAAGACATTTCCTGACATAGGAGAGGTCCCATTGCAGCACACAGGATCTTTTTCAAATTAACCTTAAGTTAGGTTTTCTGCCCAGTGTTAAGCCTAAGATTACATTAAATTCAGCATATTTTAAAAAGAAAGTGGAAGAATTTATTTTAAACACATTAATTAAAGCCGAATTGGTATTTTTCAGGAACAAGTCGATAATGAAGTAATTTTTTAAAACCGTTTTCCTATGGCTATAAATTTAGAAACTTCTGCAGTACCTGCTGCAAAGATGATTCTCTAAATTCTACCAGAGTTGTATAAATAGCCATGACTGGGAAACCCATGGATTTTTAAACATTCATGCATAATAGGTAAAAGAAATGATGGGGAACCTATCAAAAATATGGCAAGAGTGGAAATCGTATACAAAATCTCTCAAATGCAAATATTGTCCAATTATGCTTTAAACAGTCATTAAACAAAATAAGTGTTAACGCTCATGACTCCACCAATGGGATTGCCAGACAGATTCTGATTTGAAAAATTAAGAAACTATTGACATAATTGACGTTCATTCATTGTGTTAAGTTGGTTATTTAGCCATTTGCATATGCACAAAGACTAGAAAAAAGACTTTTGAGCATTTGCTGAGAAATATTCTATTTATTTTTGCTATTAATTAATACAGTCAGGAAAGGTATTGTTTTGGCAATGAAAACTATTTGTATCATGAATGAAACAGAAGAGACACTGACTGTTGTAGCCACTGAGAGAAACTCTCTGAACATCCATGGTGTTGCCGAAACTGATGATGAATTCTTGTGGAAATAGGCCGGTTGATGACCAGAATGTTGCATCGGATCTGAAATATAAAATATATATATATATGTAAAATATATAAGCTATTAAAATAAAGAGTAGTTCTTTAAAAGGAGTGTCTTTTTGAGTTTAACATATCAATTCATTAGCCAATATAAATTAATTACATAATTTAATTGCTAGATTTTCATCCAATTTATCTTCAAATGACAGCGGGGCTGACATCTAATGTTTCTTAGATGACTGTTTCACCATTGAATATGTGTTCATGCTCTTTCTTATAGCACAAGGGACCATATACATGTGTTCATAGATCATATCAATTTTCCTTTTCTTAATTTGAATATTAAACATCGACACCTTAGGTATGAATTAGCACTCTTCCTGGAGTGTACCGGACCCCTACACAAATACAGACCCCAATTCAACACTTCATTGACCACTGTTTAAAAAATCACATTTTACCCTTGAATGCGGACTTAATTTTTAATTAAATGGAATAAAACATTTTTACATATGCTGATGTTAGTTGTTACTACCAATGGTTTTAATAATTATCAGGCCCCAATTTCTCGAAACTTCTTAAGTCCCTTACAACAGGGTTAAGCTAAACTCACTATTTTTGTTGTTCTATAATATTGTTTATATTCACTTCTTTAAGAGTTTTTATAAATTATACAAGAAAAATCTATATGCTAATTAGAAGAAATCATTTTTCATTTATCAAAATCCATTATTAGTATGTATTTTGGCTTAATGATATAAGCTACTTAAGCCTGTTAAGCTTAAGAAGTTTCGAAAAATTGGGGTCAGACGTACAAAATACATGTAGGATTGACAGTATTAATGATATTTAACATGTTTCGGAGATATTTTTAATCTCTGTTTAAAAATGTTATTATAATTTCCAGCTCATGCTTCAAAACTATTATTTCTGGTTTTGATATTCAACTTTAACACAGATCTAATTCACAAAATTCTAAGGATTATATTTTAGGATTTGTCGAAGAACTACTGATGTCAAACTACAATTTTTCCCCTGTGTTTAAATCATTTTCAACCAAAAAAAATTGCATTATTTGAACGAAAGAGAAGCTGAATAACACCTTGAAGAAAACCTTAATCATAAAAATGTATGCAACTAAACTTCTAACAGTGTATATAAACTACATGTACTATTCATCTGGTTTCCATCAAACTATCTTAGCCTACTGGCATCTATTCATTCAAGAGCAACCCATGGGCAGAATGTAGTCATTAACTAAACAGTCAGCTGTGTTGAAGAAACCCAGTGAGATAAAAAGAGATCCAATTGCAATACGGTTATACCCTAGTTCTTTTCAGAATAAACTTTAAGTCAGTGTTTTTTAAAAATAGCAATACACAAAGGACAACACTCCAATGTTTAAACCTCTGAGTACTCAATTTCCCAGAACTTGTTTTTAGCACCTGACAATGGAGCTGCCTACATCATTTTAATGTTGTTAGAATGACAAAACTTAAGACATGCATTTTCATATGAAATAATGTGTTTTTCTCATTTAAATCTTTATAAAGGTGGACTGAGATACCCCAATTTAGCTGAAATCAGACGAAAACAGACTCATTACTTAGCTATAATAGTTTGATAGAAGAGCAGTGTTAGTCACTAACAGGGTCCCACCAATGTTTCAGAAGGGACACCTGAACTTCATAGTTTGTTTTCATTCCATCAAGACACTTAAATTTCTGGCCTATAAAAGCTAAATATAAATGTATGAATATGGTTTCAATAATTTATTACCTACATTTCTTGACATCATATTTAAAAATGATGTTATTGTTAATAATACATCGCTCACACCAACGTGAAAGTATTGCTTATGCACCAGTCAATTGTAACCACAGCCCCCAGGTCCGGGGGTATACCGGGGATATCCGGCGAAATGGCCGTATTTTTACCTTTCAGGTGGCCCCGCAGTGCCGGGTGAATGCGGTGGTTTTGTCTTCGCTTTAAATATAGCAGGGATTGGGCCTTACCTAGGGTCCCTGGGGTGCGGGGGCATTTGGCGGGGGTTTTACCATCTGTTCGGCCCCACAGAGCGGAGATTTTAGCCATGTTGGCTGGACCGAAAGTCAAAGTCCCCGCTATTCCCTGGACCTGGGGGAGCCGTGGTTACAAGTGACTGGTGCATTATTATTTTATTATTCTAAGTGACTTAGTTACATCACGAATCTAGTCATTGAAATTAGACTTTTGGATGAAAAAGCCCTAATTATTATACAATTGCATGGAATCAAACTTTTTATCAAGCCCTACTATATAAATTTCAGAATTTGAGCAAAACCAAATGCCACAGCATTTGTTTGTTATAATATTAAAACAGGCTTCGCAATGAATAAACATGTAAAAAGTGGAGAAGACTCCTTATTTCAGGAATGTACACTTGATTGAGATGTTTGTGTCCCTTAGGGATCCCTTGGAAAAAAGGTTACTGTTGAACCCCTATAGAAGAGGTCTCCTGAATATAAGTAACACTCAGATGAAGCTTTTGGATTATCAATGCTTACACTGGACATGTAAATGAACAACGGGACCAACTGAAATTCACAATTTTAAATCAGAATAAATTATCGTAAATAATTAAATTCTAAATAGAACAGTTTTTTTATATAAAATGCCAATGTGTTGGACTTAAGAATTAATACCCATCAAGCATGTTTTCCGGCGGATGCAATTGATCATTAGATGTTGCTAGAATAATGTTGGCTCCTCCGTCTCTGCCGTACATCTTGAATTTTAATTTATACGTTCTTCGCAACTTAGTAAACAAAAATGCGCTCTAGGTCATGAGACGATTCGTTTATGATTTCAAGCGTCTCTGTTATAAAAAATCTACCGCATGATCTAAGGTTATACACAACTACGTTTCCTATCAGATCACTAGGATAACTTACACTGACCATTAATTTTATTATGTACAAGTGATGCATTATGGGGGCACGAGACCCTCGTTTGGTTAGTTAACAACAAAATAGGCTGTCTTAAAAAAAATATTTTTCTACACAGCTGTAACTTCTACATATCGTAAATGGCATCAACTTAAAGTCGACTGTGCGAGCAGTTGTTTAAAATATTTGAGTATTGCAGATGTTAAATTTTAGGGTATTTCACAATATCAATGCTGAAACAAGCATCGACGGTTTTGACCGGCGTCCATCTCTCGGACACTTTCGGATTAAGTCCCCCCTTTCACCTCACCACCACCACCACCATCATCATCATCACCATCATCATCATCATCATCATCATCATCATCATCATCATCATCATCATCATCATCATCATCATCATCATCAATCATCAATCATCATCATCATCATCATCTTCATCATCATCATCATCATCATCATCATCATCATCATCATCATCAGCATCATCATCAGCATCATCATCATCATCATCTTCATCATCATCATCATCATCAGCATCTTAACCTAGAGATCTGTACAATCAAAAGTGCACATTGTTCTCCATGCTTGGTAACTGATTTCAAGCCCTAGTTATTTAAGAGGTATTCGAAGTATCGTCAATGCGGTTCAACGCGGATGGTAGTCAATATCTCCTTATTTTAATGAATTCTTTCTAGTTAATGCAAATCGGACTTAACAACGTTTTACTAAAAAGGTGTTGACTGTTGAGTAAATTAAAATCCCCTTTACTCTTAACGATGCACTATTACTCCCAAATACGATTTTACACATTTAATACAACTGTTTTAATATACCAAAAAGGATGAACAAATGTCGAAAACAACGGTTCTTATGAAAGATACCGAGTTTAATTTAGAAGAAATGTGCAGGAAACACGGTATTGCTACAGTATGAGACCATAGTGAATCGCAGTAAATCTTTTAGCATTCGCCATTCATTTACTATTTTTGCGTTTTCAGCCATTAAACACACAGTTAAAATATTGTTATTTTTTTTTTAAATATTTTCCATAAATGCATTATTTAGTATTTAGTTGAAGGTGTATCACTCAAAATTTATGTTTGTTTTACATGTATATGCATTGAATTTGAATAAGAGTGTCACTTTAAGAAACGCAGATGGTGACAATCTTACATGACACTTATTTCCATAAAAACATATTACCTCCCATTAAGTAGTACCCACTGGAATATAATTTTATTTTAAAGTTTGATCGAAGGTAAAATCGTTATTTGTTTGTTTGTCTGTTATAAACTGTTTTCTCTTTGCGAAGAAATGGTGTTATTTCTAGAACAAAACGATAAAATATTGCCCAACTTGGACATTGAACACGTTTCATGAAAGAAAGTCCACTTCGGGTGTGGGTTCAATCTTCGGCGGAGCTCTGCTTCAAAAGGGTCTTATGGGGGGGGAGGTCCAATCAGTACTGGGTAATGTTGTACGAAGTACTGGTTTATATTATACATCAACCAAATACATTTGGGTTCAGGGTATCAATTCATTACGCAAAGGGCTAGGGTATCGCACCTGGACTTCACTTTCTCTTACTATGATTATTTAATTCTTCTAATGCAGTCTAAAACGAATACAAAACATGTCTTTCTTAACCCAACACGTTCGAAAAGAAGTTTGACATAACCATAACGTCGAGATAACGGAGTTCGACATAACGAGTTTCGACTGTACATGAATTTAAAATTGAATAACATTGACTACACTCTCGTGTCTCTTGTGACATATATTTATATCTTGGTGACGCCAATGTATGGTGGAAACGCAAATAATAAATAACAAGGAAGTAGGATTCAATTTTATTCAGGTAGACCCAAATTATAATTGACAAAATAAAACATTGAAATCAATAACAAATATTTTGTATACATTTTAAATACATCAAATGAAATGCACGAGTCCTCTCGTCGTTATGGTCAAACTATATGAGCAAATACAGGTGTACACATGGTCTATTAGGACTCTTTGAAACTCATTTACAATATTTTACAAAACACATAATTAGATTCAAGTCGATACGAATTTAAGTATTTAACATAAATTCATACACTTATGAAGAAAATTAGAATACTGAGCAACCATTCAGGTATATTCTTTACAACAGTGATCTGTACAATTACGAAGAAAGTTCGAGCAATCTGCTCAACAGAGTTTCCAGTTTCCACTTCCAGAACCTCTTTGACAAATCGCTATCTCTAAAATGTTTCGTATTAGATCTTTTGATATCATGCCATCTGGACAGAACATAGATATCTTAACAAAGCCGGTATATACGCTATGAAGTAAATATGTTGGGAGAAATATCTTGTTATCTGGAATCGAAGTCGGTAGGTCTGATTCTGTTTTCTAGACTCGAAGTCTGTAGATCTCTGTCCTGTTATTTGGACTCGAAGTCTGTAGATCTCTGTCCTGTTATTTGGACTCGAAGTCTGTAGATCTCTGTCCTGTTTTCTGGAATCGAAGTCGGTAGATCTCTGTCCTGTTATCTGGAATCAAAGTCGGAAGGTCTGTCCTGGGTAAAGGGTGAGAATGGGTAAGACGAGAACATGACAGGTCTCTCTGTCGGTGAAGCTTGAGGGAGGCCTGGAAACGAACCAAATGTTGAAGCCAGGCCGGTGAACAGTGGCTGATAAGGAGAAGGAAGATGGCCCCTAGGAGGGACAGCACCCCAAGCGTAACGTAGCGGGCTCAGCGAATGAGCGCTGGTCAGTCCAGAAATGCTACGTGGTGTAAATGCAGATTTAATCGAACTGTCCATGTGATGTGTGAAATACGAAGGAATTGCACTTGGTATCGGAGGTGAGTCCGGCAGTTTTTGCCTTGTATCCATATCACTGGCGTTGCCTTTCGTATTGAACAACTGATCAATTGTTTGTACAACGTCACCGTTGCAACCGTGTAAAACTAGCAAAAGCACATGGCGTTTTGTTGTTGGAAAAATACGACACAACAAGTCCAAGGATTTCTTAGTGGATTCAGGTAGATCATCATTCGCCTGAGAACTGAAAACTTCCGGCGGTGGAGGCGATGCCGTTGAGGCGTTACTGTGGGGAGAAGCAGACCCGCGGGAGTCGGGCGAGTGTGTGGCGTCTCTTAGGGCGATCCCGAGGTGGGTGGAATAGGTTTCTGTTAGCCGCATGCGTTTTGAAGCTAGAATAGAAATATATGTCATGAATAAAAATAACTAACTGGTTTCATATTGATTTAGAATAAATGAAAGAGTTTAAGATAAAAATAAATAAACAGAAAAAGAAGTGAAATACGGATTTAATATTATAAATAAATCCGACCGTTATACAATGAACAGTTCATGTGTTCCATTATGTATTTCGTCATTAAATAGTAGCTTAACGTTAAACTATGTTTAAAGTCAATTTATTTGAAAAATGAAATGAATACTTACGAGGTTCATCGCTTTCGCTGCAATCTGAGCTACTGGTCACTGAGTGTGTCCGAGGGCGGGATCCCTCGGCGTAGAAGGCCGGTATGTCCGCCGTAGTTTGCCCCGTGTATAAAAGATGATCACGAGTTTCCTGTTCCTCTTGCGCCTGCTGACGTCGTAGGGCGACTTGTGCCGCCATCACGCGCTGGCGTTCCGAGATCAAGGTGCATTTCGCGCATGCGCAGTCTCTCCATCGACAGTAGCGTTTGTGTCCTTTAAGCGCGGAAACGACTCCGTGGTTTCGGCAACGCGCACATTTAGGCGTCCGCGGGTAGCGGTCAATGGATCGGAGAAACATCGGTCCCGGTATGCTAACGGCTCCTGGCTTTTGCGTATCCGTATGTTTTCTCTCGTCGTCCGTCGGATTTGTCATTTTTTAAACTTTTTTCAATGTTAAGCTCGACGCTCTCGTTTAAGTAGTTCAATTAGTATTGGTGATATAGCTATTATTCTTAGGCTTTTATACTGCGCCGAATGTCTGTCACAGAAAGGCCCACCCGATTATGAAATTTGAGAGAAAACACTGAAATTTGATTCCGCAATAGAAAACGCTGATTGGCTTTTGGTATTACTCACGGACCAATGTTATTCAATAACTTGTGAATATTCATTAGGCTGATCCGCAAATACCAAAAATATTTTCCTTCTACTTTTTTTATAAGTTATCTTATTATTGATCGACAAGTTACAAGGTACTTTTGAGTATACTTTTACAATAACAACTTTTGTATTCAGACGAGAAATAAGTTAAGTTCCCAATTTTAGCTATAGTAGCAGCTATATTACCATCGTACTAAACTGCTTATAGGGATCTTATTCGTTCAAGTGTCTTCTCTTGTCGAGTCACAGTCGGTAGATACGTAACAATTTAATGTCAATATATCAATTAATGGGATTTGAAATTGGAAAATGATCAATGATCGATTAATGCTAGGATAGAATCATGCGTGTACAAACGCTTTACTACTCAATCCCTCTAAAACTATGCGTCCATAGTGAATTTTCAGTCATCTCTGTTATGTTATTTTTATTCATCTAGCCCCGATAATTAAGCTTATTTACAAACCGAAGTATCTGAAAGGGAGTATTCATTTTGGCAAGCGAACTAGGGGGCTCGGAGGGTGGGGAGTTGGGGGGGGGGGGGGGTCGAAAAAAGGGACCAAACTAGTCTTTAACTGTAAAAGGGTATATATATATTTGTCATAATGGATTATGACTAAATCGACTATCTATAGACGCTGATGTTAAGCTTTTCAATTGATGTTCGATTATTAGCGATCATAGGAACAACACATTGTATGGACACATGTAAACATGCTCCTCAATAATTCTCCGAGATATCTGACCCCAATTTCTCGAAAATTCTTAAGCGTAATTCACTTAAGTATCTTATTTTAGTTAGCAATACTACTTACATAAATACCATTTGATGAAAGAGCAAGTAGTTTATCTTATTTATCTTAAATATCATTTCCTTTAAAAGAATCAAAACTCTTTTAAAAGACATTACAATGTATTGCACAACTTAAATATCTATTCCAATTCAAAACTAGCGTGCTGAGCTTAATCCTGTTAGAATTAATTTCAGATGTTTCGAGAAATACGGGCCTGAGCTTGTCCTCGACTTTGGCCAACTCTTCCTGACAATTTCAAACTGCAAGTTTCAACATATGTTTATGTTATAGTCCTTCCTATAAATTACATCGTTGAGCACTAAGAGAATTTCACCGCACCTTATCACGAAGGTATCTGCCTGTTGCCCTCGGATGACCCCTTCGTTGTTTTTGTGTTACAATTGCTATCAAAATGGGCTGAACTATTTGAACCTGACGTTCCCTGATATGGCACAATATTTCGGAATTAGTTCAGGAATTACTTATTTTAAATTTTGTTGTAAATCAATATTAAGAGGTAATCTAAAATGAAAAAAAAAATCAAAATTTCAGTGCAGTGGATAGTAGTTTCAATCGCACCCCCTTGTTCCCGCAAGATTCTTCCACTACCAAAACTAGTGAGTGGCTGCGTTGATTGAGTCTAGCTAGAATCGACCACCCCATACTTACATATCCGACATGTTTTCAAAACTGAGTAAAAGGAATAATATATAAGGTCTATGTAAAAGTATGATGACCTAAAGAAAATTCTTAATGATTAAGATGAGGAGAAAGAGAGTAGCGAATGAGCTCTTCTTAATCATTAAGAAAGTACTTCAAGCCATCTAACTGACTTAAAATACCACCTCACTGGCTAATACATTGACAGCGCAAAATGTGATGCATAAATTAAACAATGTGTATCAGATGAGTGGCAGTATGCGGACCTTTAAACATCCGCGAAAGGTGAAATTCTTACTGATCAAGTCTAGTACTTAATGGTTGCCTATCTGCGATTTCATTGGCTTAAAATGTAGTTTGTCTTCTAATTAATATTGTGCAATCGTTTTGTGCCCGAAAATAGCTTATTTTATTTGCTTTCACCAGTTTTAAATACAGATGTAAAGGAGTAATTAGTATTAAGTATTCTAAAGTTGCTACCCATTTACACGGTAATATCCAGTCCAACATAAAATTGTATTTAGCGTTACCATTTTACTGAGAGTTAAGATTAGTGAACCCAAAACAACTTCTATTAATCAAAGTGTTCGAACCGTTTGCGCCATCATTTATCTTCAATTCATCAAAAGGTCTCAAAAATATAAGATGTGTTCACCGTTACACGACTAGAAACATAACACCCCGTTCTAAATTATTAAAGACAAATCAACATCGAGTGTCGCCACAGTCGTTTCTTATCGGTCCCTAATCTGTCCCCTAATTTCGCTTTTCGTCTCGTCAGAGCTCATCTTGGAGGTGACAAAAGCTCGTAGTGACACTTTCAGAGCCACTTTCATCTCAATATGCACTGACTACGAACCATTGGCCCACAAAGCTATCTTATACTACCATCTCAACAACTGTTACAAGTTTTGTAGCAAACTCTCTAGCTTGAGTAACTTTCTTTCTATGTATCTATTTAAGGGGTCTTTAAACTGACAGATGACATTTAAAAATAATTACAATGTTATTTCAAAAAGTGTTCAAAACGATTATTTTTGCCTTTTAAACAAGTCTTTAAAAAAAACACGTCCGGTGTGCATTTATTTGATCTAATTTCATGTGTTTTTTTAAAGTTGTTTCACATGTAAACTGTAAACGACATTTTGACCATTATAACAACATTCTCATAACAGGGATGCAAGTTTACTTACCTCTTTTCAGCTGATTTTATCTTTTTTGGCCACAAAACTTAAAATTGTTGCATTTTATCTGATCTATACTAAAAATGATTTTTCCTTTGTATATAATGGGACAGGAATAATAATATTTTGTACTGGTTTCCTCTTTTTTTACAAATGTTTCATTGGCATCCCCGTCTCAAAGCAATAATAATTGTATTATGAATTGGTACGTCTGTATTCAAGCAAGCTCGACACCAAAGCAAAATGTTAAAAAATGGCTGCTATTTCATCTTTCTGAAACTACGACCTGTTGTTGCCACCAGACCATCATTCGATAAATATGTTAAGTACAGCAACATTATTAGTTTGTCACCAATGAACTACAAAATGTACAAAACGGTCACTTGTTACATTTTTGTTCCATGTACAATACAATCTTGTCGATTGATTAATTGATCGTTCAATTTAATTATTAATTATATGTAAGTGATTATAGAATTCATGTTTTTATAAATTAATACTGTTGCAAACCAGTTAACTGTATTATTGAAACATCTTTCAAATCATGTTATCGGATTGAAAAAATAGAAAAATACTTTTATAGATTCACTCCCACAGATTGATCGTGTTGACAACTTTTGAATTTGTTGCCTTTGAATGAGCCAACATTTTGCGTAAATGTCTTAAAACTTGTGATATAAAACTGCTTATAAAAGATCAAATCGCAGCTTTTAATATTTACGCTCGAAAATTGATGTTTTATGGTTAAAAGCGTTACTAAGAAGGATTTGAAAGTACCGATGCCAAAATCAACTGATTCTGAGACAGAACATGAAACAGTTGTCAAATCGGTCAATCTGTTAGAGTGCAGCTTTAATTCATTCGTTGATTTCCAAACCACTGTTATTTGGTCATTGAGGAATTCGAATGGTAGCGTAAATTATTATTTTGCAAATCGTTATTGTTTACATTCACAATGATTCATCTTTTTCATATTTTCATCATATAAATTCCGAACGCGTCTGGACCAGCATGAGTCAACGTTGACCAACATAGTCAAAAAAGTACCATGAATAACTAAATAGGACTTTGCAGAAGTTTGTCTACAGGCCAAATCAGATAGCACGATATTATCTTCCTCGCTTTGATTTTCTTTACACTTTCTACCGAGATAACACGAGATAACACAAGTGTCTGCCTTTTAACGTTGAGTATAGTTTTCAATCATAACTGGTAACAGTTTTGTTTTGGGCTCCTCGGCTCTGAGTCATGGATAGGGCTCGTGTCAGGGCTATAGAATAAGACTATCAGTCATCTAAGGCATTGTGTGAGTAGCTAATGGGTAAAGGGCTTCATAATGACAGGGTTAAACGGAGCTTTGTTACCGTCGGGAGATAATTACAGCCTTTAAATGGCAATACAAGAGATATAAGGTCCTCACAGACATGTGGCTACATGTTGGATGTACTTATTAACCAAACCCATGAATTATCGCATATTTTAAGTAACAGTTTTATCGTTCTTATATCTAATATTTGTTCTTTAATGTGTGAAGTCTGGCCACCCAAATTACTCGTACTACCACGTCCTATATTAAGAGTTTAAACTGTTTCAAGTGCTTTTATATCCTTTTATGTCGTCTCCATTTCGTTCAGTCATCTTATACTTGACACCCTTCTTTCTCAATCATGCACTTTAAATCCAAATAAAAAACTTTACAAAAAATACGAATACATCTGACATTATTCTTTGCAATTCAAGTTCTAACAGTAACATTGGGCCGATTCTTCAGCGCTTTGTTAAAGTTAACAACGTGATTGACGTCTTTGATATTAAGTTCTAATCATTGCACGATGCTGTGCTCACATGCGTTATAATGAAGACGTACAGCTGAAACAGTTGTTTCAAGAATTGGTAGAAATACAGTAAATCACAAAGGTATCCAATGTACTTCCAGACCACTAACATATTTTAAAGATAACGACATTGAGGTTAACAAGCTCGGTCCAAACAAATGAATAATGAGTAATAGTGTGTCTTCCAAACTCGTTAAAGATTTAAGAGTCATTTCGTGTCAACCGTGAAAACCATTTTTATTGATAAATTTGAAAGCTCAAATAAGTATCAATATAGGTTAATATATAAGCAAACATTGGGCAGAGTGTATAGATCTTTGTTAAAGTTAACGTTGTTAACGTCATCGTTGTTAACTCCCAAAAGTGCGATGTTTTGATGGATAATGAATTTTACTAAAACAAGTACAACTGAAAGCTGTCTCAGGTCTTGTTAAAAATAACACATACCACATGTTTATTTTGGAAACTTTCAGAGACGTAATGATTTGAATAACGGACTCATTTTAAGACAATTTCATCGATTTCATTTTGAAATATTCCTACTCTGCATGTTCGACTTTTGTCTTTGTCATGGTTGTTTTTGGGCCTAACAGTACTGACTACACCCAGACTTCGAGTTGGTCTCTCTTAGGGTGTGGAAATTCACCCGTGGCAGTAAACCGAGCCTTATAATAGCGAAGGTACGTAATGGATACTATATAAATGTCATTTGTTTTTGCAATTCTAGATATCGGTTTGCTTTCCTGTATTTGACCAAAAACTGAAAGTTCAATAGCTCAATTATATATCTTATTTTATTGACACGTATGTAAACATTTTAATATACATGACCTTTTTCTGTATTCTCAGCACAGAACATCATAATAAATAGCCGTAGGGAGCGACAAGAAACACCAGCGGGTCATCTGATCAACCTGCGAACGATACATTATCGCTACATCAAGAATTTCATTCAAATATTACATTTATAAAAGTTACAAATTATATTGAACATTTTAATTGGAAAATCAAAATAACAGCATTTGAACTTACATACTAGTATACAACAACTACCTTGAAAATATGTTTTATTATTTTTCAACAGAAATCTCAATGTAAAAAAGTCATCGTTCGATGCACTGGAACCGGAATTTTCAGTATTTTTTAAAAAACAACAAAAAAACAACAACAACAACAACAACAACAACGTTTCTATGTTGTGTGTCTGCGGACGGATGGGTTTTAGGCTTCCCTAATGTTTTATCATTTGTACTTTTGTATACAAAGTATTTTTGGAATTTGATCAGTGAATGATGCATTCTGTATGATTCCCATGATCAACACACCAAAATACAAGTTTATTTTGAACTCAATTTGCAGTGGAAATCTATCTTATAATTGAAAATGGTCCAGATTGGACAAATAAAATGTGTACATTCTACATAGGATATCACTCATTTAGATTTCTTTCTTTTTAATGGGGAGGGGAGATTCGTTTCCAATGGTTTGCTTGCGCGCGGCTTTTATCTTTATTATATTAGTCCATTGGTTAATTGGTCAAACATTGATGATGATTAGTTCGGTTCCTTGTACATTGACATTAATAATCATTACTAAATTTCTGAATTCGAATATATTCATGTGCACGCATGTTTGACAAAGTACATTGAATGTATTATTTATAACTCTATAGCAATGTTTCACTTGTTAAAGATGCACTCTCACAGATTGACAGATTTGAAATTACTCTAGATTTTTGTCTTGGAATCAGCTTATTTTGGTAACAACGCCTTCAATTCAGTCTAATATGAAAACTCACAATATAACATATCTCAATTGTTAAGAAAACTACCGCTTTAGCTAAAAGGCATCACTTTTCGAACGTAAATATGAAAAACTGCGATCTGATTTTTTTGTCAGCATTCTTGTTTCGCTGGTGTGCAGATATTTACCCACGTATTTGCTCATTCCAAGAAAAGTTGTCAAACGGTCAATCTCTGAGACTACAGCTTTAAATGGACTCCCTCATGTTTTAGTAAAATGCATCTTATATTTTATGACGAAATGAACTGTGGCAAATCATTAGGAGTCTCAAAACTAAGATACTCAGACGGCATGAACCCTTCAACAAATGTTGATATTTGCTCAAATATTGTCTTTGAAGTCCTAAATGTTGAATAACGCGATTCATCAAAAGGCTTTAAGGTTTAGTTACCCTCATAATTGAGTATGAGTCCTTGTAGGCGTCAGGGTTTGTTGTCAGTTTTCTATTATATCCTCGACTCTACCGGCCACAGTTACTTGGTATTTGGACTGCATTTTTTGGCCAGTCGAGCGATTGGTCCGTAGGGTGATCTCTTGGACTGAGAATCATAAAAATGTGTTTTAGTACTCTATGATACACATAATAAACAAATAATCAACTTTTGGTCGTTTATTTTTATACATTAAATATTTTGAAATTTCATAATCATTCACAAGTTATAAAGGTTAGCAGATTTCGGGTTGAGACATATGTGTGAAAACGAGCTCAGATCTACAAGAATGTTTCGATAAAACAGCTGTATACGTCGCATGCATGTTCAGAAGGAAGTTATCTCCAAGTTGTAATCGCTCAACAAGCACAAACTAGACGCGTGGTCTCTATTTTCTTTAATAACTCTGCCAAGAATACTGTTTATATACCGACTCACAGATCTTCGCCAGTAATTTTGAGTATGCACAAGATCCGAACCCGGCATGCGCTTTTCGGCTATATGCGCGGACGGGTACCAGTCATGAGGTAAACATTACCCCGGTTCCCGTTCGCACGTAAAGTTGAAAAGCGCATGCCGGGTCCGGCCGGTGTGCATGGTCAAAATTACTGGCGAAGATTTGTGAGTCGGTAAAAAATAGTGTTCTTGGCAGAGTTGTCAAAGAAAATTGCGAAAACGCTACTATTTTGTGCTTGTTGAGCGATTGCACCTTGGAAATAACTTCCTTCTGAACATGCATGCGACGTATACAGTTGTTTTATCGAAAAATTCCTGTAGATCTGAGCTCGTTTCCACACACATGTCTCATCCGAAATCTGCTAACCTTCATAACTTGTGAATGATAAAGATTGTATGAAATTGTAAAAATATTTAATATGTAAAAATAAACGACAAAAATTTGATTATTTGTTTATTAATGTTATCATAGAGTACTAAAACACATTTTTTTTTATGATTCTCAGTCCAAGAGATCACCCTAGGGACCAATCGCTCGACTGGCCAAAGAATGCAGTCCAAATACCAAGTAACTGTGATAATTATTGCGAAAACTAAGTGGTAAACACGAAACAATTCGCGAACGCTATCAGGTTATCTTACGGCAGTAATATGCCACCATAGTTCTGCATAACCATGAAAAATGGTGCCAAAACATGAGCGAGACCCTTTAAGGTATTATATGAATCTATGTTACGATCAACAACCCAAGAGATTTATTTCCAATTTTATTTTTTTCGGTTAAAACGATTGTTTATGATGTTTAAATTTGACATGATTTGATTTTTTTTGCAAATGCCTCCATTGTTTCCTTTTCTTATCTACTTCACCAAAGCTTGTTTCATTTTTTCCATTGTTATGATCTGAGATAAAGTTAACGTTAGTTTTCTTTATGAATTTTGAATATCTATAAACATGTAATTGCCTATATTAACATTTTATCTGTCATTTCCGCAATTACAAAATATTCAGTTACAAAAGAAAACAACATTTATTTCTTTAATTTATCAATATTCTGACAATTTAATAAATCCTGATACAATTTTGATATTATACAAAAAAAGATTACGCATTGATTAAAGTTATAGACGTAAACACTTTCAATTTCATTTATATGTTTTTTTTTGAATGTTTTTGAAAGTAACACCCTAATTAAGCGTATTAGTGGTATAGAAGAGGTTAAGTTAAAGTTACAACTCTCTCGGTTGGTCTCACCATAGACCCCCTTTACGAAGATCTGTCAATTGATAATATACAGTCTTTGAAACAATGCATGTAAATGGTATGAAAGAAAGTAAGATTTATTTAAAACGGGCAACTATTTGAGGCCCATTTACGTCAATTTTGAAAAGAAAATTAAAGCAATTTGATTAAATTCGATTCAAAATTATACATTACTCAAATATGAAACTATTATTTTTGACGTTTTAGTTTAATAATCAGATGATAAAAGTGTTAAAATAAATACAAACTATGCATTTTGTTTGTCACAAATAAGCTACAGATATTAATCAATTCATACAAAGATTTTATGATTAAAATGCATTTTTCATTTCATTTTAATCGTGACATGTAATAACAATGAAGGGTCTTAATCGCAGCTATTTATTAATGCGATCATAAATTAAATACCATACGCTTTTAACTTTGAAACCACTATTGAACTGCTAAAGTTAATAACAGTCTTTCTATAATAATATATATTTCCTTGAAAACTGTGTGTTTTTATTTCTAGTTTAGATTAAAGCATTGACTATGTCGGGCTGAGATTGGTCTAGTGGTTCAAGAGGTTGTGGGTTTGATCCCAACAAGGATGAGATTGGTCAAGTGGTTCAAGAGGTTGTGGGTTCGATCCCAGATCCAAACAAGGATGAGATTGGTCTAGTGGTTCAAGAGGTTGTGGGTTCGATCCCAGATCCCAACAAGGATGAGATTGGTCTAGTGGTTCAAGAGGTTGTGGGTTCGATCCCAGATCCCAACAAGGATGAGATTGGTCTAGTGGTTCAAGAGGTTGTGGGTTCGATCCCAGATCCCAACAAGGATGAGATTGGTCAAGTGGTTCAAGAGGTTGTGGGTTCGATCCCAGATCCCAACAAGGATGAGATTGGTCTAGTGGTTCAAGAGGTTGTGGGTTCGATCCCAGATCCCAACAAGGATGAGATTGGTCTAGTGGTATAAGTGTCCGCCTCACACCCAAGAGATTGTGGGTTCGATCTATATCACGGTAATTTTTTTCTAGTGGTTTAGGTGTTCACCTTTCATTCAAGAGATTGTGGGTTCGATCCAAACCAAGTGAACTTATTTAAAGCTCCTACAGTGTGACACCTACCTGCCCAGAAAACGGATTATATATCAACTTTCTTCACAGTAAAGCTAGACGACACTAAATCATTTGTTTTTTTTTGTTTTGATCATTAAAGTCAAATGAGTTATACGAAAATGCATTTGATTTGAAAAAAATGGCATTAATCTATATTGTGTGCCTTCAAGATTTACTGATTCCAAAGGATCAGAAATTAATCAACTTCGCTTTGGACGTCGAAATTGTAATAAGCGACTCCGGAAGAACCTCATAGAATCTCATTCATACTTATAACTTATATTATTTCGGTTCAGTGACCTATCGGTTTAGGGTCGGCCAAAGGTCTACCAATTGTAACACTTTCAACGTGTTCACTGTCACCAAATCCTGAAATATTCAATGCCCAGGGTGTAAATAGATACATTAACATAGGTGGGTACCCGGTGAATGCTCCCCAGGAGAGCAATGCTAATAATTGTCACTGGGGGTATAACTTTTAGGCGAAAGTCTGAAACATTTCTCGAAAACAATACGAGCTTAGCGCAATCTGTCATTGGATCTGACTGTTATTGAATGGCGAACTTTTAGGGCAATGAGTGTACTTTGTCGAACTACTAGTTCAACCAACTTTTAACTTTGATGTATTCTGTGCACGCTTAAGTCATGATGTCTACGAACATTATTTAACGTTGCCCAAGTTTGGCACATCAGTGCACTTGTATCAAATTATATTCACACGCAGGTGAGTTTTTGTATTGTCATTCTTCCTTTTAGACCTTCCTTATCAATTAACGGCTATATACATAAGTGAACTGGTGTAAAATCGAGGACACCACGATAGGTCAATTTGTTCTCTGTTTCATTGTCAGTCTTGATTCCACAAGGCTGGCACGTCACAGGTCGGAGCCAGCATGGAAGTAAAGACCTTCCTCGTGGTGATCCTTACCGTGTTCGCTGTCGAGGCCAAATCTGTACCAGAACGAAGGGCAGAGAAGAGTAAGTTATCACGAGTTTAGTAAACAAACTTACATGTTGTGATGTCTTGATCTGAATGGTATAATTGAACATTTCTGAATGTTAGAGGCGTGATGTCTTTTTCTGTAATAAGGATAAGTGTGTATAGTTTGGTATTTACTATTGAAGTACAAAAGCCACTAGCGGATTCAGTGGGGATAGGGGGGAGGGGGTGAGGGGGCGAGGTGCGCATCCGGATTCAGTGGGGAGGGGGGAGGGGGGCGAAGTGCGTACCCGGCGCCCCCCAACCCCCTCTAAAATCGTCCAAGTTTACTTTTCATGTCCATATCAGAGAAAAACAGTAATAAATAACGCTCAACATGCACCGTTTCGGACCTGATATTAAAAATACGGGGGAATACCTACAAATCCCCCTTTCAACATTTTAAAGCTGCACGCTCCAAATTGATTGTCTAGACAACTTTTACATTTTTATTTATGGAACAAGCTAATTTTTGCGAAAACGTATGGAAACCTGCTGACAAAAAATAGATCGCATGTTTTTATACTTATGATATAAAAAAGTGATGTTTTGTGAATTTCTCTAAAAGCGTTAGTTATGCCACTAGTTTTCTGATATTTACGCAAAAATGGCACACTCCAAGACAAAAAAAGTTGGCAAAACGGTAAATGTGTGAGTGCAGCTTTAAACTATTTAAATTTCAGTTCTTTGGGAGTGGCGCATATGTCAAAAGGCTGCGCCCCACCCCCATCTCCCTCTCAGTGAGCAAATATGCACGTTTTTGTCGACAAAAATAATCAATCAACGACTTAATTTATATGATGATTCTGTCATGTAAAGAAAAGTGCAGACAACTGATTCGAATACATAAATGCCATCACCAGAGGTATTTCATAATTTTAAATTACAGGGTCCTCGATATGTTACGGTGATATTGGATGCTTTAGTACAGGCGGCGCCTTTACAAGCCTCTACCGACCCCTGAGCATAACACCACAGTCCCCACAATCTGTCAACCCCCGCTTCCTGTTGTTTACGCGCCAAAATCCCGCAACCGGAAGCCACCAGTTCTTGGCTTACACAAACACGGCCGGGATTCAGGAGTCAAATTTCAAGGGATCGAGGCCGACAAAAGTAGTCAGCCATGGTTTCCTGGAGAATGGTTTTGCTGATTGGTTAATGGTAAACGCAAACAAATTTTCACTTTCGAAAAAGGCGAACCATTGTGCGATCTTTATATTGACAATCTAGATTTTTCTATTAAGAAGCAAAAATAGCTACATGCCATTTGATTCTACCAAAAACAGTGTCTGAAACTAGTAGCGTTCTATACTACTTGACATATGGATATGAGGATGTCCGGTTAGCGCACTGGTTAGAACTCACTTTTCACCTTGGTTCTATTACCGTCCTGGGCGCATTAGAGCTTAGGTTGTAATCACTAATCCGGACAAGTGGGTTTCCTAGCTCCGGGTACTCCGGTATCCCCACACAACACAAAACCACACTCTCGCTTAAACTCGTGCCAACGAGAGTGATTAATATAATGTTGTAATAACATGTTTCACAATCGCTGTAAAATGAATAAGTTAAAACTAGTTGTATGTGAACGCAATTCTACAACTCGATTTTGTAACTAGGGATACCGTTTACTTTCCAATAGAAAATGAAGGACGAGCTATTGAAGAATGGAGACTACAATGTTATCCTCTTGGACTGGGGTGGTGGTTCCGGTATTCCGTACACACAGGCCACCGCCAACACCAGGGTCGTTGGCGCGGTCCTTGCAAAACTTATCGAAGCGCTTCAGGTATGCAGACCTGTCAAGTATATGTTTTTCTTCGAATGTCAGTCAACTTTCTGTATGAACAAACACTTCGTGAACTTAATTTTCAAATGTTTGGTCAGGCAGAAAATAGATATAAACATCCTGTTTTTGGCTATTAGTCTGGTGTTCATTTCAGACCGTAGCGTCTGCTCGGGCCGAAGATTTCCACCTGATTGGCCACAGTCTTGGCGCCCATATATGCGGTTACGCAGGAGAAAGGACACCCAATCTTGGTAGAATCTCAGGTATAAAAGGAACCAATGATATATATGACACAAAGAACGATTAAAAAAACGCATAATTAAACAGCAGGTCATTCATTGGGAGAAGATTAATCGGGTGGCTGAAGTGCCATAAATAAACTGAAAAAAACACCGATGTATTTCTCTTTGGAAAGTTTTTTTTCCCTCAAATTATGATTGAATTTAATATATACCATTAAAACTAAATATGCCTTCCTCATACTTTGGCAGGGTTGGATCCCGCTGATCCCTATTTCCAGTACACCGACAAGACAGTGCGTCTCGACCCAAGTGACGCCACGTTTGTGGACGTCATGCACACCAATGGGGCAAGCATTCTCACGCTAGGTAGGATGGTACGATTGCTCATTAAACAAAATATAGATCAAACTTTCATATGCCAATATAAATGTATTGAATTTGGGAAGCTTCAGAAACAAATTATGACCCTAACGGTATTACAAAACACATTGATAAATTTGTAAGTCGCTGTAAATGTTTTCTGTTATATATGTATGACTTTGTTCGCCAGGTTACGGTATGAAGCAGCCGTGTGGTCATGTGGACTACTTTCCGAACGAGGGGCTCAACCAGCCGGGATGTGACGCCAGCCCAGTCACCAAACTGCTGACAGAGGGAGACATCTATAATGGCGAGTTTGCCTTCAAGACCAAGAATTCTCTGTTATGGGATAACTTCTTTTTTCCTCTCCTGATTAAAAGTGGCTTTTCGCAGAAGTCTCGAATAGAAGGGACATGCTATCTCACCTGTAATATGATGTCATCCATTCCTAGATGTAATTGTAACAAATACTTAAAGTTTAGTAAGGCAGTTCAAATATAACCACAAATCGTCAGAAGGTGACTTTCAAAATGAAACGGAACGTCATTTCGGAAATGACGTCGTTTAAATTGTGTCCCAGCCCTGTGAGCCCCGATGTTTGAATTGTGTCCCAGCCCTGTGTGCCCCGACATTTGAATTGTGTCCCAGCCCTGTGTGCCCCGACGTTTGAATTGTGTTCCAGCCCTGTGTGCCCCGACGTTTGAATTGTGTCCCAGCCCTGTGTACCCCGACGTTTGAATTGTGTCCCAGCCCTGTGTGCCCCGACGTTTAAATTGTGTCCCAGCCCTGTTTGCCCCGACGATTGAATTGTGTCCCAGCCCTGTGTGCCCCGACGTTTAAATTGTGTCCGAGCCCTGTTTGTCCCGACGTTTGAATTGTGTCCCAGCCCTGTGTGCCCCGACGTTTAAATTGTGTCCCAGCCCTGTGTGCCCCGACGTTTGAATTGTGTCCCAGCCCTGTGTGTCCCGACGTTTGAATTTGTACGTGAGAGCGGGATAAAATTTCGAAAAAAATGCAAAATAAATATCTACACAGCGCCAGAAAGCATAGCATACATTAATGTGTTTGTAATTGTTGTAGGAGGTAAGCAAATTGTTGCTTGCAGCCATCTGAGAGCCCACGACTATTTCACGGAGTCCATCAACAGTCCATGTCAGTTCAGCGGCTATTCGTGCCAGGACTACGCAAACTTTAAAGTAAAGCACCATTTTATTAAAGGTTAAAGATGCACCTTTAAGTTATCAAAATTAGTTAATACACTGCTCAGGCATTCGGCACTCCTCGGCCATTTCGAGTTCCGAATGTCTGCGCAGGGATAAGCAGTTTTGACATTTACAGATTCTAGCCGTCGATAGTGTTATTTTTGTTTGACAACATGTTCGGTGCAATGCATTATCTAGCAGGCTTTTCCCGAGTTCCAGTGAGTTGGTTATAAAGAACAACGGTCTGATATTCACTACGCATTTTTGTCCATAATACCATTGTATTTTGTAAAAGACCGTAAAGTATAACATTATTACAACAACACCTTGACTAGAACAATCGGAACACCTCGGTCATTTTCAATCGAAAACAACCTCGGATGAATATGGACGGTCAACAATGTCAGAATTCTTTACATTTAACTACGCTGCAAGTAGATCGTGTAGTAATTTCAATTTTGCAATTAAATGTATAGAACTTACTTTTAGAAATATGAATTATGTATGCAAAATACACTTCACTGGGAATCTACTTAAAATAGTAACACAAACAACACGTTAAAACAAAATATTTTGCGAACTACTTCCACTGATGTACCGGCATACATCCGAGGCTGTTTTCGATGAAAAATGACCGAGGAGTTCCGATTGTGACTACAAATGCCTGTTCCAGCGTGGTATGTGCATGCCCTGTTCCGGTGGCGGTTGTGGCTACATGGGTTTCCATGCCGACCGTGCAAAACCTTCCCAAGGAGTCATCCATAAGCAGTACTACTTGGAGACTGGCAATACAGCGCCTTACTGCCGTAAGTTGCAGATATGACCATTAGAATACACGTCAAGATGTAGCAAAATGTAGGCATTGCTACCACTTGCACCAAGCGCCACAAAGAAAGAGAAACCAGCAACGAACTGGAAACAACAAAACTTATTTTCTTCTAGTTTAAAGAAAGAAATTTTAAAGGAGTTATGCTTATCTTTTAATGTAAAGAGTTAAGAATACTGTCAAAAGTTCTTCACAGCTCCTGGTATTTTTAATGTTTTTTATAGAAAAGATCCCCAAGATCAGAGAACTTTGTCCTTATATAACAAACTAATATGTCCCAGAACATATTGGAAATTCTTAAAGAACTTTCTTTCAAATCCTATAAGAATCTTGTTTGTTCTAAAACTTGAATACATGGCATAAATAGTCATTGGTAGAACATTCTTAACAAATCCTGATTGTTATATTCTTAAACTTTCATAGGAGAAAAACATCTCAAGCTCAAACTTAAACCCAGGCAATTAAACATTGAAAAACTAAATTTAGAATACATATTCATGTAACAGTATATCATAAAACGTATATTTTAAACCGAATGACATAAACGGCAGACTTATGGGGATATATTCAAAATAGTTTTTATCCTCACCCCTGGATATGCCTCAGTGATTCCATTAGTCTATTGGCCAGTTATTTCTGCAGTCCAATCAAAACACCCAGATTAAAATTTTAAAAATCTTAAATTTAAGATCGAATTCAGTGGTGGCGGATCCCTGGTCTAGTGGTAACACACTTGACTATCAATCCAGTGGTCGCAGGTTCGATTCCCCGTCGTATCACTAAAAAGTACAAATCATCTTCCGGGAGGGACGTTAAATGGGGGTCCCGTGTGACAGTGCTATACACTGGTGCACGTTAAAGACCAAGGGTTACATTTTGTCTGTACACTATGCTCCAACAACCTAAATGACTAACAATCTAAACGGAGCCATTGCCGAATGGACAAGGCCCGAGTGCGAGTATAAATAAGCTAACCCACCACCTACCTCAAATTAAGTTTGTTACCGGATATTGCCCATGATCTATATACATTTGTTCTGTCAGGGTATCATTGTTTGTTACCGGATATTGCCCATGATCTATATACATTTGTTCTGTCAGGGTATCATTGTTTGTTACCGGATATTGCCCATGATCTATATACATTTGTTCTGTCAGGGTATCATTGTTTGTTACTGGATATTGCCCATGATCTATATACATTTGTTCTGTCAGGGTATCATTGTTTGTTACTGGATATTGCCCATGATCTATATACATTTGTTCTGTCAGGGTATCATTGTTTGTTACCGGATATTGCCCATGCTCTATATACATTTGTTCTGTCAGGGTATCATTGTTTGTTACCGGATATTGCCCATGCTCTTTATACATTTGTTCTGTCAGGGTATCATTGTTTGTTACTGGATATTGCCCATGCTCTATATACATTTGTTCTGTCAGGGTATCATTGTTTGTTACCGGATATTGCCCATGCTCTTTATACATTTGTTCTGTCAGGGTATCATTGTTTGTTACCGGATATTGCCCATGCTCTATATACATTTGTTCTGTCAGGGTATCATTGTTTGTTACCGGATATTGCCCATGATCTATATACATTTGTTCTGTCAGGGTATCATTGTTTGTTACCGGATATTGCCCATGCTCTTTATACATTTGTTCTGTCAGGGTATCATTGTTTGTTACCGGATATTGCCCATGCTCTATATACATTTGTTCTGTCAGGGTATCATTGTTTGTTACTGGACATTGCCCATGCTCTTTATACATTTGTTCTGTCAGGGTATCATTGTTTGTTACTGGATATGGCCCATGCTCTATATACATTTTGTCTGTCAGGGTACCATTACCAGATAAACGTAGCGTTTGGAAGTCTTCCCTCTGCAAAAATCGAACAGGGAACAGTGACTATGAATCTGATTGGTTCCAAGGGACAGACCGGCGATCAATTGCTTACACACGAGTAAGTGCCTCAAAACATTGTTTTAATGTAAATACTTTCGTTTTAAAAAAGTTTAAAGCTGCACTCTCACAGATTGACCGCTTTGATAACTCTATAATTTTTTGTCTAGGAATGAGCAAATGCGGAAATGTCTAAAAACTGTTGATATTAGACTGCTGATAAAATATCATATCGCAGATTTTAATATTTACACTGGAAATTTGATGATTTATGGTTAAAAGCATTACTTGCTCTTAAAGTAATATTAAGTTTTCCAAACAACTGAGATCTATTCGATTGTGAGTTAGCTTATATGGCTGAATTGAAAACATTGTTGCCAAAATCAGCTGATTCTGAGACAAAAAATGAAAACAGTTGTCAACTCGGCCAATCTGTGAGGAAGCAGCTTTAAGTTTACCTCTGCTATTATATGTCACAGGCTCGAAATAGTATGCGACCCGTCCGGGTATCGAAACCGGGAGCACTTGCATGTAAGAAGGCAGTTCTAGCAACTGTCATAACCGGCCCGGATAACTCACAATGACTCTTTCACCCGTGAGTGTCAGTACCGAGTCATGCCCCTCCCCCCCCCCCCCTCACACACACTCCAATTAAACGCCAAAACAAACCGGACTCTCTTTAATTCTGGGAGTGTGTTAGCTCCCAAATTCCGCTGGCAGTGCCTCGCCCGGAATCCAAGTGTTCTACCAACTGAGCTAACAAAAGTTGCATTTAAAGCATTTGATAAATGTGTGGGTTAAATGTGCGTGCTCCAAACTATACATCGTTTGAATTGCAGCCCAATAGATATTCATGAAGGCCACACGTACGGATTTATGGCAACATCACCCCACGACGTTGGTGACATCTCACAAGTGACGTTTAGCTGGACTCTTGACTCTCATTGGTACAATCCCCTCTCATGGAGTCTTCTCACGCGCCACTCCATCCACGTCAGTTCCATTGACGTCACCAGTGGCGTCACAAACACAAAGTATGCGTACATAACTTTCTTTTATTAACAATAAGATATAAGCACGCATTCAAAAACGAGCTAAATTATGACTTATTTGCTGTGTATACAAATCCAAGTCGTATATACAAAAGATAAACGACATTTTGTAATTCGAGTTTAAAAATGTTTTAAAAGAGCACAATATATGTTGATGCATTTGTTTTTAGTTATCATGCATTATCATGTTAAACTTATTTGACTTAAATGATAAAAAATCGTATGGTTTGAGAACAGATAAAAACATCATTACGAAGACTGCTTTTATATCATTATTAATATAAGAAATGCATTAATAAAAAATATATCATTACAAATGTCGTTATATCCTCAACTGCGTCTGTTAATATCAGAAATGTCTTTCTCCCACCTCAGATAGGCAGATCCAATAAATGAACCATGCTACAAATTCTTATCTTGCCCACGGGCGAAGATAAAATGCCCGTATGGAACTCATTTTTAATGGTCACCACATTGTAATTCCCTCCCTTGTTAAAGACTGTCGTCTGTAGCATCATGGAAACCTTGTCTTGTGGCAATATTTAGAACGCTAAATAATTATTTCTCACTTCAAATGTCACCATAAAACAGTTTTTACGCACCTTTCAAGAAATAATATTTTACTCTCCTTAGAACTATTTAAAGACCGATTTGACTATTAACATAATCTGAATCACTGCGCGCATATCCATGACTACCACGAATTATCGCATATCCAATTTCTTTTATTTCACTACGCACAGAATAGTTCAAGCAAAAAATGCATTTTTACTTAATTTTGTTAAACTGAGGTGGGAGAAAAAGCATCTACCATAGCCGCACGTGTAAGATAGGTTCATCCCGACCCTCGCGCACGGTATTTGCGAAAACCCGGTAAACCTCGTTTCCGCAAAACACCCTACGCTCGGAACGGCATGAACCTTTCTTACACTCTCGGCCATGGAAGATACTTATAGTCTCTCCTACATCAAATCAAGGCGACTTAAAGACGAACACTATCGCGCTCATAGCTATATAGTAAAATATCCCATTTTTGAAAGGATTTTTTTCAAATGAGTTTAACATAATAATGCATTGAAATTAAAAACAATGCACCTACCAATAGTTATGCCCTTTTTATGATTTATAATAGCATAATCAAAGTTTTGATCATAGGGAGTATTAGTATTCATTATTTGTCTTTTTCGATATGATAGTATTAATAATTAATTTGATGAAAATTTAATTCCTTTTCAGGAAAAGATTTTGTGGGTTTAACGAGGCAATCGGCAGTCAGATTTCGAAAACTGTTTCACGAACCTGTTAATATTGTTGAAACACACTTTAAGGAGTCATTAAAAAGGAAACCGAATATGTTACCTTTATTATGAACCCGTAAAAAGAATTACATTCTATAACAAATTAACGAAACGAAAGGAAACTATATGACTATAAGAACCATTACTTTTAGTTATATTTTTTGAATGAATCTCGTCTGATAAGCACACTCGCTTCTGGTCTCGACGACCTGGATTCGATTTTCGGCTAGGGCATATTTGAGTTTGGTTTGTGGTCACCAAGCCGGACAATAGGGATTCCGCCGGGTTCTCTCCGCCACAAGATCACACTCTCGCGTGAAATCGTGCGAACGAGAGTGGTTAATTTATTGTTGTAATAACTTGTTGAAAATGTTGACAAATATATAAGTTTAAACTTAAATATTATTCCATCAAAGGGTATAAGTGGACCATAGAACTGCACGCATGTGCAAATTAGTGTTTGACAACTTCAATATTAAAATGTATTAAGTTTAATTTTGCTTGAGCTATTTACAAGCTTTGGTGACCAATTTAAGTGGAATTAGGGGCAAACGTCAAATAGGGGACTCATTATTTTAGTTTAGTAAAGTGGCATTTCAGTTAAGCTGAATATAGGTACCTATAATGTACGGTTAGCGCAGTGGTTAGCGCACTCGCTTCTCACCAAGGCGACCCGGGTTCGATTCCCGGCTTTGGCACATGTGAGTTTGGTTTGTGGTCACCAAGCCGGACAAGTGAGTTTTCTCCGGGTTTTACGGTTTCCCCCACAACGTAAGATCACACTTTCGCGTAATTCGTGCCAACGAGAGTGATTAATATAATGTTGTAATAACTTGTTTCACAATCATTGTAAAATAAATATGTTTAAACGGAACATGGTCAAATAGCCCCCAAGTCAAATAGCCCCCAAGTCAAAAAGCCCCCATTTTGGTCAAATAGCCCCCACACTTTGGTCAAATAGCCCCCACTGCGAAAAATTTGTCAGCAATCTTTTATCATTGATTTGCAGATATTTACGCAAAAAATGCTCTTTTCAAGACAAAAAATAAAAAAGTTGTAAAAACGGTAAATCTGTGAAAGTGCAGCTTTAAAAACATTGAGTTATACCCAATTTCATGTTATGCTGTAGAATATTTTTTCTTTGGAATATTGGCCAAAGTTTTTAATCCACATTTTCTATGAGAGAATGCACTTTTTAATATGAGTTTAGATTGAGATTGAGATTTGACTTGAGTATTTTCGTCTTATTGGGCCGGCTTTTTGAGTTGAATTCAAATTGTGTTAAAACTTGCCGATTGTGTCATTGACCTTGATCAATGTAGGGGAAACTACCGGCAAATGGTAATGTTCATTCAGTGGTTGAGTTACTGAACGTTACCGTTTAATCTGAAATATGTTTTGCGATCAATAATTAGATACACATATGATTAACTTAATGTACAAGTCAATTGTAACCACGCCCCCCCCCCCAGGTCCGGGTGTATACCGGGGATAGCCGGGGAAATGGGCCGTGGTTTTACCTTTCAGGTGGCCCCGCAGTGCCGGGTGAATGCGGTGGTTTTGTCTTCGCTTTAAATATAGCAGGGAATGGGCCTTACTTAGGGTCCCTGGGGTGCGGTGGCATTTGGCGGAGATTTTACCATCTGTTCGTCTCCGCAGGACGGGGATTTTAGACGGGGTTGGCTGGACCGAAAGTCAAAGTCCCCGCTATTCCCCGGACCTGGGGGGGGGGGGGCGTGGTTACAATTGATTGGTGCATAATAAACTGTATTTAACAACTTTAACGCAATAATGTTGTACCTCCGAGGGGTCTTAACTGATACGGGTTTTTTACATTGTGATGTTCGTGAGTTTTGTGATACTCATTAGACTAGTTTTTGTGGCTTTCTAACGAGTTGCGTTTAGTAGTGCTGTCATCGAACAAAGATAGAGTATGCAAGGAAACTCGCATCCAATACGTATTAAGTTGAGAAACTTGTGCGTTCGATTGATGTTTCTGTCAGAATTTATATACATGTACAGTGAACCTTCAGTCAAAAATGTAAAGTTGCCTGTGCACATATATATATCGATTTATACTAATGCATGCAAGTGGCGACTCATTTATTTGTGTCAGAATGTCTGTTTCTCTTATCTGAAGTTTCGTCCTACTATACAGCACCTGCACAATTACGTGTGCGTGTTTTTGCAGCTAGAAGATAATGATAAATCTATATCTCCTCTTGTCACGTCATGCGTTTTTTTTAATTTTTTAACTTAATGATGCTTTATATTCTACTTTTATCTTTTAACTTTTTACAACTAGTATCAAGCTATAAGCAAGCTGAACACATCAAGTAATGTACGTGAAGTTAGCGGCCTAACGGCGTGAAGTTAGCGGCCTAGCGGCGTGAAGTTAGCGGCCTAGCGGCCTGGAGGCCTAGCGGCGTGAAGTTGGCGGCCTAGCGGCCTCATTGTTTCCCTAATTCAAAGCAATTGTTCATGCGGTTTATTAAAACAATGATAAATCAATGTTGTTGTTTTTTATACATTAACATCGCGGCCTTAAATTGTTTTCTATTCATAGAATTTTAATATGCATTTTCTTCTGAAACGATGATAAATCAACTTTTTTATTGCACAAATTATCAATCTCAAGCGATTATAAACATTTTCCCCAAAAGTCGATCAAGCAGTTCAGCGGCCTAGCGGCGTGAAGTTAGCGACCTGGCGGCCTAGCGGCCAAGAGGCCTAAAATGGTATCCTATTTCAAAGCATGTTAACATGCCTGTTCTTCTAAACAAAAGATATACTTAATATGGTTATTTATGGTATCTGCATTTCACCAAAAAGCTCGACCAAGCTGCCTAAAAAATCAATTTCAAAGCAATTGTTTATGAACTAATGGACGTTCTTGAAAAGAACGATAAATATATGTTTTTGATTCAGAAATTAACATCCTGTAGCGTTTGTCAACAATTTTCTAAAAAATCGTTCAACCTGTTCAGCGGCTGTGCGGCATAGCGGCCTGAAAACGTTTCCTATGTCAAAGCATGGAAAAAAAGCGAAAGACACAGATCACGAGCTTACAAATTAGTTAAAATAGTTCTTCTAAATATCCCAAATATGGTATGCAACAACTCGGTGTTGAATCATTCGATATTCCAATTGAAACGTTTTAGAAATCAAATGCATTAAATGTTGATTTAAACATTGCCTTTTTTCTTTCAACATGATCGGTATTTACAACAATGATATAGAGTATACAAAAAGAAGCAAATGGGTTGGAAGCATTAAAGGTTGTTGCTACAAGAAATCCATTTTCTAGACAATATTCAGCATGCATTGACAAAATATATGTGCCATTGATGTGGCAACATTTACCAGTACATGAAATGTTCAAGGAAATTGAATATAACGGTCATAAAATAAACAAAGACGAGTCATAAAACAAATCACCTTCCAGGAGTACAGTCGAACCCCGTTGACTCGAACTACCATGAACATCGAGCCAAACTCGTTCGAGTAAACGGGGTTCGGATGTATATGGAGCTTGAAATTGTTCATGCTGAGCATGAACAAGTAGATTTATACTGGCTACAAGCATGATCTTGCGATCAGCTGATTGGTCTTCTTTAAGGCTCGTAGACAAATGGAATGCTTTTTTTCTATATTTCAATATGCAAAAATATACTCGAGTCCTTCTGTGTCTTTAAACAATTGTAACAGTTCAACAAACATGAACATCAAACACATAACGTGGTCTAGACAGTTTGTTAACATTTTCTTTAGCCAAAGGGTCATTTAGTATTTTTAATTAATTTTGTGTCCAATGGGATGGGAGTACTTTTCATATTTGCTGTACTTTTACTTTTGTTAATCAGCAGTCATCTGTAGGCAGATCGGCTGATTAAAACACACGCTGGGCCAATAACTAGACTCACTGTTTGTTAGTGGTCAACATAATATTTTGTCCAAAGAGCAAGGCAGTATTGTCCCATTTGCTAATACATTTCAGTACATCAGCAATCAGCCGGTTTTTTTTAAATTTTAATCAGGTGAAGCGGTAGATATAATCAGTCTTAGTGGGAAATTTACACAATATAATGTAGACCAGGAAAAAATAAAGGTTGTATGTATTTACTTATACAAAATAAACGACTTTTGTGGTCGACGGAAAACATTATCGTTATAGTGCATTACATAACCCCAATTCGAAGGAAAGTATAACACCATACCTCCTGTATGTAGCCCTGGCGAATTAATTATATCATGTCATAACGATTTGACGATACCTGATTTCCAATTGCGGTATTTAAGTATCTATGTTGCCTACAGCCTAAACTAACGATTCAACTAATTGAGTTAGATGATGTGATAATTGCTAATTGATTCTTATCAAGATATTTAAAAAAAAACTTTTACGTGTAAGGAGAACAAACAATATTTATGAAAGTAGACATTTTAGTTTTTTTCTTTTGTCGATGTAAGGTGTGCTTATTCTAAAATTGAGGAACACCCATTCAAGTGGAGCATCACAGAATAAGGTATATTGTCTAGTTTTCTTTATTTTAATCATCCAATAGATACATGGACACATGATATAATACAATGTGATAAATAGCACATAGAGGTGAACGAGTGATACATATATATAACTATGTTTATATACATTTGATTAATAAGATTATAATATACATTTTGACTTGTCATTATATTTATAAATAATAAAATGCCAGGGTAATATAATATTTATATTTTAATATATATGCAGGTTTGAATATTTGTGTACGGGTGAAAGGTCGAAAACTGTCCATTTTGTCAGAGCAAGAACAGAACGAGGCACGCACTGCTGAGGGTTCTGACATGATAGACGATTTCAGGCGTGCCCCTTACTTAAAACATATAAACGACAAGGTCCAAATCATGAATTTTATGGCACTATTGTCAACTTATTGGGGTGAAACTCATAGGCAAATCAAAATAGGTTAGAGCTTATATAAATATAAATATTTATTGTAATCTGTTTGATTTTAACTCATGCAACAAACATGTTCCCTTTTGTCAAACAAACGTCAGTCACATCCCCATTGACGTTGAGTTGTTACAACCTAAAATTGGAATTTTATTAACAAAAACAAATCATTTTTTTTCTAAATTTATTTTTGTTTATGAGATGTCTGTTGACAACATTTCATTTTATTCTCCAATACCGTGACCACGATAGCTTTTGTGATACAGGCAGTATTTTAAGTGGTGTTCTTGGTGTTGGTACTGATATGGAAGATGAAAAATGGAAACAACGATACCAGGGGCGGATCCAGGATGTGATGTTAGAGGGGGCGTAACTTAGGGGCGTAACATTTTGACTTGTGTCCCTCCCTCAGAACCTAACTTATTTGGCTTGATGTGTAGACAGGGGGTTGGGGGTAGTCCACCAAGAAAAAAAATAACAATTTCTAGTCCGAAATGGTGCATTTTGAGCGTATTTCTCTACTCTGTTTCTACTTGGACGATTGTAGGGGTGGGTTAGCAGATGCCCCCCCCCCTCTGCGCTGGATACGCTAGTGGACACCATGACCTTCACCAACATATACGATGAAGAGCTGGCTCAAACATATTCTGTGAATTTCGGAATTTCTGATTTTTAAGCGAAAGTTAATTGATTTTACTCTTCAGGTTAGGGCAAAAATTTAAGGACATTTCTATCTGTATTTCAAACATGCAAAATACATACGCCTACATTTCTATTGTGATTTAAAACATTTGTAACAATAGAAGTATTTCCAGCATGGAAACCTATCATCATTTAATGACTATTAACAACTATGTTCTTTTCAACTTTTCAGATAAAGCATTCTTATATTTGAACAGCAAAAGTTTGTTTTGAATATTCGAAACGGATGATGAAATTTAGAAAAACAAATTTTGAGTGAAGAAGTACAAAATGGCAACTTTTAAAACCATTTTTCGAGCTGGAGGAAAAGCGCTTCTTTTTATGACGGTACTTTTCTGTATGAAACAGTTAGTGATTGACAATAGCCTAGGACCTGTAATTGACAAGATTTATGACGAAACTTTGAGCCACGTGCCCACGTTCAGAAGTATAGCATCTTATTCAATTGATTGTTCAAATCTGAAGGACATAGAGGTACTGGAACATATCGGCTCTGGTAACACAAGAAATGCTTTTTTGGGGATATATCGAGGTGAGAAGGTCGTTGTGAAAACCATCACTCACTCAAACACTTCTTTGGAATGTCTGAAGGTGTTCAACGAATATCAAGATAAGCCGTTACAAGAAATGGTAAAAGCTATAAGCCACTGTTCCAGCAAAGACACACGCCACATGCTACGGGAAATTTTTTACCACGCGGTTTTGAACTTCCGCCCGTTCATAAAAAACTTGGGGTTCTGCTTGAATTATACATCAGCTGGTGGGGTTCAACACAGAAACGATTCGACAATATCAAGCGAAGTGGTGAGCATTTATGAATTTGGAACACAGAGAACGATAGAGGACTTAAGAAAAATGAGATCAAATGTAAAATGGAGATATTTCCGAGAATTATTCGACCTTATACACAAAATGAACAACACGATTATAGGACCAATTGCAATGGTGGACCTGCAACTGAAACACTTGGTAATGAGTAAAGGCGAGCTCAGGATTTATGACCTTGGAATGTATGTAATTGAGGATATCAGATGTGGACCCTTCAAATTAACTTCAAGGAATAGCTTTCTTCCGGGAATTCCCAGTCGAGAATTTTTGAAAGATGACGAATGTCTGTTTGGAGCTCAATGTGTAAATGGAATATGTCAGGACATGCACCATAAGATGAATATGTTTATAACCGTAATGAAGGTCATCAATGATTGGCTGAGCAAATAATATTTGTCGGAAGATACTCATATGAGTGGCGAATCCTTGTAAATGAAATGTATGCACACAAAAGTTAACACACTCGAATTCCTACAATTATTTTGTTTGCAACAGATAAGCATATATAAAAGTCGACACGAATGCTGATTCTTGAAGCTGCACTCTCACAGATTGAACGTTTTGACAACTTTTTATGTTTTGGAACGAGCAGATTTTTGCGAAAATGCATGAAAACCAGTTATATATAATTGATATATATAAATATAAGACTGCTGTCAAAAAATAGAATGCAGATTTTTATATTTAAGTTCAATAATGGATGTTTTATGCATTTTTCTTAAACCGTTAGTAACGGTTTTAGCCATAAAACATTAATTTTCGTGCAGCTTTAAACAGCATTTCTCTTTTAATTTATTCTAATAAAACAATGATGATTTTTAATCTGAGTTCTCTTTAAACACATCCAAAATTATTAAAGTTTCATTTTGTTTTGGAAATTTTTCAATCATCTGCTGGTATTTATATGTAACTCCAGTTTCCAGGGAAATAATTATGATATAAATCCAGACAATTGAGTAATTTGTAGAAAAATGCATTCTAGGTGTTACAAGAAGGCTGTTTGCATGTAACACCACTGTCAGTGTGTGTATACCACGTGATAAATTACGTCATAAATGCTACATCAGGAGGTAACCTTATGCTTCGAATATGACTTAAAGGCCCAGTTTAAGAAATGTTTGGCATGATAATCCCCTGCTGTGCATCTCCTGTAATTTGCACTGGTAGTAGGGGCCAATTTCCTGTGTATTTGTTGATTGGCTCAGGGCCATTTAGGGTTTGATTTTTGATTTGATTTGATTTGAAATGCATGGTCACCATCGTTATATACATCCAAATTGTGAATCATCCTGGTTAAATCATGTTTATGGGCTATGATATATTACATAAATCTTATTCTTATTCTATGACATTGTAAAAATAACATTAATATTATTTAAAAACACACACACACCAAAAACAACAACTAAAAGAAAAAAATGTATTGTCCATTTCTATAATAAAACCTCCAAAACTGCACAGCATGATACTCAGATCAGAGACCCGATAAGACAGCACAAGGGAAGGCAATTAGATTTACATCAATACACAAAGGTTGTGTACTATATACCGATTGATTTTTTTTTTTTTTGGGGGGGGGGGGGGTGGTCACTTATAGAATAATAAGCAAAATACCGAGGTAGCATTTATGACGCAATTTATCACGTGGTATACGCACACTGAGTGTGCAATCACAACCAATGGCAATCCATGTTTATGGCTTCTATCAAAGCTTAGATGGATTAAAGGTAATCCTTTTGTTTCTTTGCAATTCACTCACTGAGTCGGCTTCCAATGTCACTTTCTTCAATTCAAAATGATCCAGTTCTTAAATGGAATTTTAATGGCCCATCACAAATAAGCTTCTGATACAGTGTGTGTTTACCACGTGATGAATAGCGTCATAAACGCTACGTCGGAAGGCAACATTTTGCTTCGAATGAAGACTTTAAACAAATATAACTTTACCATTTCTTAACCATTTTAAATGAAACATAGCGCAGTCATCGCCGCCTACGGAGCCCCGCCTTCTGTGTTTTACCACAGTTTGATCGAGAGTTTAGTTTCTTAAAAAACTTCGGCAAACCTTTTCACAATAGCGCCGTCTGACTGAGCACTGTCAAAACAGTTTTAGAAACAGATTTGTCGAGGTGTTTGATGAAACTTATTACCATACCAAACTCCGGTAATAAAAGGAAGGCGGGGCTCTTTAAGCGGGATAGACTGCCCTTTGTTTCAACAGAAATGGCGTAATAAAAGTTAAGTTATCTTTGATTTAAGTCTTCATTTTAAATAAAATATGGCCTTCCGACGTAGCATTTATGACGTAATTTAACACGTGGTATACAGACACTGTGAGAGGTTCAGGACAACTTAACGGTCATTCAAGTTGAAAGTTGGCGGATAGAGCATATTATTTGTTTTAAACGGGTCATGCTACACTTATACCATTCCATTTTCAACTTTTGAATACTTAAGTTTCATTCCATTAGCATACATTAAAAGTCGACGTGTACTTAATTGAAATGGTTTGTAAAAAGCCAATTGAGTTGTGGATTTGACAACTTGAACGCTCATTTAGGGAAAGACATTTCAGTTTTTGATTCAAAGCGATTCAACTCTTATATTTATGGACAAAATTCATTTTACATGGAATATCTTTGATACATGCTTTTTAAAACTGTATCTCATGTTTCTTGTCAATCTAAATGACTAAGTTATAGTAGAAACAAGACGTTTGAAAGACCTGGATAGTAAAAACCATGGGTGCAATAAAATAAAAAAAACTTTTCTCAAGTGTGTTTTAAGAAAATCTGATAAACTGATTTAGAGTCAATTGCAGACATCCGTTTTATGAAATTCGATAAAATGCATCAAAAGAAAAAAAACAACGTTTATTGCAGTTTAATTATACCACGTTCATTTTTAAATTTCAATTCATATATTTTTCCTGTGATAATGTAAAATAGCATTTTGTCCATTTTAATATGATAACAAACTTTAATATATATCTTCTTTTGAAATAGGTTATTTGGCCTGTAAAAGGAGGTATGTTCAATTTAACCAAGATCATGTTTAAACACACAGCTGTCAAGGCCAAACAACAAGCTAATTGACAATGACAATGACATCAATTATCATGTTTAAACACACAGCGGTCTAGGTCAAGGCCAAACAACCAGCAAATTGACAATCATGTCAATTATCATGTTTAAACACATATCGGTCCAGGCCAAACAACCAGCTAATTGACAATGGCGTCAACTATCATGTTTAAACACACAGCGGTCCAGGCCAAACAGCCATCGTATTGACAATGACGTCACATATCAAGTTTAAACACACATCGGTCCAGGCCAAACAGCCAGCTGATTGACAATGACGTCAAATATCATGTTTAAACACATATCGGTCCAGGCCAAACAGCCAGCTAATTGACAATGGCGTCAACTATCATGTTTAAACACACAGCGGTCCAGGCCAAACAGTCAGCGTATTGACAATGACATCAAATATCATGTTTAAACACACATAGGTCCAGGCCAAACAACCAGCTGATTGACAATGACGGCAAATATCATGTTTAAACACACAGCGGTCCAGGCCAAACAACCAGCTGATTGACAATGACGTCAAATATCATGTTTAAACACACAGCGGTCCAGGCCAAACAGCCAGCTGATTGACAATGACGTCAAATATCATGTTTAAACACACAGCGGTCCAGGCCAAACAGCCAGCTTATTGAAAATGACGTCAACTATCATGTTTAAACACACAGCGGTCCAGGCCAAACAGCCAACTTATTGACAATGATGTCAATTATCATGTTTAAACACACAGCGGTCAAGGCCATACAACCAGCTAATTGACAATGACGTCAAATATCATGTTTAAACACACAGCGGTCCAGGCCAAACAACCAGCTGATTGACAATGACTTATACAATGAACTAATTGTTTCCCTCTTTAAGTCATATTCATTTTATAGTTATAGTTTTAACACGATGCTTTTCCCTCGTTATTTTCAGCTCTACTTTAAATACATGCTTTCTTTGGCCTAAATATAAATATACATATAAGTGTAAGGAACCTTTTTAAGAAAATATGATTTTTTTGGAAAATTATTAATTTACCCTCCAGCAGAGTCTTATTTATTTAATTTTGTTTTCAACGAGTTGTGATGACTTACTTCATTAATATCTTCATTCTGCGTTGTTGTTTTTTTTGTTTGTTTTTTTAAATTTATTCCTCGAGTTTGAAGTGAATAAGAATACTTAAAAGTAACTATATGCAGTATACTGTTGTATATAATATACCATTCTAGGTTAACATAACACGTTTGTTGTATAGTGTTTGTATTTATTTACTATTTACTTGTACATACTATTGCTACATGGATGATAAACTGTATGTTTAAATCCAAATACAATACATTCTGATTCTGATTCTGATTCTTATACACTTTCCAGATCTCTAATAAACTATGTCAATATTCAACTCGTTTGTATACTGTACTGTTTTTGATACAATCCACTTCTGGCACATTGTACATAACATAATTATAATATTATGGCAAATATAATGAATATTAATATCATTTCTTTCTTCTTAAGTGCACATTCAAAGAATGGAAAATCAATTTCCACCATCATTAAAACGGAATAACCTGCATATGCGACATGAAATGGATTTATTTTGTTCGCAAGGAAATATTACTTCAAACCATGTACACTGTGATCCTAATTTGTTTTGTTGTTTGTATGTGATGTTACTATGTTTGTGCCTATAGTAAATCGTCGTTTGTATGTGATGTTACTATGTTTGTGCCTATAGTAAATTGTCGTTTGTATGTCATGTTAATATGTTTGTGCCTATAGTAAATTGTCGTTTGTATGTGATGTTACTATGTTTGTGCCTATAGTAAATTGTCGTTTGTATGTGATGTTACTATGTTTGTGCCTATAGTAAATTGTCGTTTGTATGTGATGTTACTATGTTTGTGCCTATAGTAAATTGTCGTTTGTATGTGATGTTACTATGTTTGTGCCTATAGTAAATTGTCGTTTGTATGTCATGTTAATATGTTTGTGCCTATAGTAAATTGTCGTTTGTATGTCATGTTACTATGTTTGTGCATATAGTAAATTGTCGTTTGTATGTGATGTTACTATGTTTGTGTCTATAGTAAATCGTCGTTTGTATGTGATGTTACTATGTTTGTGCATATAGTAAATTGTCGTTTGTATGTGATGTTATTATGTTGGTGCCTATAGTAAATCGTCGTTTGTATGTGATGTTACTATGTTTGTGCATATATTAGTAAATCGTCGTTTGTATGTGATGTTAATATGTTTGTGCCTTGTTTGTGCCTATAGTAAATTGTCGTTTGTATGTGATGTTACTATGTTTGTGCCTATAGTAAATTGTCGTTTGTATGTGATGTTACTATGTTTGTGCCTATAGTAAATTGTCGTTTGTATGTGATGTTACTATGTTTGTGCCTATAGTAAATTGTCGTTTGTATGTGATGTTACTATGTTTGTGCCTATAGTAAATTGTCGTTTGTATGTGATGTCACTATGTTTGTGCCTATAGTAAATTGTCGTTTGTATGTGATGTTACTATGTTTGTGCCTATAGTAAATCGTCGTTTGTATGTGATGTTACTATGTTTGTGCCTATAGTAAATCGTCGTTTGTATGTGATGTCACTATGTTTGTGCCTATAGTAAATTGTCGTTTGTATGTGATGTCACTATGTTTGTGCCTATAGTAAATTGTCGTTTGTATGTGATGTTACTATGTTTGTGCCTATAGTAAATCGTCGTTTGTATGTGATGTTACTATGTTTGTGCCTATAGTATATTGTCGTTAGGGCCCATTGCCTTGTGCCCCTGAACAGGGAGTATTTTTAAACTTTCGACTAATTGGCTTGTCCCTGTATTTTTCTCAATGTATTACTAGTGAATATATATTTATGTAGTCTGCATCATTGTATCTTTTACAAAAAAACTAACAAGCACGTTTATGTACAATTGTTAACAAAACAGTCCACAACAATCTTTAAACTTCGTGTGACTTAAATGTAAAGTCATACAACTGAATAGTCAATGCATCATATTGACTCACCGTCAGACCCTGACAGGAATACAATGGTAACAAACTCAAAGCATAATCAGTAAATTTACTAGATACTGTTAACAAACATTTCTTTAAACAATATATAGCAATTATGTCACTGTTTTGAAATCTAAGCCCACTCTCTTTCTAAAATATCGTTACGTGCCCATACAAAATGGCGCGTTTTTCTTAAAAAGTGTATTTAAATGACTTTTAATTTAAAACCTAGGCATATAATAAAAAGGAAAATTGTTTGTTTCAGTGTACGATAGAAATATATTTCACCTCGTGAAAGTTATCGTTCAAGATGATTAATCTATTTCAATGTGCTTGTTCAACAGTATCTGGGTAAGAGTTCCTTCGTTTTTAGATTCATGGTCCTGGTTTACCTATGGTGAACGAAAGGTGTCTTTAGGTTAGAACTGTCTGTGGTTATAAGAACATATCAAACAGTGCGTTGGCAGTTTTGAAACCAACATACCTTCATTTTGCCGGACAAACGCACTTAAATATGACACAGATACTGATGCAAGATTGGAGTTGTCCTCCACGAATCGCAATCTTTTGGAACTAATTACTTAATAAACACCCTGGACTAATGCACTTACCCTAACTACCAAGTGAACGAATCAACAATGGACATATGAACAATTCAAAATATAATTCAATATATTTGTTCAAATGCATATTTGGCAATAAACACTCGAACAGTAACTGCCACTATTTCAGTACCCGTATGCATTTCTCGAGCAAAAAAAACACGCACAGAACAACAGCGATGTAGTTTGGGATTTGAAAATAAATAGTTATTCTGCTATTTTTTATTCCTGGTAAGGTAAAACAAATATAAAAGCATCATCGAAACCACCCGAAAACATTTTGTGTCAGCAAATCATTATATACAAAGGTACCAAATTCATTATATGTGTGGGCCATTATAACAACAACAACAAGCGAGTGTCTGCTACTTTACATGATAGCCAAACTCAAACTGCTTTTTGCGATAATAAAAAAAAACGACAATAACATATCTTCGTACTTATAGAGCCTGAAATCTAAGTTTAACCCTACGGATACAAAATGATATACCGAACTTGTGTTTGATATGCAAACAGATGTTGTTGGGAATGCAATCTTTTTTGAACTTTTACATTCGGAAATAGCAACCATTTTTTGTACCAACTGAACATTTCACACAATGTAGGGAAAGCAAACTATGCATTGTAAAACATATATCATAATAACCGAGTCTTGTATGCAATTTTCCCATTATACTGCGCTATGTTTCGCTTAAATTGGTAAGAAAATATAGAACTTATAGCGATTTTCCTTTTCGAATTGGACCGCTTGTTACTTAAGGCGATATTCTAATATGACGTCACAAACCACGTGGTATGACTACAATGGATATTATGTTACTCCATCTCCACTTTTAGAAATCACACTCATATTTCTACAAATTGTTAAGCGTTCAATGCATTCTGGAATAAAATGAGTTTCCTTTTGAGAAAATGTGGAATACAGAGATGTTTGCGAAATGGTTTTGCTATAAAATATCGCAAATCTAGTAGTTCTACATCAACATACTATAAACTACATTTGGAATTTTTATAAACAAAGCGTATTTTCTCAGTATAAATTGAACAGACAAGATTTTACTATACATAAATTTTTCAAAATTAAATTGGAAAGAAAGTATATTTAGTACAAAATCAACTGTATAGTATGTTCATTGCCAAAGTATAACATAATATTTAAATTCACATCAATATAAATACTTTATTGATTCGTCAGCATCATGAAATTTTTATTTACATTTTGAAATATTGTTGGTATATCTATATGTAAATTGATGAAACATGTGTCCTTCTATTCATAAACAAAGTATAAAATCATGGAAATATGTAAACCTACATCGACATAAACCCTTGAATGGTTAATTGGATTTTGATATATTAATTGATTGCTTATACATATAAAAGATATATATGCTAAACAAAGCGATGCTTCTCGACAAAAGGGATTTGTTGAACGTAAGACGAATGCTTCTTCTAACTAGCGGAAAAACGCTTCTCATTATGGCGTTTCTCTTCTTTGCCACATTCGGACCGATAAACAACATTTGTGAAATAAAAGTGCACTTGGTTTCTAACGGAACTCGAAACCACGTGCCAACGTTCAGAAGTATATCATCGTATTCATTCGATTGTTCAAATGTCAAGGATATAAAATTACTGAACAAAGTCGGCGCTGGTACGACTAGAAACGGGTTTCTGGGAATGTATCGAGGTAAAAAGATAATTATGAAAACTGTGAATAACTCAGAAAATTCTTTAAAACGCCTAAAGGTGTTCCAGAAATATCAAGATAAGCCGTTAAAGGAAATGATTAAAGCTGTTGGCAACTGTCCCAATAAAGACGTACGCCAAATGCTACTAGAAATTATTTTCCATGCAGTTTTGAACTTTCGACCGTTCATCAAAAACTTCTGGTTCTGCTTAGATTATACAGCTTCTGATGGTGATGAATACAAAAACGTTTCGCCATTATCAAGAGAGATTATAGGCATTTATGAATAAGGAAATCAATTATCGGATGAACAGTGGAGAAAAGAAATATCATTCTCTAAGAAACAGGAATATTTCAACGAACTTCTAGACCTAATTCAGAAAATGAACAACACGATCATAGGACCAGTGACAATGGTTGACATTCAACTAAAACATTTGCTTACGGTAAACGGTGAGCTCAGGATTTATGACCTTGGACTGTATGTCGTTGAGGACTTCAAATGTGGAAAGGTTAATAAAGTTTACGACATGTTTCAGGCAGTTCCCAGTCGACAACATTTGAAACATGACGAATGTCTGTTTGGAGCTCAATGTGTTAATGGACTTTGTCAAGACATGCATCACAAAATTAATATTTATTTAATCGAGCGGATTTTCAGAATGTGGCTTTGGTAATATTGATGATTTATTAAATTATTTTTATCATCATTTTATTTCTATTAATATTTGTGTTTTATTTTATCATATCTAAGTACATGTACTCTCTCTCTCTCTATATATAAGTTCAAATCTGCGGTCGACTTACAATTAGCAAGGGTGCAATTATTTAACGCTCAAAGCGCACACTAGGCCAAACCTAAACAGTCGTCGCCAAAATTGCGGCCATGCAGGTTGTTTCCAGACACCTTAGAAGCTAAAAACACTAAATATGACCAAACTGAGTGACACTTAATACCTCAAAACTGAGTTACACTAAATATCTCCAAACTGAGTGACACTAAATATCTCCAAACTGAGTGACACTAAATATCTCAAAACTGAGTGACACTTAGCGCAGGCAGGCAGGCAGGCAGGCAGGCAGTAAGTAAGCAATCAAGCAATCAAGCAAGCAAGCAAGCAAGCAAGCAAGCAAGCAAGCAAGCAAGCAAGCAAGCAAGCAAGCAAGCAAGCCAGCAAGCAAGCAAGCAAGCAAGCAAACAAGTAAGTAAGTAAGTAAGTAAGAAAAGTTTCAATAATAATTTGAAACTCATTCACAACAATTATCACTATAGGCCTAACTGGTTCCATTTTAAATCCAGCCCTGACCATCCTAGGTCACAGACATTTGTTCATAGTAGTTTTTTTCATAATATCTTGAGTGGTTTATAGAGATTTATCAGTGAAATAAAAATGATATTCCATTTTTTCAAATAGTGAAAATTTCAATTTGGAAATATTGGAAGAAATGGGATCATATCCCCAAATTTGGACATGTGTACAGTCGTTTCACAACTTTCATCAACCTTCAAGCATCACGTCAACTGTCGGAACATTGCTGTCGACGTCCTTGAATGGGGACCTGATATTTAAATTTATGTGAAAAAAATGAGTAGTATTTTAGATACGTTATACTAGTAATATGCGGAATATGCGGAATGAATCGTACGCCAGATATTTGTAAATTTGTCAAATATTTGTAGATGTGACACTGTGTTCAGTATTAAAGTTACATTTCCGTGTAAATCAGTTCATATCTTAGCATTACCCATCATTATTCAACTGATTAAAATTTCATGTGAAGCTACTTATGTGACAAGCTTTATTACCTGAACCCGGGGGTCATGTGCACTAAGGGAGCCCCATCAATGGTTTACGTGGACATTTTTGCAAAAACCACTAACCGTGCAGATTGTTACAAATCAGATTGAATAGCTTAATACATTGCGTGAGTAAAAAGCCAAAAGGTGTGTGTAAACAGTGTTTAAAATACAATAGCAGGAACTTGTAGCAAATACACGAATATAAGGCTTGTTACTTAAAAAAGAAATTACAAGACAAAACCGACCTATCCGCCCTGTTTTTCAGACAAATCACAGGAAATATACATACTATTTAATTGTCCTTATGAAAAGTATTGTCTTTAAAGACTGCATTTGAACAAATATCAACATTTTATTATCGGTTCCAGATTTGATATCTTAGTTTTAACACTCCTAATGATTTGCTACACTTTATTTTGCTAACAAAAATGTATTTTACATAAACATGAGCGAGTCCCTTTAAACGACGGAACATCAGCAGTGTATCCTACTTTGCACATTTAATCATTCTGAAAATATCCTCTATACCAGAGAAACCTGTGAATCTGCCTCTCCAGGCAACATGACGAAGCACAATGCCATTTCCGCAGCCGACCTCTGCTTTCAGTACTTTGATTGAGGAAAGTTATTTGGGTATTAACGATTCAGAACATTCTCTGTTTATTTCACCGATTAATTTTCATCTTGAAATTTCACTCTTCTTTCAGCATCACTGAAATATGGTTAGGCCAAACAATTGGGTATATTATAACGTTATCAATTTATATGCATGAAGTCATACAAGTTTGAATAGCTTGATTCCCAACTTTTGAGGTCATAGAATTCAAACATGAAGCTCATTTCAGCCCTTTTTGATATCGCAAATGGCGTTTCAAACGAATATTAAGTGCGTAAAAATGGTTTAAAATTACTACGATACATTTCATTTTCGATCTACTTTTATTTAGCATTAAGTTATTTCCATTCCTTTTGCCTATATAACGAATTCTGTAAAATTTAACACATTGCCATCAAATGATCTTAGGATCGCAGTTTAAATGAGCATATATCATGCAAAAAATCAAGGCTATCATTTATTATAATTTCACCATATATGTCCCCTGTACAAACCAATTGTTTGTTCTCCAGGTTTCCATTGTCGAAAAGAGATTGAGTGGTCTACCCTTGATATATGTTTAATGCACTTCGAAGGGAAATATTATATCTTCGCTCGAATATACAATCCAATATAGACAATGAAATAAAACAATAACAATAACAAGAGGGCCATGATGGCCCTAAATCGCTCACCTGAGTTAAAGAGTTTAACCTTTGTTATTAATATAGCTTGTTTCTCAAAGAATATTGAACAAGAGCTGTCAAAGTATGTGACAAATGCCCCCCAATGTGACACTGATCTATGAACAAGTACATAAAAAGTTGATCTTGCCTTTATGTGTCAAATACATATTGCAAGTTATATTAAATTGCCTCTGAGCATAGAAAAAAAACAATCATACTAAATGACAGCCAACACTCTTTATGTCCTCATATTCAGCATTCCATTGTGAATAAACACTTAGTGTATCTTTCACCTTAGAGGTAGGGACATGGGTCTTGCACACGACACGTTGTCTTGGTATGTCAAAAACATATGGCAAGTCATTTTAAAATCTGTCCATATAAGAGTAAGTCACAGCGCGGACACGACAGCCTATATTTTCCTTCAGGTTGCCATGGCAACCAGAGTTCTGCATGGAATTAATTTTTTTGAACAATTTTGAAAAAGCACCAACCAAGGATCATTCCTATGAAGTTTCATCAAAATTGTCCAAGCGGTTTAGGAGAAGAAGATGATTGTAACCAATTGTTGACACTTTTCCTTTAGGTTGCCATGTCAACCAGAGTTCTACATGAAATTAATTTCTTTGAACAATTTTGAAATAGCACCAACCAAGGATCATTCCTATGAAGTTTCATCAAAATTGTCAAAGCGGTTTAGGAGAAGAAGATGATTATAACCAATTGTTGACATTTTCCTTTAGGTTGCCATGGCAACCGGGCCAAACAAAATTATGTGAACAAATTTAAGAGAGGTCCATGCAAGGACACTTCAAACCAAATTTGCTGAAGATCTATCAAGGGGTTCATGCGAAGAAAATGTTAAGGTTTTTTTTACTAATTTTAGCTCTGGTGGCCCTTAAAAGGGGCCAAACAAAAATATTTGAAAAGACCTGACAGAGGCCCATGCTAGGATGCTTCAGACTTGAAGATCCATCAAGCAGTTAATAAGATCAAGTTGTTATTTCTATTTTTTGCTCTAGTGACCCCTAAAAGGGGCCAAACAAAACCATTTGAACAACGTTGAGAGAGGACCATGTAAGGATGCTACATATCAAGTATGGAGTCATTCTGACCTTTACTTTCAGAGGAAAAGATGTTTAAGTGACAGGACAATGTAAAAACAAATGACCCCTGAGCAAGGCCAATTTGACCCCGGGACAATAATTTGAATACCTTTGGTGTAGGTCCACTATGTAACACTATATACCAAATATTTTGGAGAAGAGGATTTTTAAAGTTTTATTATATAAGACTATATAAAAATATTGAAAACCTAAGCCTATGAACACGGGACGTGGCCAATTTTGACCCCAGGGCTAAAGTTTGAACAATCTTAATAGTGGTCCGATAAACAATGCTTCATACCAAATATCTAAGGCCTTCGCCTTTTGATTTCGGAGAAGAAGATTTTATAAGTTTTCATCATATACATATATAAGGAAACCCATGACCGCCCGGGTGGGGCCATTTTTTGACCCCAGGGCCAAAGATTGAACAATATTGGTACAAGACAACTAGATGATATATCATGCCAAATATCTAAGCTCTTGTCACTACTTGATTTTACGTGTGTATCTATATATATGTATATTTGTTATTAATTGTTGTATGTGGCCCATATTGAAAATTGGTATGTGTACTAAATATGTTATCCAGTTTAAATTAAGACGTTACTTGTCTTTGTGAGTTCGGAGAAGATTTTTTAAGTTTTCACTATAACACATATAGAGAAAACCCATCAGCCCCGGGGCGGGGCCAATTTTGACCCCAGGGCCATAATTTGAACAAACTTTGTAGAGGTCCACTAGACGATGAATCATGCCAAATATCTAAGCTCTAAGCCACGTAAGTTCAGAGGAGATGATTTTTGAAGTTTTCACTATAAACATATAGAGAAAACCCATGACCCCCCGGGGCGGGGCCAATTTTGATCCAAGGGCCATAATTTGAACAATCTTGGTAGAGGACCATTTGGTGATCCTACCTACCATATATCAACGGCCTAAGCCTTGTGGTTTGGGAGAAGAAGATTTTTAAAGTTTTTCCTTTCCATTGCCATGGCAATCAGAGTTCTGCATGGAATTAAATTCTTTGAACAATTTTCAAAGGGGATCACCCAAGGAACATTCCTGTGAAGTTTGGATGAAATTGGCTAAGCGGTTTATGAGGAGATGTCGTTTAAAGTAAAAGATTACGGACGGACGGACGGACAGACGGACGACGGACGGCGCCGGACAAATTGTGATCACAAAAGCTCACCTTGTCACTATGTGACAGGTGAGCTAAAAAACTGAGACTGAAATATGTTAAATAAAGAACGAGCAGGTGCACTTTGTTTTGAATGTGTCCGGAAATGTCACCACTATATTGCCACGTGTATGAGCTGAAACAAAATCTCCAACCAATTATCGCCCATCTTCTACCATCTGTTTAACATCAGCTACATGTTTCCAGATGTTTCTGCCATCCGTTACAGTGGCCATCTTGATTTGCTTTATTAACCGGGCTTAATTACTTTTAATATGACCGACCAGGTGAAATTAATGTTAATAGCTATGAACAAACATTGATAACCGCCCTAAATGAAGTGCTATCTTTATCGGTCCACTGACGCACATTTATTTTATAATTCTGGGCGCTCCTTTAACGTATGTGCTTACCTTATTGCACAGTCTAAACATTAGCGAGGGTAAATGAAACATACTATTTAAAAATCGAATAACGTTTTCATAACTAAATTCATTTCTACCAAATATAAATATTAAGGTTTATATAATTTAAGAGTTAAGCCACATATTTTAGAATATCTATATTAAGTAAAATGGCAATTCAGTTATAGAAAAGCATCTCTAACTCGGACATATGTTTCGTTTAAGTCTGACGTATCCTGTCTTCCATTGAAATATTAGATTTTTTTAAAAACATTTTATATGGTTTAAGTTATTAGGATAAGTAACCCTAATCAACATGTTGATTTCAAACCATTTCAACAAAAAATGTTATGTGCATAGGTTTCTAGCGACGAAATCAAAGCGTTCCTCGTAGAATGATGTCCAACATATTGTTTGACCAAAATGGCCAATGACACATGCATTGAGCAATGCCTATTGATACATAAAGGATAAAACAACCGCTCGTTTGAACATTAGCAATGTTTGGCACTTGCTACTGTTTCCATATTGATGTGTTGATGTTATTTCTACCAACTGGGGATATTACTATATATACATATTTATGGCAATGGGGTCATTTTGGTAATTTATTCAATGAAAATATTGTTTGTCAGGAAGTACATCTAAATGTTCATGGATTACATAGATCGTTTTCCCAGAATCCGGGATATTCTAAACCATTATCGTACACCAGAGCAATGATGCTATGCGTACAACATTAAATTTAAAATCCTTCGATTAATAAGAACACCAACATTTTTAAGTTGACAATGGGATGGCGCTTAATGTTTTGAGATGAGAGGATTCAAGACTCCGCATTCAATTAACTAAACAAAGATAGGTTTGTCGTCAACAAAAAATTAAACAAGAATACGAAGATAAATGAGTTGCGCTACGTGTAAAGGGTTTATATAACAAACAAGGTAATAATGGAACTGAATCATAAAATAGTAATGATATTGTAGATTTTAATATAGAAAATGAAATACTTCAAAGGCTGTGGTATGTTATAGGAGAAGGAAAATTATAACGCAAATGTTCACCAGCAATCTTTTATATATTTGAAATAATACATTGTTAGTATGTTTGTTTTAACCGAAGCTAAGCAATTGTCCAACTTTGAGTGAATACTGAACTGCAGAGAATGTTCTTGGCCCAACGGTTAAAGATGTTTCCTGAGCGGAGGATTCCATTTCTAACTGTGTTCTGATTCTGGAAGTCAAGTGTGTCATTCGAATCACGCCCGGCGGGTAGGTCAACGACGCAAACGTCATGTTACATCGGACTTCGTTGTCAGACATTGGCTTCAAATATACATTTATGTCATCATTTAAATATACTTTTAGCCCTTCTTTTTACGTAGAAAATTATTTCAAAAATATTTTATTTACATCATCCCGACACTGATATTGAGACCAATATAGTTTTTATGCAATGCCATCAAGCATTTGCGAGCATAGTCGAAAGCAATAACTAACAATAAAATCATAACAATCGACTTATCTATTTGAGTTAATAAACATTTGATTCAGCGGAGCTTATTTTTTTTGTAAATAGCGAAAACGATAACATAACATCGTCCTACCGTGCGTATACAATATGAGGACAGGACCACGGGTCTGATGTACGACACCGTTCCGTCGTTCCTAACTTCCACTCGGACATCTTTTTCGTTAAAGTCTGGCGTATCCTGTCTTCCATTGAAATATTGAGAACTAAAATTGAAAGTTAAACATTTCTTGTATGGTTTAATTAGTATGAATGTTTATTTTTTATCAACTTGTTGATTTCAAACCTCTGCAACATAAGATTGTTATGTACTAAAGTTAATATCAACACAATCAAAGCGTTGAATCAATACCAACAAGGAAATTTTACATAAATATTATAAAGAGAAAAAGTGCTGGACTCGACCATTCAGGATTTAATAAGGATAGGGATTTAATTTTAACATGGAAATGAATTTATAATAATATAAGTTTGTGAAACAAAGACAACGACGTACCTGTTCTGGTGTTTAATGTCCGGAGCCCACACTGATTGAAGAGGTAAATATACCGCGTTACTGCCACTGTATTTTTCCGGTGACCAGGAGAGCCGCATGTCTTGCCATGTTAACCACATGTAACCTTCGAAGGTCAGTCGAACCATAATATTGTCTACTAATCGGTCCTATGTAAAGCGAAAATTACAATAATATTACATTTTGGAAACTTTATATTACCAGCTTATGAAATGTAATACTTTAAACTAAAGGTTAATTATTCAATTGCAATGCGCAACATGTTCTTCACATTATTCTTATTATACATATACTGAATTTTACATATTTTTTTTATCAAATATGCCATGCAAATGAAAAGGGTTATATTCAACAATAAAAAAAAATATGTGTAAAAAGTGGTTTGAGTATTAAAGAATTGAATTGCACATACACGTTTATCACCAGTAACCATGTAAATGGACATTCCTATGCCAACTGTCAGTGGAGGTCCACTAGATGGTGGAAGGTCTATATTGGAGTAGAAAGACATTAAATCAGGTATCAACCTTGCTGAGCTCTCTGACCACACCACTTGTTTCTCCTTTGTCGTTGATGGCGATGTTGGACTTGGTAAACTTGTTGCCATGGGTCTTTCCTGCTTATGCAAATCTGTCCCCCTATTTATAAGAATAAATCTTATTCAATGAATAATTATGTATAACAGAATAGTTACCTATGAAATAGTGGTTGTCTTGTATGGTATAGACACCCGAATGGAAATTAAATCTTAACGTTTAAGCAAAGTAAATTCGAAGGGCAATTCTTGATGGTATATTTGTAATTAGTCTACTTAATACTAGAGAAGCCGTCATAATTGTAAGATTCATTTTACTTCTAAGGTAGTGAAGCAGTCTATAAGCATTGCAGGTATTCACAACACAAGACGATTGATTTTGATATGAATAAATTGACATTGTTTAATTAGCCCAATGCAAATTTTGAACATGCCCCGCCAAGCCTCAACCCCGCTCACCAACTCCCAAAATATAATAAAGAAACAATTGTTTCAAAATATTGACGAAAGTATAGAGAAATTGATGCGTGTGAGGTCTGTCGGTCGTGTTTTTTTTTCGTTTGTATGTGGTATGTGTACGTTTATTGTACATTTGACTGTAAACATGTTGTTATTATTAGGTTTTAAAAGATGTACTTACAAAACAGTTTTTTTAAGAATTAGCGTGTAAGTAACACTGGAGTATGGCTCCGGGCAACACGCAAAAAACGTATCCTCGCGGATGACCTCTCCTGACACGAACATTACTGTTGGGTTAAGGTTGTTATCAAAATCGTCCAGGCCAATTTCCGCCGTTTCGTTCTTCAATTTCAGATCGAATCCGGTGTACGTCAATGAATGAAATCCTAACTTGCATTCGAGATTCTTCTCCTGAGTATTCTGGAACACAATTGTATATTCGGCACACTCAATTAATATACTACATTCAGCAATTTGGGGTATTCAATAATTCAAAATAATTAAAAAAACTCATTCGTTTATTTAATTAAAGCAATATTTAAAAAGGTCTCGGACTGTGATAATGCATGTATTCTATTTTCTATTTGAATCACCCAAGTGTAAATGACATTTATACTCGCAAATAAGATATTTTGTTTTAAACATCAATATTCAAAAGCAAATTATTCCTTCGAAAAAAACTCATAACAGCATTACTTTGAAGTCATTTTTGTGTAGCTTGGCGAATCTGAACTTCAAGCTAAGGACCTTAATTCAATAAAAAAAATAAGTAAAAGGGAGTGTATATAAATATGATAGAGTCTCATATAGTGTCTGATGTATTTCCAAGGTCCATACGATGCTTTATTAAAAAGATATATATCTGACATACCAACAAACTTCCACACTGATCCACTGACTTACTATATGCTAATGAGGCAGATATGTTGGCGGGGCATAGCATCAATGTTGATTAGTGAAAAATCGTTGATAGGTACTTGCTCATTTTTTGTAAAATGCACTTTTTGTGCATGCCGAAATTAAGTGTGGCAAATTATTAGGAGTGTTAAAACTAAGATACGAAAAGCTTGAACCCTTCAACAAATGTTGATATTTGCTCAAATATCGTCTTTCAAGACCACAATTTCCAAGCTCTGTTATTGTGTGATTGGTTGATTTACATTATCACGTGATGTTATAAATGTATGTATCGAACTCCATATTGTCTAGTTGATCAGATGTGATGTTGGAGAATCTGTTGTTGTTTTTTACTTAATTGGCGTGGGTTCGCACCTCGTCCCGCTATTTTTATACTATACAGTTTCTGTCCTTTTTCTGTAAATTCGATATCATAGAGTAAAATATGATACATAAGTGTCATTACTGTTTTACCGGAAAACCGTCCAACCAAAACTTCTTAAAAATGCAAATAATTAGTATTTAAAGCTACATAAAATTGAAGCTATTCAGAAAGTCACGTGATATCCAAATTTGGAAATGCCGTTGAGCGCGCTAAATTTAGATTACTCTTGGATTATACTTTCGGTTTAGCTACATTTTGTAATTGCATTTTGTATCATTCTGGGGGTAAAATTGTCAAAAGTCGTATAGAAGCCATTTGGATATGCATACAAACAATAAGTTAATATTACTTAAATATAATGGGATGTTCAGATTATTATTTAAATAAAACACGAGTCATGGTTTTAACTAGTGTATGAACGATAGGAATGTAACTGATGTATGTATACGTGTAGTGTACTATATGCATGTTACGTAAATACTTTATATGACTTTATAATTTTACAAGCTGGTGTAGGACTTAAAATGGGAGAGGGAGATCAGCAGAAAGTATGACCTCACAGTTTTATATGACTGCCAATAAAATGGTGTTGTTTAGGGAATTTTCAATATAGATTCCGTTTCTTTGAAATGACGTTTCTTTTCTTGTTACAATTTATTCTGTATGATATAAAACACTGACATTTTCATACCTATTTTTCCTCAGGTTTGTTATAATCTTATATTACTATACGACAACAAAAAAACGCCAGTAAGGCAAGCTAGCGTTTTTGCTTATTCTTACTCAACATACCTGACATCCATAGGCGTAGATGGTTTGTAGACGGCTGTAGCTAATAAGACCGTCGTTGCTAATAATGACGTTGAAGTCAGGTTTTTTATATATCGGGTATTCATTGGCACTTAAATAGATACTTTTTTCATTAGTATGTTTCCATGAATTGAATGTGTCTACTCTAGGGGTTAAAACATTAAAAATGAATACGTGAATTATTGACAATGCACACATATTCATGATATGAATAGCTGACTTGCCTTACTCATAAATATGACAAACCACGCGTACGTTCGGAAATAGGAGAAGTCTATTTTAATACATTTGCTATTGACATAAAGTGTTTGTACAAGGCAGTAATAACATAAAAAGAACTACTCTAAATAAAACTTAAATTCATGAAGACAGATCATAACGTATAATAAATAACGTCTTTTGACTACCTGTTGGATAGCACAATGTCAGGTTTCCAAATGACGTCACTAGGCACGTGCAGCAGTGTGACGTTTGAAAATGACATTGGGTCCCAAATAAAACGGTTGTCAATCCATGTTTGATGCTCGAGAACGTCCAATCCAACAACAGTGTCTTTCTGTTTGAAAAATGCTATAAGATGAAATAGTTTAAGCACATTCAAATTAGATACAAGAAAGTTACAAGATACAATACTTTTTATTTCGAGTCGGGTATATGTTAACAAGAAACGTGAGCTCAATAAGCTATTTTGTGACGTGAACAATAAACACGCATTAACAATGAGCTGGTGACCTGGAAATAAATATATTATTAGAAAGGTAACGCATTCAAAAAGTATTTCAGAGGTCGTTTTAAATTATATTCATGTAAACAATTACAAAAAGTAAGATGGATAAGAGCAATGAATCAAGAGTGTTTTAATTGCTATTCATAGTGTACAGTGGTACCGTACACTTGTACTGTATATGGGGGTCATCTTATGAACGACCGTACGTGACTTGTAGTGTATATGGGGGTCATCTTATAAACGATCGTCCGTGACTTGTACTGTATAGGGGGGGGGGGGGGGTCATCTTAAGAACGATCGTCCGTGACTTGTATTGTAGATGGGGGGTCATCTTATAAACTATCGTATGTGACTTGTACTGTATATAGAGGTCATCTTATGAACGATCGCACGTGACTTGATTTGTATATCGGGGCCATCTTCTGAACGATCGTACGTGACTTGTACTTTATATGGGGGTCATCTTATAAACGATTGTACGTGACTTGTACTGTATAGGGGGGGGGGGGTCATCTTAAGAACGATCGTCCGTGACTTGTATTGTCGATGGGGACCATCTTATAAACTATCGTACGTGACTTGTACTGTATATAGAGGTCAGCTTATGAACGATTGTACGTGATTTGTTTTGTATATGGGGGCCATCTTCTGAACGATCGTACGTGACTTGTACTGTATATGGGGGCCATCTTCTGAACGATCGTACGTGACTTGTACTGTATATGGGAGTCATCTTAAGAACGATCGTACGTGACCTGTACTGTCTTTGGGAGTCATCTTATGAACGATCGTACGTGACTTGTACTGTATTTAGGGGCCATCTTATGAACGGTCGTACATAACTTGTTTTGTATATGGGGCCATCTTATGAACGATTGTACGTGACTTATATTGTATATGGGGTCATCTTATAAACGATCGTACATGTACGTGACTTATACTGTAAATGGGGTAATCTTATAAACTATCGTAGGTGACTTGTACTGTATATGGCAGTCATCTTAAGAACGATCGTACGTGACTTGTACTGTATTTGGGAGTCATCTTATGAACGATCTTACGTGACTTGTACTGTATTTGGGGGCCATCTTATGAACGGTCGTACATGACTTGTACTGTATATGAGGCCATCTTATGAACGATCGCACGTGACTTGTTTTGTATAATGGGCCATCTTATGAACGATTGTACGTGACTTATATTGTATATTGGGCCATCTTATAAACGATCGTACGTGACTTGTACTGTAAATGGGGTCATCTTATGAACGATCGTACGTGACTTATATTGTATATCGGGCCATCTTATGAACGGTCGTAGGTGACTTATATTGTATATGGGGTCATCTTATGAACGATCGCACGTGACTTGTACTGTATATGGGGTCATCTTATGAACGATCGTACGTGACTTATATTGTATATGGGGCCATCTTATGAACGATCGTACGTGACTTATATTGTATATGGGGTCATCTTATGAACGATCGTACGTGACTTATATTGTATATGGGGCCATCTTATAAACGATCGTAAGTGACTTATTTTGTATATGGGGCCATCTTATAAACGGCCGTACGTGACTTATATTGTATTTGGGGGTCATCTTATAAACGATCTTACGTGACTTATATTGTATATGGGGGTCATCTTATGAACGATCGTACGTGACTTGTACTGTAAATGGGGTCATCTTATGAACGGTCGCACGTGACTTGTACTGTATATGGGGCCATCTTATGAACGATCGTTCGTGACTTGTATTGTATATGGGGCCATCTTATGAACGATCGCACGTGACTTGTACTGTATATGGGTTCATCTTATAGACGATCGTTCGTGACTTGTACCGTATAAGGGGTCATCTTATAAACGATCGTACGTGACTTGTACTGTGTATATGGGTTCATCTTATTGACGATCGTACGTGACTTGTACTGTATATGGGTTCATCTTATTGACGATCGTACGTGACTTGTACTGTATATGGGGTCATCTTATTGACGATCGTACGTGACTTGTACTGTATATGGGTTCATCTTATTGACGATCGTACGTGACTTGTACTGTATATGGGTTCATCTTATTGACGATCGTACTTGACTTCTACTGTATATGGTCGATTTTTTGTTTATAATACAGCAAGTGTCACAACTATAATTGAAAGATTGACTTGAAAATTAGGATATCCTTGCCTTAACTGACCAAAGTCTTTGTTTTGGAAAAAGTCAGTTTGACTACTCAGAAACATTAATCGGAAAAGCGACCATACGATACGTGCGTTGAGTGTATGTCATGTATGTGCTTAGCCAAAATATTCGTTAAAGATAGAAAATAATAAACTATCAGGCCAACTCATATGTTCGTAATCTGATTACTGTATCGTTTTTTGCATTCGTACATGTACCGTTTTTCATATATTTTTCATGTTTTGTCTTCATAAGCCATGTTCATAATGTATATGCAATCGGGTTCCGTGTCATTGACATATGATGTCTTTCAAACCTGCCTTACAATTATACTGTGAATCAAGAAAGGGAGAAAACCTACTTCGTGTAAAGCAATGATTCGCCTCATGTATAGGGCGTGTGCTACTTCCACATGATCTCCTTCCGGCCGAGCGAGTTTGTTGTAATGACGAAACAGTTTCTTTAGGAGATGCTCCTCGCCTCTTCCTCCTTTGTTTTTGCCATACACCGCTAAATCACAGAAACAGTTTCTGTAGCTTTAATTTTTACTACTTTTCGAAATACGCTTAGTAAATTTCTGATGCTGACCTGTTGTATGTGGCCAGTATTTGCTCATCCAAATAGAAAATTACCAACAATTCTGAACAACCTTCGTAAAGTGCTGTTTTATTAATATTTTGTCAATCAAAGCATGAAAGATTTCTTAATTGGTAAATTATAAAGGCATCGTGTGTGCATATGCTTCTTGAAACCTAATTTAATACTAATTGCTGATTTACTTCTTGTACTTTACATTTCATAACATAATTGCTGTGGTAAAATCGAAATGAAATTGCAAAATAAAGCAACAACAATTAAACACATTCAGAAAAGTTTTATTCTAAACGGAAATTGCCAAGTTTTATTATTAAAATGAAATACTTTATAAACTGTATGCACCAGTCCAACTTTATTTAAAATCCAATCTAGAAGTTTACACACCCATTCCATGACATGTTTTATGGGTGGAGTTTCGCCGATTTATTTTGTAACTCATTGATATTGCATACCGTCGCAATGGTATATCTTTTCTGATATATTTTTGAAAATGAAATTGCTTGCCTTAAATTCCCGTAGATACCTTAACATACCTGTCAAACACAGCAGAACAATGCACGTCATATAGTTCATTATTATTCAAAATATCCTTCCTGACAAGATCAATTTTCATAGATTTTCCATGTCCACCGGTTCCAGTAACGTTAAAGATGTGTATGCGAATCAACTGACATTCTTGAACCTTGATATCTCGTTAGTATATGTGCTTGTAATGACAATACCACTTTTGTGAATATCACTTGTAAGCCTCTTAAAATATCATTAAGAAAAAAAAATCTTGAGAGGCCTGAGCCTATGCAATCTCTGAAGATTTCCGTAATTATAGTTGATATACTAGAACGATTTATAAATTGATATGACCAACGTACTTATTTTTAACCGATTAGTGTATAGAACAGCATCCGAAGTTTGTTTTCGAGAGAATCAGAACAGTGATTTAAATCTGTTAAATAAAAAAAAGCGAGCACTTTCATTCATTTCGTATTTGCCAAGAAATGTCACTACAACTCCACATGTAAGAACTGGAACAAAATCGCCAACCAACTATCGCCCATTTCAACCATCCATGAATACACACTTGATAAAACAACCGACCGTTTGAACATTGGCAATATTTGCCACTTGCTGCTGTTTCCATTTTGATATGTTGATATTATGTCTATATAAACTGAGGTAATTAACAACACTATATATATATTCAGAAGTATAATAATGGGGTCATTAACAAAATAGTTTTTATTATTTATTCCATGAAAATATTGTTTGTCAGGAAGTACGGATTCGTATATCTAAATGTTTATTGCATAACGTTGTTGGTATTCCCTGATTCTGGGGGTATTCTTTTCGATGTCCTGAGCTGAACCATTCTCGTACACCATAGCGATGATGCTATATGTACAACACTTGATTTAAAACCTCTGATTAATGAGAATGATCTGAGGAGACACCAATATTGTCAAAAAGTTGACAATGACATTACGCTTTATTTTTTGAGTTGAGAGGATTCCAGATTCAAACTCCTTATTTAATTAACTTAACAACGATATATTTCTCGTCAACAAAAGATTAAACACAAATACGAAGAAAAATGAGTTTTCTTGCATTCCGGACGTGTGTTTCCTGTTATGAGACCAGTGCTGGAAAAAACCCGTCTTGAACTACAATGTAAGATGAGTCACGCCAAACAAAGCGTCTCTTCTTATTTCTTTTATTGTATGCTTTATGAACAGTATATATATATGTTTTTGACAAAGCGCAATCAAATATGTATGTATGCAAGGCTTTTATTTAAAAATGAAAATAAATAATAAAAAAACGCGAGTTTTAGAGGAATTTTGACGTCAATAGTGATTTAAAATTACTGCGATTTACGACGTCATTAACTTAAATTGAAACCTTCAAATGCACAAAAGAGCGTTTTCTATGTCGTTCTTCCCACGAAAAAATCCTAACATCGGGCATGCTGCGTGACATATTATTCGGTAAACCTCGTTACCGGCTTTCGCGCGTGTCCTCAGGTCGGATTTTTTCTATCCGTACCGGAAACACATGAAAGATACTTATATTCTCCCACCTCAGATAAGTAGATCCAATAATTTAACCATGCTAGAAATTCTTATCTTGACCACGGGCAAAGATAAAATGTCCGAAGGAACTCTTTTTTAATGGTCACCAGATTGTATATACCTCCCTTGTTGAAGACTGTCGTCTGTAGCATCATGGAAACCTTGTCTTGTTGCAATATTTAGAACGCTTATTAATTATTTTTCGCTTCAAATATCATCATAAAACATTTTCACGCAGCTTTCAAAAAATAATGCTTCACTCTCCTAACTATTTAAAGACCGATTTGACTATTAACATAATCTGAATAACAGCGCGCATATCCTTGACAACCACGAATTATCGCATATCCATACGCAATTATTGTCACTAGGCACAAAAGAGTTCCAGCAAAATATACATTTTTACTTAATTTTGTTTAAATGAGGTGGGAGAAAAAACATCTACTATGACCGTTCGTGTAAGATAGTTCATCCCGACCCTCGCGGTAAACCTCGTTTCCGCAAAACACCCTACGCTCGGGTCGGAATTAACCTATCTTACACTCACGGCAATGGAAGATACTTATAGTACTACATGTACAGGTGTTGTTATTATTATAACAAACATAGGTAATAATGGAACTGAATAATAAAACATTAATGAGATGGTGGATTTTAATATAGAAAATGAAATAATTCAATGGCAGTGGTTTGTCATGAGAGAAGGAAAATTGTCACGCAAATGATCACAGCATGTTTTTTTTATATATTTGAAGGAATACAGCGTTAATATGTGTGTCTTTAAACTGATATCCTAGTTTGTGTTGTTTTAACCGAAGCTATGCATCTGTCCAACTTTGAGTGAATACTGAACGGCAGAGAAAGTCCTTGGCCCAGCGACGAAACATGTTTCCTGAGCGGAGGAGTCCATTTCTAGCTGTGTCCTGATCCTGGAAGTCAAGTTTGTCATTCGAATCACGTCCGACGGGTAGGTCAACGACGCAAACGTCATGTTACACCGGACTTCGTTGTCAGACATTGGCTTCAAATATACACTTATGTTATCATTTAACTATACTTGGAACCCTTATTTTAAGTAGAAAAGTATTTCAAAATTATTTTTTTTACATCATCCCGACACCATGCAATGCCATCAATCTTTTGTGAGCATAGTCGGAAGCAATAAAATAATAAAAGTCGATTTATCTATTTGAGTTAATAAACATTTGATGCAGCGGAACGAATTGTTTTGTAAAGATCGAAAACGATAAGACAGCGTCCTACCGTGGGTATACAGTACGGGAACAGGACCACGGGTCTGATGTACGACACCGTTCCGTCGTTCCTAATTTCCACTCGGACATCTTTTTCGTTAAAGTCAGGCGTATCCTGTCTTCCATTGAAATATTGTGAACTAAAATTTGAAGTGAAACAATTCTTGTATGGTTTAATTATTATGAATGTTTATTTTTACCAACTTGATGATTCCAAACCTCTTCAATATAAAATTGTTTTATACTGAAGTTACTAGAGACAAAATGCATACAAATCAAATTATACAGAGAAAGTATAAAGAGAGAAAGTGCTGGACTCGACCATTTATTATTACATTAGGATTTAAGTTTAACATCGATATGAATTTATAATATCATACGTTTGTGGAAAACAAAGACCACGACGTACCTGTTCTGGTGTTCAATATCCGGAGCCCACACTGATTGAAGAGATAATAAATATACCGTGTTACAGCCACTGTATTCTTCAGGTGACCTGGAGAGCCGCCTGTCTCGCCATGTTAACCACATGTAACCTTCGAAGGTCAGTCGAACCATAAGAATTCCTGCAATTCGGTCCTATTTAAAGAGAAAATTACAATTAAATTACTTTTGGGAAACTTCTATAAACAAGCTTATGAAAAGTTATACATTAAACTAAATGTTAATTATTCAATTGCAATGCGCAACGTGTTCTTCTCCTTATGAGCTCACGACTGGTATTTTTTAACAATATATGTATATGAAAGTATTGATTTTTACATACTTTTTGATAAAAGATGCCATGCAAATGGAAAGGGCTATATCAAGCAATCAAAATGAAATGTGGTAACAGTGGTTTGAGTATTAAAGTGTTGAATTGCACATACACGTTTATCACCAGTAACCATGTAAATGGACATTCCTATGCCAACTGTCAGTGGAGGTCCGCTAGATGGTGGAAGGTCAATATTGGAGTAAGAAGACATTAAATCAGGTATCAACCTTGCTGAGCTCTCTGACCACACCACTTGTTTCTCCTTTGTCGTTGATGGCGATGTTGGACTTGGTAAACTTGTTGCCATGGGTCTTTCCTGCTTGTGCAAATCTGCCCCCCTATATATAAGAATACATCTTATTCAATGAATAATTATGTATAATATAATAGTTTCCCTGTGGAATAGTGGTTGTCTTGTGATAAAATGGTATAGACACCCGAATGGAAACTAATTCTTAATGTTTAAGCAAAGTAAATTTTAAAGGCAATTCTTTTAGGTATCTTTTAATTAGTCAACTTAATAGTAGAGAAGCCGTCAGAATTGTAAGATTCATTATACTTCTAAGGTAGTGAAGCAGTCTATAAGCATTGCAGGTATACACAACACAAGACGATTGTTTTCGATATGAATAAATAGACATTGTTTAATTAGCTCAATGCAAATTTTGAACATGTTCCGCCCAGCATAACCCCCGCATACAAACCCCCAAAAGTATGATAAAGAAATAATTGTTTCAAAATGTTGACGAAAGTCAAGAAATTGATGAGTTTGTGGTTTTTCAGTCGTGTTTTTCGTTTGTATGTGGAGTGTTTACCTTAATTGTGTATTTGACTGTAAACAGGTTGTTATTTTAAGTTTTTTTAAGATGTACTTACAAAACAGTTTTTTTTAAGAATTAGCGTGTAAGTAACACTGGAGTATGGCTCCGGACAACACGCAAAAAACGTATCCTCGCGGATGACCTCTCCTGACACGAACATAACTGTTGGGTTAAGGTTGTTATCAAAATCGTCCAGGCCAATTTCCGCCGTTTCGTTCTTCATTTTCAGATCGAATCCGGTGTACGTCAATGAATGAAATCCTAACTTGCATTCGAGATTCTTATTCGGAGTATTCTGGAACACAATTGTATTTTCGGCACACTCAATTAATATACCACATTCAGTAATTGGAATATTCAAAGATTCAAAATAATTAAAAAAAATGTCAATTTATTTGTCGCCAACACTTTTTAGACATGTTTTGCATTACATGAAATACAAATTTAAAATGCAACCATTTAAACAGAGCAATATTTAAAAAAAGGTATCAGACTGTCAGAATGCATGTAAACTATTCTATTTTCTATTTGAATCACCCGAGTGTCTATGACATATATACTCACAAATAGAGTTTTATTATTTAAGGATTTGGTGAAAATATTTTGTTTTAAACATCAATATTCTCGAAAGAGTGTAAAAGCAAATTAATCCTATGAAAAAATAATTGGTTTATAACCATGATTAATGAAAACAAAGAAGCAACTCAAAACTGAACTACATGTACCTTGAAGGTATTTTTTGTATCGTTTGGCGAATCTGAATTTTAAACTTAGGACCTTTATTCAATAGGCATTCAATTATTCGGAATATTTAAATTCTCAATGCCACTAAGGATTAAATAGTTAAAGAAAAAATAAGTAAAAGGGAATATATAACTATGATAGAGTCTCATATAGAGTCTGAAACATTTCCAATGTCCACACGATGATTAATTAAAAAGAAATATATAGGACGAACTTCCAAACTAGTCCACTAACTTACTTAATGCTTATGAGGCAAATAAGTTGGCGGAGCATAACATATATTTTGATTAGTGAAAATCGCAGATAGGTACTCGCACGTGTTTTTGTAAAATGCACTTTTTGTGCATGCCGAAATAGAGTGTGGTAAATCATTAGAAGAGTTTAAACTAAGATACTATTAGCGGGAACCCTTTAGCAAATGTTGATATTTGCGCAAATATCGTCTTTAAAGACCACAATTTCCAAGCTCTGTTGTTGTGTGATTGGTTGATTTACATTATCACGTGATGTTACGATTGTACGTATTGAAGTCCATGTGGTCTAGTAGATCAGATGTTCGAGAATCTGTTGATTTTTACTTAAGTGGCGTGGCACCAAAATAGTTTTTATACTATAATTGTCCATTTTCGGCAATATTTCCGGGAAAACAGTTAACCCAAAACTTCTTAAAAATGCAAATCATTAGTATTTAAAGCTACATAGAATTTAAGATTATTCAGAAAATCACGTAATTTGCAAATTTTGTAATGACGTTGAGCGCGCTAAATTAAGATTAAACTTTCGGTTAAGCTGCATTTTGTAATTGCTTTTTTTATCATCCTGGCGGTTAAAATTGCCAAAATTTGTATAGAAGCCATTTCGATATACATACAGAAATAAGTTAACATTACTTAAATAAAATGGGATGTTCAGATTATTTATTTAAATGAAACCCGAGTCATGGTTTTGACTATTGTATGAACGATAGGAATGTAACAAATGTTTGTATACGTGTAGTGTACTATATGCATGTTATTGGTATACTTTAGATCAGAAGCAGAGCAGCAACAAGGGGGAGCCCGTAGTGGATATTCTATTACTCATCATTACATTCAAGAAAAACATAGCCCTTTCAATATTTATTTCATTTTTATTATATTTATCTTATGTTTGGGAAATAATGGGCAAGGCTCGGACGAAACGGTAAAATATCAACGGTTCTGTCACGGTATATCTATGATCAGATCCGACCAATCTATATAAATACCACAAATTGTCCATTAAATGTTATTTGAGAGTTGCCAATCGCCAATGAGAGGCTGAGGTAGTGGAAGCCGATCTGCCCCCCCCCCAAAAAAAAACACGCAGAAAATAATAAACCTAAATGAGATTGTCAAATATTTTGGATTTTTTTTTTTGGCTTGGTAACACGAAATGTTACAAAAAAAGAACTTGCAGTTATCAAATGCGCCAATCAATGTGTTATGCACATAATAAAATGACTTTATGACGGCTTTTCCAAGACAAGCATAGCAATTGGCAAAATTGCATATATGAATCTAATTTACGTTATGAAGCATTTTGTAAGATTTAAAGGCTGAATTTCGCATTTCTATTATGTGCCAATCGTTATCATACATTGCAATTCGTGAGCAAGGGCCGGACCATCGTAGCCTCAGGAAAGTTTTACTAAATGTTTCACCTGCCAATAATGAGGTTGTTGTTTTCATGGTAAAGCGATATATACGCAGTAATATTATTTATAACATATACAAATGTAGCGTTCAATGGGTGTTGTTGCAATAGCATAGCATGGCAAACATGGCATAGCGTACTGAATTTCGCATTTCTGTTTTACACCCATCTTCATCATATATTGCAAAGAGCTAAGGCCGGGCCAAAGTAGCCTTAGAAATTTTAGTAAATGTGTCACCTGCCAATAATTTGGTTGGCGTTTTCATGGCGACGCGATAGATTTGCAGCAATATGATTTATTACATATACAAATATAGCGAATAGTGGTTGTTGTTGCATAGCATAGCGCGGCAAACATAGCATAGCGTACTGAATTTCGCATTTCTGTTTTACACCCATCTTCATCATATATTGCAAAGAGCTAAGGCCGGGCCAAAGTAGCCTTAGATTTTTTTTAGTAAATGTGTCACCTGCCAATAATGTGGTTGGCGTTTTCATGGCGACGCGATAGATTTGCAGCAATATGATTTATTACATATACAAATGTAGCGAATAGTGGTTGTTGTTGCATAGCATAGCACGGCAAACATAGCATAGCGTACTGAATTTCGCATTTCTGTTTTACACCCATCTTCATCATATATTGCAAAGAGCTAAGGCCGGGCCAAAGTAGCCTCAGAATTTTTTACTGAATGTGTCACCTGCCAATAATTTAGTTGGCGTTTTCATGGCGATAGATTCGCAGCAATATGATTTATTACATATACAAATATATCATATAGTGGTTGTAGTTGCATAGCATAGCATGACAAACCTAGCATAGCGTATATAATGACAATTCAAGTCTTGAAGCTTTCCGGCATGCAAACATAGCATTGCATACTGAATTTAGCATTTCTGCTTTATACCCATCTTCATCATATATTGCAAAGAGCTAAGGCACTGCTAATGTAGCGTCAGAAAAGTTTTACTGATGGTGCAACCAGCCAATAATTTGGTTGGCGTTTTCATGGCGACGCGATAGATTTGCAGCAATATGATTTATTACTTATACAAATATAGCGTACATTGGTTGACATAGCATAGCACGACAAACCTTGCATAGCGTATATAGTGACAATACAAGTCTTGAAGCGTGTCGGCCTTAATAATTACCATTGTATATATGTAGTTAAAACAACTAGTATTTTATTGATTTCAAATCTGTTTTTTTTGCATGATTATTATTGTGTTTGTTTCTTGCACAAGTGTTTCAATACAAGGCACTTTAAAGTAAAATAATTCAATCATGGTTATAGTATAAGTATATGAAGCTGGCGTCACGGTAAGTAATTTGCAACACGTAATATAATGTACGTAGTTGATGATATATGTCTATAAGTTGGTATATGGTAAAATGCCCAGGAAGAAATTCCGATTGATTTTAAAAATAGGTTTGTTTCTTACTAAATGGTTACAAATATACTTGAGTACTGTCCGTTCTAAAACAGCATATTAATAATCTTGATATGTAGTTGGATGCCGTTGATTTGTCTTGAATTCGGAGTATTTCTTAGTATAAAGTGGCTTATTTCAATCTCGTTCAGCTGCTTTTTACATCTAGATTACTGAGTTTATCGGTTATATCTGGTTCTGTTATTTTGGAATTGCTAACAGTTTCAGCAGACCATTATTCGAACGGAGGTAACCCCACTTCTTTTAATTTTGTCGATTGTTAAATTATGCCAAATATTCATTAAGGGCTTATCTTTATCAGTAAATAATAAATAATTTGAGATATTTTGTCGTAATTGTCAAAGTGATTTTATTATATCTAGTTAAGACATTTCATTCAAAGTACCGACTATTACTAATCGTGAGGAAATTTCAAGGGCTCTTTATAGGCTAGTTTCAAATATGTCCCGAAATGTTATCCCACCAGAGAAAGTGTTATTCAGTTTAGTCTAAAACTTCATTTGAAAGCTGGGTTTCAGTAAAACATGATACATGTATATTAATCTCCTTTTTGTTCATTAATGCATTAATGTATTATAATTTATTTCTTATACTGCGAATATTTTGAACCACTTCCTTCTTCAGATATCGGCCAAGGATCCTGTACAACTCGTTAAAACGATAAATAATATAGTAACGAACATATATTTATGGATACCTAATATCGACAAAGTACTGTCTACCCAATAAGTTCTTCTACTAAAATACGTTTCTTTGAAGTCACTCGAGATTTGTATAAAAGAAATAATTAGAAAAAACTGAAACAAGACAATTTGGTCAACGATACGCACAGCTTTTTGACAACGATTTAAGATAGATAAATTATTAAAGGAATGAATAGGTAGAAAACTAGTAATAAACTAGTCATAAATAAACTAAATATCAGATATGTAGTGTTGCATTATCATAGATGAATAACGATTTAAAGACACTCGTAATTTGATGAAGACATAATTAGTCCATCTACATAATTATTTAGATACCATGACAAGTATTTTAGGAGCAGAACATTTATCATATCGACAATTTTCAAACAGCTTACATTTGTGATTAATATGAAAAGTATAACAATATAATTTTCTGCGTTTGAAAATTTGAATAAGAAGAAAATTATTTTCCTTGATTAGATGTAATGTCCAGTAGGTGGCGTGCAATGTATGCACGAGTAGTTTAGGCGGTAAATGGTCATTCAGCTTCGAGACGTTGACTGGACAAGACTAAGTTAATCCGATATTAGTCTTGCATACGTGTCGAACTGTGCGCGTTTTGTATATACATTGTTTTGAGTATGGAGGACTCTCCAAATATTCAAGTGCAATTAAATGCTATATTGCCGGAGTTATCTAATTTAAAAAAGGATGTTCAAGGCAATTCATTGAGTGTGGCTACTGAAGTCAAAAAGTTAAAAACAGAAAAGGACCTTGTGTGGCGTTTCACTGGAAACAAACATCAGTATGATTTCAATAACGAAATAGCGGACATAGCTAAGCAGTGCGTTTGGGGTATAGAGAACGAGAAATTTGATTACGTAAAAGAACAATTGACTGAACTTTTGGAAAAAACTCACAAGAGAAATAAGATTGTGAGGATTGCGGATACCTCAACAGGGGGTTGGGAGACTGTAAGGCAGTATGAGACGAATCCAGTGGCCAGTAATTCGGACGATGAGTCGAGGATCCAGAAAGCAGAAAACAGGGCCCTCAAGAAGCAGAAGACTCGTCAACGAGGCGGCCTACGTCGCTCTTACGGTAACGCTGCTGTTTCGACTTGGAATCCCAGTTTTGCCGGTCCTAAGCCATACGGACCCTTTCCGAGTAACCGCGGGAGGTTTTTTCGAGGCCCCCACCATACAGCAGGTTTCACCTCAGCAACTTCCGGTAGTTTCCCGCCCGGACCCTGTTACGCTTGTGGGGACCCCGACCACTTCCGGCGGAACTGTCCCAAGCATAGATCCGCTGCGTTCGCTTCAGCCGCCGGTGCCGGGAACCAGTCTGCCAACGGAACCGTTGGACGTTAAACCGGAAGTCGCACCGGAAATTCAGCATGACATGTTTGAAGATGAGTATTTTGACTATAGTAAATTGACTCATGATTTTTATGAATATGAGCAGGGACATAAAGTCATTATTGTAAGAGGAAGGTTAAAGAAACATATTCAATTTTGGCAATCTATTGATGCAGGTGAATTTATTTTGGACGTTATCGAAAACGGCTATAAACTTCCTTTGTATTCAAATCCACCAAGGACATTTTGTAAAAATAACAAATCTGCTTTGTTAGAATCCGAATTTGTTTCAGAAGCTATTCAGGACTTGTTAGATCGAGAATTGATTTCAGTTTGTAAATATCCACCATATATTGTTAACCCTTTAACTGTTTCTACTCAAAGTTCAGGAAAGAAACGTCTTATTTTAGACTTAAGGGAAGTAAATATACATTTGTGGGAGCAGTCCGTTAAATTTGAAGACATTAAAGTTGCATTGTCATTTTTCAAAGCTGGGTGTTATCAGATAAAATTTGATTTGACGAGTGCCTATCATTTTGTTGATATTTTTGAGCCTCATACAGAATATTTAGGGTTTTCTTGGAAAACGCCAGAAGGAACGGATGTGTTTTATAGATTTCTAGTGCTACCATTTGGGATTTCAAGTGCATGTTATCTTTTTACTAAATTGACCAGACCTTTGTTGAAAAATGGCGTGGAGAGGGGAAATTTGTTACAATGTTTTTAGATGATGGCTATGGAAGTTCACAAACATTTGACGGTGCAATGTCATTTGGTCAACAGCTTAAGTCTGATCTTTTATTGTCTGGTTTCGTTCCGAACGCAACGAAATGTATTTGGGTGCCTACGCAGGTTTTAGAGTTTTTAGGAGTCACGCTAGATTCGGGAAATGGGCTTATTTCTATTCCAGATCGTAGAATAAATAAATGTTTGGGTACAATATCAGAGATTTTTGATAATCTCAAGACTCACAGACATGTACATGTTAAGAAGGTTGCAAGTTGTGTAGGTCAGATTATTTCTATGAGAGTTGTTGTTGGACAAATTTCATTAATCATGACTAGAAATTTGAGTATCGATATTCTTGTTGCACGCCACTGGGAACAGTATATCAAACTTTCGGATGAAAGTAAATCGCACTTAGAATTTTGGCGGGAAAATATGTCAAATTTAAACACAAAGAGTATTGTTGAGTCTTTTAAGTGCTCAAAAATTGTGTATTCGGATGCTAGTTGCAAAGGGTTTGCAGGGTATGCTGTAAGCACGAGAAACGGTGTATCACATGGTACGTGGACTACGGAAGAGAGTGTTAGGTCTTCTACTTGGCGAGAGTTAGCCGCTGTTTAAAGGGTTTTACAGTCTTTAGTACATGTATTGGCAGGTCAGAGGGTAAAATGGTTTACAGACAACCAGGGAGTAAAAGCCATAGTAGCAAAGGGCTCGATGAAAGTTGATTTGCAGGTTTTAGCAATAGATATATTTCAGTTTTGTATTGCAAAATCTATTACTTTGGAATTGGAATGGATTCCAAGATCTAGCAATGAGATTGCAGATTACTTGTCAAAGATAGTAGACATGGATGATTGGGGTATTTCGAATGATATTTTTGAAATGATTCAAAAAAGATTTGGCAAATTGCAAATAGATTGGTTTGCCTCGGACTATAATGCAAAATTGCAAGTATTTTATTCGAGATTCGTGAACCCTACATGTGCAGGGGTTGATGCATTTTCAGAATTTTGGGGAGATCATGTTGGTCTATTTGTGCCCCCGATCACAATGATTACACATGTATTCAAGAAAATGTCATTTGATAGAGCATCAGGAGTTCTGATTGTTCCATGCTGGAAATCGGCATTGTTTTGGCCGTTTAATTGTCCGAATGGATCATTTGTAAGGGAGGTAACCGATTGGTTTGATTTGCCTACTAGGAGACAGTATTATGTCCCTTGCAGAAACGGTAAAGGCATGTTTGGTATCACGGATTTGAAATTCCGCATGTTGGCTTTAAAAGTCGATTTTTCTGTGTAAATGAACAGGCAATGATTTACGTTACGTATTGATATATGGTCTTTGTATATAGTAAAAGCAGTATTGCACGATTTGATCTAATGTTGCTTGGTCTAAGAAATATGACAGTATTGTCCTTGTTTGACCGCGGGCAGTATTGCAAGACGCGGAAATCTATTTTAATCATGTAAATAGCGCGGGCAGTATTGCAAGGCGCAGCACTTTATTTTAATCATGTACATAGCGCGGGCAGTATTGCAAGGCGCTGGTTTTGATTCAATTTGATATTTAAAAAGAGCGCGGGCAGTATTGCAAGGCGCTGTATTTGATTCATTTAGACATATGAAAACAGTGTGCACAGGCAGTATTGCAAGGCACAAAAATGCATGATAGATAAACATAATATGCACAGAGCGCGGCCGCGCAGTATTGCAAGGCGCCAGTTTTTCTAGTTGAGTTATTTAAAGAGCGCAGGCAGTATTGCAAGGCAATGTATTTTTATAATTCAGTCATGCAAACAAAGCAGAGGCAGTATTGCAATTTTTGGATGTAGATACGATTCGAATGTCATTAATGTTTCTTTGGAGATAAAACGTTGCCAGAATTGGTTTATATTTGCATGTAAAATAACATGATATATGTCGATTTTGAATGTAAAATAATCATGCATAAAATTTTGGTTGTATTGGATACTGTTTTGTATTGTAGATATTATTTAATGCAATTTTATGATTAAAACTGATTTTTAGACATATATCTAAAGGCAGCCCAATCTGTATTAAGTTATACATGTATATCATTTCATTTTATTGCGTATTTCAAGCTGATGCAATAATACTTATTATTTTTCTACACATGTATTTTTTTTTCAGGTCCATAAGAACGAAATTGATGAGTTACCGGAAGCGATGGCGGGCAGGGCGCACCTACTTCCGGATTTGTTGAAGAAATTCAGGGCAGATTCCACCATTAGCAAATACCACGGAGCATTTGTGCGTTTTCAAAAATGGATTATGTGAAATGGGATGGGAAGTAGGGACGCTTTGCCCGCCGGGGCTTTCGTAGTAGCAATGTATTTGGCTTCACTTATACAAACTGTAAATTCTAAAAGTCCAGTTCTTGCTGCTTTTTATTCTTTAAAATGGCACCATGAAATAAATGGGTTGGTTTCTCCTACTAGTTCAAAATTAGTTGAAAATGTTTTGGAAGCTGCTAAAAGAATATTAGGGAAACCTGTTGTAAAGAAAGAACCTATTACCATAAATAGTATTGCATCAATTTATAAGACTTTATATGAATACAAGAATTTAAAAAGTCAAAGAACTATTTGTGCGATTTTGATTGGTTTTGCTGGTTTTTTACGAAGTTCTGAATTGTTAAATATTAAGGTATCAGATATTGTTTTTCATTCTTCTTATATGGCAATATTTATGGAAAGCAGCAAGACAGATAGATATAGAGATGGTTTTTGGGTATTAGTTGCAAAAACTGGCACGCCCCTTTGTCCTGTTGAAAATACTTTGAAATTCATAAATTGGGCAGATTTGAAAGGGGATGATTTCTTACTTTGTAATTTGAGTGCGACAAAATCTGGATATAAAGTGAGAAACGTGAATAGGAAAATGTCTTATTCTAATTTACGTGATGTGTTCATAGAGGCATTAAAGCCTCATGTGGAAAATGTTAAGAAGTTTGGTGTGCATTCTTTACGCTCAGGCGGTGCATCCGTTGCAGCGAACAACGGAATTGCAGATCGTATGTTCAAGAGACATGGTCGGTGGGCTAGCGAATCCGCTAAGGATGGTTATGTGAAAGACAATATTGACGAGAGATTGAAAGTCGCATTAAGTCTAGGTTTATAAATGTGTTACACAATGTTGTGTTTTGATAATTTGTTTGAGTTTTGCTGATCCAAACGTTAGTTAATGAAATATAATCATTTTTGGTAATGCCTATTTTATTTCAATACTATTATATTGAAAACGTTTATTAGTACCCGTTCTTTATCGTTCATATACGTTCAAGTGCTAGAACACATAACAAATCAATAAATGAAATTTTGCATTTATTATGAGTTGTTTATTGTAAGGAACATGGAGTCCGTAAAGGAAATATAATTTTCTGCGTTTGAAAATTTGAATAAGAAGAAAATTATTTTCCTTGATTAGATGTTATGTCCAGTAGGTGGCGTGCAATGTATGCACGAGTAGTTTAGGCGGTAAATGGTCATTCAGCTTCGAGACGTTGACTGGACAAGACTAAGTTAATTTTTAAGAAATGTTTTCTTTAGTTTGATAATAATTTGTTTGGATCAGCTTTAAATATCATATATTTATTCGAAATATGTTTGATAAGGAACTGATGTATTGTTTGTCAATGATATATGTTTATTTCAAAGTATCATTTGATTTAAAATATATGTATACACGTATGCACCAGTCATATACGTTCGAGTGCTAGAACACATTTCAAATCAATAAATGAAATTTTGCATTTATTATGTGTTGTTTATTGTAAGGAACATGGAGTCCGTAAAGGAAGTGCTATTCTCTAAAAAAAGACAAATCATGTCAATACCAACTTTTAAAGTTTTAGGAACATTAACATGTGTGGGTTTGTCTAAACCTTTGAAAAATGTTGAATACTTATTTAATGAACCACCTGTTAACACCCTCGGTTTACCCCAACTGTTCTGATTTTGAAATTTAAAAAGATCGTGCAAATCGCTTTTTACAAGTTTTGTTAGGTAGTTCGTGTTTTGACAAAAACAATGAGAAAGTGTATCAGATGTAAAGCTGGATTAAAATGGAATGTGCATATCGATTATAACTTTAAGTTCAATACAGACATATATATACATGAATAATAATAAATAACAGTACTTTGCGTATGTACGTTGATAGTGAAACAGTGCCGGGTTGTTTAAATAATTGTTTACAACAAGAATGATACTAGATATACGTATGTTTATGTATGTTTAAAATGATACAACACCTACTCGGTAAGCTTATTTATAGACTTCCGAAGAGGGACAACGCATGTCCGTACAAGGATGTAATGATTAATTCAAATTTGAGTTGCTTCCCTTATACGAAAAATTCGGCGATTACTTCACCGTTTTCCGTTAACCATTTGCTTTTTCGAAAATTGAACGTAAAATACAGCAATTTATGGTATTTGTATACTTTAACACCGGTTATATACTTTATAATGACAGATCAATTATGTCGTCTGATATTGCAAATGAAAATTAAAAAAAAAATCCTTACAGGGCCTCATGCAAATGAGCGCGCGCGTGATGACGTCATCCCTGCGTGCAACTTACAAGGTCAAAAATATGAACAATGTTTATTTGGGTCGAATTCCACATACTTCTTACATTTGAACGCAAAACAGCTGATATCTGTCAAAAATGATGCAGCAATGAAACGTCAGACTGATTTGTGTAAAATATTTCGTTTTGACTGGTTTTAACTGGGTGGGCGAAAAAGTGGTACGGGCGAATAATAGGTCGCTAACCAGTATGCTTTAGTACGCAGATCACTGGCATAATAATATGGTTCATCGTATCATAATTTTATATTTTATTCTTGTATTAACGAGTGAATATGCTGGACTAACATAACACAATCATTGGTGTGTCTACCTAAGAGTCACTCGACACTGTTAAACTGAGTTACAAAAATAAACCAAAAATAATAGAGCTGCAAAAGGCTGACCTTTCTCATTCGATGGTCGGAGCAAAAAGGCCTGTATAACCATGTGCTTTGTACAGGGCGCGCACTGCGGCCAATCAGATCAGTATGATAAGTTACGTCATGCAATTGCTCGCAATATGGTTATAGAGCACCATTAATTAAATGCATTACAAAGATACCAATAACGAAAGTTATCCTTAAAGGAATAACTTGAATTATGTAAATACTTTATATGACTTTATAATTTTACAAGCTTGTATAGGACCTAAAATAGGTGAGGGAGATCAGCAGAAAGTATGACGTCATAGTTTTATATGACTGCCTTTAAAATGGTGTTGTTTAGGGAATGAAACTGGAATTTTCAATGTAGTTTCCGTTTCCTTGAAATGACATTTCATTTTTTGTTACAAGTTATTCACTATGATATAATTCACTGACCTTTTCATACCTATTTTTTTGCTCACCGCAGTTTTGTTATAATTATTCAGTACTATACGACATAAAACGCAAGGACGCTAGTGTTTTTTCTTATTCTTTTTTACATCGCATACCTTACATCCATAGGCGTAGATGGTTTGTAGACGTCTGTAGCTAATTAAACCGTCGCTGCTAATAACGACGTTGACGTCAGGTTTCTTAGATATCGGGTATTCAGTCGCACTTAGATAGATAGTTTTTTTTATCAGTATGTTTTCCATGAATTGAATGTGTATACTCTAGGGGTTAATACATAAAAATGAATACGCGAATTATCGACAATGCAAACATATTTATGATGTGATTAGATGACTTTCCTAACTCATAAATATGACAAACTACACGTACATTAGGAAATAGGAGAATTATATTTTAACTACATTTGCTATTGACAAAAACTGTTTTGTACAAGGCGATAATACCATTTAATGAATTACTCTAAACAAACCTTAAATTCATGAAGACTGATCATGATGTATAACAAATCATGTCTATTGACTACATGTTGGATAGCACAATGTCAGGTTTCCAAATGACGTCACTAGGCACGTGCAGCAGTGTTACGTTTGAAAATGACGTTGGATCCCAAATGAAACGGTTGTCGATCCATATTTGATGCTCGAAAGCGTCCAATCCAACAATGGTGTCTTCCTGTGTGATCAAATGCGATCAAACGAGATACAAGATAAAACAAAGTTACAAGATACACGAATTTTTATTTGAAGTCGGGTTTATGATAATAAGAAACATTAGCTCATTGAGCTATTTTCCAACATTAATAACAAACACGCAACACATAACAATGAGCTGGTGTCCTGGAAAAAACCCATATACTTTTAAATAGGTAACGTAAGAAGAAAAAGTATCTACAAAGGCCGTTTCTAATTATATTCATCTAAACAATACAGAAAGTAAGATGGATTGCAGCAATTGATCAAGTGTGTTTTTAACTACTATCCATATTGTACAGCGGTGCCGTACACTTGTTTTTGTATATGGGGGTCATCTTATAAACGATCGTACGTGACTGTGGTGCCGAACACTTGTATTGTATATGGTGGTCATCTTATAAACGATCGTACGTGACAGCGGTGCCGAACACTTGTATTGTATATGGTGGTCATTTTATAAACGATCGTACGTGACAGCGGTGCCGAACACTTGTATTGTATATGGTGGTCATCTTATAAACGATCGTACGTGACAGCGGTGCCGAACACTTGTATTGTATATGGTGGTCATCTTATAAACGATCGTACGTGACAGCGGTGCCGAACACTTGTATTGTATATGGTGGTCATTTTATAAACGATCGTACGTGACAGCGGTGCCGAACACTTGTATTGTATATGGTGGTCATCTTATAAACGATCGTACGTGACAGCGGTGCCGAACATTTATTAGTCTCGCTCTGTGTGTTTTAGTGATTGGCTTATGAAATTGCACTGGAGATGGAAATGATTGATTTTAGCCTTTCGATTGTAAGTGCATGCACAAAACGATTAAAATATAATGATGTTATGCACCAGTCAATTGTTACACCCCCCCCCCCAGGTCCGGGGGAATACCGGGGATGGCCAGGGAAATGGGCCGTGTTTTTTATTCAGGTGGCCCCGCAGTGCCGGGTGAATGCGGTGGTTTTGTCTTCGCGCAAAATATAGCGGGCAATTTGCCTTACCTAGGCTCCCTGGGGTGCGGGGGCATTTGGCGGGGATTTGACCAACAGTTCGTCCGCGCAGGGAGGAGATTTTACCCGGGGTTGGCTGGACCGAAAGTCAAAGTCCCCGCTATTCCCCGGACCTGGGGGGGGGGCGTGGTTACAATTGACTGGTGCATTATAGGCAGTTGAAATTTCTGTTTTCGAGATCGAATTCCGCGTGCCGACTCGCGAAAGCTTCCAAAATTCACTATTATTCCAATTAGGACCTCATAATATTCATATAACTAATACACACAAATAAAAATGAAAATGTTAATGAAAATATTTCCTTATTTGAATAAAGATAATATGTCAGTGAAATAGCTGTCTCCTTTCGCCAACCCAAAGACGATTTAACGCGTCAGTTAACTTATTAGTCGTTTGATTATGAAATGATTATAAATTATGATTTAAATAATAGCATTTATATTCTTATGGAAATGTTAGATCAATAAACAGCAATTGTAACCATTTGAAACATTGACTTTGAAAAAGGTCGAAAGTGTCTTCATTTTTTATTTTTTTATTTTAACTTACTTAGATCTATAGTTTAGGGCTTCCAAAGTATATTATCATATAGTAATATATAAAAGCTGGAAAAGAAGCAGTCCAGTCTGTTACTGCCACCACCACCACCAATAACAACAATTATCTTCCTTCGCCAGACTAAAGAAATCAATAACGCATCGGTAAACAAGATGGTATCGAAGTGAAATTATAAAAAGAAATATAATGTTAACATGTACAACTAAAATAAAGCTTCGTAAACGTATTTGCGGGTTCAGTGACATGGGTAAATTAAATTAATCAATTTATCTTAACATTTTGAAGTAAAATACATTGTAGAGGAAATGTAGACTATTTGTGGTATTAGTTTTTTTCAGCAAGTAAATATTTGTCTTATTAAAAGCACAACAACAACAGATAATTATACATGCATCATTCATTATATTTGATAATATAAATACTGCTTTGAAAACATGTCGCTTTAAAAATAGTGTAATCTGTCACAGATCGATATGAATGCGGGTCATTCACGGAAAATTATTTCTATAGTACACCATGTAAACCACGTGCAAAATACAATTGTAAATGGATGTTTTTATTTAAACTTTAGAGTGAATGACATTCCAGCGTGGAAATAGTAGCAGCAGGTAGGTTTGAGCATTATTTTATTGTTGGTTAGCATCAGTGCTGCTATAGACCAGGTACTTCATAGATAAATAAAAGTTGTTCTTTATAACACTCTAAGATAATCGCATGTACTCTAACATATTATAATCATTCAAGTTTACATATACATTTATTACACAATGGTTAAATTCTGCACTCGTTTCCTTTTTTGGCATTGTTCATTTTTTTTTATTGATACTGTTTATATCAATTAATCCACTACAAGTCATCAATGTAAGAAATTGTTGATAAAGAACAACGTGTTATTTCACAATGCCCGTATAGAATAAAAAATCTGCACTTCATTTATTAGGCTCGCTCCACACTTTGAAGTTTTAGTTTTTATCAAGTTCAGCCCGTAGAGACGAGAAAACCGCAGTTGGCAAACGCCAATCCTGCAACAAGATGCCAGACACTGAACAACATTATGGTTCTGCCATGGTCATCCTGAAGAAAAAAGACCGCTTTTCACTGGTGCTCTTCTTAATGGGGGGGGGGGGGGGGGGGGGGGGGTGAGCTTATTTACCCTCGCCATCGGGTTATACCCATTCGGCGAGCACGCTACGTTTTACAGTATTTCCACAGATTGAATAACATTTAAAACATCTCGTCTTTAATCGTAGCGTGGGTGCTTTGGACTGTATATATAGAAATATTCCTACACAGTATGTATAAATCTCTGGTTAAAAATTCAATATTTAAATAATATCTATCACATACGCATTAAAATCAAACACTTCAAATACATCATATACAAACATTTTAGGCTCAGCCTACATTTTTATAAATAATAAAAAAAAAAAAGATGTCTAAATTTTAAAATTCTTTACAATAGTAATTGTTTCTATATACAACGTATCCTAGGCATTATAACAACTAGCTAGTGAGAAATTTTATTTATTTTTTTAAATGACAGATTTCTCACTAGTTAGTTTCCTAAACCACCCCCACCAGAGATGGGGCGGTATATGCTGGTTTGCACTGAGGACTATGCCTCAGTGTGTTTGCCTGGATTTTTTTTTCCTTTTTTCTTTTTCTTTTTTTCTTTCTCCTTTGAGTAAATTCTTTCTTTTTTTTCCTTAACTTCTTCATGGACAACCTGAAGAGACTGTTCAAGGTGGATGACATTACAGATTTCAATAAGTTTTAACAACAATTGAAAACGCAAGTACCTGTCACTGCCAGGGGTCGCTTTACTAACACAGGTGTGGAAATCCTCAATGTAAAATTCCGAATGGATTTTTGCTACTGCTTTTTGTTTTTTTAATAAAGTGAAGAAATGTTTTTAGTTTAAAATTAGCTGCACTTGTAAATTTTCAAGCTATTTCAGAAATTGACTCAATTATTTTATGAATGTCAATTTAAAATAAGAGATATTAAACATTTTCAAACCTTATTCTTATTTAAACATTATTTTTTTTACAGTTACTGATCATTCTAACATATTATACATAATTTGCTATCTCATAACTTTTGTAACTTTTGCATCTGTGTGCTATTTTGCAACTGTACTATTTACATTTCTGCTTGCCATATTTTTAAGATATTGAACAATTATCTGTCATCACTTGCATTACCTTTGCATTCAAAAATTTTCGTCAATCGCTGCATGCACACTTTCTTAATATGCAACCTAAAGAAATATACATTATCCATGTGCACATCTGTCTTTTCTTCATTCCTGTTATTGCTTAAAACAATGTCAAATACTTAATAAAAGCATACATCTTATTACCACAATTATTAACAATTCAGATTTTTCAGCTCATATTTGTTACTTTAAATAAAAATCACTTGATATTTATCATTCCTGACAGAACATTCACTATGCTTACAACATCAGTCATAATGTTCTTCCATTATGAAACATCATTTATTTAGTATTTGCACTTTTTATTTTAATGAAAAATACCTTAAACAGTTGCACTTCACTCCATACGGCTATTGACATTGCAACTTTTGCAAAACTTAGTATTTGAACTTTCGATTTTTGTTCACAAATACTTCCCACAGGTGCAAATCACTTCTTACGACTATTGACATTGCAACTTTTGCAGACCTAAGTATTTTGACTTTTGTTTTTTGTTTACAAATACTTCCCACAGCCTGGCCACAGGTGCAAATCACTTCTTACGGCTATTAGCATTGCAACATTTGCAAACCTTAGTTTTTGAAAATATTTTTTGCCAAACTGTTGTATACTGTCTGAAGGTTAAAGGCCGGAGTTTAATTTACATGCGTTTGTTAACTACTCTTCAGTATTGGTCTCCCACAGTAATTTGACCAAACTGTTGTAAAGTGTCTGACCGTTGTAGGCCGCAGTTTGATTTACATGCTGTTGTTAACTACTTTTAAGTATTGATATCCAACAACACTTTGGCCAAACTGTTGTATAATGTCTGATCGTTGTAGGCCGCAGTTTGATTAACATACTATTGTTAACTACTCTTCAGTATTGATCTCTTACAGTAATTTGGCCAACCTGTTGTATGATCACTGACTATTGAAGGCCGCAGTTTGATTTACATGTTGATGTTAACTACTCTTCAGTATTGATCTCTTACAGTAATTTGGCCAAACTGTTGTATAATCTCTGAGGATTGAAGGCCGCAATTTGATTTACATGCTATTGCTAACTACTCTTTAGTTTTGATCTCTTACAGTTATTTGGCCAAACTGTTGTATAATCACTGACTATTGTATGTATGTATATGTTTATTGCATGAAAACATTATACAACGTTTTTAGCAAAAACAAACAGTGAATGGAGAAAAGTACATGTACATGTACATTGAAAATTTTCAAGAATATAAACAAACAGGAAAGATGTAACATCCTGCGACAATTGAATAAATGTTAGTAACATTAACAGTAAACATTTGTAGGCATTATCATAAATATAAAAAGACGTTTAATTTAATAAAGAGTGTCTACGCTGAGTAGCAAAGAAAATAAATTTTGACAAATTGTATATTGTTGTTCTATGATTACTATTCATAATATTTTCAAATTTGTTAATATTAGGCCAGTGACAGTAGTATGGTTTAAAAAATTTAACTCTTAGGTCTCTATATTTTGGGCAGACAAGTAGAAAATGATATTCTGATTCTATCTGATTCATGTTGCATAGTGTACATACTCGGTCATTTAATGGCGTGTTGGTATACCTGCCAATCTCAATACCCAATCTGTGAGAGGAAATTCTAAATCTTGCTAAAGCATGTCGGAATTTGTATTCATGAATTACATCTAAATATTTTTCTCGTATAAAAGTGTGCTTAAAAATAGCATACGTTCTTAGTCTAGGCGAATTATTTATCTCAGAATACCAGCTTTGGCAATACGTATCCATTATTCTCCTCTTAATTACTTCTAGTGTGTAAATATCTATAGACTCATTTATCCAAATATCGGAGAAGCCGTACTCGTTCAAAATAGTTTTAACTTGAGAAGCCCAATTTTTATTTTTGTATGTCTTAGTGTCGAAATCGTCCCTTCGTAGAAGCTTATATGTGCGTTTAACGAGACTGTTGTCCTTAAGTGAAATAACCTTATTCCAATATTTAATTAAATTAACTTTTCTGTAAATAGAAAGAGGAACCCTTCCTAATTCACCGTACAAAGCACTGAGATTCGTCGATTTTTTAGCTCCCAAAATATAACGCAAAAACCTCACATGAATCATTGAAGGCCGCAGTTTGATTTACATGTTGATGTTAACTACTTTTCAGTATTGATCTCCAACAGCAATTTGGCCAAACTGTTGTATAATGTTTGATTAACGTGCTGTTGTTCAGTATACTTTTCAGTATTGATTCATTATGAATCTGCTCGATTTGCCATTGTTTTGTATTGTTTACAACGTTACTATATTTACTAGTTACTTTTGTTGTTTTTAATGCTATTTAACTCTCATATTGAAAAGGTTCATCAATTTTATTATTTTTATGCATTAAATTTACAGTATTACTTACTGACACTGTTAGTTACTGAATAACTAATGTACCTGTTGACAAATAGAAAAAATCAGCCTTATGGTAAGTTATAGTCCCTATTCGTTCTAATTTCAGCTCTTCAAAATACACAAAGTCCAGCTATTAAAAAAAATCAAAAAAAGTTCCCATTACAAACGTTTCAACGTATATTACTCAAAATATGTCTTAAAGTAAAATAAAGCTTGAAAGATGTCCTGCATTATTTGAATACGATTGGTGAACTCACCTATGTTTGCATTATATATATATATATATATATATATATATATATATATATATATATATATATATATATATATATATATATATATATATATATATATATATATATACGAATGGGCAAAGTTTTGCGTACGTGTTTGAAAACAATTTATATAAGAGGGCTGACTCCTCAGATGAGATCGCAGTTTTTCATCGTTATGGTCACAAGTTGATGTTTTATAGCTAAAGGCGTTAAGAACACTTTAAGGCAGGTTTCCGAACAATTTAGATATGTTCTATTGTGCGTTATCTTGTATAACTTAATTGAAGGTATTGATGCCAAAAGAAGCTAATCCCAAGTCCAAATCTTGAAAATAAAATGTAAAAACTCTCAATCTTTGAGAGTGCAGCCTCTCCATTCTGTCAATACCCGACCAACATTATACATCTACCAATTAATTAAGCTAACATTTTAACTTATATTGTATACCTTAACTTGTATTGTTTATCTTTATAAATACTGTTTAAACCAAACAAGACAAAATTGTGAAATAATTGTGCGCCACATCGGAGACAGAAATGCCATATGGTTCATGCAACAAAATCGTTTATGTATTCAGGCCTTATAATATTTTGACCTCATTTGACGAATAGTATGTCATACATGATTTAGATTTTATGCACATTATCATTTTGGTAAAGTTTTATAAAAGGTAAGAGACAAACAATTTCAAAAGTGAAAATTGCAAACATGAACCATTGACATATGTGCAATATTTTGAAAGTTTATGTCAAATGTTCATCATTCTGACTTTTCACTTTGATAGATGCAATCCAATGTAAGTATCAATAAGTTCAAATGTAAGGAACTTCACAATATATCTGTGTTATTGTTTATCTAGCATATGAACAAAATATATTTTGGGTTAAAATATTTTAAGGAACTTCAATCCATTAGTTGAATATGCAACAATCAACTTTCAAATAAATTAATACGTGATTTTAGGGTACACTCATTCGCCAGAAATGACACAAATTATCCAAGGTAGATCATTCTCATTTGAAAATGTCAGTCATTATACACCTTTAGCATTGTCAAATATCAAAATACATTATGTACTTAACGAGACGATGGATATTGTGGTACTGGGAATACATTGTCAGGTGCAAAACGACATCATAGAGAACTTAATTCGCCCCAAAATGGGAGTGAAGACTATAAACATAAGGTGATTTTACGCCGCAGTTTATGTGCTATAGTGAATCGAATGATTTACAACCGTTATATATTGCAATCATTTCTGGTGTTCCACGACACCCTACCCAAATACTTTATACAACATTAACACTATATAGGGGATCTCACATAAGTGATCGTGTGATACGGAATTTATTAAACGAGACTGTTAAAATTGATTAAAAAACGAGCCTTGGTTTTATTTTGGGCATTTTCAGTTAATGAGTTTGATATATTTTGTATTTTATAGCTTTAATTAATACTTTTTTGCCAGTTTATCCTGTCACTTGCAAACAATTGTTTATTATGATAGTAGACCACGTGATGTTTATCTACAGTCAGGTGGTTATGTGACCGCGAGAACAACACCCTTTTTTCTATTTGTTTTCTATTCTGATATGTCAGAGGATAAGTGCAATTAATGTTTCAGTTTATTTCATGCATACCGGTGAAAGAATGAAAAATATTAGTGATTGATATCTTGATCATTTCACTCTGATTCGAGTGAAATGATAACCCTTGCTCATTCCACTCTGTACAGACAACTTGGGACTATTTTTCCATCTTTTAAAAGATTTGCTTCCCTTGATTTTGAAAAAATACATGTATGTCACAAGTACATGTTTGTTGTCGTCTGTAGTGCAGTTATAAATACAAATTGACCGAATCGTATTGAATTGTCAAAATCAAATTATGCAATAGTTTTAATAAAACAAACATTTTTTACGATTGATTATAACTATTAAAAAAACAAGCTTACCAATTTATGTATGAACTTTTTCATGGAGCATACTGTTACAATTAACCCAATTGGTAGGTATCGGTTGAATATTTACTTGGCCACATGTACTAGTAATAAAGTTGATAGATTATTTCTTCCTACAAACTCTAAGCGCGTACATGTATTCACAAGCTTTTTGAATTTGACCAATTTCCAGTTCACATTCATCAGTTCAACAATTCATTTTTCTTTTTAAATACTTTCAAAGTCTGCCCTGCATCCCTCTCAAAAGCATCTTCGGGCACATCGTCGACATTTCCTATAAGGTCTTCGTAAACACACCGGAACACGACATTCAACTTTGATAGATAATATGAAACTAATTCGCTGTCTCAAAAACAAAACATCCTTCGGCAGCACTGAGCATGAACTCACCCCGAAAAATACCGCAAGACCCAGAGTCTTTGTTGAATTCAGTGTAAGATCGTATTTTATTTCACGAGAGGTCTCAGAAAAATAATATTTTCACGAGTGGCGTAGCGATAAAATACGATCTTACACTGAATTCAACAAATTTTCTTTTATTTTCGCCACTCGTGAAAAAAATATTTTTCTGTGACCACTCGTGAAATAAAATACGATCTTACACTGAATTCAACAATAGTCCGCCAACAACCGACTTCAACAATTACTCGCCAAGAAAGTTTCGTCACTCTGAATAATTATGACACTGGCAAAAATAATCGGACAGAAAATCTACATTTGCACTTACCCAACCCGCAAATGCTGAAAACTGGGCAGCATTTAACGTTAGTTAATTCCATTTCTATGGTTAACGACAAAATTTCACTTTCAAAAGAAATGAATCATTTATATTGCCGGTGCAGTCCTGAACATTCAACACTTTATCATTAAAAACGTTATGTTTTGAATTGATTATGACGTATTTAAATGCAATTACTTTGACTATAAACTAATTAATCAAAATTGAAAAGTTTTGAGAACAAAATTTGGGGCAAATTTAAACATAGGAACCTAGTATGCCGATGTCAACACGGAAAACAGTTGTCTCCCTTTTTAAAAAAAGGTAATTGGTAATTTTAAGGTAGCTAATCGTTTTTAATAAACAAAGTAACAGGACAAATAGAATACTAGGTCAGTGCCATTAATGGAAAAGTAAATCTGGCAAGGTAGAGGAATTGATCTCGTGAGCCTCATTTATGATATAAAATTATTTATTGGATGAACCAGCCGTAGTAATTTTATAAATACATGAATTTAGCATTCCATATATATCATCTGACTTTGGAGATCTTTTTTTTAGTTTAACGAAGGGAATGCGCTCAATGGAGGCTCCGATGAACTAATGCCACATTGCACCGTTATTGTCGTAAGTGCGCTAACTCTCACTGGTGGAAAACGACCCCTTCAGCGAAAGTTTGAAAGTCTGACAAGCATCATTCCAGAAGGTTGTTATATGTTCTTATAGTTTACAAATAATTAAATTCAAGATGTTCTATATACGGAAATTATAACATAAAATGCAGAGGAGCGAACATAATTCATAATTCAAAATACGTGATTCAAACCTATGTAGTACTATGGTTAGTTTTCAATAAGTCGATCTTATTGTACAGCATCATTGATTTCATTCTCGTAATTGAATAGACACATCGTTCTTAAATTCACCTTAAAGGTCAATATTGAATACCACCCGGTATTAGTTCATATATTCGTGTAACTAGTAGATTGTGTCTCCAATTCCACCAAGCACCAAGAAACCTAATCAAACCTATATACGGCTATTCAAATGTTTCCTGATTTTCACAATGCGTTAATATATATTAAATGAGACATGAATTATTTTACAGACAGTTGTTCAAAACTTTGCAAGTACTGTACGAGTCGAGTGCCATTACTGAAAAATATTACTACTTTGGGGTTCGAATTGTGCTTGAATTTCACTTTACCCTTTATTAAGAAAGTATAAAGTGTAAATCACACTTTTACATTAGATCCACTTTTTATTGCATAAACATATTGTATCATGGGGTCGTATTCTGTCATACACACATTATTCCTTCTTAAAGTAAGGCCTCGATGAGTAGTAGTAGTAGTAGAAGTAGTAGTTATAGTAGAAGCAGCAGTAGCAGTAGCAGTAGTAATAGTAGTTGTAGTAGCAGTAGCAGTAGCAGAAACAGTATAAGTAGTAGTAGTAGTAGTAGTAGTAGTAGTAGTAGTAGTAGTAGTAGTAGTAGTAGTAGTAGTAGTAGTAGTAGTAGTAGTAGTAGTAGTAGTAGTAGTAGTAGTAGTAGTAGCAGCAGTAGCAGTAGCAGTAGCAGCAGCAGCAGTAGCAGCAGCATCATGGGGTCGTATTCTGTCATACACACATTATTCCTTCTTAAAGTAAGGCCTCGATGAGTAGTAGTAATAGTAGAAGTAGTAGTAATAGTAGAAGCAGCAGTACAGTAGCAGTAGTAGTAGTAGTTGTAGTAGCAGTAGCAGTAGCAGAAACAGTATAAGTAGTAGTAGTAATAGTAGAAGCAGCAGTAGCAGTAGCAGTAGTAGTAGTAGTTGTAGTAGCAGTAGCAGTAGCAGAAACAGTATAAGTAGTAGTAGTAGTAGTAGTAGTAGTAGTAGTAGCAGTAGCAGTAGCAGTATCAGTAGTAGTAGTAGTAGTAGTAGTAGTAGTAGTAGTAGTAGTAGTAGTAGTAGTAGTAGTAGTAGTAGTAGTAGCAGCAGTAGCAGTAGCAGTAGCAGCAGCAGCAGTAGCAGCAGCATCATGGGGTCGTATTCTGTCATACACACATTATTCCTTCTTAAAGTAAGGCCTCGATGAGTAGTAGTAGTAGTAGTAGTAATAGTAGAAGCAGCAGTAGCAGTAGCAGTAGTAGTAGTAGTTGTAGTAGCAGTAGCAGTAGCAGAAACAGTATAAGTAGTAGTAGTAGTAGTAGTAGTAGTAGTAGTAGTAGTAGTAGTAGTAGTAGTAGTAGTAGTAGTAGTAGTAGTAGTAGTAGCAGTAGCAGTAGCAGTATAAGTAGTAGTAGTAGTAGTAGTAGTAGTAGTAGTAGCAGTAGCAGTAGCAGCAGCAGCAGCAGCAGCAGCAGCTGTAGCAGGAGTAGTAGCAGTAGCAGTAGCAGTAGCAGTAGCAGTAGCAGTAGCAGTAGTAGTAGTAGTAGTAGTAGTAGTAGGATTAATGCATTGTTGATTGCCATATTTAGAGAAAGGAAATGGTTAAATGCACAGGTATTTATTCTATCAACTGTTTTGTCCGGGCAAATTGTTTCTTAAAAGTACTGAAACGTTTCATGTTTGGTTAGTATGACTTTCTTCGAGACTCAGATGCGCATTAACTTGGAGTGTCAACTTTCAAAAGACATTCAATAAAAACGCTATGGTACTCCTATACTAGCCATTTTCTTAATATTCGCACTATGCGCTTATTGGCTTAGGCGCTGCCATATTGTATTAAAAAACGATATTACTACGCGCGACTGATGCTATACATAACGAAATAAGAGGATAGATTGCGGTATTTATGAATTTAAAGCTGTATTTATATGAAGTGACAGTTCATACATCAATAAAACGCAGAATAAAAATATGTTATTCTTTCATTATACTTTTCAAATACAATTTAAAGAATAAAATATCGCCAATATAGCACATAATAAATATAGTAAAATATTGCAACGCATAACACGCCATATACTTTTATAAAACATGTATTGCGCAATTTATTATGTTTATATAGTCTTTAAGATAAATGATTCGAACCCAAAATAGTAATACACATTCAAGGTCCTCACTAAATGTGGGGGTATCAATATAGTATTCTGTATTATACAATATGACTGGTATTGTGGAATTATCTGAATTATCTGTATTTGGTAGCATCACGGAACTAGAACTATATCTCATGAGCGTACAATTTGACGTCATATAAAGATTATAGTATCAGTTGAAAAAGTCTGATAAGCCTATAAGACGACAAGTTATTTTTGTGGTGTAATGAGTAATTTTAAAGAGTTTCTTTATTGTCGAACATATTTGCTACGATTCCCAGACTGACACTTAACTATATAATAAGGCCTATTTCAGCTTTTTAAAAACAAACGTTTTTTTTGTTACAATTGTACTGTTGTTTTACTTTTCAGATGTGGCTGTTAGTGTTATAATTACACACTGTGATCGAGTATGTGAAAAAACAGCAAATGACATTACGAACATTTACTGTAGTAAAAAGATAGAGAAGTTAGTGTTGAATGCTGCAGCCACATTTAGTGTGTCTCAAAACAATGTATTTCCTATTGTGAACTATACAAACGAATTCATTTTGCGTCCTGAAAAGAATGTCCCAATATTGCACGCCTTTCAGAGTGCCGCAGAATTTGCCTACGATCGTGCCAACAGTTGTCGTTAAGTTGCTTAAGCTTTTTTGTTTATATCTCGCTGATTGTTTTGGCTTCACTCTAGCAAGTAATAACTATACAGATCTGAGCCCGCTCGTTACTTTTTGTTTTTAAACTTTACATAATCGACTATCAGCGAAGTTAAATTGAACTAACATGCAGTGTTGTGAAAGGACTCTAGTTGGGAAATATATTAAACATATGTGTGGAAATAAACTGTTAACAGAATGATTTTACAACTGTATGTTGTCACTAGATGTAAATATGATATTCATGAATTTTGAAAAATGTGTCATAAGTTTAATTTGCCGAAAAAGGTTAGAAACGATATTAAAAACACAACGTATTTTTATTAAGTTCTGCTCACACGAGTCGGTGTTTGTTTAAAAAAACAATAAATTATCTCAAATTGATCAAGAGTAATGGTCAATTTTACAGCCAATTGATTGGAAAGACCAAACAGATTCAATGGGAAATCACACATGTATATATTAAGAAATAGTTTTTGCTTCAACAATTTGAGTTTTCAAAACTATTTGTACCTTTGTACCATGTTGTTAAGAACAACGTTTAATCAACAGTGTGTAGTTAATGTAAATAGCGTTGAAATGTATCCATTTCGTCTCGATATCGGAGTTTATGCATGTACGAAAACAAAGGAAACTTTTTAAAACATAGCGCGATAATCATTAAAACAGTAATTTATGTATTGCCGCAAGTCATTTAAATAAGAAAGTGTTTGTAAATAATTGTACTTCCTTCTAACAAATTAAGGAAATTAGTGCAATCCCTTTAGAACAACCATTATTGGGTGTTTTAATTTGATGTTATCACGAGGCTCCGACGTTCATAACGATTCGTGCATATATGTGTATTGAAAGTTTTATTGCAAATGAATAGTTGAGGTATTTTAGTTCTGCGTTTATTCTCCTATGACGTTGTGTGTGTTTCTCTCGCTGTATGTGTATTGTATCTGCAAGTTTAATGTTTCACTTCTGGGTTTGTCCTTGTAGTTTCCATCGTGTTATTACACCTAAACGAAGTTGTAGAATATTGCACTTAATCTGCACGAATAAACCTTGTAAAAAATGGTAGACTTTATGATTATACATGATTGGGTGAGATTGTTTATCACTACGTGTGTTACATTATTAATGACTAATTGAGTATGTGACTTTAATACATGGCTTTCCATGAAATACATGTTAATCATAATGTGCCTTACACAATATGATGATCGCCAGCATGTCCAGATTTCTACCACTATGTGTCAAGTTTCAATGAACATACGTCTTAAGCTCAATAGAAGGCGTATAAGCGAATACGATTATAAGAAGCTAGGACTAATCAAAATGTACATGCTGTGACGAGCAATATTTAAAGACACTGTATTAAGGAGTCAAGATGGGTCGCCAAAGCAATTGTTTTTTATTGAGGCTGTCTTGAATATTTTACTGGATGTAGTGCTATATGTTTTGTCAGAATTTCTACAGAGATCTTGTTATTGGTCAGATACTTATCACAACATGACCTTTAGGATTTAGCCGTGTAGGTTAACAACGATTAAATCAAAGCTAGCTCTTAAAGCATTAATAGGCTTTCGGCCTGCAACGTTCTGTGAATAGTCATGTAGTTTGTAAAACACATTAACATAAACATCTAAAGATATTATTTGCATGCTCATGAATTCCTTCGCAAATATTTGTAAATTTGTTATGATGATACTCAATTAAAACAAAACGATGAAATGCCAGTAACTTGAAATACTCATTTAAATTATGGAACACTTAATACTTAAATGATTACACAAGTATGGAGTAATACTCAATTGCAGATGAGACCTTACTGGGAACTTTGATTTCATAAACAATGCACTGCCACTGATGACCATTTGTTAGCATATCTTCTCTACACTTCGAACATGAGTTTTATTTAATTTACTACCAGGCTATGCCCGCTAAACCGAATGCATCCAACAAAATACATACGGCATGTTAAACAAGTTCATGTTTATGATGTCTTTCTACGACGACAACATCCTCGCGCAAAATTCTTCTGGGTCGAATCATCCCCATACTATATATTTCCTAATTGTATTGATGTATGTCAAGATTGCCCTCAGCATATGTCACTCGTGGACAACATGATCAGATTTATGATTTAAGATTCAAGATTCAAGATTTATTTACAGAATATCCAGAAGGCCATAGCCCATGTGGATAAATATATATACAATATAGTGTTTTCAGGTGATTCCATGCATACAAATAACAAAACTAGACAAACAAAAAACCCACAAAAAACAACAACATAAATATCAAATACGCAAATACACCAACTTCATAAGTTCAGTAAATCAAAATATGTTATAATGCACACTATTAATTAAATTAACGTGTCAATAACGTTATATGTTTATTCACAGATAAGTTGAAATAAATACATGTACATATATAAATATACAATAGTTGTTCTATAATGAGAGTTGTGTTTGCAAAATATCTGCAACTCCCTATATCGGACAACCTATACAAAACGAAACTATAGGAAGCCTAAGGGATATCACTTAAACTTTGAAATTCACTTTTGTAATAGTCATATCTGAATCAGGTAAGATTAGATAATGACTGTAAATGTAACAAAATTTAGAGAATCATTGTACATGAACACTGTGTGCAAATATTTAGTCTGGTAACAATACAGACAGAGAGTGTGTGTCGAAGTGAAAAGTTATATTTAATAAATACGGATTTAAGCAATCATGCGTACTTATTTTGTTTTAGGTAGAGATACTTCACCAGAAGTATTTGCATACATCATTTATGCAACTATCACTTTCGAATTTGTTTTACTAAATAATAAAAGCTGAACACTCACTTATGTAACAGTACTTCTATGTAAAAGTATATCATACATGTTTGTTAAACTAGTAAAAATTTATATCTAACTACACAATACAAAACGTTACATGATAAACGGATGGATCACAATACACGTGCAATAATTAGGACACAAACATGTCAACTGATCTTACTAAAAATGCATTGTAAACATATATACTAAGATTTCTTAATATGCCTTCTTTATCAGATGTAATTAATTGGATAAACTTTTGCATGTTTGGTCTACGTCTATAAAATATTGGTATATATTTACTTCCTATATAAGAGTATAGGCCACATTCCAGAACAAAGTGGTATTCGTCTTCTAAGACTTGACATGTAATACATTTTCTCTCATCAACGGGTATTGGATTGGGTTTCGCCCATCTTTCACTCTCGATCCTAAGTCTATGTGCAGATACACGTAATCTTGATAAACTAAATCGAAACTTTTTAATACTGCATGAGATTAAGTAGTTTAAAACATGCTATATTGTTATAAAACAAAGCTCTACTAGAGGCTTCTAATCTTCCATTCCAGTTTTGGATAAAATTATCATTTAGTCTCTGTTTAACATAAGCAAGAAATAATTTATCGTTCCCTACTTCTTGGAAGAGCCATACATCAACAGATCTCGTAATAACGAGCACCAACTTTTCTTATTAGGGTACCTTTCACAGTCATTCAATAAAGTGAGATATATTTTCTTATTAAACTTATTATCACTTGTACGTAATAACCCAATACTTTATAATATTACTGTATCTAATTGTCTGATAGTTTACACGTCCAAGCTTACCATGAATAAAATCATTCTGTGTACTTCTTTTAACACCCAACAATCTTTTACAATATTGCATATGTATTCGCTCTATGGCGTTACCTTTGACAAAGCCCCACACTTCACTACCATAATTTAGAATGGGCGAAATAAGCTTATCAAACAAATCTAACTTGTGTTTAATAGTAAGGTCCGTAAATTTATACAAATTCTTGTTCATCTTAAAAATTGCCTTTAAAGCTTGCCCTGCAATTGTATTTTGGGCATCTGAAAATGAGCCCCCGGGAGTAAAAACCGTTCCCAGATAATCAAACTTATTAACAATCTAAATTTCATTACCATTATAATAAAAATGAATATTTGCCGGGAGCCGTCCTCTCTTCCTAAAAACAATTATTTTTGTTTTATCAGTATTCACAACTAATTTCAAACGTTCACAATATTCTGACAATAAATTAAGACTTTCTTGCAATTCCACAGCATTATTAGCAAACACAATAATATCAGCAGCATATAATATTAGAAAAAGTTTAAACGAATCAATATTGATACCATTAAAACGCTTTCATAGAAAATTGACTCTAAGTCATTTAAAAACATCGAGAACAAGAAAGGCGATAAACATTCTCCTTGTCGTACACCTATCACACATTCATATGTTCCACTCAACTGGTTACACTACTTTACTCTGGATTTCGCTGACGAGTACATGGATTTAATTATACCAATTTTTTTTCCTCGTAATCCTAACTTAATAAGTTTACTCCAGAGATTATCCCTAACAACATAATCAAAGGCTTTAGTAAAATCGATGAATACACAGTACAGATGCTTACCTTGATTACGAACATGCGTTAATAAACCATGAATGTATGTAAGTTGTTTATAAATATGCAACATGCTCAAGACTCGTAACTCTTATTTCGTCTATTTAGCTAATTTCGCTACTTTAGCAACGCAGAAGGGGGAAAACTGCATTAAATTAATTATGTATTATATATCTGAGTTCCCTCCCCATGAGTATTCGAATTATATAATTGCTAAAAATGAGGTCGGAACCAGAATAGCCGGTATTTTTTTTCCACTTGATAGTTTTCCCTTTATATCCATGTTTTTCAACTGGTTTATTATAAATATTCGTAAACAATTCTTACTTTAGAATAAACTTACAAATATTTTGAAAATTAAACTTTATTCCATGTATTAAACTAATGACACAGTTTCATTTTTCAAAACGATACTGTTTACACAGATAGTAACTTGTACGCAAATTTCTTTTTTGATTATGTACGTGTTTATTTTGGAAAACAAATGTGTTTCTGCTTTTTACAATATTTTTATACTCGTCAATATTAAATAAATGAGGACGCTGCTTAAAGATGCACTATTACTCCCAAACAAAATTACCACAATAATAAAATTGTTTTTATAAACCAAAAAAGATGAATAAATGTCAAGAACAATGGTTCTTATGACAGATACCGAGTTTAATTTGAAAGAAAGGTGCAGAAAACACGGTATTTCTACCATATGAAATGATAGTAGATCAGAGTAAATCTTTTAGCATTCACCAATCATTTAATATTTTTGCATGTTCAGCAAGTAAATACATGGTCAAAATCTTGTTATTTGTAATTAATAATTTCCAAAAGTGCATTGTTTAGTAAGTAGTTTAAGGCTTATCACTCAAAATGTATGTTTGTTATACATGTGTATGTAATAATTTTGAGTAAGATTGTCACTTTAATCGCAGTTTTTTAACCGCCACATGAGTTAAAAGAATATTATTTACAGTGCTTCTTAAGCTAGCTACTCATGCACAACGCAGCTTCTAGAGCAGATTGGCAATGCCAATAAGGTGTAACAGCTCTGGGGTTGATATGCCCCGTGCGCGCATAAATTAGTCAAATGTTATGTCGATCTGCCGATGGTAGATCTCAATTTATTGTTATAAAAGTTTGTCGGCCTTTCGGCCTACGCTATAAAATGCAATAATGTCATTCACTTGCGTTTCGTTTTGTTTGATAAACACTGCGTTATTTACTATCCGTAAGTTTTATAGACATGCTGAATGTTCCTTCAACTTAAAGCCACACAGGGGATGTGACGGGACCAAGCCACACTGAAGCCATATAGGAGAAGAAGGAGCAAAACGACATTTACTTACGTCAAAATATGTTATGAAGTGTGTTATTCATCACTTAAAGAATGGTTTACACAAATTCTTCTCTTTTAAAATCGGTCCGACAGAACGAATACCTTTGATACCACTTTTGTTCTATTTTTCTTTAACTTGAATGTAATTTTGATGGTGCTTCATAAAACTATTGTACAGATTTTATGAAAGACTGTATAGCTGATTCATTTTTAATTAAAACGTTTCCCATTATGCGGACGTGCCTTTGTGCCCATAAAATGGACTTAGATAAAATTAAGGATACTAAGCTTAAAAAATTAATGTTGATCGCCATTCAACACATTCCAAAGGAACACCTTGTGGTCTTCCTGTTAGTCTTCCTTTAAATATGCCACTTTTATAAAACCATAAAGGCGTCACAAATCATTTAGGTTATCAAATTAAAAAGTGAAACCAGTCTAAAGTTCTTCTTCCAACGACTTGTTTGTATCGCAATAAAAGCAAAAGTGGATTGACAACGTAAACAAGAGAGTTAGTTCGTCTTAAGAGTTGTCGTTTAAATTGTCAGATGACGTGAACAATTGAGCACTGGATTTACCCATAAATTATCATTCCAAACCTCTTTGTTGTTTGACTGCCACCTTAAAATATGAATTGGCGTAGTTCTGCGTGTGATCATTTTGGTGGACCATTCTCAGTCGGGGTCTTTTTGCATTTTACAAGAACATATAAATCCGTCATTAAGTGCAAGGTTTACACCTTCAGTATACCGAGCATTTATATAATATTAGTTTTATGATTGTTTTTTTTTAATTATCTTTCTTTGAAACTGTGATGTTTGTAAATGTGTCTTCCTTTGTCAAACAATTTAACTGCAAGGGCCATAATTGAAGAAAGGGATTTTTTAAAAAATTTTGGGGTGATATGTATAGTACATAACAGTGGCGGATCTACCGGGGGCCCTTTACCGGAACGGGCCCTATGTGCCCCCCCCCCAGCGGGCCGGCAAGTTATGTTTTTTGGGGCACATCTTTATTGATTTAACTGTACAAATAAGTTGTTTACATCAACATTTGAGCAAATAAACAACCTTATCATCGAGTATAATAAAGTATGCGAAGCGAAAGAGTCTTTTAAATAATGACATCGGTGCCCGAACATTCGATAAAAAAAAATCGGCGCCGCATTTTACACAGACAGCTGATTAAAAGAAAACAAATATAGGAATTTGTTGTCAATTTGTTTTTACTTCAGTTAACTTAAATTTATAACAATGACATCCGAAGTACCTACAGTATTGTTGAGTGCAATCAATACACTGTAGTGTAGGTTTATAGAGCACTAATTTTAAACATAAATATGTGTGTCCCAGGTGGACGAGTGGTTAATGACTTAGCCTGTTAATCCATCCACCCTGGTTCGCTTCCCCAAAACGGCTAAATATCTTTGTTGTTGTTTTTTGAAAGGTTTATCTCAGAAAATGTTATCTTTTTAATTCAATTTATCTGCCAAACATTATTGACAGTGAAGACAAATGTTAATTCCATGTCATTATATGATTAAAATAATGCATCCAAAAAGAGTTTGATATGTTTTAATTAGTTGTGCCCCCCCCCCCCCCCATTTAGAAAGTCCTGGATTCGCCGCTGCATAATGTAGTTGACATGATCTATAAGTTTATGCTTGTTTTATTTTGTATTGTATTTTTCCATGATTCATACATTGCATACAATAATAAATATAAAATAATAGATGCATTCGATAGTTTTGTTTGTTATATTCCTCCGTTGAGATGATAGAATATATATTTCTAGTTCTATTATAAAAACGTAAAAAAATACCGTGTTTTTATTTTATCTTAAACTCTTTTTGTTGGGATGTATAGAACATGAATATGACACCGTTGGTGGCAATATTATTATAATACCGAAGACATAAAATTTCATTATTTATACATGTTAATCAAACTATAAAATACATCAGAAGAGCAGCATAACGGTTGATTGTATCATGTTAGTACACAATTTGAATTGGTGGGGGTAATACCAATAAGTTGTTGGGTATTTCCTGCCCTTTTTGAATGGCTGTTTTGTTTATATGTACAGTTTTCAAGAGAATTTTGTCATATACAAATGTCATCACATACATTTTGCTATCGTTTAAGGTACTACAATTCCGCAATTTAAAGGGTCTGAGAGTATCCTTTATCGTATTTGAAGTTGTCTTTTATCGGATTTGATCTTGTCCTTTAGAGGATCTAGCATTGACCATTAATGGACTTGTCCTTTTTCGGATCTGAACTTGTTCTTATCAGATATACACTGACGTAATCATGTTGATCACTTGTGTTTCTTTTTCTTTTTTTTCCACTGTGCATTAAACTCTTTTTAAGGCTCAAAGAAATACTATAAACTACTTTTTGTTATTTTATACTCCTCTTTTAGTTATAGATCATTTTAGAAATGAAACCATTGCAATCATAACTGTATCGACAAATTAGCAGAACATTTAAAATGGGCAAACAATATAAACAAGCAAATATAGAAACAGAACAAATAACAATTAAATCAACAAATTTGTAGAAAGTTTGCTTGTGGTGAAGTACTAAACAGTATTTAATTGAATTTATTTGTAGTGTCAAGTATGGCCCATGTATACAATTAAAAATAAAACAAAACTCATGTTAATCCATACTATCGAATGCAAGTACACAATCAACCTTGAAATCAATCCTGAAAGTGTGCAATCAATAGAATCCGTATCTGTATCCGTACACGCAGCTTCTGGTCCAAATGATGGAGGATACGTAACATCTACACCTCCTCGAACAATAGCCGAACCAATTGCTCTGGCAACAGTAAAGGAAATACCGAGTATAGTAAAACGGCTGCCATCGACAGCATACACCATAGCTGTTATGTGACCGCTTCTTCCGAAGTCCAGCTTCAAAAATAAAATGAAAATGATTTTGTTCCATTCCTTCTCTACATAAACAAGAGTTTAATTAAGATAGATTGTGTGTAGCTCTGCTTTTTAAATAAAATTCGAAAAGCAGAGTATTCATTGTTGCTTTCATTATAAGCATGGAAGTTTGCAAAAATGTGTTGTTTTTTATTTCAATTTTGCTGACGTCCCTAAATCATGAGAATTCTTATACTTGGTGATCAAACTGTTAACTGGTTAAATCGTTATTTTAACGTCCCACTTATGACAGTTGCTGAAATTACATGTTTGCCTTAGTGCTCACCTATTTTAGATTTTAGATAAAAAAAGGAATTCGGTTGGACTCATTTTTTTTTCTGTACTTAAAGTTCTACATTTTACTAAGAATCCCTGTTAAGAAATTGAAATGGTCAGTAAGACACGTTTGATATGTAAAAGTCTAAAAGCACTAATTATAGGACATGTCGAAAGCAAAACAAAATGTGGAAAGATAAAAAATATTAGCGATATTTTGGCGCTTTTTTAAACGGGGAATTCGTAGCATCATTGTGACCACTAATTAAAAACATTTATAAAATGTAATAAAGTTTTAATTTGTACACAAATATATATGTTATTTTTAGTCAAATGAGTAAAACATTATAATGTATTAAAAAATAACTTGCATCAACCTATATTGTGCGCCTTTAAAAACTTACGTTCGTTCTCATCGGCACCATCTTCTCTCTGCTCTGTTTCTAAATCGTCCTCACACTCTGTTGCCTCCAGTATACGTATTTCACGACCCTCACAATGAACCCAAATAGATGAGGGAAGTTCAAAGGTTAAAGGTTTCTCATTGAAACATGTGCTGGTGTCGTTGATCTAAATTCAAAATGTTGAAAAAATCATTAATAACTGGGTTGAAACATCATATAGCCTTTGCCAGAACATTCATTACATCGAATTTATTTTGAAGAAAGGATAGCTAAAACGGTACCAAATACGATTCACTGACAATAATAGAATGCCCACGAGTCCACATTAAGAGGTATGTTTCTACTGAGATGTATAAAATACTGAAACGACATAGTTCTATTGTTCTCAACTCAGCTCAACTCAACTTTATTCAGTACACAAAGGCCTCCGGCCCAAAATACATACTATTATGTTAACATCATTAATTACAATACAGTGGTGTCATTGCTCAATACAAATTGTATACAAATTTCAATCCGCCATTTTTAACAAAAACAAATATTGCCACTTGTCTTATAACAAAACTATTATCTGACTGTAGGAGTCTGTAAAAGGCATGTAGGTCAGATTGAACCTCGGGCATATAAAACGCATGAAATTCATCTTCTCAAAAAAGCCTGTTCTCGTTGATTAAGCCGGACGCACATATTCTGCCATTTCTTTCTATGTTAAGATGCCGGCCAACTTCGATGTTTAACCGGTGACATGAACACCTTAAACGCGGGAGCGCACGAAAAATTTATGTGACAAGTTTATGGAAATATATTTTTCGGATTGAGTAAGGATTTAACATGTTTATAGAGATCGCATTAAGTAACAAGTAAAGTACCTAAGCAAGTTATATGAGCTAAACAAATAACGAAGGCAACATGGAGCTAGGACATTTACTCTGTGTGCATATGCATGTCGTGCCAGTTAACTTACCTCCTTGATCAAACAGACGCTTCTGTTCACCGGCTTTTCCACTTGAAAATTCTAAAACAGTAAGTTTGTATCAAATAAACATATATGAATCACTCTAGAACAATTAACGACATAGTTTTATTATACAATTGAAGGAATTTAACCACTGAAGTTTAAATACTTACATCACCAGGAAATAACGTTAATATGAACTGTTTAAAAAAGGCATTATATTTGCAATACTTTTGTGCTTTCCCTGTGTTGTCAAAAATGGAAATCAGAACCCTACCTCGTTTATAAATATATCAGACTGTGAAACAAGCTCCCCGTGTTCGTCCCTGATTTCAACACCAACTTCATACTCTGTCGCATTCACAGCTTCAGCAGTCAGGCCTTCAGTCTGAGATAGATAACGTTTGAGCTATGTAAGAGTTGCACCTACGATTGATATCCATGAACAGCCGAAAAAACGAGGCGGCTGCTGCACTCTGTAGAGATTTAATTTGAGTTTCCGGTGGAGTAATTATGAATGAACTTGTCTATAGACCAATGCAATTTGACTTGGTGATTTTTAAAAAAGTATAAATAAGCCACTTCTCTTGGGCAGTGTCAGTGTTGTATTCCTACATTATAAATAGTATGTTAAGTCATTCAGAATTTATTTATTCATGACACGTAACCTGTAAAACCCAAAACGTTTTGAATATGGCAAGTTTGATTATAAATGTTTATTTACGGTAGAAATGAGCACAACGACGTCGTGCTCCTGCCTTAGTTATATAAGTCTATTTGCTAAAAGTATTCCATATCTTAATCCGACCACAGTTTGTCTTTTTCATGCAACATGTGTATGCTTTCGGACAAATTTCTTACAAAAGCCTTTTATCAATTTAAGAAATCTCAAATGTATTAATCTTATTATGCGTAGTTTTACATTATATTAGAGAAAAGGCATACAATCTAGTTATCAAAATACCAAATGAAAATGTTTATCTAAAAAGTCACTAATTATGGCGAAATTGCGAAACAAGTTGTAACAAATACCTCATAGATTTCAGGGAAACACTCTGACGACGCGGCAAGGCAAATGAAAATGATCAATTTCATATTTTTTCGATGGAAATTGCGACACCTGAAAACAGTCGAAGGACTATTAAACAATCATAAATGAAGAAGGCTATACTAAAATAATTTTATATCTAATGGCTTGTCCATTTTTTTAATATTCACATTTATACCGAGAAAAACATTATTGTGCTTTTGCAGGTTTATTCATATATAGATAGTTTAACTTAACCCTGTCTATGATATACGTCTTGGTTCAGATGCAATTCTACACATAGGCTTTTTTTTCTTAAATTAGGTTTCGATGTGTTTTTTTGCTATTCATTCCTTCTGAGGGAACCACACAATCACACTGAAAAATTGAACCAACTAAGCATGGTCAAGGTTTTAAGATAACAAATTTTGTTTCAACAACTTCTTTCCTTCATAAAGCCCAGACTAAATAAAGAACAATTAGCTACAGGTAAAATATGCGTAATCACAAATCTTTTATGCCTTTCTTTAACAAATAGGTGACAAAATGATCCTAACATGTTAAATAGTACTTTAGGTGAACATATCTATATGAGATTACAAACTGTACATTTATAAAAATATTTTCTAATTTGTTATAAATAATTATTCATTTATTAATAACTATTTTTCAAATATATGTACGATGGTAAAGTGTCGAGAAAAAGGTACGATATTCGTACAAATAAATATTAAATAACTTACCGTCTATATGATGATGGCCGGCTTCATCTATTAAATATTTCTTTGCGTCTGAAACCATTTAAATGCCCGACTCATAATTTACATTAGCCAATCCTTGATAATGAGGAAGTTAACAAACATAATGTATGTATCTAAGTATTTGTCAGCAGTTAGATAGATAGATAGATATCTTTTATTCCTCCAGGTTGGAGAGCAAAACATATATACATATACAGAAGGTTAATTACAACAGTGTGTATATAGTTTGTAAAGCAATTTTAGAGACGGTACTAATTCAAATTCAAACTAACATATAACATACTGCAATATCGTAATAAGCCGCAGTTCTATATTACAGTCAGTGGCAAGGTTGTCTTAACGAAAATCGTAAATTAAGACATTAAAGTTCAGGCTAATAAGTATGATATTGGCACAGCGTTTGAAAGATTGAAAATTGAAAATAAAAACCACATGAGAACATCTCATGCAAAGACAAGCATCCTTTTCTGAATCAGAAAAAAATATAAGCCACATAATAAAGTAATCAATTTAGGCTCGTTTAGGATTTGTTACAAAAATAGCAGCTCACCAACAGCAAGTGTGACCATTCATTTTAGTTCAGGGTTAGCCTCGCCTTTGAACATTTTAACTGTTTATATATATTTATATATACATGTATAACACTTTATTAAAGTTATTTTCAGAAAACCAAAAGGCTTTCCTATTTTGAATATTGAATATTTGGTATATAGTGTACCAAAGTCGAATTTTGAGGTCAAGTACCAATATTTGTAGTAAATTTCATTTGGTAATGAAATACTACCTGGTATTCACCAGCCAGTGAAAGCCTCTTTGATAGCAGTTTTGTTAAATGTGTAGTAAAGCTCTGCGGTTCGTTGATCTTTTAAGCTCCAAGATATTACATCTTTCAAAGAAGATACAGACTTTCAGAATAAATAAATCGGACTTTGGTTTTGAGATGGAATCAAAATTACAATCATTGCTGGTTTTGGAAAATAAGGAAATTGAATGACTGGGACATTTTTTCTCTGCAAACCAGATGCCAATGTTACTATCGGTCATTGGTGCTGAGCAATATGGTGTCTTACGGAACTTATTTATACTGGCGTTACAGAATGACAAGTCGTTTGAACAGTTAGTTAATACGCCCACGAATCACTAAATGCCCCAGTCGTTGGTCATTTTTGGAACGTTTTAAGTTCAGTAAACGTAATTAAAGGAATGGGGGGAAATAGTTGGACTATGTAGTGGTGCTGAAGCAATTGGCAACGCCTTGTGAGTTCAATGATTTTTCTAACGGTGCATTGTGTGGTCGGCTTGTCTGTGGATTACACTCAAAACTGTTGTCAGAGGTCAATTCGACATTTGACAAGGCTTGCTAAATTGCAAATACAATGGGGATGGCTGAAAGGGACACGGCCTATATTCAGGAGCGTCGGGTGTCGTTTAACGCTGAAGTTTTACACAGAGGGAAATCTAAAAAAACAGGAAGCAAACAATCTAAACATTGAAACGTTGCTTCCGTTGTGGCGGTAAACTTGGTCCTGATAAATGCGTTAACTGTAAATGCACGGGAAATCCGGCAATCAAAGAATGGCAAACAAGTTACTACGGGGAGGAAACTAAATCAGATGCGCAACTTAAATGTCATATAACAGTCGTCGTCTTCGGGTCCGTCACACTGATTCTTGGAGGTACTTAGGTCGATATGGAACTCGATACAGGAAGTTCTGTGTCAATAGGTTCTGATGTACTTTGTTCTTAACAAGTATCCATTCATGGCTAAAAATGTAAAATTGTAGTTACTTTCTTGGAATGCGAAGTTCCGGTGGAATATGAAAATCAGAAATATAAGCTTTCATGTGCAAAGGGAAGCATCCAGCGCTTTTAAAAAAAAATGGCTTCAGTAAATCCCACTCAACTGGAAAGACAGCACGAAAAATCATTGGAGTGTGTGAGAAAGGAGCTTAAGCACCTCTTGAATAATGAAAGCGCACACCAATATGAAAGACGAAGCAAAATGTACGGCTAGACCAGTGCCATATGCAATACAGATAACGCTAGAACGAGTGCATGGAAAATTACGGGGATTGTTTACAAGGTAAAGAGTATGGGCAACGCCACTGTTGCTGGTTCCAAGGCCAGATAAAGCAAATTTGTGGACACTAAAAAGGTTACAGTAAATATCGACACAAGCTAGACACAGTTTCCAATCCCTTATACAGAATATTTATTTGCGATACTAGCAGGAAGGTTCTGTCTCAGGCATATTTACAGCTTCAGATGGAAAAAGATTCAGAGCAATTGCTAACTTTAAACACATCAAAGAGAATGTATTGGTAGCGCGTATTAGTTTACGGAATAAGTAGCAGTACATCGATGTTTAGACCATAATGGCTGTAATTCTAAATGTTGTGTGTAGATTTGAAGATATATTGATTACTGGCCGAATGATCAATCTCATTTGACAAGTTTGAATGAAGTTCTAAAGAAACATGGCGTTCGGGCCACACAAGAATAAGTCGATATTATCAAAATATATCTAAACCTCAAACTTGCGTCAATATTTTTAATTTAAATCATTATATTTGGGCTTTTTGGATACTACAGGTCATTTTCGTAAAACTCTTGCAACCCGTTTATGTTCTCTTGAAGAAGGGGGCAAATGGGCGTGGTCTGACGCTTGCGACAAGGCGTTCAATGAAAGCAATGGCCTTTTAGTGAACAGTTGTTTATTGGTTCACTATAACATGAAATTGCCGTCGATGTTACCAATTGACTCAAACGGCATTAGTGAAGTATTGTCGCATATTATAGACGATGGGTAAAAGCGGTAAAATTGCTTTTGCTTCGTGGACACTGACGGACACTTAGAAAAGTATAGTCAGATTCATAGAGAATCACTATCTTTAGCGTATGGTAATCCATATCTGCCAAAGTATTGCAGAAATAATTCGATAACACCCGGTTTCGAGTGTAAGAGTAAACAATGAATGGTTGGTCAGACCATGTGACTAAAAGGGACTTAAACTGTATTTGAACTGGAGAAATGAATCGACCAAAGACAAAGAAGTGATACAATGGGGATTCAGGCAAGGAATATGAGACGAGCTGCATGATCGCAATCTGGATATGGGATGAACGAGAGCGATGGCAGCTATGTATGGTGGGAAAACATACATAGGGACATTGAATAAATAGTACGGGCCTTTGCTACATGTATGTCAGTTCAAAGTCCACCAAACAATGCACCGCTTATCCTCTGAAGATTGGCTGCAAGGTCATGGTAGAGAGTACACAACGACTTTGCTGAATTCAGGCAACACACTATTGTGGTGGTTATAGATTCATATTCCAATTGGATCGATCGACGTCAAGCCGATGAAATTAACCTCGAGTACAAACACCAATATGGAAATGAATGAACTATTCAGAACATGGACTTTACAAAAAGAGAACAATGGCAAAGATCTGAGGTTTACATCTTTGGACTTCAAAGACTTTCTGGTGAACACTGGTATCAAACGAACTCTGGATCCTGCCTACCATTCTAGTTAGAACGGGGCAAAAGGACGGGCGACTCAAGTTCTCAAAAAGGCTCTTAAGAAACAACTTGCTCATCCCGATTTTTATGGTGATGTTTTAAAGAAAATTCGTAAAATTCAAATGTTTCCAGCAGGAAGTTGGGCAGATAGACTTAATGAATTTCTTGGATTTTATTTAAACCGTGGATATAAAGGCAATATTTTGAAGAGCACTTGCCTTCTAGTTTTTTGAAGATGAATACCTGAAACAAAATATAGGGTTGAATATAACATCCTTTCATAACTAAGCTTACCTGAAACAAAATATAGGGTTGAATATAACATCCTTTCATAACTAAGCTTTCAGTCCTTTGATTTTTTTATGAAGATTTTGCTAATTCATGTTATCTTTAAAACCGTAATTGGCGAACACGTTTTTGGCTGACTCGGAGTGTTTTGGCATGTGACTACATTTTCTTCAAATATTTTACATTTTCAAATCATTTGGAAGGAAAGATCAGCTAATACTATGTCGCTTTTATTTTTATCCCCCGCCTATGAAATGGGGAGGGGGATATTGAAATGGCGTTGTCCGTCCGACCTTTCGTCTGTCCGTCCGTCTTTCCTTCCGTCCGTCCGTCCTTCCTTCCTTCCGTCCGTCCGTCCGTCCGTCACCAGCGTTTTCTCAGTAACTAGCCGGTAGAATTTCATGAAACTTAAAATAAATATGAACCACTATACTGGAATGATGCCCGTCCAAAAAAAATCGATTGGTCAATTGTCCTTGGAGTTATTGCCCTTGATTTTTTGAAAAATGCACATTCACAGCCATTTCTCAGTCACTAGCTGGCAAAATTTCATGAAACTTAAAATTAATATGATTTACTATACTGGGATGATGCCTGTTCATTTTTTTTTGGATTGGTCAATTGTACTTGGAGTTATTGCCCTTGAGTTTTTGAAAAACTCTCATTTACAGCCATTTCTCAGTAACTAGTTGGTAGAAAATCTTGAAACTTGAAATAGATATGAACCAACATACTGCGATGATGCCTGTTCATTTATATTTTGGATTGTGTAATTTCTTTATGAGTTATTTACCCTTGATTTATTAAAAGATCCATGTTTGCAGCCTTTTCTATGCAACTAGCTGGTAGAATTTCATGACACTTGGAATAAATAAGAACAAACATACTGTGATGATGCCTGTCTATTTTTCTTTTGGATTGGTATCATTTTCCTTAGAGTTATTGCCCTTGATTTATTAAAACATAATTGTTTGCAGCCGTTTCTCAGTAACTAGCTGCTAGAATTTAATGAAACTTGAATGTTATATGAACCAACATCCTGCAATGAACTTCTTCGGTGAATTTCTACGGCTACATTTTTATCTCAACTATTGAGTACTATTTTGCAATGATTGATGTTTCCGAGTAAGCAGTTTCGGAAAGGACAGTTTTATTTAATCATCCCTCTGATTTATTTCGTTAAATTTTTTTTATCATAAAGTACGGTCGATATTTTATAATTTGGCTCGGAAAGGGATAAACCAATGTGCTTATCTTATTCTTTCTGAGATTTTTTTTAACCTTCAAGCACAAACAAGCCATCAAGCACAAACAAGCCATCGTTGGCGGGGGATATCTTTTCACTGAAAATGCTTGTTAATAATGTGTTCCTTATTTGTTCCCAGTTTTAGTACAATGATGCTTTTTCTTATGAAACTCTATGATCACACAGTTTTAAACCTTTTATTTTATAAGGCAGACTGTGCGGGATGTTTTTAGTTTCAAACAATGACTGCATCGTATCTTTGAAAAGTTTTTGCATTAGGTGCTCTGAATTGTATCCCTCCGTCTGCAGATAGAGTTGGGATCTCTAATCATATTAGTACCTAGGGTTTACCTATACGTTTATTATTATTTGTTTTATTGATAACTTTCCTCAAGTTAATGCATACTTTGATCAGATTTACCTTTTGCGTTTTATCTTTATTAAGGATTGTTGGGATAAGAGTGAGGTTTGTGCACATAAACTGGCTTAAACCCCCAGTAAATTTACATACTACTGACCGTTCCAAGGAGGTACCTAACAATTCTTGATAAACATACCTATTTTTTTATATAGTATGTATGCACTGTGCTGTTTGTGGAGTTTTGTGCTTTTCTTATTTGTTTCTTGTTTGTGATTTTATGGTATATGTCTTTGGCGTTTACCCAGTGCCACTAAACCGGGTTTATGTTTAAACCTTTTGCTACTGAGCTTGTTTCTGACAAAATGAAAATAAAATGATTCACTGAATTACAGACTGGCATGAATTCTACTGAATTCTACGTAATACACCTCATTCAATTACCATAGAATCGCAAGTAGTTTGTTGTTGTTTTTTCCAAAAAATAGAAACTACGAATACGGTCGACCTTCCATCAACTAAATTAAGAGCAATAAATCCAGAAAAAGCAGGAACGAATGAAGGAACATTATGACAGGAGTCATAAAATGTTATTTGGTGGGGGAAAATCGAGGTGATTTTCAGGAATAGTTTATGAAAGGACCAGTAACGTACTTAATTAAAGTAGACAAAAAGATCCGCTTCTGTCATGCGTAAAAATGATGCCAACTTTCCGAAGGACTATCAGCAGTCAACCAATGAATTACCATTTGTCTGGTCTAAAATGTGTCCAAAATCAATTCAAAGTGATAGCAGTGAAGCAGTGTCAACCCAGGATAAAACACCTCAATTGAAACAATCGAAACGGTAATTACACCAATTAGTAAAAACAATAGCTCAACGGGCATACCGGAAGATAAACAAATATGTGCTATCTGACACGGGAGAGATGCCCCCGGACAGGTTGACATAAAACATGCTTTAAAATGTTGTTCTAGCTGATAAGACCATTTATTATGGAGATTAGATGTAAAAAAAAATGTATGCATGTAATTAATTCGACATTAGTTAATGATATCCTAAATTATGTAATCATGTTTCAGTTTAGTAATAGTAGTAGTTAATGAAGAATAATTAAACTGTAGATTTACATATTATAAACTGTTGCAAAATCATTTCATGAGTTTTCTTAAGATGAGATATATTGTTCCTGGTTATCCCAGCAAGTGAAAGCCGTTGCCAAATGACTAAAAGTTATATTAATTATTAACTATCAAATATTAACTTATTCATATAAGAGAAATACTTTTATTTGCATTTTGATAAAATGGTTTTTAAAGTTTGAGCTTACACTATGTTCAATGTTCAATTATATTTTTACATTTCATAAAATCATCAATAATTTATAAAATACGATAGTACTTTGGAATAAATTCATACTCAAATAAATAATGAAATTCGACGACAAAACGTTGGATATGAAACTGCAGCGCCGTCCATGAAATCTTTTCTAGACACCCATAGATGCGAACATTATTCATATTAACAACAAAAACACAAATAACCACAAAAACAATGACCGTTAATGCACTGGCGATACTACATCGCCACAGCACTGAACAAAGGAAAAAGAAACCTAGAAATGTGTACACTTTATTTTCCCTCTATGACATTTTAACAACATAAAGAGAAAATTTCATTACATTAGTAGAAATATATCAAAACAGACATATCAATTGCTGCTGTAGCAACCATCATACACAGATTCCATTACGAAGCTGCTGTTCACAACAAATTCAATATCTGCTATGTTCATCATTGGCGTCACTGCAATACAACGACGTCGCATTGAGGGAATCTTTATCGTCTCCTGTTTTATCGCTGCCCACTCCTCCTGCTAAGAACGTATAATCTTATAAGCGCATTTAGGATTACGACGGTTAAAAATGGTTTAAAAACGCGTATAAGGTCATACACTTACACATAAGGCACCAACTTACGATGGGTTATTATGACATGAACTGCAAATGAGTGACGGTATATGTACCAAGCTATCATCCATCTAACTATCATCAAACTTGCATATTCTCTCTCTCTGTCTACTTTTGTTTTCAACCATGCTTTCTTAGTTCATTCTTTTTCTTCTTTTATTACTTTTTTGTTGCCAAAATGATGATTTTTCTAGATAAATTTAATTGCATTTTTTCGTTCTCTTGGGATACTATTCTGCATGTTTTCATAAACAACATATTTACATGTAATTGAAATCGTCTAACCTTTTCACTATTCTGCATAACGTGTATTTTAATTTTCACGGAGATAAATTTATAAGCTATGCTTTCGTTTCAATCCGATTCAATATATTAATGCAAATATTTATATTGTATTTAATGTGTACCTCGACTATTTTTATTATTATATATATAGATATGTTAAATGAAATATGTTTAAATCAAATCAAATGATTGAGGATGTCCGAATCATGCCTGTCGAAATTCTATCAATCTGAATCACAGCATCAGAACAAGTCTGAAAGGTTAATGTGTATTTAATGATACATTAAAATAAACTAATAAACAGATTCACTCCATATGTCATGGAAGAGTTAATTTGTAACAGTTTATTTTTGAATATATGTACTTGTCTACGCGTACCAACCGTTCTGACCCAAAACATGGACTTAATTAACTGATATTTGGCGGCTAAGAGCCTTTTACATTCTGTATTATGTTAAACAATATTGCACTTGTATGTATGATATTGCCGCCTCTTACAATCTTCTGTGCTTCAAAATGTCTTGCGGTCACGTTGCCTTGCCTTAGCATCAATATTGTTTGTGAATAAATTGTTTTTTTAATTAAATTTTGGCGTTACTTGTTGTAATGCCAAAAGCAAATTTGTCAGACAGAATATGCCATCTATTAACATGAAGTAGGTTTTACTTGTTGCAAAAGTGTGTCAATTAAGGTTAGTAAAATACAGGGTGGTCCAGCATAAATTCGGCTTTCCCAACCCTTTTATACGCCCGTCATAATATGGACATTTTATGGATTCATCTGTGGCAGGCGGCACAAACTCGGACAACAAGCATAAGAGTAGAATATCTCGGCAAAATTCGTTAACTAGTGGAATCGCCCGACTTACTTTAGAGTTATGGTCCTTGAATTGCTCAATTAAACTTGATTTTATTTTAGTCTACTGTGCTTATATGACACTTTTATACCGCCATAAGTTTGCTACAAATTAATCATTTAGTGTTTTTTTTACATTAAAAGGGGAACTTTTCTCAAGTTCTTTTTTAACAATGTTTGTATCGCATTTCAAGCGAAAGTAAATTTAACAAAGTAAACAAGATAGCCATCTCGTTTTAAGAAATTGTATAAATAACCATGAGTTGTATACAGTTGAGTATTGATTTTAACCAATACATTATCACCAGCAATTATATCGTTTAATTTAACTATAACTGCACTGGGTGGTTATGTTACTGCATGTGTTGTTTGTGTGTTGTTTGTGTTTGACCTGTCTCAGTCAAGGCCTTTGATCTTTCTGGCAATTATAAACAAGAACATTAACCTATAGTGCCATAAATGTACTTCAGAGAGCTGGCTGCTTCGTTTGTAAGATTAACCCGTAAAGATAATAAAATATATATCCATTATTAGTCGAAATCGTCAATAAGAAGCCCGACACAGCTTTTATAAACTTTTACCACTTGTTACTGGAGGATATAGAACATAAGTATAACAACGTTGGTGGTGACATCATCGCAACGTCAAATAAACGCACTGTCATTTATATACACGTCAATCAATCTATGATTACGTTTTCATCAGAAGAGCAGTATAACTATTTATTACAAGTATTATGTAACTACACAATGTGGATAGGTGGTGCAATGTGAATTAGTGGAGGGTTAATTCCCGCCCTTTTGAAATGAATGATTTATTTTATATAAAGTTTACCATGATGTTGATTAATGTCAAACACCACTCAGGACGCACTTAAAAGGGATCTTACCTTGTCTTTTATCGAATATGACGATATCATTCATCGGATTTGACCTCGAATCTGAATTGTTCTGGATGAGATCTGACCCTTTCATTTAACATAGCTGAACCTTTGCATTAGCGGATCTAAACTTGTCCTTTAAGGGATCCGATCTAGTCCTTTATCAGATATGACTTTGTCCTTTATCAGATCTGACTACGTCCGTTTACAAGGGCGTTTGGTATGTTTATAACTTTGGTTTCTTTTTTAATGATAACCGCTGTGCTACTCACACTTTTTAAGGTTCATAGAAATGCTATAAACAACTTTTTGTTCGTTTATTTTGCTCTTGTAGTAGTATATAATTTCAGAAAACAAAATGATAAAGAGACCATTGTAACTATATCTGTATCAGAGCATTTTCAAAAAAGAGCAAATAACATAATCAAACAAAGATAGAAACAATAAGACAAACGAATTATTTCAACGACCACACATATTTATAAGACGTATTTTATAAGCAATAACTAACAATTACACTGTTTAAATAAATTGGACAAGGTGTTTTGCTAAATGTGTTTCTAGAGTTTGTAGAGAGAGTGTTTGTGGTAAAGTATATAACAGTAAATTAAATTGCAATATGAATCAATATTGCTCATTGGTACAAACAAAAGTAAAACAAAACTCATGTTAATCAAAACTATCGAATGGAAGTACACAATCAACCTTGAAATCAATCCTTTTGCAATTAATAGTAGCCGTATTTGTATCCGTACACGCAGCTTCTGGTCCAAATGATGGAGGATGCGTAATATCTACACCTCCTCGAACAATAGCCGAACCAATTGCTCTGGCAACAGTAAAGGAAATACCGAGTATAGTAAAACGGCTGCCATCGACAGCATGAACCGTAGCTGTTATAGAACCGCTTCTTCCGTAGTCCAGCTACAAATATAAAATAAATATGCTTTTGTTCCTTTCCTTCTCTACATAAACAACAATTCAAGGAATATACATTGTGTTTAGCTTAGCTATTTTGATGACGTTCTAAAAGCAGAGTTGATAATTGTTGCTTTCATTCAAAGTATACAGGTTTGCACAAAGTCCCTAAATCATGTTAATTCTTATGCTTGGTGATCAGACTGTTATTTGGTAAATACATGAGTCTTTCACGATCCATTAATGACAGTTGCTGACATCACAGGTTTGCTTTAGTGCTCACATAGTTTAGATCTAAGATATAAAAGACAGCCGGGTGGTCTTTTTTGTTTCAGAAATGTTCTTTCTGTACTCAATAGTTCTGCATTTAACTTAGAATCTCTCTTAAGAAGTTGATATGAGCAGTAAAACACTTCCGATACATAAATATTTTCAATGTCTTATAGGACAGGTAGAATACGATACAATTGTGTAAACAAATAAAATTAAGCGATATTTTGGTGCCTTTTAAGTGGATAATTTGAAGCCACGTAGCCACTAATAATAAATAAACATTAATGACGGTTTATAAAATTGTATTTGTACAAAATTCATATCCTTTTTTCTTTAATCATTTAAAGCCAATTGAGTTAAACACGATAATGCATGAAAGAAATTGGCATCAACTCATATTGTGCGCCTTTAAAAACTTACGCTCGCTCTCATCGGCACCATCTTCTCCCTGCTCTGTTTCCAAATCGTCCTCACACTCTGTTGCCTCCAGTATACGTATTTCACGACCCTCACAATGAGCCCAGATAGATGAGGGAAGTTCAAAGGTTAAAGGTTTCTCATTGAAACATGTGCTGGTGTCGTTGATCTAAATTCAAAATGTTGAAAAAATATTCAAAACTAAACTTTATTTACCTTCTCATAGCCGATGCTCGAAAATTCATTATACACCAGCCAGTTTAAAGAAAGGATAGCAAATGAAGTACCAAATGCGGTACACTCGGATTATTTATGTTTAGTGATATATTTCTACTGAATTGTATAAATTACTGAATCTACATAGTTATATTGTTTCATTTACAAGTGCGGGCCCTATGTAAGTTATATGAGCTTAACAATTAACGAAGGCAACATGAAGCTTGCCCATGAACTTAGTGTACCTCTTTGATCAAACAGACGCTGATGTTCACCGGCTTCTCCACTTGAAAGTCCTTAAACAGTAATTAAAGACAGTATTTTATACTTCAACTAATGGCATTTAACAAGTGTAGTCAAAATACTAAATATTAATAATAACGTTACTATGAAAAGGTTAAAATAGACACTTTATTTGCTATTTTCTTTGTTTTTTTCCTTAATATCTAACCATGGAAATCAGAATTTAACCTCGTGTATAAATATATCAGACTGTGAAACAAGCTCCCCGTCTTCGTCCCTGATTTCAACACCAACTTCATATTCCGTCTCATTCACAGCTTCAGCAGTCAGGCCTTCTGTCTGTAATAAATAACGTCTGGGTGTGGACAGTGTTGCACCTAAATTTGCTAAACACGAATAGTCTCAATTAAACCCAGACTGCTGCATCCTTCCGTGGATCTAATTTGTGTTTCCGAACAATTATTTTCCAAAATGTTTTTATCGTAGATGTTTTTATTAATTGGCTGACCATTAGACCTAAGATATATAACTTGGTAGTTCTTGAAAAGATAAAACAGCAAATACTCGGCGCATTGACAGTGTTGTACCTACCATTGTCGATAAAAAGAGTATCAATTATGTACTGATTGCTGTATTTATACATTATTAACAGTTTCTCATTCAGAGTGTATTTATTCCTGAAATGTTTCCCGCAAAAAGCACACAATTCTCCAAGTTTGAATATAGCAAGTTTGATTGGAAAGTTTTGATTGACAGTGAAGAAAATTGCAACGTGGTCGAACCTGCCTAAACGACATTCTATTTTTTTCAAGAATGATTCCATATCTCAATCCGACTACAAATTATCTTTTCCATACAACATGGGTATGCATTCGGACATATTTCTTACATAAGCCTTTTATCAATTATAAAAAAACTCAATGTATTTATCATAACATCTTGTTATGTCAACTAAATAAGATTTGAGAAAATGCATGCAATCTTTTTTTTATAAATATCATAAAAAATGTTTAACTAAATAGTTCAAGTCTATTTATGCGGCTTTAACTAAAAAGCTCAAAATAGCCAAGCTGTTTTTAGAACTACTTTCAGTAGAAATACCTGACAAACTGCTGATGCGGCAAGGCACATGAAGATTATTAATTTCATTTCTTCAAATGGACACTTCGACACCTGAAACAGTTAAAGAATATTCAAAGGCTTAGTTTAAGCCTTCAATAAGTGACCCCCCCCATCTGTGTACAGTACACAACCTCTCTGTATTGATCTTAATAAAATTGCCTTGTGCCCTCTTATCAGATCTCCGACCTGAGTATCCTGCTATGCAGTTTTGGAGGTTGTATTTTAGAAATGGGTCCTAAATGGTCCTGAGTCGATAAACAAATACAAAGAAAATTGGCCCCTACTGTGACACCAGTGCAGGACTGTTTAACTACCATCATAACAGAAGCAGGCCATTACAAATAGAATATCTATCTGTTGAGGGAAAAAGTAAAGTACTATTGCAGGCCCAATAACCCTGTCTATGATATATTTCTTGGTTGAAAACATTGTTATCTTAAATATAAGGCTAGTCATTTGCTTAAATTATATTCTTATGAATGTTCTTGTTTATTATTCATTCTGAAGGTTGTTAACCCGCCCGATTAACATTTAACAGAAAACCTAATTGGCGTGGCCTAAGTTTCAAGAAAACACGTGTTCTTTTAACAGATTGGTTAACCGCCAAGTAGATAAAAGATAGTTAGCCACAGGAGGAAAATTTCAAATGTTTATTTGTATCAAATACTGTGACAAGTACGGCCACAAAAGCCAGACACGTGAAACAGATGTGTTCTAGGTGAAACATATCATATATATGATAACAAACTGTACATTTATGAAAATATTTTCTAATTTGTGAACAATTAATAGCTGGTAAAGTGTCAAGAGAAAATAAAATATTAAAAAATGAACGTATTGAAAAAATAAAATAACTTACCTTCTATATTGCTGATAAGCTGTCTTGTTTTCTTGAATAATTCATTCCGTTTCCCACCCTTTATATGCCCGACTCCTTATTCGCATTAGCCTATCCTTAACGAGAAGGAAGTTAAGAAGTTAAATGTATGCATCTCAGCATACGACAGGATTGTTTGATATGGAATTGAAAATTCCCTTTAGAAAGTCTCTTGCAAAGACTAGACATCCATTCCTGAATTCAAAACATAAGTCACATAGTCAACTAAATATTCAGAGGCACGATTAGGTATTGTTACAAACTTTATTATCAGCTCATCCACAGCAAGTATCTTGTAAGAAATCAAAAGGCTTTCCCTTTTGAATTGAATAGTTGGTATATAGAGTACCAAGGTTTAAAATAGAGGTCAATATTATCCAAATTTGGATCTGCTAAACTATTTTGGTGTCCTTGGGCATTGTTGTTATTTTGCAGACATTGCAGTTCAGGACAAATGTCTGTTGTTTCTATAATGGTATGCAATAAAATAAATGAACTTTGAAAACGTGCATATGTAAAAATATCTACTTTGAATGTTTTTGTATGAACCTTGTAATATATTCTGCTCAAACATTTCGCACGTTCTTTTAAGAAATTTGTTAAATCCTTAATGCAAATGATGTTTAAAACGATGTGATGTAAAAAAGATGCATTCGTTGCAATCTTTCAGGAGGAAGTTGGACAAAACTTGTAAATTGGGGTTATCTTTGAGCGCATTAAGTCGAGGTCGTTTCGAGTCAAATCTAATGGTAGGAACAGGAAGTTGCAGATCTCGGTCTTACCGAATTGTAGCAGTTGCGAGTGTGTTTGCATCTAATATCGAACGCAAGGAGAAAAAACACAACGTCCTGTATATGACTGGGTAAAGCAACGCGAATAGTGTGACTTTAAAGTAACGCACATTATGGTATCTAAATCATGTAACTAAAACGTCGATGGTGTTTCTAACCATTACAAAGGCTAATTCAGCGCATAAACAAATATTTTACGTGTAGTGGTATATGTTTGCAAGTCACGAATGGTGCAGTGGTATATGTTTGCAAGTCACGAATGGTGCAGTGGTATATGTTTGCAAGTCACGAATGGTGCGGCACACAAGTCACGAATGGTGCGGCTCACCAGGATTCGTTATGAGCAAACATGTTATTTATGATTTACAAAGTCAAGTCAAAGTTTTATTAGCAAATTCAATTAGAACATTGCCAGTACACAAAGAACATACTAAATGGCATTAATGACAACAAAATAGAGTAAAATATAGATATGAAATAAATATGAGATCAGTTTTACAACATTTAATCTTGAGGAGAAAAGTATGAACTATAACTATACATGAAATGTATTTAGACATGTTAATTATGCTAAGCAGCATTTCTTCTAACCGTAGCGAATGATAAATAAGTAGCAATATTATTCAATATTTTATCATTATTACAGGACATCACGTTATTAAATTTGGTCATATTAGGCCAGTGAATTTACAATAATACGAAAGTTTTCGGGAAAAACCACCTCAAACATAGTGTTTCTCTTATTTTATGGTATTTTCAATTAGTTGTACTTACAAAATAAAATCAAACAATAAGATTCATGTTATCAAATCACTATAACTGAGATCATGCAAATTAAAAGAAAGTATAATATATTTATTGCTTTTTCATTTTGCTGCGTCAGACAACATTTATAGGCATACACAAAAAACTGTAACAATTTGTTTCACAATAATCTCAAAATAAGTTTAACTGAGTCATTGGTTGTTTTTGTTAAACAAAACGTATCATGGACCATTTAGTTTAAAAGACCTAAACTACATTAAGATGCATAAAAGTTTAAAATATAGGGTATGACCTGTAGCGAAAATAATTATTAATACAAAATGAGGGTTTTAAACTATGCTTAAACGTTCTTAAAGAGTTAAATATCGGTAATGATGGGCATACATTTGACTCAATACGATACCTCTTGCCCATCGTACGTTGCTACGATGGACATCTTGTCTCTCTGTTTTTATCCCTTATTAATAAGTCGATGATATTATGCAGAAGCACATTATTATTCTAATGACTCGTTATATTTTGTATCTTGAACGAAGAGGAAAATTCTTTAAATAACAAACACTGAAACAATATTTTATCAAAGATTAAACATGCTAATATTTTTATTTTTGCTTTACATGAATGGAAATTAATAATGATTATATGTCTATAATACTTCCTTCTGAGAAGCGATTTCAGAAGACACATAAGATATGGTTTTAGTTAGTTTTAAAAACTGTTTTCTTTGTCTACAAAGAGTCTATGGGAAAATCCATAGATATTTTTTAAATAAAGCAAATAAACCAATATTCCTTTTATGAACAAATACGTAGTGTATGCGTTTACCGCTTTCAAAAAAGAGATACATAGCATGCCGTAAAAGTATATGCAATCTAACTCACTACAAATTGGCACATTTTTACCTTACATCAAAACCAGAAATTAACAGATGTCGACATGTTGTTCGATTTGCTTATAGACATATCTTATTTGTTTACCTAGTTACTTTATTAATCTATACTTTTAAAGAAGATCTTCACAATAGCATCAAGAAGTGCCATTTCCAAAGACTTAAATATTCAGGATTTCAATCAATAGTCCCGTTAGCCTTTTCGGTAATCTTCATTTTACAACATAGATGCAGTGTATCAATTTGATGTTGGTCACCCCCACGAACAGTTCAAATGTTCATCAACCTTCCCTCCCCCTTCCCCCCAAAAAATACTTAACTGCAGTACAGTAAACTATTGTTCTACTTTCGAAGAGCTTAAAACTGATTATCATTAATTAAAACAAGATAAAATTTACCTTAATAATCAGATGTCTCAATTGCAGAGCCAACTTGATCAAATTAATCAAGACGCAATAAAGTAAAAGAAAGTCGAAGAAAGTAAAGTTCTGTAAAACCTTCAGGAAGCATATTTCTCATACTTTGCATTTGCGGAGTCTGAATCCCAACACGGAGGCTGTAAATGCATTGGATGACTTTTATTATTTAACGATTTAAAACTATCGAGTATTTGGGCGAGGAAACAAGTCAATACTTTAGACATTTTACTGCAATACAATTTACCTGTAAATTGGAATAATTTTGGTCAAAGGAAACGCCTCAGATGAAAAATAGCAAGACATTTCCGAAGCTTTAACAATATTTTTGTCGGATGATAGTGTCTGATTCATTGATACGTACGAAGGTCCTGATAATTCTGTGAATAGCAACCATTAAAACTATTACAGATATTCATTTCAGCATTGGATTAGGCATACCTTTGTTGATGTTTACATGTGAACCCTTCTGTATTTGACACACAAACGTTCATGTTATAGGCAGTTATATCGTTTTTCATTAAGTCATCGACTCTTAAATACTCGACGCCAAACGCAGCGTTACAAACCTGGATCATTTGCGCATCCCACTACCTCATCATGGTGTAACTTTTATGCTTGGTAAAGGTAGAGCACGGACGGACACACTTACATACACACAAGCTGGCGAAATTGCACAGACACGCATATACACGGAACCGCTATTGTAATAGCTATGTCGAGATCACTGAAAGCGAGCTCGACAAAAATCATTACAAAATTACTTAACTATTTCTGTCATTTAACATGACACTGACGGTGTCCCGCTTTTAGAACTTTTGAAACATAGGTTGATTATAATTTCTCGAAGAATTGCAAACCTGGTTCATATGCGTATCCCACCATCTCATCATGTTTTACATTCATGTTTAGTAAAGATAGAGCACGAACGGACGCACATACACACACATGCTGAAATCCGGAATTGCCATTGTGATAGCTATGTCGAGATCACCGCAAGCGAGCTCGACAAAAACCATTACAAAATCACTTAACCATTGCTATTATTTAATCTGACACTGACGGTGATATGTTATGTCCCGTTTTTAAAATATTTGGAACAAAGCTTGATGACATTTTCTAGAAACTTGTAATTAGTACGCTTATATTTTTTGACAATATGTTTAAACTTTATAGGATGCAGAGGTGCTATTGAAATGAATGGAATGTTAACAGGGCCTCAAATACAAGCCGAGTTCAGGGCATATTTCTATTTAAGATTGTTTCTTTAAACAAAAAAATGTAAACGTTATCTATGTTTGAAAGTCGTTTAAGGAATGATTAAAATTGTTGTTCAATTATGCCGTATGTAGGCTCCTATGTATGCGCGCCCCGATCGTTCAAACTGCATTAATGAACAGAAATAGGATATCACTAAGAAGTCGTGGCGTCACTAAATCTATGTTTATAAACAAAGCTGATTAGACCATAAAGAAACTTCATTATTTCATATACTAGTAATCCGCTATTCTACGATCATCATTATCAAATTACCTTTTAATCATTGGATAAAACACAAACACAATTAAAATGAGCTTGATTAAATGAACCATTCAAGTACTAGGCCTCAACTGAAAATTAAGTGACCTCCTCCTACTGATTTCCTCCCAAGTTTAAACCTTGGGACAAACCAGGCTTTAACTGAATATTCATTTAAACACTGTCAATTATAGCTATCTCGAATATTTGCTTTGGTCCAGATTTTATTTTTTGCATTGCTTAAGTAAAATTTATATTAACAAACCGAAATCCCTTCTTGATATTATTGCTATTTCGAAGTCAAAATCACGGACCCGATCCGGTATTTCACACCTATGTATTAATCCTTGTTTCGAAGTCGGTCAACTCATAATTTTCACACCATGATACGATAGCTCGCTGGTATCGGATTGCGGTGATTAGCGCTGTCAAAAAATTACATCGAGCACCCGTATGTAGATGCCAGATAGTGAGCGATATTTTGAAGGCTGTGAAGTTTACAAAATGACCTCCGTCTACTGGTTGATGCCCTTGTAGACATATATTTTAAATCACAGCATACGGGTTGTCGCCCAAGTAGGAACATAATAGCGACATTCTAATCCTGAACTGAACACAGAGAGACCTCAGCCAACTGGTTGTCGAAATTTTAGGATCATAAAAGGGACATTTTAGTCTTGAACAAAACATGTAAGATCCTTTGCTTTAATAAACAGTGGCCTACACCATGACCTGGCGCCCTATAAAACATGTCCTGGGCCTGAGCAGAATATATAATGACCGAATACTTGTGATTGTTGCCATTGTTTACTCATTATAGGGAGAATCTAGACGTGAACTAGACATATAGTGACCTCGGACTACTCGTTGTCGCACTAGTAGACACATGATTGAGACGTACTTAACCTTAAGTGAATATGTAGTGACCTCTGTCATGACCTAGTGCCCTAGCAGGCATTAACAAAGGTCAAAAGTTAACAGGCCATACTTCTTATTGCCCTAGTAGCTGTATTATTGGGACATACTGGGCCTGAGCAAACATATAATGTCCTGCTCGTACCGGTTGTCGCACTCCCAGGCACATCTTGTGAATCAGCCTACTGGATGTCACCCTGTTCGGCACAAAATAAAGATATACCAGACCTGATTTTAAAACAAATTGACCTCCGCCTACTAATTGTCGCCCAGGCATACAATAAGGACATACGAGTCCTGAACTGAACAAAAATTGACCTCCGTCTACTAATTGTCGCCCAGGTAGGCATACAATAAGGACATATGAGTCCTGAACAGAACAAAAATTGATATCCGCCTACTTGTTACCGCGCTAGAAGACACAGTATAGGGTTAAACTAAACATTTAATGATTGTTGGAACATACAAGGTTGAACTGATCATACTGTGCCATCCTCATTATGGATGACGCCCTAGCATATGCATAAAAGAGACATACTAGTCCTGAACTGCATGTATAGTGACCTCCGACCTCCAGCATGGCCTTGGACCCTAGCTTATCCCAAGCCTAATCTGAAAATATGGCCGCCACCTACTGGCCGTCGCCCTAGAATACACATATTAGGGACAATACTAAACCTGAACTGAATGTACTTACGCCATAACCCGGTGCCTTAGTAGGCACTTATAGGGACATAAATATTTTGGGCATAGGCTGAAAATATAGTAACTTGTCGACCTAGTACTAGTAAGCACATAACAGGGAAAATACTAGCCATGAGTTTAACACAAACTAATTTGTCGACCTTTTAGGTACATACATACCTCATCTGAACACATTTTGTCTTCCGCCTACTGGAAGTCACCCTGATAATCACATGACAGAGACATATTTGATATAAGCTGAATATAAAGTGACATCCGCCTACTGGTTGGTGCCCTAGTAGGCTCATAGTAGGGACAAACGTGTCCCGAACATAAAGTTCCCTATTGATGTTCACCCAAATAGATATACTGGACCGTAGCTAAAACATTGTATGACCTCCGCCTACTGGTTGACACCTTATGAAAGGGAGATACTGGACATAAACTGAACATATATTGACTTCCGAATACTGGATGTATAATGTTACAGGCAATATTATTTAAATACAGTCCAAAGTAACGGTTAGCTTTATAGTACATACAATATTATACTGTCAATATTGTTTGTATAATCACCGTATACAGCCCTTCATGCAGTAATATTCAGATGTTATGTGATCCAAGCTATGTGTTCTTTACATTTTGTTTCGATAGCATGATCACGATTAAAATGTTCTTAACATAAACTTAGTATTGAATAAGGTAGATGCAAAGGCATCGATAGAGCAGAAAGTCTGTGCACAATGTGCAATGTACGTACTGTCGATACAGAATATCATTTTCTAGTAGTGTGTCCATATTATAGAGATCTGAGATCTACAAAATCTTTCCCAAAATACTATTGTTCTTGGCCGACTTAACATAAATTTAAATCTTTATTGAATGGAAATCAAGTAGGTTCGTTAAATAAACTTGCAACAACAACAACAACAACAACGACAACAATTACCTTTATTTGCCATGGTTACATTTGTTACAACAGACTATAAAGTTCAAAAAAGCATCGGTGAACAAGATGGTAATAAATATTTCATTACACTATATTCCCTTAGATTGTTCTATGCTAGCGAAGTGAAATTATTACGCAATATAATAATGTTAACATGTGCAACTGAAATAAATTTTTATAAACGTTTTGCGGGTTCAGTGACATGGGCAAAATTAGTTAAACAATTCATTTTAACATTTTAAAGTAAAATATTTTTGAGAAGAAATGTAAGATATTTGTGATATTAGTATTTTCTGCAAGTAAATAGTTATCTAACAAAAAACAGATTTAATTTAGTATACATACATCGTTTATTTTATTTGATAGTATAAATACTGCTATGAAAACATGACACTTTAGTGTAATTTGGCACAGACAATATTCCTATAGTAATAAGCACACCATGAAAATCCACGTGCAAAATACAATTGTGAATGAATGTGTTTATTTAAACTTTGAAAGTGAATGACATTCCGGTGTGGATATATTAGCAGCAGGTGGGTTTGAGTTTTATTTTATTGTTGGTTAGGCAATTACATTTTGAATAAAAAAAGTTTGCCTAGATTATTCAAAACCGTGTTATTTATGTTATAAAGAAGCTTTGCGAATTTAATTATATTTGGATTTTGTCTATAATATCTCGGGATCAGGGCTTCCCTTTTGGTGCAAAACTCGGAACATTCTAGTATATAGTGAAAACTGTCTTCTATGTTATTTGGACATAAAGGACAATGTCTTTCGTTGTAGGGAATACCTCGCCACGCATGTGGTTCAATAAGGAATTTAAAATTACAACTCCCTAATCTATAGATTCCCAAAGCTGTATTCCTAGGAAAATATATATATGTGCCAAATTCAATGTCACCATGTTCTCGAGCAAAACGTTCGTTTTTCGTCTACAGGCAATTGTTTTAGTAAGTCAATATCGGCCAAAGCCCCACTATTCCAAAGGAGTGAGGGGCTAATGTCTAGAGTACCAGGTTGTGGCGGAGGTGACCTTTCCCCAACCGTCGACTGTCACTGACAGTCAAAGTACTATAATTTATATTTGGAGAAGAGGTATGTTTTAGCACATATAAACCATACCTCCGTTGTTAAAGACATCTAAATTCTAATTATAAAAAAAATTGTAAAAACACTGAGGTAAGAAAGTCTAACATGTTATCAATCTGATTCAATCTAATTTGTGTATTTTACAGAAATCAAATAAGGTATATGCGTTCTTAATATTTGCCGCTGGAGCTCCAAACTTAGTTTTACTATATTAGCATCTGTCAAATGGAAGCATACTTACTCCACCCACTAAAAATAAATGGCATTTCCATTTAGTTCCTCAAAAGGACCCTTTTTATACCACTTTTATATTTTAATAAAATTTATCAAGTATAAAAATAGTTCGCCCCTTACTCCGAGGTTGTTTTCTATGAAAAATTGCCGAGGTGTTCCAATTGACCCCTGATTAGCCGATGCGTTACCTACGATAGTACTGTCAATGGTCTATATTGCACTCAAATATAAAACATTCAATTGACAAAACATGCATCAAAACTTAACACTTAAAGGTACTACTATTTCAGATTCTAAAAAGTATATGCATACTTTAACTACGCCCAACCAGGACAGCGACCACTAGAATACAAATATAATGTATGCATACTTTAACAACGCCCCAACAGAAAAGCACCGACTAGAATACAAAAATAATGTATGCATACTTTAACTACGCCCCACCAGGACTACACCCAGTAAAATACAAATATAATGTATAAATACAACGCCCCAACAGGACAGCACCCACTAGAACACAAATACAATATATGCATACTTTAGCTACGCCCCACCAAGACGGTACCCACTAGAATACAAAACAATATATGCATACTTTAACTACGCCCCACCAGGACAGTACCCACTCGAATACAATACAATATATGCATACTTTAACTACGCCCCACCAGGACAGTACCCACTCGAATAAAATACAATATATGCATACTTTAACTGCGCCCCACCAGGACAGCACCCACTCGAATACAATACAATATATGCATACTTTAACTACGCCCCACTAGGACAGCACCCACTAAAATACAAATATAATGTATGCATATTTTTACAACGCCCCAACAGGAAAGCACCTACTAGAATACAAATATAACGTATACATACTTAAATTACGTCCCACCAGGACAGCACCCACTCGAATACAAATATAACGTATGCATACTTTAACTACGCCCCATCAGGACCGTTCCCACTAGAATATAAATATAATGTAGACATTCTTAAACTACGCCCCACCAGGACAGCACCCACTAGAATACTTATATAATGTATGCATACTTAAGATACGCCCCACCAAGACAGCACCCACTAGAATACAAATACAAAATATGCATACTTTAACTACGCCCCACTTGGACAGTACCCACTAAAATACAAATATAATGTATGCATATTTTTACAACGCCCCAACAGGAAAGCACCTACTAGAATACAAATATAACGTATACATACTTAAATTACGTCCCACCAGGACAGCACCCACTCGAATACAAATATAACGTATGCATACTTTAACTACGCCCCATCAGGACAGTTCCCACTAGAATATAATTATAATGTAGACATTCTTTAACTACGCCCCACCAGGACAGCACCCACTAGAATACAAATATAATGTATGCATACTTAAGATACGCCCCACCAAGACAGCACCCACTAGAATACAAATACAAAATATGCATACTTTAACTACGCCCCACTTGGACAGTACACACTAGAATACAAATATAATGTATGCATTATTTAACAACGCCCCAACAGGACAACACCCAGTAGAATACAAATATAATGTATACATACAACGCCCAACCAGGACAGATCCCACTAGAATACAAATACAATATATGCAAAATTTAACTACGCCCCATCAGGACATCACCAACTAGAGCAGTATATATTTCAAGTAATCCGTGTCATTGCAGCGCACACTCTCAATTAAAGCATCAGCACATATTATACTGTGTATTAATTGTATTGTATTCGAACAATGCTTTCTAGCCCCTGGACACGTGAATATTTAGATTTGAATGAATGGAGTGTCAGGTGGTCAGTATTGCATGTATATTGGTCAGTATTGGTCAGGTGAAGGCAGGAGCGATACAAGACGGATGTTTCGTAATGTCTGTCCTCAGGACAAACGTTTCTGTTTATAGGTATTTGAGTGTGTTTTAAATGCATTATGCTTCCTGATATAACGATTGCAGGGACTATATATGAATGAATTGTTATCCGAAGTGAAACTTATCTGCTTATGAACGTCCATTGCGTCTCCATTGCAGGAAAACCATGCAGGATCGAACATAATCTCCCACGTACTGGCACAAATACTACACCCGCACCCCACGTCAAGTTGTCAACCCCACCGCTGTACTGCTTTATGACGCCATAATGGTTTACAGGTAATTTCAATTTGCTCATATTTTAGTATTATGTAGTGTGTGTGTGGGTTTCATGTTTCACTAAATAGGTCATTTTATATTTCATTAGCTTGAATTTAAGAAATACACGAGAAACAAACATGCATTTACTTTAAGTCATAAACTTCTTAGCATCTTTCTAAAGACCTCTAACCCGAGTATCAGAAAATATTTGATTCATTTCCGTGTATACATGTTGTCATAAATATGATATTGGACATTCGTGCAGACATGTTCTGAAGCGGACTAAATCGTTTCATTGAGATTACCGATACTATTTTAGGAAAGACTTATGAAATATAAAATGAAAACTATTATTATGAAAGGTAATACAGTAAAGGTACGTCAAAATCTCAAGTACCCGTATGTGGTCCAGGATGAACTCTTTATAAGGCTCAATACCACAGTTATCTCCCCCCCCCCCCCCCCCCCCCGTTGACCAAGATCCGTATGTTAATACAGGGGAAAAGAATGCTTGTGTTCAAATATCAATAGTTTATTAAAGATGAATGAAAAGAAAGAACCGGGTGCTCTGTTTGCACAGAACTGATCATAATTTGGCTCTGTTTTGAAAAAAAGAGAGTTTGTATTGTACATTATGGAAAAATCATAGCCCGTGGAACTCTGTAAATTGGTTGTTTGTATCCTTTTTCCTTTTTGAGCTTAGGGCCATGTATTCTACTCAATGTCAATTTGGTGACACTCTGAATTGGTCAACGTTATGTTTTCTTGCGATTTGTTTTAAAGCCTGAGTAATGAACATAAATCATAGCCGTTACTCTTTGAATTTAATTAAAACCCACAGAACGAAAAAGATCATGAATATCTCTAGAGATTAAATATTTCATGCTGGACTAAAACTTTTCTTACTTTCGGACTGATTCAAAATGGATTCCGTGAAACATTCAAACATGTTGAATTTTCTTAGTAGAAAAGCAACATACCTTTGTAGTGTTTAAATCGTTTGAATTTGAACTGACTTTTAAGGAAAGGTATGGTTGTCAATAGATTTACTCCGTTATGTTATTAATCTGTAGGTACAAATATTTGGTCCACCGTTATGACCTTATGTCATCTAAATAATTTAATATGGACAAAGATTATGGATAAGCTGAATTATAATATGGATAGATCACCACACCAATCTGGGCATTGTACCTACATGCAAATTAGCGAAATGCTTTCTCGCTGAATTCCGGATAACACCTATTATGCGAAAAGCTAGACAATGTGTGTAAAGATAACATATGTAGCCTATGTAGCCGGTGTTACAGTAAACTGGCTACAACATGCAGACTATGAAGCCGAGGTAGCATGTGTAGTATACAGGCTACAACATGCAGCCAATGTAGCCTATGTAGCCTTTGTAGTAAACAGGCTACAACATGCAGCATATGTAGCCTGTGTAGTAAACTTTATTTCAATACCGGTAAATCAAGGTATTTCTAACAATGAACTTAAAAGTTTTGTTCACAAACGACATGATACTTATGGTATATTTTTATATTAATATGTGCGATGTTTCTTAACGAGAAACACAGTTGTTTATATCATGTATTCTCTTTCATATAAACACTGTTATTTATATCTGATTAAGGCTTTTTAAATACTTTCCAAAACGTATTAGCCTTTCTATTTCTTCAGTGTGTGTATACCACGCGATGATTTACGTCATTTATGCGACGTCGGAAGGCAACATTATGCTTAAAATGAAGACTGAAATCAAAGATAACATTTCTTTTACAACACCATTTTAAATAAAATAAAGGGCAGTCAATGCCGCTTAAAAAAACCGCATTTGTTTTATTACCGAAAAGTTATAAGCTGATTAGTTTCATCAAACACCTCGACAAACCTGTTTCCAAAATAATGTTTTGACAGTGCGCCGTCAGACGGGCGTATTGTGAAAAGGTTTGTCGAAGTGTTTAAAATGGCGAAAAAATAGTGAAGTTATCTTTGTTGAAAGGTTTTTTTCCAAATCAAAATTTATCAGTAAACACACACTGTTCTTCATATTTTTGTTTTCTTATTGTCTACGTTTTCGCTAAACCATATGATACTTTGTAGTCTAACATAATAAGCCTGTAATCATTATTTTTGTTACGGTTAAATTAAAAGAAAGCATTTAATACAATGATTTTGCCTCACGGCACTCTAAGTCAAACCAATCAGACTTTTTTTAAAATGACAATCTTGTGGGGGGGGGGGGGGGGTATCTGGTCTGGTTGTGTATTATGACTGGGAAAGATAAACGAACACAATAATGTTTAAGTATACCCCGAATTACATAATAAATTATGTTGTTTTGATTTGATTTCAAAAACATATTCGACCAATAGTATTTCCTTCTGTTGATCACTATCCATTTCTGTAACAGGTATTATTTGAAGTATGCAATGCAAAATTTTGCATTCAGATCAGTTCTATTATAATACATTAATTGCTTTAGTAACATGTGAAGGAGCGTGTTTGCTTTACCAGAATCACTATCTTTAGATGTATCATTCTAAAAGATGTTTCAAAGTTTGATAAAACATCACTCATATCGCAATTACAGGACAAAATTCGCATGGACAAAAATACAATACAACACAATGAGGTATTACAAACATATTGTACATAATAATACAGGTATTTATTCAGAGTTTCTCATAATTAATACATTTTAAGTTATTGAAGTTTACTATATTTGTTCAAACATATCAACATTTATTTATGAAAGAGAACATAGTGTAACATTCTTGAACTAAATTTATTTACAAGACGATTCAGGAATTGGCATAATTTAATGAATTTTGTATTATCTTTGGGATCGCTTTTCATAATTTCTTTAAATTTCAAACCATTAGGTTATTGGTATAATTTTCTATCGATAAATCTTTTTTTCTATATTCTGTTAAAAAAACTCAATTCTAGTACGTAATGGAATTCTTCACCAATACTGTCATAATGTTTCTTTCATTTAGTTGTATATCATTCCAGTTTCATTCTTCAATTGGTAGTCGAGTATTTATACTTTACTCAATATTTAAAAAGAAATGCATGTGTTTTTTTTACTAAACATTCTTCAAATTGAAGGTTTTCTTAAACAGTCTATATCTACAGCATGTTCATGAGGAATTTTTAAGTAGAATACCACTCGTTTATGTATAAACCATATAATTTCATTTGAACGGACATTTTAAGCAATAATGTGTTTGGGAATTCATGATTACCCCACATATAAATCATACCACAGTTGACAAATGTATGATATAGCTTGGGATTGTTGAGGAGGGGGTCAATATAAAGGTCACTGTTACTAAAAATAGAAAAAACTTTACGACCCAATAACTAAAGTTAGGACTTGATGGTTAGTAATGAAATTTGATGTGTAGGTATGTTATGTGTTGAGCAAGTTTGGGGTTGCTTTCAATGAGGCGGGGTCAAGGTGAAGGTTACTGTTAATAACATTTGAGAAATGGTTTCCGCCCAATAACTTAAGTAAGTGTTGATGGATAGTTTTCATTTAGTTAATAATGTGATGAAAGTTGATGTGTAGGTACATAATGTGACAAGCCTAGGTTAGGATTGCCTTTGACGGGGTGAGTTTAGGGTCAAAGTCACTGTAACTTAAAAACGAAAAATGTTTTTTTTTTCCAATTGCTTTAGGCAGCTACCTTTACATGACTCACGCAAGAATTTAATTTGCTATAAATTCTAATTGCCCATATAAAAATCCTTGTTTCGTATTACGGCGTTTTAAAGTAAATATTAACATATTTATGAATTTATATAGCATTCTTGTTTGCGAACTTCACAAAAATATTTGTATCATATCTGGAATTATTTTTGTTTGTGTTATATTTTGGGGATATTGTTTCTTATTCATGGATGTACAGTAAAAAACATGATGACAGACATACGCTTTGAACTATCCCGGGTAGGAAATGTATCTATATACATTCATGTATTACAACTAGGGACTTAATGTATGTATATAAGTGACAGAGGCTTTAAACAATCCGGGAATACGGGATGATGTTTATGCACCCGTCAATTGTAACCACGCCCCCCCCGGTCCGGGGGTATACCGGGGATAGCCGGGGAAATGGGTCGTGTTTTTTACCTTCCAGTGCCGGTTAAATGCGGTGGTTATGTCTTCGAAAAAATAAAGCGGGGATTGGGCATAACCGCGGATCCTTGTGGTGCGTGGGCATTTGGCGGGGATTTTACCGTCTGCTCGTCCCCGCAGGGCGTGGATATTACCCGCGGTTGGCTGGACTGAAAGTCAAAGTCCCCGCTATTCCCCGGACCTGGGGGGGGGGGGCGTGGTTAATATTGACTGGTGCATTACCGACCCATGATGTCATATCCCGGATAACAATGCTGATTTGTGATCAATACATATGTAAATGCTTGATGTGAGTTAATAACAGACGCTTTGATAAATTACCGTTTAAAATGGCAACATTCGGGAAATGGTACTTACACATTCATATCTTTACAAAATATTATTCTATTATTTAATCATAATTTAATTTATTCAAGAATGCACATATCTGTTACATTGGTTTATGAAACTAAACACAAAAGGTAGCTCACTCAAACTAAAAGTAAATATTTTGGCTATTCAACAACACTACTTAACTGAAAAACCCTCTGTTCCCCTCAAATTCCACTATTTACCCTACTGTACCTCTTATCCCACCCCAAGTGTTACCCCTGTATAGCCTCCGTTGATACGGACGTTTGATAGCAGTTAACAGTTTGGTCATAATTAGATTGCAATTTGGTATCATTAGGTGCGATTTGGGGATCTCAAATTTCTATCTATAAAGAATTCAAGGTAAATTTTGGCATTTTCTGTTTTTGAAAATATAAATTGCTGCTGTTTCTTTTGAACAGGTAATAATATGCTACTGCTTCTTTTATTTTGGGCAATTTTTATTCGAAACTGGTGGCCACACCCTCGAATTCAAATCTGCGCATTGTTTTCAAACCTATTGTCTGCTAGCCGGTGTTTATCAATCTCGTAAGCAGTATTCTCCCTTGACAAGCAGAATGGGTATCTGCATATGACTGGTGGAACTCAACTATATACACTTTTTAGCTCGACTATTCGAAGAATAAGGAGAGCTATCGTAGTCACCCGAGCGTCGGCGTAACCACTTATGTTAAAGTTTTTGTAAGAGTTTGTGTACCACCTCAAATATTTTCAAAGTCCATTGACATATGGCTTTGAAACTTTGCACACTTGTTCACCGTCATGACCCCAACCTGTACACAGGAGGAGGTAACTCTTTCAAGCATTTCGACAAAATAATGCCCCTTCTTTTTAGAATTTACGTTAAAGTTTGCCTACTACCTCAAATATTTTCAAAGTCCATTGACATCTGGCTTTGAAACTGTGCACGCTTGTTCACCATTATGCCCCCAGCCTGTATTCAGGCAAGCATTTTGATAGAGCCTTTTTCGACTTAGAATTTATGTTTAAGTTTGCGTACCACCTCAAATATTTATCATTCAATTTATTTCAATATCTCAGCACATCATGTATGGCATTGAAATCTAACCTAACAGTGAGCATGCATGTTTCGCCAAAACTTTTCAATCCACACACCGAACAGCGGCGGAATAGTCGAGCGCACTGTCTCTGTGACAGCTCTTGTTTAATTGCCCTTTCTTACCTCTTCTTTTTTGGTAGGTTTGACAAAATTGCAATTGGATTTCGTTTACAGAAAACAATAGAAAACACATTATTTACAAATAATTAACATTTTGTTTAACGAAATGATATTTTTTATGGTCACGGGATTTCATGGTGTATTTACATCCTTAATGTGCCTAAAGCAGAATATTCCCATCACAATGGCCTATGTGGGGTTAAAGTGTGTCCAAATGCCTACCACCCTGGCATAGTTGCAATACCCATGATTGTTTCACGTGCACGCGTTAGTGCCTCCAACACGAGCCATTACAGCGTATTTAGCGACGCATAAGACAATGTTCTCGTGCTTTATATGCCAAAACCAGAGTTTTCCCAATACAATGGAACCTTATTCTTATATATATATATTGGTAAAAAAAAGATAATGATAATAGTGATGAGTATAATGCGTAAAGTTAGTGAGTGTTCAAGGGCTCAATATGTAATAGATGGTGATTATAGTTTTGCATTCGGGGAATGATGATGCGGAGGTGGGTGAGAATAAGGATGAAGATGAGGACGAAAAAGAAGAAGAACGTTTCTGCTGCTGCTGCTGCTGCCAACGCCGCCGCCGCTGCTGCTGTTGATGATGATGAAGAAAGTGATTATGACAGATGAAGATTATGACAGATGAAGACGAAAATGACAGACGAAGGTTATTAAAAATGAAGACGAATATGACAGATGAAGATTATGACAGATGAAGACGATGATGAGAGTGATGAGGATAAAGAGGGGGTGGTGAGAAGAAGAAGAAGAAGAAGAAGAAGAAGAAGAAGAAGAAGAAGAAGAAGATTATTGCTTACTTGTGCATTCAAGATATTCATATTGCAAAAAGGCTGATGAATCGATTCGTTAATACTTTTCAAGTTTTGCCCATTCAAAGTTAATTAATCTAATTTACTCAGGTTGGCGGGATGGGGCTTCACTAGCACCGGAGTTCGCTTCCTGTGCCGCTGTGGACAAAACCTTCAACAAAGATATGTTTCATTTTGCTCGCTTTATTAGAAGTTGTTGAAAGTCGGAAAATTTGTTTCAATCAATAAGCGAAATTTTCTTTTTTTTTAAACAAATACACATAAATGAATAGGCATTTTCTGTTGGTTTTTGAAATCTTACAGTGAACATGCTAAAAGGCACCAGCATTGTTCCCAAGATCTCTTTAACCGAACCCGAGTAGTAGAAAATGTTTATTTAGTTTTCATGTATTTTAATAAATATAGTATTGTATATTAGATGGGGCTTCGTTTTTTTTAGGTTGGATGTTATCAATAATATATTCAACACATGGAAAGGCTTAAGAAAACCTGTTTTTTGATATTTTGGATAATACTAGTTTATAAGCACTTTTAATCATATGATTAATATTTGTTTGTACTATTATTGTACTTGTTTTTATTATATATACAATTTTGTATGGGAACATTTGGTGCTGCTTCTGTTAAAATGTTTCAGCGTTCACTGTACCGGAAGGGTCCAACCATCAACCCGAAGAGATGCCCCTTGCAGTGGATCCAACCATCAACCCGAAGAGATGCCCCTTGCAGTGGAGTTGGCTACTGGTGACAACCCACCAATGAGGCGATGCTTCATATCGGGACTGGATGAGGTAAGAATAGGTCTTAAAACCTTATTCTTACATATATTGGTAAAAAAAGATAATGATAATAGTGATGAGTATAATGCGTAAAGTTAGTGAGTGTTCAAGGGCTCAATATGTAATAGATGGTGACTAAGTCTTGCATTCGGGGAATGATGATGCGGAGGCGGATGAGAATAAGGATGAAGATGAGGACGAAAAAGAAGAAGAACGTTTCTGCTGCTGCTGCTGCTGCCGCCGCCGCCGCCGCTGCTGTTGCTGTTGATGATGATGAAGAAAGTGATTATGACAGATGAAGATTATGACAGATGAAGACGAAAATGACAGACGAAGGTTATGACAAATGAAGACGAATATGACAGATGAAGATTATGACAGATGAAGACAATGACGAGAGTGATGAGGATAAAGAGGGGTGGTGAGAAGAAGAAGAAGAAGAAGAAGAAGAAGAAGAAGAAGAAGAAGAAGAAGAAGAAGAAGAAGAAGATTATTGCTTACTTGTGCATTCAAGATATTCATATTGCAAGAAAGGCTGATGAATCGATTCGTTAATAGTTTTCAAGTTTTGCCCATTCAAAGTTAATTAATCTAATTTACTCAGGTTGGCGGGATGGGGCTTCACTAGCACCGGAGTTCGTTTCCTGTGCTGCTGTGGACAAAACCTTCAACAAAGATATGTTTCATTTTGCTCGCTTTATTAGAAGTTGTTGAAAGTCGGAAAATCTGTTTCAATCAATAAGCGAAATTTTCTTTTTTTAAAGAAATACACATAAATGAATAGGCATTTTCTGTTGGTTTTTGAAATCTTACAGTGAACATGCTAAAAGGCACCAGCATTGTTCCCAAGATCTCTTTAACCGAACCCGAGTAGCAGAAAATGTTTATTTAGTTTTCATGTATTTCAATAAATATAGTATTGTATATTAGATGGGGCTTCGTTTTTTTTAGGTTGGATGTTATCAATAATATATTCAACACATGGAAAGGCTTAAGAAAACCTGTTTTTTGATATTTGGGATAATACTAGTTTATAAGCACTTTTAATCATATGATTAATATTTGTTTGTACTATTATTGTACTTGTTTTTATTATATATACAATTTTGTATGGGAACATTTGGTGCTGCTTCTGTTCAAATGTTTCAGCGTTCACTGTACCGGAAGGGTCCAACCATCAACCCGAAGAGATGCCCCTTGCAGTGGATCCAACCATCAACCCGAAGAGATGCCCCTTGCAGTGGAGTTGGCTACTGGTGACAACCCACCAATGAGGCGATGCTTCATATCGGGACTGGATGAGGTAAGAATAGGTCTTAAAACCTTATTCTTACATATATTGGTAAAAAAAGATAATGATAATAGTGATGAGTATAATGCGTAAAGTTAGTGAGTGTTCAAGGGCTCAATATGTAATAGATGGTGACTAAGTCTTGCATTCGGGGAATGATGATGCGGAGGCGGGTGAGAATAAGGATGAAGATGAGGACGAAAAAGAAGAAGAACGTTTCTGCTGCTGCTGCTGCTGCCGCCGCCGCCGCCGCTGCTGTTGCTGTTGATGATGATGAAGAAAGTGATTATGACAGATGAAGATTATGACAGATGAAGACGAAAATGACAGACGAAGGTTATGACAAATGAAGACGAATATGACAGATGAAGATTATGACAGATGAAGACAATGATGAGAGTGATGAGGATAAAGAGGGGTGGTGAGAAGAAGAAGAAGAAGAAGAAGAAGAAGAAGAAGAAGAAGAAGAAGAAGAAGAAGAAGAAGAAGAAGATTATTGCTTACTTGTGCATTCAAGATATTCATATTGCAAAAAAGGCTGATGAATCGATTCGTTAATAGTTTTCAAGTTTTGCCCATTCAAAGTTAATTAATCTAATTTACTCAGGTTGGCGGGATGGGGCTTCACTAGCACCGGAGTTCGCTTCCTGTGCCGCTGTGGACAAAACCTTCAACAAAGATATGTTTCATTTTGCTCGCTTTATTAGAAGTTGTTGAAAGTCGGAAAATCTGTTTCAATCAATAAGCGAAATTTTCTTTTTTTTAAACAAATACACATAAATGAATAGGCATTTTCTGTTGGTTTTTGAAATCTTACAGTGAACATGCTAAAAGGCACCAGCATTGTTCCCAAGATCTCTTTAACCGAACCCGAGTAGTAGAAAATGTTTATTTAGTTTTCATGTATTTTAATAAATATAGTATTGTATATTAGATGGGGCTTCGTTTTTTTAGGTTGGATGTTATCAATAATATATTCAACACATGGAAAGGCTTAAGAAAACCTGTTTTTTGATATTTTGGATAATACTAGTTTATAAGCACTTTTAATCATATGATTAATATTTGTTTGTACTATTATTGTACTTGTTTTTATTATATATACAATTTTGTATGGGAACATTTGGTGCTGCTTCTGTTCAAATGTTTCAGCGTTCACTGTACCGGAAGGGTCCAACCATCAACCCGAAGAGATGCCCCTTGCAGTGGATCCAACCATCAACCCGAAGAGATGCCCCTTGCAGTGGAGTTGGCTACTGGTGACAACCCACCAATGAGGCGATGCTTCATATCGGGACTGGATGAGGTAAGAATAGGTCTTATAAACTTATTCTTACATATATTGGTAAAAAAAGATAATGATAATAGTGATGAGTATAATGCGTAAAGTTAGTGAGTGTTCAAGGGCTCAATATGTAATAGATGGTGACTAAGTCTTGCATTCGGGGAATGATGATGCGGAGGTGGGTGAGAATAAGGATGAAGATGAGGACGAAAAAGAATAAGAACGTTTCTGCTGCTGCTGCTGCTGCCGCCGCCGCCGCCGCTGCTGTTGCTGTTGATGATGATGAAGAAAGTGATTATGACAGATGAAGATTATGACAGATGAAGACGAAAATGACAGACGAAGGTTATGACAAATGAAGACGAATATGACAGATGAAGATTATGACAGATGAAGACAATGACGAGAGTGATGAGGATAAAGAGGGGTGGTGAGAAGAAGAAGAAGAAGAAGAAGAAGAAGAAGAAGAAGAAGAAGAAGAAGAAGAAGATTATTGCTTACTTGTGCATTCAAGATATTCATATTGCAAAAAAGGCTGATGAATCGATTCGTTAATACTTTTCAAGTTTTGCCCATTCAAAGTTAATTAATCTAATTTACTCAGGTTGGCGGGATGGGGCTTCACTAGCACCGGAGTTCGTTTCCTGTGCTGCTGTGGACAAAACCTTCAACAAAGATATGTTTCATTTTGCTCGCTTTATTAGAAGTTGTTGAAAGTCGGAAAATCTGTTTCAATCAATAAGCGAAATTTTCTTTTTTTAAACAAATACACATAAATGAATAGGCATTTTCTGTTGGTTTTTGAAATCTTACAGTGAACATGCTAAAAGGCACCAGCATTGTTCCCAAGATCTCTTTAACCGAACCCGAGTAGCAGAAAATGTTTATTTAGTTTTCATGTATTTCAATAAATATAGTATTGTATATTAGATGGGGCTTCGTTTTTTTTAGGTTGGATGTTATCAATAATATATTCAACACATGGAAAGGCTTAAGAAAACCTGTTTTTTGATATTTGGGATAATACTAGTTTATAAGCACTTTTAATCATATGATTAATATTTGTTTGTACTATTATTGTACTTGTTTTTATTATATATACAATTTTGTATGGGAACATTTGGTGCTGCTTCTGTTCAAATGTTTCAGCGTTCACTGTACCGGAAGGGTCCAACCATCAACCCGAAGAGATGCCCCTTGCAGTGGATCCAACCATCAACCCGAAGAGATGCCCCTTGCAGTGGAGTTGGCTACTGGTGACAACCCACCAATGAGGCGATGCTTCATATCGGGACTGGATGAGGTAAGAATAGGTCTTAAAACCTTATTCTTACATATATTGGTAAAAAAAGATAATGATAATAGTGATGAGTATAATGCGTAAAGTTAGTGAGTGTTCAAGGGCTCAATATGTAATAGATGGTGACTTAGTCTTGCATTCGGGGAATGATGATGCGGAGGCGGGTGAGAATAAGGATGAAGATGAGGACGAAAAAGAAGAAGAACGTTTCTGCTGCTGCTGCTGCTGCCGCCGCCGCCGCCGCTGCTGTTGCTGTTGATGATGATGAAGAAAGTGATTATGACAGATGAAGATTATGACAGATGAAGACGAAAATGACAGACGAAGGTTATGACAAATGAAGACGAATATGACAGATGAAGATTATGACAGATGAAGACAATGATGAGAGTGATGAGGATAAAGAGGGGTGGTGAGAAGAAGAAGAAGAAGAAGAAGAAGAAGAAGAAGAAGAAGAAGAAGAAGAAGAAGAAGAAGAAGAAGAAGAAGATTATTGCTTACTTGTGCATTCAAGATATTCATATTGCAAGAAAGGCTGATGAATCGATTCGTTAATAGTTTTCAAGTTTTGCCCATTCAAAGTTAATTAATCTAATTTACTCAGGTTGGCGGGATGGGGCTTCACTAGCACCGGAGTTCGTTTCCTGTGCTGCTGTGGACAAAACCTTCAACAAAGATATGTTTCATTTTGCTCGCTTTATTAGAAGTTGTTGAAAGTCGGAAAATCTGTTTCAATCAATAAGCGAAATTTTCTTTTTTTAAAGAAATACACATAAATGAATAGGCATTTTCTGTTGGTTTTTGAAATCTTACAGTGAACATGCTAAAAGGCACCAGCATTGTTCCCAAGATCTCTTTAACCGAACCCGAGTAGCAGAAAATGTTTATTTAGTTTTCATGTATTTCAATAAATATAGTATTGTATATTAGATGGGGCTTCGTTTTTTTTAGGTTGGATGTTATCAATAATATATTCAACACATGGAAAGGCTTAAGAAAACCAGTTTTTTGATATTTGGGATAATACTAGTTTATAAGCACTTTTAATCATATGATTAATATTTGTTTGTACTATTATTGTACTTGTTTTTATTATATATACAATTTTGTATGGGAACATTTGGTGCTGCTTCTGTTCAAATGTTTCAGCGTTCACTGTACCGGAAGGGTCCAACCATCAACCCGAAGAGATGCCCCTTGCAGTGGATCCAACCATCAACCCGAAGAGATGCCCCTTGCAGTGGAGTTGGCTACTGGTGACAACCCACCAATGAGGCGATGCTTCATATCGGGACTGGATGAGGTAAGAATAGGTCTTAAAACCTTATTCTTACATATATTGGTAAAAAAAGATAATGATAATAGTGATGAGTATAATGCGTAAAGTTAGTGAGTGTTCAAGGGCTCAATATGTAATAGATGGTGACTAAGTCTTGCATTCGGGGAATGATGATGCGGAGGCGGGTGAGAATAAGGATGAAGATGAGGACGAAAAAGAAGAAGAACGTTTCTGCTGCTGCTGCTGCTGCCGCCGCCGCCGCCGCTGCTGTTGCTGTTGATGATGATGAAGAAAGTGATTATGACAGATGAAGATTATGACAGATGAAGACGAAAATGACAGACGAAGGTTATGACAAATGAAGACGAATATGACAGATGAAGGTTATGACAGATGAAGACAATGATGAGAGTGATGAGGATAAAGAGGGGTGGTGAGAAGAAGAAGAAGAAGAAGAAGAAGAAGAAGAAGAAGAAGAAGATTATTGCTTACTTGTGCATTCAAGATATTCATATTGCAAAAAAGGCTGATGAATCGATTCGTTAATACTTTTCAAGTTTTGCCCATTCAAAGTTAATTAATCTAATTTACTCAGGTTGGCGGGATGGGGCTTCACTAGCACCGGAGTTCGCTTCCTGTGCCGCTGTGGACAAAACCTTCAACAAAGATATGTTTCATTTTGCTCGCTTTATTAGAAGTTGTTGAAAGTCGGAAAATTTGTTTCAATCAATAAGCAAAATTTTCTTTTTTTTAAACAAATACACATAAATGAATAGGCATTTTCTGTTGGTTTTTGAAATCTTACAGTGAACATGCTAAAAGGCACCAGCATTGTTCCCAAGATCTCTTTAACCGAACCCGAGTAGTAGAAAATGTTTATTTAGTTTTCATGTATTTAATAAATATAGTATTGTATATTAGATGGGGCTTCGTTTTTTTAGGTTGGATGTTATCAATAATATATTCAACACATGGAAAGGCTTAAGAAAACCTGTTTTTTGATATTTTGGATAATACTAGTTTATAAGCACTTTTAATCATATGATTAATATTTGTTTGTACTATTATTGTACTTGTTTTTATTATATATACAATTTTGTATGGGAACATTTGGTGCTGCTTCTGTTCAAATGTTTCAGCGTTCACTGTACCGGAAGGGTCCAACCATCAACCCGAAGAGATGCCCCTTGCAGTGGATCCAACCATCAACCCGAAGAGATGCCCCTTGCAGTGGAGTTGGCTACTGGTGACAACCCACCAATGAGGCGATGCTTCATATCGGGACTGGATGAGGTAAGAATAGGTCTTATAAACTTATTCTTACATATATTGGTAAAAAAAGATAATGATAATAGTGATGAGTATAATGCGTAAAGTTAATGAGTGTTCAAGGGCTCAATATGTAATAGATGGTGACTAAGTCTTGCATTCGGGGAATGATGATGCGGAGGTGGGTGAGAATAAGGATGAAGATGAGGACGAAAAAGAAGAAGAACGTTTCTGCTGCTGCTGCTGCTGCCGCCGCCGCCGCCGCCGCTGCTGTTGCTGTTGATGATGATGAAGAAAGTGATTATGACAGATGAAGATTGTGACAGATGATTGCGAAAATGACAGACGAAGGTTATGACAAATGAAGACGAATATGACAGATGAAGATTATGACAGATGAAGACAATGACGAGAGTGATGAGGATAAAGAGGGGTGGTGAGAAGAAGAAGAAGAAGAAGAAGAAGAAGAAGAAGAAGAAGAAGAAGAAGAAGAAGAAGAAGAAGATTATTGCTTACTTGTGCATTCAAGATATTCATATTGCAAGAAAGGCTGATGAATTGATTCGTTAATAGTTTTCAAGTTTTGCCCATTCAAAGTTAATTAATCTAATTTACTCAGGTTGGCGGGATGGGGCTTCACTAGCACCGGAGTTCGTTTCCTGTGCTGCTGTGGACAAAACCTTCAACAAAGATATGTTTCATTTTGCTCGCTTTATTAGAAGTTGTTGAAAGTCGGAAAATCTGTTTCAATCAATAAGCGAAATTTTCTTTTTTTAAAGAAATACACATAAATGAATAGGCATTTTCTGTTGGTTTTTGAAATCTTACAGTGAACATGCTAAAAGGCACCAGCATTGTTCCCAAGATCTCTTTAACCGAACCCGAGTAGCAGAAAATGTTTATTTAGTTTTCATGTATTTCAATAAATATAGTATTGTATATTAGATGGGGCTTCGTTTTTTTTAGGTTGGATGTTATCAATAATATATTCAACACATGGAAAGGCTTAAGAAAACCTGTTTTTTGATATTTGGGATAATACTAGTTTATAAGCACTTTTAATCATATGATTAATATTTGTTTGTACTATTATTGTACTTGTTTTTATTATATATACAATTTTGTATGGGAACATTTGGTGCTGCTTCTGTTCAAATGTTTCAGCGTTCACTGTACCGGAAGGGTCCAACCATCAACCCGAAGAGATGCCCCTTGCAGTGGATCCAACCATCAACCCGAAGAGATGCCCCTTGCAGTGGAGTTGGCTACTGGTGACAACCCACCAATGAGGCGATGCTTCATATCGGGACTGGATGAGGTAAGAATAGGTCTTAAAACCTTATTCTTACATATATTGGTAAAAAAAGATAATGATAATAGTGATGAGTATAATGCGTAAAGTTAGTGAGTGTTCAAGGGCTCAATATGTAATAGATGGTGACTAAGTCTTGCATTCGGGGAATGATGATGCGGAGGTCGGGTGAGAATAAGGATGAAGATGAGGACGAAAAAGAAGAAGAACGTTTCTGCTGCTGCTGCTGCTGCCGCCGCCGCCGCCGCTGCTGTTGCTGTTGATGATGATGAAGAAAGTGATTATGACAGATGAAGATTATGACAGATGATTACGAAAATGACAGACGAAGGTTATGACAAATGAAGACGAATATGACAGATGAAGATTATGACAGATGAAGACAATGATGAGAGTGATGAGGATAAAGAGGGGTGGTGAGAAGAAGAAGAAGAAGAAGAAGAAGAAGAAGAAGAAGAAGAAGAAGAAGAAGAAGAAGAAGAAGAAGATTATTGCTTACTTGTGCATTCAAGATATTCATATTGCAAAAAAGGCTGATGAATCGATTCGTTAATACTTTTCAAGTTTTGCCCATTCAAAGTTAATTAATCTAATTTACTCAGGTTGGCGGGATGGGGCTTCACTAGCACCGGAGTTCGTTTCCTGTGCTGCTGTGGACAAAACCTTCAACAAAGATATGTTTCATTTTGCTCGCTTTATTAGAAGTTGTTGAAAGTCGGAAAATTGTTTCAATCAATAAGCGAAATTTTCTTTTTTTAAACAAATACACATAAATGAATAGGCATTTTCTGTTGGTTTTTGAAATCTTACAGTGAACATGCTAAAAGGCACCAGCATTGTTCCCAAGATCTCTTTAAACCGAACCCGAGTAGTAGAAAATGTTTATTTAGTTTTCATGTATTTCAATAAATATAGTATTGTATATTAGATGGGGCTTCGTTTTTTTAGGTTGGATGTTATCAATAATATATTCAACACATGGAAAGGCTTAAGAAAACCTGTTTTTTGATATTTTGGATAATACTAGTTTATAAGCACTTTTAATCATATGATTAATATTTGTTTGTACTATTATTGTACTTGTTTTTATTATATATACAATTTTGTATGGGAACATTTGGTGCTGCTTCTGTTCAAATGTTTCAGCGTTCACTGTACCGGAAGGGTCCAACCATCAACCCGAAGAGATGCCCCTTGCAGTGGATCCAACCATCAACCCGAAGAGATGCCCCTTGCAGTGGAGTTGGCTACTGGTGACAACCCACCAATGAGGCGATGCTTCATATCGGGACTGGATGAGGTAAGAATAGGTCTTATAAACCTTATTCTTACATATATTGGTAAAAAAAGATAATGATAATAGTGATGAGTATAATGCGTAAAGTTAGTGAGTGTTCAAGGGCTCAATATGTAATAGATGGTGACTAAGTCTTGCATTCGGGGAATGATGATGCGGAGGTGGGTGAGAATAAGGATGAAGATGAGGACGAAAAAGAAGAAGAACGTTTCTGCTGCTGCTGCTGCTGCTGCCGCCGCCGCCGCCGCTGCTGTTGCTGTTGATGATGATGAAGAAAGTGATTATGACAGATGAAGATTATGACAGATGATTGCGAAAATGACAGACGAAGGTTATGACAAATGAAGACGAATATGACAGATGAAGATTATGACAGATGAAGACAATGACTGAGAGTGATGAGGATAAAGAGGGGTGGTGAGAAGAAGAAGAAGAAGAAGAAGAAGAAGAAGAAGAAGAAGAAGAAGAAGAAGAAGAAGAAGAAGAAGAAGAAGAAGATTATTGCTTACTTGTGCATTCAAGATATTCATATTGCAAAAAAGGCTGATGAATCGATTCGTTAATACTTTTCAAGTTTTGCCCATTCAAAGTTAATTAATCTAATTTACTCAGGTTGGCGGGATGGGGCTTCACTAGCACCGGAGTTCGCTTCCTGTGCCTGCTGTGGACAAAACCTTCAACAAAGATATGTTTCATTTTGCTCGCTTTATTAGAAGTTGTTGAAAGTCGGAAAATTTGTTTCAATCAATAAGCGAAATTTTCTTTTTTTAAACAAATACACATAAATGAATAGGCATTTTCTGTTGGTTTTTGAAATCTTACAGTGAACATGCTAAAAGGCACCAGCAATTGTTCCCAAGATCTCTTTAACCGAACCCGAGTAGCTAGAAAATGTTTATTTAGTTTTCATGTATTTCAATAAATATAGTATTGTATATTAGATGGGGCTTCGTTTTTTTAGGTTGGATGTTATCAATAATATATTCAACACATGGAAAGGCTTAAGAAAACCTGTTTTTTGATATTTGGATAATACTAGTTTATAAGCACTTTTAATCATATGATTAATATTTGTTTGTACTATTATTGTACTTGTTTTTATTATATATACAATTTTGTATGGGAACATTTGGTGCTGCTTCTGTTCAAATGTTTCAGCGTTCACTGTACCGGAAGGGTCCAACCATCAACCCGAAGAGATGCCCCTTGCAGTGGATCCAACCATCAACCCGAAGAGATGCCCCTTGCAGTGGAGTTGGCTACTGGTGACAACCCACCAATGAGGCGATGCTTCATATCGGGACTGGATGAGGTAAGAATAGGTCTTAAAACCTTATTCTTACATATATTGGTAAAAAAGATAATGATAATAGTGATGAGTATAATGCGTAAAGTTAGTGAGTGTTCAAGGGCTCAATATGTAATAGATGGTGACTAAGTCTTGCATTCGGGGAATGATGATGCGGAGGTAGGTGAGAATAAGGATGAAGATGAGGACGAAAAAGAAGAAGAACGTTTCTGCTGCTGCTGCTGCTGCTGCCGCGCCGCCGCCGCCGCTGCTGTTGCTGTTGATGATGATGAAGAAAGTGATTATGACAGATGAAGATTATGACAGATGAAGACGAAAATGACAGACGAAGGTTATGACAAATGAAGACGAATATGACAGATGAAGATTATGACAGATGAAGACAATGATGAGAGTGATGAGGATAAAGAGGGGTGGTGAGAAGAAGAAGAAGAAGAAGAAGAAGAAGAAGAAGAAGAAGAAGAAGAAGAAGAAGAAGAAGAAGAAGAAGAAGAAGATTATTGCTTACTTGTGCATTCAAGATATTCATATTGCAAAAAAGGCTGATGAATCGATTCGTTAATAGTTTTCAAGTTTTGCCCATTCAAAGTTAATTAATCTAATTTACTCAGGTTGGCGGGATGGGGCTTCACTAGCACCGGAGTTCGTTTCCTGTGCTGCTGTGGACAAAACCTTCAACAAAGATATGTTTCATTTTGCTCGCTTTATTAGAAGTTGTTGAAAGTCGGAAAATCTGTTTCAATCAATAAGCGAAATTTTCTTTTTTTAAAGAAATACACATAAATGAATAGGCATTTTCTGTTGGTTTTTGAAATCTTACAGTGAACATGCTAAAAGGCACCAGCATTGTTCCCAAGATCTCTTTAACCGAACCCGAGTAGCAGAAAATGTTTATTTAGTTTTCATGTATTTCAATAAATATAGTATTGTATATTAGATGGGGCTTCGTTTTTTTTAGGTTGGATGTTATCAATAATATATTCAACACATGGAAAGGCTTAAGAAAACCTGTTTTTTGATATTTTGGATAATACTAGTTTATAAGCACTTTTAATCATATGATTAATATTTGTTTGTACTATTATTGTACTTGTTTTTATTATATATACAATTTTGTATGGGAACATTTGGTGCTGCTTCTGTTCAAATGTTTCAGCGTTCACTGTACCGGAAGGGTCCAACCATCAACCCGAAGAGATGCCCCTTGCAGTGGATCCAACCATCAACCCGAAGAGATGCCCCTTGCAGTGGAGTTGGCTACTGGTGACAACCCACCAATGAGGCGATGCTTCATATCGGGACTGGATGAGGTAAGAATAGGTCTTAAAACCTTATTCTTACATATATTGGTAAAAAAAGATAATGATAATAGTGATGAGTATAATGCGTAAAGTTAGTGAGTGTTCAAGGGCTCAATATGTAATAGATGGTGACTAAGTCTTGCATTCGGGGAATGATGATGCGGAGGCGGGTGAGAATAAGGATGAAGATGAGGACGAAAAAGAAGAAGAACGTTTCTGCTGCTGCTGCTGCTGCCGCCGCCGCCGCCGCCGCTGCTGTTGCTGTTGATGATGATGAAGAAAGTGATTATGACAGATGAAGACTATGACAGATGATTGCGAAAATGACAGACGAAGGTTATGACAAATGAAGACGAATATGACAGATGAAGATTATGACAGATGAAGACAATGATGAGAGTGATGAGGATAAAGAGGGGTGGTGAGAAGAAGAAGAAGAAGAAGAAGAAGAAGAAGAAGAAGAAGAAGAAGAAGAAGAAGAAGAAGAAGAAGAAGAAGAAGAAGATTATTGCTTACTTGTGCATTCAAGATATTCATATTGCAAAAAAGGCTGATGAATCGATTCGTTAATAGTTTTCAAGTTTTGCCCATTCAAAGTTAATTAATCTAATTTACTCAGGTTGGCGGGATGGGGCTTCACTAGCACCGGAGTTCGTTTCCTGTGCTGCTGTGGACAAAACCTTCAACAAAGATATGTTTCATTTTGCTCGCTTTATTAGAAGTTGTTGAAAGTCGGAAAATCTGTTTCAATCAATAAGCGAAATTTTCTTTTTTTAAAGAAATACACATAAATGAATAGGCATTTTCTGTTGGTTTTTGAAATCTTACAGTGAACATGCTAAAAGGCACCAGCATTGTTCCCAAGATCTCTTTAACCGAACCCGAGTAGCAGAAAATGTTTATTTAGTTTTCATGTATTTCAATAAATATAGTATTGTATATTAGATGGGGCTTCGCTTTTTTTAGGTTGGATGTTATCAATAATATATTCAACACATGGAAAGGCTTAAGAAAACCTGTTTTTTGATATTTTGGATAATACTAGTTTATAAGCACTTTTAATCATATGATTAATATTTGTTTGTACTATTATTGTACTTGTTTTTATTATATATACAATTTTGTATGGGAACATTTGGTGCTGCTTCTGTTCAAATGTTTCAGCGTTCACTGTACCGGAAGGGTCCAAACCATCAACCCGAAGAGATGCCCCTTGCAGTGGATCCAACCATCAACCCGAAGAGATGCCCCTTGCAGTGGAGTTGGCTACTGGTGACAACCCACCAATGAGGCGATGCTTCATATCGGGACTGGATGAGGTAAGAATAGGTCTTAAAACCGTATTCTTATATATATTGGTAAAAAAAGATAATGATAATAGTGATGAGTATAATGCGTAAAGTTAGTGAGTGTTCAAGGGCTCAATATGTAATAGATGGTGACTAAGTCTTGCATTCGGGGAATGATGATGCGGAGGTAGGGTGAGAATAAGGATGAAGATGAGGACGAAAAAGAAGAAGAACGTTTCTGCTGCTGCTGCTGCTGCTGCCGCCGCCGCCGCCGCTGCTGTTGCTGTTGATGATGATGAAGAAAGTGATTATGACAGATGAAGATTATGACAGATGAAGACGAAAATGACAGACGAAGGTTATGACAAATGAAGACGAATATGACAGATGAAGATTATGACAGATGAAGACAATGATGAGAGTGATGAGGATAAAGAGGGGTGGTGAGAAGAAGAAGAAGAAGAAGAAGAAGAAGAAGAAGAAGAAGAAGAAGAAGAAGAAGAAGAAGAAGATTATTGCTTACTTGTGCATTCAAGATATTCATATTGCAAAAAAGGCTGATGAATCGATTCGTTAATAGTTTTCAAGTTTTGCCCATTCAAAGTTAATTAATCTAATTTACTCAGGTTGGCGGGATGGGGCTTCACTAGCACCGGAGTTCGTTCCTGTGCTGCTGTGGACAAAACCTTCAACAAAGATATGTTTCATTTTGCTCGCTTTATTAGAAGTTGTTGAAAGTCGGAAAATCTGTTTCAATCAATAAGCGAAATTTTCTTTTTTTAAAGAAATACACATAAATGAATAGGCATTTTCTGTTGGTTTTTGAAATCTTACAGTGAACATGCTAAAAGGCACCAGCATTGTTCCCAAGATCTCTTTAACCGAACCCGAGTAGCAGAAAATGTTTATTTAGTTTTCATGTATTTCAATAAATATAGTATTGTATATTAGATGGGGCTTCGTTTTTTTAGGTTGGATGTTATCAATAATATATTCAACACATGGAAAGGCTTAAGAAAAACCTGTTTTTTGATATTTTGGATAATACTAGTTTATAAGCACTTTTAATCATATGATTAATATTTGTTTGTACTATTATTGTACTTGTTTTTATTATATATACAATTTTATATGGGAACATTTGGTGCTGCTTCTGTTCAAATGTTTCAGGCGTTCACTGTACCGGAAGGGTCCAACCATCAACCCGAAGAGATGCCCCTTGCAGTGGATCCAACCATCAACCCGAAGAGATGCCCCTTGCAGTGGAGTTGGCTACTGGTGACAACCCACCAATGAGGCGATGCTTCATATCGGGACTGGATGAGGTAAGAATAGGTCTTAAAACCGTATTCTTATATATATTGGTAAAAAAAGATAATGATAATAGTGATGAGTATAATGCGTAAAGTTAGTGAGTGTTCAAGGGCTCAATATGTAATAGATGGTGACTAAGTCTTGCAGTTCGGGGAATGATGATGCGGAGGTGGGTGAGAATAAGGATGAAGATGAGGACGAAAAAGAAGAAGAACGTTTCTGCTGCTGCTGCTGCTGCCGCCGCCGCCGCCGCTGCTGTTGCTGTTGATGATGATGAACAAAAAGATTATGACAGATGAAGATTATGACAGATGAATGCGAAAATGACAGACGAAGGTTATGACAAATGAAGACGAATATGACAGATGAAGATTATGACAGATGAAGACAATGATGAGAGTGATGAGGATAAAGACGGGTGGTGAGAAGAAGAAGAAGAAGAAGAAGAAGAAGAAGAAGAAGAGAAGAAGAAGAAGATTATTGCTTACTTGTGCATTCAAGATATTCATATTGCAAAAAGGCTGATGAATCGATTCGTTAATAGTTTTCAAGTTTTGCCCATTCAAAGTTAATTAATCTAATTTACTCAGGTTGGCGGGATGGGGCTTCACTAGCACCGGAGTTCGCTTCCTGTGCCGCTGTGGACAAAACCTTCAACAAAGATATGTTTCATTTTGCTCGCTTTATTAGAAGTTGTTGAAAGTCGGAAAATTTGTTTCAATCAATAAGCGAAATTTTCTTTTTTTTAAACAAATACACATAAATGAATAGGCATTTTCTGTTGGTTTTTGAAATTTACAGTGAACATGCTAAAAGGCACCAGCAATTGTTCCCAAGATCTCTTTAACCGAACCCGAGTAGTAGAAAATGTTTATTTAGTTTTCATGTATTTTAATAAATATAGTATTGTATATTAGATGGGGCTTCGTTTTTTTAGGTTGGATGTTATCAATAATATATTCAACACATGGAAAGGCTTAAGAAAACCTGTTTTTTGATATTTTGGATAATACTAGTTTATAAGCACTTTTAATCATATGATTAATATTTGTTTGTACTATTATTGTACTTGTTTTTATTATATATACAATTTTGTATGGGAACATTTGGTGCTGCTTCTGTTCAAATGTTTCAGCGTTCACTGTACCGGAAGGGTCCAACCATCAACCCGAAGAGATGCCCCTTGCAGTGGATCCAACCATCAACCCGAAGAGATGCCCCTTGCAGTGGAGTTGGCTACTGGTGACAACCCACCAATGAGGCGATGCTTCATATCGGGACTGGATGAGGTAAGAATAGGTCTTAAAACCGTATTCTTACATATATTGGTAAAAAATATAATAATAATAGTGATGAGTATAATGCGTAAAGTTAGTGAGTGTTCAAGGGCTCAATATGTAATAGATGATGACTAAGTCTTGCATTCGGGGAATGATGATGCGGAGGTGGGTGAGAATAAGGATGAAGATGAGGACGAAAAAGAAGAAGAACGTTTCTGCTGCTGCTGCTGCTGCTGCTGCCGCTGCCGCCGCCGCCGCTGCTGTTGCTGTTGATGATGATGAAGAAAGTGATTATGACAGATGAAGATTATGACAGATGAAGACGAAAATGACAGACGAAGGTTATGACAAATGAAGACGAATATGACAGATGAAGATTATGACAGATGAAGACAATGATGAGAGTGATGAGGATAAAGAGGGGTGGTGAGAAGAAGAAGAAGAAGAAGAAGAAGAAGAAGAAGAAGAAGAAGAAGAAGAAGAAGAAGATTATTGCTTACTTGTGCATTCAAGATATTCATATTGCAAAAAAGGCTGATGAATCGATTCGTTAATACTTTTCAAGTTTTGCCCATTCAAAGTTAATTAATCTAATTTACTCAGGTTGGCGGGATGGGGCTTCACTAGCACCGGAGTTCGTTTCCTGTGCTGCTGTGGACAAAACCTTCAACAAAGATATGTTTCATTTTGCTCGCTTTATTAGAAGTTGTTGAAAGTCGGAAAATCTGTTTCAATCAATAAGCGAAATTTTCTTTTTTTAAAGAAATACACATAAATGAATAGGCATTTTCTGTTGGTTTTTGAAATCTTACAGTGAACATGCTAAAAGGCACCAGCATTGTTCCCAAGATCTCTTTAACCGAACCCGAGTAGCAGAAAATGTTTATTTAGTTTTCATGTATTTCAATAAATATAGTATTGTATATTAGATGGGGCTTCGTTTTTTTTAGGTTGGATGTTATCAATAATATATTCAACACATGGAAAGGCTTAAGAAAACCTGTTTTTTGATATTTTGGATAATACTAGTTTATAAGCACTTTTAATCATATGATTAATATTTGTTTGTACTATTATTGTACTTGTTTTTATTATATATACAATTTTGTATGGGAACATTTGGTGCTGCTTCTGTTCAAATGTTTCAGCGTTCACTGTACCGGAAGGGTCCAACCATCAACCCAAAGAGATGCCCCTTGCAGTGGATCCAACCATCAACCCGAAGAGATGCCCCTTGCAGTGGAGTTGGCTACTGGTGACAACCCACCAATGAGGCGATGCTTCATATCGGGACTGGATGAGGTAAGAATAGGTCTTAAAACCTTATTCTTACATATATTGGTAAAAAAAGATAATGATAATAGTGATGAGTATAATGCGTAAAGTTAGTGAGTGTTCAAGGGCTCAATATGTAACAGATGGTGACTAAGTCTTGCATTCGGGGAATGATGATGCGGAGGCGGGTGAGAATAAGGATGAAGATGAAGACGAAAAAGAAGAAGAACGTTTCTGCTGCTGCTGCTGCTGCTGCTGCCGCCGCCGCCGCCGCTGCTGTTGCTGTTGATGATGAGGAAGAAAGTGATTATGACAGATGAAGATTATGACAGATGAAGACGAAAATGACAGACGAAGGTTATGACAAATGAAGACGAATATGACAGATGAAGATTATGACAGATGAAGACAATGATGAGAGTGATGAGGATAAAGACGGGTGGTGAGAAGAAGAAGAAGAAGAAGAAGAAGAAGAAGAAGAAGAAGAAGAAGAAGAAGAAGATTATTGCTTACTTGTGCATTCAAGATATTCATATTGCAAAAAAGGCTGATGAATCGATTCGTTAATAGTTTTCAAGTTTTGCCCATTCAAAGTTAATTAATCTAATTTACTCAGGTTGGCGGGATGGGGCTTCACTAGCACCGGAGTTCGTTTCCTGTGCTGCTGTGGACAAAACCTTCAACAAAGATATGTTTCATTTTGCTCGCTTTATTAGAAGTTGTTGAAAGTCGGAAAATCTGTTTCAATCAATAAGCGAAATTTTCTTTTTTTAAAGAAATACACATAAATGAATAGGCATTTTCTGTTGGTTTTTGAAATCTTACAGTGAACATGCTAAAAGGCACCAGCATTGTTCCCAAGATCTCTTTAACCGAACCCGAGTAGCAGAAAATGTTTATTTAGTTTTCATGTATTTCAATAAATATAGTATTGTATATTAGATGGGGCTTCGTTTTTTTTAGGTTGGATGTTATCAATAATATATTCAACACATGGAAAGGCTTAAGAAAACCTGTTTTTTGATATTTTGGATAATACTAGTTTATAAGCACTTTTAATCATATGATTAATATTTGTTTGTACTATTATTGTACTTGTTTTTATTATATATACAATTTTGTATGGGAACATTTGGTGCTGCTTCTGTTCAAATGTTTCAGCGTTCACTGTACCGGAAGGGTCCAACCATCAACCCAAAGAGATGCCCCTTGCAGTGGATCCAACCATCAACCCGAAGAGATGCCCCTTGCAGTGGAGTTGGCTACTGGTGACAACCCACCAATGAGGCGATGCTTCATATCGGGACTGGATGAGGTAAGAATAGGTCTTAAAACCTTATTCTTACATATATTGGTAAAAAAGATAATGATAATAGTGATGAGTATAATGCGTAAAGTTAGTGAGTGTTCAAGGGCTCAATATGTAACAGATGGTGACTAAGTCTTGCATTCGGGGAATGATGATGCGGAGGCGGGTGAGAATAAGGATGAAGATGAAGACGAAAAAGAAGAAGAACGTTTCTGCTGCTGCTGCTGCTGCTGCTGCCGCCGCCGCCGCCGCTGCTGTTGCTGTTGATGATGAGGAAGAAAGTGATTATGACAGATGAAGATTATGACAGATGAAGACGAAAATGACAGACGAAGGTTATGACAAATGAAGACGAATATGACAGATGAAGATTATGACAGATGAAGACAATGATGAGAGTGATGAGGATAAAGACGGGTGGTGAGAAGAAGAAGAAGAAGAAGAAGAAGAAGAAGAAGAAGAAGAAGAAGAAGAAGAAGAAGAAGAAGAAGAAGAAGAAGATTATTGCTTACTTGTGCATTCAAGATATTCATATTGCAAAAAAAGGCTGATGAATCGATTCGTTAATACTTTTCAAGTTTTGCCCATTCAAAGTTAATTAATCTAATTTACTCAGGTTGGCGGGATGTGGCTTCACTAGCACCGGAGTTCGTTTCCTGTGCTGCTGTGGACAAAACCTTCAACAAAGATATGTTTCATTTTGCTCGCTTTATTAGAAGTTGTTGAAAGTCGGAAAATCTGTTTCAATCAATAAGCGAAATTTTCTTTTTTTAAAGAAATACACATAAATGAATAGGCATTTTCTGTTGGTTTTTGAAATCTTACAGTGAACATGCTAAAAGGCACCAGCATTGTTCCCAAGATCTCTTTAACCGAACCCGAGTAGTAGAAAATGTTTATTTAGTTTTCATGTATTTCAATAAATATAGTATTGTATATTAGATGGGGCTTCGTTTTTTTTAGGTTGGATGTTATTAATAATATATTCAACACATGGAAAGGCTTAAGAAAACCTGTTTTTTGATATTTTGGATAATACTAGTTTATAAGCACTTTTAATCATATGATTAATATTTGTTTGTACTATTATTGTACTTGTTTTTATTATATATACAATTTTATATGGGAACATTTGGTGCTGCTTCTGTTCAAATGTTTCGGCGTTCACTGTACTGGAAGGGTCCAACCATCAACCCGAAGAGATGCCCCTTGCAGTGGATCCAACCATTAACCCGAAGAGATGCCCCTTGCAGTGGAGTTGGCTACTGGTGACAACCCACCAATGAGGCGATGCTTCATATCGGGACTGGATGAGGTAAGAATAGGTCTTAAAACCTTATTCTTACATATATTGGTAAAAAAAGATAATGATAATAGTGATGAGTATAATGCGTAAAGTTAGTGAGTGTTCAAGGGCTCAATATGTAATAGATGGTGACTAAGTCTTGCATTCGGGGAATGATGATGCGGAGGTGGGTGAGAATAAGGATGAAGATGAGGACGAAAAAGAAGAAGAACGTTTCTGCTGCTGCTGCTGCTGCCGCCGCCGCCGCCGCTGCTGTTGCTGTTGATGATGATGAAGAAAGTGATTATGACAGATGAAGACTATGACAGATGATGACGAAAATGACAGACGAAGGTTATGACAAATGAAGACGAATATGACAGATGAAGATTATGACAGATGAAGACAATGATGAGAGTGATGAGGATAAAGAGGGGTGGTGAGAAGAAGAAGAAGAAGAAGAAGAAGAAGAAGAAGAAGAAGAAGAAGAAGATTATTGCTTACTTGTGCATTCAAGATATTCATATTGCAAAAAAGGCTGATGAATCGATTCGTTAATACTTTTCAAGTTTTGCCCATTCAAAGTTAAGTAATCTAATTTACTCAGGTTGGCGGGATGGGGCTTCACTAGCACCGGAGTTCGTTTCCTGTGCTGCTGTGGACAAAACCTTCAACAAAGATATGTTTCATTTTGCTCGCTTTATTAGAAGTTGTTGAAAGTCGGAAAATCTGTTTCAATCAATAAGCGAAATTTTCTTTTTTTAAAGAAATACACATAAATGAATAGGCATTTTCTGTTGGTTTTTGAAATCTTACAGTGAACATGCTAAAAGGCACCAGCATTGTTCCCAAGATCTCTTTAACCGAACCCGAGTAGCAGAAAATGTTTATTTAGTTTTCATGTATTTCAATGAATATAGTATTGTATATTAGATGGGGCTTCGTTTTTTTTAGGTTGGATGTTATCAATAATATATTCAACACATGGAAAGGCTTAAGAAAACCTGTTTTTTGATATTTTGGATAATACTAGTTTATAAGCACTTTTAATCATATGATTAATATTTGTTTGTACTATTATTGTACTTGTTTTTATTATATATACAATTTTGTATGGGAACATTTGGTGCTGCTTCTGTTCAAATGTTTCGGCGTTCACTGTTCCGGAAGGGTCCAACCATCAACCCGAAGAGATGCCCCTTGCAGTGGATCCAACCATCAACCCGAAGAGATGCCCCTTGCAGTGGAGTTGGCTACTGGTGACAACCCACCAATGAGGCGATGCTTCATATCGGGACTGGATGAGGTAAGAATAGGTCTTAAAACCGTATTCTTATATATATTGGTAAAAAAAGATAATGATAATAGTGATGAGTATAATGCGTAAAGTTAGTGAGTGTTCAAGGGCTCAATATGTAATAGATGGTGACTAAGTCTTGCATTCGGGGAATGATGCTGCGGAGGTGGGTGAGATTAAGGATGAAGAAGAGGACGAAAAAGAAGAAGAACGTTTCTGCTGCTGCTGCTGCTGCCGCCGCCGCCGCCGCTGCTGTTGCTGTTGATGATGATGAAGAAAGTGATTATGACAGATGAAGATTATGACAGATGATTGCGAAAATGACAGACGAAGGTTATGACAAATGAAGACGAATATGACAGATGAAGACAATGACAGATGAAGACAATGATGAGAGTGATGAGGATAAAGACGGGTGGTGAGAAGAAGAAGAAGAAGAAGAAGAAGAAGAAGAAGAAGAAGAAGAAGAAGAAGAAGAAGAAGAAGAAGAAGAAGAAGTAGAAGAAGAAGAAGAAGAAGAAGATTATTGCTTACTTGTGCATTCAAGATATTCATATTGCAAAAAAGGCTGGTGAATCGATTCGTTAATACTTTTCAAGTTTTGCCCATTCAAAGTTAATTAATCTAATTTACTCAGGTTGGCGGGATGGGGCTTCACTAGCACCGGAGTTCGCTTCCTGTGCTGTTGTGGACAAAACCTTCAACAAAGATATGTTTCATTTTGCTCGCTTTATTAGAAGTTGTTGAAAGTCGGAAAATTTGTTTCAATCAATAAGCGAAATTTTCTTTTTTAAAGAAATACACATAAATGAATAGGCATTTTCTGTTGGTTTTTGAAATCTTACAGTGAACATGCTAAAAGGCACCAGCATTGTTCCCAAGATCTCTTTAACCGAACCCGAGTAGTAGAAAATGTTTATTTAGTTTTCATGTATTTCAATAAATATAGTATTGTATATTAGATGGGGCTTCGTTTTTTTTAGGTTGGATGTTATCAATAATATATTCAACACATGGAAAGGCTTAAGAAAACCTGTTTTTTGATATTTTGGATAATACTAGTTTATAAGCACTTTTAATCATATGATTAATATTTGTTTGTACTATTATTGTACTTGTTTTTATTATATATACAATTTTGTATGGGAACATTTGGTGCTGCTTCTGTTCAAATGTTTCAGCGTTCACTGTACCAGAAGGGTCCAACCATCAACCCGAAGAGATGCCCCTTGCAGTGGATCCAACCATCAACCCGAAGAGATGCCCCTTGCAGTGGAGTTGGCTACTGGTGACAACCCACCAATGAGGCGATGCTTCATATCGGGACTGGATGAGGTAAGAATAGGTCTTAAAACCTTATTCTTACATATATTGGTAAAAAAAGATAATGATAATAGTGATGAGTATAATGCGTAAAGTTAATGAGTGTTCAAGGGCTCAATATGTAATAGATGGTGACTAAGTCTTGCATTTGGGGAATGATGATGCGGAGGTGGGTGAGAATAAGGATGAAGATGAGGACGAAAAAGAAGAAGAACGTTTCTGCTGCTGCTGCTGCTGCTGCCTCCGCCGCCGCCGCTGCTGTTGCTGTTGATGATGATGAAGAAAGTGATTATGACAGATGAAGATTATGACAGATGAGGACGAAAATGACAGACGAAGGTTATGACAAATGAAGACGAATATGACAGATGAAGATTATGACAGATGAAGACAATGATGAGAGTGATGAGGATAAAGAGGGGTGGTGAGAAGAAGAAGACGAAGAAGAAGAAGAAGAAGAAGAAGAAGAAGAAGAAGAAGAAGAAGAAGAAGAAGATTATTGCTTACTTGTGCATTCAAGATATTCATATTGCAAAAAAAGGCTGATGAATCGATTCGTTAATACTTTTCAAGTTTTGCCCATTCAAAGTTAATTAATCTAATTTACTCAGGTTGGCGGGATGTGGCTTCACTAGCACCGGAGTTCGTTTCCTGTGCTGCTGTGGACAAAACCTTCAACAAAGATATGTTTCATTTTGCTCGCTTTATTAGAAGTTGTTGAAAGTCGGAAAATCTGTTTCAATCAATAAGCGAAATTTTCTTTTTTTAAAGAAATACACATAAATGAATAGGCATTTTCTGTTGGT